>NW_028295698.1:180000-1427837 GCF_964341445.2 Mesoplodon mirus | reverse complement strand
ATTCTGATTCTCTTCCTGGGCATATCGTCCTTAAGCACAGTCTCCATGTCCCTGGCCACACTGATCTCTCTCCTTCAGTCCTTCCCTCCCTCCCTCTCCTGCCTCCCAGTGCAGAGAATACTTTTTTGCATTTGAGACGACATTTATTTTTGGTTCACAGAATTCTCACCTGTTCTACTGTGGCCTCCGTTGTGAACATTCCAAAGCTGAGACTTTTCTGTTTTTCTCCCTCATTTCTGCTGAGTCTTTACCTTCCTAATGCAGTGAACTCACAGTGCCTAGCTGACTGGATGGGGAAAAAAATCCAGGGAGCAAAGAGAAATAATAAAAGAATATATCAGTTAATTTTTCATAGTGTTATCCAACTACATATTTTTAAAATTTTGGAATAATATTAGGAATCTTCTCTTTATAAAAAACTGAATTATCGGGCTTCCCTGGTGGAGCAGTGGTTAAGAATATGCCTGCGAATGCAGGGGTCATGGGTTCGAGCCCTGGTCTGGGAAGATCCCACGTGCCACGGAGTAACTAAGCCCGCGCGCCACAACTACTGAGCCTGCGCTCTAGAGCCCGTGTGCCACATCAACCGAGCCCACGTGCCACAACTACGGAAGCCTGCGTGCCTAGAGACCATGCTCCGCAACAAGAGAAGCCACTGCAATGAGAAGCCCGTGCACCACAGCCAAGAGGAGCCCCCGCTCACTGCAACTAGAGAACGCCCGCTAGCAGCAACAAAGACCCAATGCAGCCCCAAATAAATTAATTAATTTTTAAAAATTGAATTAGTTTCAAGGGTACAATGTATAAAAGTACAATAAAAGCCCCCCTTCATAACCCCCCAACCCCACTCTCAAGATGGAATCGATATGCTGTGATACAATTTATAGTCGTAGTACTACTCCTCCTCCCACCACATCCGAAATCCTCTGAGCCAGGTGCAGCAGCTTCCTTTCACAATGCTAGGACCCGCCACAAGACACATGATAATCCCTTTGGACATTTCAAGGAGCGGCACCAAGGGAACAGTACCGGGGAAATGCCACTGACAGCTCAGAATATCCATGGCATTTCTAGAGCCTCGGCACTGCTCTCGCTCTGGGAATGAAGGTCCAAAAAGCACATCGGAGAATGTTCATAGTTGTAAACAAGCTCCACCTTTGAAACACAATCTACATAGAACCACATATACAAGCCTGCACGATGGATGAAGCCAAGGTCTCCTCCATGATTTCCCTTCTGACCACCTTATTGTCTCCTCAACCATAAAAGGTGAACTTGAAACTCAGGACCTTGCCTTGTCACCAGAAACATCCAAGCTTGGATCAGTCTTTCTAAGACCAGATACTTGCTCTCTGAACTATTAGAGACTTGTCACATACACACAGGTAGAACAGGATTATTTCTATCTACCTGGGGACTTGGAGTCTTTCACATTGCTCCTGTTAAAACTCTCACAACAGCAAAACTTTACCTACAAAGGGTTCAAGCTATGACACTCCCAACTTCCACAAACCTCCTCAGCTCTTGTGAGTCACATGCAGCCAATTCCAGGAATTGGAAACATGGTTGTGAGGATGAAACTGACTTTGGGGCTCCCCTTGGATATGGTCTTCCAGACTTACCAAAAGGCCATTAAGAGGAAGGTTTACCCCACCTCAGGGAAACCCGAGGCAGTACTTGCAGTCAAGGGCTGGCCATGGCTTCTGAGCTACATCCAAAAAGAATTTCATACTGTACCTGGATCTGCTGAAGCCATTTCTGACTGTCCGAGAGCCAGCATGTACCGTTCCTCAACTGCCTCCATTGTGGATCATCAGTAGGGCTGTCAGATTTAGGACATAAAAATACAGGATACCCAGTTAAACTTGAACTTCACATGAATAATAAGTCATTATTTTTAGTATAAGTAGATCCTATGAACTATTTGGGGCATACTTATCTTCAAAATGTACTCGTTGTTTTTCAAACATTCATATTTAACTAAACAGTCTATATTTTATCTGTCAACCCTACTCAGCAGAAATGATGGAGGCTCATAGAGATCCAGGAGACGCCTCAGCGCCTCCTCAGCTTTTATTTCTACGTCCTGGACAGCGAGCACGCACCTTCCACTCCCAGTCAGTGGCTAGAATGGAGGATATTCTCTGTTTTAGAGCTTTTTCTACTTGTCATTGTTATTATCTTCCTTATGTTAAAGAGATGTTTATTTTTTCCCAATCTTAATAGCTCATCCAAAAGTATTTCAAAGTTCATTAGAGAAGGGAAACACAATATGCTTCTGAAAAGTGAAGGAAACCGCCTGGTGTTTAGTAAAGAAGTAGTAGGGAGACTGAAAAAGCCAAACTTAATAAGCAGATCTCTCCAAGGGTATTTTCAGAGCTTGATACCCTCCCACACCCTGAAAATATTATTACATCAAGAATGTAGAACTGCTAACCAAATGTAAGGCTCCCATATGATTCTATCAAACTGAGGATGCTTCTTTACTAAGCAGTGAGCACACTTGCTGTCCCAGGGACCTTGGCAGTTGCAACGTAGGGCTCTTCCCTTTGGGATGGAAACAGCAAGTTTTCCTGTGGTCTACACGCTGGCCCCAAAAATACTACACTCCCAATACTTGTCAACTTTAAGTATTTTTCTACATATCTCCATTTTTCTGTTACTATTTGGACTACATCCTAGACTTGACACTACATAAATTGCATTCAAGAAGCTATTTTTAAAAGTTGGTAGGAAACCTTAAATCTATGGCTTGCAGTCCCTGGCTTACTTTCATCCAGGTGCATAAGGGTTTTCAAAAGTAGTCAGGTTAGTTACCCTGTATCACAGCCCCACGCTTGTGTCACAGATATAAAAATGGAACATGATATTTAAGGTTTTAGTTGCCAAATCATCAAGCCTCCCAGACAGAGGCAATAGAGCAAAATGAGTACAGAGGCATGGATTTTGATTTGCTCCAGTGTCTTGGGCAAGTCACTTGGCCTCTGTATTTATTTGTACTTATCTGCACTTATCTGTCACTTGGGGGTCATAATTGTACCTGGTCCATGGGTACGCTGTACAAATGATCTGTAAAGTAGTTACAAGAAACCGACACAGAGTAAGCACTCCACAGACATTGGCTATTAGCTATTGGAAATATTTCTCCGTGAAACAGATGACATTATCCGTGGATGACTCGGTGGGAGACAGTGAATCACAGAATCACAGCATGTTGAAAGTGACCTAGTTCACACTCTAATGTGAAAAGAAGAAAAGTGTGCATGGGTAGAAAATGTCTGAAACTTTACACAACAAAGAGTTCATCATGTTAACTTGGAGGATTAGAATAAATCAGGAAAGGAGGAAAGAAAAACTTGAGTGTCATTCAATTTCTACATCATTTGTGTTTCTACACTGAGACTCTGAATACACTGGAAGTGCAATTTTTTTTAATGTGGCGGGATAAAGGTTTTCAAGTTTTCCTGATCCATCCGTATTATTATCTCAGAATTGCTGGCATTGCTTGCCATCTTTGGATCTACACCCATGTGAGTCAGTGGGCCATTCTGGACGGAGGAGATAATAGAGCAGAAGTGAAGTGAGAGAAAAGGAGAGACAAGATTTTCTCTTTTCTCTTCAAAGAGGAAAGGTCTTTGGAATGGGAACAACTCACAACCAAACTTTGGGGAAAGGATGTGATGGAAAATGAGACAAACATCCTACCCCTGTGATGAGAAGGATTCCCTGGGCTGGATGGAGGGAGGTCACAGGTGGCTGGACAAGGAAACCAACTAGGGAGAAACACACACAAGTGCAGAGCAAACACCCTGAGGCCACTCAGCCTGACTCCATGCAAACATGTGTCCAGCAGACAGCCCTTCACCTGTGGCTCCCCAGCAAGACAGGTACCTCGGGGGTGCCAACTCATTCTGAGTCCATTATGCCTGGCCATTCATAAACCGCTGTCTAACGTGTGAGGAATAAACTCTCAATGTGTATGAGGAAACTGGGGAAGGAGATTGAAAGGTTACTTAAACGAAAAAAAAAGAAGTTCAGGAAGGCAAGATGGTAGAGAGACAAGAAAAAGACCTTAAAAGATAGAAAGGATTTGCCAAAGAAGAGAAAGCAAAAGAAATGATTCCGAATGGGTTAACCTGCAGCTAGGAAGTGAAGGAAGATTATTGATGGGTGAAGACTATGGAATAAAGTGAATAAAATTTCTCAGAAGTTGCTGAGAATATGGTAAGCAGCATGATTATCAAATTATGAATTGGCTGCAATGGCATTCTAGGGGGACACTAGGAAGGTGAAGCCAATGTTCCTGAGATGACAGTAGCAGGTGGAAAGTTGTTTCAGGGGAAGATCAGTCTTGCAGAGGGTGTATCAGAGGAGGGCAAGTGTGAGCAAGCAAGGAAATACTAAGTGTATACGGTTCCTTCACTGAGTGCACCCAGCCCCGCGGTCAGCCTTGAGA
This sequence comes from Mesoplodon mirus, assembly GCF_964341445.2. NCBI lineage: Eukaryota > Metazoa > Chordata > Mammalia > Artiodactyla > Ziphiidae > Mesoplodon > Mesoplodon mirus. The sequence continues at coordinate 1,423,381 of NW_028295698.1, read as the reverse complement.
ACAAGCAGGACTTCAGGTACTGGAGCTACATTTCAGTCATCAAGACTTGAAAAGACACCCTTAACTCAGGTCTTCTCTTCAAACTCCATCTTTCCTTCTTGACCTTCATTTGGCCTCTTCCCTTACCCTCCAGCTGTGGACTGAGGCCACAGAGCAAGATGGGTCACTAGTGTCCTCCATCCCCTGGCGACTGTGGTTCACATCAGTGGAGTACCAAAGGCAATAACCAAGTAACAGACACAAGAGTGTATGAAGAAGAAGAGATTCTGATAAGGCTTTCTGTGACAGTGTGGGCCAAGTCGGCTCTATATGGCTGGTATCACGTGAATTATGAGCAGCCTTAGGGGAGAAGTTCTCAGAAGGCAGAGCCTGGCTCTCGAGAGGCTCTGCGTGCTCACAGCCCACTCCAAGACCTCAGTTACAGCTTCGGCCCCCAATATCTCTCCCTCTGCCTGCTCACAGTTTTTGAAGTCTTCTTTCCTCCACATTTCTCTTGAGAGGTGGAGGAGGAAGATGAGCTTCAGGCCAGCTCAGACTCCCCTGGGATCCCAGCAGGATGCCTATCATTAACCTCCCACCTTCTAGGAAGCTCCTAAGATCTTCACATTTGGGGCAGTTCTCATTTCAGCTGTGCTTCAAATTGCTGGCTGGAGACGGCCTGTTGGAAGGTGGCTAAAAGCAAGTAGCAATCCTTCGGGCAGCCTGGCCCTTCTCGACTGTCAGACATCTTCAGGGATATTCTAGGAAATGTTGTTTGTTCTAGAGAAGGGAGGGAAACAATCCAATTGTCCAATAATGCTTGAATGGAAAATAAATGATGCTATATGCATGTGATCACATAATATCAAACAGTCAAAAATCAAAGACCTAGATCTATATGGATTCACGTGGATAAATCTTGAAAACATAATATTGATTGAAAGGAAATAAGATAAACAATGTTAGATTGTGATAACAGGTATGTAAGTGTTTAAATATTTAAATCAATTCAACATATTGCTTCTATATATAGAGATGCAAGAAAATAAACTTTATCCAAAGAACACATTATTTACATTTAATATGCTCATTTATCTAGGAGACCCAAAAGAACCCACAGATAAACTAGCAGGAACTAATAAGACGGTTCAACAAGGCACACACATACAAGATCAATAAATTTTAAAAGTCAATCAGGCTCCTCTACACTGGCGATAACAAATTAGAAACTATAAAAGAAAATAAGAAAAAAAGAAGATCTAAAAATTGTCACAAGAGCTGTATAAATTATTTAGAGCTAAGCATACGTAGAAGGCAATATAACTAACAAACTGAGTACGAACAGTTAAACTCCGCCCATCCCAAGGTTAGGAAAAGACTGTTGTTACTTTATGAGAACAGACCCTCTTCTTAAGGAGCAGGTCAGTAAGTGAGAGTGAATCAAAGAAACACAGCATTTGAAAAGTCAGCTAGTCCAAGCCTCTTGATCGCACATACAGAAGCTGAAGCCCAGATAGGTTGAGTTACTTGCTAAAGGGCCCAATGTCCTGACTCAAGGACTAGCATTTTTCACTCAGTCGCAAGACACAATCAAATGCAGTACCTTGGAAAGAGATGGGGAAAAAATGAAGAAATCAATTATATAGTTCCTCATCTTTAAGTACAGAAATAGCCGTGACAAAATTACACGTATTGAGGGAAAATTGAAGTGCAGAGTTTAAAATGTCAATAATCCACAGGGAAACTGGAGACCATTTAAAACATTCATATTAAATCTCTCTAGAAAAGACATTAAAAGATCTCCAATCAAAATGTGAATTTTATAATAGACATGGTATGATACAATTTATAATAGATATGGTAGGAACCTTTCCCTTTCACAGGAAAGCTTCGGCTGGGAAAAAGGAATTGTTCTTGAAAATGGGGCCTGTGCTATTGCAGACACTGTGCTCAACCTAGGTCCACCGAATGCTCTGATGTCATCACTGAGGTCACAGAATTCCACTGTGAGCCTGGCAACCTTGCAAACATAACAGCCCTGGTGAGCACTAGGCACTACTGCTGGTTCACCAAGTGGTACAAGTTTTTCAGCCATTTAGGAGACTTGACTATTTTTGTTTGTATTGAATCATTTCAACGGATTGCCCAAGAGCCAAGAAGGGCCAACCTGTAGGGAAGAGGAGGAGTTGGACATCTCTTGAGGCATCTTCTAAGGGAGACTTCTAGTTGGTACGATGGAACGGCGACAAAAGAGGAAACATCTGGAAAATGAAGAGTCCCAGGAAACTGCCGAGAACGGAGGAGGTATGTGGGGGGCAACTTGTCTGGGGCACATGGGTTTCTGCCAAACTGAAGCTTCTCTAGGAAGCGGGGGACTGAGAACGTGTCACCTGTGAAGCAGGGAGCGAGAGACCTTGTCTCAGTGATGCTGCTGTATCTATCCGGAGGGTCCCTGTGGTGTGAGACGGCACAGAACGGCCAGATGCCCCCTGGGAGATGGGAGGTCAGCTCCGCTGGTCTGAGGACTCTCTCCTGGGGCAGCCGGGCCTGGAGCTTTGTCGGACTCACAGCAGGCTGCATCCTGCTTGCACAGACCTAGAGGTGCAGCTTTTCTCAGTCCCCGATTTCTCTCTTATGCTCTTGGATCTTTCCTAGGGGTCATGAGGTGGGGGATGTGAAGGATGCAAGGATGCTGAGAGAGACCCATGAGTTGCTTGGCCTCTTTTACCAAAGTGGAAAGAGAAGCCCCATGAGTTGAAGGCCCTGTTGAAAAATATCTTGACAAGTGGAATGCACTTTGAAAGAAGATTGTTTGTCTAGGGATGGTGTCATATTGAAAGCAAGGAGGTTCTATTCCTTCAACAGGAAGAATTTCCCAAAGGAGATCAAGGGAAGGGAAGGGTTTTCCAGAAACTGAGACCACGTGAGTGGGGGTGAGAAATGGCCTCAGGGTCCTGCGGGGAGCTCTGAGAGCCACGGGCCACGTGGTGCCTGCGTGCATTAAATGTAGGCGAGTAGCTTGCCCTGGGAGAGGGGTGGTCACCCCAGAGCTCCAGCTAGAGGCCTCTGCCCCAGATTAGAGCCCAGTAGCTCCTACCAGGCCTAGGGCCCTGGAGACTGTAGGATGGGCCCTGGGAATGGAGCTCTAGACAGCAGGCAGATTTCCAGGCAGTGGCTGGGACAGGCTGGGGAAGGCAATGACTGCCCCTGACCATTCAGAATATTTTGCCCTATGTTCCTGTGTGTGTGTGTGTGTGTGAGTGTGTGTGTGTGTGTGTGTGTGTGTGTGTGTGTGTGTGGTAGTGCAGAGAAGAGCGAGATGAATGGGGGTAGAGTGCTTACCAGATATAAAGTCTGCATGGTAAAGTTCTTGTCACCCAGCCTGGACCTGGCTGACACTTAAGAGTGTATACACGTAAGAGTGTATACAGAATTCTTGTTAGGGGTGTTTTATGAGACAGTAACTCATACACCCATGTACACTCTGATGCAGCAAAAATATCACACACCCCACATATAACTTCCTTAGTAAACCACACACAGCACATGGAGGTATATACACGGATCCCTCCTGTACTACATTCTCATACAACCCACCTGTATCACAATCCTCTCCTCCAACACCAAACGCTGGAGATGAGATATGTATATAGACACACACACTATATATATAGGACACACACACACACACACACACACTATATACATGTATCTCCTCAACTCTTGCACAAACACAGCTAACTTCAGCCATCTCTAAATACCTCTATAAGAACCAGTCACGTGTCATACACACCACACTTATAACACATTCTTGAGTAATGCCAGACCCGCTTTGTACAAACCACAGTAAACCACAGTCTCAGTAACCCATGTCAGGATTGCCAGAGAAAATATGGGCTATCCAGTTCAATTTGAATTCCAGATAAACAACAAGTAATTTTTCAGTATCCGTATGTCCCACATATTGTATGGGCTATACTTACACTAAAATTAAGTCAGGCCAAATACTGCATGGGAATACTTACACTAAAAGATTATTCTGGGTTTATCTGAAACTGAAATTTAACTGGGTGCCTTGTATTCTTGTTCGCTAAGTCTGGCAACCCTTATATACTTACCACCAGCTGATGTATTATATATTTATTGTAGTTTTGTTTAGTGTGTGTCTTCCCCTACTAGAATGTGCAGCGTTACCAAAGACTACAACAATGGAAGAGTGCCGGATACACAGGAGTAGCTGCTTACTGAATCTTGGTGAATGAATGAATGAACACACACCATAAATACAAGCCACACCATGTAATGAGGAAACGTTACATGTCCCAGAATTCCTGACTTGTGAACAGAAACCATGCACACAAAGGCCACAGACACAGATAGACACGTCTGCACTGTGCTCCCCATGCCAACCCCACACTTACCACAGACTTAACTGATACACATCACTCACTCTTCCCACACACTCACAGTCACCACCGAGGCCTACATTACCAACTAGACAGTGAGAGAATAAGTATTGATTGGAATTAAATCCTGGAGGATCCACTGGGAACCACACTCTCAGCTGTGTGTATTCACTGCACCTGACACGTGTCACACACTCAGTAAATATTTGTGGACAGAGGACTGATGAACCCACCCTGAGCCTTTCATTCCCCCCTCAGGAATCTCGAAGTCACAAGAGGATCCCCCTCGGCTTGGATCCACTGTGGTGGCCCAAGGCTGCAGCCCAGGGGCAGTGGAGGTCTCCTCTGCCTCTAAATACTTCTTCTGTACTTCTACTCTGCGCAAGCTCGGCTACGCTGGTAAGGGCGTGGGGCTCCTCAGGTGACGGGGTGCTTGGCTGTGAAGCAGGAGGCACACAGATCCCAGGGAGGCTGAGAGGAAATCCAGGGTCATCAGAGGTGATGAGGGCTCTGTGGAGGAGCCTGGGCAGGATGGCTGAGCTGTTCCGAGGGCATGGATGCCAGCTGAGTCTGGGGGTGTGTGTGTGAATACTGCTACTACCATGGTGGGGAAGTCAAGGATCAGGGGCCGGAAAGGTCTGGGCTTGAGGTGGAGGGAAGAGGGACCAGATTAAGCATCTTCAGAGGAAAATGTAGGCTTTGTCTTTGCCTTTGCTTCCAGAGAAGGACAGAGTTCTGCATCATACACCTCCAGCCTGAGAGCAGGACCATCCAGCTCAGGTGCACACAGCTCACACATACACGCGCCCTCCAGGCACAGCCCTTCTCAGTGCACATCAACCCCAAGCACGTGCTCCACAGTACTCTCCTGCACCACAGCCCCATTCCACAAGGAATGCACCACCGATATTCCCAAACTCACACTCCTCATCGTACACGCATCCAGCCGCATCCCTCACATACTACAGCCCTCACCACCATACTCCACACCCCTGTATACAGACACCGCTCCAGTATACCCCCCCACGCACATGAAAAGCCCACAGATGACACCACATACACCACTCCGTCCTACGGCCAACGGACACCAAGCTCACGACATTGCTATGTCGTGCCAATGTCCCTCTCTCGTCTACCACACCTGCTCCCTCAGCTTCCGGCATGGCCCATGCATGTTATTATGATTTTAATTTCCTTTTTCAGGAATCCGGAGATTTCATCGAGACACTGCCCAGCCTAGACCACCCCTAGCCCAGGATCAGGAAGAAGGAGAGACCGCTTCCCCATCACACTGTGTCTCCTCCTCACCCTCTTCACCCTGTAAGAACTATCTGCACCCAGACAAAGAGGAAAGGGGCATGAAAATATACTACATGCAAGTACAAGTGAACAAGGGTGTCGCTGTCTCCTGGAAGACAAAGAAACACTTGGAGTTGCCTGAAAAGCAGCTGAGGATAGAAGAAGTGACCCTTCCTGAGGATGTGTGCGCAGTAGCCACTGACCCCTCTTCTGATGTGTCCACCGAAAGCCTCCTGTCTGACAGTGAGCCCACTGGGGAGGAGAAAGAGTATGAGGAAAGGGCAGAGCCAGGCAGCCCATCAGGGCCACCTGCCGTTGAGGAGAGACCCAGCGCCAAGACAGCGGACTGGATGCTGACCATGGAGACCGGCTTCAGGTGCATGGCCTGCTGCCGGGTCTTCCCCACCTTGGGGATCCTCCAGCAGCACGTGAAGGGCGGCGTCCTGCAGGGCTTCAGCTGCCGTGCCTTTCATCTCACCATGGCCCAGCGGATGGGCAATGTGGAATCCGAGAGCACCCCTGAGGAAGAGGACGAGGAGGAGGAGGAGGAGAACGAGGAGGAGGAGGAGGAGGAGGAGGAGGAGGAGAAGGAGGTAGAGAAGCAAGAAGAAAAGGAGAATGAGGGAGAGCAGCCCACGGGGGAAGGCCCCAGCCCAAAGAGACCCCGCAGGCAGGGTCTTTTCTCTCCTTTGAGTTCCAAACAGCAACTGAGATTCATGGGACAGAAGATCCTGGAAGACGGTGTGGCCGTCCCTTGGAAGAGGTAAGGCTTGAGGCTGGCAGTCTTCTGAGCCTATGTCACGAGGGCCCAGAGGAGTCTAAGGGAAGGGGCCGCACACATGTGCTGGTTTACCTAATGGCTCTGCAGTTGCAACAAATGGGACACACCCAGCACTAACAAAGGTATTGACCTCTGTTGACGTAAACAAGAAGGTGGAGCCTTTTCCTAGGAGTTTTCTCAGGGTCTGCACGATGGACCTCAACTCTTAGAGGACGTACTGCCAGCAGCTCCTTCTCGGCAGAGAGAGCCAGGAGTGGTCTCAAGAGAGGACAGGGGCCCTTGCAGGACCAGAACTTTGAGGTCTGAGAGCCTTGGGCCTGAGCCGAGATCTCACCCGGACCACTGGACCTAGCCTTCTGTGACAAAGGGGAATATGAAAGAGAGTCACGTGGAAATGAGGTCCCCCGAGATATGGAAATGTTCCAGAACCTTCGTGGCGTGGTAGTTGATCTGGAGCCAAGCTCACTGTGGTGTGTGTGGCTCTGAGCATTAAGGCAATGCTGGAGGGTAACCCTGACCAGCAGAGCTTGGAGTGCTTCTTGTCTCTTCCTGTTCTACCTCATTTGTTTTATCCCTTCCAGGGAGAAGAAAGGACCCTCGGGAGAGTAGCAGACAGAATGCCGTGGTCTGAAGGAGGATGAAGGGACCGGCACTCAGTCTAACATCATATGACAATAGAAGCGTCCTATGCAATAAAGGGCATTTTCCAAACCTTTCCTGGAGCTTTTATTTAATGACATTTTTCTATCTATGCATCTATCTGTCATCTACATCTGTATCTTTCAAGGTTTGTGAACAAGCTTTCACATAAGCACTAGAGACGTCCGCCAGCATTTTCCAGAAGAGGCCTGCAAATTGCTGGGGACTCCTCACAAATAGGGAACGGCCACAACCCCTGCCACACAGACTATGCGCGTGGCCCTCCTGACGTACTCCCACTCTCTCTCTGAATTTCCCAACGTCTGAGATGAGGGTGCTGGCTGGAGGCAATGATCACGTGCAGGCTGAATCTTCTCCAGATTCTGATTCTCTTCCTGGGCATATCGTCCTTAAGCACAGTCTCCATGTCCCTGGCCACACTGATCTCTCTCCTTCAGTCCTTCCCTCCCTCCCTCTCCTGCCTCCCAGTGCAGAGAATACTTGTTTGCATTTGTGACGACATTTATTTTTGGTTCACAGAATTCTCACCTGTTCTACTGTGGCCTCCGTTGTGAACATTCCAAAGCTGAGACTTTTCTGTTTTTCTCCCTCATTTCTGCTGAGTCTTTACCTTCCTAATGCAGTGAACTCACAGTGCCTAGCTGACTGGATGGGGAAAAAAATCCAGGGAGCAAAGAGAAATAATAAAAGAATATATCAGTTAATTTTTCATAGTGTTATCCAACTACATATTTTTAAAATTTTGGAATAATATTAGGAATCTTCTCTTTATAAAAAACTGAATTATCGGGCTTCCCTGGTGGAGCAGTGGTTAAGAATATGCCTGCGAATGCAGGGGTCATGGGTTCGAGCCCTGGTCTGGGAAGATCCCACGTGCCACGGAGTAACTAAGCCCGCGCGCCACAACTACTGAGCCTGCGCTCTAGAGCCCGTGTGCCACATCAACCGAGCCCACGTGCCACAACTACGGAAGCCTGCGTGCCTAGAGACCATGCTCCGCAACAAGAGAAGCCACTGCAATGAGAAGCCCGTGCACCACAGCCAAGAGGAGCCCCCGCTCACTGCAACTAGAGAACGCCCGCTAGCAGCAACAAAGACCCAATGCAGCCCCAAATAAATTAATTAATTTTTAAAAATTGAATTAGTTTCAAGGGTACAATGTATAAAAGTACAATAAAAGCCCCCCTTCATAACCCCCCAACCCCACTCTCAAGATGGAATCGATATGCTGTGATACAATTTATAGTCGTAGTACTACTCCTCCTCCCACCACATCCGAAATCCTCTGAGCCAGGTGCAGCAGCTTCCTTTCACAATGCTAGGACCCGCCACAAGACACATGATAATCCCTTTGGACATTTCAAGGAGCGGCACCAAGGGAACAGTACCGGGGAAATGCCACTGACAGCTCAGAATATCCATGGCATTTCTAGAGCCTCGGCACTGCTCTCGCTCTGGGAATGAAGGTCCAAAAAGCACATCGGAGAATGTTCATAGTTGTAAACAAGCTCCACCTTTGAAACACAATCTACATAGAACCACATATACAAGCCTGCACGATGGATGAAGCCAAGGTCTCCTCCATGATTTCCCTTCTGACCACCTTATTGTCTCCTCAACCATAAAAGGTGAACTTGAAACTCAGGACCTTGCCTTGTCACCAGAAACATCCAAGCTTGGATCAGTCTTTCTAAGACCAGATACTTGCTCTCTGAACTATTAGAGACTTGTCACATACACACAGGTAGAACAGGATTATTTCTATCTACCTGGGGACTTGGAGTCTTTCACATTGCTCCTGTTAAAACTCTCACAACAGCAAAACTTTACCTACAAAGGGTTCAAGCTATGACACTCCCAACTTCCACAAACCTCCTCAGCTCTGGTGAGTCACATGCAGCCAATTCCAGGAATTGGAAACATGGTTGTGAGGATGAAACTGACTTTGGGGCTCCCCTTGGATATGGTCTTCCAGACTTACCAAAAGGCCATTAAGAGGAAGGTTTACCCCACCTCAGGGAAACCCGAGGCAGTACTTGCAGTCAAGGGCTGGCCATGGCTTCTGAGCTACATCCAAAAAGAATTTCATACTGTACCTGGATCTGCTGAAGCCATTTCTGACTGTCCGAGAGCCAGCATGTACCGTTCCTCAACTGCCTCCATTGTGGATCATCAGTAGGGCTGTCAGATTTAGGACATAAAAATACAGGATACCCAGTTAAACTTGAACTTCACATGAATAATAAGTCATTATTTTTAGTATAAGTAGATCCTATGAACTATTTGGGGCATACTTATCTTCAAAATGTACTCGTTGTTTTTCAAACATTCATATTTAACTAAACAGTCTATATTTTATCTGTCAACCCTACTCAGCAGAAATGATGGAGGCTCATAGAGATCCAGGAGACGCCTCAGCGCCTCCTCAGCTTTTATTTCTACGTCCTGGACAGCGAGCACGCACCTTCCACTCCCAGTCAGTGGCTAGAATGGAGGATATTCTCTGTTTTAGAGCTTTTTCTACTTGTCATTGTTATTATCTTCCTTATGTTAAAGAGATGTTTATTTTTTCCCAATCTTAATAGCTCATCCAAAAGTATTTCAAAGTTCATTAGAGAAGGGAAACACAATATGCTTCTGAAAAGTGAAGGAAACCGCCTGGTGTTTAGTAAAGAAGTAGTAGGGAGACTGAAAAAGCCAAACTTAATAAGCAGATCTCTCCAAGGGTATTTTCAGAGCTTGATACCCTCCCACACCCTGAAAATATTATTACATCAAGAATGTAGAACTGCTAACCAAATGTAAGGCTCCCATATGATTCTATCAAACTGAGGATGCTTCTTTACTAAGCAGTGAGCACACTTGCTGTCCCAGGGACCTTGGCAGTTGCAACGTAGGGCTCTTCCCTTTGGGATGGAAACAGCAAGTTTTCCTGTGGTCTACACGCTGGCCCCAAAAATACTACACTCCCAATACTTGTCAACTTTAAGTATTTTTCTACATATCTCCATTTTTCTGTTACTATTTGGACTACATCCTAGACTTGACACTACATAAATTGCATTCAAGAAGCTATTTTTAAAAGTTGGTAGGAAACCTTAAATCTATGGCTTGCAGTCCCTGGCTTACTTTCATCCAGGTGCATAAGGGTTTTCAAAAGTAGTCAGGTTAGTTACCCTGTATCACAGCCCCACGCTTGTGTCACAGATATAAAAATGGAACATGATATTTAAGGTTTTAGTTGCCAAATCATCAAGCCTCCCAGACAGAGGCAATAGAGCAAAATGAGTACAGAGGCCTGGATTTTGATTTGCTCCAGTGTCTTGGGCAAGTCACTTGGCCTCTGTATTTATTTGTACTTATCTGCACTTATCTGTCACTTGGGGGTCATAATTGTACCTGGTCCATGGGTACGCTGTACAAATGATCTGTAAAGTAGTTACAAGAAACCGACACAGAGTAAGCACTCCACAGACATTGGCTATTAGCTATTGGAAATATTTCTCCGTGAAACAGATGACATTATCCGTGGATGACTCGGTGGGAGACAGTGAATCACAGAATCACAGCATGTTGAAAGTGACCTAGTTCACACTCTAATGTGAAAAGAAGAAAAGTGTGCATGGGTAGAAAATGTCTGAAACTTTACACAACAAAGAGTTCATCATGTTAACTTGGAGGATTAGAATAAATCAGGAAAGGAGGAAATAAAAACTTGAGTGTCATTCAATTTCTACATCATTTGTGTTTCTACACTGAGACTCTGAATACACTGGAAGTGCAATTTTTTTTAATGTGGCGGGATAAAGGTTTTCAAGTTTTCCTGATCCATCCGTATTATTATCTCAGAATTGCTGGCATTTCTTGCCATCTTTGGATCTACACCCATGTGAGTCAGTGGGCCATTCTGGACGGAGGAGATAATAGAGCAGAAGTGAAGTGAGAGAAAAGGAGAGACAAGATTTTCTCTTTTCTGTTCAAAGAGGAAAGGTCTTTGGAATGGGAACAACTCACAACCAAACTTTGGGGAAAGGATGTGATGGAAAATGAGACAAACATCCTACCCCTGTGATGAGAAGGATTCCCTGGGCTGGATGGAGTGAGGTCACAGGTGGCTGGACAAGGAAACCAACTAGGGAGAAACACACACAAGTGCAGAGCAAACACCCTGAGGCCACTCAGCCTCACTCCATGCAAACATGTGTCCAGCAGACAGCCCTTCACCTGTGGCTCCCCAGCAAGACAGGTACCTCGGGGGTGCCAACTCATTCTGAGTCCATTATGCCTGGCCATTCATAAACCGCTGTCTAACGTGTGAGGAATAAACTCTCAATGTTTATGAGGAAATTGCGGAAGGAGATTGAAAGGTTACTTAAACGAAAAAAAAAGAAGTTCAGGAAGGCAAGATGGTAGAGAGACAAGAAAAAGACCTTAAAAGATAGAAAGGATTTGCCAAAGAAGAGAAAGCAAAAGAAATGATTCCGAATGGGTTAACCTGCAGCTAGGAAGTGAAGGAAGATTATTGATGGGTGAAGACTATGGAATAAAGTGAATAAAATTTCTCAGAAGTTGCTGAGAATATGGTAAGCAGCATGATTATCAAATTGTGAATTGGCTGCAATGGCATTCTAGGGGGACACTAGGAAGGGGAAGCAAATGTTCCTGAGATGACAGTAGCAGGTGGAAAGTTGTTTCAGGGGAAGATCAGTCTTGCAGAGGGTGTATCAGAGGAGGGCAAGTGTGAGCAAGCAAGGAAATACTAAGTGTATACGGTTCCTTCACTGAGTGCACCCAGCCCCGCGGTCAGCCTTGAGAACAAGCAGGACTTCAGGTACTGGAGCTACATTTCAGTCATCAAGACTTGAGAAGACACCCTTAACTCAGGTCTTCTCTTCAAACTCCATCTTTCCTTCTTGACCTTCATTTGGCCTCTTCCCTTACCCTCCAGCTGTGGACTGAGGCCACAGAGCAAGATGGGTCACTAGTGTCCTCCATCCCCTGGCGACTGTGGTTCACATCAGTGGAGTACCAAAGGCAATAACCAAGTAACAGACACAAGAGTGTATGAAGAAGAAGAGATTCTGATAAGGCTTTCTGTGACAGTGTGGGCCAAGTCGGCTCTATATGGCTGGTATCACGTGAATTATGAGCAGCCTTAGGGGAGAAGTTCTCAGAAGGCAGAGCCTGGCTCTCGAGAGGCTCTGCGTGCTCACAGCCCACTCCAAGACCTCAGTTACAGCTTCGGCCCCCAATATCTCTCCCTCTGCCTGCTCACAGTTTTTGAAGTCTTCTTTCCTCCACATTTCTCTTGAGAGGTGGAGGAGGAAGATGAGCTTCAGGCCAGCTCAGACTCCCCTGGATACCCAGCAGGATGCCTATCATTAACCTCCCACCTTCTAGGAAGCTCCTAAGATCTTCACATTTGGGGCAGTTCTCATTTCAGCTGTGCTTCAAATTGCTGGCTGGAGACGGCCTGTTGGAAGGTGGCTAAAAGCAAGTAGCAATCCTTCGGGCAGCCTGGCCCTTCTCGACTGTCAGACATCTTCAGGGATATTCTAGGAAATGTTGTTTGTTCTAGAGAAGGGAGGGAAACAATCCAATTGTCCAATAATGCTTGAATGGAAAATAAATGATGCTATATGCATGTGATCACATAATATCAAACAGTCAAAAATCAAAGACCTAGATCTATATGGATTCACGTGGATAAATCTTGAAAACATAATATTGATTGAAAGAAAATAAGATAAACAATGTTAGATTGTGATAACAGGTATGTAAGTGTTTAAATATTTAAATCAATTCAACATATTGCTTCTATATATAGAGATGCAAGAAAATAAACTTTATCCAAAGAACACATTATTTACATTTAATATGCTCATTTATCTAGGAGACCCAAAAGAACCCACAGATAAACTAGCAGGAACTAATAAGACGGTTCAACAAGGCACACACATACAAGATCAATAAATTTTAAAAGTCAATCAGGCTCCTCTACACTGGCGATAACAAATTAGAAACTATAAAAGAAAATAAGAAAAAAAGAAGATCTAAAAATTGTCACAAGAGCTGTATAAATTATTTAGAGCTAAGCATACGTAGAAGGCAATATAACTAACAAACTGAGTACGAACAGTTAAACTCCGCCCATCCCAAGGTTAGGAAAAGACTGTTGTTACTTTATGAGAACAGACCCTCTTCTTAAGGAGCAGGTCAGTAAGTGAGAGTGAATCACAGAAACACAGCATTTGAAAAGTCAGCTAGTCCAAGCCTCTTGATCGCACATACAGAAGCTGAAGCCCAGATAGGTTGAGTTACTTGCTAAAGGGCCCAATGTCCTGACTCAAGGACTAGCATTTTTCACTCAGTCGCAAGACACAATCAAATGCAGTACCTTGGAAAGAGATGGGGAAAAAATGAAGAAATCAATTATATAGTTCCTCATCTTTAAGTACAGAAATAGCCGTGACAAAATTACACGTATTGAGGGAAAATTGAAGTGCAGAGTTTAAAATGTCAATAATCCACAGGGAAACTGGAGACCATTTAAAACATTCATATTAAATCTCTCTAGAAAAGACATTAAAAGATCTCCAATCAAAATGTGAATTGTATAATAGACATGGTATGATACAATTTATAATAGATATGGTAGGAACCTTTCCCTTTCACGGGAAAGCTTCGGCTGGGAAAAAGGAATTGTTCTTGAAAATGGGGCCTGTGCTATTGCAGACACTGTGCTCAACCTAGGTCCACCGAATGCTCTGATGTCATCACTGAGGTCACAGAATTCCACTGTGAGCCTGGCAACCTTGCAAACATAACAGCCCTGGTGAGCACTAGGCACTACTGCTGGTTCACCAAGTGGTACAAGTTTTTCAGCCATTTAGGAGACTTGACTATTTTTGTTTGTATTGAATCATTTCAACGGATTGCCCAAGAGCCAAGAAGGGCCAACCTGTAGGGAAGAGGAGGAGTTGGACATCTCTTGAGGCATCTTCTAAGGGAGACTTCTAGTTGGTACGATGGAACGGCGACAAAAGAGGAAACATCTGGAAAATGAAGAGTCCCAGGAAACTGCCGAGAACGGAGGAGGTATGTGGGGGGCAACTTGTCTGGGGCACATGGGTTTCTGCCAAACTGAAGCTTCTCTAGGAAGCGGGGGACTGAGAACGTGTCACCTGTGAAGCAGGGAGCGAGAGACCTTGTCTCAGTGATGCTGCTGTATCTATCCGGAGGGTCCCTGTGGTGTGAGACGGCACAGAACGGCCAGATGCCCCCTGGGAGATGGGAGGTCAGCTCCGCTGGTCTGAGGACTCTCTCCTGGGGCAGCCGGGCCTGGAGCTTTGTCGGACTCACAGCAGGCTGCATCCTGCTTGCACAGACCTAGAGGTGCAGCTTTTCTCAGTCCCCGATTTCTCTCTTATGCTCTTGGATCTTTCCTTGGGGTCATGAGGTGGGGGATGTGAAGGATGCAAGGATGCTGAGAGAGACCCATGAGTTGCTTGGCCTCTTTTACCAAAGTGGAAAGAGAAGCCCCATGAGTTGAAGGCCCTGTTGAAAAATATCTTGACAAGTGGAATGCACTTTGAAAGAAGATTGTTTGTCTAGGGATGGTGTCATATTGAAAGCAAGGAGGTTCTATTCCTTCAACAGGAAGAATTTCCCAAAGGAGATCAAGGGAAGGGAAGGGTTTTCCAGAAACTGAGACCACGTGAGTGGGGGTGAGAAATGGCCTCAGGGTCCTGCGGGGAGCTCTGAGAGCCACGGGCCACGTGGTGCCTGCGTGCATTAAATGTAGGCGAGTAGCTTGCCCTGGGAGAGGGGTGGTCACCCCAGAGCTCCAGCTAGAGGCCTCTGCCCCAGATTAGAGCCCAGTAGCTCCTACCAGGCCTAGGGCCCTGGAGACTGTAGGATGGGCCCTGGGAATGGAGCTCTAGACAGCAGGCAGATTTCCAGGCAGTGGCTGGGACAGGCTGGGGAAGGCAATGACTGCCCCTGACCATTCAGAATATTTTGCCCTATGTTCCTGTGTGTGTGTGTGTGTGTGTGAGTGTGTGTGTGTGTGTGTGTGTGTGTGTGTGTGTGGTAGTGCAGAGAAGAGCGAGATGAATGGGGGTAGAGTGCTTACCAGATATAAAGTCTGCATGGTAAAGTTCTTGTCACCCAGCCTGGACCTGGCTGACACTTAAGAGTGTATACACGTAAGAGTGTATACAGAATTCTTGTTAGGGGTGTTTTATGAGACAGTAACTCATACACCCATGTACACTCTGATGCAGCAAAAATATCACACACCCCACATATAACTTCCTTAGTAAACCACACACAGCACATGGAGGTATATACACGGATCCCTCCTGTACTACATTCTCATACAACCCACCTGTATCACAATCCTCTCCTCCAACACCAAACGCTGGAGATGAGATATGTATATAGACACACACACTATATATATAGGACACACACACACACACACACACACACACACTATATACATGTATCTCCTCAACTCTTGCACAAACACAGCTAACTTCAGCCATCTCTAAATACCTCTATAAGAACCAGTCACGTGTCATACACACCACACTTATAACACATTCTTGAGTAATGCCAGACCCGCTTTGTACAAACCACAGTAAACCACAGTCTCAGTAACCCATGTCAGGATTGCCAGAGAAAATATGGGCTATCCAGTTCAATTTGAATTCCAGATAAACAACAAGTAATTTTTCAGTATCCGTATGTCCCACATATTGTATGGGCTATACTTACACTAAAACTAAGTCAGGCCAAATACTGCATGGGAATACTTACACTAAAAGATTATTCTGGGTTTATCTGAAACTGAAATTTAACTGGGTGCCTTGTATTCTTGTTCGCTAAGTCTGGCAACCCTTATATACTTACCACCAGCTGATGTATTATATATTTATTGTAGTTTTGTTTAGTGTGTGTCTTCCCCTACTAGAATGTGCAGCGTTACCAAAGACTACAACAATGGAAGAGTGCCGGATACACAGGAGTAGCTGCTTACTGAATCTTGGTGAATGAATGAATGAACACACACCATAAATACAAGCCACACCATGTAATGAGGAAACGTTACATGTCCCAGAATTCCTGACTTGTGAACAGAAACCATGCACACAAAGGCCACAGACACAGATAGACACGTCTGCACTGTGCTCCCCATGCCAACCCCACACTTACCACAGACTTAACTGATACACATCACTCACTCTTCCCACACACTCACAGTCACCACCGAGGCCTACATTACCAACTAGACAGTGAGAGAATAAGTATTGATTGGAATTAAATCCTGGAGGATCCACTGGGAACCACACTCTCAACTGTGTGTATTCACTGCACCTGACACGTGTCACACACTCAGTAAATATTTGTGGACAGAGGACTGATGAACCCACCCTGAGCCTTTCATTCCTCCCTCAGGAATCTCGAAGTCACAAGAGGATCCCCCTCGGCTTGGATCCACTGTGGTGGCCCAAGGCTGCAGCCCAGGGGCAGTGGAGGTCTCCTCTGCCTCTAAATACTTCTTCTGTACTTCTACTCTGCGCAAGCTCGGCTACGCTGGTAAGGGCGTGGGGCTCCTCAGGTGACGGGGTGCTTGGCTGTGAAGCAGGAGGCACACAGATCCCAGGGAGGCTGAGAGGAAATCCAGGGTCATCAGAGGTGATGAGGGCTCTGTGGAGGAGCCTGGGCAGGATGGCTGAGCTGTTCCGAGGGCATGGATGCCAGCTGAGTCTGGGGGTGTGTGTGTGAATACTGCTACTACCATGGTGGGGAAGTCAAGGATCAGGGGCCGGAAAGGTCTGGGCTTGAGGTGGAGGGAAGAGGGACCAGATTAAGCATCTTCAGAGGAAAATGTAGGCTTTGTCTTTGCCTTTGCTTCCAGAGAAGGACAGAGTTCTGCATCATATACCCCCAGCCTGAGAGCAGGACCATCCAGCTCAGGTGCACACAGCTCACACATACACGCGCCCTCCAGGCACAGCCCTTCTCAGTGCACATCAACCCCAAGCACGTGTTCCACAGTACTC
This sequence comes from Mesoplodon mirus, assembly GCF_964341445.2. Classification (NCBI taxonomy): domain Eukaryota; kingdom Metazoa; phylum Chordata; class Mammalia; order Artiodactyla; family Ziphiidae; genus Mesoplodon; species Mesoplodon mirus. The sequence continues at coordinate 1,406,186 of NW_028295698.1, read as the reverse complement.
TCCTGCACCACAGCCCCATTCCACAAGGAATGCACCACCGATATTCCCAAACTCACACTCCTCATCGTACACGCATCCAGCCGCATCCCTCACATACTACAGCCCTCACCACCATACTCCACACCCCTGTATACAGACACCGCTCCAGTATACCCCCCCACGCACATGAAAAGCCCACAGATGACACCACATACACCACTCCGTCCTACGGCCAACGGACACCAAGCTCACGACATTGCTATGTCGTGCCAATGTCCCTCTCTCGTCTACCACACCTGCTCCCTCAGCTTCCGGTATGGCCCATGCATGTTATTATGATTTTAATTTCCTTTTTCAGGAATCCGGAGATTTCATCGAGACACTGCCCAGCCTAGACCACCCCTAGCCCAGGATCAGGAAGAAGGAGAGACCGCTTCCCCATCACACTGTGTCTCCTCCTCACCCTCTTCACCCTGTAAGAACTATCTGCACCCAGACAAAGAGGAAAGGGGCATGAAAATATACTACATGCAGATACAAGTGAACAAGGGTGTCGCTGTCTCCTGGAAGACAAAGAAACCCTGGGAGTTGCCTGAAAAGCAGCTGAGGATAGAAGAAGTGACCCTTCCTGAGGATGTGTGCGCAGTAGCCACTGACCCCTCTTCTGATGTGTCCACCGAAAGCCTCCTGTCTGACAGTGAGCCCACTGGGGAGGAGAAAGAGTATGAGGAAAGGGCAGAGCCAGGCAGCCCATCAGGGCCACCTGCCGTTGAGGAGAGACCCAGCGCCAAGACAGCGGACTGGATGCTGACCATGGAGACCGGCTTCAGGTGCATGGCCTGCTGCCGGGTCTTCCCCACCTTGGGGATCCTCCAGCAGCATGTGAAGGGCGGCGTCCTGCAGGGCTTCAGCTGCCGTGCCTTTCATCTCACCATGGCCCAGCGGATGGGCAATGTGGAATCCGAGAGCACCCCTGAGGAAGAGGACGAGGAGGAGGAGGAGGAGAACGAGGAGGAGGAGGAGGAGGAGGAGGAGGAGGAGGAGGAGAAGGAGGTAGAGAAGCAAGAAGAAAAGGAGAATGAGGGAGAGCAGCCCACGGGGGAAGGCCCCAGCCCAAAGAGACCCCGCAGGCAGGGTCTTTTCTCTCCTTTGAGTTCCAAACAGCAACTGAGATTCATGGGACAGAAGATCCTGGAAGACGGTGTGGCCGTCCCTTGGAAGAGGTAAGGCTTGAGGCTGGCAGTCTTCTGAGCCTATGTCACGAGGGCCCAGAGGAGTCTAAGGGAAGGGGCCGCACACATGTGCTGGTTTACCTAATGGCTCTGCAGTTGCAACAAATGGGACACACCCAGCACTAACAAAGGCATTGACCTCTGTTGACGTAAACAAGAAGGTGGAGCCTTTTCCTAGGAGTTTTCTCAGGGTCTGCACGATGGACCTCAACTCTTAGAGGACGTACTGCCAGCAGCTCCTTCTCGGCAGAGAGAGCCAGGAGTGGTCTCAAGAGAGGACAGGGGCCCTTGCAGGACCAGAACTTTGAGGTCTGAGAGCCTTGGGCCTGAGCCGAGATCTCACCCGGACCACTGGACCTAGCCTTCTGTGACAAAGGGGAATATGAAAGAGAGTCACGTGGAAATGAGGTCCCCCGAGATATGGAAATGTTCCAGAACCTTCGTGGCGTGGTAGTTGATCTGGAGCCAAGCTCACTGTGGTGTGTGTGGCTCTGAGCATTAAGGCAATGCTGGAGGGTAACCCTGACCAGCAGAGGTTGGAGTGCTTCTTGTCTCTTCCTGTTCTACCTCATTTGTTTTATCCCTTCCAGGGAGAAGAAAGGACCCTCGGGAGAGTAGCAGACAGAATGCCGTGGTCTGAAGGAGGATGAAGGGACCGGCACTCAGTCTAACATCATATGACAATAGAAGCGTCCTATGCAATAAAGGGCATTTTCCAAACCTTTCCTGGAGCTTTTATTTAATGACATTTTTCTATCTATGCATCTATCTGTCATCTACATCTGTATCTTTCAAGGTTTGTGAACAAGCTTTCACATAAGCACTAGAGACGTCCGCCAGCATTTTCCAGAAGAGGCCTGCAAATTGCTGGGGACTCCTCACAAATAGGGAACGGCCACAACCCCTGCCACACAGACTATGCGCGTGGCCCTCCTGACGTACTCCCACTCTCTCTCTGAATTTCCCAACGTCTGAGATGAGGGTGCTGGCTGGAGGCAATGATCACGTGCAGGCTGAATCTTCTCCAGATTCTGATTCTCTTCCTGGCCATATCGTCCTTAAGCACAGTCTCCATGTCCCTGGCCACACTGATCTCTCTCCTTCAGTCCTTCCCTCCCTCCCTCTCCTGCCTCCCAGTGCAGAGAATACTTTTTTGCATTTGAGACGACATTTATTTTTGGTTCACAGAATTCTCACCTGTTCTACTGTGGCCTCCGTTGTGAACATTCCAAAGCTGAGACTTTTCTGTTTTTCTCCCTCATTTCTGCTGAGTCTTTACCTTCCTAATGCAGTGAACTCACAGTGCCTAGCTGACTGGATGGGGAAAAAAATCCAGGGAGCAAAGAGAAATAATAAAAGAATATATCAGTTAATTTTTCATAGTGTTATCCAACTACATATTTTTAAAATTTTGGAATAATATTAGGAATCTTCTCTTTATAAAAAACTGAATTATCGGGCTTCCCTGGTGGAGCAGTGGTTAAGAATATGCCTGCGAATGCAGGGGTCATGGGTTCGAGCCCTGGTCTGGGAAGATCCCACGTGCCACGGAGTAACTAAGCCCGCGCGCCACAACTACTGAGCCTGCGCTCTAGAGCCCGTGTGCCACATCAACCGAGCCCACGTGCCACAACTACGGAAGCCTGCGTGCCTAGAGACCATGCTCCGCAACAAGAGAAGCCACTGCAATGAGAAGCCCGTGCACCACAGCGAAGAGGAGCCCCCGCTCACTGCAACTAGAGAACGCCCGCTAGCAGCAACAAAGACCCAATGCAGCCCCAAATAAATTAATTAATTTTTAAAAATTGAATTAGTTTCAAGGGTACAATGTATAAAAGTACAATAAAAGCCCCCCTTCATAACCCCCCAACCCCACTCTCAAGATGGAATCGATATGCTGTGATACAATTTATAGTCGTAGTACTACTCCTCCTCCCACCACATCCGAAATCATCTGAGCCAGGTGCAGCAGCTTCCTTTCACAATGCTAGGACCCGCCACAAGACACATGATAATCCCTTTGGACATTTCAAGGAGCGGCACCAAGGGAACAGTACCGGGGAAATGCCACTGACAGCTCAGAATATCCATGGCATTTCTAGAGCCTCGGCACTGCTCTCGCTCTGGGAATGAAGGTCCAAAAAGCACATCGGAGAATGTTCATAGTTGTAAACAAGCTCCACCTTTGAAACACAATCTACATAGAACCACATATACAAGCCTGCACGATGGATGAAGCCAAGGTCTCCTCCATGATTTCCCTTCTGACCACCTTATTGTCTCCTCAACCATAAAAGGTGAACTTGAAACTCAGGACCTTGCCTTGTCACCAGAAACATCCAAGCTTGGATCAGTCTTTCTAAGACCAGATACTTGCTCTCTGAACTATTAGAGACTTGTCACATACACACAGGTAGAACAGGATTATTTCTATCTACCTGGGGACTTGGAGTCTTTCACATTGCTCCTGTTAAAACTCTCACAACAGCAAAACTTTACCTACAAAGGGTTCAAGCTATGACACTCCCAACTTCCACAAACCTCCTCAGCTCTGGTGAGTCACATGCAGCCAATTCCAGGAATTGGAAACATGGTTGTGAAGATGAAACTGACTTTCGGGCTCCCCTTGGATATGGTCTTCCAGACTTACCAAAAGGCCATTAAGAGGAAGGTTTACCCCACCTCAGGGAAACCCGAGGCAGTACTTGCAGTCAAGGGCTGGCCATGGCTTCTGAGCTACATCCAAAAAGAATTTCATACTGTACCTGGATCTGCTGAAGCCATTTCTGACTGTCCGAGAGCCAGCATGTACCGTTCCTCAACTGCCTCCATTGTGGATCATCAGTAGGGCTGTCAGATTTAGGACATAAAAATACAGGATACCCAGTTAAACTTGAACTTCACATGAATAATAAGTCATTATTTTTAGTATAAGTAGATCCTATGAACTATTTGGGGCATACTTATCTTCAAAATGTACTCGTTGTTTTTCAAACATTCATATTTAACTAAACAGTCTATATTTTATCTGTCAACCCTACTCAGCAGAAATGATGGAGGCTCATAGAGATCCAGGAGACGCCTCAGCGCCTCCTCAGCTTTTATTTCTACGTCCTGGACAGCGAGCACGCACCTTCCACTCCCAGTCAGTGGCTAGAATGGAGGATATTCTCTGTTTTAGAGCTTTTTCTACTTGTCATTGTTATTATCTTCCTTATGTTAAAGAGATGTTTATTTTTTCCCAATCTTAATAGCTCATCCAAAAGTATTTCAAAGTTCATTAGAGAAGGGAAACACAATATGGTTCTGAAAAGTGAAGGAAACCGCCTGGTGTTTAGTAAAGAAGTAGTAGGGAGACTGAAAAAGCCAAACTTAATAAGCAGATCTCTCCAAGGGTATTTTCAGAGCTTGATACCCTCCCACACCCTGAAAATATTATTACATCAAGAATGTAGAACTGCTAACCAAATGTAAGGCTCCCATATGATTCTATCAAACTGAGGATGCTTCTTTACTAAGCAGTGAGCACACTTGCTGTCCCAGGGACCTTGGCAGTTGCAACGTAGGGCTCTTCCCTTTGGGATGGAAACAGCTAATTTTCCTGTGGTCTACACGCTGGCCCCAAAAATACTACACTCCCAATACTTGTCAACTTTAAGTATTTTTCTACATATCTCCATTTTTCTGTTACTATTTGGACTACATCCTAGACTTGACACTACATAAATTGCATTCAAGAAGCTATTTTTAAAAGTTGGTAGGAAACCTTAAATCTATGGCTTGCAGTCCCTGGCTTACTTTCATCCAGGTGCATAAGGGTTTTCAAAAGTAGTCAGGTTAGTTACCCTGTATCACAGCCCCACGCTTGTGTCACAGATATAAAAATGGAACATGATATTTAAGGTTTTAGTTGCCAAATCATCAAGCCTCCCAGACAGAGGCAATAGAGCAAAATGAGTACAGAGGCATGGATTTTGATTTGCTCCAGTGTCTTGGGCAAGTCACTTGGCCTCTGTATTTATTTGTACTTATCTGCACTTATCTGTCACTTGGGGGTCATAATTGTACCTGGTCCATGGGTACGCTGTACAAATGATCTGTAAAGTAGTTACAAGAAACCGACACAGAGTAAGCACTCCACAGACATTGGCTATTAGCTATTGGAAATATTTCTCCGTGAAACAGATGACATTATCCGTGGATGACTCGGTGGGAGACAGTGAATCACAGAATCACAGCATGTTGAAAGTGACCTAGTTCACACTCTAATGTGAAAAGAAGAAAAGTGTGCATGGGTAGAAAATGTCTGAAACTTTACACAACAAAGAGTTCATCATGTTAACTTGGAGGATTAGAATAAATCAGGAAAGGAGGAAAGAAAAACTTGAGTGTCATTCAATTTCTACATCATTTGTGTTTCTACACTGAGACTCTGAATACACTGGAAGTGCAATTTTTTTTAATGTGGCGGGATAAAGGTTTTCAAGTTTTCCTGATCCATCCGTATTATTATCTCAGAATTGCTGGCATTTCTTGCCATCTTTGGATCTACACCCATGTGAGTCAGTGGGCCATTCTGGACGGAGGAGATAATAGAGCAGAAGTGAAGTGAGAGAAAAGGAGAGACAAGATTTTCTCTTTTCTCTTCAAAGAGGAAAGGTCTTTGGAATGGGAACAACTCACAACCAAACTTTGGGGAAAGGATGTGATGGAAAATGAGACAAACATCCTACCCCTGTGATGAGAAGGATTCCCTGGGCTGGATGGAGGGAGGTCACAGGTGGCTGGACAAGGAAACCAACTAGGGAGAAACACACACAAGTGCAGAGCAAACACCCTGAGGCCACTCAGCCTGACTCCATGCAAACATGTGTCCAGCAGACAGCCCTTCACCTGTGGCTCCCCAGCAAGACAGGTACCTCGGGGGTGCCAACTCATTCTGAGTCCATTATGCCTGGCCATTCATAAACCGCTGTCTAACGTGTGAGGAATAAACTCTCAATGTTTATGAGGAAATTGCGGAAGGAGATTGAAAGGTTACTTAAACGAAAAAAAAAGAAGTTCAGGAAGGCAAGATGGTAGAGAGACAAGAAAAAGACCTTAAAAGATAGAAAGGATTTGCCAAAGAAGAGAAAGCAAAAGAAATGATTCCGAATGGGTTAACCTGCAGCTAGGAAGTGAAGGAAGATTATTGATGGGTGAAGACTATGGAATAAAGTGAATAAAATTTCTCAGAAGTTGCTGAGAATATGGTAAGCAGCATGATTATCAAATTATGAATTGGCTGCAATGGCATTCTAGGGGGACACTAGGAAGGGGAAGCAAATGTTCCTGAGATGACAGTAGCAGGTGGAAAGTTGTTTCAGGGGAAGATCAGTCTTGCAGAGGGTGTATCAGAGGAGGGCAAGTGTGAGCAAGCAAGGAAATACTAAGTGTATACGGTTCCTTCACTGAGTGCACCCAGCCCCGCGGTCAGCCTTGAGAACAAGCAGGACTTCAGGTACTGGAGCTACATTTCAGTCATCAAGACTTGAGAAGACACCCTTAACTCAGGTCTTCTCTTCAAACTCCATCTTTCCTTCTTGACCTTCATTTGGCCTCTTCCCTTACCCTCCAGCTGTGGACTGAGGCCACAGAGCAAGATGGGTCACTAGTGTCCTCCATCCCCTGGCGACTGTGGTTCACATCAGTGGAGTACCAAAGGCAATAACCAAGTAACAGACACAAGAGTGTATGAAGAAGAAGAGATTCTGATAAGGCTTTCTGTGACAGTGTGGGCCAAGTCGGCTCTATATGGCTGGTATCACGTGAATTATGAGCAGCCTTAGGGGAGAAGTTCTCAGAAGGCAGAGCCTGGCTCTCGAGAGGCTCTGCGTGCTCACAGCCCACTCCAAGACCTCAGTTACAGCTTCGGCCCCCAATATCTCTCCCTCTGCCTGCTCACAGTTTTTGAAGTCTTCTTTCCTCCACATTTCTCTTGAGAGGTGGAGGAGGAAGATGAGCTTCAGGCCAGCTCAGACTCCCCTGGAATCCCAGCAGGATGCCTATCATTAACCTCCCACCTTCTAGGAAGCTCCTAAGATCTTCACATTTGGGGCAGTTCTCATTTCAGCTGTGCTTCAAATTGCTGGCTGGAGACGGCCTGTTGGAAGGTGGCTAAAAGCAAGTAGCAATCCTTCGGGCAGCCTGGCCCTTCTCGACTGTCAGACATCTTCAGGGATATTCTAGGAAATGTTGTTTGTTCTAGAGAAGGGAGGGAAACAATCCAATTGTCCAATAATGCTTGAATGGAAAATAAATGATGCTATATGCATGTGATCACATAATATCAAACAGTCAAAAATCAAAGACCTAGATCTATATGGATTCACGTGGATAAATCTTGAAAACATAATATTGATTGAAAGAAAATAAGATAAACAATGTTAGATTGTGATAACAGGTATGTAAGTGTTTAAATATTTAAATCAATTCAACATATTGCTTCTATATATAGAGATGCAAGAAAATAAACTTTATCCAAAGAACACATTATTTACATTTAATATGCTCATTTATCTAGGAGACCCAAAAGAACCCACAGATAAACTAGCAGGAACTAATAAGACGGTTCAACAAGGCACACACATACAAGATCAATAAATTTTAAAAGTCAATCAGGCTCCTCTACACTGGCGATAACAAATTAGAAACTATAAAAGAAAATAAGAAAAAAAGAAGATCTAAAAATTGTCACAAGAGCTGTATAAATTATTTAGAGCTAAGCATACGTAGAAGGCAATATAACTAACAAACTGAGTACGAACAGTTAAACTCCGCCCAACCCAAGGTTAGGAAAAGACTGTTGTTACTTTATGAGAACAGACCCTCTTCTTAAGGAGCAGGTCAGTAAGTGAGAGTGAATCACAGAAACACAGCATTTGAAAAGTCAGCTAGTCCAAGCCTCTTGATCGCACATACAGAAGCTGAAGCCCAGATAGGTTGAGTTACTTGCTAAAGGGCCCAATGTCCTGACTCAAGGACTAGCATTTTTCACTCAGTCGCAAGACACAATCAAATGCAGTACCTTGGAAAGAGATGGGGAAAAAATGAAGAAATCAATTATATAGTTCCTCATCTTTAAGTACAGAAATAGCCGTGACAAAATTACACGTATTGAGGGAAAATTGAAGTGCAGAGTTTAAAATGTCAATAATCCACAGGGAAACTGGAGACCATTTAAAACATTCATATTAAATCTCTCTAGAAAAGACATTAAAAGATCTCCAATCAAAATGTGAATTGTATAATAGACATGGTATGATACAATTTATAATAGATATGGTAGGAACCTTTCCCTTTCACGGGAAAGCTTCGGCTGGGAAAAAGGAATTGTTCTTGAAAATGGGGCCTGTGCTATTGCAGACACTGTGCTCAACCTAGGTCCACCGAATGCTCTGATGTCATCACTGAGGTCACAGAATTCCACTGTGAGCCTGGCAACCTTGCAAACATAACAGCCCTGGTGAGCACTAGGCACTACTGCTGGTTCACCAAGTGGTACAAGTTTTTCAGCCATTTAGGAGACTTGACTATTTTTGTTTGTATTGAATCATTTCAACGGATTGCCCAAGAGCCAAGAAGGGCCAACCTGTAGGGAAGAGGAGGAGTTGGACATCTCTTGAGGCATCTTCTAAGGGAGACTTCTAGTTGGTACGATGGAACGGCGACAAAAGAGGAAACATCTGGAAAATGAAGAGTCCCAGGAAACTGCCGAGAACGGAGGAGGTATGTGGGGGGCAACTTGTCTGGGGCACATGGGTTTCTGCCAAACTGAAGCTTCTCTAGGAAGCGGGGGACTGAGAACGTGTCACCTGTGAAGCAGGGAGCGAGAGACCTTGTCTCAGTGATGCTGCTGTATCTATCCGGAGGGTCCCTGTGGTGTGAGACGGCACAGAACGGCCAGATGCCCCCTGGGAGATGGGAGGTCAGCTCCGCTGGTCTGAGGACTCTCTCCTGGGGCAGCCGGGCCTGGAGCTTTGTCGGACTCACAGCAGGCTGCATCCTGCTTGCACAGACCTAGAGGTGCAGCTTTTCTCAGTCCCCGATTTCTCTCTTATGCTCTTGGATCTTTCCTTGGGGTCATGAGGTGGGGGATGTGAAGGATGCAAGGATGCTGAGAGAGACCCATGAGTTGCTTGGCCTCTTTTACCAAAGTGGAAAGAGAAGCCCCATGAGTTGAAGGCCCTGTTGAAAAATATCTTGACAAGTGGAATGCACTTTGAAAGAAGATTGTTTGTCTAGGGATGGTGTCATATTGAAAGCAAGGAGGTTCTATTCCTTCAACAGGAAGAATTTCCCAAAGGAGATCAAGGGAAGGGAAGGGTTTTCCAGAAACTGAGACCACGTGAGTGGGGGTGAGAAATGGCCTCAGGGTCCTGCGGGGAGCTCTGAGAGCCACGGGCCACGTGGTGCCTGCGTGCATTAAATGTAGGCGAGTAGCTTGCCCTGGGAGAGGGGTGGTCACCCCAGAGCTCCAGCTAGAGGCCTCTGCCCCAGATTAGAGCCCAGTAGCTCCTACCAGGCCTAGGGCCCTGGAGACTGTAGGATGGGCCCTGGGAATGGAGCTCTAGACAGCAGGCAGATTTCCAGGCAGTGGCTGGGACAGGCTGGGGAAGGCAATGACTGCCCCTGACCATTCAGAATATTTTGCCCTATGTTCCTGTGTGTGTGTGTGTGTGTGTGTGAGTGTGTGTGTGTGTGTGTGTGTGTGTGTGTGTGGTAGTGCAGAGAAGAGCGAGATGAATGGGGGTAGAGTGCTTACCAGATATAAAGTCTGCATGGTAAAGTTCTTGTCACCCAGCCTGGACCTGGCTGACACTTAAGAGTGTATACACGTAAGAGTGTATACAGAATTCTTGTTAGGGGTGTTTTATGAGACAGTAACTCATACACCCATGTACACTCTGATGCAGCAAAAATATCACACACCCCACATATAACTTCCTTAGTAAACCACACACAGCACATGGAGGTATATACACGGATCCCTCCTGTACTACATTCTCATACAACCCACCTGTATCACAATCCTCTCCTCCAACACCAAACGCTGGAGATGAGATATGTATATAGACACACACACTATATATATAGGACACACACACACACACACACACACACACACACTATATACATGTATCTCCTCAACTCTTGCACAAACACAGCTAACTTCAGCCATCTCTAAATACCTCTATAAGAACCAGTCACGTGTCATACACACCACACTTATAACACATTCTTGAGTAATGCCAGACCCGCTTTGTACAAACCACAGTAAACCACAGTCTCAGTAACCCATATCAGGATTGCCAGAGAAAATATGGGCTATCCAGTTCAATTTGAATTCCAGATAAACAACAAGTAATTTTTCAGTATCCGTATGTCCCACATATTGTATGGGATATACTTACACTAAAACTAAGTCAGGCCAAATACTGCATGGGAATACTTACACTAAAAGATTATTCTGGGTTTATCTGAAACTGAAATTTAACTGGGTGCCTTGTATTCTTGTTCGCTAAGTCTGGCAACCCTTATATACTTACCACCAGCTGATGTATTATATATTTATTGTAGTTTTGTTTAGTGTGTGTCTTCCCCTACTAGAATGTGCAGCGTTACCAAAGACTACAACAATGGAAGAGTGCCGGATACACAGGAGTAGCTGCTTACTGAATCTTGGTGAATGAATGAATGAACACACACCATAAATACAAGCCACACCATGTAATGAGGAAACGTTACATGTCCCAGAATTCCTGACTTGTGAACAGAAACCATGCACACAAAGGCCACAGACACAGATAGACACGTCTGCACTGTGCTCCCCATGCCAACCCCACACTTACCACAGACTTAACTGATACACATCACTCACTCTTCCCACACACTCACAGTCACCACCGAGGCCTACATTACCAACTAGACAGTGAGAGAATAAGTATTGATTGGAATTAAATCCTGGAGGATCCACTGGGAACCACACTCTCAACTGTGTGTATTCACTGCACCTGACACGTGTCACACACTCAGTAAATATTTGTGGACAGAGGACTGATGAACCCACCCTGAGCCTTTCATTCCTCCCTCAGGAATCTCGAAGTCACAAGAGGATCCCCCTCGGCTTGGATCCACTGTGGTGGCCCAAGGCTGCAGCCCAGGGGCAGTGGAGGTCTCCTCTGCCTCTAAATACTTCTTCTGTACTTCTACTCTGCGCAAGCTCGGCTACGCTGGTAAGGGCGTGGGGCTCCTCAGGTGACGGGGTGCTTGGCTGTGAAGCAGGAGGCACACAGATCCCAGGGAGGCTGAGAGGAAATCCAGGGTCATCAGAGGTGATGAGGGCTCTGTGGAGGAGCCTGGGCAGGATGGCTGAGCTGTTCCGAGGGCATGGATGCCAGCTGAGTCTGGGGGTGTGTGTGTGAATACTGCTACTACCATGGTGGGGAAGTCAAGGATCAGGGGCCGGAAAGGTCTGGGCTTGAGGTGGAGGGAAGAGGGACCAGATTAAGCATCTTCAGAGGAAAATGTAGGCTTTGTCTTTGCCTTTGCTTCCAGAGAAGGACAGAGTTCTGCATCATATACCCCCAGCCTGAGAGCAGGACCATCCAGCTCAGGTGCACACAGCTCACACATACACGCGCCCTCCAGGCACAGCCCTTCTCAGTGCACATCAACCCCAAGCACGTGTTCCACAGTACTCTCCTGCACCACAGCCCCATTCCACAAGGAATGCACCACCGATATTCCCAAACTCACACTCCTCATCGTACACGCATCCAGCCGCATCCCTCACATACTACAGCCCTCACCACCATACTCCACACCCCTGTATACAGACACCGCTCCAGTATACCCCCCGACGCACATGAAAAGCCCACAGATGACACCACATACACCACTCCGTCCTACGGCCAACGGACACCAAGCTCACGACATTGCTATGTCGTGCCAATGTCCCTCTCTCGTCTACCACACCTGCTCCCTCAGCTTCCGGCATGGCCCATGCATGTTATTATGATTTTAATTTCCTTTTTCAGGAATCCGGAGATTTCATCGAGACACTGCCCAGCCTAGACCACCCCTAGCCCAGGATCAGGAAGAAGGAGAGACCGCTTCCCCATCACACTGTGTCTCCTCCTCACCCTCTTCACCCTGTAAGAACTATCTGCACCCAGACAAAGAGGAAAGGGGCATGAAAATATACTACATGCAGGTACAAGTGAACAAGGGTGTCGCTGTCTCCTGGAAGACAAAGAAACCCTTGGAGTTGCCTGAAAAGCAGCTGAGGATAGAAGAAGTGACCCTTCCTGAGGATGTGTGCGCAGTAGCCACTGACCCCTCTTCTGATGTGTCCACCGAAAGCCTCCTGTCTGACAGTGAGCCCACTGGGGAGGAGAAAGAGTATGAGGAAAGGGCAGAGCCAGGCAGCCCATCAGGGCCACCTGCCGTTGAGGAGAGACCCAGCGCCAAGACAGCGGACTGGATGCTGACCATGGAGACCGGCTTCAGGTGCATGGCCTGCTGCCGGGTCTTCCCCACCTTGGGGATCCTCCAGCAGCACGTGAAGGGCGGCGTCCTGCAGGGCTTCAGCTGCCGTGCCTTTCATCTCACCATGGCCCAGCGGATGGGCAATGTGGAATCCGAGAGCACCCCTGAGGAAGAGGACGAGGAGGAGGAGGAGGAGAACGAGGAGGAGGAGGAGGAGGAGGAGGAGGAGGAGGAGGAGAAGGAGGTAGAGAAGCAAGAAGAAAAGGAGAATGAGGGAGAGCAGCCCACGGGGGAAGGCCCCAGCCCAAAGAGACCCCGCAGGCAGGGTCTTTTCTCTCCTTTGAGTTCCAAACAGCAACTGAGATTCATGGGACAGAAGATCCTGGAAGACGGTGTGGCCGTCCCTTGGAAGAGGTAAGGCTTGAGGCTGGCAGTCTTCTGAGCCTATGTCAAGAGGGCCCAGAGGAGTCTAAGGGAAGGGGCCGCACACATGTGCTGGTTTACCTAATGGCTCTGCAGTTGCAACAAATGGGACACACCCAGCACTAACAAAGGTATTGACCTCTGTTGACGTAAACAAGAAGGTGGAGCCTTTTCCTAGGAGTTTTCTCAGGGTCTGCACGATGGACCTCAACTCTTAGAGGACGTACTGCCAGCAGCTCCTTCTCGGCAGAGAGAGCCAGGAGTGGTCTCAAGAGAGGACAGGGGCCCTTGCAGGACCAGAACTTTGAGGTCTGAGAGCCTTGGGCCTGAGCCGAGATCTCACCCGGACCACTGGACCTAGCCTTCTGTGACAAAGGGGAATATGAAAGAGAGTCACGTGGAAATGAGGTCCCCTGAGATATGGAAATGTTCCAGAACCTTCGTTGCGTGGTAGTTGATCTGGAGCCAAGCTCACTGTGGTGTGTGTGGCTCTGAGCATTAAGGCAATGCTGGAGGGTAACCCTGACCAGCAGAGCTTGGAGTGCTTCTTGTCTCTTCCTGTTCTACCTCATTTGTTTTATCCCTTCCAGGGAGAAGAAAGGACCCTCGGGAGAGTAGCAGACAGAATGCCGTGGTCTGAAGGAGGATGAAGGGACCGGCACTCAGTCTAACATCATATGACAATAGAAGCGTCCTATGCAATAAAGGGCATTTTCCAAACCTTTCCTGGAGCTTTTATTTAATGACATTTTTCTATCTATGCATCTATCTGTCATCTACATCTGTATCTTTCAAGGTTTGTGAACAAGCTTTCACATAAGCACTAGAGACGTCCGCCAGCATTTTCCAGAAGAGGCCTGCAAGTTGCTGGGGACTCCTCACAAATAGGGAACGGCCACAACCCCTGCCACACAGACTATGCGCGTGGCCCTCCTGACGTACTCCCACTCTCTCTCTGAATTTCCCAACGTCTGAGATGAGGGTGCTGGCTGGAGGCAATGATCACGTGCAGGCTGAATCTTCTCCAGATTCTGATTCTCTTCCTGGGCATATCGTCCTTAAGCACAGTCTCCATGTCCCTGGCCACACTGATCTCTCTCCTTCAGTCCTTCCCTCCCTCCCTCTCCTGCCTCCCAGTGCAGAGAATACTTTTTTGCATTTGAGACGACATTTATTTTTGGTTCACAGAATTCTCACCTGTTCTACTGTGGCCTCCGTTGTGAACATTCCAAAGCTGAGACTTTTCTGTTTTTCTCCCTCATTTCTGCTGAGTCTTTACCTTCCTAATGCAGTGAACTCACAGTGCCTAGCTGACTGGATGGGGAAAAAGATCCAGGGAGCAAAGAGAAATAATAAAAGAATATATCAGTTAATTTTTCATAGTGTTATCCAACTACATATTTTTAAAATTTTGGAATAATATTAGGAATCTTCTCTTTATAAAAAACTGAATTATCGGGCTTCCCTGGTGGAGCAGTGGTTAAGAATATGCCTGCGAATGCAGGGGTCATGGGTTCGAGCCCTGGTCTGGGAAGATCCCACGTGCCACGGAGTAACTAAGCCCGCACGCCACAACTACTGAGCCTGCGCTCTAGAGCCCGTGTGCCACATCAACCGAGCCCACGTGCCACAACTACGGAAGCCTGCGTGCCTAGAGACCATGCTCCGCAACAAGAGAAGCCACTGCAATGAGAAGCCCGTGCACCACAGCCAAGAGGAGCCCCCGCTCACTGCAACTAGAGAACGCCCGCTAGCAGCAACAAAGACCCAATGCAGCCCCAAATAAATTAATTAATTTTTAAAAATTGAATTAGTTTCAAGGGTACAATGTATAAAAGTACAATAAAAGCCCCCCTTCATAACCCCCCAACCCCACTCTCAAGATGGAATCGATATGCTGTGATACAATTTATAGTTGTAGTACTACTCCTCCTCCCACCACATCCGAAATCCTCTGAGCCAGGGGCAGCAGCTTCCTTTCACAATGCTAGGACCCGCCACAAGACACATGATAATCCCTTTGGACATTTCAAGGAGCGGCACCAAGGGAACAGTACCGGGGAAATGCCACTGACAGCTCAGAATATCCATGGCATTTCTAGAGCCTCGGCACTGCTCTCGCTCTGGGAATGAAGGTCCAAAAAGCACATCGGAGAATGTTCATAGTTGTAAACAAGCTCCACCTTTGAAACACAATCTACATAGAACCACATATACAAGCCTGCACGATGGATGAAGCCAAGGTCTCCTCCATGATTTCCCTTCTGACCACCTTATTGTCTCCTCAACCATAAAAGGTGAACTTGAAACTCAGGACCTTGCCTTGTCACCAGAAACATCCAAGCTTGGATCAGTCTTTCTAAGACCAGATACTTGCTCTCTGAACTATTAGAGACTTGTCACATACACACAGGTAGAACAGGATTATTTCTATCTACCTGGGGACTTGGAGTCTTTCACATTGCTCCTGTTAAAACTCTCACAACAGCAAAACTTTACCTACAAAGGGTTCAAGCTATGACACTCCCAACTTCCACAAACCTCCTCAGCTCTTGTGAGTCACATGCAGCCAATTCCAGGAATTGGAAACATGGTTGTGAGGATGAAACTGACTTTGGGGCTCCCCTTGGATATGGTCTTCCAGACTTACCAAAAGGCCATTAAGAGGAAGGTTTACCCCACCTCAGGGAAACCCGAGGCAGTACTTGCAGTCAAGGGCTGGCCATGGCTTCTGAGCTACATCCAAAAAGAATTTCATACTGTACCTGGATCTGCTGAAGCCATTTCTGACTGTCCGAGAGCCAGCATGTACCGCTCCTCAACTGCCTCCATTGTGGATCATCAGTAGGGCTGTCAGATTTAGGACATAAAAATACAGGATACCCAGTTAAACTTGAACTTCACATGAATAATAAGTCATTATTTTTAGTATAAGTAGATCCTATGAACTATTTGGGACATACTTATCTTCAAAATGTACTCGTTGTTTTTCAAACATTCATATTTAACTAAACAGTCTATATTTTATCTGTCAACCCTACTCAGCAGAAATGATGGAGGCTCATAGAGATCCAGGAGACGCCTCAGCGCCTCCTCAGCTTTTATTTCTACGTCCTGGACAGCGAGCACGAACCTTCCACTCCCAGTCAGTGGCTAGAATGGAGGATATTCTCTGTTTTAGAGCTTTTTCTACTTGTCATTGTTATTATCTTCCTTATGTTAAAGAGATGTTTATTTTTTCCCAATCTTAATAGCTCATCCAAAAGTGTTTCAAAGTTCATTAGAGAAGGGAAACACAATATGCTTCTGAAAAGTGAAGGAAACCGCCTGGTGTTTAGTAAAGAAGTAGTAGGGAGACTGAAAAAGCCAAACTTAATAAGCAGATCTCTCCAAGGGTATTTTCAGAGCTTGATACCCTCCCACACCCTGAAAATATTATTACATCAAGAATGTAGAACTGCTAACCAAATGTAAGGCTCCCATATGATTCTATCAAACTGAGGATGCTTCTTTACTAAGCAGTGAGCACACTTGCTGTCCCAGGGACCTTGGCAGTTGCAACGTAGGGCTCTTCCCTTTGGGATGGAAACAGCTAATTTTCCTGTGGTCTACACGCTGGCCCCAAAAATACTACACTCCCAATACTTGTCAACTTTAAGTATTTTTCTACATATCTCCATTTTTCTGTTACTATTTGGACTACATCCTAGACTTGACACTACATAAATTGCATTCAAGAAGCTATTTTTAAAAGTTGGTAGGAAACCTTAAATCTATGGCTTGCAGTCCCTGGCTTACTTTCATCCAGGTGCATAAGGGTTTTCAAAAGTAGTCAGGTTAGTTACCCTGTATCACAGCCCCACGCTTGTGTCACAGATATAAAAATGGAACATGATATTTAAGGTTTTAGTTGCCAAATCATCAAGCCTCCCAGACAGAGGCAATAGAGCAAAATGAGTACAGAGGCATGGATTTTGATTTGCTCCAGTGTCTTGGGCAAGTCACTTGGCCTCTGTATTTATTTGTACTTATCTGCACTTATCTGTCACTTGGGGGTCATAATTGTACCTGGTCCATGGGTACGCTGTACAGATGATCTGTAAAGTAGTTACAAGAAACCGACACAGAGTAAGCACTCCACAGACATTGGCTATTAGCTATTGGAAATATTTCTCCGTGAAACAGATGACATTATCCGTGGATGACTCGGTGGGAGACAGTGAATCACAGAATCACAGCATGTTGAAAGTGACCTAGTTCACACTCTAATGTGAAAAGAAGAAAAGTGTGCATGGGTAGAAAATGTCTGAAACTTTACCTAACAAATAGTTCATCATGTTAGCATTGAGGATTAGAATAAATCAGGAAAGGAGGAAAGAAAAACTTGAGTGTCATTCAATTTCTCTATCATTTGTGTTTCTACACTGAGACTCTGAATACACTGGAAGTGCAATTTTTTTTAATGTGGCGGGATAAAGGTTTTCAAGTTTTCCTGATCCATCCGTATTATTATCTCAGAATTGCTGGCATTTCTTGCCATCTTTGGATCTACACCCATGTGAGTCAGTGGGCCATTCTGGACGGAGGAGATAATAGAGCAGAAGTGAAGTGAGAGAAAAGGAGAGACAAGATTTCCTCTTTTCTCTTCAAAGAGGAAAGGTCTTTGGAATGGGAACAACTCACAACCAAACTTTGGGGAAAGGATGTGATGGAAAATGAGACAAACATCCTACCCCTGTGATGAGAAGGATTCCCTGGGCTGGATGGAGGGAGGTCACAGGTGGCTGGACAAGGAAACCAACTAGGGAGAAACACACACAAGTGCAGAGCAAACACCCTGAGGCCACTCAGCCTGACTCCATGCAAACATGTGTCCAGCAGACAGCCCTTCACCTGTGGCTCCCCAGCAAGACAGGTACCTCGGGGGTGCCAACTCATTCTGAGTCCATTATGCCTGGACATTCATAAACCGCTGTCTAACGTGTGAGGAATAAACTCTCAATGTTTATGAGGAAATTGCGGAAGGAGATTGAAAGGTTACTTAAACGAAAAAAAAAGAAGTTCAGGAAGGCAAGATGGTAGAGAGACAAGAAAAAGACCTTAAAAGATAGAAAGGATTTGCCAAAGAAGAGAAAGCAAAAGAAATGATTCCGAATGGGTTAACCTGCAGCTAGGAAGTGAAGGAAGATTATTGATGGGTGAAGACTATGGAATAAAGTGAATAAAATTTCTCAGAAGTTGCTGAGAATATGGTAAGCAGCATGATTATCAAATTATGAATTGGCTGCAATGGCATTCTAGGGGGACACTAGGAAGGGGAAGCAAATGTTCCTGAGATGACAGTAGCAGGTGGAAAGTTGTTTCAGGGGAAGATCAGTCTTGCAGAGGGTGTATCAGAGGAGGGCAAGTGTGAGCAAGCAAGGAAATACTAAGTGTATACGGTTCCTTCACTGAGTGCACCCAGCCCCGCGGTCAGCCTTGAGAACAAGCAGGACTTCAGGTACTGGAGCTACATTTCAGTCATCAAGACTTGAGAAGACACCCTTAACTCAGGTCTTCTCTTCAAACTCCATCTTTCCTTCTTGACCTTCATTTGGCCTCTTCCCTTACCCTCCAGCTGTGGACTGAGGCCACAGAGCAAGATGGGTCACTAGTGTCCTCCATCCCCTGGCGACTGTGGTTCACATCAGTGGAGTACCAAAGGCAATAACCAAGTAACAGACACAAGAGTGTATGAAGAAGAAGAGATTCTGATAAGGCTTTCTGTGACAGTGTGGGCCAAGTCGGCTCTATATGGCTGGTATCACGTGAATTATGAGCAGCCTTAGGGGAGAAGTTCTCAGAAGGCAGAGCCTGGCTCTCGAGAGGCTCTGCGTGCTCACAGCCCACTCCAAGACCTCAGTTACAGCTTCGGCCCCCAATATCTCTCCCTCTGCCTGCTCACAGTTTTTGAAGTCTTCTTTCCTCCACATTTCTCTTGAGAGGTGGAGGAGGAAGATGAGCTTCAGGCCAGCTCAGACTCCCCTGGAATCCCAGCAGGATGCCTATCATTAACCTCCCACCTTCTAGGAAGCCCCTAAGATCTTCACATTTGGGGCAGTTCTCATTTCAGCTGTGCTTCAAATTGCTGGCTGGAGACGGCCTGTTGGAAGGTGGCTAAAAGCAAGTAGCAATCCTTCGGGCAGCCTGGCCCTTCTCGACTGTCAGACATCTTCAGGGATATTCTAGGAAATGTTGTTTGTTCTAGAGAAGGGAGGGAAACAATCCAATTGTCCAATAATGCTTGAATGGAAAATAAATGATGCTATATGCATGTGATCACATAATATCAAACAGTCAAAAATCAAAGACCTAGATCTATATGGATTCACGTGGATAAATCTTGAAAACATAATATTGATTGAAAGAAAATAAGATAAACAATGTTAGATTGTGATAACAGGTATGTAAGTGTTTAAATATTTAAATCAATTCAACATATTGCTTCTATATATAGAGATGCAAGAAAATAAACTTTATCCAAAGAACACATTATTTACATTTAATATGCTCATTTATCTAGGAGACCCAAAAGAACCCACAGATAAACTAGCAGGAACTAATAAGACGGTTCAACAAGGCACACACATACAAGATCAATAAATTTTAAAAGTCAATCAGGCTCCTCTACACTGGCGATAACAAATTAGAAACTATAAAAGAAAATAAGAAAAAAAGAAGATCTAAAAATTGTCACAAGAGCTGTATAAATTATTTAGAGCTAAGCATACGTAGAAGGCAATATAACTAACAAACTGAGTACGAACAGTTAAACTCCGCCCATCCCAAGGTTAGGAAAAGACTGTTGTTACTTTATGAGAACAGACCCTCTTCTTAAGGAGCAGGTCAGTAAGTGAGAGTGAATCAAAGAAACACAGCATTTGAAAAGTCAGCTAGTCCAAGCCTCTTGATCGCACATACAGAAGCTGAAGCCCAGATAGGTTGAGTTACTTGCTAAAGGGCCCAATGTCCTGACTCAAGGACTAGCATTTTTCACTCAGTCGCAAGACACAATCAAATGCAGTACCTTGGAAAGAGATGGGGAAAAAATGAAGAAATCAATTATATAGTTCCTCATCTTTAAGTACAGAAATAGCCGTGACAAAATTACACGTATTGAGGGAAAATTGAAGTGCAGAGTTTAAAATGTCAATAATCCACAGGGAAACTGGAGACCATTTAAAACATTCATATTAAATCTCTCTAGAAAAGACATTAAAAGATCTCCAATCAAAATGTGAATTTTATAATAGACATGGTATGATACAATTTATAATAGATATGGTAGGAACCTTTCCCTTTCACGGGAAAGCTTCGGCTGGGAAAAAGGAATTGTTCTTGAAAATGGGGCCTGTGCTATTGCAGACACTGTGCTCAACCTAGGTCCACCGAATGCTCTGATGTCATCACTGAGGTCACAGAATTCCACTGTGAGCCTGGCAACCTTGCAAACATAACAGCCCTGGTGAGCACTAGGCACTACTGCTGGTTCACCAAGTGGTACAAGTTTTTCAGCCATTTAGGAGACTTGACTATTTTTGTTTGTATTGAATCATTTCAACGGATTGCCCAAGAGCCAAGAAGGGCCAACCTGTAGGGAAGAGGAGGAGTTGGACATCTCTTGAGGCATCTTCTAAGGGAGACTTCTAGTTGGTACGATGGAACGGCGACAAAAGAGGAAACATCTGGAAAATGAAGAGTCCCAGGAAACTGCCGAGAACGGAGGAGGTATGTGGGGGGCAACTTGTCTGGGGCACATGGGTTTCTGCCAAACTGAAGCTTCTCTAGGAAGCGGGGGACTGAGAACGTGTCACCTGTGAAGCAGGGAGCGAGAGACCTTGTCTCAGTGATGCTGCCGTATCTATCCGGAGGGTCCCTGTGTTGTGAGACGGCACAGAACGGCCAGATGCCCCCTGGGAGATGGGAGGTCAGCTCCGCTGGTCTGAGGACTCTCTCCTGGGGCAGCCGGGCCCGGAGCTTTGTCGGACTCACAGCAGGCTGCATCCTGCTTGCACAGACCTAGAGGTGCAGCTTTTCTCAGTCCCCGATTTCTCTCTTATGCTCTTGGATCTTTCCTAGGGGTCATGAGGTGGGGGATGTGAAGGATGCAAGGATGCTGAGAGAGACCCATGAGTTGCTTGGCCTCTTTTACCAAAGTGGAAAGAGAAGCCCCATGAGTTGAAGGCCCTGTTGAAAAATATCTTGACAAGTGGAATGCACTTTGAAAGAAGATTGTTTGTCTAGGGATGGTGTCATATTGAAAGCAAGGAGGTTTTATTCCTTCAACAGGAAGAATTTCCCAAAGGAGATCAAGGGAAGGGAAGGGTTTTCCAGAGACTGAGACCGCGTGAGCGGGGGTGAGAAATGGCCTCAGGGTCCTGCGGGGAGCTCTGAGAGCCACGGGCCACGTGGTGCCTGCGTGCATTAAATGTAGGCGAGTAGCTTGCCCTGGGAGAGGGGTGGTCACCCCAGAGCTCCAGCTAGAGGCCTCTGCCCCAGATTAGAGCCCAGTAGCTCCTACCGGGCCCAGGGCCCTGCAGACTGTAGGATGGGCCCTGGGAATGGAGCTCTAGACAGCAGGCAGATTTCCAGGCAGTGGCTGGGACAGGCTGGGGAAGGCAATGACTGCCCCTGACCATTCAGAATATTTTGCCCTATGTTCCTGTGTGTGTGTGTGTGAGTGTGTGTGTGTGTGTGTGTGTGTGTGTGTGTGTGTGTGGTAGTGCAGAGAAGAGCGAGATGAATGGGGGTAGAGTGCTTACCAGATATAAAGTCTGCGTGGTAAAGTTCTTGTCACCCTGCCTGGACCTGGCTGACACTCGGTGTACGTAAGAGTGTATACAGAATTCTTGTTAGGGGTGTTTTATGAGACAGTAACTCATACACCCATGTACACTCTGATGCAGCAAAAATATCACACACCCCACATATAACTTCCTTAGTAAACCACACACAGCACATGGAGGTATATACACGCATCCCTCCTATACTACGTTCTCATACAACCCACCTGTATCACAATCCTCTCCTCCAACACCAAACGCTGGAGATGAGATATGTATATAGACACACACACTATATATATAGGACACACACACACACACACACACTATATACATGTATCTCCTCAACTCTTGCACAAACACAGCTAACTTCAGCCATCTCTAAATACCTCTATAAGAACCAGTCACGTGTCATACACACCACACTTATAACACATTCTTGCGTAATGCCAGACCCGCTTTGTACAAACCACAGTAAACCACAGTCTCAGTAACCCATGTCAGGATTGCCAGAGAAAATATGGGCTATCCAGTTCAATTTGAATTCCAGATAAAGAACAAGTAATTTTTCAGTATCCGTATGTCCCACATATTGTATGGGCTATACTTACACTAAAACTAAGTCAGGCCAAATACTGCATGGGAATACTTACACTAAAAGATTATTCTGGGTTTATCTGAAACTGAAATTTAACTGGGTGCCTTGTATTCTTGTTCGCTAAGTCTGGCAACCCTTATATACTTACCACCAGCTGATGTATTATATATTTATTGTAGTTTTGTTTAGTGTGTGTCTTCCCCTACTAGAATGTGCAGCGTTACCAAAGACTACAACAATGGAAGAGTGCCGGATACACAGGAGTAGCTGCTTACTGAATCTTGGTGAATGAATGAATGAACACACACCATAAATACAAGCCACACCATGTAATGAGGAAACGTTACATGTCCCAGAATTCCTGACTTGTGAACAGAAACCATGCACACAAAGGCCACAGACACAGATAGACACGTCTGCACTGTGCTCCCCATGCCAACCCCACACTTACCACAGACTAAACTGATACACATCACTCACTCTTCCCACACACTCACAGTCACCACCGAGGCCTACCTTACCAACTAGACAGTGAGAGAATAAGTATTGATTGGAATTAAATCCTGGAGGATCCACTGGGAACCACACTCTCAACTGTGTGTATTCACTGCACCTGACACGTGTCACACACTCAGTAAATATTTGTGGACAGAGGACTGATGAACCCACCCTGAGCCTTTCATTCCTCCCTCAGGAATCTCGAAGTCACAAGAGGATCCCCCTCGGCTTGGATCCACTGTGGTGGCCCAAGGCTGCAGCCCAGGGGCAGTGGAGGTCTCCTCTGCCTCTAAATACTTCTTCTGTACTTCTACTCTGCGCAAGCTCGGCTACGCTGGTAAGGGCGTGGGGCTCCTCAGGTGACGGGGTGCTTGGCTGTGAAGCAGGAGGCACACAGATCCCAGGGAGGCTGAGAGGAAATCCAGGGTCATCAGAGGTGATGAGGGCTCTGTGGAGGAGCCTGGGCAGGATGGCTGAGCTGTTCCGAGGGCATGGATGCCAGCTGAGTCTGGGGGTGTGTGTGTGAATACTGCTACTACCATGGTGGGGAAGTCAAGGATCAGGGGCCGGAAAGGTCTGGGCTTGAGGTGGAGGGAAGAGGGACCAGATTAAGCATCTTCAGAGGAAAATGTAGGCTTTGTCTTTGCCTTTGCTTCCAGAGAAGGACAGAGTTCTGCATCATATACCCCCAGCCTGAGAGCAGGACCATCCAGCTCAGGTGCACACAGCTCACACATACACGCGCCCTCCAGGCACAGCCCTTCTCAGTGCACATCAACCCCAAGCACGTGCTCCACAGTACTCTCCTGCACCACAGCCCCATTCCACAAGGAATGCACCACCGATATTCCCAAACTCACACTCCTCATCGTACACGCATCCAGCCGCATCCCTCACATACTACAGCCCTCACCACCATACTCCACACCCCTGTATACAGACACCGCTCCAGTATACCCCCCCACGCACATGAAAAGCCCACAGATGACACCACATACACCACTCCGTCCTACGGCCAACAGACACCAAGCTCACGACATTGCTATGTCGTGCCAATGTCCCTCTCTCGTCTACCACACCTGCTCCCTCAGCTTCCGGCATGGCCCATGCATGTTATTATGATTTTAATTTCCTTTTTCAGGAATCCGGAGATTTCATCGAGACACTGCCCAGCCTAGACCACCCCTAGCCCAGGATCAGGAAGAAGGAGAGACCGCTTCCCCATCACACTGTGTCTCCTCCTCACCCTCTTCACCCTGTAAGAACTATCTGCACCCAGACAAAGAGGAAAGGGGCATGAAAATATACTACATGCAGGTACAAGTGAACAAGGGTGTCGCTGTCTCCTGGAAGACAAAGAAACCCTGGGAGTTGCCTGAAAAGCAGCTGAGGATAGAAGAAGTGACCCTTCCTGAGGATGTGTGCGCAGTAGCCACTGACCCCTCTTCTGATGTGTCCACCGAAAGCCTCCTGTCTGACAGTGAGCCCACTGGGGAGGAGAAAGAGTATGAGGAAAGGGCAGAGCCAGGCAGCCCATCAGGGCCACCTGCCGTCGAGGAGAGACCCAGCGCCAAGACAGCGGACTGGATGCTGACCATGGAGACCGGCTTCAGGTGCATGGCCTGCTGCCGGGTCTTCCCCACCTTGGGGATCCTCCAGCAGCATGTGAAGGGCGGCGTCCTGCAGGGCTTCAGCTGCCGTGCCTTTCATCTCACCATGGCCCAGCGGATGGGCAATGTGGAATCCGAGAGCACCCCTGAGGAAGAGGACGAGGAGGAGGAGGAGGAGAACGAGGAGGAGGAGGAGGAGGAGGAGGAGGAGGAGGAGAAGGAGGTAGAGAAGCAAGAAGAAAAGGAGAATGAGGGAGAGCAGCCCACGGGGGAAGGCCCCAGCCCAAAGAGACCCCGCAGGCAGGGTCTTTTCTCTCCTTTGAGTTCCAAACAGCAACTGAGATTCATGGGACAGAAGATCCTGGAAGACGGTGTGGCCGTCCCTTGGAAGAGGTAAGGCTTGAGGCTGGCAGTCTTCTGAGCCTATGTCACGAGGGCCCAGAGGAGTCTAAGGGAAGGGGCCGCACACATGTGCTGGTTTACCTAATGGCTCTGCAGTTGCAACAAATGGGACACACCCAGCACTAACAAAGGCATTGACCTCTGTTGACGTAAACAAGAAGGTGGAGCCTTTTCCTAGGAGTTTTCTCAGGGTCTGCACGATGGACCTCAACTCTTAGAGGACGTACTGCCAGCAGCTCCTTCTCGGCAGAGAGAGCCAGGAGTGGTCTCAAGAGAGGACAGGGGCCCTTGCAGGACCAGAACTTTGAGGTCTGAGAGCCTTGGGCCTGAGCCGAGATCTCACCCGGACCACTGGACCTAGCCTTCTGTGACAAAGGGGAATATGAAAGAGAGTCACGTGGAAATGAGGTCCCCCGAGATATGGAAATGTTCCAGAACCTTCGTTGCGTGGTAGTTGATCTGGAGCCAAGCTCACTGTGGTGTGTGTGGCTCTGAGCATTAAGGCAATGCTGGAGGGTAACCCTGACCAGCAGAGCTTGGAGTGCTTCTTGTCTCTTCCTGTTCTACCTCATTTGTTTTATCCCTTCCAGGGAGAAGAAAGGACCCTCGGGAGAGTAGCAGACAGAATGCCGTGGTCTGAAGGAGGATGAAGGGACCGGCACTCAGTCTAACATCATATGACAATAGAAGCGTCCTATGCAATAAAGGGCATTTTCCAAACCTTTCCTGGAGCTTTTATTTAATGACATTTTTCTATCTATGCATCTATCTGTCATCTACATCTGTATCTTTCAAGGTTTGTGAACAAGCTTTCACATAAGCACTAGAGACGTCCGCCAGCATTTTCCAGAAGAGGCCTGCAAATTGCTCGGGACTCCTCACAAATAGGGAACGGCCACAACCCCTGCCACACAGACTATGCGCATGGCCCTCCTGACGTACTCCCACTCTCTCTCTGAATTTCCCAACGTCTGAGATGAGGGTGCTGGCTGGAGGCAATGATCACGTGCAGGCTGAATCTTCTCCAGATTCTGATTCTCTTCCTGGGCATATCGTCCTTAAGCACAGTCTCCATGTCCCTGGCCACACTGATCTCTCTCCTTCAGTCCTTCCCTCCCTCCCTCTCCTGCCTCCCAGTGCAGAGAATACTTTTTTGCATTTGAGACGACATTTATTTTTGGTTCACAGAATTCTCACCTGTTCTACTGTGGCCTCCGTTGTGAACATTCCAAAGCTGAGACTTTTCTGTTTTTCTCCCTCATTTCTGCTGAGTCTTTACCTTCCTAATGCAGTGAACTCACAGTGCCTAGCTGACTGGATGGGGAAAAAAATCCAGGGAGCAAAGAGAAATAATAAAAGAATATATCAGTTAATTTTTCATAGTGTTAACCAACTACATATTTTTAAAATTTTGGAATAATATTAGGAATCTTCTCTTTATAAAAAACTGAATTATCGGGCTTCCCTGGTGGAGCAGTGGTTAAGAATATGCCTGCGAATGCAGGGGTAATGGGTTCGAGCCCTGGTCTGGGAAGATCCCACGTGCCACGGAGTAACTAAGCCCGCGCGCCACAACTACTGAGCCTGCGCTCTAGAGCCCGTGTGCCACATCAACCGAGCCCACGTGCCACAACTACGGAAGCCTGCATGCCTAGAGACCATGCTCCGCAACAAGAGAAGCCACTGCAATGAGAAGCCCGTGCACCACAGCCAAGAGGAGCCCCCGCTCACTGCAACTAGAGAACGCCCGCTAGCAGCAACAAAGACCCAATGCAGCCCCAAATAAATTAATTAATTTTTAAAAATTGAATTAGTTTCAAGGGTACAATGTATAAAAGTACAATAAAAGCCCCCCTTCATAACCCCCCAACCCCACTCTCAAGATGGAATCGATATGCTGTGATACAATTTATAGTCGTAGTACTACTCCTCCTCCCACCACATCCGAAATCCTCTGAGCCAGGTGCAGCAGCTTCCTTTCACAATGCTAGGACCCGCCACAAGACACATGATAATCCCTTTGGACATTTCAAGGAGCGGCACCAAGGGAACAGTACCGGGGAAATGCCACTGACAGCTCAGAATATCCATGGCATTTCTAGAGCCTCGGCACTGCTCTCGCTCTGGGAATGAAGGTCCAAAAAGCACATCGGAGAATGTTCATAGTTGTAAACAAGCTCCACCTTTGAAACACAATCTACATAGAACCACATATACAAGCCTGCACGATGGATGAAGCCAAGGTCTCCTCCATGATTTCCCTTCTGACCACCTTATTGTCTCCTCAACCATAAAAGGTGAACTTGAAACTCAGGACCTTGCCTTGTCACCAGAAACATCCAAGCTTGGATCAGTCTTTCTAAGACCAGATACTTGCTCTCTGAACTATTAGAGACTTGTCACATACACACAGGTAGAACAGGATTATTTCTATCTACCTGGGGACTTGGAGTCTTTCACATTGCTCCTGTTAAAACTCTCACAACAGCAAAACTTTACCTACAAAGGGTTCAAGCTATGACACTCCCAACTTCCACAAACCTCCTCAGCTCTTGTGAGTCACATGCAGCCAATTCCAGGAATTGGAAACATGGTTGTGAGGATGAAACTGACTTTGGGGCTCCCCTTGGATATGGTCTTCCAGACTTACCAAAAGGCCATTAAGAGGAAGGTTTACCCCACCTCAGGGAAACCCGAGGCAGTACTTGCAGTCAAGGGCTGGCCATGGCTTCTGAGCTACATCCAAAAAGAATTTCATACTGTACCTGGATCTGCTGAAGCCATTTCTGACTGTCCGAGAGCCAGCATGTACCGTTCCTCAACTGCCTCCATTGTGGATCATCAGTAGGGCTGTCAGATTTAGGACATAAAAATACAGGATACCCAGTTAAACTTGAACTTCACATGAATAATAAGTCATTATTTTTAGTATAAGTAGATCCTATGAACTATTTGGGGCATACTTATCTTCAAAATGTACTCGTTGTTTTTCAAACATTCATATTTAACTAAACAGTCTATATTTTATCTGTCAACCCTACTCAGCAGAAATGATGGAGGCTCATAGAGATCCAGGAGACGCCTCAGCGCCTCCTCAGCTTTTATTTCTACGTCCTGGACAGCGAGCACGAACCTTCCACTCCCAGTCAGTGGCTAGAATGGAGGATATTCTCTGTTTTAGAGCTTTTTCTACTTGTCATTGTTATTATCTTCCTTATGTTAAAGAGATGTTTATTTTTTCCCAATCTTAATAGCTCATCCAAAAGTGTTTCAAAGTTCATTAGAGAAGGGAAAAACAATATGGTTCTGAAAAGTGAAGGAAACCGCCTGGTGTTTAGTAAAGAAGTAGTAGGGAGACTGAAAAAGCCAAACTTAATAAGCAGATCTCTCCAAGGGTATTTTCAGAGCTTGATACCCTCCCACACCCTGAAAATATTATTACATCAAGAATGTAGAACTGCTAACCAAATGTAAGGCTCCCATATGATTCTATCAAACTGAGGATGCTTCTTTAATAAGCAGTGAGCACACTTGCTGTCCCAGGGACCTTGGCAGTTGCAACGTAGGGCTCTTCCCTTTGGGATGGAAACAGCAAATTTTCCTGTGGTCTACACGCTGGCCCCAAAAATACTACACTCCCAATACTTGTCAACTTTAAGTATTTTTCTACATATCTCCATTTTTCTGTTACTATTTGGACTACATCCTAGACTTGACACTACATAAATTGCATTCAAGAAGCTATTTTAAAAAGTTGGTAGGAAACCTTAAATCTATGGCTTGCAGTCCCTGGCTTACTTTCATCCAGGTGCATAAGGGTTTTCAAAAGTAGTCAGGTTAGTTACCCTGTATCACAGCCCCACGCTTGTGTCACAGATATAAAAATGGAACATGATATTTAAGGTTTTAGTTGCCAAATCATCAAGCCTCCCAGACAGAGGCAATAGAGCAAAATGAGTACAGAGGCACGGATTTTGATTTGCTCCAGTGTCTTGGGCAAGTCACTTGGCCTCTGTATTTATTTGTACTTATCTGCACTTATCTGTCACTTGGGGGTCATAATTGTACCTGGTCCATGGGTACGCTGTACAAATGATCTGTAAAGTAGTTACAAGAAACCGACACAGAGTAAGCACTCCACAGACATTGGCTATTAGCTATTGGAAATATTTCTCCGTGAAACAGATGACATTATCCGTGGATGACTCGGTGGGAGACAGTGAATCACAGAATCACAGCATGTTGAAAGTGACCTAGTTCACACTCTAATGTGAAAAGAAGAAAAGTGTGCATGGGTAGAAAATGTCTGAAACTTTACACAACAAAGAGTTCATCATGTTAACTTGGAGGATTAGAATAAATCAGGAAAGGAGGAAAGAAAAACTTGAGTGTAATTCAATTTCTCTATCATTTGTGTTTCTACACTGAGACTCTGAATACACTGGAAGTGCAATTTTTTTTAATGTGGCGGGATAAAGGTTTTCAAGTTTTCCTGATCCATCCGTATTATTATCTCAGAATTGCTGGCATTTCTTGCCATCTTTGGATCTACACCCATGTGAGTCAGTGGGCCATTCTGGACGGAGGAGATAATAGAGCAGAAGTGAAGTGAGAGAAAAGGAGAGACAAGATTTTCTCTTTTCTCTTCAAAGAGGAAAGGTCTTTGGAATGGGAACAACTCACAACCAAACTTTGGGGAAAGGATGTGATGGAAAATGAGACAAACATCCTACCCCTGTGATGAGAAGGATTCCCTGGGCTGGATGGAGGGAGGTCACAGGTGGCTGGACAAGGAAACCAACTAGGGAGAAACACACACAAGTGCAGAGCAAACACCCTGAGGCCACTCAGCCTGACTCCATGCAAACATGTGTCCAGCAGACAGCCCTTCACCTGTGGCTCCCCAGCAAGACAGGTACCTCGGGGGTGCCAACTCATTCTGAGTCCATTATGCCTGGCCATTCATAAACCGCTGTCTAACGTGTGAGGAATAAACTCTCAATGTTTATGAGGAAATTGCGGAAGGAGATTGAAAGGTTACTTAAACGAAAAAAAAAGAAGTTCAGGAAGGCAAGATGGTAGAGAGACAAGAAAAAGACCTTAAAAGATAGAAAGGATTTGCCAAAGAAGAGAAAGCAAAAGAAATGATTCCGAATGGGTTAACCTGCAGCTAGGAAGTTAAGGAAGATTATTGATGGGTGAAGACTATGGAATAAAGTGAATAAAATTTCTCAGAAGTTGCTGAGAATATGGTAAGCAGCATGATTATCAAATTATGAATTGGCTGCAATGGCATTCTAGGGGGACACTAGGAAGGGGAAGCAAATGTTCCTGAGATGACAGTAGCAGGTGGAAAGTTGTTTCAGGGGAAGATCAGTCTTGCAGAGGGTGTATCAGAGGAGGGCAAGTGTGAGCAAGCAAGGAAATACTAAGTGTATACGGTTCCTTCACTGAGTGCACCCAGCCCCGCGGTCAGCCTTGAGAACAAGCAGGACTTCAGGTACTGGAGCTACATTTCAGTCATCAAGACTTGAGAAGACACCCTTAACTCAGGTCTTCTCTTCAAACTCCATCTTTCCTTCTTGACCTTCATTTGGCCTCTTCCCTTACCCTCCAGCTGTGGACTGAGGCCACAGAGCAAGATGGGTCACTAGTGTCCTCCATCCCCTGGCGACTGTGGTTCACATCAGTGGAGTACCAAAGGCAATAACCAAGTAACAGACACAAGAGTGTATGAAGAAGAAGAGATTCTGATAAGGCTTTCTGTGACAGTGTGGGCCAAGTCGGCTCTATATGGCTGGTATCACGTGAATTATGAGCAGCCTTACGGGAGAAGTCCTCAGAAGGCAGAGCCTGGCTCTCGAGAGGCTCTGCGTGCTCACAGCCCACTCCAAGACCTCAGTTACAGCTTCGGCCCCCAATATCTCTCCCTCTGCCTGCTCACAGTTTTTGAAGTCTTCTTTCCTCCACATTTCTCTTGAGAGGTGGAGGAGGAAGATGAGCTTCAGGCCAGCTCAGGCTCCCCTGGGATCCCAGCAGGATGCCTATCATTAACCTCCCACCTTCTAGGAAGCTCCTAAGATCTTCACATTTGGGGCAGTTCTCATTTCAGCTGTGCTTCAAATTGCTGGCTGGAGACGGCCTGTTGGAAGGTGGCTAAAAGCAAGTAGCAATCCTTCGGGCAGCCTGGCCCTTCTCGACTGTCAGACATCTTCAGGGATATTCTAGGAAATGTTGTTTGTTCTAGAGAAGGGAGGGAAACAATCCAATTGTCCAATAATGCTTGAATGGAAAATAAATGATGCTATATGCATGTGATCACATAATATCAAACAGTCAAAAATCAAAGACTTAGATCTATATGGATTCACGTGGATATATCTTGAAAACATAATATTGATTGAAAGAAAATAAGATAAAGAATGTTAGATTGTGATAACAGGTATGTAAGTGTTTAAATATTTAAATCAATTCAACATATTGCTTCTATATATAGAGATGCAAGAAAATAAACTTTATCCAAAGAACACATTATTTACATTTAATATGCTCATTTATCTAGGAGACCCAAAAGAACCCACAGATAAACTAGCAGGAACTAATAAGACGGTTCAACAAGGCACACACATACAAGATCAATAAATTTTAAAAGTCAATCAGGCTCCTCTACACTGGCGATAACAAATTAGAAACTATAAAAGAAAATAAGAAAAAAAGAAGATCTAAAAATTGTCACAAGAGCTGTATAAATTATTTAGAGCTAAGCATACATAGAAGGCAATATAACTAACAAACTGAGTACGAACAGTTAAACTCCGCCCAACCCAAGGTTAGGAAAAGACTGTTGTTACTTTATGAGAACAGACCCTCTTCTTAAGGAGCAGATCAGTAAGTGAGAGTGAATCAAAGAAACACAGCATTTGAAAAGTCAGCTAGTCCAAGCCTCTTGATCGCACATACAGAAGCTGAAGCCCAGATAGGTTGAGTTACTTGCTAAAGGGCCCAATGTCCTGACTCAAGGACTAGCATTTTTCACTCAGTCGCAAGACACAATCAAATGCAGTACCTTGGAAAGAGATGGGGAAAAAATGAAGAAATCAATTATATAGTTCCTCATCTTTAAGTACAGAAATAGCCGTGACAAAATTACACGTATTGAGGGAAAATTGAAGTGCAGAGTTTAAAATGTCAATACTCCACAGGGAAACTGGAGACCATTTAAAACATTCATATTAAATCTCTCTAGAAAAGACATTAAAAGATCTCCAATCAAAATGTGAATTTTATAATAGACATGGTATGATACAATTTATAATAGATATGGTAGGAACCTTTCCCTTTCACGGGAAAGCTTCGGCTGGGAAAAAGGAATTGTTCTTGAAAATGGGGCCTGTGCTATTGCAGACACTGTGCTCAACCTAGGTCCACCGAATGCTCTGATGTCATCACTGAGGTCACAGAATTCCACTGTGAGCCTGGCAACCTTGCAAACATAACAGCCCTGGTGAGCACTAGGCACTACTGCTGGTTCACCAAGTGGTACAAGTTTTTCAGCCATTTAGGAGACTTGACTATTTTTGTTTGTATTGAATCATTTCAACGGATTGCCCAAGAGCCAAGAAGGGCCAACCTGTAGGGAAGAGGAGGAGTTGGACATCTCTTGAGGCATCTTCTAAGGGAGACTTCTAGTTGGTACGATGGAACGGCGACAAAAGAGGAAACATCTGGAAAATGAAGAGTCCCAGGAAACTGCCGAGAACGGAGGAGGTATGTGGGGGGCAACTTGTCTGGGGCACATGGGTTTCTGCCAAACTGAAGCTTCTCTAGGAAGCGGGGGACTGAGAACGTGTCACCTGTGAAGCAGGGAGCGAGAGACCTTGTCTCACTGATGCTGCCGTATCTATCCGGAGGGTCCCTGTGGTGTGAGACGGCACAGAACAGCCAGATGCCCCCTGGGAGATGGGAGGTCAGCTCCGCTGGTCTGAGGACTCTCTCCTGGGGCAGCCGGGCCTGGAGCTTTGTCGGACTCACAGCAGGCTGCATCCTGCTTGCACAGACCTAGAGGTGCAGCTTTTCTCAGTCCCCGATTTCTCTCTTATGCTCTTGGATCTTTCCTAGGGGTCATGAGGTGGGGGATGTGAAGGATGCAAGGATGCTGAGAGAGACCCATGAGTTGCTTGGCCTCTTTTACCAAAGTGGAAAGAGAAGCCCCATGAGTTGAAGACCCTGTTGAAAAATATCTTGACAAGTGGAATGCACTTTGAAAGAAGATTGTTTGTCTAGGGATGGTGTCATATTGAAAGCAAGGAGATTTTATTCCTTCAACAGGAAGAATTTCCCAAAGGAGATCAAGGGAAGGGAAGGGTTTTCCAGAAACTGAGACCGCGTGAGCGGGGGTGAGAAATGGCCTCAGGGTCCTGTGGGGAGCTCTGAGAGCCACGGGCCACGTGGTGCCTGCGTGCATTAAATGTAGGCGAGTAGCTTGCCCTGGGAGAGGGGTGGTCACCCCAGAGCTCCAGCTAGAGGCCTCTGCCCCAGATTAGAGCCCTGTAGCTCCTACCAGGCCTAGGGCCCTGGAGACTGTAGGATGGGCCCTGGGAATGGAGCTCTAGACAGCAGGCAGATTTCCAGGCAGTGGCTGGGACAGGCTGGGGAAGGCAATGACTGCCCCTGACCATTCAGAATATTTTGCCCTATGTTCCTGTGTGTGTGTGTGTGAGTGTGTGTGTGTGTGTGTGTGTGTGTGTGTGTGTGTGTGTGTGTGGTAGTGCAGAGAAGAGCGAGATGAATGGGGGTAGAGTGCTTACCAGATATAAAGTCTGCGTGGTAAAGTTCTTGTCACCCTGCCTGGACCTGGCTGACACTCGGTGTACGTAAGAGTGTATACAGAATTCTTGTTAGGGGTGTTTTATGAGACAGTAACTCACACACCCATGTACACTCTGATGCAGCAAAAATATCACACACCCCACATATAACTTCCTTAGTAAACCACACAGAGCACATGGAGGTATATACACGGATCCCTCCTGTACTACATTCTCATACAACCCACCTGTATCACAATCCTCTCCTCCAACACCAAACGCTGGAGATGAGATATGTATATAGACACACACACTATATATATAGGACACACACACACACACACTATATACATGTATCTCCTCAACTCTTGCACAAACACAGCTAACTTCAGCCATCTCTAAATACCTCTATAAGAACCAGTCACGTGTCATACACACCACACTTATAACACATTCTTGAGTAATGCCAGACCCGCTTTGTACAAACCACAGTAAACCACAGTCTCAGTAACCCATGTCAGGATTGCCAGAGAAAATATGGGCTATCCAGTTCAATTTGAATTCCAGATAAACAACAAGTAATTTTTCAGTA
The DNA here is from genome assembly GCF_964341445.2 of Mesoplodon mirus. NCBI lineage: Eukaryota > Metazoa > Chordata > Mammalia > Artiodactyla > Ziphiidae > Mesoplodon > Mesoplodon mirus. Next base: position 1,371,694 of record NW_028295698.1, on the reverse strand, counting down.
TCCGTATGTCCCACATATTGTATGGGCTATACTTACACTAAAACTAAGTCAGGCCAAATACTGCATGGGAATACTTACACTAAAAGATTATTCTGGGTTTATCTGAAACTGAAATTTAACTGGGTGCCTTGTATTCTTGTTCGCTAAGTCTGGCAACCCTTATATACTTACCACCAGCTGATGTATTATATATTTATTGTAGTTTTGTTTAGTGTGTGTCTTCCCCTACTAGAATGTGCAGCGTTACCAAAGACTACAACAATGGAAGAGTGCCGGATACACAGGAGTAGCTGCTTACTGAATCTTGGTGAATGAATGAATGAACACACACCATAAATACAAGCCACACCATGTAATGAGGAAACGTTACATGTCCCAGAATTCCTGACTTGTGAACAGAAACCATGCACACAAAGGCCACAGACACAGATAGACACGTCTGCACTGTGCTCCCCATGCCAACCCCACACTTACCACAGACTTAACTGATACACATCACTCACTCTTCCCACACACTCACAGTCACCACCGAGGCCTACCTTACCAACTAGACAGTGAGAGAATAAGTATTGATTGGAATTAAATCCTGGAGGATCCACTGGGAACCACACTCTCAACTGTGTGTATTCACTGCACCTGACACGTGTCACACACTCAGTAAATATTTGTGGACAGAGGACTGATGAACCCACCCTGAGCCTTTCATTCCTCCCTCAGGAATCTCGAAGTCACAAGAGGATCCCCCTCGGCTTGGATCCACTGTGGTGGCCCAAGGCTGCAGCCCAGGGGCAGTGGAGGTCTCCTCTGCCTCTAAATACTTCTTCTGTACTTCTACTCTGCGCAAGCTCAACTACGCTGGTATGGGCGTGGGGCTCCTCAGGTGACGGGGTGCTTGGCTGTGAAGCAGGAGGCACACGGAACCCAGGGAGGCTGAGAGGAAATCCAGGGTCATCAGAGGTGATGAGGGCTCTGTGGAGGAGCCTGGGCAGGATGGCTGAGCTGTTCCGAGGGCGTGGATGCCAGCTGAGTCTGGGTGTGTGTGTGTGAATACTGCTACTACCATGGTGGGGAAGTCAAGGAGCAGGGGCCGGAAAGGTCTGGGCTTGAGGTGGAGGGAAGAGGGACCAGATTAAGCATCTTCAGAGGAAAATGTAGGCTTTGTCTTTGCCTTTGCTTCCAGAGAAGGACAGAGTTCTGCATCATACACCTCCAGCCTGAGAGCAGGACCATCCAGCTCAGGTGCACACAGCTCACACATACACGCGCCCTCCAGGCACAGCCCTTCTCAGTGCACATCAACCCCAAGCACGTGCTCCACAGTACTCTCCTACACCACAGCCCCATTCCACAAGGAATGCACCACCGATATTCCCAAACTCACACTCCTCATCGTACACGCATCCAGCCGCATCCCTCACATACTACAGCCCTCACCACCATACTCCACACCCCTGTATACAGACACCGCTCCAGTATAACCCCCCACGCACATGAAAAGCCCACAGATGACACCAGATACACCACTCCATCCTACGGCCAACGGACACCAAGCTCACGACATTGCTATGTCGTGCCAATGTCCCTCTCTCGTCTACCACACCTGCTCCCTCAGCTTCCGGCATGGCCCATGCATGTTATTATGATTTTAATTTCCTTTTTCAGGAATCCGGAGATTTCATCGAGACACTGCCCAGCCTAGACCACCCCTAGCCCAGGATCAGGAAGAAGGAGAGACCGCTCCCCCATCACACTGTGTCTCCTCCTCACCCTCTTCACCCTGTAAGAACTATCTGCACCCAGACAAAGAGGAAAGGGGCATGAAAATATACTACATGCAGGTACAAGTGAACAAGGGTGTCGCTGTCTCCTGGAAGACAAAGAAACCCTTGGAGTTGCCTGAAAAGCAGCTGAGGATAGAAGAAGTGACCCTTCCTGAGGATGTGTGCGCAGTAGCCACTGACCCCTCTTCTGATGTGTCCACCGAAAGCCTCCTGTCTGACAGTGAGCCCACTGGGGAGGAGAAAGAGTATGAGGAAAGGGCAGAGCCAGGCAGCCCATCAGGGCCACCTGCCATCGAGGAGAGACCCAGCGCTAAGACAGCGGACTGGATGCTGACCATGGAGACCGGCTTCAGGTGCATGGCCTGCTGCCGGGTCTTCCCCACCTTGGAGATCCTCCAGCAGCACGTGAAGGGTGGCGTCCTGCAGGGCTTCAGCTGCCGTGCCTTTCATCTCACCATGGCCCAGCGGATGGGCAATGTGGAATCCGAGAGCACCCCTGAGGAAGAGGACGAGGAGGAGGAGGAGGAGGAGGAGGAGGAGGAGAAGGAGGTAGAGAAGCAAGAAGAAAAGGAGAATGAGGGAGAGCAGCCCACGGGGGAAGGCCCCAGCCCAAAGAGACCCCACAGGCAGGGTCTTTTCTCTCCTTTGAGTTCCAAACAGCAACTGAGATTCATGGGACAGAAGATCCTGGAAAACGGTGTGGCCGTCCCTTGGAAGAGGTAAGGCTTGAGGCTGGCAGTCTTCTGAGCCTATGTCACGAGGGCCCAGAGGAGTCTAAGGGAAGGGGCCGCACACATGTGCTGGTTTACCTAATGGCTCTGCAGTTGCATCAAATGGGACACACCCAGCACTAACGAAGGCATTGACCTCTGTTGACGTAAACAAGAAGGTGGAGCCTTTTCCTAGGAGTTTTCTCAGGGTCTGCACGATGGACCTCAACTCTTAGAGGACGTACTGCCAGCAGCTCCTTCTCGGCAGAGAGAGCCAGGAGTGGTCTCAAGAGAGGACAGGGGCCCTTGCAGGACCAGAACTTTGAGGTCTGAGAGCCTTGGGCCTGAGCTGAGATCTCACCCGGACCACTGGACCTAGCCTTCTGTGACAAAGGTGAATATGAAAGAGAGTCACGTGGAAATGAGGTCCCCCGAGATATGGAAATGTTCCAGAACCTTCGTTGCGTGGTAGTTGATCTGGAGCCAAGCTCACTGTGGTGTGTGTGGCTCTGAGCATTAAGGCAATGCTGGAGGGTAACCCTGACCAGCAGAGCTTGGAGTGCTTCTTGTCTCTTCCTGTTCTACCTCATTTGTTTTATCCCTTCCAGGGAGAAGAAAGGACCCTCGGGAGAGTAGCAGACAGAATGCCGTGGTCTGAAGGAGGATGAAGGGACTGGCACTCAGTCTAACATCATATGACAATAGAAGCGTCCTATGCAATAAAGGGCATTTTCCAAACCTTTCCTGGAGCTTTTATTTAATGACATTTTTCTATCTATGCATCTATCTGTCATCTACATCTGTATCTTTCAAGGTTTGTGAACAAGCTTTCACATAAGCACTAGAGACGTCCGCCAGCATTTTCCAGAAGAGGCCTGCAAATTGCTGGGGACTCCTCACAAATAGGGAACGGCCACAAACCCTGCCACACAGACTATGCGCATGGCCCTCCTGACGTACTCCCACTCTCTCTCTGAATTTCCCAACGTCTGAGATGAGGGTGCTGGCTGGAGGCAATGATCACGTGCAGGCTGAATCTTCTCCAGATTCTGATTCTCTTCCTGGGCATATCGTCCTTAAGCACAGTCTCCATGTCCCTGGCCACACTGATCTCTCTCCTTCAGTCCTTCCCTCCCTCCCTCTCCTGCCTCCCAGTGCAGAGAATACATTTTTGCATTTGAGACGACATTTATTTTTGGTTCACAGAATTCTCACCTGTTCTACTGTGGCCTCCGTTGTGAACATTCCAAAGCTGAGACTTTTCTGTTTTTCTCCCTCATTTCTGCTGAGTCTTTACCTTCCTAATGCAGTGAACTCACAGTGCCTAGCTGACTGGATGGGGAAAAAAATCCAGGGAGCAAAGAGAAATAATAAAAGAATATATCAGTTAATTTTTCATAGTGTTAACCAACTACATATTTTTAAAATTTTGGAATAATATTAGGAATCTTCTCTTTATAAAAAACTGAATTATCGGGCTTCCCTGGTGGAGCAGTGGTTAAGAATATGCCTGCGAATGCAGGGGTCATGGGTTCGAGCCCTGGTCTGGGAAGATCCCACGTGCCACGGAGTAACTAAGCCCGCGCGCCACAACTACTGAGCCTGCGCTCTAGAGCCCGTGTGCCACATCAACCGAGCCCACGTGCCACAACTACGGAAGCCTGCATGCCTAGAGACCATGCTCCGCAACAAGAGAAGCCACTGCAATGAGAAGCCCGTGCACCACAGCCAAGAGGAGCCCCCGCTCACTGCAACTAGAGAACGCCCGCTAGCAGCAACAAAGACCCAATGCAGCCCCAAATAAATTAATTAATTTTTAAAAATTGAATTAGTTTCAAGGGTACAATGTATAAAAGTACAATAAAAGCCCCCCTTCATAACCCCCCAACCCCACTCTCAAGATGGAATCGATATGCTGTGATACAATTTATAGTCGTAGTACTACTCCTCCTCCCACCACATCCGAAATCCTCTGAGCCAGGTGCAGCAGCTTCCTTTCACAATGCTAGGACCCGCCACAAGACACATGATAATCCCTTTGGACATTTCAAGGAGCGGCACCAAGGGAACAGTACCGGGGAAATGCCACTGACAGCTCAGAATATCCATGGCATTTCTAGAGCCTCGGCACTGCTCTCGCTCTGGGAATGAAGGTCCAAAAAGCACATCGGAGAATGTTCATAGTTGTAAACAAGCTCCACCTTTGAAACACAATCTACATAGAACCACATATACAAGCCTGCACGATGGATGAAGCCAAGGTCTCCTCCATGATTTCCCTTCTGACCACCTTATTGTCTCCTCAACCATAAAAGGTGAACTTGAAACTCAGGACCTTGCCTTGTCACCAGAAACATCCAAGCTTGGATCAGTCTTTCTAAGACCAGATACTTGCTCTCTGAACTATTAGAGACTTGTCACATACACACAGGTAGAACAGGATTATTTCTATCTACCTGGGGACTTGGAGTCTTTCACATTGCTCCTGTTAAAACTCTCACAACAGCAAAACTTTACCTACAAAGGGTTCAAGCTATGACACTCCCAACTTCCACAAACCTCCTCAGCTCTTGTGAGTCACATGCAGCCAATTCCAGGAATTGGAAACATGGTTGTGAGGATGAAACTGACTTTGGGGCTCCCCTTGGATATGGTCTTCCAGACTTACCAAAAGGCCATTAAGAGGAAGGTTTACCCCACCTCAGGGAAACCCGAGGCAGTACTTGCAGTCAAGGGCTGGCCATGGCTTCTGAGCTACATCCAAAAAGAATTTCATACTGTACCTGGATCTGCTGAAGCCATTTCTGACTGTCCGAGAGCCAGCATGTACCGTTCCTCAACTGCCTCCATTGTGGATCATCAGTAGGGCTGTCAGATTTAGGACATAAAAATACAGGATACCCAGTTAAACTTGAACTTCACATGAATAATAAGTCATTATTTTTAGTATAAGTAGATCCTATGAACTATTTGGGGCATACTTATCTTCAAAATGTACTCGTTGTTTTTCAAACATTCATATTTAACTAAACAGTCTATATTTTATCTGTCAACCCTACTCAGCAGAAATGATGGAGGCTCATAGAGATCCAGGAGACGCCTCAGCGCCTCCTCAGCTTTTATTTCTACGTCCTGGACAGCGAGCACGAACCTTCCACTCCCAGTCAGTGGCTAGAATGGAGGATATTCTCTGTTTTAGAGCTTTTTCTACTTGTCATTGTTATTATCTTCCTTATTTTAAAGAGATGTTTATTTTTTCCCAATCTTAATAGCTCATCCAAAAGTATTTCAAAGTTCATTAGAGAAGGGAAAAACAATATGGTTCTGAAAAGTGAAGGAAACCGCCTGGTGTTTAGTAAAGAAGTAGTAGGGAGACTGAAAAAGCCAAACTTAATAAGCAGATCTCTCCAAGGGTATTTTCAGAGCTTGATACCCTCCCACACCCTGAAAATATTATTACATCAAGAATGTAGAACTGCTAACCAAATGTAAGGCTCCCATATGATTCTATCAAACTGAGGATGCTTCTTTACTAAGCAGTGAGCACACTTGCTGTCCCAGGGACCTTGGCAGTTGCAACGTAGGGCTCTTCCCTTTGGGATGGAAACAGCAAATTTTCCTGTGGTCTACACGCTGGCCCCAAAAATACTACACTCCCAATACTTGTCAACTTTAAGTATTTTTCTACATATCTCCATTTTTCTGTTACTATTTGGACTACATCCTAGACTTGACACTACATAAATTGCATTCAAGAAGCTATTTTAAAAAGTTGGTAGGAAACCTTAAATCTATGGCTTGCAGTCCCTGGCTTACTTTCATCCAGGTGCATAAGGGTTTTCAAAAGTAGTCAGGTTAGTTACCCTGTATCACAGCCCCACGCTTGTGTCACAGATATAAAAATGGAACATGATATTTAAGGTTTTAGTTGCCAAATCATCAAGCCTCCCAGACACAGGCAATAGAGCAAAATGAGTACAGAGGCACGGATTTTGATTTGCTCCAGTGTCTTGGGCAAGTCACTTGGCCTCTGTATTTATTTGTACTTATCTGCACTTATCTGTCACTTGGGGGTCATAATTGTACCTGGTCCATGGGTACGCTGTACAAATGATCTGTAAAGTAGTTACAAGAAACCGACACAGAGTAAGCACTCCACAGACATTGGCTATTAGCTATTGGAAATATTTCTCCGTGAAACAGATGACATTATCCGTGGATGACTCGGTGGGAGACAGTGAATCACAGAATCACAGCATGTTGAAAGTGACCTAGTTCACACTCTAATGTGAAAAGAAGAAAAGTGTGCATGGGTAGAAAATGTCTGAAACTTTACACAACAAAGAGTTCATCATGTTAACTTGGAGGATTAGAATAAATCAGGAAAGGAGGAAAGAAAAACTGGAGTGTCATTCAATTTCTACATCATTTGTGTTTCTACACTGAGACTCTGAATACACTGGAAGTGCAATTTTTTTTAATGTGGCGGGATAAAGGTTTTCAAGTTTTCCTGATCCATCCGTATTATTATCTCAGAATTGCTGGCATTTCTTGCCATCTTTGGATCTACACCCATGTGAGTCAGTGGGCCATTCTGGACGGAGGAGATAATAGAGCAGAAGTGAAGTGAGAGAAAAGGAGAGACAAGATTTTCTCTTTTCTCTTCAAAGAGGAAAGGTCTTTGGAATGGGAACAACTCACAACCAAACTTTGGGGAAAGGATGTGATGGAAAATGAGACAAACATCCTACCCCTGTGATGAGAAGGATTCCCTGGGCTGGATGGAGGGAGGTCACAGGTGGCTGGACAAGGAAACCAACTAGGGAGAAACACACACAAGTGCAGAGCAAACACCCTGAGGCCACTCAGCCTGACTCCATGCAAACATGTGTCCAGCAGACAGCCCTTCACCTGTGGCTCCCCAGCAAGACAGGTACCTCGGGGGTGCCAACTCCTTCTGAGTCCATTATGCCTGGCCATTCATAAACCGCTGTCTAACGTGTGAGGAATAAACTCTCAATGTTTATGAGGAAATTGGGGAAGGAGATTGAAAGGTTACTTAAACGAAAAAAAAAAGAAGTTCAGGAAGGCAAGATGGTAGAGAGACAAGAAAAAGACCTTAAAAGATAGAAAGGATTTGCCAAAGAAGAGAAAGCAAAAGAAATGATTCCGAATGGGTTAACCTGCAGCTAGGAAGTTAAGGAAGATTATTGATGGGTGAAGACTATGGAATAAAGTGAATAAAATTTCTCAGAAGTTGCTGAGAATATGGTAAGCAGCATGATTATCAAATTATGAATTGGCTGCAATGGCATTCTAGGGGGACACTAGGAAGGGGAAGCAAATGTTCCTGAGATGACAGTAGCAGGTGGAAAGTTGTTTCAGGGGAAGATCAGTCTTGCAGAGGGTGTATCAGAGGAGGGCAAGTGTGAGCAAGCAAGGAAATACTAAGTGTATACGGTTCCTTCACTGAGTGCACCCAGCCCCGCGGTCAGCCTTGAGAACAAGCAGGACTTCAGGTACTGGAGCTACATTTCAGTCATCAAGACTTGAGAAGACACCCTTAACTCAGGTCTTCTCTTCAAACTCCATCTTTCCTTCTTGACCTTCATTTGGCCTCTTCCCTTACCCTCCAGCTGTGGACTGAGGCCACAGAGCAAGATGGGTCACTAGTGTCCTCCATCCCCTGGCGACTGTGGTTCACATCAGTGGAGTACCAAAGGCAATAACCAAGTAACAGACACAAGAGTGTATGAAGAAGAAGAGATTCTGATAAGGCTTTCTGTGACAGTGTGGGCCAAGTCGGCTCTATATGGCTGGTATCACGTGAATTATGAGCAGCCTTAGGGGAGAAGTCCTCAGAAGGCAGAGCCTGGCTCTCGAGAGGCTCTGCGTGCTCACAGCCCATTCCAAGACCTCAGTTACAGCTTCGGCCCCCAATATCTCTCCCTCTGCCTGCTCACAGTTTTTGAAGTCTTCTTTCCTCCACATTTCTCTTGAGAGGTGGAGGAGGAAGATGAGCTTCAGGCCAGCTCAGGCTCCCCTGGGATCCCAGCAGGATGCCTATCATTAACCTCCCACCTTCTAGGAAGCTCCTAAGATCTTCACATTTGGGGCAGTTCTCATTTCAGCTGTGCTTCAAATTGCTGGCTGGAGACGGCCTGTTGGAAGGTGGCTAAAAGCAAGTAGCAATCCTTCGGGCAGCCTGGCCCTTCTCGACTGTCAGACATCTTCAGGGATATTCTAGGAAATGTTGTTTGTTCTAGAGAAGGGAGGGAAACAATCCAATTGTCCAATAATGCTTGAATGGAAAATAAATGATGCTATATGCATGTGATCACATAATATCAAACAGTCAAAAATCAAAGACTTAGATCTATATGGATTCACGTGGATATATCTTGAAAACATAATATTGATTGAAAGAAAATAAGATAAAGAATGTTAGATTGTGATAACAGGTATGTAAGTGTTTAAATATTTAAATCAATTCAACATATTGCTTCTATATATAGAGATGCAAGAAAATAAACTTTATCCAAAGAACACATTATTTACATTTAATATGCTCATTTATCTAGGAGACCCAAAAGAACCCACAGATAAACTAGCAGGAACTAATAAGACGGTTCAACAAGGCACACACATACAAGATCAATAAATTTTAAAAGTCAATCAGGCTCCTCTACACTGGCGATAACAAATTAGAAACTATAAAAGAAAATAAGAAAAAAAGAAGATCTAAAAATTGTCACAAGAGCTGTATAAATTATTTAGAGCTAAGCATACGTAGAAGGCAATATAACTAACAAACTGAGTACGAACAGTTAAACTCCGCCCAACCCAAGGTTAGGAAAAGACTGTTGTTACTTTATGAGAACAGACCCTCTTCTTAAGGAGCAGATCAGTAAGTGAGAGTGAATCAAAGAAACACAGCATTTGAAAAGTCAGCTAGTCCAAGCCTCTTGATCGCACATACAGAAGCTGAAGCCCAGATAGGTTGAGTTACTTGCTAAAGGGCCCAATGTCCTGACTCAAGGACTAGCATTTTTCACTCAGTCGCAAGACACAATCAAATGCAGTACCTTGGAAAGAGATGGGGAAAAAATGAAGAAATCAATTATATAGTTCCTCATCTTTAAGTACAGAAATAGCCGTGACAAAATTACACGTATTGAGGGAAAATTGAAGTGCAGAGTTTAAAATGTCAATACTCCACAGGGAAACTGGAGACCATTTAAAACATTCATATTAAATCTCTCTAGAAAAGACATTAAAAGATCTCCAATCAAAATGTGAATTTTATAATAGACATGGTATGATACAATTTATAATAGATATGGTAGGAACCTTTCCCTTTCACGGGAAAGCTTCGGCTGGGAAAAAGGAATTGTTCTTGAAAATGGGGCCTGTGCTATTGCAGACACTGTGCTCAACCTAGGTCCACCGAATGCTCTGATGTCATCACTGAGGTCACAGAATTCCACTGTGAGCCTGGCAACCTTGCAAACATAACAGCCCTGGTGAGCACTAGGCACTACTGCTGGTTCACCAAGTGGTACAAGTTTTTCAGCCATTTAGGAGACTTGACTATTTTTGTTTGTATTGAATCATTTCAACGGATTGCCCAAGAGCCAAGAAGGGCCAACCTGTAGGGAAGAGGAGGAGTTGGACATCTCTTGAGGCATCTTCTAAGGGAGACTTCTAGTTGGTACGATGGAACGGCGACAAAAGAGGAAACATCTGGAAAATGAAGAGTCCCAGGAAACTGCCGAGAACGGAGGAGGTATGTGGGGGGCAACTTGTCTGGGGCACATGGGTTTCTGCCAAACTGAAGCTTCTCTAGGAAGCGGGGGACTGAGAACGTGTCACCTGTGAAGCAGGGAGCGAGAGACCTTGTCTCACTGATGCTGCCGTATCTATCCGGAGGGTCCCTGTGGTGTGAGACGGCACAGAACAGCCAGATGCCCCCTGGGAGATGGGAGGTCAGCTCCGCTGGTCTGAGGACTCTCTCCTGGGGCAGCCGGGCCTGGAGCTTTGTCGGACTCACAGCAGGCTGCATCCTGCTTGCACAGACCTAGAGGTGCAGCTTTTCTCAGTCCCCGATTTCTCTCTTATGCTCTTGGATCTTTCCTAGGGGTCATGAGGTGGGGGATGTGAAGGATGCAAGGATGCTGAGAGAGACCCATGAGTTGCTTGGCCTCTTTTACCAAAGTGGAAAGAGAAGCCCCATGAGTTGAAGACCCTGTTGAAAAATATCTTGACAAGTGGAATGCACTTTGAAAGAAGATTGTTTGTCTAGGGATGGTGTCATATTGAAAGCAAGGAGATTTTATTCCTTCAACAGGAAGAATTTCCCAAAGGAGATCAAGGGAAGGGAAGGGTTTTCCAGAAACTGAGACCGCGTGAGCGGGGGTGAGAAATGGCCTCAGGGTCCTGTGGGGAGCTCTGAGAGCCACGGGCCACGTGGTGCCTGCGTGCATTAAATGTAGGCGAGTAGCTTGCCCTGGGAGAGGGGTGGTCACCCCAGAGCTCCAGCTAGAGGCCTCTGCCCCAGATTAGAGCCCTGTAGCTCCTACCAGGCCTAGGGCCCTGGAGACTGTAGGATGGGCCCTGGGAATGGAGCTCTAGACAGCAGGCAGATTTCCAGGCAGTGGCTGGGACAGGCTGGGGAAGGCAATGACTGCCACTGAAAATTCAGAATATTTTGCCCTATGTTCCTGTGTGTGTGTGTGTGAGTGTGTGTGTGTGTGTGTGTGTGTGTGTGTGTGTGTGGTAGTGCAGAGAAGAGCGAGATGAATGGGGGTAGAGTGCTTACCAGATATAAAGTCTGCGTGGTAAAGTTCTTGTCACCCTGCCTGGACCTGGCTGACACTCGGTGTACGTAAGAGTGTATACAGAATTCTTGTTAGGGGTGTTTTATGAGACAGTAACTCACACACCCATGTACACTCTGATGCAGCAAAAATATCACACACCCCACATATAACTTCCTTAGTAAACCACACAGAGCACATGGAGGTATATACACGGATCCCTCCTGTACTACATTCTCATACAACCCACCTGTATCACAATCCTCTCCTCCAACACCAAACGCTGGAGATGAGATATGTATATAGACACACACACTATATATATAGGACACACACACACACACACTATATACATGTATCTCCTCAACTCTTGCACAAACACAGCTAACTTCAGCCATCTCTAAATACCTCTATAAGAACCAGTCACGTGTCATACACACCACACTTATAACACATTCTTGAGTAATGCCAGACCCGCTTTGTACAAACCACAGTAAACCACAGTCTCAGTAACCCATGTCAGGATTGCCAGAGAAAATATGGGCTATCCAGTTCAATTTGAATTCCAGATAAAGAACAAGTAATTTTTCAGTATCCGTATGTCCCACATATTGTATGGGCTATACTTACACTAAAACTAAGTCAGGCCAAATACTGCATGGGAATACTTACACTAAAAGATTATTCTGGGTTTATCTGAAACTGAAATTTAACTGGGTGCCTTGTATTCTTGTTCGCTAAGTCTGGCAACCCTTATATACTTACCACCAGCTGATGTATTATATATTTATTGTAGTTTTGTTTAGTGTGTGTCTTCCCCTACTAGAATGTGCAGCGTTACCAAAGACTACAACAATGGAAGAGTGCCGGATACACAGGAGTAGCTGCTTACTGAATCTTGGTGAATGAATGAATGAACACACACCATAAATACAAGCCACACCATGTAATGAGGAAACGTTACATGTCCCAGAATTCCTGACTTGTGAACAGAAACCATGCACACAAAGGCCACAGACACAGATAGACACGTCTGCACTGTGCTCCCCATGCCAACCCCACACTTACCACAGACTTAACTGATACACATCACTCACTCTTCCCACACACTCACAGTCACCACCGAGGTCTACATTACCAACTAGACAGTGAGAGAATAAGTATTGATTGGAATTAAATCCTGGAGGATCCACTGGGAACCACACTCTCAACTGTGTGTATTCACTGCACCTGACACGTGTCACACACTCAGTAAATATTTGTGGACAGAGGACTGATGAACCCACCCTGAGCCTTTCATTCCTCCCTCAGGAATCTCGAAGTCACAAGAGGATCCCCCTCGGCTTGGATCCACTGTGGTGGCCCAAGGCTGCAGCCCAGGGGCAGTGGAGGTCTCCTCTGCCTCTAAATACTTCTTCTGTACTTCTACTCTGCGCAAGCTCAGCTACGCTGGTATGGGCGTGGGGCTCCTCAGGTGACGGGGTGCTTGGCTGTGAAGCAGGAGGCACACGGAACCCAGGGAGGCTGAGAGGAAATCCAGGGTCATCAGAGGTGATGAGGGCTCTGTGGAGGAGCCTGGGCAGGATGGCTGAGCTGTTCCGAGGGCGTGGATGCCAGCTGAGTCTGGGTGTGTGTGTGTGAATACTGCTACTACCATGGTGGGGAAGTCAAGGAGCAGGGGCCGGAAAGGTCTGGGCTTGAGGTGGAGGGAAGAGGGACCAGATTAAGCATCTTCAGAGGAAAATGTAGGCTTTGTCTTTGCCTTTGCTTCCAGAGAAGGACAGAGTTCTGCATCATACACCTCCAGCCTGAGAGCAGGACCATCCAGCTCAGGTGCACACAGCTCACACATACACGCGCCCTCCAGGCACAGCCCTTCTCAGTGCACATCAACCCCAAGCACGTGCTCCACAGTACTCTCCTACACCACAGCCCCATTCCACAAGGAATGCACCACCGATATTCCCAAACTCACACTCCTCATCGTACACGCATCCAGCCGCATCCCTCACATACTACAGCCCTCACCACCATACTCCACACCCCTGTATACAGACACCGCTCCAGTATAACCCCCCACGCACATGAAAAGCCCACAGATGACACCAGATACACCACTCCATCCTACGGCCAACGGACACCAAGCTCACGACATTGCTATGTCGTGCCAATGTCCCTCTCTCGTCTACCACACCTGCTCCCTCAGCTTCCGGCATGGCCCATGCATGTTATTATGATTTTAATTTCCTTTTTCAGGAATCCGGAGATTTCATCGAGACACTGCCCAGCCTAGACCACCCCTAGCCCAGGATCAGGAAGAAGGAGAGACCGCTCCCCCATCACACTGTGTCTCCTCCTCACCCTCTTCACCCTGTAAGAACTATCTGCACCCAGACAAAGAGGAAAGGGGCATGAAAATATACTACATGCAGGTACAAGTGAACAAGGGTGTCGCTGTCTCCTGGAAGACAAAGAAACCCTTGGAGTTGCCTGAAAAGCAGCTGAGGATAGAAGAAGTGACCCTTCCTGAGGATGTGTGCGCAGTAGCCACTGACCCCTCTTCTGATGTGTCCACCGAAAGCCTCCTGTCTGACAGTGAGCCCACTGGGGAGGAGAAAGAGTATGAGGAAAGGGCAGAGCCAGGCAGCCCATCAGGGCCACCTGCCGTCGAGGAGAGACCCAGCGCTAAGACAGCGGACTGGATGCTGACCATGGAGAACGGCTTAAGGTGCATGGCCTGCTGCCGGGTCTTCCCCACCTTGGAGATCCTCCAGCAGCACGTGAAGGGTGGCGTCCTGCAGGGCTTCAGCTGCCGTGCCTTTCATCTCACCATGGCCCAGCGGATGGGCAATGTGGAATCCGAGAGCACCCCTGAGGAAGAGGACGAGGAGGAGGAGGAGGAGGAGGAGGAGGAGGAGAAGGAGGTAGAGAAGCAAGAAGAAAAGGAGAATGAGGGAGAGCAGCCCACGGGGGAAGGCCCCAGCCCAAAGAGACCCCACAGGCAGGGTCTTTTCTCTCCTTTGAGTTCCAAACAGCAACTGAGATTCATGGGACAGAAGATCCTGGAAGACGGTGTGGCCGTCCCTTGGAAGAGGTAAGGCTTGAGGCTGGCAGTCTTCTGAGCCTATGTCACGAGGGCCCAGAGGAGTCTAAGGGAAGGGGCCGCACACATGTGCTGGTTTACCTAATGGCTCTGCAGTTGCATCAAATGGGACACACCCAGCACTAACGAAGGCATTGACCTCTGTTGACGTAAACAAGAAGGTGGAGCCTTTTCCTAGGAGTTTTCTCAGGGTCTGCACGATGGACCTCAACTCTTAGAGGACGTACTGCCAGCAGCTCCTTCTCGGCAGAGAGAGCCAGGAGTGGTCTCAAGAGAGGACAGGGGCCCTTGCAGGACCAGAACTTTGAGGTCTGAGAGCCTTGGGCCTGAGCTGAGATCTCACCCGGACCACTGGACCTAGCCTTCTGTGACAAAGGTGAATATGAAAGAGAGTCACGTGGAAATGAGGTCCCCCGAGATATGGAAATGTTCCAGAACCTTCGTTGCGTGGTAGTTGATCTGGAGCCAAGCTCACTGTGGTGTGTGTGGCTCTGAGCATTAAGGCAATGCTGGAGGGTAACCCTGACCAGCAGAGCTTGGAGTGCTTCTTGTCTCTTCCTGTTCTACCTCATTTGTTTTATCCCTTCCAGGGAGAAGAAAGGACCCTCGGGAGAGTAGCAGACAGAATGCCGTGGTCTGAAGGAGGATGAAGGGACTGGCACTCAGTCTAACATCATATGACAATAGAAGCGTCCTATGCAATAAAGGGCATTTTCCAAACCTTTCCTGGAGCTTTTATTTAATGACATTTTTCTATCTATGCATCTATCTGTCATCTACATCTGTATCTTTCAAGGTTTGTGAACAAGCTTTCACATAAGCACTAGAGACGTCCGCCAGCATTTTCCAGAAGAGGCCTGCAAATTGCTGGGGACTCCTCACAAATAGGGAACGGCCACAAACCCTGCCACACAGACTATGCGCATGGCCCTCCTGACGTACTCCCACTCTCTCTCTGAATTTCCCAACGTCTGAGATGAGGGTGCTGGCTGGAGGCAATGATCACGTGCAGGCTGAATCTTCTCCAGATTCTGATTCTCTTCCTGGGCATATCGTCCTTAAGCACAGTCTCCATGTCCCTGGCCACACTGATCTCTCTCCTTCAGTCCTTCCCTCCCTCCCTCTCCTGCCTCCCAGTGCAGAGAATACATTTTTGCATTTGAGACGACATTTATTTTTGGTTCACAGAATTCTCACCTGTTCTACTGTGGCCTCCGTTGTGAACATTCCAAAGCTGAGACTTTTCTGTTTTTCTCCCTCATTTCTGCTGAGTCTTTACCTTCCTAATGCAGTGAACTCACAGTGCCTAGCTGACTGGATGGGGAAAAAAATCCAGGGAGCAAAGAGAAATAATAAAAGAATATATCAGTTAATTTTTCATAGTGTTAACCAACTACATATTTTTAAAATTTTGGAATAATATTAGGAATCTTCTCTTTATAAAAAACTGAATTATCGGGCTTCCCTGGTGGAGCAGTGGTTAAGAATATGCCTGCGAATGCAGGGGTCATGGGTTCGAGCCCTGGTCTGGGAAGATCCCACGTGCCACGGAGTAACTAAGCCCGCGCGCCACAACTACTGAGCCTGCGCTCTAGAGCCCGTGTGCCACATCAACCGAGCCCACGTGCCACAACTACGGAAGCCTGCATGCCTAGAGACCATGCTCCGCAACAAGAGAAGCCACTGCAATGAGAAGCCCGTGCACCACAGCCAAGAGGAGCCCCCGCTCACTGCAACTAGAGAACGCCCGCTAGCAGCAACAAAGACCCAATGCAGCCCCAAATAAATTAATTAATTTTTAAAAATTGAATTAGTTTCAAGGGTACAATGTATAAAAGTACAATAAAAGCCCCCCTTCATAACCCCCCAACCCCACTCTCAAGATGGAATCGATATGCTGTGATACAATTTATAGTCGTAGTACTACTCCTCCTCCCACCACATCCGAAATCCTCTGAGCCAGGTGCAGCAGCTTCCTTTCACAATGCTAGGACCCGCCACAAGACACATGATAATCCCTTTGGACATTTCAAGGAGCGGCACCAAGGGAACAGTACCGGGGAAATGCCACTGACAGCTCAGAATATCCATGGCATTTCTAGAGCCTCGGCACTGCTCTCGCTCTGGGAATGAAGGTCCAAAAAGCACATCGGAGAATGTTCATAGTTGTAAACAAGCTCCACCTTTGAAACACAATCTACATAGAACCACATATACAAGCCTGCACGATGGATGAAGCCAAGGTCTCCTCCATGATTTCCCTTCTGACCACCTTATTGTCTCCTCAACCATAAAAGGTGAACTTGAAACTCAGGACCTTGCCTTGTCACCAGAAACATCCAAGCTTGGATCAGTCTTTCTAAGACCAGATACTTGCTCTCTGAACTATTAGAGACTTGTCACATACACACAGGTAGAACAGGATTATTTCTATCTACCTGGGGACTTGGAGTCTTTCACATTGCTCCTGTTAAAACTCTCACAACAGCAAAACTTTACCTACAAAGGGTTCAAGCTATGACACTCCCAACTTCCACAAACCTCCTCAGCTCTTGTGAGTCACATGCAGCCAATTCCAGGAATTGGAAACATGGTTGTGAGGATGAAACTGACTTTGGGGCTCCCCTTGGATATGGTCTTCCAGACTTACCAAAAGGCCATTAAGAGGAAGGTTTACCCCACCTCAGGGAAACCCGAGGCAGTACTTGCAGTCAAGGGCTGGCCATGGCTTCTGAGCTACATCCAAAAAGAATTTCATACTGTACCTGGATCTGCTGAAGCCATTTCTGACTGTCCGAGAGCCAGCATGTACCGTTCCTCAACTGCCTCCATTGTGGATCATCAGTAGGGCTGTCAGATTTAGGACATAAAAATACAGGATACCCAGTTAAACTTGAACTTCACATGAATAATAAGTCATTATTTTTAGTATAAGTAGATCCTATGAACTATTTGGGGCATACTTATCTTCAAAATGTACTCGTTGTTTTTCAAACATTCATATTTAACTAAACAGTCTATATTTTATCTGTCAACCCTACTCAGCAGAAATGATGGAGGCTCATAGAGATCCAGGAGACGCCTCAGCGCCTCCTCAGCTTTTATTTCTACGTCCTGGACAGCGAGCACGAACCTTCCACTCCCAGTCAGTGGCTAGAATGGAGGATATTCTCTGTTTTAGAGCTTTTTCTACTTGTCATTGTTATTATCTTCCTTATTTTAAAGAGATGTTTATTTTTTCCCAATCTTAATAGCTCATCCAAAAGTATTTCAAAGTTCATTAGAGAAGGGAAAAACAATATGGTTCTGAAAAGTGAAGGAAACCGCCTGGTGTTTAGTAAAGAAGTAGTAGGGAGACTGAAAAAGCCAAACTTAATAAGCAGATCTCTCCAAGGGTATTTTCAGAGCTTGATACCCTCCCACACCCTGAAAATATTATTACATCAAGAATGTAGAACTGCTAACCAAATGTAAGGCTCCCATATGATTCTATCAAACTGAGGATGCTTCTTTACTAAGCAGTGAGCACACTTGCTGTCCCAGGGACCTTGGCAGTTGCAACGTAGGGCTCTTCCCTTTGGGATGGAAACAGCAAATTTTCCTGTGGTCTACACGCTGGCCCCAAAAATACTACACTCCCAATACTTGTCAACTTTAAGTATTTTTCTACATATCTCCATTTTTCTGTTACTATTTGGACTACATCCTAGACTTGACACTACATAAATTGCATTCAAGAAGCTATTTTAAAAAGTTGGTAGGAAACCTTAAATCTATGGCTTGCAGTCCCTGGCTTACTTTCATCCAGGTGCATAAGGGTTTTCAAAAGTAGTCAGGTTAGTTACCCTGTATCACAGCCCCACGCTTGTGTCACAGATATAAAAATGGAACATGATATTTAAGGTTTTAGTTGCCAAATCATCAAGCCTCCCAGACACAGGCAATAGAGCAAAATGAGTACAGAGGCACGGATTTTGATTTGCTCCAGTGTCTTGGGCAAGTCACTTGGCCTCTGTATTTATTTGTACTTATCTGCACTTATCTGTCACTTGGGGGTCATAATTGTACCTGGTCCATGGGTACGCTGTACAAATGATCTGTAAAGTAGTTACAAGAAACCGACACAGAGTAAGCACTCCACAGACATTGGCTATTAGCTATTGGAAATATTTCTCCGTGAAACAGATGACATTATCCGTGGATGACTCGGTGGGAGACAGTGAATCACAGAATCACAGCATGTTGAAAGTGACCTAGTTCACACTCTAATGTGAAAAGAAGAAAAGTGTGCATGGGTAGAAAATGTCTGAAACTTTACACAACAAAGAGTTCATCATGTTAACTTGGAGGATTAGAATAAATCAGGAAAGGAGGAAAGAAAAACTTGAGTGTAATTCAATTTCTCTATCATTTGTGTTTCTACACTGAGACTCTGAATACACTGGAAGTGCAATTTTTTTTAATGTGGCGGGATAAAGGTTTTCAAGTTTTCCTGATCCATCCGTATTATTATCTCAGAATTGCTGGCATTTCTTGCCATCTTTGGATCTACACCCATGTGAGTCAGTGGGCCATTCTGGACGGAGGAGATAATAGAGCAGAAGTGAAGTGAGAGAAAAGGAGAGACAAGATTTTCTCTTTTCTCTTCAAAGAGGAAAGGTCTTTGGAATGGGAACAACTCACAACCAAACTTTGGGGAAAGGATGTGATGGAAAATGAGACAAACATCCTACCCCTGTGATGAGAAGGATTCCCTGGGCTGGATGGAGGGAGGTCACAGGTGGCTGGACAAGGAAACCAACTAGGGAGAAACACACACAAGTGCAGAGCAAACACCCTGAGGCCACTCAGCCTGACTCCATGCAAACATGTGTCCAGCAGACAGCCCTTCACCTGTGGCTCCCCAGCAAGACAGGTACCTCGGGGGTGCCAACTCATTCTGAGTCCATTATGCCTGGCCATTCATAAACCGCTGTCTAACGTGTGAGGAATAAACTCTCAATGTTTATGAGGAAATTGGGGAAGGAGATTGAAAGGTTACTTAAACGAAAAAAAAAAGAAGTTCAGGAAGGCAAGATGGTAGAGAGACAAGAAAAAGACCTTAAAAGATAGAAAGGATTTGCCAAAGAAGAGAAAGCAAAAGAAATGATTCCGAATGGGTTAACCTGCAGCTAGGAAGTTAAGGAAGATTATTGATGGGTGAAGACTATGGAATAAAGTGAATAAAATTTCTCAGAAGTTGCTGAGAATATGGTAAGCAGCATGATTATCAAATTATGAATTGGCTGCAATGGCATTCTAGGGGGACACTAGGAAGGGGAAGCAAATGTTCCTGAGATGACAGTAGCAGGTGGAAAGTTGTTTCAGGGGAAGATCAGTCTTGCAGAGGGTGTATCAGAGGAGGGCAAGTGTGAGCAAGCAAGGAAATACTAAGTGTATACGGTTCCTTCACTGAGTGCACCCAGCCCCGCGGTCAGCCTTGAGAACAAGCAGGACTTCAGGTACTGGAGCTACATTTCAGTCATCAAGACTTGAGAAGACACCCTTAACTCAGGTCTTCTCTTCAAACTCCATCTTTCCTTCTTGACCTTCATTTGGCCTCTTCCCTTACCCTCCAGCTGTGGACTGAGGCCACAGAGCAAGATGGGTCACTAGTGTCCTCCATCCCCTGGCGACTGTGGTTCACATCAGTGGAGTACCAAAGGCAATAACCAAGTAACAGACACAAGAGTGTATGAAGAAGAAGAGATTCTGATAAGGCTTTCTGTGACAGTGTGGGCCAAGTCGGCTCTATATGGCTGGTATCACGTGAATTATGAGCAGCCTTAGGGGAGAAGTCCTCAGAAGGCAGAGCCTGGCTCTCGAGAGGCTCTGCGTGCTCACAGCCCACTCCAAGACCTCAGTTACAGCTTCGGCCCCCAATATCTCTCCCTCTGCCTGCTCACAGTTTTTGAAGTCTTCTTTCCTCCACATTTCTCTTGAGAGGTGGAGGAGGAAGATGAGCTTCAGGCCAGCTCAGGCTCCCCTGGGATCCCAGCAGGATGCCTATCATTAACCTCCCACCTTCTAGGAAGCTCCTAAGATCTTCACATTTGGGGCAGTTCTCATTTCAGCTGTGCTTCAAATTGCTGGCTGGAGACGGCCTGTTGGAAGGTGGCTAAAAGCAAGTAGCAATCCTTCGGGCAGCCTGGCCCTTCTCGACTGTCAGACATCTTCAGGGATATTCTAGGAAATGTTGTTTGTTCTAGAGAAGGGAGGGAAACAATCCAATTGTCCAATAATGCTTGAATGGAAAATAAATGATGCTATATGCATGTGATCACATAATATCAAACAGTCAAAAATCAAAGACTTAGATCTATATGGATTCACGTGGATATATCTTGAAAACATAATATTGATTGAAAGAAAATAAGATAAAGAATGTTAGATTGTGATAACAGGTATGTAAGTGTTTAAATATTTAAATCAATTCAACATATTGCTTCTATATATAGAGATGCAAGAAAATAAACTTTATCCAAAGAACACATTATTTACATTTAATATGCTCATTTATCTAGGAGACCCAAAAGAACCCACAGATAAACTAGCAGGAACTAATAAGACGGTTCAACAAGGCACACACATACAAGATCAATAAATTTTAAAAGTCAATCAGGCTCCTCTACACTGGCGATAACAAATTAGAAACTATAAAAGAAAATAAGAAAAAAAGAAGATCTAAAAATTGTCACAAGAGCTGTATAAATTATTTAGAGCTAAGCATACGTAGAAGGCAATATAACTAACAAACTGAGTACGAACAGTTAAACTCCGCCCAACCCAAGGTTAGGAAAAGACTGTTGTTACTTTATGAGAACAGACCCTCTTCTTAAGGAGCAGATCAGTAAGTGAGAGTGAATCAAAGAAACACAGCATTTGAAAAGTCAGCTAGTCCAAGCCTCTTGATCGCACATACAGAAGCTGAAGCCCAGATAGGTTGAGTTACTTGCTAAAGGGCCCAATGTCCTGACTCAAGGACTAGCATTTTTCACTCAGTCGCAAGACACAATCAAATGCAGTACCTTGGAAAGAGATGGGGAAAAAATGAAGAAATCAATTATATAGTTCCTCATCTTTAAGTACAGAAATAGCCGTGACAAAATTACACGTATTGAGGGAAAATTGAAGTGCAGAGTTTAAAATGTCAATACTCCACAGGGAAACTGGAGACCATTTAAAACATTCATATTAAATCTCTCTAGAAAAGACATTAAAAGATCTCCAATCAAAATGTGAATTTTATAATAGACATGGTATGATACAATTTATAATAGATATGGTAGGAACCTTTCCCTTTCACGGGAAAGCTTCGGCTGGGAAAAAGGAATTGTTCTTGAAAATGGGGCCTGTGCTATTGCAGACACTGTGCTCAACCTAGGTCCACCGAATGCTCTGATGTCATCACTGAGGTCACAGAATTCCACTGTGAGCCTGGCAACCTTGCAAACATAACAGCCCTGGTGAGCACTAGGCACTACTGCTGGTTCACCAAGTGGTACAAGTTTTTCAGCCATTTAGGAGACTTGACTATTTTTGTTTGTATTGAATCATTTCAACGGATTGCCCAAGAGCCAAGAAGGGCCAACCTGTAGGGAAGAGGAGGAGTTGGACATCTCTTGAGGCATCTTCTAAGGGAGACTTCTAGTTGGTACGATGGAACGGCGACAAAAGAGGAAACATCTGGAAAATGAAGAGTCCCAGGAAACTGCCGAGAACGGAGGAGGTATGTGGGGGGCAACTTGTCTGGGGCACATGGGTTTCTGCCAAACTGAAGCTTCTCTAGGAAGCGGGGGACTGAGAACGTGTCACCTGTGAAGCAGGGAGCGAGAGACCTTGTCTCACTGATGCTGCCGTATCTATCCGGAGGGTCCCTGTGGTGTGAGACGGCACAGAACAGCCAGATGCCCCCTGGGAGATGGGAGGTCAGCTCCGCTGGTCTGAGGACTCTCTCCTGGGGCAGCCGGGCCTGGAGCTTTGTCGGACTCACAGCAGGCTGCATCCTGCTTGCACAGACCTAGAGGTGCAGCTTTTCTCAGTCCCCGATTTCTCTCTTATGCTCTTGGATCTTTCCTAGGGGTCATGAGGTGGGGGATGTGAAGGATGCAAGGATGCTGAGAGAGACCCATGAGTTGCTTGGCCTCTTTTACCAAAGTGGAAAGAGAAGCCCCATGAGTTGAAGACCCTGTTGAAAAATATCTTGACAAGTGGAATGCACTTTGAAAGAAGATTGTTTGTCTAGGGATGGTGTCATATTGAAAGCAAGGAGATTTTATTCCTTCAACAGGAAGAATTTCCCAAAGGAGATCAAGGGAAGGGAAGGGTTTTCCAGAAACTGAGACCGCGTGAGCGGGGGTGAGAAATGGCCTCAGGGTCCTGTGGGGAGCTCTGAGAGCCACGGGCCACGTGGTGCCTGCGTGCATTAAATGTAGGCGAGTAGCTTGCCCTGGGAGAGGGGTGGTCACCCCAGAGCTCCAGCTAGAGGCCTCTGCCCCAGATTAGAGCCCTGTAGCTCCTACCAGGCCTAGGGCCCTGGAGACTGTAGGATGGGCCCTGGGAATGGAGCTCTAGACAGCAGGCAGATTTCCAGGCAGTGGCTGGGACAGGCTGGGGAAGGCAATGACTGCCACTGAAAATTCAGAATATTTTGCCCTATGTTCCTGTGTGTGTGTGTGTGAGTGTGTGTGTGTGTGTGTGTGTGTGTGTGTGTGTGTGTGTGGTAGTGCAGAGAAGAGCGAGATGAATGGGGGTAGAGTGCTTACCAGATATAAAGTCTGCGTGGTAAAGTTCTTGTCACCCTGCCTGGACCTGGCTGACACTCGGTGTACGTAAGAGTGTATACAGAATTCTTGTTAGGGGTGTTTTATGAGACAGTAACTCACACACCCATGTACACTCTGATGCAGCAAAAATATCACACACCCCACATATAACTTCCTTAGTAAACCACACAGAGCACATGGAGGTATATACACGGATCCCTCCTGTACTACATTCTCATACAACCCACCTGTATCACAATCCTCTCCTCCAACACCAAACGCTGGAGATGAGATATGTATATAGACACACACACTATATATATAGGACACACACACACACACACTATATACATGTATCTCCTCAACTCTTGCACAAACACAGCTAACTTCAGCCATCTCTAAATACCTCTATAAGAACCAGTCACGTGTCATACACACCACACTTATAACACATTCTTGAGTAATGCCAGACCCGCTTTGTACAAACCACAGTAAACCACAGTCTCAGTAACCCATGTCAGGATTGCCAGAGAAAATATGGGCTATCCAGTTCAATTTGAATTCCAGATAAAGAACAAGTAATTTTTCAGTATCCGTATGTCCCACATATTGTATGGGCTATACTTACACTAAAACTAAGTCAGGCCAAATACTGCATGGGAATACTTACACTAAAAGATTATTCTGGGTTTATCTGAAACTGAAATTTAACTGGGTGCCTTGTATTCTTGTTCGCTAAGTCTGGCAACCCTTATATACTTACCACCAGCTGATGTATTATATATTTATTGTAGTTTTGTTTAGTGTGTGTCTTCCCCTACTAGAATGTGCAGCGTTACCAAAGACTACAACAATGGAAGAGTGCCGGATACACAGGAGTAGCTGCTTACTGAATCTTGGTGAATGAATGAATGAACACACACCATAAATACAAGCCACACCATGTAATGAGGAAACGTTACATGTCCCAGAATTCCTGACTTGTGAACAGAAACCATGCACACAAAGGCCACAGACACAGATAGACACGTCTGCACTGTGCTCCCCATGCCAACACCACACTTACCACAGACTTAACTGATACACATCACTCACTCTTCCCACACACTCACAGTCACCACCGAGGTCTACATTACCAACTAGACAGTGAGAGAATAAGTATTGATTGGAATTAAATCCTGGAGGATCCACTGGGAACCACACTCTCAACTGTGTGTATTCACTGCACCTGACACGTGTCACACACTCAGTAAATATTTGTGGACAGAGGACTGATGAACCCACCCTGAGCCTTTCATTCCTCCCTCAGGAATCTCGAAGTCACAAGAGGATCCCCCTCGGCTTGGATCCACTGTGGTGGCCCAAGGCTGCAGCCCAGGGGCAGTGGAGGTCTCCTCTGCCTCTAAATACTTCTTCTGTACTTCTACTCTGCGCAAGCTCAGCTACGCTGGTATGGGCGTGGGGCTCCTCAGGTGACGGGGTGCTTGGCTGTGAAGCAGGAGGCACACGGAACCCAGGGAGGCTGAGAGGAAATCCAGGGTCATCAGAGGTGATGAGGGCTCTGTGGAGGAGCCTGGGCAGGATGGCTGAGCTGTTCCGAGGGCGTGGATGCCAGCTGAGTCTGGGTGTGTGTGTGTGAATACTGCTACTACCATGGTGGGGAAGTCAAGGAGCAGGGGCCGGAAAGGTCTGGGCTTGAGGTGGAGGGAAGAGGGACCAGATTAAGCATCTTCAGAGGAAAATGTAGGCTTTGTCTTTGCCTTTGCTTCCAGAGAAGGACAGAGTTCTGCATCATACACCTCCAGCCTGAGAGCAGGACCATCCAGCTCAGGTGCACACAGCTCACACATACACGCGCCCTCCAGGCACAGCCCTTCTCAGTGCACATCAACCCCAAGCACGTGCTCCACAGTACTCTCCTACACCACAGCCCCATTCCACAAGGAATGCACCACCGATATTCCCAAACTCACACTCCTCATCGTACACGCATCCAGCCGCATCCCTCACATACTACAGCCCTCACCACCATACTCCACACCCCTGTATACAGACACCGCTCCAGTATAACCCCCCACGCACATGAAAAGCCCACAGATGACACCAGATACACCACTCCATCCTACGGCCAACGGACACCAAGCTCACGACATTGCTATGTCGTGCCAATGTCCCTCTCTCGTCTACCACACCTGCTCCCTCAGCTTCCGGCATGGCCCATGCATGTTATTATGATTTTAATTTCCTTTTTCAGGAATCCGGAGATTTCATCGAGTCACTGCCCAGCCTAGACCACCCCTAGCCCAGGATCAGGAAGAAGGAGAGACCGCTCCCCCATCACACTGTGTCTCCTCCTCACCCTCTTCACCCTGTAAGAACTATCTGCACCCAGACAAAGAGGAAAGGGGCATGAAAATATACTACATGCAGGTACAAGTGAACAAGGGTGTCGCTGTCTCCTGGAAGACAAAGAAACCCTTGGAGTTGCCTGAAAAGCAGCTGAGGATAGAAGAAGTGACCCTTCCTGAGGATGTGTGCGCAGTAGCCACTGACCCCTCTTCTGATGTGTCCACCGAAAGCCTCCTGTCTGACAGTGAGCCCACTGGGGAGGAGAAAGAGTATGAGGAAAGGGCAGAGCCAGGCAGCCCATCAGGGCCACCTGCCGTCGAGGAGAGACCCAGCGCTAAGACAGCGGACTGGATGCTGACCATGGAGAACGGCTTAAGGTGCATGGCCTGCTGCCGGGTCTTCCCCACCTTGGAGATCCTCCAGCAGCACGTGAAGGGTGGCGTCCTGCAGGGCTTCAGCTGCCGTGCCTTTCATCTCACCATGGCCCAGCGGATGGGCAATGTGGAATCCGAGAGCACCCCTGAGGAAGAGGACGAGGAGGAGGAGGAGGAGGAGGAGGAGGAGGAGAAGGAGGTAGAGAAGCAAGAAGAAAAGGAGAATGAGGGAGAGCAGCCCACGGGGGAAGGCCCCAGCCCAAAGAGACCCCACAGGCAGGGTCTTTTCTCTCCTTTGAGTTCCAAACAGCAACTGAGATTCATGGGACAGAAGATCCTGGAAGACGGTGTGGCCGTCCCTTGGAAGAGGTAAGGCTTGAGGCTGGCAGTCTTCTGAGCCTATGTCACGAGGGCCCAGAGGAGTCTAAGGGAAGGGGCCGCACACATGTGCTGGTTTACCTAATGGCTCTGCAGTTGCATCAAATGGGACACACCCAGCACTAACGAAGGCATTGACCTCTGTTGACGTAAACAAGAAGGTGGAGCCTTTTCCTAGGAGTTTTCTCAGGGTCTGCACGATGGACCTCAACTCTTAGAGGACGTACTGCCAGCAGCTCCTTCTCGGCAGAGAGAGCCAGGAGTGGTCTCAAGAGAGGACAGGGGCCCTTGCAGGACCAGAACTTTGAGGTCTGAGAGCCTTGGGCCTGAGCCGAGATCTCACCCGGACCACTGGACCTAGCCTTCTGTGACAAAGGGGAATATGAAAGAGAGTCACGTGGAAATGAGGTTCCCCGAGATATGGAAATGTTCCAGAACCTTCGTTGCGTGGTAGTTGATCTGGAGCCAAGCTCACTGTGGTGTGTGTGGCTCTGAGCATTAAGGCAATGCTGGAGGGTAACCCTGACCAGCAGAGCTTGGAGGGCTTCTTGTCTCTTCCTGTTCTACCTCATTTGTTTTATCCCTTCCAGGGAGAAGAAAGGACCCTCGGGAGAGTAGCAGACAGAATGCCGTGGTCTGAAGGAGGATGAAGGGACCGGCACTCAGTCTAACATCATATGACAATAGAAGCGTCCTATGCAATAAAGGGCATTTTCCAAACCTTTCCTGGAGCTTTTATTTAATGACATTTTTCTATCTATGCATCTATCTGTCATCTACATCTGTATCTTTCAAGGTTTGTGAACAAGCTTTCACATAAGCACTAGAGACGTCCGCCAGCATTTTCCAGAAGAGGCCTGCAAATTGCTGGGGACTCCTCACAAATAGGGAACGGCCACAACCCGTGCCACACAGACTATGCGCGTGGCCCTCCTGACGTACTCCCACTCTCTCTCTGAATTTCCCAACGTCTGAGATGAGGGTGCTGGCTGGAGGCAATGATCACGTGCAGGCTGAATCTTCTCCAGATTCTGATTCTCTTCCTGGGCATATCGTCCTTAAGCACAGTCTCCATGTCCCTGGCCACACTGATCTCTCTCCTTCAGTCCTTCCCTCCCTCCCTCTCCTGCCTCCCAGTGCAGAGAATACTTTTTTGCATTTGAGACGACATTTATTTTTGGTTCACAGAATTCTCACCTGTTCTACTGTGGCCTCCGTTGTGAACATTCCAAAGCTGAGACTTTTCTGTTTTTCTCCCTCATTTCTGCTGAGTCTTTACCTTCCTAATGCAGTGAACTCACAGTGCCTAGCTGACTGGATGGGGAAAAAAATCCAGGGAGCAAAGAGAAATAATAAAAGAATATATCAGTTAATTTTTCATAGTGTTATCCAACTACATATTTTTAAAATTTTGGAATAATATTAGGAATCTTCTCTTTATAAAAAACTGAATTATCGGGCTTCCCTGGTGGAGCAGTGGTTAAGAATATGCCTGCGAATGCAGGGGTCATGGGTTCGAGCCCGGGTCTGGGAAAATCCCACGTGCCACGGAGTAACGAAGCCCGCGTGCCACAACTACTGAGCCTGCGCTCTAGAGCCCGTGTGCCACATCAACCGAGCCCACGTGCCACAACTACGGAAGCCTGCGTGCCTAGAGACCATGCTCCGCAACAAGAGAAGCCACTGCAATGAGAAGCCCGTGCACCACAGCCAAGAGGAGCCCCTGCTCACTGCAACTAGAGAACGCCCGCTAGCAGCAACAAAGACACAATGCAGCCCCAAATAAATTAATTAATTTTTAAAAATTGAATTAGTTTCAAGGGTACAATGTATAAAAGTACAATAAAAGCCCCCCTTCATAACCCCCCAACCCCACTCTCAAGATGGAATCGATATGCTGTGGTACAATTTATAGTCGTAGTACTACTCCTCCTCCCACCACATCCGAAATCCTCTGAGCCAGGTGCAGCAGCTTTCTTTCACAATGCTAGGACCCGCCACAAGACACATGATAATCCCTTTGGACATTTCAAGGAGCGGCACCAAGGGAACAGTACCGGGGAAATGCCACTGACAGCTCAGAATATCCATGGCATTTCTAGAGCCTCGGCACTGCTCTCGCTCTGGGAATGAAGGTCCAAAAAGCACATCGGAGAATGTTCATAGTTGTAAACAAGCTCCACCTTTGAAACACAATCTACATAGAACCACATATACAAGCCTGCACGATGGATGAAGCCAAGGTCTCCTCCATGATTTCCCTTCTGACCACCTTATTGTCTCCTCAACCATAAAAGGTGAACTTGAAACTCAGGACCTTGCCTTGTCACCAGAAACATCCAAGCTTGGATCAGTCTTTCTAAGACCAGATACTTGCTCTCTGAACTATTAGAGACTTGTCACATACACACAGGTAGAACAGGATTATTTCTATCTACCTGGGGACTTGGAGTCTTTCACATTGCTCCTGTTAAAACTCTCACAACAGCAAAACTTTACCTACAAAGGGTTCAAGCTATGACACTCCCAACTTCCACAAACCTCCTCAGCTCTTGTGAGTCACATGCAGCCAATTCCAGGAATTGGAAACATGGTTGTGAGGATGAAACTGACTTTGGGGCTCCCCTTGGATATGGTCTTCCAGACTTACCAAAAGGCCATTAAGAGGAAGGTTTACCCCACCTCAGGGAAACCCGAGGCAGTACTTGCAGTCAAGGGCTTGCCATGGCTTCTGAGCTACATCCAAAAAGAATTCCATACTGTACCTGGATCTGCTGAAGCCATTTCTGACTGTCCGAGAGCCAGCATGTACCGTTCCTCAACTGCCTCCATTGTGGATCATCAGTAGGGCTGTCAGATTTAGGACATAAAAATACAGGATACCCAGTTAAACTTGAACTTCACATGAATAATAAGTCATTATTTTTAGTATAAGTAGATCCTATGAACTATTTGGGGCATACTTATCTTCAAAATGTACTCGTTGTTTTTCAAACATTCATATTTAACTAAACAGTCTATATTTTATCTGTCAACCCTACTCAGCAGAAATGATGGAGGCTCATAGAGATCCAGGAGACGCCTCAGTGCCTCCTCAGCTTTTATTTCTACGTCCTGGACAGCGAGCACGAACCTTCCACTCCCAGTCAGTGGCTAGAATGGAGGATATTCTCTGTTTTAGAGGTTTTTCTACTTGTCATTGTTATTATCTTCCTTATTTTAAAGAGATGTTTATTTTTTCCCAATCTTAATAGCTCATCCAAAAGTATTTCAAAGTTCATTAGAGAAGGGAAAAACAATATGGTTCTGAAAAGTGAAGGAAACCGCCTGGTGTTTAGTAAAGAAGTAGTAGGGAGACTGAAAAAGCCAAACTTAATAAGCAGATCTCTCCAAGGGTATTTTCAGAGCTTGATACCCTCCCACACCCTGAAAATATTATTACATCAAGAATGTAGAACTGCTAACCAAATGTAAGGCTCCCATATGATTCTATCAAACTGAGGATGCTTCTTTACTAAGCAGTGAGCACACTTGCTGTCCCAGGGACCTTGGCAGTTGCAACGTAGGGCTCTTCCCTTTGGGATGGAAACAGCAAGTTTTCCTGTGGTCTACACGCTGGCCCCAAAAATACTACACTCCCAATACTTGTCAACTTTAAGTATTTTTCTACATATCTCCATTTTTCTGTTACTATTTGGACTACATCCTAGACTTGACACTACATAAATTGCATTCAAGAAGCTATTTTTAAAAGTTGGTAGGAAACCTTAAATCTATGGCTTGCAGTCCCTGGCTTACTTTCATCCTGGTGCATAAGAGTTTTCAAAAATAGTCAGGTTAGTTACCCTGTATCACAGCCCCACGCTTGTGTCACAGGTATAAAAATGGAACATGATATTTAAGGTTTTAGTTGCCAAATCATCAAGCCTCCCAGACAGAGGCAATAGAGCAAAATGAGTACAGAGGCACGGATTTTGATTTGCTCCAGTGTCTTGGGCAAGTCACTTGGCCTCTGTATTTATTTGTACTTATATGCACTTATCTGTCACTTGGGGGTCATAATTGTACCTGGTCCATGGGTACGCTGTACAAATGATCTGTAAAGTAGTTACAAGAAACCGACACAGAGTAAGCACTCCACAGACATTGGCTATTAGCTATTGGAAATAGTTCTCCGTGAAACAGATGACATTATCCGTGGATGACTCGGTGGGAGACAGTGAATCACAGAATCATAGCATGTTGAAAGTGACCTAGTTCACACTCTAATGTGAAAAGAAGAAAAGTGTGCATGGGTAGAAAATGTCTGAAACTTTACACAACAAAGAGTTCATCATGTTAACTTGGAGGATTAGAATAAATCAGGAAAGGAGGAAAGAAAAACTTGAGTGTAATTCAATTTCTCTATCATTTGTGTTTCTACACTGAGACTCTGAATACACTGGAAGTGCAATTTTTTTTAATGTGGCGGGATAAAGGTTTTCAAGTTTTCCTGATCCATCCGTATTATTATCTCAGAATTGCTGGCATTTCTTGCCATCTTTGGATCTACACCCATGTGAGTCAGTGGGCCATTCTGGACGGAGGAGATAATAGAGCAGAAGTGAAGTGAGAGAAAAGGAGAGACAAGATTTTCTCTTTTCTCTTCAAAGAGGAAAGGTCTTTGGAATGGGAACAACTCACAACCAAACTTTGGGGAAAGGATGTGATGGAAAATGAGACAAACATCCTACCCCTGTGATGAGAAGGATTCCCTGGGCTGGATGGAGGGAGGTCACAGGTGGCTGGACAAGGAAACCAACTAGGGAGAAACACACACAAGTGCAGAGCAAACACCCTGAGGCCACTCAGCCTGACTCCATGCAAACATGTGTCCAGCAGACAGCCCTTCACCTGTGGCTCCCCAGCAAGACAGGTACCTCGGGGGTGCCAACTCATTCTGAGTCCATTATGCCTGGCCATTCATAAACCGCTGTCTAACGTGTGAGGAATAAACTCTCAATGTTTATGAGGAAATTGCGGAAGGAGATTGAAAGGTTACTTAAACGAAAAAAAAAAGAATTTCAGGAAGGCAAGATGGTAGAGAGATAAGAAAAAGACCTTAAAAGATAGAAAGGATTTGCCAAAGAAGAGAAAGAAAAAGAAATGATTCCGAATGGGTTAACCTGCAGCTAGGAAGTTAAGGAAGATTATTGATGGGTGAAGACTATGGAATAAAGTGAATAAAATTTCTCAGAAGTTGCTGAGAATATGGTAAGCAGCATGATTATCAAATTATGAATTGGCTGCAATGGCATTCTAGGGGGACACTAGGAAGGGAAAGCAAATGTTCCTGAGATGACAGTAGCAGGTGGAAAGTTGTTTCAGGGGAAGATCAGTCTTGCAGAGGGTGTATCAGAGGAGGGCAAGTGTGAGCAAGCAAGGAAATACTAAGTGTATACGGTTCCTTCACTGAGTGCACCCAGCCCCACGGTCAGCCTTGAGAACAAGCAGGACTTCAGGTACTGGAGCTACATTTCAGTCATCAAGACTTGAGAAGACACCCTTAACTCAGGTCTTCTCTTCAAACTCCATCTTTCCTTCTTGACCTTCATTTGGCCTCTTCCCTTACCCTCCAGCTGTGGACTGAGGCCACAGAGCAAGATGGGTCACTAGTGTCCTCCATCCCCTGGCGACTGTGGTTCACATCAGTGGAGTACCAAAGGCAATAACCAAGTAACAGACACAAGAGTGTATGAAGAAGAAGAGATTCTGATAAGGCTTTCTGTGACAGTGTGGGCCAAGTCGGCTCTATATGGCTGGTATCACGTGAATTATGAGCAGCCTTAGGGGAGAAGTTCTCAGAAGGCAGAGCCTGGCTCTCGAGAGGCTCTGCGTGCTCACAGCCCACTCCAAGACCTCAGTTACAGCTTCGGCCCCCAATATCTCTCCCTCTGCCTGCTCACAGTTTTTGAAGTCTTCTTTCCTCCACATTTCTCTTGAGAGGTGGAGGAGGAAGATGAGCTTCAGGCCAGCTCAGACTCCCCTGGGATCCCAGCAGGATGCCTATCATTAACCTCCCACCTTCTAGGAAGCTCCTAAGATCTTCACATTTGGGGCAGTTCTCATTTCAGCTGTGCTTCAAATTGCTGGCTGGAGACGGCCTGTTGGAAGGTGGCTAAAAGCAAGTAGCAATCCTTCGGGCAGCCTGGCCCTTCTCGACTGTCAGACATCTTCAGGGATATTCTAGGAAATGTTGTTTGTTCTAGAGAAGGGAGGGAAACAATCCAATTGTCCAATAATGCTTGAATGGAAAATAAATGATGCTATATGCATGCGATCACATAATATCAAACAGTCAAAAATCAAAGACCTAGATCTATATGGATTCACGTGGATAAATCTTGAAAACATAATATTGATTGAAAGAAAATAAGATAAAGAATGTTAGATTGTGATAACAGGTATGTAAGTATTTAAATATTTAAATCAATTCAACATATTGCTTCTATATATAGAGATGCAAGAAAATAAACTTTATCCAAAGAACACATTATTTACATTTAATATGCTCATTTATCTAGGAGACCCAAAAGAACCCACAGATAAACTAGCAGGAACTAATAAGACGGTTCAACAAGGCACACACATACAAGATCAATAAATTTTAAAAGTCAATCAGGCTCCTCTACACTGGCGATAACAAATTAGAAACTATAAAAGAAAATAAGAAAAAAAGAAGATCTAAAAATTGTCACAAGAGCCGTATAAATTATTTAGAGCTAAGCATACGTAGAAGGCAATATAACTAACAAACTGAGTACGAACAGTTAAACTCCGCCCAACCCAAGGTTAGGAAAAGACTGTTGTTACTTTATGAGAACAGACCCTCTTCTTAAGGAGCAGATCAATAAGTGAGAGTGAATCAAAGAAACACAGCATTTGAAAAGTCAGCTAGTCCAAGCCTCTTGATCGCACATACAGAAGCTGAAGCCCAGATAGGTTGAGTTACTTGCTAAAGGGCCCAATGTCCTGACTCAAGGACTAGCATTTTTCACTCAGTCGCAAGACACAATCAAATGCAGTACCTTGGAAAGAGATGGGGAAGAAATGAAGAAATCAATTATATAGTTCCTCATCTTTAAGTACAGAAATAGCCGTGACAAAATTACACGTATTGAGGGAAAATTGAAGTGCAGAGTTTAAAATGTCAATAATCCACAGGGAAACTGGAGACCATTTAAAACATTCATATTAAATCTCTCTAGAAAAGACATTAAAAGATGTCCAATCAAAATGTGAATTTTATAATAGACATGGTATGATACAATTTATAATAGATATGGTAGGAACCTTTCCCTTTCACGGGAAAGCTTCGGCTGGGAAAAAGGAATTGTTCTTGAAAATGGGGCCTGTGCTATTGCAGACACTGTGGTCAACCTAGGTCCACCGAATGCTCTGATGTCATCACTGAGGTCACAGAATTCCACTGTGAGCCTGGCAACCTTGCAAACATAACAGCCCTGGTGAGCACTAGGCACTACTGCTGGTTCACCAAGTGGTACAAGTTTTTCAGCCATTTAGGAGACTTGACTATTTTTGTTTGTATTGAATCATTTCAACGGATTGCCCAAGAGCCAAGAAGGGCCAACCTGTAGGGAAGAGGAGGAGTTGGACATCTCTTGAGGCATCTTCTAAGGGAGACTTCTAGTTGGTACGATGGAACGGCGACAAAAGAGGAAACATCTGGAAAATGAAGAGTCCCAGGAAACTGCCGAGAACGGAGGAGGTATGTGGGGGGCAACTTGTCTGGGGCACATGGGTTTCTGCCAAACTGAAGCTTCTCTAGGAAGCGGGGGACTGAGAACGTGTCACCTGTGAAGCAGGGAGCGAGAGACCTTGTCTCACTGATGCTGCCGTATCTATCCGGAGGGTCCCTGTGGTGTGAGACGGCACAGAACGGCCAGATGCCCCCTGGGAGATGGTAGGTCAGCTCCGCTGGTCTGAGGACTCTCTCCTGGGGCAGCCGGGCCTGGAGCTTTGTCGGACTCACAGCAGGCTGCATCCTGCTTGCACAGACCTAGAGGTGCAGCTTTTCTCAGTCCCCGATTTCTCTCTTATTTTCTTGGATCTTTCCCTGGGGTCATGAGGTGGGGGATGTGAAGGATGCAAGGATGCTGAGAGAGACCCATGAGTGGCTTGGCCTCTTTTACCAAAGTGGAAAGAGAAGCCCCATGAGTTGAAGGCCCTGTTGAAAAATATCTTGACAAGTGGAATGCACTTTGAAAGAAGATTGTTTGTCTAGCGATGGTGTCATATTGAAAGCAAGGAGGTTTTATTCCTTCAACAAGAAGAATTTCCCAAAGGAGATCAAGGGAAGGGAAGGGTTTTCCAGAGACTGAGACCGCGTGAGCGGGGGTGAGAAATGGCCTCAGGGTCCTGCGGGGAGCTCTGAGAGCCACGGGCCACGTGGTGCCTGCGTGCATTAAATGGAGGCGAGTAGCTTGCCCTGGGAGAGGGGTGGTCACCCCAGAGCTCCAGCTAGAGGCCTCTGCCCCAGATTAGAGCCCAGTAGCTCCTACCAGGCCCAGGGCCCTGGAGACTGTAGGATGGGCCCTGGGAATGGAGCTCTAGACAGCAGGCAGATTTCCAGGCAGTGGCTGGGACAGGCTGGGGAAGGCAATGACTGCCCCTGACCATTCAGAATATTTTGCCCTATGTTCCTGTGTGTGTGTGTGTGTGTGTGTGTGTGTGTGTGTGTGTGTGTGTGGTAGTGCAGAGAAGAGCGAGATGAATGGGGGTAGAGTGCTTACCAGATATAAAGTCTGCGTGGTAAAGTTCTTGTCACCCTGCCTGTACCTGGCTGACACTCGGTGTACGTAAGAGTGTATACAGAATTCTTGTTAGGGGTGTTTTATGAGACAGTAACTCATACACCCATGTACACTGTGATGCAGCAAAAATATCACACACCCCACATATAACTTCCTTAGTAAACCACACACAGCACATGGAGGTATATACACGGATCCCTCCTGTACTACATTCTCATACAACCCACCTGTATCACAATCCTCTCCTCCAACACCAAACGCTGGAGATGAGATATGTATATAGACACACACACTATATATATAGGACACACACACACACACACACACACACACTATATACATGTATCTCCTCAACTCTTGCACAAACACAGCTAACTTCAGCCATCTCTAAATACCTCTATAAGAACCAGTCACGTGTCATACACACCACACTTATAACACATTCTTGAGTAATGCCAGACCCGCTTTGTACAAACCACAGTAAACCACAGTCTCAGTAACCCATGTCAGGATTGCCAGAGAAAATATGGGCTATCCAGTTCAATTTGAATTCCAGATAAACAACAAGTAATTTTTCAGTATCCGTATGTCCCACATATTGTATGGGCTATACTTACACTAAAACTAAGTCAGGCCAAATACTGCATGGGAATACTTACACTAAAAGATTATTCTGGGTTTATCTGAAACTGAAATTTAACTGGGTGCCTTGTATTCTTGTTCGCTAAGTCTGGCAACCCTTATATACTTACCACCAGCTGATGTATTATATATTTATTGTAGTTTTGTTTAGTGTGTGTCTTCCCCTACTAGAATGTGCAGCGTTACCAAAGACTACAACAATGGAAGAGTGCCGGATACACAGGAGTAGCTGCTTACTGAATCTTGGTGAATGAATGAATGAACACACACCATAAATACAAGCCACACCATGTAATGAGGAAACGTTACATGTCCCAGAATTCCTGACTTGTGAACAGAAACCATGCACACAAAGGCCACAGACACAGATAGACACGTCTGCACTGTGCTCCCCATGCCAACCCCACACTTACCACAGACTTAACTGATACACATCACTCACTCTTCCCACACACTCACAGTCACCACCGAGGCCTACATTACCAACTAGACAGTGAGAGAATAAGTATTGATTGGAATTAAATCCTGGAGGATCCACTGGGAACCACACTCTCAACTGTGTGTATTCACTGCACCTGACACGTGTCACACACTCAGTAAATATTTGTGGACAGAGGACTGATGAACCCACCCTGAGCCTTTCATTCCTCCCTCAGGACTCTCGAAGTCACAAGAGGATCCCCCTCGGCTTGGATCCACTGTGGTGGCCCAAGGCTGCAGCCCTGGGGCAGGGGAGGTCTCCTCTGCCTCTAAATACTTCTTCTGTACTTCTACTCTGCGCAAGCTCAGCTACGCTGGTAAGGGCGTGGGGCTCCTCAGGTGACGGGGTGCTTGGCTGTGAAGCAGGAGGCACACAGATCCCAGGGAGGCTGAGAGGAAATCCAGGGTCATCAGAGGTGATGAGGGCTCTGTGGAGGAGCCTGGGCAGGATGGCTGAGCTGTTCCGAGGGCGTGGATGCCAGCTGAGTCTGGGGGTGTGTGTGTGAATACTGCTACTACCATGGTGGGGAAGTCAAGGAGCAGGGGCCGGAAAGGTCTGGGCTTGAGGTGGAGGGAAGAGGGACCAGATTAAGCATCTTCAGAGGAAAATGTAGGCTTTGTCTTTGCCTTTGCTTCCAGAGAAGGACAGAGTTCTGCATCATACACCTCCAGCCTGAGAGCAGGACCATCCAGCTCAGGTGCACACAGCTCACACATACACGCGCCCTCCAGGCACAGCCCTTCTCAGTGCACATCAACCCCAAGCACGTGCTCCACAGTACTCTCCTGCACCACAGCCCCATTCCACAAGGAATGCACCACCGATATTCCCAAACTCACACTCCTCATCGTACACGCATCCAGCCGCATCCCTCACATACTACAGCCCTCACCACCATACTCCACACCCCTGTATACAGACACCGCTCCAGTATACCCCCCCACGCACATGAAAAGCCCACAGATGACACCACATACACCACTCCGTCCTACGGCCAACGGACACCAAGCTCACGACATTGCTATGTCGTGCCAATGTCCCTCTCTCGTCTACCACACCTGCTCCCTCAGCTTCCGGCATGGCCCATGCATGTTATTATGATTTTAATTTCCTTTTTCAGGAATCCGGAGATTTCATCGAGACACTGCCCAGCCTAGACCACCCCTAGCCCAGGATCAGGAAGAAGGAGAGACCGCTTCCCCATCACACTGTGTCTCCTCCTCACCCTCTTCACCCTGTAAGAACTATCTGCACCCAGACAAAGAGGAAAGGGGCATGAAAATATACTACATGCAGGTACAAGTGAACAAGGGTGTCGCTGTCTCCTGGAAGACAAAGAAACCCTTGGAGTTGCCTGAAAAGCAGCTGAGGATAGAAGAAGTGACCCTTCCTGAGGATGTGTGCGCAGTAGCCACTGACCCCTCTTCTGATGTGTGCACCGAAAGCCTCCTGTCTGACAGTGAGCCCACTGGGGAGGAGAAAGAGTATGAGGAAAGGGCAGAGCCAGGCGGCCCATCAGGGCCACCTGCCGTCGAGGAGAGACCCAGCGCCAAGACAGCGGACTGGATGCTGACCATGGAGACCGGCTTCAGGTGCATGGCCTGCTGCCGGGTGTTCCCCACCTTTGGGATCCTCCAGCAGCACGTGAAGGGTGGCGTCCTGCAGGGCTTCAGCTGCCGTGCCTTTCATCTCACCATGGCCCAGCGGATGGGCAATGTGGAATCCGAGAGCACCCCTGAGGAAGAGGACGAGGAGGAGGAGGAGGAGAACGAGGAGGAGGTGGAGGAGGAGGAGGAGGAGAAGGAGGTAGAGAAGCAAGAAGAAAAGGAGAATGAGGGAGAGCAGCCCACGGGGGAAGGCCCCAGCCCAAAGAGACCCCGCAGGCAGGGTCTTTTCTCTCCTTTGAGTTCCAAACAGCAACTGAGATTCATGGGACAGAAGATCCTGGAAGGCGGTGTGGCCGTCCCTTGGAAGAAGTAAGGCTTGAGGCTGGCAGTCTTCTGAGCCTATGTCACGAGGGCCCAGAGGAGTCTAAGGGAAGGGGCCGCACACATGTGCTGGTTTACCTAATGGCTCTGCAGTTGCATCAAATGGGACACACCCAGCACTAACAGAGGCATTGACCTCTGTTGACGTAAACAAGAAGGTGGAGCCTTTTCCTAGGAGTTTTCTCAGGGTCTGCACGATGGACCTCAACTCTTAGAGGACGTACTGCCAGCAGCTCCTTCTCGGCAGAGAGAGCCAGGAGTGGTCTCAAGAGAGGACAGGGGCCCTTGCAGGACCAGAACTTTGAGGTCTGAGAGCCTTGGGCCTGAGCTGAGATCTCACCCGGACCACTGGACTTAGCCTTCTGTGACAAAGGGGAATATGAAAGAGAGTCACGTGGAAATGAGGTTCCCCGAGATATGGAAGTGTTCCAGAACCTTCGTTGCGTGGTAGTTGATCTGGAGCCAAGCTCACTGTGGTGTGTGTGGCTCTGAGCATTAAGGCAATGCTGGAGGGTAACCCTGACCAGCAGAGCTTGGAGTGCTTCTTGTCTCTTCCTGTTCTACCTCATTTGTTTTATCCCTTCCAGGGAGAAGAAAGGACCCTCGGGAGAGTAGCAGACAGAATGCCGTGGTCTGAAGGAGGATGAAGGGACCGGCACTCAGTCTAACATCATATGACAATAGAAGCGTCCTATGCAATAAAGGGCATTTTCCAAACCTTTCCTGGAGCTTTTATTTAATGACATTTTTCTATCTATGCATCTATCTGTCATCTACATCTGTATCTTTCAAGGTTTGTGAACAAGCTTTCACATAAGCACTAGAGACGTCCGCCAGCATTTTCCAGAAGAGGCCTGCAAATTGCTGGGGACTCCTCACAAATAGGGAACGGCCACAACCCGTGCCACACAGACTATGCGCGTGGCCCTCCTGACGTACTCCCACTCTCTCTCTGAATTTCCCAACGTCTGAGATGAGGGTGCTGGCTGGAGGCAATGATCACGTGTAGGCTGAATCTTCTCCAGATTCTGATTCTCTTCCTGGGCATATCGTCCTTAAGCACAGTCTCCATGTCCCTGGCCACACTGATCTCTCTCCTTCAGTCCTTCCCTCCCTCCCTCTCCTGCCTCCCAGTGCAGAGAATACTTTTTTGCATTTGAGACGACATTTATTTTTGGTTCACAGAATTCTCACCTGTTCTACTGTGGCCTCCGTTGTGAACATTCCAAAGCTGAGACTTTTCTGTTTTTCTCCCTCATTTCTGCTGAGTCTTTACCTTCCTAATGCAGTGAACTCACAGTGCCTAGCTGACTGGATGGGGAAAAAAATCCAGGGAGCAAAGAGAAATAATAAAAGAATATATCAGTTAATTTTTCATAGTGTTATCCAACTACATATTTTTAAAATTTTGGAATAATATTAGGAATCTTCTCTTTATAAAAAACTGAATTATCGGGCTTCCCTGGTGGAGCAGTGGTTAAGAATATGCCTGCGAATGCAGGGGTCATGGGTTCGTGCCCTGGTCTGTGAAGATCCCACGTGCCACGGAGTAACTAAGCCCGCACGCCACAACTACTGAGCCTGCGCTCTAGAGCCCGTGTGCCACATCAACCGAGCCCACGTGCCACAACTACGGAAGCCTGCGTGCCTAGAGACCATGCTCCGCAACAAGAGAAGCCACTGCAATGAGAAGCCCGTGCACCACAGCCAAGAGGAGCCCCCGCTCACTGCAACTAGAGAACGCCCGCTAGCAGCAACAAAGACCCAATGCAGCCCCAAATAAATTAATTAATTTTTAAAAATTGAATTAGTTTCAAGGGTACAATGTATAAAAGTACAATAAAAGCCCCCCTTCATAACCCCCCAACCCCACTCTCAAGATGGAATCGATATGCTGTGATACAATTTATAGTCGTAGTACTACTCCTCCTCCCACCACATCCGAAATCCTCTGAGCCAGGTGCAGCAGCTTCCTTTCACAATGCTAGGACCTGCCACAAGACACATGATAATCCCTTTGGACATTTCAAGGAGCGGCACCAAGGGAACAGTACCGGGGAAATGCCACTGACAGCTCAGAATATCCATGGCATTTCTAGAGCCTCGGCACTGCTCTCGCTCTGGGAATGAAGGTCCAAAAAGCACATCGGAGAATGTTCATAGTTGTAAACAAGCTCCACCTTTGAAACACAATCTACATAGAACCACATATACAAGCCTGCACGATGGATGAAGCCAAGGTCTCCTCCATGATTTCCCTTCTGACCACCTTATTGTCTCCTCAACCATAAAAGGTGAACTTGAAACTCAGGACTTTGCCTTGTCACCAGAAACATCCAAGCTTGGATCAGTCTTTCTAAGACCAGATACTTGCTCTCTGAACTATTAGAGACTTGTCACATACACACAGGTAGAACAGGATTATTTCTATCTACCTGGGGACTTGGAGTCTTTCACATTGCTCCTGTTAAAACTCTCACAACAGCAAAACTTTACCTACAAAGGGTTCAAGCTATGACACTCCCAACTTCCACAAACCTCCTCAGCTCTTGTGAGTCACATGCAGCCAATTCCAGGTATTGGAAACATGGTTGTGAGGATGAAACTGACTTTGGGGCTCCCCTTGGATATGGTCTTCCAGACTTACCAAAAGGCCATTAAGAGGAAGGTTTACCCCACCTCAGGGAAACCCGAGGCAGTACTTGCAGTCAAGGGCTGGCCATGGCTTCTGAGCTACATCCAAAAAGAATTTCATACTGTACCTGGATCTGCTGAAGCCATTTCTGACTGTCCGAGAGCCAGCATGTACCGTTCCTCAACTGCCTCCATTGTGGATCATCAGTAGGGCTGTCAGATTTAGGACATAAAAATACAGGATACCCAGTTAAACTTGAACTTCACATGAATAATAAGTCATTATTTTTAGTATAAGTAGATCCTATGAACTATTTGGGGCATACTTATCTTCAAAATGTACTCGTTGTTTTTCAAACATTCATATTTAACTAAACAGTCTATATTTTATCTGTCAACCCTACTCAGCAGAAATGATGGAGGCTCATAGAGATCCAGGAGACGCCTCAGCGCCTCCTCAGCTTTTATTTCTACGTCCTGGACAGCGAGCACGAACCTTCCACTCCCAGTCAGTGGCTAGAATGGAGGATATTCTCTGTTTTAGAGCTTTTTCTACTTGTCATTGTTATTATCTTCCTTATTTTAAAGAGATGTTTATTTTTTCCCAATCTTAATAGCTCATCCAAAAGTATTTCAAAGTTCATTAGAGAAGGGAAAAACAATATGGTTCTGAAAAGTGAAGGAAACCGCCTGGTGTTTAGTAAAGAAGTAGTAGGGAGACTGAAAAAGCCAAACTTAATAAGCAGATCTCTCCAAGGGTATTTTCAGAGCTTGATACCCTCCCACACCCTGAAAATATTATTACATCAAGACTGTAGAACTGCTAACCAAATGTAAGGCTCCCATATGATTCTATCAAACTGAGGATGCTTCTTTACTAAGCAGTGAGCACACTTGCTGTCCCAGGGACCTTGGCAGTTGCAACGTAGGGCTCTTCCCTTTGGGATGGAAACAGCAAGTTTTCCTGTGGTCTACACGCTGGCCCCCAAAATACTACCCTCCCAATACTTGTCAACTTTAAGTATTTTCCTACATATCTCCATTTTTCTGTTACTATTTGGACTACATCCTAGACTTGACACTACATAAATTGCATTCAAGAAGCTATTTTTAAAAGTTGGTAGGAAACCTTAAATCTATGGCTTGCAGTCCCTGGC
This sequence comes from Mesoplodon mirus, assembly GCF_964341445.2. Classification (NCBI taxonomy): domain Eukaryota; kingdom Metazoa; phylum Chordata; class Mammalia; order Artiodactyla; family Ziphiidae; genus Mesoplodon; species Mesoplodon mirus. Next base: position 1,329,664 of record NW_028295698.1, on the reverse strand, counting down.
TTACTTTCATCCAGGTGCATAAGGGTTTTCAAAAGTAGTCAGCTTAGTTACCCCGTATCACAGCCCCACGCTTGTGTCACAGATATAAAAATGGAACATGATATTTAAGGTTTTAGTTGCCAAATCATCAAGCCTCCCAGACAGAGGCAATAGAGCAAAATGATTACAGAGGCATGGATTTTGATTTGCTCCAGTGTCTTGGGCAAGTCACTTGGCCTCTGTATTTATTTGTACTTATCTGCACTTATCTGTCACTTGGGGGTCATAATTGTACCTGGTCCATGGGTACGCTGAACAAATGATCTGTAAAGTAGTTACAAGAAACCGACACAGAGTAAGCACTCCACAGACATTGGCTATTAGCTATTGGAAATATTTCTCCGTGAAACAGATGACATTATCCGTGGATGACTCGGTGGGAGACAGTGAATCACAGAATCACAGCATGTTGAAAGTGACCTAGTTCACACTCTAATGTGAAAAGAAGAAAAGTGTGCATGGGTAGAAAATGTCTGAAACTTTACACAACAAAGAGTTCATCATGTTAACTTGGAGGATTAGAATAAATCAGGAAAGGAGGAAAGAAAAACTGGAGTGTCATTCAATTTCTACATCATTTGTGTTTCTACACTGAGACTCTGAATACACTGGAAGTGCAATTTTTTTTAATGTGGCGGGATAAAGGTTTTCAAGTTTTCCTGATCCATCCGTATTATTATCTCAGAATTGCTGGCATTTCTTGCCATCTTTGGATCTACACCCATGTGAGTCAGTGGGCCATTCTGGACGGAGGAGATAATAGAGCAGAAGTGAAGTGAGAGAAAAGGAGAGACAAGATTTTCTCTTTTCTCTTCAAAGAGGAAAGGTCTTTGGAATGGGAACAACTCACAACCAAACTTTGGGGAAAGGATGTGATGGAAAATGAGACAAACATCCTACCCCTGTGATGAGAAGGATTCCCTGGGCTGGATGGAGGGAGGTCACAGGTGGCTGGACAAGGAAACCAACTAGGGAGAAACACACACAAGTGCAGAGCAAACACCCTGAGGCCACTCAGCCTGACTCCATGCAAACATGTGTCCAGCAGCCAGCCCTTCACCTGTGGCTCCCCAGCAAGACAGGTACCTCGGGGGTGCCAACTCATTCTGAGTCCATTATGCCTGGCCATTCATAAACCGCTGTCTAACGTGTGAGGAATAAACTCTCAATGTGTATGAGGAAATTGGGGAAGGAGATTGAAAGGTTACTTAAACGGAAAAAAAAGAAGTTCAGGAAGGCAAGATGGTAGAGAGACAAGAAAAAGACCTTGAAAGATAGAAAGGATTTGCCAAAGAAGAGAAAGAAAAAGAAATGATTCCGAATGGGTTAACCTGCAGCTAGGAAGTTAAGGAAGATTATTGATGGGTGAAGACTATGGAATAAAGCGAATAAAATTTCTCAGAAGTTGCTGAGAATATGGTAAGCAGCATGATTATCAAATTATGAATTGGCTGCAATGGCATTCTAGGGGGACACTAGGAAGGGGAAGCAAACGTTCATGAGATGACAGTGGCAGGTGGAAAGTTGTTTCAGGGGAAGATCAGTCTTGCAGAGGGTGTATCAGAGGAGGGCAAGTGTGAGCAAGCAAGGAAATACTAAGTGTATACGATTCCTTCACTGAGTGCACCCAGCCCCGCGGTCAGCCTTGAGAACAAGCAGGACTTCAGGTACTGGAGCTACATTTCAGTCATCAAGACTTGAGAAGACACCCTTAACTCAGGTCTTCCCTTCAAACTCCATCTTTCCTTCTTGACCTTCATTTGGCCTCTTCCCTTACCCTCCAGCTGTGGACTGAGGCCACAGAGCAAGATGGGTCACTAGTGTCCTCCATCCCCTGGCGACTGTGGTTCACATCAGTGGAGTACCAAAGGCAATAACCAAGTAACAGACACAAGAGTGTATGAAGAAGAAGAGATTCTGATAAGGCTTTCTGTGACAGTGTGGGCCAAGTCGGCTCTATATGGCTGGTATCACGTGAATTATGAGCAGCCTTAGGGGAGAAGTGCTCAGAAGGCAGAGCCTGGCTCTCGAGAGGCTCTGCGTGCTCACAGCCCACTCCAAGACCTCAGTTACAGCTTCGGCCCCCAATATCTCTCCCTCTGCCTGCTCACAGTTTTTGAAGTCTTCTTTCCTCCACATTTCTCTTGAGAGGTGGAGGAGGAAGATGAGCTTCAGGCCAGCTCAGACTCCCCTGGGATCCCAGCAGGATGCCTATCATTAACCTCCCACCTTCTAGGAAGCTCCTAAGATCTTCACATTTGGGGCAGTTCTCATTTCAGCTGTGCTTCAAATTGCTGGCTGGAGACGGCCTGTTGGAAGGTGGCTAAAAGCAAGTAGCAATCCTTCGGGCAGCCTGGCCCTTCTCGACTGTCACACATCTTCAGGGATATTCTAGGAAATGTTGTTTGTTCTAGAGAAGGGAGGGAAACAATCCAATTGTCCAATAATGCTTGAATGGAAAATAAATGATGCTATATGCATGTGATCACATAATATCAAACAGTCAAAAATCAAAGACCTAGATCTCTATGGATTCACGTGGATAAATCTTGAAAACATAATATTGATTGAAAGAAAATAAGATAAAGAATGTTAGATTGTGATAACAGGTATGTAAGTATTTAAATATTTAAATCAATTCAACATATTGCTTCTATATATAGAGATGCAAGAAAATAAACTTTATCCAAAGAACACATTATTTACATTTAATATGCTCATTTATCTAGGAGACCCAAAAGAACCCACAGATAAACTAGCAGGAACTAATAAGACGGTTCAACAAGGCACACACATACAAGATCAATAAATTTTAAAAGTCAATCAGGCTCCTCTACACTGGCGATAACAAATTAGAAACTATAAAAGAAAATAAGAAAAAAAGAAGATCTAAAAATTGTCACAAGAGCCGTATAAATTATTTAGAGCTAAGCGTACGTAGAAGGCAATATAACTAACAAACTGAGTACGAACAGTTAAACTCCGCCCAACCCAAGGTTAGGAAAAGACTGTTGTTACTTTATGAGAACAGACCCTCTTCTTAAGGAGCAGATCAGTAAGTGAGAGTGAATCAAAGAAACACAGCATTTGAAAAGTCAGCTAGTCCAAGCCTCTTGATCGCACATACAGAAGCTGAAGCCCAGATAGGTTGAGTTACTTGCTAAAGGGCCCAATGTCCTGACTCAAGGACTAGCATTTTTCACTCAGTCGCAAGACACAATCAAATGCAGTACCTTGGAAAGAGATGGGGAAAAAATGAAGAAATCAATTATATAGTTCCTCATCTTTAAGTACAGAAATAGCCGTGACAAAATTACACGTATTGAGGGAAAATTGAAGTGCAGAGTTTAAAATGTCAATACTCCACAGGGAAACTGGAGACCATTTAAAACATTCATATTAAATCTCTCTAGAAAAGACATTAAAAGATCTCCAATCAAAATGTGAATTTTATAATAGACATGGTATGATACAATTTATAATAGATATGGTAGGAACCTTTCCCTTTCACGGGAAAGCTTCGGCTGGGAAAAAGGAATTGTTCTTGAAAATGGGGCCTGTGCTATTGCAGACACTGTGCTCAACCTAGGTCCACCGAATGCTCTGATGTCATCACTGAGGTCACAGAATTCCACTGTGAGCCTGGCAACCTTGCAAACATAACAGCCCTGGTGAGCACTAGGCACTACTGCTGGTTCACCAAGTGGTACAAGTTTTTCAGCCATTTAGGAGACTTGACTATTTTTGTTTGTATTGAATCATTTCAACGGATTGCCCAAGAGCCAAGAAGGGCCAACCTGTAGGGAAGAGGAGGAGTTGGACATCTCTTGAGGCATCTTCTAAGGGAGACTTCTAGTTGGTACGATGGAACGGCGACAAAAGAGGAAACATCTGGAAAATGAAGAGTCCCAGGAAACTGCCGAGAACGGAGGAGGTATGCGGGGGGCAACTTGTCTGGGGCACATGGGTTTCTGCCAAACTGAAGCTTCTCTAGGAAGCGGGGGACTGAGAACGTGTCACCTGTGAAGCAGGGAGCGAGAGACCTTGTCTCACTGATGCTGCCGTATCTATCTGGAGGGCCCCTGTGGTGTGAGACGGCACAGAACGGCCAGATGCCCCCTGGGAGTTGGGAGGTCAGTTCCGCTGGTCTGAGGACTCTCTCCTGGGGCAGCCGGGCCTGGAGCTTTGTCGGACTCACAGCAGGCTGCATCCTGCTTGCACAGACCTAGAGGTGCAGCTTTTCTCAGTCCCCGATTTCTCTCTTATGCTCTTGGATCTTTCCTAGGGGTCATGAGGTGGGGGATGTGAAGGATGCAAGGATGCTGAGAGAGACCCATGAGTTGCTTGGCCTCTTTTACCAAAGTGGAAAGAGAAGCCCCATGAGTTGAAGGCCCTGTTGAAAAATATCTTGACAAGTGGAATGCACTTTGAAAGAAGATTGTTTGTCTAGGGATGGTGTCATATTGAAAGCAAGGAGGTTTTATTCTTTCAACAGGAAGAATTTCCCAAAGGAGATCAAGGGAAGGGAAGGGTTTTCCAGAGACTGAGACCGCGTGAGCGGGGGTGAGAAATGGCCTCAGGGTCCTGCGGGGAGCTCTGAGAGCCACGGGCCACGTGGTGCCTGCGTGCATTAAATGTAGGCGAGTAGCTTGCCCTGGGAGAGGGGTGGTCACCCCAGAGCTCCAGCTAGAGGCCTCTGCCCCAGATTAGAGCCCAGTAGCTCCTACCAGGCCCAGGGCCCTGGAGACTGTAGGATGGGCCCTGGGAATGGAGCTCTAGACAGCAGGCAGATTTCCAGGCAGTGGCTGGGACAGGCTGGGGAAGGCAATGACTGCCCCTGACCATTCAGAATATTTTGCCCTATGTTCCTGTGTGTGTGTGTTTGTGTGTGTGTGTGTGTGTGTGTGTGGTAGTGCAGAGAAGAGCAAGATGAATGGGGGTAGAGTGCTTACCAGATATAAAGTCTGCGTGGTAAAGTTCTTGTCACCCTGCCTGGACCTGGCTGACACTCGGTGTATGTAAGAGTGTATACAGAATTCTTGTTAGGGGTGTTTTATGAGACAGTAACTCATACACCCATGTACACTGTGATGCAGCAAAAATATCACACACCCCACATATAACTTCCTTAGTAAACCACACACAGCACATGGAGGTATATACACGGATCCCTCCTGTACTACATTCTCATACAACCCACCTGTATCACAATCCTCTCCTCCAACACCAAACGCTGGAGATGAGATATGTATATACACACACACACTATATATATAGGACACACACACACACACACACACACACACACACTATATACGTGTATCTCCTCAACTCTTGCACAAACACAGCTAACTTCAGCCATCTCTAAATACCTCTATAAGAACCAGTCACGTGTCATACACACCACACTTATAACACATTCTTGAGTAATGCCAGACCCGCTTTGTACAAACCACAGTAAACCACAGTCTCAGTAACCCATGTCAGGATTGCCAGAGAAAATATGGGCTATCCAGTTCAATTTGAATTCCAGATAAACAACAAGTAATTTTTCAGTATCCGTATGTCCCACATATTGTATGGGCTATACTTACACTAAAACTAAGTCAGGCCAAATACTGCATGGGAATACTTACACTAAAAGATTATTCTGGGTTTATCTGAAACTGAAATTTAACTGGGTGCCTTGTATTCTTGTTCGCTAAGTCTGGCAACCCTTATATACTTACCACCAGCTGATGTATTATATATTTATTGTAGTTTTGTTTAGTGTGTGTCTTCCCCTACTAGAATGTGCAGCGTTACCAAAGACTACAACAATGGAAGAGTGCCGGATACACAGGAGTAGCTGCTTACTGAATCTTGGTGAATGAATGAATGAACACACACCATAAATACAAGCCACACCATGTAATGAGGAAACGTTACACGTCCCAGAATTCCTGACTTGTGAACAGAAACCATGCACACAAAGGCCACAGACACAGATAGACACGTCTGCACTGTGCTCCCCATGCCAACCCCACACTTACCACAGACTTAACTGATACACATCACTCACTCTTCCCACACACTCACAGTCACCACCGAGGCCTACATGACCAACTAGACAGTGAGAGAATAAGTATTGATTGGAATTAAATCCTGGAGGATCCACTGGGAACCACACTCTCAGCTGTGTGTATTCACTGCACCTGACACGTGTCACACACTCAGTAAATATTTGTGGACAGACGACTGATGAACCCACCCTGAGCCTTTCATTCCTCCCTCAGGAATCTCGAAGTCACAAGAGGATCCCCCTCTGCTTGGATCCACTGTGGTGGCCCAAGGCTGCAGCCCAGGGGCAGTGGAGGTCTCCTCTGCCTCTAAATACTTCTTCTGTACTTCTACTCTGCGCAAGCTCAGCTACGCTGGTAAGGGCGTGGGGCTCCTCAGGTGACGAGGTGCTTGGCTGTGAAGCAGGAGGCACACAGATCCCAGGGAGGCTGAGAGGAAATCCAGGGTCATCAGAGGTGATGAGGGCTCTGTGGAGGAGCCTGGGCAGGATGGCTGAGCTGTTACGAGGGCGTGGATGCCAGCTGAGTCTGGGGGTGTGTGTGTGAATACTGCTACTACCATGGTGGGGAAGTCAAGGAGCAGGGGCCGGAAAGGTCTGGGCTTGAGGTGGAGGGAAGAGGGACCAGATTAAGCATCTTCAGAGGAAAATGTAGGCTTTGTCTTTGCCTTTGCTTCCAGAGAAGGACAGAGTTCTGCATCATACACCTCCAGCCTGAGAGCAGGACCATCCAGCTCAGGTGCACACAGCTCACACATACACGCGCCCTCCAGGCATAGCCCTTCTCAGTGCACATCAACCCCAAGCACGTGCTCCACAGTACTCTCCTGCACCACAGCCCCATTCCACAAGGAATGCACCACCGATATTCCCAAACTCACACTCCTCATCGTACACGCATCCAGCCACATCCCTCACATACTACAGCCCTCACCACCATATTCCACACCCCTGTATACAGACACTGCTCCAGTATACCCCCCCACGCACATGAAAAGCCCACAGATGACACCAGATACACCACTCCGTCCTACGGCCAATGGACACCAAGCTCACGACATTGCTATGTCGTGCCAATGTCCCTCTCTCGTCTACCACACCTGCTCCCTCAGCTTCCGGCATGGCCCATGCATGTTATTATGATTTTAATTTCCTTTTTCAGGAATCCGGAGATTTCATCGAGACACTGCCCAGCCTAGACCACCCCTAGCCCAGGATCAGGAAGAAGGAGAGACCGCTTCCCCATCACACTGTGTCTCCTCCTCACCCTCTTCACCCTGTAAGAACTATCTGCACCCAGACAAAGAGGAAAGGGGCATGAAAATATACTACATGCAGGTACAAGTGAACAAGGGTGTCGCTGTCTCCTGGAAGACAAAGAAACCCTTGGAGTTGCCTGAAAAGCAGCTGAGGATAGAAGAAGTGACCCTTCCTGAGGATGTGTGCGCAGTAGCCACTGACCCCTCTTCTGATGTGTCCACCGAAAGCCTCCTGTCTGACAGTGAGCCCACTGGGGAGGAGAAAGAGTATGAGGAAAGGGCAGAGCCAGGCAGCCCATCAGGGCCACCTGCCGTCGAGGAGAGACCCAGCGCTAAGACAGCGGACTGGATGCTGACCATGGAGACCGGCTTCAGGTGCATGGCCTGCTGCCGGGTGTTCCCCACCTCGGGGATCCTCCAGCAGCACGTGAAGGGCGGCGTCCTGCAGGGCTTCAGCTGCCGTGCCTTTCATCTCACCATGGCCCAGCGGATGGGCAATGTGGAATCCGAGAGCACCCCTGAGGAAGAGGACGAGGAGGAGGAGGAGGAGAACGAAGAGGAGGAGGAGGAGGAGGAGGAGGAGAAGGAGGTAGAGAAGCAAGAAGAAAAGGAGAATGAGGGAGAGCAGCCCACGGGGGAAGGCCCCAGCCCAAAGAGACCCCGCAGGCAGGGTCTTTTCACTCCTTTGAGTTCCAAACAGCAACTGAGATTCATGGGACAGAAGATCCTGGAAGACGGTGTGGCCGTCCCTTGGAAGAGGTAAGGCTTGAGGCTGGCAGTCTTCTGAGCCTATGTCACGAGGGCCCAGAGGAGTCTAAGGGAAGGGGCCGCACACATGTGCTGGTTTACCTAATGGCTCTGCAGTTGCATCAAATGGGACACACCCAGCACTAACAAAGACATTGACCTCTGTTGACGTAAACAAGAAGGTGGAGCGTTTTCCTAGGAGTTTTCTCAGGGTCTGCACGATGGACCTCAACTCTTAGAGGACGTACTGCCAGCAGCTCCTTCTCGGCAGAGATAGCCAGGAGTGGTCTCAAGAGAGGACAGGGGCCCTTGCAGGACCAGAATTTTGAGGACTGAGAGCCTTGGGCCTGAGCCGAGATCTCACCCGGACCACTGAACCTAGCCTTCTGTGACAAAGGGGAATATGAAAGAGAGTCACGTGGAAATGAGTTTCCCCGAGATATGGAAGTGTTCCAGAACCTTCGTTGTGTGGTAGTTGATCTGGAGCCAAGCTCACTGTGGTGTGTGTGGCTCTGAGCATTAAGGCAATGCTGGAGGGTAACCCTGACCAGCAGAGGTTGGAGTGCTTCTTGTCTCTTCCTGTTCTACCTCATTTGTTTTATCCCTTCCAGGGAGAAGAAAGGACCCTCGGGAGAGTAGCAGACAGAATGCCGTGGTCTGAAGGAGGATGAAGGGACCGGCACTCAGTCTAACATCATATGACAATAGAAGCGTCCTATGCAATAAAGGGCATTTTCCAAACCTTTCCTGGAGCTTTTATTTAATGACATTTTTCTATCTATGCATCTATCTGTCATCTACATCTGTATCTTTCAAGGTTTGTGAACAAGCTTTCACATAAGCACTAGAGACGTCCGCCAGCATTTTCCAGAAGAGGCCTGCAAATTGCTGGGGACTCCTCACAAATAGGGAACGGCCACAACCCCTGCCACACAGACTATGCGCGTGGCCCTCCTGACGTACTCCCACTCTCTCTCTGAATTTCCCAACGTCTGAGATGAGGGTGCTGGCTGGAGGCAATGATCACGTGCAGGCTGAATCTTCTCCAGATTCTGATTTTCTTCCTGGGCATATCGTCCTCAAGCACAGTCTCCATGTCCCTGGCCACACTGATCTCTCTCCTTCAGTCCTTCCTTCCCTCCCTCTCCTGCCTCCCAGTGCAGAGAATACTTTTTTGCATTTGAGACGACATTTATTTTTGGTTCACAGAATTCTCACCTGTTCTACTGTGGCCTCCGTTGTGAACATTCCAAAGCTGAGACTTTTCTGTTTTTCTCCCTCATTTCTGCTGAGTCTTTACCTTCCTAATGCAGTGAACTCTGAGTGCCAAGCTGACTGGATGGGGAAAAAGTTCCAGGGAGCAAAGAGAAATAATAAAAGAATATATCAGTTAATTTTTCATAGTGTTATCCAACTACATATTTTTAAAATTTTGGAATAATATTAGGAATCTTCTCTTTATAAAAAACTGAATTATCGGGCTTCCCTGGTGGAGCAGTGGTTAAGAATATGCCTGCGAATGCAGGGGTCATGGGTTCGAGCCCTGGTCTGGGAAGATCCCACGTGCCACGGAGTAACTAAGCCCGCACGCCACAACTACTGAGCCTGCGCTCTAGAGCCCGTGTGCCACATCAACCGAGCCCACGTGCCACAACTACGGAAGCCTGCTTGCCTAGAGACCATGCTCCGCAACAAGAGAAGCCACTGCAATGAGAAGCCCGTGCACCACAGCCAAGAGGAGCCCCCGCTCACTGCAACTAGAGAACGCCCGCTAGCAGCAACAAAGACCCAATGCAGCCCCAAATAAATTAATTAATTTTTAAAAATTGAATTAGTTTCAAGGGTACAATGTATAAAAGTACAATAAAAGCCCCCCTTCATAACCCCCCAACCCCACTCTCAAGATGGAATCGATATGCTGTGATACAATTTATAGTTGTAGTACTACTCCTCCTCCCACCACATCCGAAATCCTCTGAGCCAGGGGCAGCAGCTTCCTTTCACAATGCTAGGACCCGCCACAAGACACATGATAATCCCTTTGGACATTTCAAGGAGCGGCACCAAGGGAACAGTACCGGGGAAATGCCACTGACAGCTCAGAATATCCATGGCATTTCTAGAGCCTCGGCACTGCTCTCGCTCTGGGAATGAAGGTCCAAAAAGCACATCGGAGAATGTTCATAGTTGTAAACAAGCTCCACCTTTGAAACACAATCTACATAGAACCACATATACAAGCCTGCACGATGGATGAAGCCAAGGTCTTCTCCATGATTTCCCTTCTGACCACCTTATTGTCTCCTCAACCATAAAAGGTGAACTTGAAACTCAGGACCTTGCCTTGTCACCAGAAACATCCAAGCTTGGATCAGTCTTTCTAAGACCAGATACTTGCTCTCTGAACTATTAGAGACTTGTCACATACACACAGGTAGAACAGGATTATTTCTATCTACCTGGGGACTTGGAGTCTTTCACATTGCTCCTGTTAAAACTCTCACAACAGCAAAACTTTACCTACAAAGGGTTCAAGCTATGACACTCCCAACTTCCACAAACCTCCTCAGCTCTTGTGAGTCACATGCAGCCAATTCCAGGAATTGGAAACATGGTTGTGAGGATGAAACTGACTTTGGGGCTCCCCTTGGATATGGTCTTCCAGACTTACCAAAAGGCCATTAAGAGGAAGGTTTACCCCACCTCAGGGAAACCCGAGGCAGTACTTGCAGTCAAGGGCGGGCCATGGCTTCTGAGCTACATCCAAAAAGAATTTCATACTGTACCTGGATCTGCTGAAGCCATTTCTGACTGTCCGAGAGCCAGCATGTACCGTTCCTCAACTGCCTCCATTGTGGATCATCAGTAGGGCTGTCAGATTTAGGACATAAAAATACAGGATACCCAGTTAAACTTGAACTTCACATGAATAATAAGTCATTATTTTTAGTATAAGTAGATCCTATGAACTATTTGGGGCATACTTATCTTCAAAATGTACTCGTTGTTTTTCAAACATTCATATTTAACTAAACAGTCTATATTTTATCTGTCAACCCTACTCAGCAGAAATGATGGAGGCTCATAGAGATCCAGGAGACGCCTCAGCGCCTCCTCAGCTTTTATTTCTACGTCCTGGACAGCGAGCACGAACCTTCCACTCCCAGTCAGTGGCTAGAATGGAGGATATTCTCTGTTTTAGAGCTTTTTCTACTTGTCATTGTTATTATCTTCCTTATTTTAAAGAGATGTTTATTTTTTCCCAATCTTAATAGCTCATCCAAAAGTATTTCAAAGTTCTTTAGAGAAGGGAAAAACAATATGGTTCTGAAAAGTGAAGGAAACCGCCTGGTGTTTAGTAAAGAAGTAGTAGGGAGACTGAAAAAGCCAAACTTAATAAGCAGATCTCTCCAAGGGTATTTTCAGAGCTTGATACACTCCCACACCCTGAAAATATTATTACATCAAGAATGTAGAACTGCTAACCAAATGTAAGGCTCCCATATGATTCTATCAAACTGAGGATGCTTCTTTACTAAGCAGTGAGCACACTTGCTGTCCCAGGGACCTTGGCAGTTGCAACGTAGGGCTCTTCCCTTTGGGATGGAAACAGCAAGTTTTCCTGTGGTCTACACGCTGGCCCCAAAAATACTACACTCCCAATACTTGTCAACTTTAAGTATTTTTCTACATATCTCCATTTTTCTGTTACTATTTGGACTACATCCTACACTTGACACTACATAAATTGCATTCAATAAGCTATTTTTAAAAGTTGGTAGGAAACCTTAAATCTATGGCTTGCAGTCCCTGGCTTACTTTCATCCAGGTGCATAAGGGTTTTCAAAAGTAGTCAGGTTACTTACCCTGTATCACAGCCCCACGCTTGTGTCACAGATATAAAAATGGAACATGATATTTAAGGTTTTAGTTGCCAAATCATCAAGCCTCCCAGACAGAGGCAATAGAGCAAAATGATTACAGAGGCATGGATTTTGATTTGCTCCAGTGTCTTGGGCAAGTCACTTGGCCTCTGTATTTATTTGTACTTATCTGCACTTATCTGTCACTTGGGGGTCATAATTGTACCTGGTCCATGGGTACGCTGTACAAATGATCTGTAAAGTAGTTACAAGAAACCGACACAGAGTAAGCACTCCACAGACATTGGCTATTAGATATTGGAAGTATTTCTCCGTGAAACAGATGACATTATCCGTGGATGACTCGGTGGGAGACAGTGAATCACAGAATCACAGCATGTTGAAAGTGACCTAGTTCACACTCTAATGTGAAAAGAAGAAAAGTGTGCATGGGTAGAAAATGTCTGAAACTTTACACAACAAAGAGTTCATCATGTTAACTTGGAGGATTAGAATAAATCAGGAAAGGAGGAAAGAAAAACTTGAGTGTCATTCAATTTCTCTATCATTTGTGTTTCTACACTGAGACTCTGAATACACTGGAAGTGCAATTTTTTTTAATGTGGCGGGATAAAGGTTTTCAAGTTTTCCTGATCCATCCGTATTATTATCTCAGAATTGCTGGCATTTCTTGCCATCTTTGGATCTACACCCATGTGAGTCAGTGGGCCATTCTGGACGGAGGAGATAATAGAGCAGAAGTGAAGTGAGAGAAAAGGAGAGACAAGATTTTCTCTTTTCTCTTCAAAGAGGAAAGGTCTTTGGAATGGGAACAACTCACAACCAAACTTTGGGGAAAGGATGTGATGGAAAATGAGACAAACATCCTACCCCTGTGATGAGAAGGATTCCCTGGGCTGGATGGAGGGAGGTCACAGGTGGCTGGACAAGGAAACCAACTAGGGAGAAACACACACAAGTGCAGAGCAAACACCCTGAGGCCACTCAGCCTGACTCCATGCAAACATGTGTCCAGCAGCCAGCCCTTCACCTGTGGCTCCCCAGCAAGACAGGTACCTCGGGGGTGCCAACTCATTCTGAGTCCATTATGCCTGGCCATTCATAAACCGCTGTCTAACGTGTAAGGAATAAACTCTCAATGTGTATGAGGAAATTGGGGAAGGAGATTGAAAGGTTACTTAAACGGAAAAAAAAGAAGTTCAGGAAGGCAAGATGGTAGAGAGACAAGAAAAAGACCTTGAAAGATAGAAAGGATTTGCCAAAGAAGAGAAAGAAAAAGAAATGATTCCGAATGGGTTAACCTGCAGCTAGGAAGTTAAGGAAGATTATTGATGGGTGAAGACTATGGAATAAAGCGAATAAAATTTCTCAAAAGTTGCTGAGAATATGGTAAGCAGCATGATTATCAAATTATGAATTGGCTGCAATGGCATTCTAGGGGGACACTAGGAAGGGGAAGCAAACGTTCATGAGATGACAGTGGCAGGTGGAAAGTTGTTTCAGGGGAAGATCAGTCTTGCAGAGGGTGTATCAGAGGAGGGCAAGTGTGAGCAAGCAAGGAAATACTAAGTGTATACGGTTCCTTCACTGAGTGCACCCAGCCCCGCGGTCAGCCTTGAGAACAAGCAGGACTTCAGGTACTGGAGCTACATTTCAGTCATCAAGACTTGAGAAGACACCCTTAACTCAGGTCTTCTCTTCAAACTCCATCTTTCCTTCTTGACCTTCATTTGGCCTCTTCCCTTACCCTCCAGCTGTGGACTGAGGCCACAGAGCAAGATGGGTCACTAGTGTCCTCCATCCCCTGGCGACTGTGGTTCACATCAGTGGAGTACCAAAGGCAATAACCAAGTAACAGACACAAGAGTGTATGAAGAAGAAGAGATTCTGATAAGGCTTTCTGTGACAGTGTGGGCCAAGTCGGCTCTATATGGCTGGTATCACGTGAATTATGAGCAGCCTTAGGGGAGAAGTCCTCAGAAGGCAGAGCCTGGCTCTCGAGAGGCTCTGCGTGCTCACAGCCCACTCCAAGACCTCAGTTACAGCTTCGGCCCCCAATATCTCTCCCTCTGCCTGCTCACAGTTTTTGAAGTCTTCTTTCCTCCACATTTCTCTTGAGAGGTGGAGGAGGAAGATGAGCTTCAGGCCAGCTCAGACTCCCCTGGGATCCCAGCAGGATGCCTATCATTAACCTCCCACCTTCTAGGAAGCTCCTAAGATCTTCACATTTGGGGCAGTTCTCATTTCAGCTGTGCTTCAAATTGCTGGCTGGAGACGGCCTGTTGGAAGGTGGCTAAAAGCAAGTAGCAATCCTTCGGGCAGCCTGGCCCTTCTCGACTGTCACACATCTTCAGGGATATTCTAGGAAATGTTGTTTGTTCTAGAGAAGGGAGGGAAACAATCCAATTGTCCAATAATGCTTGAATGGAAAATAAATGATGCTATATGCATGTGATCACATAATATCAAACAGTCAAAAATCAAAGACCTAGATCTATATGGATTCACGTGGATAAATCTTCAAAACATAATATTGATTGAAAGAACATAAGATAAAGAACGTTAGATTGTGATAACAGGTATGTAAGTATTTAAATATTTAAATCAATTCAACATATTGCTTCTATATATAGAGATGCAAGAAAATAAACTTTATCCAAAGAACACATTATTTACATTTAATATGCTCATTTATCTAGGAGACCCAAAAGAACCCACAGATAAACTAGCAGGAACTAATAAGACGGTTCAACAAGGCACACACATACAAGATCAATAAATTTTAAAAGTCAATCAGGCTCCTCTACACTGGCGATAACAAATTAGAAACTATAAAAGAAAATAAGAAAAAAAGAAGATCTAAAAATTGTCACAAGAGCCGTATAAATTATTTAGAGCTAAGCATACGTAGAAGGCAATATAACTAACAAACTGAGTACGAACAGTTAAACTCCGCCCAACCCAAGGTTAGGAAAAGACTGTTGTTACTTTATGAGAACAGACCCTCTTCTTAAGGAGCAGATCAATAAGTGAGAGTGAATCAAAGAAACACAGCATTTGAAAAGTCAGCTAGTCCAAGCCTCTTGATCGCACATACAGAAGCTGAAGCCCAGATAGGTTGAGTTACTTGCTAAAGGGCCCAATGTCCTGACTCAAGGACTAGCATTTTTCACTCAGTCGCAAGACACAATCAAATGCAGTACCTTGGAAAGAGATGGGGAAAAAATGAAGAAATCAATTATATAGTTCCTCATCTTTAAGTACAGAAATAGCCGTGACAAAATTACACGTATTGAGGGAAAATTGAAGTGCAGAGTTTAAAATGTCAATAATCCACAGGGAAACTGGAGACCATTTAAAACATTCATATTAAATCTCTCTAGAAAAGACATTAAAAGATCTCCAATCAAAATGTGAATTTTATAATAGACATGGTATGATACAATTTATAATAGATATGGTAGGAACCTTTCCCTTTCACGGGAAAGCTTCGGCTGGGAAAAAGGAATTGTTCTTGAAAATGGGGCCTGTGCTATTGCAGACACTGTGGTCAACCTAGGTCCACCGAATGCTCTGATGTCATCACTGAGGTCACAGAATTCCACTGTGAGCCTGGCAACCTTGCAAACATAACAGCCCTGGTGAGCACTAGGCACTACTGCTGGTTCACCAAGTGGTACAAGTTTTTCAGCCATTTAGGAGACTTGACTATTTTTGTTTGTATTGAATCATTTCAACGGATTGCCCAAGAGCCAAGAAGGGCCAACCTGTAGGGAAGAGGAGGAGTTGGACATCTCTTGAGGCATCTTCTAAGGGAGACTTCTAGTTGGTACGATGGAACGGCGACAAAAGAGGAAACATCTGGAAAATGAAGAGTCCCAGGAAACTGCCGAGAACGGAGGAGGTATGTGGGGGGCAACTTGTCTGGGGCACATGGGTTTCTGCCAAACTGAAGCTTCTCTAGGAAGCGGGGGACTGAGAACGTGTCACCTGTGAAGCAGGGAGCGAGAGACCTTGTCTCACTGATGCTGCCGTATCTATCCGGAGGGTCCCTGTGGTGTGAGACGGCACAGAACGGCCAGATGCCCCCTGGGAGATGGGAGGTCAGCTCCGCTGGTCTGAGGACTCTCTCCTGGGGCAGCCGGGCCTGGAGCTTTGTCGGACTCACAGCAGGCTGCATCCTGCTTGCACAGACCTAGAGGTGCAGCTTTTCTCAGTCCCCGATTTCTCTCTTATTTTCTTGGATCTTTCCTAGGGGTCATGAGGTGGGGGATGTGAAGGATGCAAGGATGCTGAGAGAGACCCATGAGTTGCTTGGCCTCTTTTACCAAAGTGGAAAGAGAAGCCCCATGAGTTGAAGGCCCTGTTGAAAAATATCTTGACAAGTGGAATGTACTTTGAAAGAAGATTGTTTGTCTAGGGATGGTGTCATATTGAAAGCAAGGAGGTTTTATTCCTTCAACAGGAAGAATTTCCCAAAGGAGATCAAGGGAAGGGAAGGGTTTTCCAGAGACTGAGACCGCGTGAGCGGGGGTGAGAAATGGCCTCAGGGTCCTGCGGGGAGCTCTGAGAGCCACGGGCCACGTGGTGCCTGCGTGCATTAAATGGAGGCGAGTAGCTTGCCCTGGGAGAGGGGTGGTCACCCCAGAGCTCCAGCTAGAGGCCTCTGCCCCAGATTAGAGCCCAGTAGCTCCTCCCAGGCCCTGGGCCCTGGAGACTGTAGGATGGGCCCTGGGAATGGAGCTCTAGACAGCAGGCAGATTTCCAGGCAGTGGCTGGGACAGGCTGGGGAAGGCAATGACTGCCCCTGACCATTCAGAATATTTTGCCCTATGTTCCTGTGTGTGTGTGTGTGTGAGTGTGTGTGTGTGTGTGTGTGTGTGTGTGTGGTAGTGCAGAGAAGAGCGAGATGAATGGGGGTAGAGTGCTTACCAGATATAAAGTCTGCGTGGTAAAGTTCTTGTCACCCTGCCTGGACCTGGCTGACACTCGGTGTATGTAAGAGTGTATACAGAACTCTTGTTAGGGGTGTTTTATGAGACAGTAACTCATACACCCATGTACACTCTGATGCAGCAAAAATATCACACACCCCACATATAACTTCCTTAGTAAACCACACACAGCACATGGAGGTATATACACGCATCCCTCCTATACTACGTTCTCATACAACCCACCTGTATCACAATCCTCTCCTCCAACACCAAACGCTGGAGATGAGATATGTATATAGACACACACACTATATATATAGGACACACACACACACACACACACACTATATACATGTATCTCCTCAACTCTTGCACAAACACAACTAACTTCAGCCATCGCTAAATACCTCTATAAGAACCAGTCACGTGTCATACACACCACACTTATAACACATTCTTGAGTAATGCCAGACCCGCTTTGTACAAACCACAGTAAACCACAGTCTCAGTAACCCATGTCAGGATTGCCAGAGAAAATATGGGCTATCCAGTTCAATTTGAATTCTAGATAAAGAACAAGTAATTTTTCAGTATCCGTATGTCCCACATATTGTATGGGCTATACTTACACTAAAACTAAGTCAGGCCAAATACTGCATGGGAATACTTACACTAAAAGATTATTCTGGGTTTATCTGAAACTGAATTGTAACTGGGTGCCTTGTATTCTTGTTCGCTAAGTCTGGCAACCCTTATATACTTACCACCAGCTGATGTATTATATATTTATTGTAGTTTTGTTTAGTGTGTGTCTTCCCCTACTAGAATGTGCAGCGTTACCAAAGACTACAACAATGGAAGAGTGCCGGATACACAGGAGTAGCTGCTTACTGAATCTTGGTGAATGAATGAATGAACACACACCATAAATACAAGCCACACCATGTAATGAGGAAACGTTACACGTCCCAGAATTCCTGACTTGTGAACAGAAACCATGCACACAAAGGCCACAGACACAGATAGACACGTCTGCACTGTGCTCCCCATGCCAACCCCACACTTACCACAGACTTAACTGATACACATCACTCACTCTTCCCACACACTCACAGTCACCACCGAGGCCTACATTACCAACTAGACAGTGAGAGAATAAGTATTGATTGGAATTAAATCCTGGAGGATCCACTGGGAACCACACTCTCAACTGTGTGTATTCACTGCACCTGACACGTGTCACACACTCAGTAAATATTTGTGGACAGAGGACTGATGAACCCACCCTGAGCCTTTCATTCCTCCCTCAGGAATCTCGAAGTCACAAGAGGATCCCCCTCGGCTTGGATCCACTGTGGTGGCCCAAGGCTGCAGCCCAGGGGCAGTGGAGGTCTCCTCTGCCTCTAAATACTTCTTCTGTACTTCTACTCTGCGCAAGCTCAGCTACGCTGGTAAGGGCGTGGGGCTCCTCGGGTGACGGGGTGCTTGGCTGTGAAGCAGGAGGCACACAGATCCCAGGGAGGCTGAGAGGAAATCCAGGGTCATCAGAGGTGATGAGGGCTCTGTGGAGGAGCCTGGGCAGGATGGCTGAGCTGTTACGAGGGCGTGGATGCCAGCTGAGTCTGGGGGTGTGTGTGTGAATACTGCTACTACCATGGTGGGGAAGTCAAGGAGCAGGGGCCGGAAAGGTCTGGGCTTGACGTGGAGGGAAGAGGGACCAGATTAAGCATCTTCAGAGGAAAATGTAGGCTTTGTCTTTGCCTTTGCTTCCAGAGAAGGACAGAGTTCTGCATCATACACCTCCAGCCTGAGAGCAGGACCATCCAGCTCAGGTGCACACAGCTCACACATACACGCGCCCTCCAGGCACAGCCCTTCTCAGTGCACATCAACCCCAAGCACGTGCTCCACAGTACTCTCCTGCACCACAGCCCCATTCCACAAGGAATGCACCACCGATATTCCCAAACTCACACTCCTCATCGTACACGCATCCAGCCGCATCCCTCACATACTACAGCCCTCACCACCATACTCCACACCCCTGTATACAGACACCGCTCCAGTATACCCCCCCACGCACATGAAAAGCCCACAGATGACACCACATACACCACTCCGTCCTACGGCCAACGGACACCAAGCTCACGACATTGCTATGTCGTGCCAATGTCCCTCTCTCGTCTACCACACCTGCTCCCTCAGCTTCCGGCATGGCCCATGCATGTTATTATGATTTTAATTTCCTTTTTCAGGAATCCGGAGATTTCATCGAGACACTGCCCAGCCTAGACCACCCCTAGCCCAGGATCAGGAAGAAGGAGAGACCGCTTCCCCATCACACTGTGTCTCCTCCTCACCCTCTTCACCCTGTAAGAACTATCTGCACCCAGACAAAGAGGAAAGGGGCATGAAAATATACTACATGCAGGTACAAGTGAACAAGGGTGTCGCTGTCTCCTGGAAGACAAAGAAACACTTGGAGTTGCCTGAAAAGCAGCTGAGGATAGAAGAAGTGACCCATCCTGAGGATGTGTGTGCAGTAGCCACTGACCCATCTTCTGATGTGTCCACCGAAAGCCTCCTGTCTGACAGTGAGCCCACTGGGGAGGAGAAAGAGTATGAGGAAAGGGCAGAGCCAGGCAGCCCATCAGGGCCACCTGCCGTTGAGGAGAGACCCAGCGCCAAGACAGCGGACTGGATGCTGACCATGGAGACCGGCTTCAGGTGCATGGCCTGCTGCCGGGTCTTCCCCACCTTGGGGATCCTCCAGCAGCACGTGAAGGGCGGCGTCCTGCAGGGCTTCAGCTGCCGTGCCTTTCATCTCACCATGGCCCAGCGGATGGGCAATGTGGAATCCGAGAGCACCCCTGAGGAAGAGGACGAGGAGGAGGAGGAGGAGAACGAGGAGGAGGAGGAGGAGGAGGAGGAGGAGGAGGAGGAGAAGGAGGTAGAGAAGCAAGAAGAAAAGGAGAATGAGGGAGAGCAGCCCACGGGGGAATGCCCCAGCCCAAAGAGACCCCGCAGGCAGGGTCTTTTCTCTCCTTTGAGTTCCAAACAGCAACTGAGATTCATGGGACAGAAGATCCTGGAAGACGGTGTGGCCGTCCCTTGGAAGAGGTAAGGCTTGAGGCTGGCAGTCTTCTGAGCCTATGTCACGAGGGCCCAGAGGAGTCTAAGGGAAGGGGCCGCACACATGTGCTGGTTTACCTAATGGCTCTGCAGTTGCATCAAATGGGACACACCCAGCACTAACAAAGGCATTGACCTCTGTTGACGTAAACAAGAAGGTGGAGCCTTTTCCTAGGAGTTTTCTCAGGGTCTGCACGATGGACCTCAACTCTTAGAGGACGTACTGCCAGCAGCTCCTTCTCGGCAGAGAGAGCCAGGAGTGGTCTCAAGAGAGGACAGGGGCCCTTGCAGGACCAGAACTTTGAGGTCTGAGAGCCTTGGGCCTGAGCCGAGATCTCACCCTGACCACTGGACCAAGCCTTCTGTGACAAAGGGGAATATGAAAGAGAGTCACGTGGAAATGAGGTCCCCCGAGATCTGGAAATGTTCCAGAACCTTCGTTGCGTGGTAGTTGATCTGGAGCCAAGCTCACTGTGGTGTGTGTGGCTCTGAGCATTAAGGCAATGCTGGAGGGTAACCCTGACCAGCAGAGCTTGGAGTGCTTCTTGTCTCTTCCTGTTCTACCTCATTTGTTTTATCCCTTCCAGGGAGAAGAAAGGACCCTCGGGAGAGTAGCAGACAGAATGCCATGGTCTGAAGGAGGATGAAGGGACCGGCACTCAGTCTAACATCATATGACAATAGAAGCGTCCTATGCAATAAAGGGCATTTTCCAAACCTTTCCTGGAGCTTTTATTTAATGACATTTTTCTATCTATGCATCTATCTGTCATCTACATCTGTATCTTTCAAGGTCTGTGAACAAGCTTTCACATAAGCACTAGAGACGTCCGCCAGCATTTTCCAGAAGAGGCCTGCAAATTGCTGGGGACTCCTCACAAATAGGGAACGGCCACAACCCCTGCCACACAGACTATGCGCGTGGCCCTCCTGACGTACTCCCACTCTCTCTCTGAATTTCCCAACGTCTGAGATGAGGGTGCTGGCTGGAGGCAATGATCACGTGCAGGCTGAATCTTCTCCAGATTCTGATTCTCTTCCTGGGCATATCGTCCTTAAGCACAGCCTCCATGTCCCTGGCCACACTGATCTCTCTCCTTCAGTCCTTCCCTCCCTCCCTCTCCTGCCTCCCAGTGCAGAGAATACTTTTTTGCATTTGTGACGGCATTTATTTTTGGTTCACAGAATTCACACCTGTTCTACTGTGGCCTCCGTTGTGAACATTCCAAAGCTGAGACTTTTCTGTTTCTCTCCCTCATTTCTGCTGAGTCTTTACCTTCCTAATGCAGTGAACTCACAGTGCCTAGCTGACTGGATGGGGAAAAAAATCCAGGGAGCAAAGAGAAATAATAAAAGAATATATCAGTTAATTTTTCATAGTGTTATCCAACTACATATTTTTAAAATTTTGGAATAATATTAGGAATCTTCTCTTTATAAAAAACTGAATTATCGGGCTTCCCTGGTGGAGCAGTGGTTAAGAATATGCCTGCGAATGCAGGGGTCATGGGTTCGAGCCCTGGTCTGGGAAGATCCCACGTGCCACGGAGTAACTAAGCCCACGCGCCACAACTACGGAGCCTGCGCTCTAGAGCCCGTGTGCCACATCAACCGAGCCCACGTGCCACAACTACGGAAGCCTGCGTGCCTAGAGACCATGCTCCACAACAAGAGAAGCCACTGCAATGAGAAGCCTGTGCACCACAGCCAAGAGGAGCCCCCGCTCACTGCAACTAGAGAATGCCCGCTAGCAGCAACAAAGACCCAATGCAGCCCCAAATAAATTAATTAATTTTTAAAAATTGAATTAGTTTCAAGGGTACAATGTATAAAAGTACAATAAAAGCCCCCCTTCATAACCCCCCAACCCCACTCTCAAGATGGAACCGATATGCTGTGATACAATTTATAGTCGTAGTATTACTCCTCCTCCCACCACATCTGAAATCCTCTGAGCCAGGTGCAGCAGCTTCCTTTCACAATGCTAGGACCCGCCACAAGACACATGATAATCCCTTTGGACATTTCAAGGAGCGGCACCAAGGGAACAGTACCGGGGAAATGCCACTGACTGCTTAGAATATCCATGGCATTTCTAGAGCCTCGGCACTGCTCTCGCTCTGGGAATGAAGGTCCAAAAAGCACATCGGAGAATGTTCATAGTTGTAAACAAGCTCCACCTTTGAAACACAATCTACATAGAACCACATATACAAGCCTGCACGATGGATGAAGCCAAGGTCTCCTCCATGATTTCCCTTCTGACCACCTTATTGTCTCCTCAACCATAAAAGGTGAACTTGAAACTCAGGACCTTGCCTTGTCACCAGAAACATCCAAGCTTGGATCAGTCTTTCTAAGACCAGATACTTGCTCTCTGAACTATTAGAGACTTGTCACATACACACAGGTAGAACAGGATTATTTCTATCTACCTGGGGACTTGGAGTCTTTCACATTGCTCCTGTTAAAACTCTCACAACAGCAAAACTTTACCTACAAAGGGTTCAAGCTATGACACTCCCAACTTCCACAAACCTCCACAGCTCTTGTGAGTCACATGCAGCCAATTCCAGGAATTGGAAACATGGTTGTGAGGATGAAACTGACTTTGGGGCTCCCCTTGGATATGGTCTTCCAGACTTACCAAAAGGCCATTAAGAGGAAGGTTTACCCCACCTCAGGGAAACCCGAGGCAGTACTTGCAGTCAAGGGCTGGCCATGGCTTCTGAGCTACATCCAAAAAGAATTTCATACTGTACCTGGATCTGCTGAAGCCATTTCTGACTGTCCGAGAGCCAGCATGTACCATTCCTCAACTGCCTCCATTGTGGATCATCAGTAGGGCTGTCAGATTTAGGACATAAAAATACAGGATACCCAGTTAAACTTGAACTTCACATGAATAATAAGTCATTATTTTTAGTATAAGTAGATCCTATGAACTATTTGGGGCATACTTATCTTCAAAATGTACTCGTTGTTTTTCAAACATTCATATTTAACTAAACAGTCTATATTTTATCTGTCAACCCTACTCAGCAGAAATGATGGAGGCTCATAGAGATCCAGGAGACGCCTCAGCGCCTCCTCAGCTTTTATTTCTACGTCCTGGACAGCGAGCACGAACCTTCCACTCCCAGTCAGTGGCTAGAATGGAGGATATTCTCTGTTTTAGAGCTTTTTCTACTTGTCATTGTTATTATCTTCCTTATTTTAAAGAGATGTTTATTTTTTCCCAATCTTAATAGCTCATCCAAAAGTATTTCAAAGTTCATTAGAGAAGGGAAAAACAATATGGTTCTGAAAAGTGAAGGAAACCGCCTGGTGTTTAGTAAAGAAGTAGTAGGGAGACTGAAAAAGCCAAACTTAATAAGCAGATCTCTCCAAGGGTATTTTCAGAGCTTGATACACTCCCACACCCTGAAAATATTATTACATCAAGAATGTAGAACTGCTAACCAAATGTAAGGCTCCCATATGATTCTATCAAACTGAGGATGCTTCTTTACTAAGCAGTGAGCACACTTGCTGTCCCAGGGACCTTGGCAGTTGCAACGTAGGGCTCTTCCCTTTGGGATGGAAACAGCAAGTTTTCCTGTGGTCTACACGCTGGCCCCAAAAATACTACACTCCCAATACTTGTCAACTTTAAGTATTTTTCTACATATCTCCATTTTTCTGTTACTATTTGGACTACATCCTAGACTTGACACTACATAAATTGCATTCAAGAAGCTATTTTTAAAAGTTGGTAGGAAACCTTAAATCTATGGCTTGCAGTCCCTGGCTTACTTTCATCCAGGTGCACAAGGGTTTTCAAAAGTAGTCAGGTTAGTTACCCTGTATCACAGCCCCACGCTTGTGTCACAGATATAAAAATGGAACATGATATTTAAGGTTTTAGTTGCCAAATCATCAAGCCTCCCAGACAGAGGCAATAGAGCAAAATGATTACAGAGGCATGGATTTTGATTTGCTCCAGTGTCTTGGGCAAGTCACTTGGCCTCTGTATTTATTTGTACTTATCTGCACTTATCTGTCACTTGGGGGTCATAATTGTACCTGGTCCATGGGTACGCTGTACAAATGATCTGTAAAGTAGTTACAAGAAACCGACACAGAGTAAGCACTCCACAGACATTGGCTATTAGCTATTGGAAATAGTTCTCCGTGAAACAGATGACATTATCCGTGGATGACTCGGTGGGAGACAGTGAATCACAGAATCACAGCATGTTGAAAGTGACCTAGTTCACACTCTAATGTGAAAAGAAGAAAAGTGTGCATGGGTAGAAAATGTCTGAAACTTTACACAACAAAGAGTTCATCATGTTAACTTGGAGGATTAGAATAAATCAGGAAAGGAGGAAAGAAAAACTTGAGTGTAATTCAATTTCTCTATCATTTGTGTTTCTACACTGAGACTCTGAATACACTGGAAGTGCAATTTTTTTTAATGTGGCGGGATAAAGGTTTTCAAGTTTTCCTGATCCATCCGTATTATTATCTCAGAATTGCTGGCATTTCTTGCCATCTTTGGATCTACACCCATGTGAGTCAGTGGGCCATTCTGGACGGAGGAGATAATAGAGCAGAAGTGAAGTGAGAGAAAAGGAGAGACAAGATTTTCTCTTTTCTCTTCAAAGAGGAAAGGTCTTTGGAATGGGAACAACTCACAACCAAACTTTGGGGAAAGGATGTGATGGAAAATGAGACAAACATCCTACCCCTGTGATGAGAAGGATTCCCTGGGCTGGATGGAGGGAGGTCACAGGTGGCTGGACAAGGAAACCAACTAGGGAGAAACACACACAAGTGCAGAGCAAACACCCTGAGGCCACTCAGCCTGACTCCATGCAAACATGTGTCCAGCAGACAGCCCTTCACCTGTGGCTCCCCAGCAAGACAGGTACCTCGGGGGTGCCAACTCATTCTGAGTCCATTATGCCTGGCCATTCATAAACCGCTGTCTAACGTGTGAGGAATAAACTCTCAATGTGTATGAGGAAATTGGGGAAGGAGATTGAAAGGTTACTTAAACGGAAAAAAAAGAAGTTCAGGAAGGCAAGATGGTAGAGAGACAAGAAAAAGACCTTAAAAGATAGAAAGGATTTGCCAAAGAAGAGAAAGAAAAAGAAATGATTCTGAATGGGTTAACCTGCAGCTAGGAAGTTAAGGAAGATTACTGATGGGTAAAGACTATGGAATAAAGCGAATAAAATTTCTCAGAAGTTGCTGAGAATATGGTAAGCAGCATGATTATCAAATTATAAATTGGCTGCAATGGCATTCTAGGGGGACACTAGGAAGGTGAAGCAAATGTTCCTGAGATGACAGTAGCAGGTGGAAAGTTGTTTCAGGGGAAGATCAGTCTTGCAGAGGGTGTATCAGAGGAGGGCAAGTGTGAGCAAGCAAGGAAATACTAAGTGTATACGGTTCCTTCACTGAGTGCATCCAGCCCCGCGGTCAGCCTTGAGAACAAGCAGGACTTCAGGTACTGGAGCTACATTTCAGTCATCAAGACTTGAGAAGACACCCTTAACTCAGGTCTTCTCTTCAAACTCCATCTTTCCTTCTTGACCTTCATTTGGCCTCTTCCCTTACCCTCCAGCTGTGGACTGAGGCCACAGAGCAAGATGGGTCACTAGTGTCCTCCATCCCCTGGCGACTGTGGTTCACATCAGTGGAGTACCAAAGGCAATAACCAAGTAACAGACACAAGAGTGTATGAAGAAGAAGAGATTCTGATAAGGCTTTCTGTGACAGTGTGGGCCAAGTCGGCTCTATATGGCTGGTATCACGTGAATTATGAGCAGCCTTAGGGGAGAAGTCCTCAGAAGGCAGAGCCTGGCTCTCGAGAGGCTCTGCGTGCTCACAGCCCACTCCAAGACCTCAGTTACAGCTTCGGCCCCCAATATCTCTCCCTCTGCCTGCTCACAGTTTTTGAAGTCTTCTTTCCTCCACATTTCTCTTGAGAGGTGGAGGAGGAAGATGAGCTTCAGGCCAGCTCAGACTCCCCTGGGATCCCAGCAGGATGCCTATCATTAACCTCCCACCTTCTAGGAAGCTCCTAAGATCTTCACATTTGGGGCAGTTCTCATTTCAGCTGTGCTTCAAATTGCTGGCTGGAGACGGCCTGTTGGAAGGTGGCTAAAAGCAAGTAGCAATCCTTCGGGCAGCCTGGCCCTTCTCGACTGTCACACATCTTCAGGGATATTCTAGGAAATGTTGTTTGTTCTAGAGAAGGGAGGGAAACAATCCAATTGTCCAATAATGCTTGAATGGAATATAAATGATGCTATATGCATGTGATCACATAATATGAAACAGTTAAAAATCAAAGACCTAGATCTATATGGATTCACGTGGATAAATCTTGAAAACATAATATTGATTGAAAGAAAATAAGATAAACAATGTTAGATTGTGATAACAGGTATGTAAGTGTTTAAATATCTAAATCAATTCAACATATTGCTTCTATATATAGAGATGCAAGAAAATAAACTTTATCCAAAGAACACACTATTTACATTTAATATGCTCATTTATCTAGGAGACCCAAAAGAACCCACAGATAAACTAGCAGGAACTAATAAGACGGTTCAACAAGGCACACACATACAAGATCAATAAATTTTAAAAGTCAATCAGGCTCCTCTACACTGGCGATAACAAATTAGAAACTATAAAAGAAAATAAGAAAAAAAGAAGATCTAAAAATTGTCACAAGAGCCGTATAAATTATTTAGAGCTAAGCATACGTAGAAGGCAATATAACTAACAAACTGAGTACGAACAGTTAAACTCCGCCCAACCCAAGGTTAGGAAAAGACTGTTGTTACTTTATGAGAACAGACCCTCTTCTTAAGGAGCAGATCAGTAAGTGAGAGTGAATCAAAGAAACACAGCATTTGAAAAGTCAGCTAGTCCAAGCCTCTTGATCGCACATACAGAAGCTGAAGCCCAGATAGGTTGAGTTACTTGCTAAAGGGCCCAATGTCCTGACTCAAGGACTAGCATTTTTCACTCAGTCGCAAGACACAATCAAATGCAGTACCTTGGAAAGAGATGGGGAAAAAATGAAGAAATCAATTATATAGTTCCTCATCTTTAAGTACAGAAATAGCCGTGACAAAATTACACGTATTGAGGGAAAATTGAAGTGCAGAGTTTAAAATGTCAATAATCCACAGGGAAACTGGAGACCATTTAAAACATTCATATTAAATCTCTTTAGAAAAGACATTAAAAGATCTCCAATCAAAATGTGAATTTTATAATAGACATGGTATGATACAATTTATAATAGATATGGTAGGAACCTTTCCCTTTCACGGGAAAGCTTCGGCTGGGAAAAAGGAATTGTTCTTGAAAATGGGGCCTGTGCTTTTGCAGACACTGTGCTCAACCTAGGTCCACCGAATGCTCTGATGTCATCACTGAGGTCACAGAATTCCACTGTGAGCCTGGCAACCTTGCAAACATAACAGCCCTGGTGAGCACTAGGCACTACTGCTGGTTCACTAAGTGGTACAAGTTTTTCAGCCATTTAGGAGACTTCACTATTTTTGTTTGTATTGAATCATTTCAACGGATTGCCCAAGAGCCAAGAAGGGCCAACCTGTAGGGAAGAGGAGGAGTTGGACATCTCTTGAGGCATTTTCTAAGGGAGACTTCTAGTTGGTACGATGGAATGGCGACAAAAGAGGAAACATCTGGAAAATGAAGAGTCCCAGGAAACTGCCGAGAACGGAGGAGGTATGTGGGGGGCAACTTGTCTGGGGCACATGGGTTTCTGCCAAACTGAAGCTTCTCTAGGAAGCGGGGGACTGAGAACGTGTCACCTGTGAAGCAGGGAGCGAGAGACCTTGTCTCACTGATGCTGCCGTATCTATCCGGAGGGTCCCTGTGGTGTGAGACGGCACAGAACGGCCAGATGCCCCCTGGGAGATGGGAGGTCAGCTCCGCTGGTCTGAGGACTCTCTCCTGGGGCAGCCGGGCCTGGAGCTTTGTCGGACTCACAGCAGGCTGCATCCTGCTTGCACAGACCTAGAGGTGCAGCTTTTCTCAGTCCCCGATTTCTCTCTTATGCTCTTGGATATTTCCCTGGGGTCATGAGGTGGGGGATGTGAAGGATGCAAGGATACTGAGAGAGACCCATGAGTTGCTTGGCCTCTTTTACCAAAGTGGAAAGAGAAGCCCCATGAGTTGAAGGCCCTGTTGAAAAATATCTTGACAAGTGGAATGTAATTTGAAAGAAGATTGTTTGTCTAGGGATGGTGTCATATTGAAAGCAAGGAGGTTTTATTCTTTCAACAGGAAGAATTTCCCAAAGGAGATCAAGGGAAGGGAAGGGTTTTCCAGAGACTGAGACCGCGTGAGCGGGGGTGAGAAATGGCCTCAGGGTCCTGCGGGGAGCTCTGAGAGCCACGGGCCACGTGGTGCCTGCGTGCATTAAATGTAGGCGAGTAGCTTGCCCTGGGAGAGGGGTGGTCACCCCAGAGCTCCAGCTAGAGGCCTCTGCCCCAGATTAGAGCCCAGTAGCTCCTACCAGGCCCAGGGCCCTGGAGACTGTAGGATGGGCCCTGGGAATGGAGCTCTAGACAGCAGGCAGATTTCCAGGCAGTGGCTGGGACAGGCTGTGGAAGGCAATGACTGCCCCTGACCATTCAGAATATTTTGCCCTATGTTCCTGTGTGTGTGTGTGTGTGAGTGTGTGTGTGTGTGTGTGTGTGTGTGTGTGTGTGTGTGGTAGTGCAGAGAAGAGCGAGATGAATGGGGGTAGAGTGCTTACCAGATATAAAGTCTGCGTGGTAAAGTTCTTGTCACCCTGCCTGTACCTGGCTGACACTCTGTGTACGTAAGAGTGTATACAGAATTCTTGTTAGGGGTGTTTTATGAGACAGTAACTCATACACCCATGTACACTCTGATGCAGCAAAAATATCACACACCCCACATATAACTTCCTTAGTAAACCACACACAGCACATGGAGGTATATACACACATCCCTCCTCTACTACGATCTCATACAACACACCTGTATCACAATCCTCTCCTCCAACACCAAACGCTGGAGATGAGATATGTATATAGACACACACACTATATATATAGGACACACACACACACACACACACACTATATACATGTATCTCCTCAACTCTTGCACAAACACAACTAACTTCAGCCATCTGTAAATACCTCTATAAGAACCAGTCACGTGTCATACACACCACACTTATAACACATTCTTGAGTAATGCCAGACCCGCTTTGTACAAACCACAGTAAACCACAGTCTCAGTAACCCTTGTCAGGATTGCCAGAGAAAATATGGGCTATCCAGTTCAATTTGAATTCCAGATAAACAACAAGTAATTTTTCAGTATCCGTATGTCCCACATATTGTATGGGCTCTACTTACACTAAAACTAAGTCAGGCCAAATACTGCATGGGAATACTTACACTAAAAGATTATTCTGGGTTTATCTGAAACTGAAATGTAACTGGGTGCCTTGTATTCTTGTTCGCTAAGACTGGCAACCCTTATATACTTACCACCAGCTGATGTATTATATATTTATTGTAGTTTTGTTTAGTGTGTGTCTTCCCCTACTAGAATGTGCAGCATTACCAAAGACTACAACAATGGAAGAGTGCCGGATACACAGGAGTAGCTGCTTACTGAATCTTGGTGAATGAATGAATGAACACACACCATAAATACAAGCCACACCATGTAATGAGGAAACGTTACATGTCCCAGAATTCCTGACTTGTGAACAGAAACCATGCACACAAAGGCCACAGACACAGATAGACACGTCTGCACTGTGCTCCCCATGCCAACCCCACACTTACCACAGACTTAACTGATACACATCACTCACTCTTCCCACACACTCACAGTCACCACCGAGGCCTACATTACCAACTAGACAGTGAGAGAATAAGTATTGATTGGAATTAAATCCTGGAGGATCCACTGGGAACCACACTCTCAGCTGTGTGTATTCACTGCACCTGACACGTGTCACACACTCAGTAAATATTTGTGGACAGAGGACTGATGAACCCACCCTGAGCCTTTCATTCCTCCCTCAGGAATCTCGAAGTCACAAGAGGATCCCCCTCGGCTTGGATCCACTGTGGTGGCCCAAGGCTGCAGCCCAGGGGCAGTGGAGGTCTCCTCTGCCTCTAAATACTTCTTCTGTACTTCTACTCTGCGCAAGCTCAGCTACGCTGGTAAGGGCGTGGGGCTCCTCAGGTGACGGGGTGCTTGGCTGTGAAGCAGGAGGCACACAGATCCCAGGGAGGCTGAGAGGAAATCCAGGGTCATCAGAGGTGATGAGGGCTCTGTGGAGGAGCCTGGGCAGGATGGCTGAGCTGTTCCTAGGGCGTGGATGCCAGCTGAGTCTGGGGGTGTGTGTGTGAATACTGCTACTACCATGGTGGGGAAGTCAAGGAGCAGGGGCCGGAAAGGTCTGGGCTTGAGGTGGAGGGAAGAGGGACCAGATTAAGCATCTTCAGAGGAAAATGTAGGCTTTGTCTTTGCCTTTGCTTCCAGAGAAGGACAGAGTTCTGCATCATACACCTCCAGCCTGAGAGCAGGACCATCCAGCTCAGGTGCACACAGCTCACACATACACGCGCCCTCCAGGCACAGCCCTTCTCAGTGCACATCAACCCCAAGCACGTGCTCCACAGTACTCTCCTGCACCACAGCCCCATTCCACAAGGAATGCACCACCGATATTCCCAAACTCACACTCCTCATCGTACACGCATCCAGCCGCATCCCTCACATACTACAGCCCTCACCACCATACTCCACACCCCTGTATACAGACACCGCTCCAGTATACCCCCCCACGCACATGAAAAGCCCACAGATGACACCACATACACCACTCCGTCCTACGGCCAACGGACACCAAGCTCACGACATTGCTATGTCGTGCCAATGTCCCTCTCTCGTCTACCACACCTGCTCCCTCAGCTTCCGGCATGGCCCATGCATGTTATTATGATTTTAATTTCCTTTTTCAGGAATCCGGAGATTTCATCGAGACACTGCCCAGCCTAGACCACCCCTAGCCCAGGATCAGGAAGAAGGAGAGACCGCTTCCCCATCACACTGTGTCTCCTCCTCACCCTCTTCACCCTGTAAGAACTATCTGCACCCAGACAAAGAGGAAAGGGGCATGAAAATACACTACATGCAGGTACAAGTGAACAAGGGTGTCGCTGTCTCCTGGAAGACAAAGAAACCCTTGGAGTTGCCTGAAAAGCAGCTGAGGATAGAAGAAGTGACCCTTCCTGAGGATGTGTGCGCAGTAGCCACTGACCCCTCTTCTGATGTGTCCACCGAAAGCCTCCTGTCTGACAGTGAGCCCACTGGGGAGGAGAAAGAGTATGAGGAAAGGGCAGAGCCAGGCAGCCCATCAGGGCCACCTGCCGTCGAGGAGAGACCCAGCGCCAAGACAGCGGACTGGATGCTGACCATGGAGACCGGCTTCAGGTGCATGGCCTGCTGCCGGGTCTTCCCCACCTTGGAGATCCTCCAGCAGCACGTGAAGGGCGGCGTCCTGCAGGGCTTCAGCTGCCGTGCCTTTCATCTCACCATGGCCCAGCGGATGGGCAATGTGGAATCCGAGAGCACCCCTGAGGAAGAGGACGAGGAGGAGGAGGAGGAGAACGAGGAGGAGGAGGAGGAGGAGGAGGAGGAGGAGGAGAAGGAGGTAGAGAAGCAAGAAGAAAAGGAGAATGAGGGAGAGCAGCCCACGGGGGAAGGCCCCAGCCCAAAGAGACCCCGCAGGCAGGGTCTTTTCTCTCCTTTGAGTTCCAAACAGCAACTGAGATTCATGGGACAGAAGATCCTGGAAGACGGTGTGGCCGTCCCTTGGAAGAGGTAAGGCTTGAGGCTGGCAGTCTTCTGAGCCTATGTCACGAGGGCCCAGAGGAGTCTAAGGGAAGGGGCCGCACACATGTGCTGGTTTACCTAATGGCTCTGCAGTTGCATCAAATGGGACACACCCAGCACTAAGAAAGGCATTGACCTCTGTTGACGTAAACAAGAAGGTGGAGCCTTTTCCTAGGAGTTTTCTCAGGGTCTGCACGATGGACCTCAACTCTTAGAGGACGTACTGCCAGCAGCTCCTTCTCGGCAGAGAGAGCCAGGAGTGGTCTCAAGAGAGGACAGGGGCCCTTGCAGGACCAGAACTTTGAGGTCTGAGAGCCTTGGGCCTGAGCCGAGATCTCACCCGGACCACTGGACCTAGCCTTCTGTGACAAAGGGGAATATGAAAGAGAGTCACGTGGAAATGAGGTCCCCCGAGATATGGAAATGTTCCAGAATCTTCGTTGCGTGGTAGTTGATCTGGAGCCAAGCTCACTGCGGTGTGTGTGGCTCTGAGCATTAAGGCAATGCTGGAGGGTAACCCTGACCAGCAGAGCTTGGAGTGCTTCTTGTCTCTTCCTGTCCTACCTCATTTGTTTTATCCCTTCCAGGGAGAAGAAAGGACCCTCGGGAGAGTAGCAGACAGAATGCCGTGGTCTGAAGGAGGATGAAGGGACCGGCACTCAGTCTAACATCATATGACAATAGAAGCGTCCTATGCAATAAAGGGCATTTTCCAAACCTTTCCTGGAGCTTTTATTTAATGACATTTTTCTATCTATGCATCTATCTGTCATCTACATCTGTATCTTTCAAGGTTTGTGAACAAGCTTTCACATAAGCACTAGAGACGTCCGCCAGCATTTTCCAGAAGAGGCCTGCAAATTGCTGGGGACTCCTCACAAATAGGGAACGGCCACAACCCCTGCCACACAGACTATGCGCGTGGCCCTCCTGACGTACTCCCACTCTCTCTCTGAATTTCCCAACGTCTGAGATGAGGGTGCTGGCTGGAGGCAATGATCACGTGCAGGCTGAATCTTCTCCAGATTCTGATTTTCTTCCTGGGCATATCGTCCTCAAGCACAGTCTCCATGTCCCTGGCCACACTGATCTCTCTCCTTCATTCCTTCCTTCCCTCCCTCTCCTGCCTCCCAGTGCAGAGAATACTTTTTTGCATTTGAGACGACATTTATTTTTGGTTCACAGAATTCTCACCTGTTCTACTGTGGCCTCCGTTGTGAACATTCCAAAGCTGAGACTTTTCTGTTTTTCTCCCTCATTTCTGCTGAGTCTTTACCTTCCTAATGCAGTGAACTCTGAGTGCCAAGCTGACTGGATGGGGAAAAAGTTCCAGGGAGCAAAGAGAAATAATAAAAGAATATATCAGTTAATTTTTCATAGTGTTATCCAACTACATATTTTTAAAATTTTGGAATAATATTAGGAATCTTCTCTTTATAAAAAACTGAATTATCGGGCTTCCCTGGTGGAGCAGTGGTTAAGAATATGCCTGCGAATGCAGGGGACATCGGTTCGAGCCCTGTTCTGGGAAGATCCCACGTGCCATGGAGTAACTAAGCACACGTGCCACAACTACTGAGCCTGCGCTCTAGAGCCCGTGCCACATCTACCGAGCCCACGTGCCACAACTACGGAAGCCTGCGTGCCTAGAGCCCATGCTCCGCAACAAGAGAAGCCACTGCAATGAGAAGCCCGTGCACCACAGCCAAGAGGAGCCCCCGCTCACTGCAACTAGAGAACGCCCGCTAGCAGCAACAAAGACCCAATGCAGCCCCAAATAAATTAATTAATTTTAAAAAATTGAATTAGTTGCAAGGGTACAATGTATAAAAGTACAATAAAAGCCCCACTTCATAACCCCCCAACCCCACTCTCAAGATGGAATCGATATGCTATGATACAATTTATAGTCGTAGTATTACGCCTCCTCCCACCACATCCGAAATCCTCTGAGCCAGGAGCAGCAGCTTCCTTTCACAATGCTAGGACCCGCCACAAGACACATGATAATCCCTTTGGACATTTCAAGGAGCGGCACCAAGGGAACAGTACCTGGGAAATGCCACTGACAGCTCAGAATATCCATGGCATTTCTAGAGCCTCGGCACTGCTCTCGCTCTGGGAATGAAGGTCCAAAAAGCGCATCGGAGAATGTTCATAGTTGTAAACAAGCTCCACCTTTGAAACACAATCTACATAGAACCACATATACAAGCCTGCACGATGGATGAAGCCAAGGTCTCCTCCATGATTTCCCTTCTGACCACCTTATTGTCTCCTCAACCATAAAAGGTGAACTTGAAACTCAGGACCTTGCCTTGTCACCAGAAACATCCAAGCTTGGATCAGTCTTTCTAAGACCAGATACTTGCTCTCTGAACTATTAGAGACTTGTCACATACACACAGGTAGAACAGGATTATTTCTATCTACCTGGGGACCTGGAGTCTTTCACATTGCTCCTGTTAAAACTCTCACAACAGCAAAACTTTACCTACAAAGGGTTCAAGCTATGACACTCCCAACTTCCACAAACCTCCTCAGCTCTGGTGAGTCACATGCAGCCAATTCCAGGAATTGGAAACATGGTTGTGAGGATGAAACTGACTTTGGGGCTCCCCTTGGATATGGTCTTCCAGACTTACCAAAAGGCCATTAAGAGGAAGGTTTACCCCACCTCAGGGAAACCCGAGGCAGTACTTGCAGTCAAGGGCTGGCCATGGCTTCTGAGCTACATCCAAAAAGAATTTCATACTGTACCTGGATCTGCTGAAGCCATTTCTGACTGTCCGAGAGCCAGCATGTACCGCTCCTCAACTGCCTCCATTGTGGATCATCAGTAGGGCTGTCAGATTTAGTACATAAAAATACAGGATACCCAGTTAAACTTGAACTTCACATGAATAATAAGTCATTATTTTTAGTATAAGTAGATCCTATGAACTATTTGGGGCATACTTATCTTCAAAATGTACTCGTTGTTTTTCAAACATTCATATTTAACTAAACAGCCTATATTTTATCTGTCAACCCTACTCAGCAGAAATGATGGAGGCTCATAGAGATCCAGGAGACGCCTCAGCGCCTCCTCAGCTTTTATTTCTACGTCCTGGACAGCGAGCACGAACCTTCCACTCCGTCATTGGCTAGAATGGAGGATATTCTCTGTTTTAGAGCATTTTCTACTTGTCATTGTTATTATCTTCCTTATTTTAAAGAGATGTTTATTTTTTCCCAAACTTAATAGCTCATCCAAAAGTATTTCAAAGTTCATTAGACAAGGGAAAAACAACATGGTTCTGAAAAGTGAAGGAAACTGCCTGGTTTTTAGTAAAGAAGTAGTAGGGAGATTGAAAAAGCCAAACTTAATAAGCAGATCTCTCCAAGGGTATTTTCAGAGCTTGATACCCTCCCACACCCTGAAAATATTATTACATCAAGAATGTAGAACTGCTAACCAAATGTAAGGCTCCCATATGATTCTATCAAACTGAGGATGCTTCTTTACTAAGCAGTGAGCACACTTGCTGTCCCAGGGACCTTGGCAGTTGCAACGTAGGGCTCTTCCCTTTGGGATGGAAACAGCAAGTTTTCCTGTGGTCTACACGCTGGCCCCAAAAATACTACACTCCCAATACTTGTCAACTTTAAGTATTTTCCTACATATCTCCATTTTTCTGTTACTATTTGGACTACATCCTAGACTTGACACTACATAAATTGCATTCAAGAAGCTATTTTTAAAAGTTGGTAGGAAACCTTAAATCTATGGCTTGCAGTCCCTGGCTTACTTTCATCCAGGTGCATAAGGGTTTTCAAAAGTAGTCAGGTTAGTTACCCCGTATCACAGCCCCACGCTTGTGTCACAGATATAATAATGGAACATGATATTTAAGGTATTAGTTGCCAAATCATCAAGCCTCCCAGACAGAGGCAATAGAGCAAAATGATTACAGAGGCATGGATTTTGATTTGCTCCAGTGTCTTGGGCAAGTCACTTGGCCTCTGTATTTATTTGTACTTATCTGCACTTATCTGTCACTTGGGGGTCATAATTGTACCTGGTCCATGGGTACGCTGTACAAATGATCTGTAAAGTACTTACAAGAAACCAACACAGAGTAAGCACTCCACAGACATTGGCTATTAGCTATTGGAAATAGTTCTCCGTGAAACAGATGACATTATCAGTGGATGACTCGGTGGGAGACAGTGAATCACAGAATCACAGCATGTTGAAAGTGACCTAGTTCACACTCTTATGTGAAAAAAAGAAAAGTGTGCATGGGTAGAAAATGTCTGAAACTTTACCTAACAAATAGTTCATCATGTTAGCATTGAGGATTAGAATAAATCAGGAAAGGAGGAAAGAAAAACTTGAGTGTAATTCAATTTCTCTATCATTTGTGTTTCTACACTGAGACTCTGAATACACTGGAAGTGCAATTTTTTTTAATGTGGCGGGATAAAGGTTTTCAAGTTTTCCTGATCCATCCATATTATTATCTCAGAATTGCTGGCAGTTCTTGCCATCTTCGGATCTACACCCATGTGAGTCAGTGGGCCATTCTGGACGGAGGAGATAATAGAGCAGAAGTGACGTGAGAGGAAAGGAGAGACAAGATTTTCTCTTTTCTCTTCAAAGAGGAAAGGTCTTTGGAATGGGAACAACTCACAACCAAACTTTGGGCAAAGGACGTGATGGAAAATGAGACAAACATCCTACCCCTGTGATGAGAAGGATTCCCTGGGCTCGATGGAGGGAGGTCACAGGTGGCTGGACAAGGAAACCAACTAGGGAGAAACACACACAAGTGCAGGGCAAACACCCTGAGGCCACTCAGCCTGACTCCATGCAAACATGTGTCCAGCAGCCAGCCCTTCACCTGTGGCTCCCCAGCAAGACAGGTACCTCGGGGGTGCCAACTCCTTCTGAGTCCATTATGCCTGGCCATTCATAAACCGCTGTCTAACGTGTGAGGAATAAACTCTCAATGTTTATGAGGAAACTGGGGAAGAAGATTGAAAGGTTACTTAAACGGAAAAAAAAGAAATTCAGGAAGGCAGGATGGTAGAGAGACAAGAAAAAGACCTTAAAAGATAGAAAGGATTTGCCAAAGAAGAGAAAGAAAAAGAAATGATTCCGAATGGGTTAACCTGCAGCTAGGAAGTTAAGAAAGATTATTGATGAGTGAAGACTATGGAATAAAGCGAATAAAATTTATCCAAAATTAGTGAGAATATGGTAAGCAGCATGATTATCAAATTATGAATTGGCTGCAATGGCATTCTAGGGGGACACTAGGAAGGGGAAGCAAATGTTCCTGAGATGACAGTAGCAGGGGGAAAGTTGTTTCAGGGGAAGATCAGTCTTGCAGAGGGTGTATCAGAGGAGGGCAAGTGTGAGCAAGCAAGGAAATACTAAGTGTATACGGTTCCTTCACTGAGTGCACCCAGCCCTGCGGTCAGCCTTGAGAACAAGCAGGACTTCAGGTACTGGAGCTACATTTCAGTCATCAAGACTTGAGAAGACACCCTTAACTCAGGTCTTCTCTTCAAACTCCATCTTTCCTTCTTGACCTTCAATTGGCCTCTTCCCTTACCCTCCAGCTGTGGACTGAGGCCACAGAGCAAGATGGGTCACTAGTGTCCTCCATCCCCTGGCGACTGTGGTTCACATCAGTGGAGTACCAACGGCAATAACCAAGTAACAGACACAAGAGTGTATGAAGAAGAAGAGATTCTGATAAGGCTTTCTGTGACAGTGTGGGCCAAGTCGGCTCTATATGGCTGGTATCACGTGAATTATGAGCAGCCTTAGGGGAGAAGTTCTCAGAAGGCAGAGCCTGGCTCTCGAGAGGCTCTGCGTGCTCACAGCCCACTCCAAGACCTCAGTTACAGCTTCGGCCCCCAATATCCCTCCCTCTGCCTGCTCACAGTTTTTGAAGTCTTCTTTCCTCCACATTTCTCTTGAGAGGTGGAGGAGGAAGATGAGCTTCAGGCCAGCTCAGACTCCCCTGGGATCCCAGCAGGATGCCTATCATTAACCTTCCTTCTAGGAAGCTCCTAAGATCTTCACATTTGGGGCAGTTCTCATTTCAGCTGTGCTTCAAATTGCTGGCCGGAGACGGCCTGTTGGAAGGTGGCTAAAAGCAAGTAGCAATCCTTCGGGCAGCCTGGCCCTTCTCGACTGTCAGACATCTTCAGGGATATTCTAGGAAATGTTGTTTGTTCTAGAGAAGGGAGGGAAACAATCCAATTGTCCAATAATGCTTGAATGGAAAATAAATGATGCTATATGCATGTGATGAAATAATATCAAACAGTCAAAAATCAAAGACCTAGATCTATATGGATTCACCTGGATAAATCTTGAAAACATAATATTGATTGAAAGAAAATAAGATAAAGAACGTTAGATTGTGATAACAGGTATGCAAGTATTTAAATATTTAAATCAATTCAACATATTGCTTCTATATATATAGATGCAAGAAAATAAACTTTATCCAAAGAACACATTATTTACATTTAATATGCTCATTTATCTAGGAGACCCAAAAGAACCCACAGATAAACTAGCAGGAACTAATAAGACGGTTCAACAAGGCACACACATACAAGATCAATAAATTTTAAAAATCAATCAGGCTCCTCTACACTGGCGATAACAAATTAGAAAGTGTAAAAGAAAATAAGAAAAAAAGAAGATCTAAAAAGAGTCACAAGAGCCATATAAATTATTTAGAGCTAAGCATACGTAGAAGGCAATATAACTAACAAACTGAGTACGAACAGTTAAACTCCGCCCAACCCAAGGTTAGGAAAAGACTGTTGTTACTTTGTGAGAACAGACCGTCTTCTTAAGGAGCAGATCAGTAAGTGAGAGTGACTCAAAGAAACACAGCATTTGAAAAGTCAGCTAGTCCAAGCCTCTTGATCGCACATACAGAAGCTGAAGCCCAGATAGGTTGAGTTACTTGCTAAAGGGCCCAATGTCCTGATTCAAGGACTAGCATTTTTCACTCATTCATAAGACACAATCAAATGCAGTACCTTGGAAAGAGATGGGGAAAAAATGAAGAAATCAATTATATAGTTCCTCATCTTTAAGTACAGAAATAGCTGTGACAAAATTACACGTATTGAGGGAAAATTGAAGTGCAGAGTTTAAAATGTCAATAATCCACAGGGAAACTGGAGACCATTTAAAATATTCATATTAAATCTCTCTAGAAAAGACATTAAAAGATGTCCAATCAAAATGTGAATTTTCTAATAGACATGGTATGATACAATTTATAATAGATATGGTATGAACCTTTCCCTTTCATGGGAAAGCATCGGCTGGGAAAAAGGAATTGTTTTTGAAAATGGGGCCTGTGCTACTGCAGACACTGTGCTCAACCTAGGTCCACCGAATGCACTGATGTCAGCACTGAGGTCACAGAATTCCGCTGTGCGCCTGGCAACCTTGCAAACATAACAGCCCTGGTGAGCACTAGGCAGTACTGCTGGTTCACTAAGTGGTACAAGTTTTTCAGCCATTTAGGAGACTTGACTATTTTTGTTTGTATTGAATCATTTAAACGGATTGCCCAAGAGCCAAGAAGGGCCAACCTGTAGGGAAGAGGAGGAGTTGGACATCTCTTGAGGCATCTTCTAAGGGAGACTTCTAGTTGGTACGATGGAACGGCGACAAAAGA
The DNA here is from genome assembly GCF_964341445.2 of Mesoplodon mirus. Classification (NCBI taxonomy): domain Eukaryota; kingdom Metazoa; phylum Chordata; class Mammalia; order Artiodactyla; family Ziphiidae; genus Mesoplodon; species Mesoplodon mirus. The sequence continues at coordinate 1,289,968 of NW_028295698.1, read as the reverse complement.
GGAAACATCTGGAAAATGAAGAGTCCCAGGAAACTGCCGAGAACGGAGGAGGTATGTGGGGGGCAACTTGTCTGGGACACATGGGTTTCTGCCAAACTGAAGCTTCTCTAGGAAGCGGGGGACTGAGAACGTGTCACCTGTGAAGCAGGGAGCGAGAGACCTTGTCTCACTGATGCTGCCGTATCTATCTGGAGGGCCCCTGTGGTGTGAGACGGCACAGAACGGCCAGATGCCCCCTGGGAGATGGGAGGTCAGCTCCGCTGGCCTGAGGACTCTCTCCTGGGGCAGCCGGGCCTGGAGCTTTGTCGGACTCACAGCAGGCTGCATCCTGCTTGCACAGACCTAGAGGTGCAGCTTTTCTCAGTCCCCGATTTCTCTCTTATTCTCTTGGATCTTTCCCTGGGGTCATGAGGTGGGGGATTTGAAGGATGCAAGGATGCTGAGAGAGACCCATGAGTTACTTGGCCTCTTTTACCAAAGTGGAAAGAGAAGCCCCATGAGTTGAAGGCCCTGTTGAAAAATATCTTGACAAGTGGAATGCACTTTGAAAGAAGATTGTTTGTCTAGGGATGGTGTCATATTGAAAGCAAGGAGGATTTATTCCTTCAACAGGAAGAATTTCCCAAAGGAGATCAAGGGAAGGGAAGGGTTTTCCAGAGACTGAGACCGCGTGAGCGGGGGTGAGAAATGGCCTCAGGGTCCTGCGGGGAGCTCTGAGAGCCACGGGCCACGTGGTGCCTGCGTGCATTAAATGTAGGCGAGTAGCTTGCCCTGGGAGAGGGGTGGTCACCCCAGAGCTCCAGCTAGAGGCCTCTGCCCCAGATTAGAGCCCAGTAGCTCCTACCGGGCCCAGGGCCCTGCAGACTGTAGGATGGGCCCTGGGAATGGAGCTCTAGACAGCAGGCAGATTTCCAGGCAGTGGCTGGGACAGGCTGGGGAAGGCAATGACTGCCCCTGACCATTCAGAATATTTTGCTCTATGTTCCTGTGTGTGTGTGGGTGTGTGAGTGGGTGTGTGTGTGTGTGTGTGTGTGGTAGTGCAGAGAAGAGCGAGATGAATGGGGTTAGAGTGCTTACCAGATATAAAGTCTGCGTGGTAAAGTTCTTGTCACCCTGCCTGGACCTGGCTGACACTCGGTGTACGTAAGAGTGTATACAGAATTCTTGTTAGGGGTGTTTTATGAGACAGTAACTCATACACCCATGTACACTCTGATGCAGCAAAAATATCACACACCCCACATATAACTTCCTTAGTAAACCACACACAGCACATGGAGGTATATACACGGATCCCTCCTGTACTACGTTCTCATACAACCCACCTGTATCACAATCCTCTCCTCCAACACCAAACGCTGGAGATGAGATATGTATATAGACACACACACTATATATATAGGACACACACACACACACACACTATATATATATATATATATATATATATATGTATCTCCACAACTCTCGCACAAACACAGCTAACTTCAGCCATCGCTAAATACCTCTGTAAGAACCAGTCACGTGTCATACACACCACACTTGTAACACATTCTTGAGTAATGCCAGACCCGCTTTGTACAAACCACAGTAAACCACAGTCTCAGTAACCCATGTCAGGATTGCCAGAGAAAATATGGGCTATCCAGTTCAATTTGAATTCCAGATAAACAACAAGTAATTTTTCAGTATCAGTATGTCCCAAATATTGTATGGGCCATACTTGCACTAAAACTAAGTAAGAACAAATACTGCATGGGAATACTTACACTAAAAAATTATTCTGGGTTTATCTGAAACTGAAATTTAACTGGGTGCCTTGTATTCTTGTTCGCTAAGTCTGGCAACCCTTATATACTTACCACCAGCTGATGTATTATATATTTATTGTAGTTTTGTTTAGTGTGTGTCTTCCCCTACTAGAATGTGCAGCGTTACCAAAGACTACAACAATGGAAGAGTGCCGGATACACAGGAGTAGCTGCTTACTGAATCTTGGTGAATGAATGAATGAACACGCACCATAAATACAAGCCACACCATGTAATGAGGAAACGTTACATGTCCCAGAATTCCTGACTTGTGAACAGAAAAAATGCACACAAAGGCCACAGACACAGATAGACACATCTGCACTGTGCTCCCCATGCCAACCCCACACTTACCACAGACTTAACTGATACACATCACTCACTCTTCCCACACACTCACAGTCACCACCGAGGCCTACATTACCAACTAGACAGTGAGAGAATAAGTATTGATTGGAATTAAATCCTGGAGGATCCACTGGGAACCACACTCTCAACTGTGTGTATTCACTGCACCTGACACGTGTCACACACTCAGTAAATATTTGTGGACAGACGACTGATGAACCCACCCTGAGCCTTTCATTCCTCCCTCAGGAATCTCGAAGTCACAAGAGGATCCCCCTCGGCTTGGATCCACTGTGGTGGCCCAAGGCTGCAGCCCAGGGGCAGTGGAGGTCTCCTCTGCCCCTAAATACTTCTTCTGTACTTCTACTCCACGCAAGCTCAGCTATGCTGGTAAGGGAGCGGGGCTCCTCAGGTGAGGGGGTGCTTGGCTGTGAGGCAGGAGGCACACAGATCCCAGGGAGGCTGAGAGGAAATCCAGGGTCATCAGAGGTGATGAGGGCTCTGTGGAGGAGCCTGGGCAGGATGGCTGAGCTGTTCCGAGGGCGTGGATGCCAGCTGAGACTGGGGGGGGGGCGGTGTGAATACTGGTAGTACCATGGTGGGGAAGTCAAGGAGCAGGGTCCGGAAAGGTCTGGGCTTGAGGTGGAGGGAAGAGGGACCAGATTAAGCATCTTCAGAGGAAAATGTAGGCTTTGTGTTTGCCTTTGCTTCCAGAGAAGGACAGAGTTCTGCATCATACACCTCCAGCCTGAGAGCAGGACCATCCATCTCAGGTCCACACAGCTCACACATACATCTGCCCCCCAGGCACAGCCCTTCTCACAGCACAAATAAACCCCAAGCACCACAGCCCCATTCCACAAGTAATGCACCACCGATATTCCCAAAATCACACTCCTTGTCATACACGCATCCAGCCGCATCCCTCACATACCACAGCCCTCACCACCATACTCCACACCCCTGTATACAGACACCGCTCCAGTATCCCCCCCACGCACATGAAAAGCCCACAGATGACACCAGATACACCGCTCCATCCTACGGCCAACAGACACCAAGCTCACGACATAGCTACGTCATGCAAATGTCCCTCTCTCGTCTACCACACCTGCTCCCTCAGCTTCCGGCACGGCCCATGCATGTTATTATGGTTTTAATTTCCTTTTTCAGCAATGCGGAAATTTCGAGACACTGCCTGGCCTACAGCACCCCTAGCCCAGGTTCAGGAAGAAGGGGAGACCGCTCCCCCATCACACTGTGTCTCCTCCTCACTCTCTTCACCCTGTAAGGACTATCTGCACCCAGACAAAGAGGAAAGGGGCATGAAAATATACTACATGCAGGTACAAGTGAACAAGGGTGTCACTGTCTCCTGGAAGACAAAGAAACCCTTGGAGTTGCCTGAAAAGCAGCTGACGATAGAAGAAATGACCCTTCCTGAGGATGCGTGCACAGTAGGCACTTGCCCCTCTGATGTGTTCACCGAAAGCCTCCTGTCTGACAGTGAGCCCACTGGGGAGGAGAAAGAGTATGAGGAAAGGGCAGAGCCAGGCAGCCCATCAGGGTCACCTGCCATCGAGGAGAGACCCAGGGCCAAGACACCGGACTGGATGGTGACCATGGAGACCGGCTTCAGGTGCATGGCCTGCTGCCGGGTCTTCCCCACCTTGGAGATCCTCCAGCAGCACGTGAAGGGCGGCGTCCTGCAGGGCTTCAGCTGCCGTGCCTTTCATCTCAACATGGCCCAGTGGATGGGCAATGTGGAATCCGAGAGCACACCTGAGGAGGAGGAGGAGGAGGAGGAAGAGAAGCAAGAAGAAAAGGAGAATGAGGGAGAGCAGCCCACGGGGGAAGGCCCCAGCCCAAAGAGACCCCGCAGGCAGGGTCTTTTCTCTCCTTTGAGTTCCAAACAGCAACTGAGATTCATGGGACAGAAGATCCTGGAAGACGGTGTGGCCGTCCCTTGGAAGAGGTAAGGCTTGAGGCTGGCAGTCTTCTGAGCCTATGTCACGAGGGCCCAGAGGAGTCTAAGGGAAGGGGCCGCACACATGTGCTGGTTTACCTAATGGCTCTGCAGTTGCATCAAATGGGACACACCCAGCACTAACAAAGGCATTGACCTCTGTTGACGTAAACAAGAAGGTGGAGCCTTTTCCTAGGAGTTTTCTCAGGGTCTGCACGATGGACCTCAACTCTTAGAGGACGTACTGCCAGCAGCTCCTTCTCGGCAGAGAGAGCCAGGAGTGGTCTCAAGAGAGGACAGGGGCCCTTGCAGGACCAGAACTTTGAGGTCTGAGAGCCTTGGGCCTGAGCCGAGATCTCACCCGGACCACTGGACCTAGCCTTCTGTGACAAAGGGGAATATGAAAGAGAGTCACGTGGAAATGAGGTCCCCCGAGATATGGAAATGTTCCAGAACCTTCGTTGCGTGGTAGTTGATCTGGAGCCAAGCTCACTGTGGTGTGTGTGGCTCTGAGCATTAAGGCAATGCTGGAGGGTAACCCTGACCAGCAGAGCTTGGAGTGCTTCTTGTCTCTTCCTGTTCTACCTCATTTGTTTTATCCCTTCCAGGGAGAAGAAAGGACCCTCGGGAGAGTAGCAGACAGAATGCCGTGGTCTGAAGGAGGATGAAGGGACCGGCACTCAGTCTAACATCATATGACAATAGAAGCGTCCTATGCAATAAAGGCCATTTTCCAAACCTTTCCTGGAGCTTTTATTTAATGACATTTTTCTATCTATGCATCTATCTGTCATCTACATCTGTATCTTTCAAGGTTTGTGAACAAGCTTTCACATAAGCACTAGAGACGTCCGCCAGCATTTTCCAGAAGAGGCCTGGAAATTGCTGGGGACTCCTCACAAATAGGGAACGGCCACAACCCCTGCCACACAGACTATGCGCGTGGCCCTCCTGACGTACTCCCACTCTCTCTCTGAATTTCCCAACGTCTGAGATGAGGGTGCTGGCTGGAGGCAATGATCACGTGCAGGCTGAATCTTCTCCAGATTCTGATTCTCTTCCTGGGCATATCGTCCTCAAGCACAGTCTCCATGTCCCTGGCCACACTGATCTCTCTCCTTCAGTCCTTCCCTCCCTCCCTGTCCTGCCTCCCAGTGCAGAGAATACTTTTTTGCATTTGAGACGACATTTATTTTTGGTTCACAGAATTCTCACCTGTTCTACTGTGGCCTCCGTTGTGAACATTCCAAAGCTGAGACTTTTCTGTTTTTCTCCCTCATTTCTGCTGAGTCTTTACCTTCCTAATGCAGTGAACTCACAGTGCCTAGCTGACTGGATGGGGAAAAAGTTCCAGGGAGCAAAGAGAAATAATAAAAGAATATATCAGTTAATTTTTCATAGTGTTATCCAACTACATATTTTGAAAATTTTGGAATAATATTAGGAATCTTCTCTTTATAAAAAACTGAATTATCAGGCTTCCCTGGTGGAGCAGTGGTTAAGAATATGCCTGCGAATGCAGGGGAGATCGGTTCGAGCCCTGTTCTGGGAAGATCCCACGTGCCACGGAGTAACTAAGCCCACGCGCCACAACTACTGAGCCTGCGCTCTAGAGCCCGTGCCACATCTACCGAGCCCACGTGCCACAACTACAGAAGCCTGCGTGCCTAGAGCCCATGCTCCGCAACAAGAGAAGCCACTGCAATGAGAAGCCCGTGCACCACAGCGAAGAGGAGCCCCCGCTCACTGCAACTAGAGAACGCCCGCTAGCAGCAACAAAGACCCAATGCAGCCCCAAATAAATTAATTAATTTTAAAAAATTGAATTAGTTGCAAGGGTACAATGTATAAAAGTACAATAAAAGCCCCACTTCATAACCCCCCAACCCCACTCTCAAGATGGAATCGATATGCTGTGATACAATTTATAGTCGTAGTATTACGCCTCCTCCCACCACATCCGAAATCCTCTGAGCCAGGAGCAGCAGCTTCCTTTCACAATGCTAGGACCCGCCACAAGACACATGATAATCCCTTTGGACATTTCAAGGAGCGGCACCAAGGGAACAGTACCTGGGAAATGCCACTGACAGCTCAGAATATCCATGGCATTTCTAGAGCCTCGGCACTGCTCTCGCTCTGGGAATGAAGGTCCAAAAAGCGCATCGGAGAATGTTCATAGTTGTAAACAAGCTCCACCTTTGAAACACAATCTACATAGAACCACATATACAAGCCTGCACGATGGATGAAGCCAAGGTCTCCTCCATGATTTCCCTTCTGACCACCTTATTGTCTCCTCAACCATAAAAGGTGAACTTGAAACTCAGGACCTTGCCTTGTCACCAGAAACATCCAAGCTTGGATCAGTCTTTCTAAGACCAGATACTTGCTCTCTGAACTATTAGAGACTTGTCACATACACACAGGTAGAACAGGATTATTTCTATCTACCTGGGGACTTGGAGTCTTTCACATTGCTCCTGTTAAAACTCTCACAACAGCAAAACTTTACCTACAAAGGGTTCAAGCTATGACACTCCCAACTTCCACAAACCTCCTCAGCTCTGGTGAGTCACATGCAGCCAATTCCAGGAATTGGAAACATGGTTGTGAGGATGAAACTGACTTTGGGGCTCCCCTTGGATATGGTCTTCCAGACTTACCAAAAGGCCATTAAGAGGAAGGTTTACCCCACCTCAGGGAAACCCGAGGCAGTACTTGCAGTCAAGGGCTGGCCATGGCTTCTGAGCTACATCCAAAAAGAATTTCATACTGTACCTGGATCTGCTGAAGCCATTTCTGACTGTCCGAGAGCCAGCATGTACCGCTCCTCAACTGCCTCCATTGTGGATCATCAGTAGGGCTGTCAGATTTAGTACATAAAAATACAGGATACCCAGTTAAACTTGAACTTCACATGAATAATAAGTCATTATTTTTAGTATAAGTAGATCCTATGAACTATTTGGGGCATACTTATCTTCAAAATGTACTCGTTGTTTTTCAAACATTCATATTTAACTAAACAGCCTATATTTTATCTGTCAACCCTACTCAGCAGAAATGATGGAGGCTCATAGAGATCCAGGAGACGCCTCAGCGCCTCCTCAGCTTTTATTTCTACGTCCTGGACAGCGAGCACGAACCTTCCACTCCGTCATTGGCTAGAATGGAGGATATTCTCTGTTTTAGAGCATTTTCTACTTGTCATTGTTATTATCTTCCTTATTTTAAAGAGATGTTTATTTTTTCCCAAACTTAATAGCTCATCCAAAAGTATTTCAAAGTTCATTAGACAAGGGAAAAACAACATGGTTCTGAAAAGTGAAGGAAACTGCCTGGTTTTTAGTAAAGAAGTAGTAGGGAGATTGAAAAAGCCAAACTTAATAAGCAGATCTCTCCAAGGGTATTTTCAGAGCTTGATACCCTCCCACACCCTGAAAATATTATTACATCAAGAATGTAGAACTGCTAACCAAATGTAAGGCTCCCATATGATTCTATCAAACTGAGGATGCTTCTTTACTAAGCAGTGAGCACACTTGCTGTCCCAGGGACCTTGGCAGTTGCAACGTAGGGCTCTTCCCTTTGGGATGGAAACAGCAAGTTTTCCTGTGGTCTACACGCTGGCCCCCAAAATACTACACTCCCAATACTTGTCAACTTTAAGTATTTTCCTACATATCTCCATTTTTCTGTTACTATTTGGACTACATCCTAGACTTGACACTACATAAATTGCATTCAAGAAGCTATTTTTAAAAGTTGGTAGGAAACCTTAAATCTATGGCTTGCAGTCCCTGGCTTACTTTCATCCAGGTGCATAAGGGTTTTCAAAAGTAGTCAGGTTAGTTACCCCGTATCACAGCCCCACGCTTGTGTCACAGATATAAAAATGGAACATGATATTTAAGGTATTAGTTGCCAAATCATCAAGCCTCCCAGACAGAGGCAATAGAGCAAAATGATTACAGAGGCATGGATTTTGATTTGCTCCAGTGTCTTGGGCAAGTCACTTGGCCTCTGTATTTATTTGTACTTATCTGCACTTATCTGTCACTTGGGGGTCATAATTGTACCTGGTCCATGGGTACGCTGTACAAATGATCTGTAAAGTACTTACAAGAAACCGACACAGAGTAAGCACTCCACAGACATTGGCTATTAGCTATTGGAAATAGTTCTCCGTGAAACAGATGACATTATCAGTGGATGACTCGGTGGGAGACAGTGAATCACAGAATCACAGCATGTTGAAAGTGACCTAGTTCACACTCTTATGTGAAAAAAAGAAAAGTGTGCATGGGTAGAAAATGTCTGAAACTTTACCTAACAAATAGTTCATCATGTTAGCATTGAGGATTAGAATAAATCAGGAAAGGAGGAAAGAAAAACTTGAGTGTAATTCAATTACTCTATCATTTGTGTTTCTACACTGAGACTCTGAATACACTGGAAGTGCAATTTTTTTTAATGTGGCGGGATAAAGGTTTTCAAGTTTTCCTGATCCATCCATATTATTATCTCAGAATTGCTGGCAGTTCTTGCCATCTTCGGATCTACACCCATGTGAGTCAGTGGGCCATTCTGGACGGAGGAGATAATAGAGCAGAAGTGACGTGAGAGGAAAGGAGAGAAAAGATTTTCTCTTTTCTCTTCAAAGAGGAAAGGTCTTTGGAATGGGAACAACTCACAACCAAACTTTGGGGAAAGGATGTGATGGAAAATGAGACAAACATCCTACCCCTGTGATGAGAAGGATTCCCTGGGCTCGATGGAGGGAGGTCACAGGTGGCTGGACAAGGAAACCAACTAGGGAGAAACACACACAAGTGCAGGGCAAACACCCTGAGGCCACTCAGCCTGACTCCATGCAAACATGTGTCCAGCAGCCAGCCCTTCACCTGTGGCTCCCCAGCAAGACAGGTACCTCGGGGGTGCCAACTCATTCTGAGTCCATTATGCCTGGCCATTCATAAACCGCTGTCTAACGTGTGAGGAATAAACTCTCAATGTTTATGAGGAAACTGGGGAAGAAGATTGAAAGGTTACTTAAACGGAAAAAAAAGAAATTCAGGAAGGCAGGATGGTAGAGAGACAAGAAAAAGACCTTAAAAGATAGAAAGGATTTGCCAAAGAAGAGAAAGAAAAAGAAATGATTCCGAATGGGTTAACCTGCAGCTAGGAAGTTAAGAAAGATTATTGATGAGTGAAGACTATGGAATAAAGCGAATAAAATTTATCCAAAATTAGTGAGAATATGGTAAGCAGCATGATTATCAAATTATGAATTGGCTGCAATGGCATTCTAGGGGGACACTAGGAAGGGGAAGCAAATGTTCCTGAGATGACAGTAGCAGGGGGAAAGTTGTTTCAGGGGAAGATCAGTCTTGCAGAGGGTGTATCAGAGGAGGGCAAGTGTGAGCAAGCAAGGAAATACTAAGTGTATACGGTTCCTTCACTGAGTGCACCCAGCCCTGCGGTCAGCCTTGAGAACAAGCAGGACTTCAGGTACTGGAGCTACATTTCAGTCATCAAGACTTGAGAAGACACCCTTAACTCAGGTCTTCTCTTCAAACTCCATCTTTCCTTCTTGACCTTCAATTGGCCTCTTCCCTTACCCTCCAGCTGTGGACTGAGGCCACAGAGCAAGATGGGTCACTAGTGTCCTCCATCCCCTGGCGACTGTGGTTCACATCAGTGGAGTACCAACGGCAATAACCAAGTAACAGACACAAGAGTGTATGAAGAAGAAGAGATTCTGATAAGGCTTTCTGTGACAGTGTGGGCCAAGTCGGCTCTATATGGCTGGTATCACGTGAATTATGAGCAGCCTTAGGGGAGAAGTTCTCAGAAGGCAGAGCCTGGCTCTCGAGAGGCTCTGCGTGCTCACAGCCCACTCCAAGACCTCAGTTACAGCTTCGGCCCCCAATATCCCTCCCTCTGCCTGCTCACAGTTTTTGAAGTCTTCTTTCCTCCACATTTCTCTTGAGAGGTGGAGGAGGAAGATGAGCTTCAGGCCAGCTCAGACTCCCCTGGGATCCCAGCAGGATGCCTATCATTAACCTTCCTTCTAGGAAGCTCCTAAGATCTTCACATTTGGGGCAGTTCTCATTTCAGCTGTGCTTCAAATTGCTGGCCGGAGACGGCCTGTTGGAAGGTGGCTAAAAGCAAGTAGCAATCCTTCGAGCAGCCTGGCCCTTCTCGACTGTCAGACATCTTCAGGGATATTCTAGGAAATGTTGTTTGTTCTAGAGAAGGGAGGGAAACAATCCAATTGTCCAATAATGCTTGAATGGAAAATAAATGATGCTATATGCATGTGATGAAATAATATCAAACAGTCAAAAATCAAAGACCTAGATCTATATGGATTCACGTGGATAAATCTTGGAAACATAATATTGATTGAAAGAAAATAAGATAAAGAACGTTAGATTGTGATAACAGGTATGCAAGTATTTAAATATTTAAATCAATTCAACATATTGCTTCTATATATATAGATGCAAGAAAATAAACTTTATCCAAAGAACACATTATTTACATTTAATATGCTCATTTATCTAGGAGACCCAAAAGAACCCACAGATAAACTAGCAGGAACTAATAAGACGGTTCAACAAGGCACACACATACAAGATCAATAAATTTTAAAAATCAATCAGGCTCCTCTACACTGGCGATAACAAATTAGAAACTGTAAAAGAAAATAAGAAAAAAAGAAGATCTAAAAAGAGTCACAAGAGCCATATAAATTATTTAGAGCTAAGCATACGTAGAAGGCAATATAACTAACAAACTGAGTACGAACAGTTAAACTCCGCCCAACCCAAGGTTAGGAAAAGACTGTTGTTACTTTGTGAGAACAGACCGTCTTCTTAAGGAGCAGATCAGTAAGTGAGAGTGACTCAAAGAAACACAGCATTTGAAAAGTCAGCTAGTCCAAGCCTCTTGATCGCACATACAGAAGCTGAAGCCCAGATAGGTTGAGTTACTTGCTAAAGGGCCCAATGTCCTGATTCAAGGACTAGCATTTTTCACTCATTCATAAGACACAATCAAATGCAGTACCTTGGAAAGAGATGGGGAAAAAATGAAGAAATCAATTATATAGTTCCTCATCTTTAAGTACAGAAATAGCTGTGACAAAATTACACGTATTGAGGGAAAATTGAAGTGCAGAGTTTAAAATGTCAATAATCCACAGGGAAACTGGAGACCATTTAAAATATTCATATTAAATCTCTCTAGAAAAGACATTAAAAGATGTCCAATCAAAATGTGAATTTTCTAATAGACATGGTATGATACAATTTATAATAGATATGGTATGAACCTTTCCCTTTCATGGGAAAGCATCGGCTGGGAAAAAGGAATTGTTCTTGAAAATGGGGCCTGTGCTACTGCAGACACTGTGCTCAACCTAGGTCCACCGAATGCACTGATGTCAGCACTGAGGTCACAGAATTCCGCTGTGCGCCTGGCAACCTTGCAAACATAACAGCCCTGGTGAGCACTAGGCAGTACTGCTGGTTCACTAAGTGGTACAAGTTTTTCAGCCATTTAGGAGACTTGACTATTTTTGTTTGTATTGAATCATTTCAACGGATTGCCCAAGAGCCAAGAAGGGCCAACCTGTAGGGAAGAGGAGGAGTTGGACATCTCTTGAGGCATCTTCTAAGGGAGACTTCTAGTTGGTACGATGGAACGGCGACAAAAGAGGAAACATCTGGAAAATGAAGAGTCCCAGGAAACTGCCGAGAACGGAGGAGGTATGTGGGGGGCAACTTGTCTGGGACACATGGGTTTCTGCCAAACTGAAGCTTCTCTAGGAAGCGGGGGACTGAGAACGTGTCACCTGTGAAGCAGGGAGCGAGAGACCTTGTCTCACTGATGCTGCCGTATCTATCTGGAGGGCCCCTGTGGTGTGAGACGGCACAGAACGGCCAGATGCCCCCTGGGAGATGGGAGGTCAGCTCCGCTGGCCTGAGGACTCTCTCCTGGGGCAGCCGGGCCTGGAGCTTTGTCGGACTCACAGCAGGCTGCATCCTGCTTGCACAGACCTAGAGGTGCAGCTTTTCTCAGTCCCCGATTTCTCTCTTATTCTCTTGGATCTTTCCCTGGGGTCATGAGGTGGGGGATTTGAAGGATGCAAGGATGCTGAGAGAGACCCATGAGTTACTTGGCCTCTTTTACCAAAGTGGAAAGAGAAGCCCCATGAGTTGAAGGCCCTGTTGAAAAATATCTTGACAAGTGGAATGCACTTTGAAAGAAGATTGTTTGTCTAGGGATGGTGTCATATTGAAAGCAAGGAGGATTTATTCCTTCAACAGGAAGAATTTCCCAAAGGAGATCAAGGGAAGGGAAGGGTTTTCCAGAGACTGAGACGGCGTGAGCGGGGTTGAGAAATGGCCTCAGGGTCCTGCGGGGAGCTCTGAGAGCCACGGGCCACGTGGTGCCTGCGTGCATTAAATGTAGGCGAGTAGCTTGCCCTGGGAGAGGGGTGGTCACCCCAGAGCTCCAGCTAGAGGCCTCTGCCCCAGATTAGAGCCCAGTAGCTCCTACCGGGCCCAGGGCCCTGCAGACTGTAGGATGGGCCCTGGGAATGGAGCTCTAGACAGCAGGCAGATTTCCAGGCAGTGGCTGGGACAGGCTGGGGAAGGCAATGACTGCCCCTGACCATTCAGAATATTTTGCTCTATGTTCCTGTGTGTGTGTGGGTGTGTGAGTGGGTGTGTGTGTGTGTGTGTGTGTGGTAGTGCAGAGAAGAGCGAGATGAATGGGGTTAGAGTGCTTACCAGATATAAAGTCTGCGTGGTAAAGTTCTTGTCACCCTGCCTGGACCTGGCTGACACTCGGTGTACGTAAGAGTGTATACAGAATTCTTGTTAGGGGTGTTTTATGAGACAGTAACTCATACACCCATGTACACTCTGATGCAGCAAAAATATCACACACCCCACATATAACTTCCTTAGTAAACCACACACAGCACATGGAGGTATATACACGGATCCCTCCTGTACTACGTTCTCATACAACCCACCTGTATCACAATCCTCTCCTCCAACACCAAACGCTGGAGATGAGATATGTATATAGACACACACACTATATATATAGGACACACACACACACACACACACACACTATATATATATATATATATATATATGTATCTCCACAACTCTCGCACAAACACAGCTAACTTCAGCCATCGCTAAATACCTCTGTAAGAACCAGTCACGTGTCATACACACCACACTTGTAACACATTCTTGAGTAATGCCAGACCCGCTTTGTACAAACCACAGTAAACCACAGTCTCAGTAACCCATGTCAGGATTGCCAGAGAAAATATGGGCTATCCAGTTCAATTTGAATTCCAGATAAACAACAAGTAATTTTTCAGTATCAGTATGTCCCAAATATTGTATGGGCCATACTTACACTAAAACTAAGTAAGAACAAATACTGCATGGGAATACTTACACTAAAAAATTATTCTGGGTTTATCTGAAACTGAAATTTAACTGGGTGCCTTGTATTCTTGTTCGCTAAGTCTGGCAACCCTTATATACTTACCACCAGCTGATGTATTATATATTTATTGTAGTTTTGTTTAGTGTGTGTCTTCCCCTACTAGAATGTGCAGCGTTACCAAAGACTACAACAATGGAAGAGTGCCGGATACACAGGAGTAGCTGCTTACTGAATCTTGGTGAATGAATGAATGAACACGCACCATAAATACAAGCCACACCATGTAATGAGGAAACGTTACATGTCCCAGAATTCCTGACTTGTGAACAGAAAAAATGCACACAAAGGCCACAGACACAGATAGACACATCTGCACTGTGCTCCCCATGCCAACCCCACACTTACCACAGACTTAACTGATACACATCACTCACTCTTCCCACACACTCACAGTCACCACCGAGGCCTACATTACCAACTAGACAGTGAGAGAATAAGTATTGATTGGAATTAAATCCTGGAGGATCCACTGGGAACCACACTCTCAACTGTGTGTATTCACTGCACCTGACACGTGTCACACACTCAGTAAATATTTGTGGACAGACGACTGATGAACCCACCCTGAGCCTTTCATTCCTCCCTCAGGAATCTCGAAGTCACAAGAGGATCCCCCTCGGCTTGGATCCACTGTGGTGGCCCAAGTCTGCAGCCCAGGGGCAGTGGAGGTCTCCTCTGCCCCTAAATACTTCTTCTGTACTTCTACTCCGCGCAAGCTCAGCTACGCTGGTAAGGGAGCGGGGCTCCTCAGGTGAGGGGGTGCTTGGCTGTGAGGCAGGAGGCACACAGATCCCAGGGAGGCTGAGAGGAAATCCAGGGTCATCAGAGGTGATGAGGGCTCTGTGGAGGAGCCTGGGCAGGATGGCTGAGCTGTTCCGAGGGCGTGGATGCCAGCTGAGACTGGGGGGGGGGGGCGGTGTGAATACTGGTAGTACCATGGTGGGGAAGTCAAGGAGCAGGGTCCGGAAAGGTCTGGGCTTGAGGTGGAGGGAAGAGGGACCAGATTAAGCATCTTCAGAGGAAAATGTAGGCTTTGTGTTTGCCTTTGCTTCCAGAGAAGGACAGAGTTCTGCATCATACACCTCCAGCCTGAGAGCAGGACCATCCAGCTCAGGTCCACACAGCTCACACATACATCTGCCCTCCAGGCACAGCCCTTCTCACAGCACACATAAACCCCAAGCACCACAGCCCCATTCCACAAGTAATGCACCACCGATATTCCCAAAATCACACTCCTTGTCATACACGCATCCAGCCGCATCCCTCACATACCACAGCCCTCACCACCATACTCCACACCCCTGTATACAGACACCGCTCCAGTATCCCCCCCACGCACATGAAAAGCCCACAGATGACACCAGATACACCGCTCCATCCTACGGCCAACAGACACCAAGCTCACGACATAGCTACGTCATGCAAATGTCCCTCTCTCGTCTACCACACCTGCTCCCTCAGCTTCCGGCACGGCCCATGCATGTTATTATGGTTTTAATTTCCTTTTTCAGCAATGCGGAAATTTCGAGACACTGCCTGGCCTACAGCACCCCTAGCCCAGGTTCAGGAAGAAGGGGAGACCGCTCCCCCATCACACTGTGTCTCCTCCTCACTCTCTTCACCCTGTAAGGACTATCTGCACCCAGACAAAGAGGAAAGGGGCATGAAAATATACTACATGCAGGTACAAGTGAACAAGGGTGTCGCTGTCTCCTGGAAGACAAAGAAACCCTTGGAGTTGCCTGAAAAGCAGCTGACGATAGAAGAAATGACCCTTCCTGAGGATGCGTGCACAGTAGGCACTTGCCCCTCTGATGTGTTCACCGAAAGCCTCCTGTCTGACAGTGAGCCCACTGGGGAGGAGAAAGAGTATGAGGAAAGGGCAGAGCCAGGCAGCCCATCAGGGTCACCTGCCATCAAGGAGAGACCCAGGGCCAAGACACCGGACTGGATGGTGACCATGGAGACCGGCTTCAGGTGCATGGCCTGCTGCCGGGTCTTCCCCACCTTGGAGATCCTCCAGCAGCACGTGAAGGGCGGCGTCCTGCAGGGCTTCAGCTGCCGTGCCTTTCATCTCAACATGGCCCAGTGGATGGGCAATGTGGAATCCGAGAGCACACCTGAGGAGCAGGAGGAGGAGGAGGAAGAGAAGCAAGAAGAAAAGGAGAATGAGGGAGAGCAGCCCACGGGGGAAGGCCCCAGCCCAAAGAGACCCCGCAGGCAGGGTCTTTTCTCTCCTTTGAGTTCCAAACAGCAACTGAGATTCATGGGACAGAAGATCCTGGAAGACGGTGTGGCCGTCCCTTGGAAGAGGTAAGGCTTGAGGCTGGCAGTCTTCTGAGCCTATGTCACGAGGGCCCAGAGGAGTCTAAGGGAAGGGGCCGCACACATGTGCTGGTTTACCTAATGGCTCTGCAGTTGCATCAAATGGGACACACCCAGCACTAACAAAGGCATTGACCTCTGTTGACGTAAACAAGAAGGTGGAGCCTTTTCCTAGGAGTTTTCTCAGGGTCTGCACGATGGACCTCAACTCTTAGAGGACGTACTGCCAGCAGCTCCTTCTCGGCAGAGAGAGCCAGGAGTGGTCTCAAGAGAGGACAGGGGCCCTTGCAGGACCAGAACTTTGAGGTCTGAGAGCCTTGGGCCTGAGCCGAGATCTCACCCGGACCACTGGACCTAGCCTTCTGTGACAAAGGGGAATATGAAAGAGAGTCACGTGGAAATGAGGTCCCCCGAGATATGGAAATGTTCCAGAACCTTCGTTGCGTGGTAGTTGATCTGGAGCCAAGCTCACTGTGGTGTGTGTGGCTCTGAGCATTAAGGCAATGCTGGAGGGTAACCCTGACCAGCAGAGCTTGGAGTGCTTCTTGTCTCTTCCTGTTCTACCTCATTTGTTTTATCCCTTCCAGGGAGAAGAAAGGACCCTCGGGAGAGTAGCAGACAGAATGCCGTGGTCTGAAGGAGGATGAAGGGACCGGCACTCAGTCTAACATCATATGACAATAGAAGCGTCCTATGCAATAAAGGCCATTTTCCAAACCTTTCCTGGAGCTTTTATTTAATGACATTTTTCTATCTATGCATCTATCTGTCATCTACATCTGTATCTTTCAAGGTTTGTGAACAAGCTTTCACATAAGCACTAGAGACGTCCGCCAGCATTTTCCAGAAGAGGCCTGGAAATTGCTGGGGACTCCTCACAAATAGGGAACGGCCACAACCCCTGCCACACAGACTATGCGCGTGGCCCTCCTGACGTACTCCCACTCTCTCTCTGAATTTCCCAACGTCTGAGATGAGGGTGCTGGCTGGAGGCAATGATCACGTGCAGGCTGAATCTTCTCCAGATTCTGATTCTCTTCCTGGGCATATCGTCCTCAAGCACAGTCTCCATGTCCCTGGCCACACTGATCTCTCTCCTTCAGTCCTTCCCTCCCTCCCTGTCCTGCCTCCCAGTGCAGAGAATACTTTTTTGCATTTGAGACGACATTTATTTTTGGTTCACAGAATTCTCACCTGTTCTACTGTGGCCTCCGTTGTGAACATTCCAAAGCTGAGACTTTTCTGTTTTTCTCCCTCATTTCTGCTGAGTCTTTACCTTCCTAATGCAGTGAACTCACAGTGCCTAGCTGACTGGATGGGGAAAAAGTTCCAGGGAGCAAAGAGAAATAATAAAAGAATATATCAGTTAATTTTTCATAGTGTTATCCAACTACATATTTTGAAAATTTTGGAATAATATTAGGAATCTTCTCTTTATAAAAAACTGAATTATCAGGCTTCCCTGGTGGAGCAGTGGTTAAGAATATGCCTGCGAATGCAGGGGAGATCGGTTCGAGCCCTGTTCTGGGAAGATCCCACGTGCCACGGAGTAACTAAGCCCACGCGCCACAACTACTGAGCCTGCGCTCTAGAGCCCGTGCCACATCTACCGAGCCCACGTGCCACAACTACAGAAGCCTGCGTGCCTAGAGCCCATGCTCCGCAACAAGAGAAGCCACTGCAATGAGAAGCCCGTGCACCACAGCGAAGAGGAGCCCCCGCTCACTGCAACTAGAGAACGCCCGCTAGCAGCAACAAAGACCCAATGCAGCCCCAAATAAATTAATTAATTTTAAAAAATTGAATTAGTTGCAAGGGTACAATGTATAAAAGTACAATAAAAGCCCCACTTCATAACCCCCCAACCCCACTCTCAAGATGGAATCGATATGCTGTGATACAATTTATAGTCGTAGTATTACGCCTCCTCCCACCACATCCGAAATCCTCTGAGCCAGGAGCAGCAGCTTCCTTTCACAATGCTAGGACCCGCCACAAGACACATGATAATCCCTTTGGACATTTCAAGGAGCGGCACCAAGGGAACAGTACCTGGGAAATGCCACTGACAGCTCAGAATATCCATGGCATTTCTAGAGCCTCGGCACTGCTCTCGCTCTGGGAATGAAGGTCCAAAAAGCGCATCGGAGAATGTTCATAGTTGTAAACAAGCTCCACCTTTGAAACACAATCTACATAGAACCACATATACAAGCCTGCACGATGGATGAAGCCAAGGTCTCCTCCATGATTTCCCTTCTGACCACCTTATTGTCTCCTCAACCATAAAAGGTGAACTTGAAACTCAGGACCTTGCCTTGTCACCAGAAACATCCAAGCTTGGATCAGTCTTTCTAAGACCAGATACTTGCTCTCTGAACTATTAGAGACTTGTCACATACACACAGGTAGAACAGGATTATTTCTATCTACCTGGGGACTTGGAGTCTTTCACATTGCTCCTGTTAAAACTCTCACAACAGCAAAACTTTACCTACAAAGGGTTCAAGCTATGACACTCCCAACTTCCACAAACCTCCTCAGCTCTGGTGAGTCACATGCAGCCAATTCCAGGAATTGGAAACATGGTTGTGAGGATGAAACTGACTTTGGGGCTCCCCTTGGATATGGTCTTCCAGACTTACCAAAAGGCCATTAAGAGGAAGGTTTACCCCACCTCAGGGAAACCCGAGGCAGTACTTGCAGTCAAGGGCTGGCCATGGCTTCTGAGCTACATCCAAAAAGAATTTCATACTGTACCTGGATCTGCTGAAGCCATTTCTGACTGTCCGAGAGCCAGCATGTACCGCTCCTCAACTGCCTCCATTGTGGATCATCAGTAGGGCTGTCAGATTTAGTACATAAAAATACAGGATACCCAGTTAAACTTGAACTTCACATGAATAATAAGTCATTATTTTTAGTATAAGTAGATCCTATGAACTATTTGGGGCATACTTATCTTCAAAATGTACTCGTTGTTTTTCAAACATTCATATTTAACTAAACAGCCTATATTTTATCTGTCAACCCTACTCAGCAGAAATGATGGAGGCTCATAGAGATCCAGGAGACGCCTCAGCGCCTCCTCAGCTTTTATTTCTACGTCCTGGACAGCGAGCACGAACCTTCCACTCCGTCATTGGCTAGAATGGAGGATATTCTCTGTTTTAGAGCATTTTCTACTTGTCATTGTTATTATCTTCCTTATTTTAAAGAGATGTTTATTTTTTCCCAAACTTAATAGCTCATCCAAAAGTATTTCAAAGTTCATTAGACAAGGGAAAAACAACATGGTTCTGAAAAGTGAAGGAAACTGCCTGGTTTTTAGTAAAGAAGTAGTAGGGAGATTGAAAAAGCCAAACTTAATAAGCAGATCTCTCCAAGGGTATTTTCAGAGCTTGATACCCTCCCACACCCTGAAAATATTATTACATCAAGAATGTAGAACTGCTAACCAAATGTAAGGCTCCCATATGATTCTATCAAACTGAGGATGCTTCTTTACTAAGCAGTGAGCACACTTGCTGTCCCAGGGACCTTGGCAGTTGCAACGTAGGGCTCTTCCCTTTGGGATGGAAACAGCAAGTTTTCCTGTGGTCTACACGCTGGCCCCCAAAATACTACACTCCCAATACTTGTCAACTTTAAGTATTTTCCTACATATCTCCATTTTTCTGTTACTATTTGGACTACATCCTAGACTTGACACTACATAAATTGCATTCAAGAAGCTATTTTTAAAAGTTGGTAGGAAACCTTAAATCTATGGCTTGCAGTCCCTGGCTTACTTTCATCCAGGTGCATAAGGGTTTTCAAAAGTAGTCAGGTTAGTTACCCCGTATCACAGCCCCACGCTTGTGTCACAGATATAAAAATGGAACATGATATTTAAGGTATTAGTTGCCAAATCATCAAGCCTCCCAGACAGAGGCAATAGAGCAAAATGATTACAGAGGCATGGATTTTGATTTGCTCCAGTGTCTTGGGCAAGTCACTTGGCCTCTGTATTTATTTGTACTTATCTGCACTTATCTGTCACTTGGGGGTCATAATTGTACCTGGTCCATGGGTACGCTGTACAAATGATCTGTAAAGTACTTACAAGAAACCGACACAGAGTAAGCACTCCACAGACATTGGCTATTAGCTATTGGAAATAGTTCTCCGTGAAACAGATGACATTATCAGTGGATGACTCGGTGGGAGACAGTGAATCACAGAATCACAGCATGTTGAAAGTGACCTAGTTCACACTCTTATGTGAAAAAAAGAAAAGTGTGCATGGGTAGAAAATGTCTGAAACTTTACCTAACAAATAGTTCATCATGTTAGCATTGAGGATTAGAATAAATCAGGAAAGGAGGAAAGAAAAACTTGAGTGTAATTCAATTACTCTATCATTTGTGTTTCTACACTGAGACTCTGAATACACTGGAAGTGCAATTTTTTTTAATGTGGCGGGATAAAGGTTTTCAAGTTTTCCTGATCCATCCATATTATTATCTCAGAATTGCTGGCAGTTCTTGCCATCTTCGGATCTACACCCATGTGAGTCAGTGGGCCATTCTGGACGGAGGAGATAATAGAGCAGAAGTGACGTGAGAGGAAAGGAGAGAAAAGATTTTCTCTTTTCTCTTCAAAGAGGAAAGGTCTTTGGAATGGGAACAACTCACAACCAAACTTTGGGGAAAGGATGTGATGGAAAATGAGACAAACATCCTACCCCTGTGATGAGAAGGATTCCCTGGGCTCGATGGAGGGAGGTCACAGGTGGCTGGACAAGGAAACCAACTAGGGAGAAACACACACAAGTGCAGGGCAAACACCCTGAGGCCACTCAGCCTGACTCCATGCAAACATGTGTCCAGCAGCCAGCCCTTCACCTGTGGCTCCCCAGCAAGACAGGTACCTCGGGGGTGCCAACTCATTCTGAGTCCATTATGCCTGGCCATTCATAAACCGCTGTCTAACGTGTGAGGAATAAACTCTCAATGTTTATGAGGAAACTGGGGAAGAAGATTGAAAGGTTACTTAAACGGAAAAAAAAGAAATTCAGGAAGGCAGGATGGTAGAGAGACAAGAAAAAGACCTTAAAAGATAGAAAGGATTTGCCAAAGAAGAGAAAGAAAAAGAAATGATTCCGAATGGGTTAACCTGCAGCTAGGAAGTTAAGAAAGATTATTGATGAGTGAAGACTATGGAATAAAGCGAATAAAATTTATCCAAAATTAGTGAGAATATGGTAAGCAGCATGATTATCAAATTATGAATTGGCTGCAATGGCATTCTAGGGGGACACTAGGAAGGGGAAGCAAATGTTCCTGAGATGACAGTAGCAGGGGGAAAGTTGTTTCAGGGGAAGATCAGTCTTGCAGAGGGTGTATCAGAGGAGGGCAAGTGTGAGCAAGCAAGGAAATACTAAGTGTATACGGTTCCTTCACTGAGTGCACCCAGCCCTGCGGTCAGCCTTGAGAACAAGCAGGACTTCAGGTACTGGAGCTACATTTCAGTCATCAAGACTTGAGAAGACACCCTTAACTCAGGTCTTCTCTTCAAACTCCATCTTTCCTTCTTGACCTTCAATTGGCCTCTTCCCTTACCCTCCAGCTGTGGACTGAGGCCACAGAGCAAGATGGGTCACTAGTGTCCTCCATCCCCTGGCGACTGTGGTTCACATCAGTGGAGTACCAACGGCAATAACCAAGTAACAGACACAAGAGTGTATGAAGAAGAAGAGATTCTGATAAGGCTTTCTGTGACAGTGTGGGCCAAGTCGGCTCTATATGGCTGGTATCACGTGAATTATGAGCAGCCTTAGGGGAGAAGTTCTCAGAAGGCAGAGCCTGGCTCTCGAGAGGCTCTGCGTGCTCACAGCCCACTCCAAGACCTCAGTTACAGCTTCGGCCCCCAATATCCCTCCCTCTGCCTGCTCACAGTTTTTGAAGTCTTCTTTCCTCCACATTTCTCTTGAGAGGTGGAGGAGGAAGATGAGCTTCAGGCCAGCTCAGACTCCCCTGGGATCCCAGCAGGATGCCTATCATTAACCTTCCTTCTAGGAAGCTCCTAAGATCTTCACATTTGGGGCAGTTCTCATTTCAGCTGTGCTTCAAATTGCTGGCCGGAGACGGCCTGTTGGAAGGTGGCTAAAAGCAAGTAGCAATCCTTCGAGCAGCCTGGCCCTTCTCGACTGTCAGACATCTTCAGGGATATTCTAGGAAATGTTGTTTGTTCTAGAGAAGGGAGGGAAACAATCCAATTGTCCAATAATGCTTGAATGGAAAATAAATGATGCTATATGCATGTGATGAAATAATATCAAACAGTCAAAAATCAAAGACCTAGATCTATATGGATTCACGTGGATAAATCTTGGAAACATAATATTGATTGAAAGAAAATAAGATAAAGAACGTTAGATTGTGATAACAGGTATGCAAGTATTTAAATATTTAAATCAATTCAACATATTGCTTCTATATATATAGATGCAAGAAAATAAACTTTATCCAAAGAACACATTATTTACATTTAATATGCTCATTTATCTAGGAGACCCAAAAGAACCCACAGATAAACTAGCAGGAACTAATAAGACGGTTCAACAAGGCACACACATACAAGATCAATAAATTTTAAAAATCAATCAGGCTCCTCTACACTGGCGATAACAAATTAGAAACTGTAAAAGAAAATAAGAAAAAAAGAAGATCTAAAAAGAGTCACAAGAGCCATATAAATTATTTAGAGCTAAGCATACGTAGAAGGCAATATAACTAACAAACTGAGTACGAACAGTTAAACTCCGCCCAACCCAAGGTTAGGAAAAGACTGTTGTTACTTTGTGAGAACAGACCGTCTTCTTAAGGAGCAGATCAGTAAGTGAGAGTGACTCAAAGAAACACAGCATTTGAAAAGTCAGCTAGTCCAAGCCTCTTGATCGCACATACAGAAGCTGAAGCCCAGATAGGTTGAGTTACTTGCTAAAGGGCCCAATGTCCTGATTCAAGGACTAGCATTTTTCACTCATTCATAAGACACAATCAAATGCAGTACCTTGGAAAGAGATGGGGAAAAAATGAAGAAATCAATTATATAGTTCCTCATCTTTAAGTACAGAAATAGCTGTGACAAAATTACACGTATTGAGGGAAAATTGAAGTGCAGAGTTTAAAATGTCAATAATCCACAGGGAAACTGGAGACCATTTAAAATATTCATATTAAATCTCTCTAGAAAAGACATTAAAAGATGTCCAATCAAAATGTGAATTTTCTAATAGACATGGTATGATACAATTTATAATAGATATGGTATGAACCTTTCCCTTTCATGGGAAAGCATCGGCTGGGAAAAAGGAATTGTTCTTGAAAATGGGGCCTGTGCTACTGCAGACACTGTGCTCAACCTAGGTCCACCGAATGCACTGATGTCAGCACTGAGGTCACAGAATTCCGCTGTGCGCCTGGCAACCTTGCAAACATAACAGCCCTGGTGAGCACTAGGCAGTACTGCTGGTTCACTAAGTGGTACAAGTTTTTCAGCCATTTAGGAGACTTGACTATTTTTGTTTGTATTGAATCATTTCAACGGATTGCCCAAGAGCCAAGAAGGGCCAACCTGTAGGGAAGAGGAGGAGTTGGACATCTCTTGAGGCATCTTCTAAGGGAGACTTCTAGTTGGTACGATGGAACGGCGACAAAAGAGGAAACATCTGGAAAATGAAGAGTCCCAGGAAACTGCCGAGAACGGAGGAGGTATGTGGGGGGCAACTTGTCTGGGACACATGGGTTTCTGCCAAACTGAAGCTTCTCTAGGAAGCGGGGGACTGAGAACGTGTCACCTGTGAAGCAGGGAGCGAGAGACCTTGTCTCACTGATGCTGCCGTATCTATCTGGAGGGCCCCTGTGGTGTGAGACGGCACAGAACGGCCAGATGCCCCCTGGGAGATGGGAGGTCAGCTCCGCTGGCCTGAGGACTCTCTCCTGGGGCAGCCGGGCCTGGAGCTTTGTCGGACTCACAGCAGGCTGCATCCTGCTTGCACAGACCTAGAGGTGCAGCTTTTCTCAGTCCCCGATTTCTCTCTTATTCTCTTGGATCTTTCCCTGGGGTCATGAGGTGGGGGATTTGAAGGATGCAAGGATGCTGAGAGAGACCCATGAGTTACTTGGCCTCTTTTACCAAAGTGGAAAGAGAAGCCCCATGAGTTGAAGGCCCTGTTGAAAAATATCTTGACAAGTGGAATGCACTTTGAAAGAAGATTGTTTGTCTAGGGATGGTGTCATATTGAAAGCAAGGAGGATTTATTCCTTCAACAGGAAGAATTTCCCAAAGGAGATCAAGGGAAGGGAAGGGTTTTCCAGAGACTGAGACGGCGTGAGCGGGGTTGAGAAATGGCCTCAGGGTCCTGCGGGGAGCTCTGAGAGCCACGGGCCACGTGGTGCCTGCGTGCATTAAATGTAGGCGAGTAGCTTGCCCTGGGAGAGGGGTGGTCACCCCAGAGCTCCAGCTAGAGGCCTCTGCCCCAGATTAGAGCCCAGTAGCTCCTACCGGGCCCAGGGCCCTGCAGACTGTAGGATGGGCCCTGGGAATGGAGCTCTAGACAGCAGGCAGATTTCCAGGCAGTGGCTGGGACAGGCTGGGGAAGGCAATGACTGCCCCTGACCATTCAGAATATTTTGCTCTATGTTCCTGTGTGTGTGTGGGTGTGTGAGTGGGTGTGTGTGTGTGTGTGTGTGTGGTAGTGCAGAGAAGAGCGAGATGAATGGGGTTAGAGTGCTTACCAGATATAAAGTCTGCGTGGTAAAGTTCTTGTCACCCTGCCTGGACCTGGCTGACACTCGGTGTACGTAAGAGTGTATACAGAATTCTTGTTAGGGGTGTTTTATGAGACAGTAACTCATACACCCATGTACACTCTGATGCAGCAAAAATATCACACACCCCACATATAACTTCCTTAGTAAACCACACACAGCACATGGAGGTATATACACGGATCCCTCCTGTACTACGTTCTCATACAACCCACCTGTATCACAATCCTCTCCTCCAACACCAAACGCTGGAGATGAGATATGTATATAGACACACACACTATATATATAGGACACACACACACACACACACACACACTATATATATATATATATATATATATGTATCTCCACAACTCTCGCACAAACACAGCTAACTTCAGCCATCGCTAAATACCTCTGTAAGAACCAGTCACGTGTCATACACACCACACTTGTAACACATTCTTGAGTAATGCCAGACCCGCTTTGTACAAACCACAGTAAACCACAGTCTCAGTAACCCATGTCAGGATTGCCAGAGAAAATATGGGCTATCCAGTTCAATTTGAATTCCAGATAAACAACAAGTAATTTTTCAGTATCAGTATGTCCCAAATATTGTATGGGCCATACTTACACTAAAACTAAGTAAGAACAAATACTGCATGGGAATACTTACACTAAAAAATTATTCTGGGTTTATCTGAAACTGAAATTTAACTGGGTGCCTTGTATTCTTGTTCGCTAAGTCTGGCAACCCTTATATACTTACCACCAGCTGATGTATTATATATTTATTGTAGTTTTGTTTAGTGTGTGTCTTCCCCTACTAGAATGTGCAGCGTTACCAAAGACTACAACAATGGAAGAGTGCCGGATACACAGGAGTAGCTGCTTACTGAATCTTGGTGAATGAATGAATGAACACGCACCATAAATACAAGCCACACCATGTAATGAGGAAACGTTACATGTCCCAGAATTCCTGACTTGTGAACAGAAAAAATGCACACAAAGGCCACAGACACAGATAGACACATCTGCACTGTGCTCCCCATGCCAACCCCACACTTACCACAGACTTAACTGATACACATCACTCACTCTTCCCACACACTCACAGTCACCACCGAGGCCTACATTACCAACTAGACAGTGAGAGAATAAGTATTGATTGGAATTAAATCCTGGAGGATCCACTGGGAACCACACTCTCAACTGTGTGTATTCACTGCACCTGACACGTGTCACACACTCAGTAAATATTTGTGGACAGACGACTGATGAACCCACCCTGAGCCTTTCATTCCTCCCTCAGGAATCTCGAAGTCACAAGAGGATCCCCCTCGGCTTGGATCCACTGTGGTGGCCCAAGTCTGCAGCCCAGGGGCAGTGGAGGTCTCCTCTGCCCCTAAATACTTCTTCTGTACTTCTACTCCGCGCAAGCTCAGCTACGCTGGTAAGGGAGCGGGGCTCCTCAGGTGAGGGGGTGCTTGGCTGTGAGGCAGGAGGCACACAGATCCCAGGGAGGCTGAGAGGAAATCCAGGGTCATCAGAGGTGATGAGGGCTCTGTGGAGGAGCCTGGGCAGGATGGCTGAGCTGTTCCGAGGGCGTGGATGCCAGCTGAGACTGGGGGGGGGGGGCGGTGTGAATACTGGTAGTACCATGGTGGGGAAGTCAAGGAGCAGGGTCCGGAAAGGTCTGGGCTTGAGGTGGAGGGAAGAGGGACCAGATTAAGCATCTTCAGAGGAAAATGTAGGCTTTGTGTTTGCCTTTGCTTCCAGAGAAGGACAGAGTTCTGCATCATACACCTCCAGCCTGAGAGCAGGACCATCCAGCTCAGGTCCACACAGCTCACACATACATCTGCCCTCCAGGCACAGCCCTTCTCACAGCACACATAAACCCCAAGCACCACAGCCCCATTCCACAAGTAATGCACCACCGATATTCCCAAAATCACACTCCTTGTCATACACGCATCCAGCCGCATCCCTCACATACCACAGCCCTCACCACCATACTCCACACCCCTGTATACAGACACCGCTCCAGTATCCCCCCCACGCACATGAAAAGCCCACAGATGACACCAGATACACCGCTCCATCCTACGGCCAACAGACACCAAGCTCACGACATAGCTACGTCATGCAAATGTCCCTCTCTCGTCTACCACACCTGCTCCCTCAGCTTCCGGCACGGCCCATGCATGTTATTATGGTTTTAATTTCCTTTTTCAGCAATGCGGAAATTTCGAGACACTGCCTGGCCTACAGCACCCCTAGCCCAGGTTCAGGAAGAAGGGGAGACCGCTCCCCCATCACACTGTGTCTCCTCCTCACTCTCTTCACCCTGTAAGGACTATCTGCACCCAGACAAAGAGGAAAGGGGCATGAAAATATACTACATGCAGGTACAAGTGAACAAGGGTGTCGCTGTCTCCTGGAAGACAAAGAAACCCTTGGAGTTGCCTGAAAAGCAGCTGACGATAGAAGAAATGACCCTTCCTGAGGATGCGTGCACAGTAGGCACTTGCCCCTCTGATGTGTTCACCGAAAGCCTCCTGTCTGACAGTGAGCCCACTGGGGAGGAGAAAGAGTATGAGGAAAGGGCAGAGCCAGGCAGCCCATCAGGGTCACCTGCCATCAAGGAGAGACCCAGGGCCAAGACACCGGACTGGATGGTGACCATGGAGACCGGCTTCAGGTGCATGGCCTGCTGCCGGGTCTTCCCCACCTTGGAGATCCTCCAGCAGCACGTGAAGGGCGGCGTCCTGCAGGGCTTCAGCTGCCGTGCCTTTCATCTCAACATGGCCCAGTGGATGGGCAATGTGGAATCCGAGAGCACACCTGAGGAGCAGGAGGAGGAGGAGGAAGAGAAGCAAGAAGAAAAGGAGAATGAGGGAGAGCAGCCCACGGGGGAAGGCCCCAGCCCAAAGAGACCCCGCAGGCAGGGTCTTTTCTCTCCTTTGAGTTCCAAACAGCAACTGAGATTCATGGGACAGAAGATCCTGGAAGACGGTGTGGCCGTCCCTTGGAAGAGGTAAGGCTTGAGGCTGGCAGTCTTCTGAGCCTATGTCACGAGGGCCCAGAGGAGTCTAAGGGAAGGGGCCGCACACATGTGCTGGTTTACCTAATGGCTCTGCAGTTGCATCAAATGGGACACACCCAGCACTAACAAAGGCATTGACCTCTGTTGACGTAAACAAGAAGGTGGAGCCTTTTCCTAGGAGTTTTCTCAGGGTCTGCACGATGGACCTCAACTCTTAGAGGACGTACTGCCAGCAGCTCCTTCTCGGCAGAGAGAGCCAGGAGTGGTCTCAAGAGAGGACAGGGGCCCTTGCAGGACCAGAACTTTGAGGCCTGAGAGCCTTGGGCCTGAGCCGAGATCTCACCCTGACCACTGTACCTAGCCTTCTTTGACAAAGGGGAATATGAAAGAGAGTCACGTGGAAATGAGGTCCCCCGAGATATGGAAATGTTCCAGAACCTTCGTTGCGTGGTAGTTGATCTGGAGCCAAGCTCACTGTGGTGTGTGTGGCTCTGAGCATTAAGGCAATGCTGGAGGGTAACCCTGACCAGCAGAGCTTGGAGTGCTTCTTGTCTCTTCCTGTCCTACCTCATTTGTTTTATCCCTTCCAGGGAGAAGAAAGGACCCTCGGGAGGGTAGCAGACAGAATGCCGTGGTCTGAAGGAGGATGAAGGGACCGGCACTCAGTCTAACATCATATGACAATAGAAGCGTCCTATGCAATAAAGGGCATTCTCCAAACCTTTCCTGGAGCTTTTATTTAATGACATTTTTCTATCTATGCATCTATCTGTCATCTACATCTGTATCTTTCAAGGTTTGTGAACAAGCTTTCACATAAGCACTAGAGACGTCCGCCAGCATTTTCCAGAAGAGGCCTGGAAATTGCTGGGGACTCCTCACAAATAGGGAACGGCCACAACCCCTGCCACACAGACTATGCGCGTGGCCCTCCTGACGTACTCCCACTCTCTCTCTGAATTTCCCAACGTCTGAGATGAGGGTGCTGGCTGGAGGCAATGATCACGTGCAGGCTGAATCTTCTCCAGATTCTGATTCTCTTCCTGGGCATATCGTCCTCAAGCACAGTCTCCATGTCCCTGGCCACACTGATCTCTCTCCTTCAGTCCTTCCCTCCCTCCCTCTCCTGCCTCCCAGTGCAGAGAATACTTTTTTGCATTTGAGACGACATTTATTTTTGGTTCACAGAATTCTCACCTGTTCTACTGTGGCCTCCGTTGTGAACATTCCAAAGCTGAGACTTTTCTGTTTTTCTCCCTCATTTCTGCTGAGTCTTTACCTTCCTAATGCAGTGAACTCACAGTGCCTAGCTGACTGGATGGGGAAAAAGTTCCAGGGAGCAAAGAGAAATAATAAAAGAATATATCAGTTAATTTTTCATAGTGTTATCCAACTACATATTTTGAAAATTTTGGAATAATATTAGGAATCTTCTCTTTATAAAAAACTGAATTATCAGGCTTCCCTGGTGGAGCAGTGGTTAAGAATATGCCTGCGAATGCAGGGGACATCGGTTCGAGCCCTGTTCTGGGAAGATCCCACGTGCCACGGAGTAACTAAGCCCACGCGCCACAACTACTGAGCCTGCGCTCTAGAGCCCGTGCCACATCTACCGAGCCCACGTGCCACAACTACAGAAGCCTGCGTGCCTAGAGCCCATGCTCCGCAACAAGAGAAGCCACTGCAATGAGAAGCCCGTGCACCACAGCGAAGAGGAGCCCCCGCTCACTGCAACTAGAGAACGCCCGCTAGCAGCAACAAAGACCCAATGCAGCCCCAAATAAATTAATTAATTTTAAAAAATTGAATTAGTTTCAAGGGTACAATGTATAAAAGTACAATAAAAGCCCCCCTTCATAACCCCCCAACCCTACTCTCAAGATGGAATAGATATGCTGTGATACAATTTATAGTCGTAGTACTACTCCTCCTCCCACCACATCCGAAATCCTCTGAGCCAGGAGCAGCAGCTTCCTTTCACAATGCTAGGACCCGCCACAAGACACATGATAATCCCTTTGGACATTTCAAGGAGCGGCACCAAGGGAACAGTACCGGGGAAATGCCACTGACAGCTCAGAATATCCATGGCATTTCTAGAGCCTCGGCACTGCTCTCGCTCTGGGAATGAAGATCCAAAAAGCACATCGGAGAATGTTCATAGTTGTAAACAAGCTCCACCTTTGAAACACAATCTACATAGAACCACATATACAAGCCTGCACGATGGATGAAGCCAAGGTCTCCTCCATGATTTCCCTTCTGACCACCTTATTGTCTCCTCAACCATAAAAGGTGAACTTGAAACTCAGGACCTTGCCTTGTCACCAGAAACATCCAAGCTTGGATCAGTCTTTCTAAGACCAGATACTTGCTCTCTGAACTATTAGAGACTTGTCACATACACACAGGTAGAACAGGATTATTTCTATCTACCTGGAGACATGGAGTCTTTC
The DNA here is from genome assembly GCF_964341445.2 of Mesoplodon mirus. NCBI lineage: Eukaryota > Metazoa > Chordata > Mammalia > Artiodactyla > Ziphiidae > Mesoplodon > Mesoplodon mirus. Next base: position 1,259,657 of record NW_028295698.1, on the reverse strand, counting down.
ACATTGCTCCTGTTAAAACTCTCACAACAGCAAAACTTTACCTACAAAGGGTTCAAGCTATGACACTCCCAATTTCCACAAACCTCCTCAGCTCTTGTGAGTCACATGCAGCCAATTCCAGGAATTGGAAACATGGTTGTGAGGATGAAACTGACTTTGGGGCTCCCCTTGGATATGGTCTTCCAGACTTACCAAAAGGCCATTAAGAGGAAGGTTTACCCCACCTCAGGGAAACCCGAGGCAGTACTTGCAGTCAAGGGCTGGCCATGGCTTCTGAGCTACATCCAAAAAGAATTTCATACTGTACCTGGATCTGCTGAAGCCATTTCTGACTGTCCGAGAGCCAGCATGTACCGCTCCTCAACTGCCTCCATTGTGGATCATCAGTAGGGCTGTCAGATTTAGGACATAAAAATACAGGATACCCAGTTAAACTTGAACTTCACATGAATAATAAGTCATTATTTTTAGTATAAGTAGATCCTATGAACTATTTGGGGCATACTTATCTTCAAAATGTACTCGTTGTTTTTCAAACATTCATATTTAACTAAACAGCCTATATTTTATCTGTCAACCCTACTCAGCAGAAATGATGGAGGCTCATAGAGATCCAGGAGACGCCTCAGCGCCTCCTCAGCTTTTATTTCTACGTCCTGGACAGTGAGCACGAACCTTCCACTCCGTCATTGGCTAGAATGTAGGATATTCTCTGTTTTAGAGCATTTTCTACTTGTCATTGTTATTATCTTCCTTATTTTAAAGAGATGTTTATTTTTTCCCAATCTTAATAGCTCATCCAAAAGTATTTCAAAGTTCATTAGACAAGGGAAAAACAACATGGTTCTGAAAAGTGAAGGAAACCGCCTGGTGTTTAGTAAAGAAGTAGTAGGGAGATTGAAAAAGCCAAACTTAATAAGCAGATCTCTCCAAGGGTATTTTCAGAGCTTGATACCCTCCCACGCCCTGAAAATATTATTACATCAAGAATGTAGAACTGCTAACCAAATGTAAGGCTCCCATATGATTCTATCAAACTGAGGATGCTTCTTTACTAAGCAGTGAGCACACTTGCTGCCCCAGGGACCTTGGCAGTTGCAACGTAGGGCTCTTTCCTTTGGGATGGAAACAGCAAGTTTTCCTGTGGTCTACACGCTGGCCCCCAAAATACTACCCTCCCAATACTTGTCAACTTTAAGTATTTTCCTACATATCTCCATTTTTCTGTTACTATTTGGACTACATCCTAGACTTGACGCTACATAAATTGCATTCAAGAAGCTATTTTTAAAAGTTGGTAGGAAACCTTAAATCTATGGCTTGCAGTCCCTGGCTTACTTTCATCCAGGTGCATAAGGGTTTTCAAAAGTAGTCAGGTTAGTTACCCCGTATCACAGCCCCACGCTTGTGTCACAGATATAAAAATGGAACATGATATTTAAGGTTTTAGTTGCCAAATCATCAAGCCTCCCAGACAGAGGCAACAGAGCAAAATGATTACAGAGGCATGGATTTTGATTTGCTCCAGTGTCTTGGGCAAGTCACTTGGCCTCTGTATTTATTTGTACTTATCTGCACTTATCTGTCACTTGGGGGTCATAATTGTACCTGGTCCATGGGTACGCTGTACAAATGATCTGTAAAGTAGTTACAAGAAACCGACACAGAGTAAGCACTCCACAGACATTGGCTATTAGCTATTGGAAATAGTTCTCCGTGAAACAGATGACTTTATCAGTGGATGACTCGGTGGGAGACAGTGAATCACAGAATCACAGCATGTTGAAAGGGACCTAGTTCACACTCTTATGTGAAAAAAAGAAAAGTGTGCATGGGTAGAAAATGTCTGAAACTTTACCTAACAAATAGTTCATCATGTTAGCATTGAGGATTAGAATAAATCAGGAAAGGAGGAAAGAAAAACTTGAGTGTAATTCAATTTCTCTATCATTTGTGTTTCTACACTGAGACTCTGAATACACTGGAAGTGCAATTTTTTTTAATGTGGCGGGATAAATGTTTTCAAGTTTTCCTGATCCATCCATATTATTATCTCAGAATTGCTGGCAGTTCTTGCCATCTTCGGATCTACACCCATGTGTGTCAGTGGGCCATTCTGGACGGAGGAGATAATAGAGCAGAAGTGAAGTGAGAGGAAAGGAGAGAAAAGATTTTCTCTTTTCTCTTCAAAGAGGAAAGGTCTTTGGAATGGGAACAACTCACAACCAAACTTTGGGGAAAGGATGTGATGGAAAATGAGACAAACATCCTACCCCTGTGATGAGAAGGATTCCCTGGGCTGGATGGAGGGAGGTCACAGGTGGCTGGACAAGGAAACCAACTAGGGAGAAACACACACAAGTGCAGGGCAAACACCCTGAGGCCACTCAGCCTGACTCCATGCAAACATGTGTCCAGCAGCCAGCCCTTCACCTGTGGCTCCCCAGCAAGACAGGTACCTCGGTTGTGCCAACTCATTCTGAGTCCATTATGCCTGGCCATTCATAAACCGCTGTCTAACGTGTGAGGAATAAACTCTCAATGTTTATGAGGAAACTGGGGAAGAAGATTGAAAGGTTACTTAAACGGAAAAAAAAGAAATTCAGGAAGGCAGGATGGTAGAGAGACAAGAAAAAGACCTTAAAAGATAGAAAGGATTTGCCAAAGAAGAGAAAGAAAAAGAAATGATTCCGAATGGGTTAACCTGCAGCTAGGAAGTTAAGAAAGATTATTGATGAGTGAAGACTATGGAATAAAGTGAATAAAATTTATCCAAAATTAGTGAGAATATGGTAAGCAGCATGATTATCAAATTATGAATTGGCTGCAATGGCATTCTAGGGGGACACTAGGAAGGGGAAGCAAATGTTCCTGAGATGACAGTAGCAGGCGGAAAGTTGTTTCAGGGGAAGATCAGTCTTGCAGAGGGTGTATCAGAGGAGGGCAAGTGTGAGCAAGCAAGGAAATACTAAGTGTATACGGTTCCTTCACTGAGTGCACCCAGCCACGTGGTCAGCCTTGAGAACAAGCAGGACTTCAGGTACTGGAGCTACATTTCAGTCATCAAGACTTGAGAAGACACCCTTAACTCAGGTCTTCTCTTCAAACTCCATCTTTCCTTCTTAACCTTCATTTGGCCTCTTCCCTTACCCTCAAACTGTGGACTGAGGCCACAGAGCAAGATGGGTCACTAGTGTCCTCCATCCCCTGGCGACTGTGGTTCACATCAGTGGAGTACCAAAGGCAATAACCAAGTAACAGACACAAGAGTGTATGAAGAAGAAGAGATTCTGATAAGGCTTTCTGTGACAGTGTGGGCCAAGTCGGCTCTATATGGCTGGTATCACGTGAATTATGAGCAGCCTTAGGGGAGAAGTCCTCAGAAGGCAGAGCCTGGCTCTCGAGAGGCTCTGCGTGCTCACAGCCCACTCCAAGACCTCAGTTACAGCTTCGGCCCCCAATATCCCTCCCTCTGCCTGCTCATAGTTTTTGAAGTCTTCTTTCCTCCACATTTCTCTTGAGAGGTGGAGGAGGAAGATGAGCTTCAGGCCAGCTCAGACTCCCCTGGGATCCCAGCAGGATGCCTATCATTAACCTTCCTTCTAGGAAGTTCCTAAGATCTTCACATTTGGGGCAGTTCTCATTTCAGCTGTGCTTCAAATTGCTGGCTGGAGACGGCCTGTTGGAAGGTGGCTAAAAGCAAGTAGCAATCCTTCGGGCAGCCTGTCCCTTCTCGACTGTCAGACATCTGCAGGGATATTCTAGGAAATGTTGTTTCTTCTAGAGAAGGGAGGGAAACAATCCAATTGTCCAATAATGCTTGAATGGAAAATAAATGATGCTATATGCATGTGATGAAATAATATCAAACAGTCAAAAATCAAAGACCTAGATCTATATGGATTCACGTGGATAAATCTTGAAAACATAATATTGATTGAAAGAAAATAAGATAAAGAACGTTAGATTGTGATAACAGGTATGTAAGTATTTAAATATTTAAATCAATTCAACATATTGCTTCTATATATATAGATGCAATAAAATAAACTTTATCCAAAGAACACATTATTTACATTTAATATGCTCATTTATCTAGGAGACCCAAAAGAACCCACAGATAAACTAGCAGGAACTAATAAGACGGTTCAACAAGGCACACACATACAAGATCAATAAATTTTAAAAATCAATCAGGCTCCTCTACACTGGCGATAACAAATTAGAAACTGTAAAAGAAAATAAGAAAAAAAGAAGATCTAAAAAGAGTCACAAGAGCCGTATAAATTATTTAGAGCTAAGCATACGTAGAAGGCAATATAACTAACAAACTGAGTACGAACAGTTAAACTCTGCCCAACCCAAGGTTAGGAAAAGACTGTTGTTACTTTATGAGAACAGACCGTCTTCTTAAGGAGCAGATCAGTAAGTGAGAGTGAATCAAAGAAACACAGCATTTGAAAAGTCAGCTAGTCCAAGCCTCTTGATCGCACATACGGAAGCTGAAGCCCAGATAGGTTGAGTTACTTGCTAAAGGGCCCAATGTCCTGATTCGAGGACTAGCATTATTCACTCATTCATAAGACACAATCAAATGCAGTACCTTGGAAAGAGATGGGCAAAAAATGAAGAAATCAATTATATAGTTCCTCATCTTTAAGTACAGAAATAGCTGTGACAAAATTACACGTATTGAGGGAAAATTGAAGTGCAGAGTTTAAAATGTCAATAATCCACAGGGAAACTGGAGACCATTTAAAATATTCATATTAAATCTCTCTAGAAAAGACATTAAAAGATGTCCAATCAAAATGTGAATTTTCTAATAGACATGGTATGATACAATTTATAATAGATATGGTATGAACCTTTCCCTTTCACGGGAAAGCATCGGCTGGGAAAAAGGAATTGTTCTTGAAAATGGGGCCTGTGCTACTGCAGACACTGTGCTCAACCTAGGTCCACCGAATGCACTGATGTCAGCACTGAGGTCACAGAATTCCACTGTGCGCCTGGCAACCTTGCAAACATAACAGCCCTGGTGAGCACTAGGCAGTACTGCTGGTTCACTAAGTGGTACAAGTTTTTCAGCCATTTAGGAGACTTGACTATTTTTGTTTGTATTGAATCATTTCAACGGATTGCCCAAGAGCCAAGAAGGGCCAACCTGTAGGGAAGAGGAGGAGTTGGACATCTCTTGAGGCATCTTCTAAGGGAGACTTCTAGTTGGTACGATGGAACGGCGACAAAAGAGGAAACATCTGGAAAATGAAGAGTCCCAGGAAACTGCCGAGAACGGAGGAGGTATGTGGGGGGCAACTTGTCTGGGACACATGGGTTTCTGCCAAACTGAAGCTTCTCTAGGAAGCGGGGGACTGAGAACGTGTCACCTGTGAAGCATGGAGCGAGAGACCTTGTCTCACTGATGCTGCCGTATCTATCTGGAGGGCCCCTGTGGTGTGAGACGGCACAGAACGGCCAGATGCCCCCTGGGAGATGGGAGGTCAGCTCCGCTGGTCTGAGGACTCTCTCCTGGGGCAGCCGGGCCTGGAGCTTTGTCGGACTCACAGCAGGCTGCATCCTGCTTGCACAGACCTAGAGGTGCAGCTTTTCTCAGTCCCCGATTTCTCTCTTATGCTCTTGGATCTTTCCCTGGGGTCATGAGGTGGGGGATGTGAAGGATGCAAGGATGCTGAGAGAGACCCATGAGTTACTTGGCCTCTTTTACCAAAGTGGAAAGAGAAGCCCCATGAGTTGAAGGCCCTGTTGAAAAATATCTTGACAAGTGGAATGCACTTTGAAAGAAGATTGTTTGTCTAGGGATGGTGTCATATTGAAAGCAAGGAGGATTTATTCCTTCAACAGGAAGAATTTCCCAAAGGAGATCAAGGGAAGGGAAGGGTTTTCCAGAGACTGAGACCGCGTGAGCGGGGGTGAGAAATGGCCTCAGGGTCCTGCGGGGAGCTCTGAGAGCCACGGGCCACGTGGTGCCTGCGTGCATTAAATGGAGGCGAGTAGCTTGCCCTGGGAGAGGGGTGGTCACCCCAGAGCTCCAGCTAGAGGCCTCTGCCCCAGATTAGAGCCCAGTAGCTCCTACCAGGCCCAGGGCCCTGGAGACTGTAGGATGGGCCCTGGGAATGGAGCTCTAGACAGCAGGCAGATTTCCAGGCAGTGGCTGGGACAGGCTGGGGAAGGCAATGACTGCCCCTGACCATTCAGAATATTTTGCTCTATGTTCCTGTGTGTGTGTGTGTGTGTGAGTGTGAGTGTGTGTGTGTGTGTGTGTGTGTGTGTGTGGTAGTGCAGAGAAGAGCGAGATGAATGGGGTTAGAGTGCTTACCAGATATAAAGTCTGCGTGGTAAAGTTCTTGTCACCCTGCCTGGACCTGGCTGACACTCGGTGTACGTAAGAGTGTATACAGAATTCTTGTTAGGGGTGTTTTATGAGACAGTAACTCATACACCCATGTACACTCTGATGCAGCAAAAATATCACACACCCCACATATAACTTCCTTAGTAAACCACACACAGCACATGGAGGTATATACACGGATCCCTCCTGTACTACGTTCTCATACAACCCACCTGTATCACAATCCTCTCCTCCAACACCAAACGCTGGAGATGAGATATGTATATAGACACACACACTATATATATAGGACACACACACACACACACACACACACACACTATATATATATATATATATATATGTATCTCCACAACTCTCGCACAAACACAGCTAACTTCAGCCATCGCTAAATACCTCTGTAAGAACCAGTCACGTGTCATACACACCACACTTGTAACACATTCTTGAGTAATGCCAGACCCGCTTTGTACAAACCACAGTAAACCACAGTCTCAGTAACCCATGTCAGGATTGCCAGAGAAAATATGGGCTATCCAGTTCAATTTGAATTCCAGATAAACAACAAGTAATTTTTCAGTATCAGTATGTCCCAAATATTGTATGGGTCATACTTACACTAAAACTAAGTAAGAACAAATACTGCATGGGAATACTTACACTAAAAAATTATTCTGGGTTTATCTGAAACTGAAATTTAACTGGGTGCCTTGTATTCTTGTTCGCTAAGTCTGGCAACCCTTATATACTTACCACCAGCTGATGTATTATATATTTATTGTAGTTTTGTTTAGTGTGTGTCTTCCCCTACTAGAATGTGCAGCGTTACCAAAGACTACAACAATGGAAGAGTGCCGGATACACAGGAGTAGCTGCTTACTGAATCTTGGTGAATGAATGAATGAACACGCACCATAAATACAAGCCACACCATGTAATGAGGAAACGTTACATGTCCCAGAATTCCTGAGTTGTGAACAGAGAAAATGCACACAAAGGCCACAGACACAGATAGACACATCTGCACTGTGCTCCCCATGCCAACCCCACACTTACCACAGACTTAACTGATACACATCACTCACTCTTCCCACACACTCACAGTCACCACCGAGGCCTACATTACCAACTAGACAGTGAGAGAATAAGTATTGATTGGAATTAAATCCTGGAGGATCCACTGGGAACCACACTCTCAACTGTGTGTATTCACTGCACCTGACACGTGTCACACACTCAGTAAATATTTGTGGACAGACGACTGATGAACCCACCCTGAGCCTTTCATTCCTCCCTCAGGAATCTCGAAGTCACAAGAGGATCCCCCTCGGCTTGGATCCACTGTGGTGGCCCAAGGCTGCAGCCCAGGGGCAGTGGAGGTCTCCTCTGCCCCTAAATACTTCTTCTGTACTTCTACTCCGCGCAAGCTCAGCTACGCTGGTAAGGGAGCGGGGCTCCTCAGGTGAGGGGGTGCTTGGCTGTGAGGCAGGAGGCACACAGATCCCAGGGAGGCTGAGAGGAAATCCAGGGTCATCAGAGGTGATGAGGGCTCTGTGGAGGAGCCTGGGCAGGATGGCTGAGCTGTTCCGAGGGCGTGGATGCCAGCTGAGACTGGTGGGGGGGGCGGTGTGAATACTGGTAGTACCATGGTGGGGAAGTCAAGGAGCAGGGTCCGGAAAGGTCTGGGCTTGAGGTGGAGGGAAGAGGGACCAGATTAAGCATCTTCAGAGGAAAATGTAGGCTTTGTGTTTGCCTTTGCTTCCAGAGAAGGACAGAGTTCTGCATCATACACCTCCAGGCTGAGAGCAGGACCATCCAGCTCAGGTCCACACAGCTCACACATACATCTGCCCTCCAGGCACAGCCCTTCTCACAGCACACATAAACCCCAAGCACCACAGCCCCATTCCACAAGTAATGCACCACCGATATTCCCAAAATCACACTCCTTGTCATACACGCATCCAGCCGCATCCCTCACATACCACAGCCCTCACCACCATACTCCACACCCCTGTATACAGACACCGCTCCAGTATCCCCCCCACGCACATGAAAAGCCCACAGATGACACCAGATACACCGCTCCATCCTACGGCCAACAGACACCAAGCTCACGACATAGCTACGTCATGCAAATGTCCCTCTCTCGTCTACCACACCTGCTCCCTCAGCTTCCGGCACGGCCCATGCATGTTATTATGGTTTTAATTTCCTTTTTCAGCAATGCGGAAATTTCGAGACACTGCCTGGCCTACAGCACCCCTAGCCCAGGTTCAGGAAGAAGGGGAGACCGCTCCCCCATCACACTGTGTCTCCTCCTCACTCTCTTCACCCTGTAAGGACTATCTGCACCCAGACAAAGAGGAAAGGGGCATGAAAATATACTACATGCAGGTACAAGTGAACAAGGGTGTCGCTGTCTCCTGGAAGACAAAGAAACCCTTGGAGTTGCCTGAAAAGCAGCTGACGATAGAAGAAGTGACCCTTCCTGAGGATGCGTGCACAGTAGGCACTTGCCCCTCTGATGTGTTCACCGAAAGCCTCCTGTCTGACAGTGAGCCCACTGGGGAGGAGAAAGAGTATGAGGAAAGGGCAGAGCCAGGCAGCCCATCAGGGTCACCTGCCATCGAGGAGAGACCCAGGGCCAAGACACCGGACTGGATGGTGACCATGGAGACCGGCTTCAGGTGCATGGCCTGCTGCCGGGTCTTCCCCACCTTGGAGATCCTCCAGCAGCACGTGAAGGGCGGCGTCCTGCAGGGCTTCAGCTGCCGTGCCTTTCATCTCAACATGGCCCAGTGGATGGGCAATGTGGAATCCGAGAGCACACCTGAGGAGGAGGAGGAGGAGGAGGAAGAGAAGCAAGAAGAAAAGGAGAATGAGGGAGAGCAGCCCACGGGGGAAGGCCCCAGCCCAAAGAGACCCCGCAGGCAGGGTCTTTTCTCTCCTTTGAGTTCCAAACAGCAACTGAGATTCATGGGACAGAAGATCCTGGAAGACGGTGTGGCCGTCCCTTGGAAGAGGTAAGGCTTGAGGCTGGCAGTCTTCTGAGCCTATGTCACGAGGGCCCAGAGGAGTCTAAGGGAAGGGGCCGCACACATGTGCTGGTTTACCTAATGGCTCTGCAGTTGCATCAAATGGGACACACCCAGCACTAACAAAGGCATTGACCTCTGTTGACGTAAACAAGAAGGTGGAGCCTTTTCCTAGGAGTTTTCTCAGGGTCTGCACGATGGACCTCAACTCTTAGAGGACGTACTGCCAGCAGCTCCTTCTCGGCAGAGAGAGCCAGGAGTGGTCTCAAGAGAGGACAGGGGCCCTTGCAGGACCAGAACTTTGAGGTCTGAGAGCCTTGGGCCTGAGCCAAGATCTCACCCTGACCACTGTACCTAGCCTTCTTTGACAAAGGGGAATATGAAAGAGAGTCACGTGGAAATGAGGTCCCCCGAGATATGGAAATGTTCCAGAACCTTCGTTGCGTGGTATTTGATCTGGAGCCAAGCTCACTGTGGTGTGTGTGGCTCTGAGCATTAAGGCAATGCTGGAGGGTAACCCTGACCAGCAGAGCTTGGAGTGCTTCTTGTCTCTTCCTGTCCTACCTCATTTGTTTTATCCCTTCCAGGGAGAAGAAAGGACCCTCGGGAGGGTAGCAGACAGAATGCCGTGGTCTGAAGGAGGATGAAGGGACCGGCACTCAGTCTAACATCATATGACAATAGAAGCGTCCTATGCAATAAAGGGCATTCTCCAAACCTTTCCTGGAGCTTTTATTTAATGACATTTTTCTATCTATGCATCTATCTGTCATCTACATCTGTATCTTTCAAGGTTTGTGAACAAGCTTTCACATAAGCACTAGAGACGTCCGCCAGCATTTTCCAGAAGAGGCCTGGAAATTGCTGGGGACTCCTCACAAATAGGGAACGGCCACAACCCCTGCCACACAGACTATGCGCGTGGCCCTCCTGACGTACTCCCACTCTCTCTCTGAATTTCCCAACGTCTGAGATGAGGGTGCTGGCTGGAGGCAATGATCACGTGCAGGCTGAATCTTCTCCAGATTCTGATTCTCTTCCTGGGCATATCGTCCTCAAGCACAGTCTCCATGTCCCTGGCCACACTGATCTCTCTCCTTCAGTCCTTCCCTCCCTCCCTCTCCTGCCTCCCAGTGCAGAGAATACTTTTTTGCATTTGAGACGACATTTATTTTTGGTTCACAGAATTCTCACCTGTTCTACTGTGGCCTCCGTTGTGAACATTCCAAAGCTGAGACTTTTCTGTTTTTCTCCCTCATTTCTGCTGAGTCTTTACCTTCCTAATGCAGTGAACTCACAGTGCCTAGCTGACTGGATGGGGAAAAAGTTCCAGGGAGCAAAGAGAAATAATAAAAGAATATATCAGTTAATTTTTCATAGTGTTATCCAACTACATATTTTTAAAATTTTGGAATAATATTAGGAATCTTCTCTTTATAAAAAACTGAATTATCAGGCTTCCCTGGTGGAGCAGTGGTTAAGAATATGCCTGCGAATGCAGGGGACATGGGTTCGAGCCCTGTTCTGGGAAGATCCCACGTGCCACGGAGTAACTAAGCCCACGCGCCACAACTACTGAGCCTGCGCTCTAGAGCCCGTGCCACATCTACCGAGCCCACGTGCCACAACTACAGAAGCCTGCGTGCCTAGAGCCCATGCTCCGCAACAAGAGAAGCCACTGCAATGAGAAGCCCGTGCACCACAGCGAAGAGGAGCCCCCACTCACTGCAACTAGAGAACGCCCGCTAGCAGCAACAAAGACCCAATGCAGCCCCAAATAAATTAATTAATTTTTAAAAATTGAATTAGTTTCAAGGGTACAATGTATAAAAGTACAATAAAAGCCCCCCTTCATAACCCCCCAACCCTACTCTCAAGATGGAATAGATATGCTGTGATACAATTTATAGTCGTAGTACTACTCCTCCTCCCACCACATCCGAAATCCTCTGAGCCAGGAGCAGCAGCTTCCTTTCACAATGCTAGGACCCGCCACAAGACACATGATAATCCCTTTGGACATTTCAAGGAGCGGCACCAAGGGAACAGTACCGGGGAAATGCCACTGACAGCTCAGAATATCCATGGCATTTCTAGAGCCTCGGCACTGCTCTCGCTCTGGGAATGAAGATCCAAAAAGCACATCGGAGAATGTTCATAGTTGTAAACAAGCTCCACCTTTGAAACACAATCTACATAGAACCACATATACAAGCCTGCACGATGGATGAAGCCAAGGTCTCCTCCATGATTTCCCTTCTGACCACCTTATTGTCTCCTCAACCATAAAAGGTGAACTTGAAACTCAGGACCTTGCCTTGTCACCAGAAACATCCAAGCTTGGATCAGTCTTTCTAAGACCAGATACTTGCTCTCTGAACTATTAGAGACTTGTCACATACACACAGGTAGAACAGGATTATTTCTATCTACCTGGAGACATGGAGTCTTTCACATTGCTCCTGTTAAAACTCTCACAACAGCAAAACTTTACCTACAAAGGGTTCAAGCTATGACACTCCCAATTTCCACAAACCTCCTCAGCTCTTGTGAGTCACATGCAGCCAATTCCAGGAATTGGAAACATGGTTGTGAGGATGAAACTGACTTTGGGGCTCCCCTTGGATATGGTCTTCCAGACTTACCAAAAGGCCATTAAGAGGAAGGTTTACCCCACCTCAGGGAAACCCGAGGCAGTACTTGCAGTCAAGGGCTGGCCATGGCTTCTGAGCTACATCCAAAAAGAATTTCATACTGTACCTGGATCTGCTGAAGCCATTTCTGACTGTCCGAGAGCCAGCATGTACCGCTCCTCAACTGCCTCCATTGTGGATCATCAGTAGGGCTGTCAGATTTAGGACATAAAAATACAGGATACCCAGTTAAACTTGAACTTCACATGAATAATAAGTCATTATTTTTAGTATAAGTAGATCCTATGAACTATTTGGGGCATACTTATCTTCAAAATGTACTCGTTGTTTTTCAAACATTCATATTTAACTAAACAGCCTATATTTTATCTGTCAACCCTACTCAGCAGAAATGATGGAGGCTCATAGAGATCCAGGAGACGCCTCAGCGCCTCCTCAGCTTTTATTTCTACGTCCTGGACAGCGAGCACGAACCTTCCACTCCGTCATTGGCTAGAATGGAGGATATTCTCTGTTTTAGAGCTTTTTCTACTTGTCATTGTTATTATCTTCCTTATTTTAAAGAGATGTTTATTTTTTCCCAATCTTAATAGCTCATCCAAAAGTATTTCAAAGTTCATTAGACAAGGGAAAAACAACATGGTTCTGAAAAGTGAAGGAAACCGCCTGGTGTTTAGTAAAGAAGTAGTAGGGAGATTGAAAAAGCCAAACTTAATAAGCAGATCTCTCCAAGGGTATTTTCAGAGCTTGATACCCTCCCACGCCCTGAAAATATTATTACATCAAGAATGTAGAACTGCTAACCAAATGTAAGGCTCCCATATGATTCTATCAAACTGAGGATGCTTCTTTACTAAGCAGTGAGCACACTTGCTGCCCCAGGGACCTTGGCAGTTGCAACGTAGGGCTCTTTCCTTTGGGATGGAAACAGCAAGTTTTCCTGTGGTCTACACGCTGGCCCCCAAAATACTACACTCCCAATACTTGTCAACTTTAAGTATTTTCCTACATATCTCCATTTTTCTGTTACTATTTGGACTACATCCTAGACTTGACGCTACATAAATTGCATTCAAGAAGCTATTTTTAAAAGTTGGTAGGAAACCTTAAATCTATGGCTTGCAGTCCCTGGCTTACTTTCATCCAGGTGCATAAGGGTTTTCAAAAGTAGTCAGGTTAGTTACCCCGTATCACAGCCCCACGCTTGTGTCACAGATATAAAAATGGAACATGATATTTAAGGTTTTAGTTGCCAAATCATCAAGCCTCCCAGACAGAGGCAACAGAGCAAAATGATTACAGAGGCATGGATTTTGATTTGCTCCAGTGTCTTGGGCAAGTCACTTGGCCTCTGTATTTATTTGTACTTATCTGCACTTATCTGTCACTTGGGGGTCATAATTGTACCTGGTCCATGGGTACGCTGTACAAATGATCTGTAAAGTAGTTACAAGAAACCGACACAGAGTAAGAACTCCACAGACATTGGCTATTAGCTATTGGAAATAGTTCTCCGTGAAACAGATGACTTTATCAGTGGATGACTCGGTGGGAGACAGTGAATCACAGAATCACAGCATGTTGAAAGTGACCTAGTTCACACTCTTATGTGAAAAAAAGAAAAGTGTGCATGGGTAGAAAATGTCTGAAACTTTACCTAACAAATAGTTCATCATGTTAGCATTGAGGATTAGAATAAATCAGGAAAGGAGGAAAGAAAAACTTGAGTGTAATTCAATTTCTCTATCATTTGTGTTTCTACACTGAGACTCTGAATACACTGGAAGTGCAATTTTTTTTAATGTGGCGGGATAAAGGTTTTCAAGTTTTCCTGATCCATCCATATTATTATCTCAGAATTGCTGGCAGTTCTTGCCATCTTCGGATCTACACCCATGTGTGTCAGTGGGCCATTCTGGACGGAGGAGATAATAGAGCAGAAGTGAAGTGAGAGGAAAGGAGAGACAAGATTTTCTCTTTTCTCTTCAAAGAGGAAAGGTCTTTGGAATGGGAACAACTCACAACCAAACTTTGGGCAAAGGATGTGATGGAAAATGAGACAAACATCCTACCCCTGTGATGAGAAGGATTCCCTGGGCTGGATGGAGGGAGGTCACAGGTGGCTGGACAAGGAAACCAACTAGGGAGAAACACACACAAGTGCAGGGCAAACACCCTGAGGCCACTCAGCCTGACTCCATGCAAACATGTGTCCAGCAGCCAGCCCTTCACCTGTGGCTCCCCAGCAAGACAGGTACCTCGGTTGTGCCAACTCATTCTGAGTCCATTATGCCTGGCCATTCATAAACCGCTGTCTAACGTGTGAGGAATAAACTCTCAATGTTTATGAGGAAACTGGGGAAGAAGTTTGAAAGGTTACTTAAACGGAAAAAAAAGAAATTCAGGAAGGCAGGATGGTAGAGAGACAAGAAAAAGACCTTAAAAGATAGAAAGGATTTGCCAAAGAAGAGAAAGAAAAAGAAATGATTCCGAATGGGTTAACCTGCAGCTAGGAAGTTAAGAAAGATTATTGATGGGTGAAGACTATGGAATAAAGCGAATAAAATTTATCCAAAATTAGTGAGAATATGGTAAGCAGCATGATTATCAAATTATGAATTGGCTGCAATGGCATTCTAGGGGGACACTAGGAAGGGGAAGCAAATGTTCCTGAGATGACAGTAGCAGGCGGAAAGTTGTTTCAGGGGAAGATCAGTCTTGCAGAGGGTGTATCAGAGGAGGGCAAGTGTGAGCAAGCAAGGAAATACTAAGTGTATACGGTTCCTTCACTGAGTGCACCCAGCCACGTGGTCAGCCTTGAGAACAAGCAGGACTTCAGGTACTGGAGCTACATTTCAGTCATCAAGACTTGAGAAGACACCCTTAACTCAGGTCTTCTCTTCAAACTCCATCTTTCCTTCTTAACCTTCATTTGGCCTCTTCCCTTACCCTCAAACTGTGGACTGAGGCCACAGAGCAAGATGGGTCACTAGTGTCCTCCATCCCCTGGCGACTGTGGTTCACATCAGTGGAGTACCAAAGGCAATAACCAAGTAACAGACACAAGAGTGTATGAAGAAGAAGAGATTCTGATAAGGCTTTCTGTGACAGTGTGGGCCAAGTCGGCTCTATATGGCTGGTATCACGTGAATTATGAGCAGCCTTAGGGGAGAAGTCCTCAGAAGGCAGAGCCTGGCTCTCGAGAGGCTCTGCGTGCTCACAGCCCACTCCAAGACCTCAGTTACAGCTTCGGCCCCCAATATCCCTCCCTCTGCCTGCTCATAGTTTTTGAAGTCTTCTTTCCTCCACATTTCTCTTGAGAGGTGGAGGAGGAAGATGAGCTTCAGGCCAGCTCAGACTCCCCTGGGATCCCAGCAGGATGCCTATCATTAACCTTCCTTCTAGGAAGTTCCTAAGATCTTCACATTTGGGGCAGTTCTCATTTCAGCTGTGCTTCAAATTGCTGGCTGGAGACGGCCTGTTGGAAGGTGGCTAAAAGCAAGTAGCAATCCTTCGGGCAGCCTGTCCCTTCTCGACTGTCAGACATCTGCAGGGATATTCTAGGAAATGTTGTTTCTTCTAGAGAAGGGAGGGAAACAATCCAATTGTCCAATAATGCTTGAATGGAAAATAAATGATGCTATATGCATGTGATGAAATAATATCAAACAGTCAAAAATCAAAGACCTAGATCTATATGGATTCACGTGGATAAATCTTGAAAACATAATATTGATTGAAAGAAAATAAGATAAAGAACGTTAGATTGTGATAACAGGTATGTAAGTATTTAAATATTTAAATCAATTCAACATATTGCTTCTATATATATAGATGCAATAAAATAAACTTTATCCAAAGAACACATTATTTACATTTAATATGCTCATTTATCTAGGAGACCCAAAAGAACCCACAGATAAACTAGCAGGAACTAATAAGACGGTTCAACAAGGCACACACATACAAGATCAATAAATTTTAAAAATCAATCAGGCTCCTCTACACTGGCGATAACAAATTAGAAACTGTAAAAGAAAATAAGAAAAAAAGAAGATCTAAAAAGAGTCACAAGAGCCGTATAAATTATTTAGAGCTAAGCATACGTAGAAGGCAATATAACTAACAAACTGAGTACGAACAGTTAAACTCCGCCCAACCCAAGGTTAGGAAAAGACTTTTGTTACTTTATGAGAACAGACCCTCTTCTTAAGGAGCAGATCAGTAAGTGAGAGTGACTCAAAGAAACACAGCATTTGAAAAGTCAGCTAGTCCAAGCCTCTTGATCGCACATACGGAAGCTGAAGCCCAGATAGGTTGAGTTACTTGCTAAAGGGCCCAATGTCCTGATTCAAGGACTAGCATTTTTCACTCATTCATAAGACACAAGCAAATGCAGTACCTTGGAAAGAGATGGGGAAAAAAATGAAGAAATCAATTATATAGTTCCTCATCTTTAAGTACAGAAATAGCTGTGACAAAATTACACGTATTGAGGGAAAATTGAAGTGCAGAGTTTAAAATGTCAATAATCCACAGGGAAACTGGAGACCATTTAAAATATTCATATTAAATCTCTCTAGAAAAGACATTAAAAGATGTCCAATCAAAATGTGAATTTTCTAATAGACATGGTATGATACAATTTATAATAGATATGGTATGAACCTTTCCCTTTCACGGGAAAGCATCGGCTGGGAAAAAGGAATTGTTCTTGAAAATGGGGCCTGTGCTACTGCAGACACTGTGCTCAACCTAGGTCCACCGAATGCACTGATGTCAGCACTGAGGTCACAGAATTCCACTGTGCGCCTGGCAACCTTGCAAACATAACAGCCCTGGTGAGCACTAGGCAGTACTGCTGGTTCACTAAGTGGTACAAGTTTTTCAGCCATTTAGGAGACTTGACTATTTTTGTTTGTATTGAATCATTTCAACGGATTGCTCAAGAGCCAAGAAGGGCCAACCTGTAGGGAAGAGGAGGAGTTGGACATCTCTTGAGGCATCTTCTAAGGGAGACTTCTAGTTGGTACGATGGAACGGCGACAAAAGAGGAAACATCTGGAAAATGAAGAGTCCCAGGAAACTGCCGAGAACGGAGGAGGTATGTGGGGGGCAACTTGTCTGGGGCACATGGGTTTCTGCCAAACTGAAGCTTCTCTAGGAAGCGGGGGACTGAGAACGTGTCACCTGTGAAGCATGGAGCGAGAGACCTTGTCTCACTGATGCTGCCGTATCTATCTGGAGGGCCCCTGTGGTGTGAGACGGCACAGAACGGCCAGATGCCCCCTGGGAGATGGGAGGTCAGCTCCGCTGGTCTGAGGACTCTCTCCTGGGGCAGCCGGGCCTGGAGCTTTGTCGGACTCACAGCAGGCTGCATCCTGCTTGCACAGACCTAGAGGTGCAGCTTTTCTCAGTCCCCGATTTCTCTCTTATGCTCTTGGATCTTTCCCTGGGGTCATGAGGTGGGGGATGTGAAGGATGCAAGGATGCTGAGAGAGACCCATGAGTTACTTGGCCTCTTTTACCAAAGTGGAAAGAGAAGCCCCATGAGTTGAAGGCCCTGTTGAAAAATATCTTGACAAGTGGAATGCACTTTGAAAGAAGATTGTTTGTCTAGGGATGGTGTCATATTGAAAGCAAGGAGATTTTATTCCTTCAACAGGAAGAATTTCCCAAAGGAGATCAAGGGAAGGGAAGGGTTTTCCAGAGACTGAGACCGCGTGAGCGGGGGTGAGAAATGGCCTCAGGGTCCTGCGGGGAGCTCTGAGAGCCACGGGCCACGTGGTGCCTGCGTGCATTAAATGGAGGCGAGTAGCTTGCCCTGGGAGAGGGGTGGTCACCCCAGAGCTCCAGCTAGAGGCCTCTGCCCCAGATTAGAGCCCAGTAGCTCCTACCAGGCCCAGGGCCCTGGAGACTGTAGGATGGGCCCTGGGAATGGAGCGCTAGACAGCAGGCAGATTTCCAGGCAGTGGCTGGGACAGGCTGGGGAAGGCAATGACTGCCCCTGACCATTCAGAATATTTTGCCCTATGTTCCTGTGTGTGTGTGTGTGTGTGTGAGTGTGAGTGTGTGTGTGTGTGTTTGTGTGTGTGTGTGTGTGTGTGTGGTAGTGCAGAGAAGAGCGAGATGAATGGGGTTAGAGTGCTTACCAGATATAAAGTCTGCGTGGTAAAGTTCTTGTCACCCTGCCTGGACCTGGCTGACACTCGGTGTACGTAAGAGTGTATACAGAATTCTTGTTAGGGGTGTTTTATGAGACAGTAACTCATACACCCATGTACACTCTGATGCAGCAAAAATATCACACACCCCACATATAACTTCCTTAGTAAACCACACACAGCACATGGAGGTATATACACGGATCCCTCCTGTACTACGTTCTCATACAACCCACCTGTATCACAATCCTCTCCTCCAACACCAAACGCTGGAGATGAGATATGTATATAGACACACACACTATATATATAGGACACACACACACACACACACTATATATATATATATATATATATATATATATATATATGTATCTCCACAACTCTCGCACAAACACAGCTAACTTCAGCCATCGCTAAATACCTCTGTAAGAACCAGTCACGTGTCATACACACCACACTTGTAACACATTCTTGAGTAATGCCAGACCCGCTTTGTACAAACCACAGTAAACCACAGTCTCAGTAACCCATGTCAGGATTGCCAGAGAAAATATGGGCTATCCAGTTCAATTTGAATTCCAGATAAACAACAAGTAATTTTTCAGTATCAGTATGTCCCAAATATTGTATGGGCCATACTTGCACTAAAACTAAGTAAGAACAAATACTGCATGGGAATACTTACACTAAAAAATTATTCTGGGTTTATCTGAAACTGAAATTTAACTGGGTGCCTTGTATTCTTGTTCGCTAAGTCTGGCAACCCTTATATACTTACCACCAGCTGATGTATTATATATTTATTGTAGTTTTGTTTAGTGTGTGTCTTCCCCTACTAGAATGTGCAGCGTTACCAAAGACTACAACAATGGAAGAGTGCCGGATACACAGGAGTAGCTGCTTACTGAATCTTGGTGAATGAATGAATGAACACGCACCATAAATACAAGCCACACCATGTAATGAGGAAACGTTACATGTCCCAGAATTCCTGACTTGTGAACAGAAAAAATGCACACAAAGGCCACAGACACAGATAGACACATCTGCACTGTGCTCCCCATGCCAACCCCACACTTACCACAGACTTAACTGATACACATCACTCACTCTTCCCACACACTCACAGTCACCACCGAGGCCTACATTACCAACTAGACAGTGAGAGAATAAGTATTGATTGGAATTAAATCCTGGAGGATCCACTGGGAACCACACTCTCAACTGTGTGTATTCACTGCACCTGACACGTGTCACACACTCAGTAAATATTTGTGGACAGACGACTGATGAACCCACCCTGAGCCTTTCATTCCTCCCTCAGGAATCTCGAAGTCACAAGAGGATCCCCCTCGGCTTGGATCCACTGTGGTGGCCCAAGTCTGCAGCCCAGGGGCAGTGGAGGTCTCCTCTGCCCCTAAATACTTCTTCTGTACTTCTACTCCACGCAAGCTCAGCTACGCTGGTAAGGGAGCGGGGCTCCTCAGGTGAGGGGGTGCTTGGCTGTGAGGCAGGAGGCACACAGAACCCAGGGAGGCTGAGAGGAAATCCAGGGTCATCAGAGGTGATGAGGGCTCTGTGGAGGAGCCTGGGCAGGATGGCTGAGCTGTTCCGAGGGCGTGGATGCCAGCTGAGACTGGGGGGGGGGGGCGGTGGGAATACTGGTAGTACCATGGTGGGGAAGTCAAGGAGCAGGGTCTGGAAAGGTCTGGGCTTGAGGTGGAGGGAAGAGGGACCAGATTAAGCATCTTCAGAGGAAAATGTAGGCTTTGTGTTTGCCTTTGCTTCCAGAGAAGGACAGAGTTCTACATCATACACCTCCAGCCTGAGAGCAGGACCATCCAGCTCAGGTCCACACAGCTCACACATACATCTGCCCTCCAGGCACAGCCCTTCTCACAGCACACATAAACCCCAAGCACCACAGCCCCATTCCACAAGTAATGCACCACCGATATTCCCAAAATCACACTCCTTGTCATACACGCATCCAGCCGCATCCCTCACATACCACAGCCCTCACCACCATACTCCACAACCCTGTATACAGACACCGCTCCAGTATCCCCCCCACGCACATGAAAAGCCCACAGATGACACCAGATACACCGCTCCATCCTACGGCCAACAGACACCAAGCTCACGACATAGCTACGTCATGCAAATGTCCCTCTCTCGTCTACCACACCTCCTCCCTCAGCTTCCGGCACGGCCCATGCATGTTATTATGGTTTTAATTTCCTTTTTCAGCAATGCGGAAATTTCGAGACACTGCCTGGCCTACAGCACCCCTAGCCCAGGTTCAGGAAGAAGGGGAGACCGCTCCCCCATCACACTGTGTCTCCTCCTCACTCTCTTCACCCTGTAAGGACTATCTGCACCCAGACAAAGAGGAAAGGGGCATGAAAATATACTACATGCAGGTACAAGTGAACAAGGGTGTCGCTGTCTCCTGGAAGACAAAGAAACCCTTGGAGTTGCCTGAAAAGCAGCTGACGATAGAAGAAGTGACCCTTCCTGAGGATGCGTGCACAGTAGGCACTTGCCCCTCTGATGTGTTCACCGAAAGCCTCCTGTCTGACAGTGAGCCCACTGGGGAGGAGAAAGAGTATGAGGAAAGGGCAGAGCCAGGCAGCCCATCAGGGTCACCTGCCATCGAGGAGAGACCCAGGGCCAAGACACCGGACTGGATGGTGACCATGGAGACCGGCTTCAGGTGCATGGCCTGCTGCCGGGTCTTCCCCACCTTGGAGATCCTCCAGCAGCACGTGAAGGGCGGCGTCCTGCAGGGCTTCAGCTGCCGTGCCTTTCATCTCAACATGGCCCAGTGGATGGGCAATGTGGAATCCGAGAGCACACCTGAGGAGGAGGAGGAGGAGGAGGAAGAGAAGCAAGAAGAAAAGGAGAATGAGGGAGAGCAGCCCACGGGGGAAGGCCCCAGCCCAAAGAGACCCCGCAGGCAGGGTCTTTTCTCTCCTTTGAGTTCCAAACAGCAACTGAGATTCATGGGACAGAAGATCCTGGAAGACGGTGTGGCCGTCCCTTGGAAGAGGTAAGGCTTGAGGCTGGCAGTCTTCTGAGCCTATGTCACGAGGGCCCAGAGGAGTCTAAGGGAAGGGGCCGCACACATGTGCTGGTTTACCTAATGGCTCTGCAGTTGCATCAAATGGGACACACCCAGCACTAACAAAGGCATTGACCTCTGTTGACGTAAACAAGAAGGTGGAGCCTTTTCCTAGGAGTTTTCTCAGGGTCTGCACGATGGACCTCAACTCTTAGAGGACGTACTGCCAGCAGCTCCTTCTCGGCAGAGAGAGCCAGGAGTGGTCTCAAGAGAGGACAGGGGCCCTTGCAGGACAAGAACTTTGAGGCCTGAGAGCCTTGGGCCTGAGCCGAGATCTCACCCTGACCACTGTACCTAGCCTTCTTTGACAAAGGGGAATATGAAAGAGAGTCACGTGGAAATGAGGTCCCCCTAGATATGGAAATGTTCCAGAACCTTCGTTGCGTGGTAGTTGATCTGGAGCCAAGCTCACTGTGGTGTGTGTGGCTCTGAGCATTAAGGCAATGCTGGAGGGTAACCCTGACCAGCAGAGCTTGGAGTGCTTCTTGTCTCTTCCTGTCCTACCTCATTTGTTTTATCCCTTCCAGGGAGAAGAAAGGACCCTCGGGAGGGTAGCAGACAGAATGCCGTGGTCTGAAGGAGGATGAAGGGACCGGCACTCAGTCTAACATCATATGACAATAGAAGCGTCCTATGCAATAAAGGGCATTCTCCAAACCTTTCCTGGAGCTTTTATTTAATGACATTTTTCTATCTATGCATCTATCTGTCATCTACATCTGTATCTTTCAAGGTTTGTGAACAAGCTTTCACATAAGCACTAGAGACGTCCGCCAGCATTTTCCAGAAGAGGCCTGGAAATTGCTGGGGACTCCTCACAAATAGGGAACGGCCACAACCCCTGCCACACAGACTATGCGCGTGGCCCTCCTGACGTACTCCCACTCTCTCTCTGAATTTCCCAACGTCTGAGATGAGGGTGCTGGCTGGAGGCAATGATCACGTGCAGGCTGAATCTTCTCCAGATTCTGATTCTCTTCCTGGGCATATCGTCCTCAAGCACAGTCTCCATGTCCCTGGCCACACTGATCTCTCTCCTTCAGTCCTTCCCTCCCTCCCTCTCCTGCCTCCCAGTGCAGAGAATACTTTTTTGCATTTGAGACGACATTTATTTTTGGTTCACAGAATTCTCACCTGTTCTACTGTGGCCTCCGTTGTGAACATTCCAAAGCTGAGACTTTTCTGTTTTTCTCCCTCATTTCTGCTGAGTCTTTACCTTCCTAATGCAGTGAACTCACAGTGCCTAGCTGACTGGATGGGGAAAAAGTTCCAGGGAGCAAAGAGAAATAATAAAAGAATATATCAGTTAATTTTTCATAGTGTTATCCAACTACATATTTTTAAAATTTTGGAATAATATTAGGAATCTTCTCTTTATAAAAAACTGAATTATCAGGCTTCCCTGGTGGAGCAGTGGTTAAGAATATGCCTGCGAATGCAGGGGACATCGGTTCGAGCCCTGTTCTGGGAAGATCCCACGTGCCACGGAGTAACTAAGCCCACGCGCCACAACTACTGAGCCTGCGCTCTAGAGCCCGTGCCACATCTACCGAGCCCACGTGCCACAACTACAGAAGCCTGCGTGCCTAGAGCCCATGCTCCGCAACAAGAGAAGCCACTGCAATGAGAAGCCCGTGCACCACAGCGAAGAGGAGCCCCCGCTCACTGCAACTAGAGAACGCCCGCTAGCAGCAACAAAGACCCAATGCAGCCCCAAATAAATTAATTAATTTTTAAAAATTGAATTAGTTTCAAGGGTACAATGTATAAAAGTACAATAAAAGCCCCCCTTCATAATCCCCAACCCTACTCTCAAGATGGAATAGATATGCTGTGATACAATTTATAGTCGTAGTACTACTCCTCCTCCCACCACATCCGAAATCCTCTGAGCCAGGAGCAGCAGCTTCCTTTCACAATGCTAGGACCCGCCACAAGACACATGATAATCCCTTTGGACATTTCAAGGAGCGGCACCAAGGGAACAGTACCGGGGAAATGCCACTGACAGCTCAGAATATCCATGGCATTTCTAGAGCCTCGGCACTGCTCTCGCTCTGGGAATGAAGATCCAAAAAGCACATCGGAGAATGTTCATAGTTGTAAACAAGCTCCACCTTTGAAACACAATCTACATAGAACCACATATACAAGCCTGCACGATGGATGAAGCCAACGTCTCCTCCATGATTTCCCTTCTGACCACCTTATTGTCTCCTCAACCATAAAAGGTGAACTTGAAACTCAGGACCTTGCCTTGTCACCAGAAACATCCAAGCTTGGATCAGTCTTTCTAAGACCAGATACTTGCTCTCTGAACTATTAGAGACTTGTCACATACACACAGGTAGAACAGGATTATTTCTATCTACCTGGGGACTTGGAATCTTTCACATTGCTCCTGTTAAAACTCTCACAACAGCAAAATTTTACCTACAAAGTGTTCAAGCTATGACACTCCCAACTTCCACAAACCTCCTCAGCTCTTGTGAGTCACATGCAGCCAATTCCAGGAATTGGAAACATGGTTGTGAGGATGAAACTGACTTTGGGGCTCCCCTTGGATATGGTCTTCCAGACTTACCAAAAGGCCATTAAGAGGAAGGTTTACCCCACCTCAGGGAAACCCGAGGCAGTACTTGCAGTCAAGGGCTGGCCATGGCTTCTGAGCTACATCCAAAAAGAATTTCATACTGTACCTGGATCTGCTGAAGCCATTTCTGACTGTCCGAGAGCCAGCATGTACCGCTCCTCAACTGCCTCCATTGTGGATCATCAGTAGGGCTGTCAGATTTAGGACATAAAAATACAGGATACCCAGTTAAACTTGAACTTCACATGAATAATAAGTCATTATTTTTAGTATAAGTAGATCCTATGAACTATTTGGGGCATACTTATCTTCAAAATGTACTCGTTGTTTTTCAAACATTCATATTTAACTAAACAGTCTATATTTTATCTGTCAACCCTACTCAGCAGAAATGATGGAGGCTCATAGAGATCCAGGAGACGCCTCAGCGCCTCCTCAGCTTTTATTTCTACGTCCTGGACAGCGAGCACGAACCTTCCACTCCCAGTCAGTGGCTAGAATGGAGGATATTCTCTGTTTTAGAGCTTTTTCTACTTGTCATTGTTATTATCTTCCTTATTTTAAAGAGATGTTTATTTTTTCCCAATCTTAATAGCTCATCCAAAAGTATTTCAAAGTTCATTAGAGAAGGGAAAAACAATATGGTTCTGAAAAGTGAAGGAAACCGCCTGGTGTTTAGTAAAGAAGTAGTAGGGAGACTGAAAAAGCCAAACTTAATAAGCAGATCTCTCCAAGGGTATTTTCAGAGCTTGATACCCTCCCACACCCTGAAAATATTATTACATCAAGAATGTAGAACTGCTAACCAAATGTAAGGCTCCCATATGATTCTATCAAACTGAGGATGCTTCTTTACTAAGCAGTGAGCACACTTGCTGTCCCAGGGACCTTGGCAGTTGCAACGTAGGGCTCTTCCCTTTGGGATGGAAACAGCAAGTTTTCCTGTGGTCTACACGCTGGCCCCAAAAATACTACACTCCCAATACTTGTCAACTTTAAGTATTTTCCTACATATCTCCATTTTTCTGTTACTATTTGGACTACATCCTAGACTTGACACTACATAAATTGCATTCAAGAAGCTATTTTTAAAAGTTGGTAGGAAACCTTAAATCTATGGCTTGCAGTCCCTGGCTTACTTTCATCCAGGTGCATAAGGGTTTTCAAAAGTAGTCAGGTTAGTTACCCTGTATCACAGCCCCACGCTTGTGTCACAGATATAAAAATAGAACATGATATTTAAGGTTTTAGTTGCCAAATCATCAAGCATCCCAGACAGAGGCAATAGAGTAAAATGATTACAGAGGCATGGATTTTGATTTGCTCCAGTGTCTTGGGCAAGTCACTTGGCCTCTGTATTTATTTGTACTTATCTGCACTTATCTGTCACTTGGGGGTCATAATTGTACCTGGTCCATGGGTACGCTGTACAAATGATCTGTAAAGTAGTTACAAGAAACCGACACAGAGTAAGCACTCCACAGACATTGGCTATTAGCTATTGGAAATATTTCTCCGTGAAACAGATGACATTATCCGTGGATGACTCGGTGGGAGACAGTGAATCACAGAATCACAGCATGTTGAAAGTGACCTAGTTCACACTCTAATGTGAAAAGAAGAAAAGTGTGCATGGGTAGAAAATGTCTGAAACTTTACACAACAAAGAGTTCATCATGTTAACTTGGAGGATTAGAATAAATCAGGAAAGGAGGAAAGAAAAACTTGAGTGTAATTCAATTTCTCTATCATTTGTGTTTCTACACTGAGACTCTGAATACACTGGAAGTGCAATTTTTTTTAATGTGGCGGGATAAAGGTTTTCAAGTTTTCCTGATCCATCCGTATTATTATCTCAGAATTGCTGGCATTTCTTGCCATCTTTGGATCTACACCCATGTGAGTCAGTGGGCCATTCTGGACGGAGGAGATAATAGAGCAGAAGTGAAGTGAGAGAAAAGGAGAGACAAGATTTTCTCTTTTCTCTTCAAAGAGGAAAGGTCTTTGGAATGGGAACAACTCACAACCAAACTTTGGGGAAAGGATGTGATGGAAAATGAGACAAACATCCTACCCCTGTGATGAGAAGGATTCCCTGGGCTGGATGGAGGGAGGTCACAGGTGGCTGGACAAGGAAACCAACTAGGGAGAAACACACACAAGTGCAGAGCAAACACCCTGAGGCCACTCAGCCTGACTCCATGCAAACATGTGTCCAGCAGACAGCCCTTCACCTGTGGCTCCCCAGCAAGACAGGTACCTCGGGGGTGCCAACTCATTCTGAGTCCATTATGCCTGGCCATTCATAAACCGCTGTCTAACGTGTGAGGAATAAACTCTCAATGTTTATGAGGAAATTGCGGAAGGAGATTGAAAGGTTACTTAAACGAAAAAAAAAAAGAAGTTCAGGAAGGCAAGATGGTAGAGAGACAAGAAAAAGACCTTAAAAGATAGAAAGGATTTGCCAAAGAAGAGAAAGCAAAAGAAATGATTCCGAATGGGTTAACCTGCAGCTAGGAAGTTAAGGAAGATTATTGATGGGTGAAGACTATGGAATAAAGTGAATAAAATTTCTCAGAAGTTGCTGAGAATATGGTAAGCAGCATGATTATCAAATTATGAATTGGCTGCAATGGCATTCTAGGGGGACACTAGGAAGGTGAAGCAAATGTTCCTGAGATGACAGTAGCAGGTGGAAAGTTGTTTCAGGGGAAGATCAGTCTTGCAGAGGGTGTATCAGAGGAGGGCAAGTGTGAGCAAGCAAGGAAATACTAAGTGTATACGGTTCCTTCACTGAGTGCACCCAGCCCCGCGGTCAGCCTTGAGAACAAGCAGGACTTCAGGTACAGGAGCTACATTTCAGTCATCAAGACTTGAGAAGACACCCTTAACTCAGGTCTTCTCTTCAAACTCCATCTTTCCTTCTTGACCTTCATTTGGCCTCTTCCCTTACCCTCCAGCTGTGGACTGAGGCCACAGAGCAAGATGGGTCACTAGTGTCCTCCATCCCCTGGCGACGGTGGTTCACATCAGTGGAGTACCAAAGGCAATAACCAAGTAACAGACACAAGAGTGTATGAAGAAGAAGAGATTCTGATAAGGCTTTCTGTGACAGTGTGGGCCAAGTCGGCTCTATATGGCTGGTATCCCGTGAATTATGAGCAGCCTTAGGGGAGAAGTTCTCAGAAGGCAGAGCCTGGCTCTCGAGAGGCTCTGCGTGCTCACAGCCCACTCCAAGACCTCAGTTACAGCTTCGGCCCCCAATATCTCTCCCTCTGCCTGCTCACAGTTTTTGAAGTCTTCTTTCCTCCACATTTCTCTTGAGAGGTGGAGGAGGAAGATGAGCTTCAGGCCAGCTCAGACTCCCCTGGGATCCCAGCAGGATGCCTATCATTAACCTCCCACCTTCTAGGAAGCTCCTAAGATCTTCACATTTGGGGCAGTTCTCAATTCAGCTGTGCTTCAAATTGCTGGCTGGAGACGGCCTGTTGGAAGCTGGCTAAAAGCAAGTAGCAATCCTTCGGGCAGCCTGGCCCTTCTCGACTGTCAGTCATCTTCAGGGATATTCTAGGAAATGTTGTTTGTTCTAGAGAAGGGAGGGAAACAATCCAATTGTCCAATAATGCTTGAATGGAAAATAAATGATGCTATATGCATGTGATCACATAATATCAAACAGTCAAAAATCAAAGACCTAGATCTATATGGATTCACGTGGATAAATCTTGAAAACATAATATTGATTGAAAGAAAATAAGATAAAGAATGTTAGATTGTGATAACAGGTATGTAAGTATTTAAATATTTAAATCAATTCAACATATTGCTTCTATATATAGAGATGCAAGAAAATAAACTTTATCCAAAGAACACATTATTTACATTTAATATGCTCATTTATCTAGGAGACCCAAAAGAACCCACAGATAAACAAGCAGGAACTAATAAGACGGTTCAACAAGGCACACACATACAAGATCAATAAATTTTAAAAGTCAATCAGGCTCCTCTACACTGGCGATAACAAATTAGAAACTATAAAAGAAAATAAGAAAAAAAGAAGATCTAAAAATTGTCACAAGAGCCGTATAAATTATTTAGAGCTAAGCATACGTAGAAGGCAATATAACTAACTAACTGAGTACGAAAGACTGTTGTTACTTTATGAGAACAGACCCTCTTCTTAAGGAGCAGATCAGTAAGTGAGAGTGAATCAAAGAAACACAGCATTTGAAAAGTCAGCTAGTCCAAGCCTCTTGATCGCACATACAGAAGCTGAAGCCCAGATAGATTGAGTTACTTGCTAAAGGGCCCAATGTCCTGACTCAAGGACTAGCATTTTTCACTCAGTCGCAAGACACAGTCAAATGCAGTACCTTGGAAAGAGATGGGGAAAAAATGAAGAAATCAATTATATAGTTCCTCATCTTTAAGTACAGAAATAGCCGTGACAAAATTACACGTATTGAGGGAAAATTGAAGTGCAGAGTTTAAAATGTCAATAATCCACAGGGAAACGAGACCATTTAAAACATTCATATTAAATCTCTCTAGAAAAGACATTAAAAGATCTCCAATCAAAATGTGAATTTTATAATAGACATGGTATGATACAATTTATAATAGATATGGTAGGAACCTTTCCCTTTCACGGGAAAGCTTCGGCTGGGAAAAAGGAATTGTTCTTGAAAATGGGGCCTGTGCTATTGCAGACACTGTGCTCAACCTAGGTCCACCGAATGCTCTGATGTCATCACTGAGGTCACAGAATTCCACTGTGAGCCTGGCAACCTTGCAAACATAACAGCCCTGGTGAGCACTAGGCACTACTGCTGGTTCACCAAGTGGTACACGTTTTTCAGCCATTTAGGAGACTTGACTATTTTTGTTTGTATTGAATCATTTCAACGGATTGCCCAAGAGCCAAGAAGGGCCAACCTGTAGGGAAGAGGAGGAGTTGGACATCTCTTGAGGCATCTTCTAAGGGAGACTTCTAGTTGGTACGATGGAACGGCGACAAAAGAGGAAACATCTGGAAAATGAAGAGTCCCAGGAAACTGCCGAGAACAGAGGAGGTATGTGGGGGGCAACTTGTCTGGGGCACATGGGTTTCTGCCAAACTGAAGCTTCTCTAGGAAGCGGGGGACTGAGAACGTGTCACCTGTGAAGCAGGGAGCGAGAGACCTTGTCTCACTGATGCTGCTGTATCTATCCGGAGGGTCCCTGTGGTGTGAGACGGCACAGAACGGCCAGATGCCCCCTGGGAGATGGGAGGTCAGCTCCGCTGGTCTGAGGACTCTCTCCTGGGGCAGCCGGGCCTGGAGCTTTGTCGGACTCACAGCAGGCTGCATCCTGCTTGCACAGACCTAGAGGTGCAGCTTTTCTCAGTCCCCGATTTCTCTCTTATGCTCTTGGATCTTTCCTAGGGGTCATGAGGTGGGGGATGTGAAGGATGCAAGGATGCTGAGAGAGACCCATGAGTTGCTTGGCCTCTTTTACCAAAGTGGAAAGAGAAGCCCCATGAGTTGAAGGTCCTGTTGAAAAATATATTGACAAGTGGAATGCACTTTGAAAGAAGATTGTTTGTCTAGGGATGGTGTCATATTGAAAGCAAGGAGGTTTTATTCCTTCAACAGGAAGAATTTCCCAAAGGAGATCAAGGGAAGGGAAGGGTTTTCCAGAGACTGAGACCGCGTGAGCGGGGGTGAGAAATGGCCTCAGGGTCCTGCGGGGAGCTCTGAGAGCCACGGGCCACGTGGTGCCTGCGTGCATTAAATGTAGGTGAGTAGCTTGCCCTGGGAGAGGGGTGGTCACCCCAGAGCTCCAGCTAGAGGCCGCTGCCCCAGATTAGAGCCCAGTAGCTCCTACCAGGCCCAGGGCCCTGGAGACTGTAGGATGGGCCCTGGGAATGGAGCTCAAGACAGCAGGCAGATTTCCAGGCAGTGGCTGGGACAGGCTGGGGAAGGCAATGACTGCCCCTGACCATTCAGAATATTTTGCCCTATGTTCCTGTGTGTGTGTGTGTGTGAGTGTGTGTGTGTGTGTGTGTGTGTGTGTGTGTGTGTGGTAGTGCAGAGAAGAGCGAGATGAATGGGGGTAGAGTGCTTACCAGATATAAAATCTGCGTGGTAAAGTTCTTGTCACCCTGCCTGGACCTGGCTGACACTCGGTGTACGTAAGAGTGTATACAGAATTCTTGTTAGGGGTGTTTTATGAGACAGTAACTCATACACCCATGTACACTCTGATACAGCAAAAATATCACACACCCCACATATAACTTCCTTAGTAAACCACACACAGCACATGGAGGTATATACACGCATCCCTCCTATACTACATTCTCATACAACCCACCTGTATCACAATCCTCTACTCCAACACCAAACGCTGGAGATGAGATATGTATATAGACACACACACTATATATATAGGACACACACACACACACACACACACACTATATACATGTATCTCCTCAACTCTTGCACAAACACAGCTAACTTCAGCCATCTCTAAATACCTCTATAAGAACCAGTCACGTGTCATACACACCACACTTATAACACATTCTTGAGTAATGCCAGACCCGCTTTGTACAAACCACAGTAAACCACAGTCTCAGTAACCCATGTCAGGATTGCCAGAGAAAATATGGGCTATCCAGTTCAATTTGAATTCCAGATAAACAACAAGTAATTTTTCAGTATCCGTATGTCCCACATATTGTATGGGCTATACTTACACTAAAACTAAGTCAGGCCAAATACTGCATGGGAATACTTACACTAAAAGATTATTCTGGGTTTATCTGAAACTGAAATTTAACTGGGTGCCTTGTATTCTTGTTCGCTAAGTCTGGCAACCCTTATATACTTACCACCAGCTGATGTATTATATATTTATTGTAGTTTTGTTTAGTGTGTGTCTTCCCCTACTAGAATGTGCAGCGTTACCAAAGACTACAACAATGGAAGAGTGCCGGATACACAGGAGTAGCTGCTTACTGAATCTTGGTGAATGAATGAATGAACACACACCATAAATACAAGCCACACCATGTAATGAGGAAACGTTACATGTCCCAGAATTCCTGACTTGTGAACAGAAACCATGCACACAAAGGCCACAGACACAGATAGACACGTCTGCACTGTGCTCCCCATGCCAACCCCACACTTACCACAGACTTAACTGATACACATCACTCACTCTTCCCACACACTCACAGTCACCACCGAGGCCTACATTACCAACTAGACAGTGAGAGAATAAGTATTGATTGGAATTAAATCCTGGAGGATCCACTGGGAACCACACTCTCAGCTGTGTGTATTCACTGCACCTGACACGTGTCACACACTCAGTAAATATTTGTGGACAGAGGACTGATGAACCCACCCTGAGCCTTTCATTCCTCCCTCAGGAATCTCGAAGTCACAAGAGGATCCCCCTCGGCTTGGATCCACTGTGGTGGCCCAAGGCTGCAGCCCAGGGGCAGTGGAGGTCTCCTCTGCCTCTAAATACTTCTTCTGTACTTCTACTCTGCGCAAGGTCAGCTACGCTGGTAAGGGCGTGGGGCTCCTCAGGTGACGGGGTGCTTGGCTGTGAAGCAGGAGGCACACAGATCCCAGGGAGGCTGAGAGGAAATCCAGGGTCATCAGAGGTGATGAGGGCTCTGTGGAGGAGCCTGGGCAGGATGGCTGAGCTGTTCCGAGGGCGTGGATGCCAGCTGAGTCTGGGGGTGTGTGTGTGAATACTGCTACTACCATGGTGGGGAAGTCAAGGAGCAGGGGCCGGAAAGGTCTGGGCTTGAGGTGGAGGGAAGAGGGACCAGATTAAGCATCTTCAGAGGAAAATGTAGGCTTTGTCTTTGTCTTTGCTTCCAGAGAAGGACAGAGTTCTGCATCATACACCTCCAGCCTGAGAGCAGGACCATCCAGCTCAGGTGCACACAGCTCACACATACACGTGCCCTCCAGGCACAGCCCTTCTCAGTGCACATCAACCCCAAGCACGTGCTCCACAGTACTCTCCTGCACCACAGCCCCATTCCACAAGGAATGCACCACCGATATTCCCAAACTCACACTCCTCATCGTACACGCATCCAGCCGCATCCCTCACATACTACAGCCCTCACCACCATACTCCACACCCCTGTATACAGACACCGCTCCAGTATACACCCCCACGCACATGAAAAGCCCACAGATGACACCAGATACACCACTCCGTCCTACGGCCAATGGACACCACGCTCACGACATTGCTATGTCGTGCCAATGTCCCTCTCTCGTCTACCACACCTGCTCCCTCAGCTTCCGGCATGGCCCATGCATGTTATTATGATTTTAATTTCCTTTTTCAGGAATCCGGAGATTTCATCGAGACACTGCCCAGCCTAGACCACCCCTAGCCCAGGATCAGGAAGAAGGAGAGACCGCTTCCCCATCACACTGTGTCTCCTCCTCACCCTCTTCACCCTGTAAGAACTATCTGCACCCAGACAAAGAGGAAAGGGGCATGAAAATATACTACATGCAGGTACAAGTGAACAAGGGTGTCGCTGTCTCCTGGAAGACAAAGAAACCCTTGGAGTTGCCTGAAAAGCAGCTGAGGATAGAAGAAGTGACCCTTCCTGAGGATGTGTGCGCAGTAGCCACTGACCCCTCTTCTGATGTGTGCACCGAAAGCCTCCTGTCTGACAGTGAGCCCACTGGGGAGGAGAAAGAGTATGAGGAAAGGGCAGAGCCAGGCAGCCCATCAGGGCCACCTGCCGTCGAGGAGAGACCCAGCGCCAAGACAGCGGACTGGATGCTGACCATGGAGACCGGCTTCAGGTGCATGGCCTGCTGCCGGGTCTTCCCCACCTTGGAGATCCTCCAGCAGCACGTGAAGGGCGGCGTCCTGCAGGGCTTCAGCTGCCGTGCCTTTCATCTCACCGTGGCCCAGCGGATGGGCAATGTGGAATCCGAGAGCACCCCTGAGGAAGAGGACGAGGAGGAGGAGGAGGAGAACGAGGAGGAGGAGGAGGAGGAGGAGAAGGAGGTAGAGAAGCAAGAAGAAAAGGAGAATGAGGGAGAGCAGCCCACGGGGGAAGGCCCCAGCCCAAAGAGACCCCGCAGGCAGGGTCTTTTCTCTCCTTTGAGTTCCAAACAGCAACTGAGATTCATGGGACAGAAGATCCTGGAAGACGGTGTGGCCGTCCCATGGAAGAGGTAAGGCTTGAGGCTGGCAGTCTTCTGAGCCTATGTCACGAGGGCCCAGAGGAGTCTAAGGGAAGGGGCCGCACACATGTGCTGGTTTACCTAATGGCTCTGCAGTTGCAACAAATGGGACACACCCAGCACTAACAAAGGCATTGACCTCTGTTGACGTAAACAAGAAGGTGGAGCCTTTTCCTAGGAGTTTTCTCAGGGTCTGCACGATGGACCTCAACTCTTAGAGGACGTACTGCCAGCAGCTCCTTCTCGGCAGAGAGAGCCAGGAGTGGTCTCAAGAGAGGACAGGGGCCCTTGCAGGACCAGAACTTTGAGGTCTGAGAGCCTTGGGCCTGAGCCGAGATCTCACCCAGACCACTGGACCTAGCCTTCTGTGACAAAGGGGAATATGAAAGAGAGTCACGTGGAAATGAGGTCCCCCGAGATATGGAAATGTTCCAGAACCTTCGTTGCGTGGTAGTTGATCTGGAGCCAAGCTCACTGCGGTGTGTGTGGCTCTGAGCATTAAGGCAATGCTGGAGGGTAACCCTGACCAGCAGAGCTTGGAGTGCTTCTTGTCTCTTCCTGTTCTACCTCATTTGTTTTATCCCTTCCAGGGAGAAGAAAGGACCCTCGGGAGAGTAGCAGACAGAATGCCGTGGTCTGAAGGAGGATGAAGGGACCGGCACTCAGTCTAACATCATATGACAATAGAAGCGTCCTATGCAATAAAGGGCATTTTCCAAACCTTTCCTGGAGCTTTTATTTAATGACATTTTTCTATCTATGCATCTATCTGTCATCTACATCTGTATCTTTCAAGGTTTGTGAACAAGCTTTCACATAAGCACTAGAGACGTCCGCCAGCATTTTCCAGAAGAGGCCTGCAAATTGCTGGGGACTCCTCACAAATAGGGAACGGCCACAACCCCTGCCACACAGACTATGCGCATGGCCCTCCTGACGTACTCCCACTCTCTCTCTGAATTTCCCAACGTCTGAGATGAGGGTGCTGGCTGGAGGCAATGATCACGTGCAGGCTGAATCTTCTCCAGATTCTGATTCTCTTCCTGGGCATATCGTCCTTAAGCACAGTCTCCATGTCCCTGGCCACACTGATCTCTCTCCTTCAGTCCTTCCCTCCCTCCCTCTCCTGCCTCCCAGTGCAGAGAATACTTTTTTGCATTTGAGACGACATTTATTTTTGGTTCACAGAATTCTCACCTGTTCTACTGTGGCCTCCGTTGTGAACATTCCAAAGCTGAGACTTTTCTGTTTTTCTCCCTCATTTCTGCTGAGTCTTTACCTTCCTAATGCAGTGAACTCACAGTGCCTAGCTGACTGGATGGGGAAAAAAATCCAGGGAACAAAGAGAAATAATAAAAGAATATATCAGTTAATTTTTCATAGTGTTATCCAACTACATATTTTTAAAATTTTGGAGTAATATTAGGAATCTTCTCTTTATAAAAAACTGAATTATCGGGCTTCCCTGGTGGAGCAGTCGTTAAGAATATGCCTGCGAATGCAGGGGTCATGGGTTCGAGCCCTGGTCTGGGAAGATCCCACGTGCCACGGAGTAACTAAGCCCGCGTGCCACAACTACTGAGCCTGCGCTCTAGAGCCCGTGTGCCACATCAACCGAGCACACGTGCCACAACTACGGAAGCCTGCGTGCCTAGAGACCATGCTCCGCAACAAGAGAAGCCACTGCAATGAGAAGCCCGTGCACCACAGCCAAGAGGAGCCCCCGCTCACTGCAACTAGAGAATGCCCGCTAGCAGCAACAAAGACCCAATGCAGCCCCAAATAAATTAATTAATTTTTAAAAATTGAATTAGTTTCAAGGGTACAATGTATAAAAGTACAATAAAAGCCCCCCTTCATAACCCCCCAACCCCACTCTCAAGATGGAATCGATATGCTGTGATACAATTTATAGTCGTAGTACTACTCCTCCTCCCACCACATCCGAAATCCTCTGAGCCAGGTGCAGCAGCTTCCTTTCACAATGCTAGGACCCGCCACAAGACACATGATAATCCCTTTGGACATTTCAAGGAGCGGCACCAAGGGAACAGTACCGGGGAAATGCCACTGACAGCTCAGAATATCCATGGCATTTCTAGAGCCTCGGCACTGCTCTCGCTCTGGGAATGAAGGTCCAAAAAGCACATCGGAGAATGTTCATAGTTGTAAACAAGCTCCACCTTTGAAACACAATCTACATAGAACCACATATACAAGCCTGCACGATGGATGAAGCCAAGGTCTCCTCCATGATTTCCCTTCTGACCACCTTATTGTCTCCTCAACCATAAAAGGTGAACTTGAAACTCAGGACCTTGCCTTGTCACCAGAAACATCCAAGCTTGGATCAGTCTTTCTAAGACCAGATACTTGCTCTCTGAACTATTAGAGACTTGTCACATACACACAGGTAGAACAGGATTATTTCTATCTACCTGGGGACTTGGAGTCTTTCACATTGCTCCTGTTAAAACTCTCACAACAGCAAAACTTTACCTACAAAGGGTTCAAGCTATGACACTCCCAACTTCCACAAACCTCCTCAGCTCTTGTGAGTCACCTGCAGCCAATTCCAGGAATTGGAAACATGGTTGTGAGGATGAAACTGACTTTGGGGCTCCCCTTGGATATGGTCTTCCAGACTTACCAAAAGGCCATTAAGAGGACGGTTTACCCCACCTCAGGGAAACCCGAGGCAGTACTTGCAGTCAAGGGCTGGCCATGGCTTCTGAGCTACATCCAAAAAGAATTTCATACTGTACCTGGATCTGCTGATGCCATTTCTGACTGTCCGAGAGCCAGCATGTACCGTTCCTGAACTGCCTTCGTTGTGGATCATCAGTAGGGCTGTCACCTTTACGAAATAAAAATACAGGATACCCAGTTAAACTTGAATTTCACATGAATAATAAGTCATTATTTTTAGTATAAGTAGATCCTATGTACTATTTGGGGCATACTTACGTTAAAAATGTACTCGTTGTTTTTCTGACATTCATATTTAACTGAAGAGCGTATATTTTATCAGTCAACCCTACTCAGCAGAAATGATGGAGGATTATAGAGATCCAAGAGATGCCTCAGAGCATCCTCAGCTTTTATTTCTATGTCCTGGACAGTGAGCCCGAGCTTCCCACTCCCATTAATTGGCTATAATGGAGTATAGTCTCCATTTTAGAGGGTTTGCTACTTGTCATTGTTATTATCTTCCTCTCACAGCAGTGAGAGGCCCGCATATTGCAAAACAAACAAACAAACAAACAAACAAAAAGGAATAAGCTTGAATAATTCCTCCAAATCTCAGTGGTTTAAAACAACAAAGGTTCATTTCCCACTCGTTGTACATTTCCATCATGGGCTGCCTAGGATTTCTGCTCTTCGTTTTCCTTATTCCTGCCCCCTGCTTGACAAAGCCACCTCTCTCAGTCATCTTTGTAGAGAGAAAGAATTCTGGAGCCTCACACTGGCAGTGTGAGTTCTCGCCCAAAAGTAACACACATCACTTCCACCCAAAATTGTTGACCACAATCTTATTTTTAGGGAAACCACTGCCCAAAACTGCCTGCCCTGACCAGGCCCGACAGTAACCACTTTCACGAGTTATCTTAAAACAGGAGGTCCTGGTAAGGAACGCGGAACTAACCAACTACCACCAACCGGAAGAATTAGGGAAAGGTCAAAAGGAGAGAGGAGACTCCTGTCCATATGTCCTACCAACCTCCCAGAATCCTTCTCTCTGGAACCTATCTTAGCTGAGCAATATGTGCACCACCAGAAAGGATCCTGAGTCAGAATGACTGGCCGGAGACAACCCAGAAACTAACCCCATCACCATAAAACCTGAGACTGCGAGCCACATGGCAGAGCAGTTCTCCTGGGTTCCCTTCCCCTCCTGCTCTGCACCCGGACACCCCTTCCCAATAAAGTCTGTTGATTTGTCAGCACGTGTGTCTCCTCAGGAAATTCTTTTCTGAGTGGTAGGCAAGAGCCCACTCTTGGGCCCTGGAAGAGGTCCCTCTTCCTGCAACATTATCATGTGTCTCTCCATTTTCTAAACTCCTTAGGCAAAAGTAATTGTGAACAATACTACTGAATAGTACAGAAACCATACAGAAAAATTCTAATCCCTCCCTGTTAAATAGGAGACTTGACAAAACCACCAAGCTATGCATTCACAAAACTGGGTCTAGAACTCACATCTCTTAGGTCATGATTCAGAACCTTTTCCCACTATGCTATATGTTAGGATTTTTACACCAAGACAATGTAGTTGGGTTAATAATGCCTTTCATTTTTTGTTTTTGTTTTTTTTTTTCATAAATGGATTCAGGAGGGAGGCTTTGGAAGCCCCTAAAACACTTGCCTTAAACTGAAAAGCAACTGGAAAATAATCCCACTGCCTTTTGAAATGTTTGACCTAGTAAAGATTAGATGTCTGCGAGGCTTTTATGTTCTGAATATAAGGAATAAAAAGGAAACAATCTTCCTAAGACTTTAGGAAACAGGCGGAAAAACTCTTGACTCCCACTTTGCTATTTTGATTAGCTCGTTGACACTTCAGTTCTTTGACTAATAGCAGTGGCAACAGCTGGAGTTTAGCCAAGATATAAGTATATATAATAGGGTGGCGGCCCCTGCAGAACCACATACCACTGTAAATGCTTTAGCTCAATCCTACTTGCTCATAGGTCTGTGCAAAGTAACAAATGGTTCTGAAACATTTATTCCAAATAGCTTTCTTATTATTACTTTAAAGATAACTTGGCTGCCAAATACTTGCTCCCTGGTGAAAAAGAATGCATATATGGGAGGAGGATTTATGTATCAAGATATGCTGCTTATTTCCCTCCTGCTGATACAATGCACATCTAATGAATTAGAGGTAATCTTCCTCTCTTCCCCAAATTGTAGATAAATGAGTATGTCGTTTCTCCCTCCCTTCAATTCATCCTGGTCATAGTTATTTTCTTTAAGAATATTATTCCCCTGCTTAAATCTTAAATGGCTTCCCAATGCGAGAAGAATAAAACCGAAAAGAGTCAACCGAACGTTCAAAGCCCCGTAGGGTTGAAGACCCTGCCGAGTTTTCCAGACTAAGCGTAACACTCACCTTCCCGCCTCCACTCAACTAGGCCAGACTTCCCTCCCTCCATCAGAGGACAGGCGCTTGCTCAACTCATTTCTTTCAAGAGTATAATTTTTCAAAGTACAAATTGTTTTTAAGTTCAATTAAAATCCCACTTTCTACAGGAAGCCCTTCCAGATATCCCAGTGAGAATGGACCACACATTTTCCCAGCATGTTAGCTGTACCTCTGTGATAACTCTTTTCACATCCTTCAATCGGGCAGACTCTTAATGAATGCGTCTGATTTCCCCCACAACATAGAGTAGGAGCCCTTGGAAAGTAAGACGCCATGATTCCTTATCTCTGGATTTTCCACATCTCCTTGCACTGAGTATGATCCCTAGCAGGACCCTGTGGGCTCCTGGGCACAAAGCCTGTATCGGTGTCCCCCATTTCTTGATTACAGGAAATAGGCTTCATTCAGCCTCCATGACCTTCCCTGAGTTCCAAGGAGCAGGTTCAAACAGTTGCTAATTAGAGAAGGGAGGGGATGCGAGACGAGGGAGGAATAGTCAAAAGAAACACTAGTGCAGCCTTCGGGCAGGGTCTTGGTTCCCCCTTAAGGGATACACATAACAATATCTTTGACCTGTTTTGCAGATACTGAAACCCCCACTAGGTGGGAGAAGTTAATGGTGTGCTACCCACAAACACACAGACCCCAGAACCAGTTGGAACCGTAAGGTTGATGATGCTGACACCCACTTACCTCACCACCAACCAATCAGAGAAATGTCCATGAGCTGATCATGCTCTCCTCTTTGAACGATTACTATAAAACTCCTCACTACCCTCTCCAGGTCAGGGACACAGAGTTTTGAGGGCAATCGCCTGCTCTAGCCCCCTTTGCCTGGCAAAGCAATAAAGCTATGCTTTTCTACTTCACCCACAACTCTGTCTTGAGATTTAATTCAGTGTCAGGGTACGGAGGCCGGATTCGGCTTCAAGTATGAGCTCCCCTACTTGCTCCTCTATCCCGCAAAAAAAAACAAAAGCTTAAATAAATTACCAAAGTACTGGATCTTCTTCCTCCCTAGGCAAAACAATGTCCTGACCAGTGGCCTCTCTTCCTTTCCCCCATACCAGCACAGGAATGCCATCTCTGCATTTATGCTTGCCTGTCACCATGTTCATGTAACTGAACAGAAGTGACAGCCCTCGGGCTTCCCTGGTGGCGCAGTGGTTGGGAGTCCGCCTGCCGATGCAGGGGACACGGGTTCGTGCCCCGGTCCGGGAGCATCCCGCATGCCGCGGAGCCGCTGGGCCCGTGAGCCATGGCCGCTGGGCCTGCACGTCCGGAGCCTGTGCTCCGCAACGGGAGAGGCCACAACAGTGAGAGGCCCACATACCGCAAAAAAAAAAAAAAAAAAAAAAAAAAATACTATACACCATGCCCAAATGAAATGCAGTGATGATGAAACATATGAAAATCAATCATTGTAATACAGCAAAATTAACAGAAGGAAAGACAAAACCACGTGATTATATCAACTGATGTAGAAAAAACATTTGACAAAAGTCTAATACCCTTTCCTGATAAAAACACAGCGAACTATTAATAGAAGGAAAGTACTTCAACATAATAAAAGCCATATATGAAAAACCAACAGCTAACATCATACTCGGCAGTGAAAGACTTAAAGCTTTTCCTCTAAGACCAGGAAGACGGAAAAGATACCCACTCTCATCACTACTATTCAACATAGTACTAAATGTCCTAGCCAGAGAAATCAGACACACAAAAAAATAAAATAAAAGGCATCCAAATTTGAAATGAAGAAGTAAAATGATCTCTGTTTACAGATGACATATTAGGCACAAAAATTCCTAAAGATTACACACACACACACACACACAAACAAACCTGCTGAACCCAATAAATAATTTTAGCAAAGTTGCAGAATACAAAATTAACAAACACAATGCAGTTGCATTTTTATACATTAACAATGATCAATCTGAAAGAGAATTAAGAAAATAATCTCACTTACAGCAGCATCAAGAAGGAGAAAATGCTTAGGTATAAAATTAGCCAAGAAGGTGAAGAACTTGTACATTGAAAACTACAACACACTGCTTAAAGATATCAAGGAAGATTGTATTTGTATATAAATGGAAAGACATCCCATGCTCAAGGATTGGAATATCGTTAAAATGGCCACGCTACCCAAAGAAATCTACAAATTGAATGCAATTCCGATCAAAATCCCAGTAGCAGAAAAATATCTTATGATTCTTATGGAGCCTCAAGTAGCCATAACAATCTTGTAAAAGAACAAAGTTAGAAGCCTCACACTTCCTGATTTCAAAACACAGTACAAAGCAACAGCAATCAAAGTGGTATGGTACTTGTAGAAAAACATTTAGACCAGTTTAACAGAGTAGAGAGCCTAGAAATTAACCCTTGCTTATATGGCCAAACGATATTTGACAAAGGTGCCAAAAATACACAATGGGGAAAACACAATCTCTTAAACAAATGATATTGGAAAACTGGATATCTACTTGCAAAAGAATAAATTAAAGAACGAAGTACAGGGGTTCCCTGTGGCGCAGTGGTTGAGAGTCCACCTGCCGATGCAGGGGACATGGGTTCGTTCCCCTGGTCTGGGACGATCCCACATGCCGTGGAGCGGCTAGGCCCGTGAGCCATGGCCGCTGAGCCTGCGCGTGCGGAGCCTGTGCTCCACAACAGGACAGGCCACAACAATGAGAGGCCCGCGTACCGCAAAAAAAAAAAAAAAAAAAAAAAAAAAAAAGAAAGAAAGAAGTACAGGACCAAAACTATAAAACTCCTAGAAGCAAGCATAGGGTAAAAATTTTAGGACATTACATTTGGCAATAATTTCTGGGATACGATACTAAAAGCACATACAACAATGCAAAAGTAGACAAATAGGACTACATCAAATTTTAAAACTTCCATGCAGGTAAGGAAACAATCAACAGAATGACAAGGCAACCTATTGGAATGGGAAAAATATTTGAAAATCTTATGTCTAATGTGGGATTAATATCCAAAATATCTGAGGAACTTCCACAACTCAACAAAAAAAACCACAAATAACTGATTTTTTAAGTGCAAAGAACTTGAACAGACAAGTCTCCAGTGAAGATATACAAATGGCCAACAAGCACATGAAAAGATGCTCAACATCACTAAACTTAAGAGAAATGCAAATCAAGGCCACAATGAGACATTATCTCACACCCATTGGGATGGCCACTGTCAAAAGAACAGAAATAACAAGTGTTGGAGAGGACACGGAGAGGTTAGAACCCTGTGCCCTCTTGCTGGGAATGAGAAATGGTGCAGCCACTAGAGAAAATAGTACAGAAGTTCCTCAAAAAATTAAAAATAAAATTACCATATGATCCAGCAATCCCACTTCTGGGTTTATATGCAAAATAATTCAAAGCAGGATCTCAGAAATAAATCTGCACACTCTGCAACATTATTCACAATAGTCAGGAGGTGGAAGCAAACAAAATATTCCTTCACAGATGAATGGACATACAAACAATGAAATATTATACAGCCTTAAAAAAAAAAGAAGGGAATCCTGTCAAATGCTACAACATGGATGAATCCTGAGGACATGATGCTAAGCAAAATAAGCCAGTCACAAAAGGACAAATACTGTATGATTCCTCTCATATGAAGTATGTAGAGTACTCAAAATCATAGAAACAGAAAGTAGAAAAGTGGTTGCCAAGGAAGGGCTGGAAGAAGGAGGGTGGGGGAATTAGTGTTTAATGGGTATCGAGTTTCAGTTCTGCAAGATGAAAAAGTTCTAGAAGTCTTGTTGCACAACAATGTGAATACACTTAAAACACTAAACTGTATGCTTAAAATGACTTAGATGATAATCACTGTCATGTGTTTTTAGTACAATTTTTTAAATATATACTGACGTCTGAGTGCTAACCACAGAGAATATCATTTAATTTGTCTGGGATGCAGACTGGACACTGGGATTTTATTTTATTTTTTTTAATTTTTTTTGGGGTACGCGGGCCTCTCACTGTTGTGGCCTCTCCCGTTGCGGAGCACAGGCTCCAGAGGCGCAGGCTCAGCGGCCATGGCTCACGGGCCCAGCCGCTCCATGGCATGTGGGATCTTCCCGGACCGGGGCATGAACCCGTGTCCCCTGCATCGGCAGGCGGACTCTCAACCACTGCGCCACCAAGGAAGCCCGACACTGGGAGTTTTTAAAGGCCTCCTGTAATTCATCAGTTCCATACAGGACCATGGGCCTAGTGTCACATGTTATGATTTTTCCAAGACAGGCTAAAATCAAGATTTTTATCTTTATTTGTAATGTTTATATAAACACTGCTGGGATTTTTTTTTTTTTAATGCTGGCGACTAATTTTTTAAATTCTGTGCAAACCAAACACACCACTCTTGCTGCCTCTTGGGCTACCGATCTCCAAGTTCCTTTCTAGCTTACAATGTCTGTGGATCAAAATTAAGTTTCCTGTGTCTCAGTAGGTGGCCTCCTTACCAGGGGACTCTCCTCTGGCTTTTGAATCTTCCTATGTGAAATACTCATCAATAAAATGGGTCACTATGCACAATGGGGTGTCCCAAGAAGTGTATCATGTATCATGGTTACAAGTCCTTGGCATGTGTGGGTTATCGTTTTGGTCAGTAAAGTCGATTGGAGGTTTCTGAACAACAATTTCAGGCAGAGAAACCTGGTTCTTTTGAGGGGGTGGGGGGATGTTTGTTTATTTGATTTCCAGTTTGAGAGAACCCTGTAGTTTAAGCTGAATAGTACATGGATTCCTAAATACACTTACCATACAAAAGTTGAATTGCTTTCATGTAAGTAGGACTGGAGAAGTGGGAAGTGAATGACTGTAATTCATCTCCTGCCTTATAAACAGGCTTTTCTTTTTTTTTTTTTTTTTTTCTTTTTGCGGTACGCGGGCCTCTCACTGTTGTGGCCTCTCCCGTTGCGGAGCACAGGCTCCGGACGCGCAGGCCCAGCGGCCATGGCTCACGGGCCCAGCCGCTCCGCGGCATATGGGATCCTCCCAGACCGGGGCACGAACCCGTATCCCCTGCATCGGCAGGCGGACTCTCAACCACTGTGCCACCAGGGAGGCCCAACAGGCTTTTCTGTCCTGAGCAAACTCGGCTCCACAGAGCCTCCATCCAGGTTCAAAGGGAAAGGTTCAAGGGCTGGAGGAGGGAAAGCAGTGAGCTGAACATCTTCATTCCCTGCTCCTGAGTAACCACTGCTCTTACCCACTGTACTGAGCTTCTACTTAAGCTTTTGTTAGAAAAGGGGTTCAAGTGCTTTAAAGAAAGAAGTTAAAAAAAACCTGACCTAGATGAGGGTATCTAGAATACTCATTAATTTTTCAGATAACACTAATAGAAAAGTAACTGCACAAATAGAAAATACAAGCACCAATGAACAGTGAATACATGGATGGAAAAGAAAGTGGAATTCTGAGGCTATCCAACAAACCAAATCATACGTTATTGTTTATAACACAACTTCAACCTAGAGAAAGCCTAAGTAAAAGCATGGGGATGTAAGGTCCCTTGCAGCCTGCCCACTCACCTTCCGCGTGGAGCAACACTCCAGGCTAGATTTTAGTGTCTGTGAGAGTGAAAAGCATGCTTAGCAGTGAGGTTAAGTAAAGGTCTATA
This sequence comes from Mesoplodon mirus, assembly GCF_964341445.2. Taxonomy (NCBI): domain Eukaryota; kingdom Metazoa; phylum Chordata; class Mammalia; order Artiodactyla; family Ziphiidae; genus Mesoplodon; species Mesoplodon mirus. Next base: position 1,215,677 of record NW_028295698.1, on the reverse strand, counting down.
ACATGAATCTTGAGGAAAGAGTAAAATAACCAAGATTATTCTTTCAAGATAAAAACACTATAAAAGATTGAATCTAAAAAGACAAAGGCTGCAGAAGCAGCCAAAGAAAAAAAATAGGTAAATTGGACTATATCAAAATTTAAAACTTTTATGCATCCAACTTTTGTACTATCAACAAAGTGAAAAGACAGCTCTTGGAATGAAACAAAATATTTGCAAATTATATGTCTGACAAAGGGTTAATATCAAGAATATAAACAGAACTCCTACAACTCAACAACAAAACAAACAAACAACTCAATTTAAAAATGGGCAAAGGACTTGAATAGGAATTTCTTCAAAGAAAATATACAAATATCTAATAAGCGCATGAAGAGATGGCTTTACATCTCTAATATTAGGGAAATACAAATCAAAACCACAGTGAGACACCACTTCCCATTCGTCAGAATGGTTATTGTCCAAAAAACAGAAAATAACTATTGGTGAAGATGCGGAGAAATCGGAACTCTTGTGCGCTGCTGGTGGGAATATAAAACAGTGCAACACTGTGGAAAGTAGTATGGCAGTTCCTCAAAAAATTAAAAATAGGATTACTATCTGATCCAACAATTCCACTTTTGGATATATACCCAAAAGAATTGAAAGCAAGGATGTGAAAAGATATTTGCCCACCCACATTCATAGCAGTAGTATTCACAATAGCCCAAAGGAGGAAACAACCCAATTGTGCATCAACGCACGCATGGATAAAGAAAATGTGGTGTACACCTAGCGTGAAGTATTATGCAACCTTAAAAAGGAAAGAAATTCTGACACATGCTACAACGTGGATGAACCTTGAAGATAGTATGTGAAGTGAAATAAGCCAGTCACAAAAGGACAAATACTGTATATTACCTCACCTATATACGATACCTAGAATAGTCAAATTCATAGAGACAGAAAGTAGAATGATAGTTGCCAGGGGCTGGGGGAAGGGAGGAAAGAGGAGTTATTGTTTAATGAGTACCGGGTTCCCATCTTACGAGATGAAAAAAGTCCTCGAAGTGGACAGTAGTGATGGTTGCACAACAGTGTGAATGCCACTGAAGTGTATACCTTTTTATAAAATGGTTAAAATGGTAAATTACATGTTATGTATATTTTACCACAATGTTTTCAAACATTTTTTAAAAACAAAGACTATAAAATCATGAAAGCATGTTAGCCCACATGCCAAGTGAGTTTCATGAGATGCCAGCCACACGGACTTAACGTATTTCTTCTTTACAATATCATCCCACTTCATTTGATAGACATGAGAACCTGTGATCCACCAGGGTGAACTCTGAGTGCACCTGCAATGGCAGGACTGGTCATAGGGACTGTGACTTAGGAAGGAAATCAATGGAAACATTAAAGAAAGCTTAGAAGGGCTGGTTGAACACAATGAGGTGAGCAGGAATACTGAAAATATTTCAGCCCAAAGGGATTTTAGTGAACCTGATGATTCTCGAACATTACTGGCAAGGCTACTTATAACAGACATCAAACTACTTATTATAACAGGGGAGATAAAAGTCAACTGGTACAGTTTGTGAGAATGAAGTCTTTAGACTACTAACAGGACAAAAGTGTAGACAGTAGGGATTGTTTATCAGACACTAAATGTAATACAGAGAGAAACTAAAGGATCTCATTCCAAAAACACATAAACTTGCCTCATGGATGCTGAAACAATCTTGCGGTTGGAGACAGCAATGATTTCACACATTTTACAATATTAGAAGGTCTGGCCCCCCTTCCTCTGGAAAAGTGAAGATGCTGATTTTTTTTTCATCCTCTCTGCTTCAGATGGATCTGAGAAACTCAGACGTGTTTGGCATGACGTGTACCACCATTAAATATGCTTCAAGGAGTTACAATATCAACGGATAATGAATAACGTAAAATTAACCATGAATAAAAGACAGACCAAATTTGATACTTCCACGAATTGAGAACTAAGAGCAAATTCACAGCAAGTAAGAGAAAACTCCAACAAAGGAACCTGGAAAAAGCTCCAAAAGATTGAGTTATAACGTAAAAAAGAATTTTCAAGAAAACGTGTCAATTAAGCTTTGGGCAAGATTTAAGAGCAGAGGCAAAGCTCTCAAGTTCATGGTGGTGCTAGAGGATCCAATCCCCCTGCTGTGCCTGAGGTAGGCAGTGAAGGAAGAAGATAAAGACATGATGCTTCGTGGGAGCAGGAAGATACACAAAGAGCTGCCAATGAGCTCCATCAGCAAGAGGCCCCCCAGCCCACTGGCAGCACAATGGGAACCAGACACCTGCGCACAATGCCTGAAGCACACACCAGAAGGATGCTCTGCGTCCAGAGACATGCCAAGCTTCAGCGGCAAAGACCTCTCCAGGTGGGAAAAATGTAATTGACCTATGTGCTTTTCTTCTTTTTATTCCTCTTTTTATTGATGTCAGGTCACTGAATATTCATATCATAAAAGCTATGTTCCATTTCATAGAGATAGCCATTTCAGGGTTTGGGATTTAGACAAATGATCTACTTCACAACAACCATCCATAAGACCCACATCACTTTACTTCTCAGTATTCAACCTTCCTAAATCCTCCCAGATGGCTACATTTTACCAAAAGACGTCTCTCCATTCACAGGAGCAGGGCTTCATGGGGGAGCAATTGCTCACACTTTCTGTGACTCGCCAACCACGTTTCTTGTGAGTAAAGGTCACCACGGCTTAATAACACTTTCTGTGTAGAATACGGAGAGGAACACAATTGCATTTTATAATCAGATCTACGTTTGTCCTTGTGACATAGCAACAGAGGAGAATAAAACATTCACTGACTGTCAAGCCTCGAAAGATGACTTTAAATCACCCAGCTTTATGTTTCAGTGGCCTTTTTTATTGAAACATAATCAACTCATATTTGATGAAACAGACACAAGACTATGGGAAGAACAACGATTCCAAATGTGGAGAAGGTCTGGACTTCTTACTGTTTGTTATTTCAGTAATTTAAGCATTTTGAGATTCAGGTCTATGAAACTCCTTTCTAACCCAAGTCAAGGACTTGGTCTCTCTCCAAAGTTTTTTAAAGAAAACACGGATTGAAAGTCAATGCACATCAGTCATGTGGGGGAAAGGCGGCTTTTGTAGTGAGATATGGATCTGAATCTCAGCCTTATCACTTATTAGTTACATGACCTGACATTCGTGTCGTTACCTCTCTGAGCCTCAATTTTCTGTCTGTAACATGGTGCTGATAATGCTTACTTCTGCTGCTTGCTGAGGATATTAAATGGGGTAATGAATCAACATTACCTGGCACAGAGCCAGGGGCATGGTCAATGTTTTAAAAATTGAAGGTAAAAAGAGGTTAGGACATTTCTGGCTTCTATATGTGCTGAGGAGAAGGAAGAAGGTGGGGAGAGAAGGAAAGAAAAGAAGGAGTATCACAGCACAATGCACTGATACCCCTAAGATACGTCACTATCCTAACATCCTTTCTAACAGAAACACAGAATAGAATCAAAGACCCATCTTATGCAGCCAACTCATAAAGCAGGTATAGGACTCCCACCATAACATCAGGAGTCCAACGGGTTCCACTGTAATTAACTTGGATTTGTACTCAGACCATTCAGATGTGAGGATAAAATCATTTCTTAAATAAACTAAAGGGAACTTAAAGCTATCCCTCTACCCCCAGTCTCTACTGCAAGGGCTAAAGAATTTCCATATTCGTCTCCCTTTCCCACTCACTTCAGACATGCCATGTCCCACCAAGATGCAGTTATCCTACTTCCCTCTCTTCCGTCTCTGTTTGGGTGAAAAAAATCATCCATTCCTGTATTGGTTCAGTCTTTTGGACCATTTCTAACCGATTTTCTTCATATCTCATCACAGAATGATAACTTTAGGCAAGGCTTGAAGAGTAAACTGCAGCCAGCTAGCAAATTCAAAACAAGCCCAAGGTCAGCAGCACACCAGTGAGACCAGGGTTCATTACTTAAACGTTAGAATCATTTCACATGAAAATGAAAAGGGGGGTTAATCAGTTAATGAATCTGGCACAGCAGCATCCAGAGCGGCAGGGGAGGACAAAACACTGAATGAGTTCAGAAACCAAGGAGACATTATAAACAAAGAGGGCCATTGCCTACATGTCCCTGCTTCTCTCCTTAAGATCTGAATGTCCTTTGAGTCCTAACATTTAAGAGTGCAACCCTTTCCAGCTCTGGGAGGCTTGAATGCCTCTAGTGAAATGCCAGCGTTAATGAGAGTCTAATATACCTTTCCACCTGCAGCACCTGTGCAGACAAATTGTACCAGGCTTCAGACAAGCTGAAAAGCCTCCGTGTGCTGTAGATGGAACAGCTGGTAGAGTCAGTGTTCATTTGCTGAATGGTTCCTCTAGTCCCAGCTTGAGCTGGATAGGAAACTCTACAAAGGTAGCTAACTCGGAGCTTCCACGCAAGAAACATCTGTCAACTCAACAACTTTGTGTGAGACGCCTGCCTTCTCGGCTGTGGCAAATGACGACAAAGACTGCCACCAGATAGACTGACAATGGTAGTCAACACGTCCTTTCTGAAGTGACACAGCAAGACTCCATCGCCACTAGCTCCAGTTTTGAAACAACATCTGGCACAGAACCAGTGTCATTTACCCACCCCTCTCCTTGGAATAAAATGAACACTTGGTTATTCACAATGCATTTGGTCCCCTTCCATTGAGAGGTATTTTAGCTACCTATTTGTTCTATCTATTGAGTTTATTCTGCATCATTGTATCTACTCTACAAAGCCTGTAAGCATTATTATCAAAAAGGAAGATGAAAAACACCTTTTCAGGAACAGAGTGGTAGAAACCTTCAAACCACCCAACTAACTTCAAAGCATTATCTAACTCCCAGAATTACCCCAGTGGGTACAAGCACATACTATGGAGAGAGTGTATTTTTCAATAAAATATTCCCTTTGTGGGCTGAAACATGCCCTATCTTCTTATGAAATTATTAGTTCGTTATTAAAATTCTTCAATTGAACTATTTCTTGAGATCTGTTCCTCTGCTGACTCATACCCACTATCACTGATCCTAATCCACCCTGTACCAGAGATTCTCAGTAAAAGGAAATGAGAAGATTGTACATACACAAAGCCTACGTTCACACCTTCTCTCCAAAACTAATACACCAATAAAGCCAATAAACCAGTTGAAAATCAACAAAGAGAAAAAGAGATCCTTCCATGCTCCATGCCCACCTGATCTCACATTGTCCTACTTCTACTCTCAGCTTTGTCTTCCATTTCTAGATCTTTTCCTACCTTTTGGGAAAATCTGAACTTATCTTCTGAATGAGAAAACTAAATGCCTTTAGTGAATACTCACCCCTACATCTTCCTTCACTACACAAACTTCATCATGCATTTTCAAGGCAAGCACCTTATCTGAGCTCCCCCTGACTCTCCACAATGAGGGAAGGGGACTGTCCAAAATTTCCCATCAGAATCAAGTTGGATGCAAACAAAGAGCCATCCGAACTTTAAGGCTACAATAGGTTGTTCTGAATTTCACTCTTTGAGGAAAAGCATTTCTTTAAATGATGGTCCTTTAAAATGTTAATCTATTGCCAATGTGCTTCAGCATCACTTTAGGGAAAATCAAATGACACTCTGTCTCCTATAGACACTTTACAGTCTACAAGCTGAGGTGATTAACGCTTGATATTCAGTACAACATGGTGGCCCAAAAGCTAATAAGAAGCTTATTATGAATGACTTCACAGCCTAAGACAGTAGCCTACAATTCCTTCCCATTACTGGTTCTGTCCTCCAAGTCTAATGAGTATTCCTGCACATAACTTTACACTTTGATTTTTTATCATTACCAAGCCATCAGACATGGATTAGGAGCAAAGTCAAAGTAATAGGAGGTTATATCCCAATATTATTTTTGAGCAACTAACAGTTCTCACTTGAATGAAATGAATTTTATTTTACACCAAACTCAATGATATAGCTGTCGTCTGGAACTTCAGTGCTATACTCTACTTCCTGGAAGTTTAGCTCATTGGATTCCTGGATTTCAGCACAGAAACCCTGAGTTCCACTCTTCAGGCCTGCCATTGAGTTACTATGTAATCATGCCTAAGTCATTTTTTGATTTGTTTGCTTTTTCTCCATTGGTAAAATGGCAATAATCCAAATTCTCCAAGCCAGGGACCTCATTTTAGGATTTATTTTTAAGCTATGTTTCTAGAAGCCCTAAAATTCTGCATAGTTGTTTCAGGTGTTACATACAAATAATTTAGTCCAAATTTTTTATTTTTAATGTATATTTTAACACTGTGGGAATATTCTAGGAGTCACTGACTCACAAGTGATATATATTAGGTTTTAACACATTTTGGTGAACCCCCTTGCAAGGCATGTCTGGTTAACTCATTCTTGTCTGCAAATCTCAGTGTAAGACTCCTACCAAATTTGTGTATATAAATGACCTTACTTTAAATATGTTATTTATTAGTAAGTGTGTAGATTGGCCCTGGTCATTTTTTTAAAACAGCAGTACCTGCTTTGCTCTCATTTCTAAACATGCGTAATCAAGTCCTCATGTCTGTGAAAGCCTTTGTCAAAGCCTACATGCTAAACCAGTCCATATTGGGCATGTGCAGTACCTAGTCTTATCATGCAACCTTTGGGCAATGAGGCAAGATGGTGCTAGTGGTATAGTGAGAAACTGCTAGAGCCAGGTTACAAGGGCTGCTTGATTAATGGCAGATTTTGCAATCATGTTGGGGAATCATGCTGGATTTTCAGGGTGACAAACAGTTTTCAGGATCCTAAAGGGTTAGATGAGACACCATTCTGGGTTTCATGCAACTGGATAGGACCTCAGAGAATGGAAAATCCATGTTCCTTGAACATCGCACAGACTGGCCTATTGGTACAATTGGCTAAGTACATATCATCTAAGTTTATCACGGTAAACTGTCCCTTCTCTAAGATTTATATAATAAGAGAATTCCGTTTTCCCCTATCAGTAACCCACTTCTACAATAACATGCCCCTCCAATTTCTATACCATGTAAAATTCAGACTCTTCTACCTGGAACCCAGTCTTATCACATAATAGTCAATTACTCAATAACTAATTTCTAACAGATAATGTTTTAATATTACTTAGTTATAAATCTTTTAGTACTTATTAGAAGTTCTGTGTGCTTCTTCCCTGACTTTGATGCTTATGATAAGAAATACAAGGGCTTCCCTGGTGGCGCAGTGGTTGAGAGTCCACCTGCCGATGCAGGGGATGCGCATTTGTGCCCCGGTCTGGGAAGATCCCACATGCCGCAGAGCGGCTAGGCCCGTGAGCCATGGCCGCTGAGCCTGCGCGTCCGGAGCCTGTGCTCCGCAAAGGGAGAGGCCACAGCAGTGAGAGGCCCGTGTACCGCAAAATATAAAAATTAAAAAGAAAAAATACAAGCAGTAGTTAGGCATTGTTGGTGATGCAATTTTTAAATGGGATTTCTTACTATACCTCCCATGGGTTTCTGGGTAAATAATAACTGCAGAGTGTCCTGAGAGCACACAGCAGTCCATTACCATTTTCAGCTACCTGCCTGTCAAATCAGTATTTTCATAATATAGTTTATACTTTGGAGTTCTAGAGAAAATTATATTTGTAAAAGGAATCAATCACTGGGGGGAAAAAAGTTTGAAAGCTGCTATTTTGACGACACAACCGCTGGCATCATTTGTAAATCAACCTGATAGATAAAACCAAAACATCCAACGTGTATTCCATGCTGTATTTTGTCTGAGTTATGAGTAGGCATACCCCCTGAGAGGGAGACTGCTTACTTCAGCCCAACTCAAAACACAGATGGAACAGCTCTCCAAAATCAATTATGCAGTCAATGCATGAAAATAGAAAAAGTAAGTTTTGTGGGGAGACAGAAAATTTGGGTTTCATCTGAATCAGAAAGAATACACAGAGGTCTCATGATGATACTATCATGTCACTGATATTTATTATAAATATTGGATGCCTCTGGCCTGGTTGTATATTTATGATAAGGAATTAAACCAGTTGTTAAATGCCGAGCTGTGATTACACATGGGTTCTGGTCAGATTCAATCTTTTCTTTTCTTTTCTTTTTTAACATCTTTATTGGGTTATACTTACTTTAAAATGGTGTGTTAGTTCATGCTTTATTAAAAAGTGAATCAGCTATATATATACATATATCACCATATCTCCTCCCTCTTGTGTCTCCCTCCCACTCTCCCTATCCCACCCCTCTAGGTGGTAACAAAGCACCGAGCTGATCTCCCTGTGCTATGCGGCCGCTTCCCACTAGCTATCTATTTCACATTTGGTAGTGTATATATGTCCATGCCACTCTCTCACTTCATCCCAGCTTACCCTTCCCACTCCCCGTGTCCTCAAGTCCATTCTCTACATCTGTGTCTTTATTCCTATCCTGCCCCTAGGTTCTTCAGAACCTTTGTTTTTTTTAGATACCATATATACGTGTTAGCATAGGGTATTTATTTTTCTCTTTCAGACTTACTTCACTCTGTATAGCAGTCTCTAGCTCCATTCACCTCACTACAAATAACTCAATTTTGTTTCTTTTTATGGCTGAGTAATATTCCATTGTATATATGTGCCACATCTTCTTTATCCATTCATCTATCGATGGACACATAGGTTGCTTCCATACCCTGGCTGTTGTAAATAGAGCTGCAATGAACATTGTGGCACATGACTCTTTTTGAATTATGGTTTTCTCAGGGTATATGCCCAGTAGTGGGATTGCTGAGTCGTATGGTAGCTCTATTTTTAGTGTTTTAAGGAACCTCCATACTGACCTCCATAGTGGCTGTATCAAGTTACATTCCCAACAACAGTGCAAGAGGCTTCCCTTTTCTCCACAGCCTCTGCAGCATTTACGGTTTGTAGGTTTTTTGATGATGGCCATTCTGACTGGTGTGAGGTGATACCTCATTGTAGCTTTGATTTGCATTTCTCTAATGATTAGTGATGTTGAGCATTCTTTCATGTGTTTGTGGGCAATCTCTATATCTTCTTTGGAGAAATGTCTATTTAGGCCTTCTGCCCATTTTTGGATTGGGTTCTTTGTTTTTTTGATATTGACTTGCATGAGATGTTTGTGAATTTTGGAGACTGATCCTTTGTCAGTTGCTTCGTTTGCAAATATTTTCTCCCATTCTGAGGGTGGTCTTTTCATCTTGTTTAGGGTTTCTTTTGATGTGCAAAAGCTTTTACGTTTCATTAGGTCCCATTTGTTTATTTTTATTTCCATTTCTCTAGGAGGTGGGTCAAAAAGGATCTTGCTGTGATTTATGTCATAGACTGTTCTGCCTATGTTTTCCTTGAAGAGTTTTATAGTGTCTGGCTGTATATTTAGGTCATTAATCCATTTTGACTTTCTTTTTCGTATGGTGTTAGGGAGTGTTCTAATTTCATTCTTTAACATGTAGCTGTCCAGTTTTCTCAGCACCACTTATAGAAGAGGCTCTCTTCTTTCCATTGTGTATTCTTGCCTCCTTTCTCAAAAATAAGGTGACCAAATGTGCGTGGCTTTATCTCCGGGCTTTCTGTCCTGTTCCACTGATCTATATTTCTGTTTTTGTGCCAGTACCATACTGTCTTGATTACTGTAGCTTTGTAGTATAGTATGAAGTCTGGGAGCCTGATTCCTCCAGCTCGTTTTTTCTTTCTCAACATTGCTTTGGCTATTCAGGGTCTTTTGTGTTTCCATACAAATTGTGAAAATTTTTGTTCTAGTTCTGTGAAAAATGCCATTGCTAGTTTGATGGGAATTGCACTGAATCTGTAGATTGCTTTGGGTCGTATAGTCATTTTCACAATGTTGATTCTTCCAATCCAAGAACATGGTATTCCTCTCCATCTATTTGAATCATCTTTCATTTCTTTCATCAGTGTCTTACACTTTTCTGCATACAGGTCTTTTGTCTCCTTAGGTAGGTTTATTCCTAGGTATTTTATTCTTTTTGTTGCCATGGTAAATGGGAGTGTTTCCTTCATTTCTCTTTCAGATTTTTCATCATTAGTGTACAGGAATGCAAGAGGTTTCTGCCCATTTTGTATCCTGCTACTTTACCAAATTCATTGATTAGCTCTAGTAGTTTTCTGGTAGCATCTTTAGGATTCTCTATGTAAAGTAGCATGTCATCTGCAAACAGTGACAGCTTTACTTCTTTTCCAATTTGGATTCCTTTTATTTCTTTTTCTCCTCTGATTGCTGCGGCTAAAACTTCCAAAACTATGTTGAATAATAGTGGTGAGAGTGGACAACCTTGTCTTGTTCCTGATCTTAGAGGAAAGGGTTTCAGTTTCTCACCATTGAGAACGATGTTAGCTATGGGTTTGTCATACATGGCCTTTATTATACTGAGGTAAGTTCCCTCTATGCCTAGTTTCTGGATGCTTTTTATCATAAATGGGTGTTGAATTTTGTCAAAAGCTTTTTCTGCATCTCTTGAGATGATCATATTGTTTTACTCCTTCAATTTGTTAATATGGTTTATCACAATGATTGATTTGCGTATATTAAAGAATCCTTGCATCCTGGGATAAACCCCACTTGATCGTGGTGTATGATCCTTTTAATGTGCTGCTGGATTCTGTTTGCTAGTATTTTGTTGAGGATTTTTTCATCTCTGTTCATCAATGATATTGGCCTGTAGTTTTCTATCAATGTGACATATTTGTCTGGTTTTGGTATCAGGGTGATGGTGGCCTTGTAGAATGAGTTTGGAAGTGTTGCTCCATCTGCTACATTTTGGGAGAGCTTGACAAGGAGACGTGTTAGCTCTTCTCTAAATGTTTGATAGAATTTGCCTGTGAAGCCATCTGGTCCTGGGCTTTTGTTTCTTGGAAGATTTTTAATCACAGTCTCAATTTCAGCACTTGTGATTGGTCTGTTTATATTTTCTATTCCTTCCTGGTTCGGTCTCGGAAGGTTATGCTTTTCTAATAATTTGTCCATTTCTTCCAGGTTGTCCATTTTATTGGCATAGAGTTGCTTGTAGTCATCTCTCACGATCCTTTGTATTTCTGCAGTGTCAGTTGTTACTTCTTCTTCATTTCTAACTGTTGATTTGCATCTTCTCCCTTTTTTTCCTGATGAGTCTGACTAATGGTTTATCAATTTGGCTTCTCTTCTCAAAGAACCGGCTTTTAGTTTTATTGATCTTTGCTACTGTTTCCTTCATTTCTTTTTTGTTTATTTCTGATGTGATCTTAATGATTTCTTTCCTTTTGCTAACTTTGGGTCTTTTTTGTTTTTCTTTCTCTAATTGCTTTAGGTGTGAGGTTAGGTTGTTTATTTGAGATTTTTCCTGTTTCTTGAGGTAGGATTGTATTGCTATAAACTTCCCTCTTAGAACTGCAGTTGCTGCATCCCATAGGTTTTGGGTCATCATGTTTTCATTTCACATAACTGATGTGTCTTAGATGCTTAACATGAAAACAAATATTCTAAAATCAGCAGTGTCCTTTTGCTTTTTGTATCACTTCTATATTATATCATTATTTAAACAATACTGTAGCCAATTAATGTGCATAGGGAAAAATCAATCGACCATAAAGAAAGCTTAAGTTTTTCTATTATTTTATATCTTTTCATAGAAGGCAACTTGACAACTGTTTTCTCTCAAGAAAATGACTTCCTAGGGGTTCTCCCAGAATCAAACCCAGTCATAAACATTCCAGTTCAAATAGTTAATATGAGAAATGGAAGAAACGCCAATAGGAAAGTGAGATAGGGAAGAGAAGGCAAGCATTAAATACTGTGTTATAGCCAGGTAAGTGTGTGGAAAAGTGGAGGTAATCCACAGAGAAACTCTGGGAAACACAAGCTTCCAACTTGAAGGGCCAGGGAGCTGGGGCATTTAGATACCCACTCCCATCAGTCCTTGGTTGAGGACTGCTGCTGGGAAGCTATTAATTCCCCTCACTTCCTTCCTGCCATCTACACAGACAGAGCAGACTTCAACAGCTTCAGAAGTTCCTGGGCTGGAAAATGCCAAATAATGGCAATTGAAAGTTTGCCACATGCACAAAATGGTAGGGTCTAAGAAATATAGGAGGGACATTGAACAAATTGCCAATAGCAGGCAACCGGCAAATGCAAATTCAGAGGGCTTCACAAGTCATCTTAGCAATTAGAATAGATAATAAGAAACCTCTCTCAACAGGAGCCTGAGATGCACTATTCTTATCATTTGAATAATGAGTGCTGGTTTCCATTTATTAAACAGTTCTTATGTGCCAGGTACTGTACCAATGGCCCAACGTCCATGATCTCATTTAATGCCCACAACAATCTTATTAGTACATCACCAGTTTATAGAGGAGGAAGCTGGACTCAGAGGCATTAAGTAATTTACTGAAGTAACAGACACCAGCCCAGGTCTCTCAGTTGCCAAAATATTTTCTCTTTCTGCCTCCCACTGTTTTCAGCGTCCCTAGATGGACAGATATATTTTCTTTAGCTTGAGTATGTCATTAGCTCTGGAAATTCTATCTAAAAAACGTCACAGTCCGCCCCTTTCAGAGAAAGACCTGTGTCTTCATATCTTGGAAATTCCAGCCTGTGTACCAAACATGGAGAGACTTCCCACCTGGTGCCCCTGTCATCTCTGCCGCGTGGACTTTTACGAGAGGCTCTCATTTGGTGCTCTGCACCTGCCCCATGGTGGTTAGCACTTTCAAAGAGCTGCAGGCTCCAGGAATCACAAAACCATCTCTGCTTCTATGTCCTTTCCCACCTGATTTCCATTTGCTCTGCCTGGTCATGATGGGAAGTTTCTTTTTTTGTAGCATCATTCCAGTCTGACTTTTCTTTCACCTCTTCACATTCCACATTCCATCAAGTGGCAATTTTATTCTACGATCACCAGTTAGAACTTTAAAATAGATTTTCAAAGAATATCTGACTGTTAGAACTTCAAATAGCTCAAATATAACCATTTTCTTCAATAAACCTAAATTCTAATCTCTTTTAAATAGTATTTTGAGCAAAATAATAATTCATGCTCACTTGTATTAGTCCCTTTTCACTCCTGAGTCTCCAAGTCATTCTTAAAACCTTCAAACTTTAAGTCCTCTAATGCTATCACAGCACACTTTTAATTACTGGTATCAAAAGAAAGGGACTATCATAGGGGAAAAGCCTTCTATGTTATTTTACCAGCTTAATTTCTACACAAAAGCTTTCAAGTAATCAACAAAAAGAAGAAATGCGAATCCAAATAAGCCACAAACTAGGAAGACAGTCCAAGAATGAACAATGAAGGTCAAATCCAAGTACAACAAACCCCATGGAGAATACTGATGTTTTGCTGCAGTGACATTTCATGGTTAATTGGTGGTTTGTTAAAGATTACATTTCCAAGATCAAAAAGAATAATGATAAAACACACTCAGACATGGAAAGCAAGGGCTCTATAAACAGTAGCTGTTTGGAAATTATAAATGGTACTAAATGACTAATGAGGAAGATAGAGAGCTTACCAATTCTCAGGGAATTTTGTAACTTTCAAACCACAGACTGTTGTGGGCAGGATTTGATCAAAGGTCTCTAGAGTACACTTTCATCCTCATGAGGTTGGGGTCAGGAAGAGGAGAAGGTAAAGAGGACCAGGAGCTATAAGGCTGTGACTTGGAAAGGCCTTTTGCAGTCATCTACTTCCAGCATCCTGCCCCAGAATTCCTCAAATTCCATGTTTTCCCATAAGCTGTTATTTCCATCCAGGTGTTACATGTACCAGACCCCTTTTCTACAGCAATGGCCCTTTCAGGTCTTGAGGGAATTTAAAATCATACAAAGAAAAATCTGCCTTGCAGAATCTTAGGAGATTTCACTGATTTCACATTGCTCTTAATGGAACGAAGGCATGGCATCATCTGCCTAGCCTCATATAAAAAAGGAGGAAAAAACCAAAAAAAACATTCATTGCCCCATTGAATCTGGTGCCCTACATAGTCCCATGTGTGACACTGGTCCCACACAGAAAAATTTGAGCTTACTGTCCGCGCTGATGCTCAGTTAAACCCACCCTATACACAGTCACCTAAGTGGCTTTTCTAGGACACAGTCTGATGGAGGCACTCCTCTGCCTTCACCTTCAATGAATCCCCATTGCTTACAGAACAAAGTCTAAATGACAGAGCCATGGCTCTCGTTCCAGCCATATCTCCTATCAACCCCCTTTCTCAGAGTTCATGCCCCAGCCATGCTGAAGAACATACAACATTCTCTTTATCTTAAAGATTTTGTACAGAGTGGTCCCTCTGCCTGAAACTTCCTTCCTTCCTTCCATCTTTGCCTGGGAAGGTCCTGGAAAATTGCTACTCACCCTGCTCATCTCCACTATCACTTCGTTCAAGAAGTCCCTCTGGGTCTCCCATTCCCTACCTCCACAACTGGACTTAGTTAAATTTATCCTCCTGTTTACACCCACAAACACCTACTTCCTCTATCAAATGACTTATTTCCGATGTTGTAATTACCTATTTCTTTATCAGTCTCTCTGACTGAACTATACACTCCTTAAAGACCGAGAAGTTGTTTCCATCACTATCGTATCAGAAAACCTAACAGACTAACTGACACATGATAGGAACTCAGTAAGTACGTGTTGGATGAATAAATGAATGAATGAATGAATGAACAACACACTAACCAGCTGTATGAGCTCAATCTCTAGTCCATGCCTCTGTCTCTTACCTGCAACCTAAAACAATCCCAGTACTTCTGGTTGTCTTCCTTGGTCCTGGAACATTTGTGAACTTGCAACAACATCATTCCCATCCCAGACAACGCCACTTCCAATAATTTGTTGTCCTTATCTATAGTAACACCAGTTACCTAAATTTGGCCCATCTACTCCAACCACATCCCAAATCCTCTGAGCCAGGTGCAGCAGCTTCCTTTCACAATGCTAGGACCCACCACAAAACAGATGATAATCTCTTTGCACATTTCAAGGAGCAGCACCAAGGGAACAGTACCGGGGAAAGGCCATTGACAGCTCAGAATATCCAGGGCATTTCTAGAACCTCGGCACTGCTCTCGCTCTAGGAATGAAGGTCCAAAAAGCATCTCAGAGAATGTTCATAATTGTAAACAAGCTCCACCTTTGAAACACAATCTAGATAGAACCAAATATACAAGCCTGCACAATGGATGAAGCCAACGTCTCCTCCATGATTGCCCTTCTGACAACCTTGTAGTCTCCTCAACCATAAAAGGTGAACTTCAAACTCACGACCTTGCCTTGTCAACAGAAACATCTAAGCTTGGATCAGTCTTTCCAAGACCAGATATTTGCTCTGTGAGCTACTAGAGACTTGTCACATACACAGAAGTATAAGAGGATTATTTCTATCTACCTGGGGACCTGGAGTCTTTCACACTGCTCCTGTTAAAACTCTCACAACAGCAAAACTTTACCTACAAAGGGTTCAAGTTATGACACTCCCAATTTTCACAAACCTCCTCAGCTCTTGTGAGTCACATGCAGCCAATTCCAGGAATTGGAAACATGGTTGTGAAGATGAAACTGACTTTGGGGCTCCCCTTGGATAGGGTCTTCCAGACTTACCAAAAGGCCATTAAGAGGAAGGTTTACCCCACCTCAGGGAAACCCGAGGCAGTACTTGCAGTCAAGGGCTGCCCATGGCTTCTGAGCTACATCCAAAAAGAATTTCATACTGTACCTGGATCTGCTGGAGCCATTTCTGACTGTCCGAGAGCCAGCATGTACCGTTCCTGAACTGCCTCCATTGTGGATCATCAGTAGGGCTGTCAGATTTACTAAATAAAAATACAGGATACCCAGTTAAACTTGAACTTCACATGAATAGTAAGTCATCACTTTTAGTATAAGTAGATCCTATGTAGTATTTGGGGCATACTTATCTTCAAAATGTACTCGTTGTTTTTCTGACATTCATATTTAACTGAACAGCCTATATTTTACCTGTCAACCCTACTCATCAGAAATGATGGAGGCTTATAGAGATCCAAGAGATGCCTCAGAGCATCCTCAGCTTTTATTTCTATGCCCTGGACAGTGAGCCCGAGCTTCCCACTCCCATTAATTGCCTGTAATGGCATATATTCTCCATTTTAGTGTCTTTTCTACTTGTCATTGTAATTATCTTCCTTATTTTAAAGAGATGTATATTTTTTTCCAAACTTAATAGCTCATCCAAAAGTATTTGGAAGTTCATTCGACCAGGGAAAAACAACATGATTCTGACAAGCGAAGGAAGCCACCTGGTGCTTAGTAAAGAAGTATTAGGGAGATTGAAAAAGCCAAACTTAATAAGCAAATCTCTCCAAGGGTATTTTCAGAGCTTGATACCCTCCCACACCCTGAAAATATTATTACATCAAGAAGGTAGAACCTGCTAACCAAATGTAAGGCTCCCATATGATTCTATCAAACTGAGGATGCTTCTTTACTAAGCAGTGAGCACACATGCTGCCCCAGGGACCTTGGCAGTTGCAACACAGAGCTCTTCCCTTTGGGATGGAAACAGCAAGTTTTCCTGTGGTCCTCACACTGGCCCCAAAAATACTACAGTCCCAATACTTGTCAACTTTAAGTATTTTTCTGCATATCTTCATTTTTCTGTTACTATTTGGACTACATCCTAGCCTTGGCATTACATAAATTGCATTCAAGAAGCTATTTTTAAAAGTTGGTAGGAAATCTTAAATCTATGGTTTGCAGTCCCTGGCTTACTTTCATCCAGGTGCATAAGGGTTTTCAAAAGTACTCAGGTTAGTTACCCCGTATCACAGTCCCACGCTTGTGTCACAGATATGAAAATGGAACATGATATTTAAGGTTTTAGTTGCCAAATCATCAAGCTTCCCAGACAGAGGCAATAGAGCAAAATGAGTACAGAGGCATGGATTTTGATTTGCTCCAGTGTGTTGGGAAAGTCACTTGGCCTCTGTATTTATTTGTACTTATCTGCACTTATCTGTCACTTGGGGGTCATAATTGTACCTGGTCCATGGGTACGCTGTACAAATGATCTGTAAAGTAGTTACAAGAAACCGACACAGAGTAAGCACTCCACAGACATTGGCTATTAGCTATTGGAAATATTTCTCCATGAAACAGATGACTTTATCAGTGGATGACCCGGTGGGAGACAGTGAATCACAGAATCACAGCATGTTGAAAGTGACCTAGTTCACACTCTTATGTGAAAAAAAGAAAAGTGTGCTTGTGTAGAAAATGTCTGAAAGTTTACATAACAAATAGTTCATCATGTTAACTTTGAGGATTAGAATAAATCAGGAAAGGAGGAAAGCAAAACTTGAGTGTCATTCAATTTCTACATCATTTGTGTTTCTACACAGAGACTCTGAATACACTGGAAGTGCAATTTTTTTTAAACGTGGCGGGATAAAGGTTTTCAAGTTTTCCTGATCCATCCGTATTATTATTTCAGAATTGCTGGCATTTCTTGCCATCTTCAGATCTACACCCATTTGAGTCAGTGGGCCCTTCTGGATGGAGGAGATAATAGAGCAGAAGTGAAGTGAGAGAAAAGGAGAGAAAAGATTTTCTCTTTTCTCTTCAAAGAGGAAAGGTCTTTGGAATGGGAACAACTCACAACCAAACTTTGGGGAAAGGATGTGATGGAAAATGAGACAAACATCCTACCCCTGTGATGAGAAGGATTCCCTGGGCTGGATGGAGGGAGGTCACAGGTGGCTGGACAAGGAAACCAACTAGGGAGAAACACACACAAGTGCAGAGCAAACACCCCGAGGCCACTCAGCCTGACTCCATGCAAACATGTGTCCAGCAGACAGCCCTTCACCTGTGGCTCCCCAGCAAGACAGGTACCTCGGGGGTGCCAACTCATTCTGAGTCCATTATGCCTGGCCATTCATAAACCGCTGTCTAACTTGTGAGGAATAAATTCTAAATGTTTATGAGGAAGTTGGGGAAGGAGATTGAAAGGTTACTTAAACGGAAAAAATAGAAGTTCAGGAAGGCAGGATGGTAGAGAGACAAGAAAAAGACCTTAAAAGATGGAAAGGATTTGCCAAAGAAGAGAAAGAAAAAGAAATGATTCCGATTGGGTTAACCTGCAGCTAGGAAGTTAAGGAAGATTATTGATGGGTGAAGACTATGGAATAAAGTGAATAAAATTTCTCAGAAGTTGCTGAGACTATGGTAAGAAGCATGATTATCAAATTATGAACTGGCTGCAATGGCATTCTAGGGGGACACTAGGAAGGGGAAGCAAATGTTCATGAGATGACAGTGGCAGGTGGAAAGTTGTTTCAGGGGAAGATCAGTCTTGCAGAGTGTGTATCAGAGGAGAGCAAGTGTGAGCAAGCAAGGAAATACTAAGTGTATACGATTCCTTCACTGAGTGCACCCAGCCCCGTGTTCAGCCTTGAGAACAAGCAGGACTTCAGGTACTGGAACTACATTTCAGTCATCAAGAGTTGAGAAGACACCCTTAACTCAGGTCTTCTCTTCAAACTCCATCTTTCCTTCTTGACCTTCATTTGGCCTCTTCCCTTACCCTCAAGCTGTGGACTGAGGCCACAGAGCAAGATGGGTCACTAGTGTCCTCCATCCCCTGGTGACTGTGGTTCACATCAGTGCAGTACCAAATGCAATAACCAAGTAACAGACACAAGAGTGTATGAAGAAGAAGAGATTCTGATAAGGCTTTCTGTGACAGTGTGGGCCGAGTTGGCTCTATATGCCTGCTATCACCTGAATGATGAGCAAACTTAGGGGAGAAGTGCTCAGAAGGCAGAGCCTGGCTCTCTACAGGTTCTGCGTCCTCACAGCCCACTCCAAGACCTCAGTTGCAGCTTCGGACCCCAATCTCTCTCCCTCTGCCTACTCACAGTTTTTGAAGTCTTCTTTCCTCCACATTTCTCTTGAGAGGTGGAGGAGGAAGATGAGCTTCAGGCCAGCTCAGACTCCCCTGGGATCCCAGCAGGATGCCTATCATTAACCTCCCACCTTCTAGGAAGCTCCTAAAATCTCCACACTTGGGGGAGTTTTCATTTCATCAGTGCTTCAAAATGCTGGCTGGAGATGGCCTGTTGAAACGTGGCTAAAAGCAGGTAGGAACCTTTGGGCAGCCTGGCCCTTCTCGAGTGTCAGACATCTTCAGGGATATTCTAGGAAACATTGCTTGTTTTAGAGAAGGGAGGGAAACAATCCAATTGTCCAATAATGCTTGAATGGAAAATAAATGATGCTATACGAATGTGATGAAATAATACCAAACAGTCAAAAATCAAAGACCTAGATCTATATGGACTGATGTCAATAAATCTTGAAAACATAATATTGTTTGAACGAAAATAAGATAAAGAATCTTAGATTATGATAACAGGTATGTAAGTATTTAAATATTTAAATCAATTCAACATATTGCTTCTATATATATAGATGCAAGAAAATAAACTTTATCCAATGAACACATTATTTACATTTAATATGTTCATTTATCTAGGAAACCCAAAAGAACCCACAGATAAACTAGCAGGAACTAATAAGACGGTTCAACAAGGCACACACATACAAGATCAATAAATTTTAAAAGTCAATCACGCTCCTCTATACTGGTGATAGCAAATTAGAAACTGTAAAAGAAAATAAGAAAAAAAGATCTAAAAATTGTCACAAGAGCCATATAAATTACTTAGAACTAAGCATACCTAAAAGTAATTAAAACTGACAAACTGAGTACGACCACTTAAACTCCGCCCAACCCAAGGATTAGAAAACGACTGTTCTTACTTTATGAGAACACGCCCTCTTCCTAAGTAGCAGATCAGTACGTGAGAGTGAATCAAAGAAACACAGCATTTGAAAAGTCAACTAGGCAAAGCCTCTCGATCGCACAGACAGAAGCTGAAGCCCAGAGAGGTTGAGTTACTTGGTAAAGGGCCCAATGTCCTGACTCAAGGACTCGCATTTTTCACTCATTCGTAAGACACAATCAAATTCAGTACCTTGGAAAGAGATGGGAAAAAAATGAAGAAATGAATTATATAGTTACTCATCTTTAAGTACAGAAATAGCTGTGACAAAATTACACATATTGAGGGAAAATTGAAGTGCAGTGTTTAAAATGTCAATAATCCACAGGGAAACTGGAGACCATTTAAAATATTCATATTAAATCTCTCTGGAAAAGACATTAAAAGATCTCCAATCAAAATGTTCATTTTATAATAGATATGGTATGATACAACTTATAATAGATATGGTATGAACCTTTCCATTTCACAGGAAAGCTTCGGCTGGGAAACAGGAATTGTTCTTGAAAATGGGGCCTGTGCTATTGCAGAGACTGTACTGAACTTAGGTCCACAGAATGCTCTGATGTCATCATTGAGGTCACAAAATCCTGCTGTGCGCCTGGCAACCTTGGAAACTTAACAGCCCTGGTGAGCACTAGGCAGTACTGCTGGTTCACCAAGTGGTACAAGTTTTTCAGCCATTTAGGAGACTTGACTATTTTTGTTTGTATTGAATCATTTCAACAGATTGCCCAAGAGGCAACAAGGGCCAACCTGTAGGGAAGAGGAGGAGTTGGACATCTCTTGAGGCATCTTCTAAGGGAGACTTCTAGTTGGTACGATGGAACGGCGACAAAAGAGGAAACATCTGGAAAATGAAGAGTCCCAGGAAACTGCCGAGAACGGAGGAGGTATGTGGGGGGCAACTTGCTGGGGCACATGGGTTTCTGCCAAACTAAACCTTCTCTAGGATGGGGGGGACTGAGAACGTGTCACCTGTGAAGCAGGGAGCGAGAGACCTCATCTCACTGATGCTGCCGTATCCATCCGGAGGGTCCCTGTGGTGTGAGATGGAACAGAACGGCCAGATGCCCCCTGGGAGATGGGAGGTCAGCTCCGCTGGTCTGGGGACTCTCTCCTGGGGCAGCCGGGCCTGGAGCTTTGTCGGACTCACAGCAGGCTGCATCCTGCTTGCACAGACCTAGAGGTGCAGCTTTTCTCAGTCCCCGATTTCTCTCTTATGCTCTTGGATCTTTCCCTGGGGTCATGAGGTGGGGGATGTGAAGGATGCAAGGATGCTGAGAGAGACCCATGAGTTGCTTGGCCTCTTTTACCAAAGTGGAAAGAGAAGCCCCATGAGTTGAAGGCCCTGTTGAAAAGTATCTTGACAAGTGGAATGCAGTTCGAAAGAAGATTGTTTGTCTAGGGATGGTGTCATATTGAAAGCAAGGAGGTTTTATTCCTTCAACAGGAAGAATTGTCCAAAGGAGATCAAGGGAAGGGAAGGGTTTTCCAGAGACTGAGACCACGTGGGCGGGGGTGAGAAATGTCCTCAGGGTCCCGCGGGGAGCTCTGAGAGCCACGGGCCACGGGGTGCCTGCGTGCATTTAATGTAGGCGAGTAGCTTGCCCTGGGCGGGGGTGTTCACCCCATAGTTCCAGCTACACATCTCTGCCCCAGATTAGAGCCCAGTAGCTCCTACCAGGCCCAGGACACTGGAGACTGTAGGGTGGGCCCTGGCAATGGAGGTCTAGACAGCAGGCAGATTTTCAGGCAGTGGCTGGGACAGGCTGGGGAAGGCAATGACTGCCCCTGACCATTCAGAATATTTTGCTCTATATTCCTGTGAGTGTGTGTGTGTGACTGTGTCTGTGTGTGTGTGTATGTCGTAGTGCAGAGATGAGCAGGATGAATGGGGGTAGAGTGCTTATCAGATATAAAATCTGCGTGGTAAAGTCCTTGTCACCCTGCCTGGACCTGGCTGACACTCGGTGTATGTAAGAGTGTATACAGAACTCTTGTTAGGGGTGTTTTATGAGACAGTAACTCATACACCCATGTACACTCTGATACAGCAAAAATATCACACACCCCACATATAAGTTCCTTAGTAAACCACAAACAGCACATGGAGGTATATACACGCATCCCTCCTGTACTACGTTCTCATACAACCCATCTGTACCACAATCCTGTCCTCCAACACCAAACGCTGGAGATGAGATATGTATATAGACATACACACTATATATATAGGACACACACACACACACACACTATATATATATATGTATCTGATCAACTCTCGCACAAACACAGCTAACTTCAGCCATCGCTAAATACCTCTATAAGAACCAGTCACGTGTCATACACACCACACTTATAACACATTCTTGAGTAATGCCAGACCCGCTTTGTACAAACCACAGAAAACCACAGTCTCAGTAACCCATGTCAGGGTTGCCAGAGAAAATATGGGCTATCCAGTTCAATTTGAATTCCAGATAAACAACAAGTAATTTTTCAGTATCCGTATGTCCCAAAGATTGTACGGGCCATACTTACACTAAAAGTAAGTAAGACCAAATACTGCATGGGAATACTTACACTAAAAAATTATTCTGGCTTTATCTGAAACTGAAATTTAACTGGGTGCCCTGTATTTTTCTTCGCTTAGTCTGGCAACCCTTATATACTTACCACCAGCTCAGGTATTATATATTTATTGTATTTTTGTTTAGTCTGTGTCTTCCACTACTAGAATGTGCAGCATTACCAGAAACTAGAACAATGCAAGAGTGCCAGATACACAGGAGTAGCTGCTTACTGAATCTTGGTGAATGAATGAATGAACACACACCATAAATACAAGCCACACCATGTAATGAGGAAAAGTTACATGTCCCAGAATTCCAGACTTGTGAACAGAAACCATGCACACAAAGGCCACAGACACAGATAAGACACATCTGCACCGTGCTCCCCATGCTAACCCCACACTTACCACAGACTTAACTGATACACATCACTCACTCTTCCCACATACTCACAGTCACCACCGAGGCCTACATTACCAACAAGACAGTGACAGAGTAAGTAATGATTGGAATTAAATCCTGGAGTATACACTGGGAACCACACTCTCAACTGTGTGTATTCACTGCACCTGACACGTGTCACACACTCAGTACATATTTGTGGACAGAGGACTGATGAACCCACCCTGAGCCTTTCATTCCTCCCTCAGGAATCTCGAAGTCACAAGAGGATCCCCCTCACCTTGGATCCACTGTGGTGGCCCAAGGCTGCAGCCCAGGGGCAGGGGAGGTCTCCTCTGCCCCTAAACACTTCTCCTGTGCTTCTTCTCCACGCAAGCTCATCTACGCCTTTAAGGGCGCGGGGCTCCTCAGGTGAGGGGATGCTTGGCTGTGAGGCAGGAGGCACACAGATCCCAGGGAGGCTGAGAGGAAATCCAGGGTCATCAGAGGTGATGAGGGCTCTGTGGAGGAGCCTGGGCAGGATAGCTGAGCTGTTACGAGGGCGTGGATCCCAGCTGAGTCAGGGGTGGGTGGCGGGTGTGAATCCTGTTACTACCATGGTGGGGAAGTCAAGGAGCAGGGGCCGGAAAGGTCTGGACTTGAGGTGGAGGGAAGAGGGACCAGATTAAGCATCTTCAGAGGAAAATGTAGGGTTTCTCTTTGCCTTTGCTTCCAGAGAAGGACAGAGTTCTGCATCACAGACCTCCAGCCTGAGAACAGCACCATCCAGCTCAGGTCCACACAGCTCACACACACATGCGCCCTCCAGGCACAGCCCTTCTCAGTGCACACATGAACCCCAAGCACGTGATCCACAGTACTCTCCTCCTGCACCACCGCCTCATTCCACAAGGAATGCACCACCGGTATTCCCAAACTCACACTCCTCGTCATACACGCATCCATCCGCATCCCTCACATACCACAGTCCTCACCACTGTACTCCACACCCGTGTATACAGACACCGCTCCAGTATCCCCCAACACGCAGAAAAAAGCCCACAGATGACACCAGATACACCACTGCCTTCTACGGCCAACAGACACCAAGCTCACGACATAGCTACGTCATGCAAATGTCCCTCTCTCGTCTACCACACCTGCTCCCTCAGCTTCTGGCATGGCCCATGCATGTTATTATGTTTTTAATTTCCTTTTTCAGGAATCCGGAGATCACATCGAGACACTGCCCAGCCTACCGCACCCCTAGCCCAGGTTCAGGAAAATGGGGAGACCGCTCCCCCATCACACTGTGTCTCCTCCTCACCCTCTTCACCCTGTAAGAACGATCTGCACCCAGACAAAGAGGAAAGGGGCATGAAAATATACTACATGCAGGTACAAGTGAACAAGGGTGTAGCTGTCTCCTGGAAGACAAACAAACCCTTGGAGTTGCCTGAAAAGCAGCTGAGGATAGAAGTGACCCTTCCTGAGGATGCGTGCACAGTAGACACTTACCCCTCTGATGTTTCCACCGAAAACCTCCTGTCTGACAGTGAGCCCACTGGGGAGGAGAAAGAGTATGAGGAAAGGGCAGAGCCAGGCAGCCCATCAGGGTCACCTGCCGTCGAGGAGACACCCAGGGCCAAGACACCGGACTGGATGGTGACCATGGAGACTGGCTTCAGGTGCATGGCCTGCTGCCGGGTCTTCCACACCTTGGAGGTCCTCCAGCAGCACGTGCAGGGCGGCGTCCTGGAGGGCTTCAGCTGCCGTATCTTTCATCTCAACATGGCCCAGTGGATGGGCAATGTGGAATCCGAAATCACCCCGAGGAGGAGGACAAGGAGGACGAGGAGGACGAGGAGGAGGAGGAAGAGAAGCAAGAAGGCCCCAGCCCAAAGAGACCCCGTAGGCAGGCTCTTTCCTCTCTTTTGATTTCCACACAGCAACTGAGATTCATGGGACAGAAGATCCTGGAAACAGTGTGGTCTTGGAAGAGGTAAGGCTTGAGGCTGGCAGTCTTCTGAGCCTATGTCACGAGGGCCCAGAGGTGTCTAAGGGAAGGAGCCGCACACATGTGCTGGTTGACCTAATGGCTCTGAAGTTGCATCAACTTGGGACACACCCAGCACTTCCAAAGGAATTGAGCTCTGTTGACTTCAACAAGAATGTGGAGCCTTTTCCTAGGAGTTTTCTCAGGGTCTGCACGATGGACCTCAACTCTTAGAGGACGTACTGCCAGCAGCTCCTTCTCGGCAGAGAGAGCCAGGAGTGGTCTCAAGAGAGGACAGGGGCCCTTGCAGGACCAGAACTTTGAGGTCTGAGAGCCTTGGGCCTGAGCTGAGATCTCACCCGGACCACTGGACCTAGCCTTCTGTGACAAAGGGGAATATGAAAGAGAGTCACGTGGAAATGAGGTCCCCCGATATATGGAAATGTTCCAGAACCTTCGTTGCGTGGTAGTTGATCTGGAGCCAAGCTCACTGTGGTGTGTGTGGCTCTGAGCATTAAGGCAATGCTGGAGGGTAACCCTGACCAGCAGAGCTTGGAGTGCTTCTTGTCTCTTCCTGTTCTACCTCAGTTGTTTTATCCCTTCCAGGGAGAAGAAAGCACCCTCGGGATAGTTGGTAGTAAACCAGGGTATATCCTCCCTCAAGGGGACCCGGCCTGCCCTTCATTCAAGATGCTCTGGAAATGGGAACTGACTCATGTTATCGAATTGGCTGAGGGAGCACAACTCCCATGTTGATTCCGGTCAGACATGTTCATCAGACCTAGAGCTTTTCTCCTGATTCAAATCAAGTAGGGTATTAGTAGACTTCCCATTTATTTCAGCCCTAGAGATAGCACATGAGCAAATATAAAAAATCTCTGTGTATCAAAGCATTCTAATGAGCCCTTTCATTTTGCTGTTCATTGTGAAAAACACGCTCACTTTATCTCTGCCAATGAAGTGTTTCCACTTGACCCATGATGCCCCACGATCCCATTAGCCTTACTGAATTTAGGGAGCCCATTATGATGACATAATTTCCCTCTCATTCCTGGCCTGCAGAGAAGAGCAGCTATAGAGCATTCCAAGACTGCTAACGCTCCCCTCACCAATACGTTTCTTAAACCTCTGGCAAAGCAAGTGTCCTCTGAGCCCTCCCAGGGCACATAGGGGGTTTGGGTGAGCAGATCTTATGTGATAAATCCACTCCAGTGGTCTGGCATTCCTATGCCTTTGTAAACCTTCTACAGTGGTGGTTCTCAGCTGGGGACACTTTTGGTCCCCCCTCCCAGGAAATATGTGGCAGTGTCTTGAGACTTTTTTTTTTTTTTTTTTTTTGTGGTACGCGGGCCTCTCACTGTTGTGGCCTCTCCTGTTGTGGAGCACAAGCTCCACACAGGCTCCGCACAGGCTCAGTGGCCATGGCTCACGGGCCTAGCTGCTCCACGGCATGTGGGATCTTCCCGGGCCCTGGCACGGACCCATGTCCCCTGCATCGGCAGGCGGACTCTCAACCACTGTGCCACCAGGGATGCCCCTTGAGACTTTTTTCTTTAAGGAGCTGTGTTATGAATGAGCCCCACGTGGCTGGTGCACACGGATGTATCAAGGCACTTTTTTTTTTTTTTTTGGTACGCGGGCCTCTCACTGTTGTGGTCTCTCCCGTTGCGGAGCACAGGCTCCAGACGCGCAGGCTCAGCGGCCATGGCTCACGGGCCCAGCTGCCCCGCGGCATGTGGGATCTTCCCGGACCGGGGCACAAACCCATGTCCCCTGCATCGGCAGGTGGACTCTCCATCACTGCGCCACCAAGGAAGCCCTCAAGGCACTTTTGATTGTTACAACTAGGGTGGCAGGGAAGAGTATGTGCCACTGGCCCATCTTACATTGCACAGGACAGCTCCCAACAACAAAGAGCTATCCAGTTCAAAATGTCAGTCATGCCAACGCCAAGAAATTTTGCTACAACATACTTAGAAAGTCCTGGCATTTTGACTTTAGCATACGCTCACTTTGGGTACAGGTTTCAGTCATTTGAGCAAACTGTTGAAGGCATTCCCAGGTAGCCAAGCTAACACGCTGAGTCTGGAATGGGTGTTGAATGCACTCGTATCAACAAATCCAGCCTAACCCAATATTACATTACTCCCACCTGCTTCAATACCTACAAAATCCACACACATTATTTCTCAGGTTTCTATTGATATAAATTATAAAATTCCATATTTTAGAAGATAGTGTCTCCTCATGGTCATCCTTTATACCCGGTGGGTACCCACCCCTTCCCTGCTCCCGTCCCCATTTCAAGGACTCTAGTCTGATTACTAGGTCTGGAAAAACGAGAGGTAGTGGAGGCAAGTCTTGAGGATCCACAGACCCCTGCAAGGAAACTATCTCAGAGTAGAGGCAGACTTCCTTCTAATAGCACAGCAGGCTCAACTAAGAGGTCACAGGTCAGAGGTCACAGGCCTCAGCTTTGTTGGAATCTGCCCATATATTTCGACCTCAAATTTCCAGGATTCTACTCCTTCCCACTGATGCCCTAGGACATAAGAGAATCTACAAGGTTGTGAATCAATGTGTTGTCATTCAGCCACTGACTGAATTTGACTTTGGATCCCCTTAAAAAAATAAATAAATAGAAAGGAAGGAAAGAAAGATAGAAATGCTGATTATAACAAGTCCCCCAAAGTGTTGCTATGTAGCCAAGCCCAAAGCTAAGACAGAAAATCCCCAACGCTAAAAATAGATTTCGAGCTCAAGCTATCAACTGGGAGTTGAAACTGAAGGCCCTACAAAGGCCAATGGAACCGGATACAAAGCTAAAGATTTAGTCTTTAGCATAGGTGGGAGTCAAGGTTAGAGGAAGCCATGCACTGGGAGTGAGTTGTGAACTACTCAACACTAAGAATGGAAGAGCAGCTCTTTCATTGAATGTGAAGAAAGAAACAGGTAGTCCCTAGTTGCTACCACTGTCTTTGAACCAAACTAAAGAACAAGGTCAACCAGAAGGGCAGATATGAGAATCAAAAAGGAAACCTCTCTGGAATCCTCACTGAACCAAGTCTAAGTTCTGCTCTACTTGTGGTCTTTCACTTACAGAGACAAACCTTTTGGGCTTACAACAGGGATCAACAGACTTTTTCTCTCAAGGGCCAGAAAGTAAATATTTTAGGTTTTGTGGGCCATCAGTGCTCGTCACAACCACTGAACACTGTCAGCACAATGGGAAACACTCAAAGATGGTAAATAAATGGATGGGCCAATAAAGAGCTTTTATGTTCCAATAAAGCTTTAAAGGCAATGAGCCAGGTTGGGCTCACAGGAGGTAGTTTTCCAGCCCTTGACTTAACTCACTAAACTACAAATTACCTTGAGAGTTGGTGGTTTGATAGCTACCAAACCAAACCAAACAAGAAAGCCCTAGGATTTCTGACATCTAATGCAATGCAATTTGAGGTAGCATGGACTTCACATACACATGTGAAGGTGTGGTCTAGGAAACCAATCTTGGAAACCTGCCTCTCACATTAAATACATCTTTTGCTGAGTAAAGCCCTTTAACCAAGTAAGTGTTAAACATCAGTGAAA
The DNA here is from genome assembly GCF_964341445.2 of Mesoplodon mirus. NCBI lineage: Eukaryota > Metazoa > Chordata > Mammalia > Artiodactyla > Ziphiidae > Mesoplodon > Mesoplodon mirus. Next base: position 1,187,236 of record NW_028295698.1, on the reverse strand, counting down.
TGACTAAGAAGTAGGAAATGGTATGCAAACCTCCTCCTTAACAACTTGTTCCCATCAGTCGAGGTTTCTTCCCTATGCACATTTTTCCTTAGGGAATCGTTGATAAATTTTACCTCTAAAACTTACCTATTTCCACTCTCTATCTTCAGGATTTGCCCAATCACTGTTACTTTGTAAACAATTTAAAAAAGTTTTTTGGGGGGTAAATTCCTTTTTTCCCACAGCTAATGGTTCTCTGTGTCATAGTGTCTGGAACGACCCAGCTACTTCTCCAGTCAGACCAAGCACTTGAAAGGACAAGCCGGTACCCCGAGCTATCCATCCATTCACCCAGTAAGGAAGCCTGATGAGGAGAACTAGGATGTGTAAATTTCTACTGTTGGAATTAAAACAGAATATTCTGGGCTGCATGGATTTATCCTAAACTTCAAATGCATTAATTATAAATATACTGTTACACTGACTACTATTCTGTATCTTTGAATAACCATATACATTTTTTCTTTTTATAACTGATTTCTAGAGGTCTATTCCTTAATTTTGGCCATATATATGTATACCTCATGATGATAGGATTTCTTACTGTGAGGGATTAATATGTTCTTAGTAATTTTTAATATTATATTTTACATTATTTTACTACCTATGTTACTATAAAAATAACAGTATTTTACTGGAAAATTGATGCTCAATGAAAAATTTAAAATATGGAAGTTACATGTGGAAAAAATCCCTGAAAATCTTGCCACTGTTAACATAAGGGTGAATATCCCTTTACAGATGATAGGATGCATTAACACACACACATACATGTTTGATTAAGGTATGCGATGTACCTACCTAAAATACATTAAACTGTTACATGCTTCTGTCATTAAGTTTAAGCCATCATTTTAACAGACCTGTTATTACATAACTATCTTAAAATATAAAGACATTCCTATTGAATATTTCACTTTTACAAAATTTAGTAACATTGACATGCTACTCACCTTTTCTATTTGAATTTCCTAATTATAAGGTCCTATTCTGTGATTTCTATATCAAAGGGACGCACGTTCTATGTTTTGATATGTACTCAGCAACTTCACTTTGAAAATCAATTTTTCAATCCACCGCTAGGAAAAAGTGTGCAAGTCAGTCGTTGAATAAATATGTTTGATGAAATTACCAAATTTCAACAAATAATTTTTTTCTTTTTATCTCAGGCCAGAGAGGAGTAAGGAGATAGAGAACTTGACAAAAGTAATCTACTTCAAACAGCCTCTTTTCTCTACTTAAGAAGTCTTGATGAAAGTAATGCTAAAACCCTTGGGAGACAATCACATCAAAACCTAGACGGAAATGTGGTGAATAAGAAACCAACGATCAGTTCATTTACTAAGAAATGTTTGTCCTCTGTCACTGTCATTAGTAACTCTTTCTGACACTTAAACCTCTGCCTTGACATTCTTGAAAAAAGGGTCAACAGTATGTTTTCTGTATTGCAAGATGAACAATCCATTTTCAGTAAGTCTATACTGTCACAAAAGATAAATACATTTGTACTGTATAAGATTCACAGAGGGCCTCCCTGGTGGCGCAGTGGTTGAGAGTCCGCCTGCCGATGCAGGGGATACGGGTTCGTGCCCCGGTCTGGGAGGATCCCATATGCCGCAGAGCGGCTGGGCCCGTGAGCCATGGCCGCTGAGCCTGCGCATCCGGAGCCTGTGCTCCGCAACGGGAGAGGCCACAACAGTGAGAGGCCCGCGTACGGGAAAAAAAAAAAAAAAAAAAAAAAAAAGATTCACAGAATATTAGATAGACAAAGTCCAAGATAAGATCCAACTTGAAGCGAGGCTGGGTGGAGACAAATGGAGCTCAGCATAACAGGACGATGCCACATTAATATTACAAATTGCAATACTGAGTGGTTTTCTAACACTTCAAATTTTTGTCTCCCTGAATTACTTTTAAGGCCAGATTTAGGTTAACTGCTCTGAATACAATTTTTTATGAAATTTTGGAGGGGATTGCAACATAATTTTCAAAAAGTTTTTCCTCATTCATTAACTGAACAAATATCGAGCACCTACAAAGTAGCTGACAATGTTCAGACTGTAGATTGAGAACAAACGTCGCTGCATTCGTGGAATTTACGTTGTAATGAGCATACATTTTGGCATGTTCATCATACTTTTGTACAAGGCCTGCTAAAACTCACTCTAAGGCTTCTCCCCTAATATTTAATAGAGGTCAAAGTTCAAACTTACTACACCATTTACCAGAGTTCTCTGCCGTGTGGCCTCCTGACTACTGGGACATGTTGAGCTATGGCTGAAACACCGACTTTAATGAAACAAATGATTTTTTTTTTCTTTTGAACTTGATGACTGGAAGAATTCACATGACACCTGAGTTGTTTTTGGTTTTGTTTTAATCATTTTGTGGAACTTTCTTCATGTGTGGGCTCTCTGATGGTCTTACCACTCCTATCACTTTTATAGGATTTATCAGCAGCATGGATTCTGTGATGAACTGTTAGACTGGAGCGCCAACTGAAGCTCTTACCACAGGTCTCACACTTGTAAGGCTTCTCCCCTGTGTGCACTCTTTGATGAGACTGTAGCTGTGAAGGCCGACTGAAGACCTTACTGCATCTGTCACATCTGTACGGCTTCTCTCCAGTGTGGACGCTTTGATGAAGCTGAAGACTTGAGGCCTGAATGAAGTGCTTCCCACACTCCCCACACTTATATGGTTTCTCTCCTGTGTGGACCCTCTGATGCATGTCGAGGTTCAGGCTCCACTTGAAGCCCTTCCCACACTCCTCACATTTGTATGGCTTTTCTCCAGTGTGGACTTTTTGATGGGCTTGAAGGTGTGAACTCCGACCAAAGCTCTTCCCACACTCTTCACATTTGAATGGTTTTTCTCTGCTGTGGACTCTCTCATGGGCCAGAAGATTTGAGGCCTGCCTGAAGACTTTCCCACACTCCTCACAATTATACGGTTTCTCTCCGGTGTGGATTCTGCAATGAACTTTAAGATCTGCTCTACGACTGAATCCCTTCCCACACTCTTCACATTTGTATGGTTTCTCACCGGTATGGATCAGCTGGTGGATCTGAAGTCGTGAACTCTGATTGAAGCCCTGCCCACACTCCTCACACTTGTAAGGTTTCTCTACACTGTGGGCCTTCTGATGGATTTGAAGATATGAACTCTGACGGAAGCCCTTCCCACATACCTCACATTTATAGGGCTTCTCCCCTGTGTGGACAACCAGATGAACTTGATAATGGGAGTTCCTCCTGAAGCTCTTCCCACACTCCTTACAGTTGTATGGTTTCTCTCCTGTATGGACTCTTTGATGTGCCTGAAGGTTTGAACTCAGAGTAAAGCCTTTACCACACACATTACGTATGTATGATTTCTCTCCAGTGTGGACTCCCTGATGGGCCTGAAGACTTGAAGGCCGACTAAAGCCTTTCCCACATTCCTCACATTTGTAGGGTTTTTCTCCTGTGTGGACCCTCTGATGAATGTATAGATTTGAGCTACAAATGAAGCCCTTCCCACACTCCTCACATTTGTACGGTTTCTCTCCCGTATGGACTCTCTGATGGGACTGAAGGTGTGAATTCCGACTGAAGCTCTTATCACATGTGTCACATTTGAATGGTTTCTCCCCAGTGTGGACTCTCTGATGGTCCTGAAGGTGAGAGGCCTGACTGAAGGCCCTCCCACACTCCTCACAATTATAAGGTTTCTCTCCCGTGTGGACTTTACAATGAATAGTTAAGTGCTGACCTACGACTGAAGCCTTTCCCACATTCCCCACATTTGAATGGTTTCTCTACAGTGTGGACTTTCTGAGGAGTCTGCAGCTGGGAGCTCTGACTGAACTCCTTGCCACACTCATCACACTCACTGTGTTCTCCTCCCACGTGAACTCTCTGATGAATATGAAGAACCGAGCTGTAACGGAAGCCTTTTCCACACTCACTGCACGTATGAGACTTCTCTTTTGAGTGTAATTGCTGGTGACGATCAAAGGTGGAGAGATCGGTGAAGGTTTCTTTACATTCATTACACTGGTAAGGTTTTTGTCCCGTGTGAATCATAGTATTCTGATCCAGTGTTGAAACCCTCGTGCTATCTTTTCTATAATCACTGTAGCCGTAAGGTTTTTGACCCTTGTGTACTCCATGAGCATCAAGGTGATGTGAAATCCAACTGATGGTGTCAACATCCTCTTTACACTGACACAGTTTATTTTTCATGGAAATTTGCTGGTGTCTATTCTGATAATTCTGTGACTCAGCCAATGAAGTTTTCCTCCAAGAATCCTGGGCTCTCAAAGTTGCAAACCTTGGATTTCCAGGACTACTGGGATCACCTGCTTTATCATTTAATATACGGTTCTCATCTTCAGAAATTTGAATAGAGTCCTGCCCCAATCTGGCAGGGGGAATCACCTTGTTTGTGGAACTGACAACTATTTATCATGGAGTCTTGGCATCTGGTTAAGTCATTTGCAATTTGTTGCCAGATTTGCCAGCAGGAAAGCTCTTCACGTGATCCTCTGTCTTGAACGGCCCTCAACTCACTTTGATTGTTTTCTTCTAGAGGGACAGAGAATTCAGAGATGTGGACACGTGAAAGCTTTGTTCAAAGATTCAAGATTTTACACTTAAGACACAGTATGGGACTTTAATGAACCTCAGGATGGTTCAGCTTATCTTTCGCACGACAAATGAAGTTCTCTGGTTTATATACTAACAGAAACCAAGAGATGGTCTGTTAAACTCCCAAATACTTAGCATTAATGAAACCCATTTAAAACCAAATGACTACTCTGACATACTATTTCAATCATCTTTCAAAAATTACATGTCATTCCTACCATAACACAGTATCAATAAAGACAAGCATTTTGCTGTGCTCACAGCTTTAACAGTGCCTAGCAGTTAGTCAGGGCTCAAGAAATGCATGCACAGGTGAACTCAGTTTGATTTCTAGGATTCTCTACAATTCTGAATCCCAGGTTAAGTTTGAACCAAGTCAGAGAAGCGAAACAGCTTTTACAAGTCAGGTATCAGATACAGGAAAAGGACTGGAAAGTACAGTTTGGCTTAAGTTGAAAGGCTGCACCCGAGGCGGCAGCACACCAAGGGGGTTAGTGCTGAGGAGGATATGAAAGGGGCTAAAAACCGGGACTGCCCCGGTGGCACAGTGGTTAATAATCTGCCTGCCAGTGCAGGGGACACAGGTTCGAGCCCTGGTCCGGGAAGATCCCACATGCCGCAGAGCAACTAAGCCCGTGAGCCACAACTACTGAGCCCACGTGCCACAACTACTGAAGCCCGCGTTCCTAGAGACCGTGCTCTGAAACAAGAGAAGCCACTGCAATGAGAAGCCTGCGCACCACAACGAAGAGCTGCTCCCACTCACCACAACGAGAGAAAAGCCCATATGCAGCAACCAAGACCCAATGCAACCAACAATTAATTAATTTTAAAAAAGGGTCTAAGAATCAGTGGGGTTAAAAAAAAGCATGAAGACCTATGCACTGGATCCTTCTCAGGCATTTGTGCTGCCTAATATGTTCCTCCACTCCCCCTGCCAAGCAGGAGTCAAAATGTAGAGGCTAGGGAAGAATGCTGTCTCTTTAAAAACAGCATGGAAAATTTTTGGACACAGATACATTGGTCTTTAACAAGAATGAGTTCCAAAGTGAAGAATGGGCTTTATGAGTGAGCTGGGAATAAATTCCATAGCCTGTGATAAGTATTGAGAAGAAACAGACTAGAAACTATTAAAGAATGATCAAAGCACTCAAGGTGACATTATCTAAAATGCCTTCTACAAGATACATACAAATGCACACACACACACACACACAAAATGTTTGTACAGCTAACAAAGATCGATTTCTTATTAGTGAGGTGGGCTTTGGAGGAGGCAAATGGGACGCAGCGGGGCAAATCTTTTAAGGGAAAGGCTAACTCACCAGCTGGCTGTTTTCTGAGACCTGTTCTCCCCTGGTATAAGGGATAAGGAAATAGAAATTTCTTTCCTTCTATGGGAGGGTTACCTAAGAAGTAGACATAAGAATCCTCATTCACAACAGTATTTCCTCCCCAAATGAATTTGCTCTGCTACTGAGAGCTCAAGGAAAGTCACAGGGAAAGCATTTTACTCAGTTTGGTTATAATTACAGGTTCTGTACATATTTTTTGTGCAAGTTGATGAGGGCCAACTTGTACAGAAAGGCAAACACACACATACACACATCATGGGCACCTGAGAAGTTAGAATTAGGCTAGGAATTCATTTGAAGACAAAAAAACATTTAGCAATATCCCTTATTCACTCGGATTTGTTCACCGCCTACTAGCTATTTTCATGGAAGGCTAATTTCTCTATCCATTAACTCATTCGTTTATTCAAGAAATATTTAAGAGTTCCTGTCATGTACCAAGACTATGCTAAGCACTGAGGCTAGTGAGCAATAAACATATAACAGACCGAATTCCTCCTGCACTCCTGGATTACCCTCCAGTGGAAGAAAGAGAGGTGAGAAACAGGTGAACAAAATGTACATGAGTGAAACACTTAGAGACAAAACAAGGCAGGGCAGAGAGAGTAAGAAAGAGAGGACTGTATTTTCCATAGGGTGGTCAGAGGACAGCCACCTCCTCATCTTTAAGGCGACTGACTGAAAGAAGTAGAGGCCTAAAAGATTACAGGTGAAAGAGTATTCCAGGCAGAGAGAAGGACCAGGAAAAGGCTCTGTGGCAGAAGCATCCTTTGCAGGTCTGGAAAAGATAGGGTAAGAGGGAGGAGAGGTGGTGTATTCAGGGAGGTGGTGGAGAACGAACAGCAGCCCACAGAAGGCTCTAGAAGCCACTTTAAGTGGTTTTTATTCTAAGTAAAAGAAGCCACAAGAGAATTTTGAAACAAGAACATAACCTGACTTAAAGTTACAAAAGATCACTTTGCCACCTAAAGAACAAACTGTGGGAGGAGAAGGGTGGCAACAGGTGACCAGTACAAAGACTATGCAATAATCCTGGAAAGAGATTTCCAACTGGGACCAGGTGATGGACAGCACAGGGCTGGTGAGAAGCAAAACAGATAGAGAGCTAACCACAGGAACTCACGGCTGCTTGGTTCTCACCTAAATTTCTATCTGGGTTGCTGAATTCATCAACCAAAGCCTCTCTTCTCTTTCTATATGTTTTGTATCTCGTTTGAAGAATGAGAACATGCAAAGTCACAAGTTAACATGAACGGGCTAGAGCGAAAGTTTACTAGAAATTTGATTTCCAACTGCATATTCAAGGTATTGAAAGCTGTGTTTTTCAAACTTTGTATCACGACCCACTGAAGAAACAGCATTTATTTCACAACCTAGATACACAGGTAGAAAAGTATACATTACTAAAACGAAGCTTGAATGACCTATATCTAACCAATGTCTCTTTTCATGAAATCTGTTCCCACTGGCTCTCACACCACTCATGCCATCGCCCAGAGTTTCTGCTGCAATGTGTTGTACTCTTCCTAAGAAACTCTGATATTTTCTATACTATTTTATTTCATTAAAAAGTCACACGTAGGGCTCAATAAATTGGCTTTATGATCCACTAATGGCAGGGAGGGAAATCTGAAGAAGAATACACAAGGTACAGCAAGATACTGCCGATTTACAGTTCTTTTACAAAATAATTGAAAAGGACCTGAAACACACTGTTTGGAAAGACCAGAGACATCCTCTCGTGTCCCACAGGAATTGCAAAAGTCTGGTCCCCAAACTCAGGGAACCACCTCAAGAGGCCCAAAGCCTTGAAACACCAAGGTCACAAAGACACTCGCAGAGAAAGGCTGTCCTCACCCACTGAGACCAGGTTCCCGAAGTGTTCCACCATCACATCCTGGTACAGCTTCCTCTGGGCCGAGTCCAGCAGCCCCAGCTCCTCCTCTGTGAAGGCCACGGCCACGTCCTTGAAGGTCACCGCCTCCTACGACAAACAACACCACCTCAATCTTATACCCAGTGGCCAGTGGAAGAGGGGCAGCCCCGAGGAGACGAGGAGGATGGGAAGTTGCTCCGGCTCCTGTGAGGTGTGCAGACTTCCCAGCACCCCCTCCTTCCATCCTGCCAATGCCACACACTGACTTTCCTCAGCCTCACTGGACGTGCAGCTATGAAAGAGAAAGCTTTGCGTGTTTACCTGGGGCTCTCAGACAACTCATAAGTAAACTCCCTAGAATTCTAACCACTGGATCCTGAACTAAAAAGCTTTCACTGTTTAATTATTATTGCCAAGTGCCCCAGAAACAGTTACCAATTTAGTCCTGGCAGTATTTGATGGCACCTGCTTTCTCACTGAGGTGGGAACCAGCTGAGAAGGAGTGTTATATGTGGAAACTAACCAAAAGGCCATGCCAGGTCTCTGAATGAAAACTCTCTCTTTCCCCGTTTCTGTCTTTCGCTTGAATGCAATACTCTGACTCCAGACCCTTGGTTTTCTGGGTGAGTCTGAGTTGGTTCCTCCTTTTTTCACAACCCCGATTCTTTATATTTAAAACAAAGATGAAACCAAGCACCTCTTTATACAATTGTTCTGAGCTGTCTATGCAGTGACAAGTGCTTTAAGTACCACTGGACTTTTTAAACTAAGGTCATGCATTACTCTGATTAGAAAAAAATATAAGATGGAAAAAGAAACAAACCAGTAAATAAAATACACAAAGGGTCTGACTCAAGCATGGGGAAGACTGAATCTAACTCTGGTCGTGAGAAAACTTCCAACAATACCTGATTTTTTCTGCGTGAAGCAGCAGTTTGATCCTGCTGTGCTCTGCCGTATTTGGATATTCTACCAAAAAACATCCAAGGCACCACATGTAAAACATACCTCTTAAATTCTGAATACCTAAACCTACTATGTTAAGGGCAAAAAGGGGCAATATTCTTCAGAACAGATATTTTGAGAAAAAGGTTAAATCAGGAACACTGTCACTGTAGTGCTCCTAAAACAGGAGAAGTCTTTAAACTAAATGTCTGTGCATAAAGAATAGTTTAAAGAATAGGTGCAGGGCTCCCCTGGTGGCGCAGTGGTTGAGAGTCCGCCTGCCGATGCAGGGGACACGGGTTCGTGCCCCGGTCCGGGAAGATCCCACATGCCGCGGAGCAGCTGGGCCCGTGAGCCATGGCCGCTGAGCCTGCGCGTCCGGAGCCTGTGCCCCGCAACGGGAGAGGCCACAACAGTGAGAGGCCCGCATACCAGAAAAAAAAAAAATAGGTGCATAAGTTTGCAGGAACATGATAAAGCAATTAAAAGTGAATGTTAGCTAGTATTAAATGAAAAAAACAATTTAAAACTGTATCTATGTTATAAATACAAATACACATCCATGAATACATATGATGAAGAGATTACAGAAATATAAAAGCAGCTAATTTGTAAGCAGGTAAGCAGTAGACTGGAAGATGTCCTTCATTTCCCTTAATTTTTCTTTTACTTGTAAGATAAAAAAAAATGATGAAATAAAACAAAAATTAAAACCGAAACCAATTAAATTTAACAGGAATTTTAAAAAAAGCACACATGGCACACTCAGGTCCTCATATGCTTAGACTCTCCTTGAAAGAGAAAACCCATATGGAACTATACCCAATATTTCGTAATAACCTATAAGGGAAAAGAATCTGAAAATATATGTATATATATGTATAACTGAATCACTTTGCTGTACACCTGAAATTAATACATTGTAAATCAACTATACTCCAGTCAAAAAAAAAAAAAAAGAAAAAGAAAAAAAGAGGAAAACCTGTGTCCAACCTGAGTACAAAAATGGCGTTTTTAACAGCAAGAAAGGCAAGCTCTACTCACCTGGAATGTGCTCATGTTCTCTCTCCTTCTGGGGCAGTGCAGAGTCCTAGCAAGACAGACAGGGAAAGAAGAAGTCAAACTGGAAACTGGTTTAAAGAAAAAGAAGTCACTAACCCACGTGGTGCTCATTGTGAATTACCAAGGCTCCCAGTCCTCGGGGTGGCTACAGCTGATTATGCTTGATGAGCAGAGCCCCACGCAGATACCAGATGCCCCCGTGAACCCCCTCAGTGGCTGTGTGAGGAATGACCTGCCCAGCCATACACAGTGGCCCCCTCACAGTGTGCCTGCAGCTTCCACAGGGGTCATTCTTATTCTGGGTATGGTGTAAACAGAGACCATGTAAGTCAGAGTAGGTTTTGGAGTCAATATGCATGGGCTCTGATCAGGCTACGCCATTCACTAGCAGTGTCACCCTGGGCAAATTATTCACATCTCTTCGCCTCAGTTCTGTCTTCTGCCAGTAGGGGAGAACACGGGCATCCACCTCGTGAGATCGTCATAAGGTAGGAAGCTCTGAGAACACCACTGTCAGGGTTTCTTATTTCTTAGCAACTGCGGTAAAGCAGATGATATTTTAGTTAGAAATTATCCTTAGAGATGTGATTTCTACCAACAGAAGACTGTCAGACATGTGGAGGTCGTACGTTGTTGCCCTGTTATGTGAGAGTCTTTATAGACTTCTGAAAATCTCTGCTTGTCTTCCTAAAGATTTTGTGACTGCAACAATAATATTTAAATTGACATGGACAACTTTTTACAAAAGGTATAAAAATACGTTAAGTTTCTTTTTAAACAGGAAGTACCCTTTTGACAATTATGCACAGAGGTAAAGAGAACTAATAAAAGCCAGGATTCTGCAACAACAATAAAAAATAGTTTGACAGTCCATACCTAATTCAAATGAAAAAAAGACAGGAATCTGAATTGTAATTATATCATTATAAATATAGGAAAGTTTAAGAAATAAATGGGAGACTTCCCTGGTGGTGCAGTGGATAAGACGCCACATTCCCAATGCAGGGGGCCCGGGTTCGATCTAGTACAAAAGATGGCAATGATTCCACTCCCCAAAGCTTGGGAGAGAGATATCTTCACAACTTCTAACGACCTCCATTTTGACTCTACACTTGCTAGCTGTCTTCTGCTCAATTCAGGATTCTGAAAGGGGCCCTGACAGTTGACAATAATTAGTGGGGGAATAAAATCATTGGACTAAGTAGGCCTTTGGTGAAGCCAGCTCAGTTTTATCTGTGACATCCAGCAGGGTCAATTTCCTCGGCCTCAGTTTCCAGAAAAGACCCTCTCTTGAGCTTCTCGAATTTTCACGTGCATGTGAATTACTGCGGGATCTTGTTGGAATGCAGCCTCCTGGACCCCCTACGCAGAAATTATAAATCAGAAGGTCTCGAATGGGGCTCAAGGCTGGGCATTTCTATCCAAGTGATGCCAATGCCGCTGGTTTGTGGAACACAATTTGAGTAGCACTGCAGTGTAACATCAGTCCCACAAAAAACAGCCTCCACTACACAGAAACATACACAAAGAGTAACCAGACAAAAAGGCACTAAAACATTAACAACTGTTGTCTTTACATCCTAAAGTTACAGATAATTAAAATTTTTCTTTATGTATATATCTGCATTTTTCCATAATGATTATGCTACTTCTATGATATACATATTATTTGAAATAAAATAAATGACCCAGTTGAGAAAACTATCTTAAACACTCATAAAATAGCCTAAACCTTGCTCTCAAGGTCCCCACAATTAAGTCCCAACCTCCTTTCATGATATGATTCTAGCCAGTACCCTATGCTCAAAGAGAATATACCAAAGGGATTAGCAAACTCAGCTGCTGGACTCAAACTGCCTGGGTCCCAACCCCAGCTCTGCCTCCTACCATCTGGGTGAGGATGGGCCAACAGGGTTGTGTTCCCTGCCTTAAAGTAGAGAAAACAGCAGTACCAATTCACAGAGCCACCGCCTGATGGAAATGTGTTCATTTGCATAAAGCTTTTAGAATGGAAATTAGTGACCAAGGCTCAGTTATCATCCTTAGCCATGTCTCATACGTTCTACAATTTATAGGAATATCTTAAGTAGAAGAATGCCAAGTCCTACTCACGTGGGGCTCTGCTGCCTCTTCCTCCGCGCAGTGCTTTTTGAGAAGCCAGGGCTGGGGAAGGAAAGGAGACTGTGAAATACCAGGGCTGTGTTTCCATCCCCACTAATTCATACCGCACCCCCTTCCGCCCCCGTACCAGCTAGAAGTCCTCTCCTTCCAAAACAGGCCAGGAGTCCAGGACAATTCAGCTTCCTGGGCTCACAGAATCCCGCTGCGAAATGGGTGCCTCCCGAATTAGCGTAGTATTAATACCAACAATGTATCAGGCAGTTGTAGACCTTTTACTTGTGCTATCTCGTTTCTCCTCACAACACTATATTAACAAGGCATTCCTTTTTCCCCCCTTTTACCGAACAGCAACGGAGGCACAGAGGAGTTAAGCAACTCACCCAGTGTGACGCCGTATGAAGCGGTAGGGCTAGCTCATAGGTGGGGGACGGGGTCAGGTTAGGGGTGAAGAAAACCGGGGAGACCCTCAAACCCCAGGAGGCACGACCTGAGCCCACCCCATCCCGGCTACGTTACCAAACGCAAAGAAGCTCCGCCCGCGGGACGTACATCACCACTCCAGGCCCTCAAACCTCCGCTTTTAGCCGCTCCTCCTCTTTCTCCCCAAATGAAAGGTCTGCAAAGGGGAAGCTTGAATGGGTCGTGAAGAGCGGACCTGAAACACCGTCACCAGGCAGAACATGGCTGCTACGTGTCCTCCTGGGGCGGAAGTGCCTGCGACTAACCCGGAACTCCTGGACCATATTTCCCAGAATTCCGCGGGTAAACCTTTACAGCGAGGCGTTACTGTAGCTGCAGTATATGGGGCTACACGAGTTTACGAGCTCTGGACTACATGTCCCAGAATGCAAGGGTGGGTGCGGGGGTGTCTACCGGCACGAGCTCTGGACTACATGTTTTCACTCTGGTTTTCACTTTCCGGAATCCCTGAGAAGGTCTCAGGCCGTCTTGCCGTTCTACTGTGTAGGCCTCAGAAGAGTGTAGATTCTGTTCATTGAAAGGCGTACAAACTCAGTCGAATTTTGGACGTCTTCAAGAGGCTAAGCGACATAAAAGCATTAACAGCCACGAAGGCTTCCTGGTAAACCCCAAAGAGTTTCACCATTGGAATAAGGGGAGAAGGAAACTGGGCTTTCTTTGGCAGGGACTGAAGCCAAACGCCAAAACACCTCATTCCCTGAAATTGTGTAAAGGTGAACGTGTTTTGTTAGCATCTTACAACCCGTGCAGAAGCAAGGGAAAATCCTTTCTAGAGACAGACATCAACATCCTAGGTCTCAAGTTATTTCTGTAATTATAAAATCTGTGACATTGCTATTTGACCAAGTGAACTTTAAGGGGAAGGAAAAAGCATTACTTGACATACGGAGGGACACTTCACAGTCATAAAAGTTTCAAATTCTCAGAAACTAATAACTTCAGCTGATACTTTATAAAGCAAACATTGACAGAACCATGAAGAGAAACATTCAAATTCATAATTGGATCTGGAGATTGGAACACATACATAGAGGGAAATGTTGAGCCTTAAAAGCATATATTAAAGTAGCAAGGGGGGCTTCCCTGGTGGCGCAGTGGTTGAGAGTCCGCCTGCCGATGCAGGGGACATGGGTTCGTGCCCTGGTCCGGGAAGATCCCACATACCACGGAGCGGCTGGGCCCGTGAGCCATGGCCGCTGAGCCTGGGCGTCCGGAGCCTGTGCTCCGCAAAGGGAGAGGCCACAACAGTGAGAGGCCCGCGTACAGCAAGGAAAACAAAAACAAAACAAAACAAAACAAATAAAGTAGAAAGGAAGTTGAAAATTGATTCAGAAAACATCCATTTCAGGAAATTAATAAATGAATAATAAAACTGAAGAAGGCAGATGGAAAAATATAAGATCAGATGAATGAAATACAAAAATAAAGTAGATCCCACACACACCCACAAAACAGAAATTAAAGAAACAAACAAAACAAACAAAAAAAGATCATCCATAGTATAAACAAAGATTTTTTCAAAAATGTGTTCCAAATTCTTTCAGGAAAATATCCTCCTAGAACTATTCCTGACTTAAGCCAACATAGCACACAGGATTTCTTTCCACTACAAGGAAAGTGAAATCTTGGATATAGCATGATGAAATACGGTAACATGATTAAGTTTTATTTATTCACCTCCTGTTCCCTATGGCACCCTCCACTCCCTTCTCTACCCCGTAAGCTACCATTCTAATTTGTTTGATGTGTTTTCTTTTGGGTGTGTTCTTGTGCAAAATGTGCACTTGTGTATATTTTCAATTCATATAAATAATATTGTGTCATAAAATTCATTCTGGTGTTTATTTCCTTCATTCAGGAGTATATTTTTAAGATTCACCCATCCAGGCTTCCCTGGTGGCACAGTGGTTGAGAGTCTGCCTGCCGATGCAGGGGACGCGGGTTCATGCCCCACTCTGGGAAAATCCCACATGCCGTGGAGCGGCTGGGCCCGTGAGCCATGGCTGCTGAGCCTGCACGTCCGGAGCCTGTGCTCCGCAGCGGGAGAGGCCACAACAGCGAGAGGTCCACGTACCGCAGAAAAACAAACAAACAAACAAAAACATTCACCCCTCTATCTAATTTGTTTCATAGAGTTCCATTTTCTGCACCCACATTTTACCTGTACTCTTCCAACTGCCATGCCAATGATAATAAAATAAACATCTTCTTACATTTGTTTATAGACGTATCTGAGAATTTCTTTGGAACACATACCCGAGTGAAATTATTTCATAGCAAATATGTATACTTTAATAATATAGCCAGATTGACTTCCTGAACGGCTACACCAGTCCAGATTACCAAAGAGTTGCACGTCAGGTTTTTGTGCAACCACTTACCTTCATTTGGACGACTCATCACCGTTTTGCTAGTGTATTAAATGTATAGTAGTATCTTGTTTTAGTTAAATTTCTCTGATTTCTAATAAGTTTGATCTTTTTTTCAAATGCTTGGTAGCTTCATCTATAAGTGTCTACTTACAACTTTTGCCCCATTTTCTAATGTGGATGCTATCTTTTTCTTCCTCATTTCTATTACATATTCTGATTATTAATACCTTTTCAGTTTTACCAATTACAAGTATCCTTTCCTAATTGGGCACGTGTTTCTAAAATTTTTCTATTGTGTTCTTCATGGAATAGAAATCTTTAATTATAAGATAATAAACCAATAATTTCTTAACATCTGTGCTTCTGAAACTCCTCAGGTGAAAAAATATATTTCTACCTTTTAAAAATTAACTTTCTAGACTTATCTTTCACATGTAGGTCCTTTAAATATTTTGGAGTCTATTTATGTACATTTTATTACATGGGATCCACTTTTATTTTTCTCCAAGAGAAATTCTTAAAAATAGTGATATTCATGGCTTGAAGATTCAATATTACAAAGATATCAGTAATCCTCAAAATGATCTATAGGCTCAATCAAACCCCAATAAAAACATCAGCATTTTTTCCCTTGGAAATTGATGAGATGTTTACAAATATTATGTGGGAAAGCAAAGAGCTACAAGAAGAGCTGGGGGCTTCCCTGGTGGCACAGTGGTTGAGAATCTGCCTGCTAATGCAGGGGACACGGGTTTGAGCCCTGGTCTGGGAAGATCCCACATGCCACGGAGCAACTAGGCCCGTGAGCCACGTACTGAGCCTGCGCGTCTGGAGCCTGTGCTCCCCAACAAGAGGCCATGATAGTGAGGCCCACGCACCACGATGAGGAGTGGCCCCCGCTTGCCACAACTAAAGAAAGCCCTCGCACAGAAACGAAGACCCAACACAGCAAAAATAAGTAAATAAACTCCTACCCCCAACATCTAAAAAAACATAAAAATAAAAAATAAAAGAAGAGCTGGGACAATCTGAAAGAAGAATGAAAAGAAAGATATTAGTCACATTAAACCTTACTATAAATCTACAATATAAGATAGTCTGGTGTTTGCTCAAGGATAGACAAGATAATAGACATCAAAATCCATGTTGAAACAGACATTATAACAACGTGTAAAAAGAAAACACTGCAGGGAGCTCCCTGGTGGTCTAGTGGTAAGGATTTGGCGCTTTCACTGTGGTGACCCTGGTTCAATCCCTGGTCAGGGAACTGAGATCCTGCAAGCCACGCAGCACGGCCAAAAGAAAAAAGAAAGAAAAGAAAACACTGCAGCAGAGAGGGGAAAGAACTCTTGTTAATACAGTTGATCCTTGAACTAGGGTTCAAGGGGGTTAGGGGTGCCAACCCTCTGCTAAGTTGAAAATCCAAGTATAACTTATAGCCAGTCCTCTGTACGTACACGGTTTCTCCATAATCGGCAATTCTGCATCTGAGGATTGAACCAACCTTGGATCGTGTAGTAGTGCAGTATTTACTATTAAAAAAAAATCCTCGTATAAGTGCACTTGTGTAGTTTAAACCCATGTTGTCCAAGGGTCAACTATTGGTTCTCAGTCAGCTGGATATCCATATGGGAAAAATATTAATCATTACTGCATAGGATATAAAAATATAAATTCCAGAAGATCTGCAGACTTAAATTTGAAAAGTAAACAATGATGCTTTAGGAAAGAAATGTAAGATAACAGTCTTTTTGCCTTGGAGTAGGAAGAATTTCTTAAGACCAAAAAAATCACCAACTGTGAAAGAAAAAATTGAAAAATTGGACTATTTCAAAGTTAAGAAACACCATAAACCCAAACGCAGCACTCTTGGGCCAAAAGTGAGAGAGATTTTAAAAACATCTATGGAATAAAAGACTCAGATGCATCCCTCATGCCCATGCATTCTTCAAGGGTCAACTGTATCTACCAAAGTTGAACATATACCCTATAACCCTTTGGTTCCACCCATAGAAATATCCCTCAAACAAGTGCACAAGGCACATTCTAGATTGCTCACATCACCACTAACTGTGATAGCCAAGAATGGGGAAGTACCCAATACCCACCAATAATGGGATTAATAAATAGATTTTGATATGTTTACACACTGCAATAATATCCACCAATGAAAATGAATCAACGGTATCCACTCCCATCAATATGGATAAATGTCATGGATATACTGTGGAGCAAATGAAGCCAACACAAAATAGCACCTATTACATGACTCCATTTATATCAAGTACAAAATAGGCTAAGTGAATCTACACCATTACAAATTAGTGGCTACCATATGGAAAGGAAGGTTACTAGAAAGAGCCAAAAAGGGATGCTTCTAGGGTTTGGGGTTTGTCCTGGTCCTCCAAGAACTAGACGGCAAAGTGCTGAGAAAGACTTTAATGAACAAATATTTCATTGGGGGAAACATCGGAGAGAAATGGCAGGGAGCTCTGGAAGGCTGGCAGAACTATCAGCGCATAGTGCAAGTCTGACCCTGAGTGAAGATTTGGAAGAAAGATTTGGTAAATCATCCGAGACTGCCTTGTCATCTACGTAAAATCCTTCAAGGCTGTCAGAGTCCTTGAAAAAAGGTCACTGGACAGAGGAATCCTGGTCTCCAACAAATGGCCTGCCTTAGGATCCCTGCTGTGCTGACTAGGAGCAATCAGGGGCAAGGCCGGCCTCCAGGCAAACGTGGTGATGGATTTAAGAGCAGCAGCTGGGACCTTTGGCCAGTTATGCTCCCTGTGGTCATAACTGTGAAACAGGAGACTCTCAACGTGGATGCTTCCTTGTGATAAGATCTGGTTGTTTATTTCTGTCAGAAATAATCCTGAAGCAACGTTGCGTCCTTCTCAGTATATCATACCCCAGAGATCTAAAACGTTCGTTTGTTCTGTTATTGATAATGTTCACCTCTTGGCTAAGGTAGTGTTCACCAAATTTATACCTACTGTATTTCTTGTTGTGATCAATACTTCGTGGAGAGATATTTGGGGTTTTGTAGCATCCTGCTCCTTGTAAACTTTCAACCAGTAGTTTTATAATTCATTGATTACTCTTGCCAGAACCTATCATTACTATGATGGTTGTAAATAATGATTTTTACATTACGTCATTCCTTCTATATGTTTATGGTTTGGCATTCTATTATGAGAGCCCTTCCTTCCCTCCCTTCCTCTTTTTTTATTCATATTCTGTATGATAATTATTTATTTTAGGGTCAAATTGCTCAGATTTACCCAGTGTGAGTCTCTTCAAGCTGGATCTTTTTACACGTCCCACCACTCTTTCCTACTTTCTGGCACAGTAAATTTTCTCCAGGATCATTCTACACTTTCCTTGCTCCAGCCCTGAAATAGAAACGTGGATATACATGCTTATATACATCACATACACATGTGTGTGTTTGTATATCCTCGCACTTCCATATCTACTTCTGTAAATACCTAGCACGTGCACTCACTCCCTCTCTCTCTCTACAGATGGGTGGACGGATGGATGGATGGGTAGACAGATCTGTATAAATAACTTATGGTCAGACTTCCATATCCGTGGTTCCTCTGTATCTGCAATTCTGCAACCATGGGTTCAACCAACCACAGATCATGTAGTACTGTAGTAATTACTATTAAAAAAAAAACCCTGCATATAAGTGGACCTGCCCAGTTCAAACCCATATTGTTCAAGGGTCAACTGTAACTTGCTAAATAAAGCCCTTTAACCAACTATATTAAAAATACCACCATTGGTCTGCGTATGGAATGCCATCCAAACCTGCTTTGTCCTTACTGGTTCCACATCCAGAGGGTCCTCTGCTATTATGCTCAGTTCTCTCCTCATGTGCATCTTTTCAACAAGAGAAACTTTTTTTTTTAAACCTCCACAATGTAGGTATATCCACTTTTGTTTCTAGCTCCAGGATTTTCCCTCTTCCTATTATGGATCTGTAGTTAAAGCACAGCATAAATAATAAAGCTTCAACTGTTGAAACTCATGAATTTTTCTGTGTATGCAAAATAATCTGAGAACTGTTTTGTTTTTGAAATTGGCTTCCAGAGTTCATACCATAATTTTGATCTTATATGCCTTATGACAATATAGAACAATCATATGAGGTCTTAACTGCAAGGGATAATTATTTAATACTTTTTCAAATTCTATTAAAATAATTTCCTGCTTTGGCAATACCCACTATTCAATGAAAAAAATATAACATGAAGTTATAAAATGGAAAAATATCACAAAATGCTCCTTGCCTAGGAAAACCACTCTGGAAGAGTATCCCTTTACACATGATCTTATGCATGTACACATACATGTGTGCACATGCACACATACACAAACACTAACAAAGATTTATGGTTGATTATACTATGAAGGCTACAATCTGTGACCTCTCAAAGCCCATATTGTGTATCTCCTGCGATTATGATATGTC
This sequence comes from Mesoplodon mirus, assembly GCF_964341445.2. NCBI lineage: Eukaryota > Metazoa > Chordata > Mammalia > Artiodactyla > Ziphiidae > Mesoplodon > Mesoplodon mirus. The sequence continues at coordinate 1,167,872 of NW_028295698.1, read as the reverse complement.
ATAAATTTTTAAAATAAACTTTTTATTTAATTTATTTATTTTGGGCTGCATTGGGTCTTCGTTGCTGCGTGCGGGCTTTCTCTAGTTGCAGTGAGTGTGGGCTACTCTTCGTTGCGGTGCGCGGGCTTCTCATTGCAGTGGCTTCTCTTGTTGCGGAGCACAGGCTCTAAGCACGTAGGCTTCAGTTGTTGTGGCACACAGCCTCAGTAGTTGTGGCACACGGGCTTAGTTGCTCCACAGCATGTGGGATCTTCCTGGACCAGGGCTCGAACCCGTGTCCCCTGCATTGGCAGGCGAATTCTTAGCCACTGTACCACCAGGGAAGTCCCTGTCATCATTTCACCGGCTTCAGATTAATATAGGAATCTATCAAAACTCAAATTCTTACAGCTGTACACTAATTTCCATTAAAAAAATTTAGTGACATCATTGATGTGGTGTTCATCTTTTTGGTATTTTAATCTCACAATCAATAACTTCCAATTATATGATTTCTAAATCAAAGAGATCTAATATATTCTGATATATATACTCCTTTCCTGAAACCATGCTTTACTGCAACCAATAGGGAAAAGCACATAAATGTCAGTCTTGTCTCAATAATACACTGGATAATTTTATCAGATTCCTACAAGTTTTCTGGGTATTTGCCTCATGGATGTGGGGGAAGAATATGGCATAGCCCCTACCTGAGAACTTTAGAAGAAATGCTACAATAATTAGAAGGCAAACATTCCAAAGTCTGGATGAAAATGCAGAGAATTAGAAATCAGTAAGTTCAAGGTCAACTAAAATTTTTTTTCTAGGGACAAACAATTTTTGTGACACTTTCAAAGTGTTACAGTAAACCCTGCCTTAATATTGACAGACAAAAAATCAATTGTATACTATGCAGTTACTGTTGTTGCAAAGTTAATCATGTTTTTTCACTCTGTACCATCAGAAAAAAAAAATCACAAGGTAGTTCAATTTCTACTGAACACAGTCCTTGGAAAACTAGACGGGGTCTCAAATAACCACCCAACTTGAGAACAGAGGCTGCGGGAGGCAAGGAGCCAGTTGCGATAGGCTAATAGCATATTAATATTGAAGACTGGGGGGCTTCCCTTCCCTGGTGGCGTAGTGGTTAAGAATCTGCCTGCCAATGCAGGGGACACGGGTTTGAGCCCTGGTCCAGGAAGATCCCACATGCTGCACAGCAGCTCAGCCGCGTGCCACAACTACTGAAGCCTGCACACCTAGAGCCCGTGCTCCACAAAGAGAAGCCACTGCAATGAGAAGCCCACACACTGCAATGAAAAGTAGCCCCCACTCACTGCAACTAGAGAAAGCCTGCGTGCAGCAATAAAGACCCAAGGCAGCCAAAAATAAATTAAAAATATATATATTGCAGATTGGTTTTCTGCAGTGGTTTTCAGTATTTCAACAAAAGTTCATGTCCTGAATTAATTTTATTTTGCAGGTTTCCCCATCTGGATACAACTTTCATATATTATACATTTCCCCCTTTTGGTTTATTTAAAACACAAGTACTGAGCACACCTAAAAGCACTAGTCAATGATAAGGTTGTGTACATTCAGCAGCCAAGTCCCTGCCCTCATGGAGCGCACATTCTCACGGACATCAATTTTGACTAGCTCATCCTTACACTTTTGTTAAAGCCCAGACCAAACTCTTTTCCTTTCTAAGTGCTATCTCCTAAGTGACATCTGATAAATGTCAAAGTTCTGAATGCAGCCCTTACTGCACCACTCAGAAGGGATCTCTGCTGTGTGCTCTGCTGAACACTAGGATCTGTTTAGCTACTGCTTCAACACCAACTAAGTTAAAATACTTTCTCTCCTATGAGACCTGACGCTTGCAAGAATTCACGTTGCACGTGAGTTTTTTGAAAACAACATTTTGTAGAACTTCTATCCTCTGACAGTTCCTTGATGTTCTTACCACTCTCGCTGCTTTCATAAAATGTGTCCCCAGTATGCATTTTGTGCTGACTTATAAGATTGGAGTGCCAACTGAAGCTTTTACCACACGTCTCACACTGGTAAGGTTTCTCCCCTGTATGAACTCGCCTGTGATACTGAAGCTGTGAAGACCGACTAAAGACTTTACCACACACATCACATCTGTACGGCTTCTCTCCAGTGTGGATGCTCTGATGAAGTTGAAGACTTGAGGCCTGACTGAAGTGCTTACCACGCTCCCCACACTTATATGGTTTCTCTGCTGTGGGGACCTTCCGATGCATGTCGAGGTTCAGGCTCCACATGAAGCCCTTCCCAGTGTCTTGGGAAAGTCACATGGCCACTGTATTTATTTGTACTTATCTACACTTATCTGTCACTTGGGGGTTATAATTGTACCTGGTCCATGGGTACGTTGTACAAAAGATCTGTAAAGTAGTTACAAGAAACTGACACAGAGTAAGCACTCCACAGACATTGGCTATTAGCTATTGGAAATCTTTCTGCATGAAACAGATGAATTTATCAGTGGATGACCCGGTGGGAGACAGTGAATCACAGAAACACAGCATGTTGAAAGTGACCTAGTTCACACACTTATGTGAAAAAAAGAAAAGTGTGCATGGGTAGAAAATGTCTGACAGTTTACATAACAAATAGTTCATCATGTTAACTTTGAGGATTAGAATAAATCAGGAAAGGAGGAAAGAAAAACTTGAGTGTAATTCAATTTCTCTATCATTTGTGTTTCTACACTGAGACTCTGAATACACTGGAAGTGCAATTTTTTTTAATGTGGCGGGATAAAGGTTTTCAAGTTTTCCTGATCCATCCGTATTATTATCTCAGAATTGCTGGCATTTCTTGCCATCTTTGGATCTACACCCATGTGAGTCAGTGGGCCATTCTGGACGGAGGAGATAATAGAGCAGAAGTGAAGTGAGAGAAAAGGAGAGAAAAGATTTTCTCTTTTCTCTTCAAAGAGGAAAGGTCTTTGGAATGGGAACAACTCACAACCAAACTTTGGGGAAAGGATGTGATGGAAAATGAGACAAACATCCTACCCCTGTGATGAGAAGGATTCCCTGGGCTCGATGGAGGGAGGTCACAGGTGGCTGGACAAGGAAACCAACTAGGGAGAAACACACACAAGTGCAGGGCAAACACCCTGAGGCAACTCAGCCTGACTCCATGCAAACATGTGTCCAGCAGCCAGCCCTTCACCTGTGGCTCCCCAGCAAGACAGGTACCTCGGGGGTGCCAACTCATTCTGAGTCCATTATGCCTGGCCATTCATAAACCGCTGTCTAACGTGTGAGGAATAAACTCTCAATGTTTCTGAGGAAACTGGGGAAGGAGATTGAAAGGTTACTTAAATGGAAAAAAAAGAAGTTCAGCAAGGCAGGATGGTAGAGAGACAAGAAAAAGACCTTAAAAGATAGAAAGGATTTGCCAAAGAAGAGAAAGAAAAAGAAATGATTCCAACTGGGTTAACCTGCAGCTAGGAAGTTAAGGAAGATTATTGATGGGTGAAGACTATGGAATAAAGTGAATAAAATTTCTCAGAAGTTGCTGAGACTATGGTAAGAAGCATGATTATCAAATTATGAATTGGCTGCAATTGCATTCTAGGGGGGCAGTAGGAAGGGGAAGCAAATGATCCTGAGATGACAGTAGCAGGTGGAAAGTTGTTTCAGGGGAAGATCAGTCTTGCAGAGGGTGTATCAGAGGAGGGCAAGTGTGAGCAGGCAAGGAAATACTAAGTGTATACGGTTCCTTCACTGAGTGCACCCAGCCCCACGGTCAGCCTTGAGAACAAGCAGGACTTCAGGCACTGGAGCTACATTTCAGTCATCAAGACTTGAGAAGACACCCTTAACTCAGGTCTTCTCTTCAAATTCCATCTTTCCTTATTGACCGTCATTTGGCCTCTTCCCTCACCCTCAAGCTGTGGACTGAGGCCACAGAGCAAGATGGGTCACTAGTGTCCTCCATCCCCTGGCGACTGTGGTTCACATCAGTGGAGTACCAAAGGCAATAACCAAGTAACAGACACAAGAGTGTATGAAGAAGAAGAGATTCTGATAAGGCTTTCTGTGACAGTGTGGGCCAAGTCGGCTCTATATGGCTGGTATCACGTGAATTATGAGCAGCCTTAGGGGAGAAGTCCACAGAAGGCAGAGCCTGGCTCTCGAGAGGCTCTGCGTGCTCACAGCCCACTCTAAGACCTCAGTTACAGCTTCGGCCCCCAATATCCCTCCCTCTGCCTGCTCACAGTTTTTGAAGTCTTCTTTCCTCCACATTTCTCTTGAGAGGTGGAGGAGGAAGATGAGCTTCAGGCCAGCTCAGACTCCCCTGGGATCCCAGCAGGATGCCTATCATTAACCTCCCACCTTCTAGGAAGCTCCTAAGATGTTCACATTTGGGGCAGTTCTCATTTCAGCTGTGCTTCAAATTGCTGGCTGGAGACGGCCTGTTGGAAGGTGGCTAAAAGCAAGTAGCAATCCTTCGGGCAGCCTGGCCCTTCTCGACTGTCAGACATCTTCAGGGATATTCTAGGAAATGTTGTTTGTTCTAGAGAAGGGAGGGAAACAATCCAATTGTCCAATAATGCTTGAATGGAAAATAAATGATGCTATATGCATGTGATCACATAATATCAAACAGTCAAAAATCAAAGACCTAGATCTATATGGATTCACGTGGATAAATCTTGAAAACATAATATTGATTGAAAGAAAATAAAATAAAGAACGTTAGATTGTGATAACAGGTGCGTAAGTATTAAAATATTTAAATCAATTCAACATATTGCTTCTATATATATAGATGCAAGAAAATAAACTTTATCCAAAGAACACATTATTTACATTTAATATGCTCATTTATCTAGGAGACCCAAAAGAACCCACAGATAAACTAGCAGGAACTAATAAGACGGTTCAACAAGGCACACACATACAAGATCAATAAATTTTAAAAATCAATCAGGCTCCTCTACACTGGCGATAACAAATTAGAAACTGTAAAAGAAAATAAGAAAAAAAGAAGATCTAAAAATTGTCACAAGAGCCATATAAATTATTTAGTGCTAAGCATACGTAGAAGGCAATATAACTAACAAACTGAGTACGAACAGTTAAACTCCGCCCAACCCAAGGTTAGGAAAAGACTGTTGTTACTTCATGAGAACAGACCCTCTTCTTAAGGAGCAGATCAGTAAGTGAGAGTGAATCAAAGAAACACAGCATTTGAAAAGTCAGCTAGTCCAAGCCTCTTGATCGCACATACAGAAGCTGAAGCCCAGATAGGTTGAGTTACTTGCTAAAGGGCCCAATGTCCTGACTCAAAGACTAGCATTTTTCACTCAGTCGCAAGACACAATCAAATGCAGTACCTTGGGAAGAGTTGGGGAAAAAATGAAGAAATCAATTATATAGTTCCTCATCTTTAAGTACAGAAATAGCTGTGACAAAAGTACACGTATTGAGGGAAAATTGAAGTGCAGAGTTTAAAATGTCAATAATCCACAGGGAAACTGGAGACCATTTAAAACATTCATATTAAATCTCTCTAGAAAAGACATTAAAAGATCTCCAATCAAAATGTGAATTTTATAATAGACATGGTATGATACAATTTATAATAGATATGGTATGAACCTTTCCCTTTCACGGGAAAGCTTCGGCTGGGAAAAAGGAATTGTTCTTGAAAATGTGGCCTGTGCTACTGCAGACACTGTGCACAACCTAGGTCCAGCGAATGCTCTGATGTCAGCACTGAGGTCACAGAATTCCACTGTGCGCCTGGGAACCTTGCAAACATAACAGCCCTGGTGAGCACTAGGCAGTACTGCTGGTTCACTAAGTGGTACAAGTTTTGCAGCCATTTAGGAGACTTGACTATTTTTGTTTGTATTGAATCATTTCAAAGGATTGCCCAAGAGCCAACAAGGGCCAACCTGTAGGGAAGAGGAGGAGTTGGACATCTCTTAAGGCATCTTCTAAGGGAGACTTCTAGTTGGTACGATGGAACGGTGACAAAAGAGGAAACATCTGGAAAATGAAGAGTCCCAGGAAACTGCCGAGAATGGAGGAGGTATGTGGGGGGCAACTTGTCTGGGGCACATGGGTTTCTGCCAAACTGAAGCTTCTCTAGGAAGCGGGGGACTGAGAACGTGTCACCTGTGAAGCAGGGAGCGAGAGACCTTGTCTCACTGATGCTGCCGTATCTATCTGGAGGGACCCTGTGGTGTGAGACGGCACAGAACGGCCAGATGCCCCCTGGGAGATGGGAGGTCAGCTCCACTGGTCTGAGGACTCTCTCCTGGGGCAGCCGGGCCTGGAGCTTTGTCGGACTCACAGCAGGCTGCCTCCTGCTTGCACAGACCTAGAGGTGCAGCTTTTCTCAGTCCCCGATTTCTCTCTTATTCTCTTGGAACTTTCCCTGGGGTCATGAGGTGGGGGATGTGAAGCATGCAAGGATGCTGAGAGAGACCCATGAGTTACTTGGCCTCTTTTACCAAAGTGGAAAGGGAGGCCCCATGAGTTGAAGGCCCTGTTGAAAAATATCTTGACAAGTGGAATGCACTTTGAAAGAAGATTTTGTCTAGGGATGGTGTCATATTGAAAGCAAGGAGGATTTATTCCTTCAACAGGAAGAATTTCCCAAAGGAGACCAAGGGAAGGGAAAGGTTCTCCAGAGATTGAGACCACGTGAGCGGGGGTGAGAAATGGCCTCAGGGTCCTGCGGGGAGCTCTGAGAGCCACGGGCCACGTGGTGCCTGCGTGCATTAAATATAGGCGAGTAGCTTGCCCTGGGAGAGGGGTCGTCACCCCAAAGATCCAGCTAGAGGCCTCTGCCCCACATTAGAGCCCAGTAGCTCCTACCAGGCCCAGGGCCCTGGAGACTGTAAGATGGGCCCTGGGAATGGAGCTCTAGACAGCAGGCAGATTTCCAGGCAGTGGCTGGGACAGGCTGGGGAAGGCAATGACTGCCCCTGACCATTCAGAATATTTTGCTCTATGTTCCTGTGTGTGTATGGGTGTGTGAGAGTGTGTGTGTGTGTGTGTGTGTGTGGTAGTGCAGAGAAGAGCGAGATGAATGGGGTTAGAGTGCTTACCAGATATAAAGTCTGCGTGGTAAAGTTCTTGTCACCCTGCCTGGACCTGGCTGACTCTCGTTGTTCGTAAGTGTGTATACAGAATTCTTGTTAGGGGTGTTTTATGAGACAGTAACTCATACACCCATGTACACTCTGATGCAGCAAAAATATCACACACCCCACATATAACTTCCTTAGTAAACCACACACAGCACATGGAGGTATATACACGGATCCCTCCTGTACTACGTTCTCATACAACCCACCTGTATCACAATCCTCTCCTCCAACACCAAACGCTGGAGATGAGATATGTATATAGACACACACACTATATATATAGGACACACACACACCACACTATATATATATATATATATATATATATATATATGTATCTCCACAACTCTCGCACAAACACAGCTAACTTCAGCCATCGCTAAATACCTCTGTAAGAACCAGTCACGTGTCATACACACCACACTTGTAACACATTCTTGAGTAATGCCAGACCCGCTTTGTACAAACCACAGTAAACCACAGTCTCAGTAACCCATGTGAGGATTGCCAGAGAAAATATGGGCTATCCAGTTCAATTTGAATTCCAGATAAACAACAAGTAATTTTTCAGTATCAGTATGTCCCAAATATTGTATGGGCCATACTTACACTAAAACTAAGTAAGAACAAATACTGCATGGGAATACTTACACTAAAAAATTATTCTGGGTTTATCTGAAACTGAAATTTAACTGGGTGCCCTGTATTTTTCTTCGCTTAGTCTGGCAACCCTTATATACTTACCACCAGCTCAGGTATTATATATTTATTGTAGTTTTGTTTAGTGTGTGTCTTCCCCTACTAGAATGTGCAGCGTTACCAGAGACTACAACAATGGAAGAGTGCCGGATACACAGGAGTAGCTGCTTACTGAATCTTGGTGAATGAATGAATGAACACACACCATAAATACAAGCCACACCATGTAATGAGGAAAAGTTACATGTCCCAGAATTCCTGACTTGTGAACAGAAACCATGCACACAAAGGCCACAGACACAGATAAGACACATCTCCACCGTGCTCCCCATGCCAACCCCACACTTACCACAGACTTAACTGATACACATCACTCACTCTTCCCACATACTCACGGTCACCACCGAGGCCTACATTACCAACAAGACAGTGACAGAGTAAGTACTGATTTGAATTAAATACTGGAGTATCCACTGGGAACCACACTCTCAACTGTGTGTATTCACTGCACCTGACACGTGCCAGACACTCGGTAAGTATTTGTGGACAGAGGACTGATGAACCCACCCTGAGCCTTTCATTCCTCCCTCAGGAATCTCTAAGTCACAAGAGGATCCCCCTCACCTTGGATCCACTGTGGTGGCCAAAGTCTGCAGCCCAGGGGCAGGGGAGGTCTCCTCTGCCTCTACATACTTCTCCTGTGCTTCTTCTCCACGCAAGCTCATCTACGCTGGTAAGGGCGCGGGGTTCCTCAGGTGAGGGGGTGCTTGGCTGTGAGGCAGGAGGCACACAGATCCCAGGGAGGCTGAGAGGAACCCCAGGGTCATCAGAGGTGATGAGGGCTCTGTGGAGGAGCCTGGGCAGGATGGCTGAGCTGTTACGAGGGCGTGGATCCCAGCTGAGTCTGGGGCGGGGGTGTGTGAATCCTGGTACTACCATGGTGGCGAAGTCAAGGAGCAGGGGCCGGAAAGGTCTGGGCTTGAGGTGGAGGGAAGAGGGACCAGATTAAGCATCTTCAGAGGAAAATGTAGGCTTTGTCTTTGCCTTTGCTTCCCGAGAAGGACAGAGTTCTACATCATAGATCTCCAGCCTGAGAGCAGGACCATCCAGCTCAGGTCCACACAGCTCACACATACATCCGCCCTCCAGGCACAACCCTTCTCAGTGCACACAGAAACCCCAAGCACCACAGCCCCATTCCACAAGGAATGCACCACCGATATTCCCAAAATCACACTCCTCGTCGTACACGCATCCACCAGCGTCGCTCACATACCACAGCCCTCACCACCATACTCCACACCCCTGTATACAGACACCGCTCCAGTATCCCCCCACACGCACAAGAAAAGCCCACAGATGACACCAGATACACCACTCCGTCCTACGGCCAACGGACACCAAGCTCACGACATAGCTACGTCATGCAAATGTCCCTCTCTCGTCTACCACACCTGCTCCCTCAGCTTCTGGCACGGCCCATGCATGTTATTATGTTTTTAATTTCCTTTTTCAGGAATCCGGAGATCACATCGAGACACTGCCCAGCCTAAAGCACCCCTAGCCCAGGTTCAGGAAAAAGGGGAGACTGCTCCCCCATCACACTGTGTCTCCTCCTCACCCTCTTCACCCTGTAAGCACTATCTGCACCCAGACAAAGAGGAAAGGGGCATGAAAATATACTACATGCAGGTACAAGTGAACAAGGGTGTCGCTGTCTCCTGGAAGACAAAGAAACCCTTGGAGTTGCCTGAAAAGCAGCTGACGATAGAAGAAGTGACCCTTCCTGAGGATGCGTGCACAGTAGGCACTTGCCCCTCTGATGTGTTCACCGAAAGCCTCCTGTCTGTCAGTGAGCCCACTGGGGAGGAGAAAGAGTATGAGGAAAGGGCAGAGCCAGGCAGCCCATCAGGGTCACCTGCAGTCCAGGAGACACCCAGGGCCAAGACACCGGCCTGGATGGTGACCATGGAGACCGGCTTCAGGTGCATGGCCTGCTGCCGGGTCTTCCACACCTCGGAGATCCTCCAGCAGCACGTGAAGGGCGGCGTCCTGGAGGGCTTCGGCTGCCGTGTCTTTCATCTCAACATCGCCCAGTGGATGGCCAATGTGGAATTCGAGAGCACCCCTGAGGAGGAGGGCAGTGTGGAACCCGAGACCAACTCTGAGGACGAGGAGGACGAGGAGGACGAGGAAGAGAAGCTAGAAGGCCCCAGCCCGAAGAGACCCCGCAGGCAGGGTCTTTTCTCTCTTTTGAGTTCCACACAGCAACTGAGATTCATGGGACAGAAGATCCTGGAGACGGTGTGGCCTTGGAAGAGGTAAGGCTTGAGGCTGGCAGTCTTCTGAGCCTATGTCACGAAAGGCCCAGAGGAGTCTAAGGGAAGGGGCCGCACACATGTGCTGGTTTACCTAATGGCTCTGCAGTTGCATCAACTTGGGACACACACAGCACTTGCAAAGGAATTGAGCTCTGTTGACTTCAACAAGAATGTGGAGCCTTTTCCTAGGAGTTTTCTCAGGGTCTGCACGATGGACCTCAACTCTTAGAGGACGTACCACCAGCAGCTCCTTGTCGGCAGAGAGAGCCAGGAGTGGTCTGAAGAGAGGACAGGGGCCCTTGCAGGACCAGAACTTTGAGGTCTGAGAGCCTTGGGCCTGAGCTGAGATCTAACCCGGACCACTGGACCTAGCCTTCTGTGACAAAGGGGAATATGAAAGAGAGTCACGTGGAAATGAGGTTCCCCGAGATATGGAAGTGTTCCAGAACCTTCGTTGCGTGGTAGTTGATCTGGAGCCAAGCTCACTGTGGTGTGTGTGGCTCTGAGCATTAAGGCAACGCTGGAGGGTAACCCTGACCAGCAGAGCTTGGAGTGCTTCTTGTCTCTTCCTGTTCTACCTCAGTTGTTTTATCCCTTCCAGGGAGAAGAAAGGACCCTCGGGAGAGTAGCAGACAGAATGCCGTGGTCTGAAGGAGGATGAAGGGACCGGCACTCAGTCTAACATCATATGACAATAGAAGCGTCCTATGCAATAAAGGGCATTTTCCAAACCTTTCCTGGAGCTTTTATTTAATGACATTTTTCTATCTATGCATCTATCTGTCATCTACATCTGTATCTTTCAAGGTTTGTGAACAAGCTTTCACATAAGCACTAGAGACGTCCGCCAGCATTTTCCAGAAGGAGGCCTGGAAATTGCTGGGGACTCCTCACAAATAGGGAACGGCCACAACCCCTGCCACACAGACTATGCGCGTGGCCCTCCTGACGTACTCCCACTCTCTCTCTGAATTTCCCAAGGTCTGAGATGAGGGTGCTGGCTGGAGGCAATGATCGCGGGCAGGCTGAATCTTCTCCAGATTCTGATTCTCTTCCTGGGCCTATCGTCCTCAAGCACAGTCTCCATGTCCCTGGTCACACTGATCTCTCTCCTTCAGTCCTTCCCTCCCTCCCTCTCCTGCCTCCCAGTGCAAAGAATACTTTTTTACATTTGAGACGACATTTATTTTTTGTGCACAGAATTCTCACCTGTTCTACTGTGGCCTCTGTTTTGAACATTCCAAAGCTGAGAATTTTCTTTTTTTCTCCCTCATTTCTGCTGAGTCTTTACCTTCCTAATGCAGTGAACTCAGAGTGCCTAGCTGACTGGAGGGGGAAAAAAATCCAGGGAGCAAAGAGAAATAATAAAAAAAGTATCAGTTAATTTTTCATAGTGTTATCCAACTATATATTTTTAAAATTTTGGATTAATATTAGGAATATACTCTTTATAAAAAACTGAATTATCGGGCTTCCCTGGTGGAGCAGTCGTTAAGAATATGCCTGCGAATGCAGGGGACATGGGTTCGAGCCCTGGTCTGGGAAGATCCCACGTGCCACGGATTAACTAAGCCCGTGCGCCACAACTACTGAGCCTGCGCTCTAGAGCCCGTGTGCCACATCAACCGAGCCCACGTGCCACAACTATGGAAGCCTGCGTGCCTAGAGCCCGTGCTCCGCAACAAGAGAAGCCACTGCAATGAGAAGCCCGTGCACCACAGCCAAGAGGAGCCCCCGCTCACTGCAACTAGAGAATGCCCGCTAGCAGCAACAAAGACCCAATGCAGCCCCAAATAAATTAATTAATTTTTAAAAATTGAATTATTTTCAAGGGGACAATGTATAAAAGTACAATAAAAACCCCCCTTCATAACCACCCAACCCCACTCTCAAGATGGAATCGATATGCTGTGATACAATTTATAGTCGTAGTACTACTCCTCCTCCCACCGCAGCCAAAATCCTCTGAGCCCGGTGCAGCAGCTTCCTTTCACAATGCTAGGACCCGCCACAAGACACATGATAATCCCTTTGGACATTTCAAGGAGCAGCACCAAGGGAACAGTACCTGGGAAATGTCACTGACAGCTCAGAATATCCATGGCATTTCTAGGGCCTCGGCACTGCTCTCGCTCTGGGAATGAAGGTCCAAAAAGCACATTGGAGAATGTTCGTAATTGTAAACAAGCTCCACCTTTGAAACACAATCTAGATAGAACCAAATATACAAGCCTGCACAATGGATGAAGCCAACGTCTTCTCCATGATTGCCCTTCTGACAACTTTGTTGTCTCCTCAACCATAAAAGGTGAACTTCAAACTCACGACCTTGCCTTGTCACCAGAAACATCCAAGCTTGGATCACTCTTTCTAAGACCAGATATTTGCTCTGTGAACTATTAGAGACTTGTCACATACACAGAAGTAGAACAGGATTATTTCTATCTACCTGGGGACCTGGAGACTTTCACATTGCTCCTGTTAAAACTCTCAGAACACCAAAACTTTACCTACAAAGGGTTCAAGCTATGACACTCCCAATTTTCACAAACCTCCTCATCTCTTGTGAGTCACATGCAGCCAATTCCAGGAATTGAAAACATGGTTGTGAGGATGAAACTGACTTTGGGGCTCCCCTTGGATATGGTCTTCCAGACTTACCAAAAGGCCATTAAGAGGACGGTTTACCCCACCTCAGGGAAACCCGAGGCAGTACTTGCAGTCAAGGGCTGGCCATGGCTTCTGAGCTACATCCAGAAAGAATTTCATACTGTACCTGGATCTGCTGAAGCCATTTCTGACTGTCCGAGAGCCAGCATGTACCGCTCCTCAACTGCCTCCATTGTGGATCATCAGTAGGGCTTTCAGATTTACTAAATAAAAATACAGGATACCCAGTTAAACTTGAACTTCACATGAATAGTAAGTCATCACTTTTAGTATAAGTAGATCCTATGTACTATTTGGGGCATACTTATCTTCAAAATATACTCGTTGTTTTTCTGACATTCATATTTAACGGAACAGCCTATATTTTATCTGTCAACCCTACTCATCAGAAATGATGGAGTCTTATAGAGATGCAAGAGATGCCTCAGAGCATCCTCAGCTTTTACTTCTATGTCCTGGACAGTGAGCACGAGCTTCCCACTCACATTAATTGGCTATAATGGAGTATATTCTCCATTTTAGAGCCTTTTGTACTTGTCATTGTTATCATCTTCCTTATTTTAAAGAGAGGTTTATTTTTTTCCAAACTTAATAGCTCATCCAAAAGTATTTGGAAGTTCATTCGACAAGGGAAAAACAACATGATTCTGAAAAGTGAAGGAAACTGCCTGGTGTTTAGTAAAGAAGTATTAGGGAGATTGAAAAAGCCAAACTTAATAAGCAAATCTCTCCAAGGGTATTTTCAGAGCTTGATACCCTCCCACACCCTGAAAATATTATTACATCAAGAAGGTAGAACCTGCTAACCAAATGTAAGGCTCCCATATGATTCTATCAAACTGAGGATGCTTCTTTACTAAGCAGTCAGCACACTTGCTGCCCCAGGGACCTTGGCAGTTGCAATACAGAGCTCTTCCCTTTGGGATGGAAACAGCAAGTTTTCCTGTGGTCTACACGCTGGCCCCAAAAATACTACGCTCCCAATACTTGTCAACTTTAAGTATTTTTCTACATATCTCCATTTTTCTGTTACTATTTGGACTACATCCTAGCCTTGACATTACATAAATTGCATTCAAGAAGCTATTTTTAAAAGTTGGTAGGAAATCTTAAATCTATAGCTTACAGTCCCTGGCTTACTTTCATCCAGGTGCATAAGGGTTTTCAAAAGTAGTCAGGTTTGTTACCCCGTATCACAGCCCCACGCTTTTGTCAGAGATACAAAAATGGAACATGGTATTTAAGGTTTTAGTTGCCAAATCATCAAGCCTCCCAGACAGAGGCAATAGAGCAAAATGATTACAGAGGCATGGATTTTGATTTGCTCCAGTGTCTTGGGCAAGTCACTTGGCCTCTGTATTTATTTGTACTTATCTGCCCTTTTCTGTCCCTTGGGAGTTATAATTGTACCTAGTCCATGGGTATGTTGTACAAATGATCTGTAAAGTAGTTAGAAGAAACCGACACAGAGTAAGCACTCCACAGACATTGGCTATTAGCTACTGGAAATATTTCTCCATGAAACAGATGACATTATCCGTGGATGACTCGGTGGGAGACAGTGAATCACAGAATCACAGCATGTTGAAAGTGACCTAGTTCACACTCTTATGTGAAAAAAAGAAAAGTGTGCATGCGTAGAAAATGTCTGAAAGTTTACATAACGAATAGTTCATCATGTTAACTTTGAGGATTAGAATAAATCAGGAAAGGAGGAAAGAAAAACTTGAGTGTCATTCAATTTCTACATCATTTGTGTTTCTATACTGAGACTCTGAATACACTGGAAGTGCAATTTTTTTTAACGTGGCGGGATAAAGGTTTTCACGTTCTCCTGATACATCCGTATTATTATTTCAGAATTGCTGGCATTTCTTGCCATCTTCGGATCTACACCCATTTGAGTCAGTGGGCCATTCTGGACGGAGGAGATAATAGAGCAGAAGTGAAGTGAGAGAAAAGGAGAGAAAAGATTTTCTCTTTTCTCTTCAAAGAGGAAAGGTCTTTGGAATGGGAACAACTCACAACCAAACTTTGGGGAAAGGATGTGATGGAAAACGAGACAAACATCCTACCCCTGTGATGAGAAGGATTCCCTGGGCTCGATGGAGCGAGGTCACAGGTGGCTGGACAAGGAAACCAACTAGGGAGAAACACACACAAGTGCAGGGCAAACACCCCGAGGCCACTCAGCCTGACTCCATGCAAACATGTGTCCAGCAGCCAGCCCTTCACCTGTGGCTCCCCAGCAAGACAGGTACCTCGGGGGTGCCAACTCATTCTGAGTCCATTATGCCTGGTCATTCATAAACCGCTGTCTAACTTGTGAGGAATAACCTCTCAATGTTTATGAGGAAATTGGGGAAGGAGATTGGAAGGTTACTTAAATGGAAAAAAAAAAAAAGAGTTCAGGAAGGCAGGATGGTAGAGAGAAAAGAAAAGGACCTTAAAAGATGGAAAGGATTTGCCAAAGAAGAGAAAGAAAAAGAAATGATTCCGAATGGGTTAACCTGCACCTAGGAAGCTAAGGAAGATTATTGATGTGTGAAGACTATGGAATAAAATGAATAAAATTTATCAGAAGTTGCTGAGACTATGGTAAGAAGCATGATTATCAAATTATGAATTGGCTGAAATGGCATTCTAGGGGGACACTAGGAAGGGGAAACAAATGTTCATGAGATGACAGTGGCAGGTGCAAAGTTGTTTCAGGGGAAGATCAGTCTTACAGAGTGTGTATCAGAGGAGGGCAAGTGTGAGCAAGCAAGGAAATACTAAGTGTATACGGTTCCTTCACTGAGTGCACCCAGCCCCGTGGTCAGCCTTGAGAACAAGCAGGACTTCAGGTACTGGAGCTACATTTCATTCATCAAGACTTGAGAAGACACCCTTAACTCAGGTCTTCTCTTCAAACTCCATCTTTCCTTCTTGACCTTCATTTGGCCTCTTCCCTCACCCTCAAGCTGTGGACTAAGGCCACAAGAGCAAGATGGGTCACTAGTGTCCTCCATCCCCTAGCGACTGTGCTTCACATCAGTGGAGTACCGAAGGCAATAACCAAGTAACAGACACAAGAGTGTATGAAGACGAAGAGATTCTGATAAGGCTTTCTGTGACAGTGTGGGCCGAGTCAGCTGTATATGCCTGCTATCACCTGAAGGATGAGCAGCCTTAGGGGAGAAGTGCTCAGAAGGCAGAGCCTGGCTCTCTAGAGGCTCTGCGTCCTCACAGCCCACTCCAAGACCTCAGTTGCAGCTTCGGCCCCCAATCTCTCTCCCTCTGCCTACTCACAGTTTTTGAAGTCTTCTTTCCTCCACATTTCTCTTGAGAGGTGGGGGAGGAAGATGAGGTTCAGGCCAGCTCAGACTCCCCTGGGATCCCAGCAGGATGCCTATCATGAACCTCCCACCTTCTAGGAAGCTCCTAAGATCTCCACACTTGGGGGAGGTTTCATTTCATCTGTGCTTCAAATTGCTGGCTGGAGATGGCCTGTTGGAAGGTGGCTAAAAGCAAGTAGGAATCTTCGGGCAGCCTGGCCCTTCTCGACTGTCAGACATCTTCAGGGATATTCTAGGAAACGTTGTTTGTTCTAGAGAAGGGAGGGAAACAATCCAATTGTCCAATAATGCTTGAATGGAAAATAAATGATGCTATATGCATGTGATGAAATAATATCAAACAGTCAAAAATCAAAGACCTAGATCTATATGGACTGATGTGGATAAATCTTGAAAAGATTATATTGATTGAAAGAAAATAAGATGAAGAATCTTAGATTATGATAACAGGTATGTAAGTATTTAAATATTTAAATCAATTCAACATATTGCTTCTATATATAGAGATGCAAGAAAATAAACTTTATCCAAAGAACACATTATTTACATTTAATATGTTCATTTATCTAGGAAACCCAAAAGAACCCACAGATAAACTAGCAGGAACTAATAAGACGGTTCAACAAGGCACACACATACAAGATCAATACATTTAAAAAATCAATCAGGCTCCTCTACACTGGCGATAATAAATTAGAAACTGTAAAAGAAAATAAGAAAAAAAGAAGATCTAAAAAGAGTCACAAGAGCCATATAAATTATTTAGAGCTAAGCATACGTAAAAGTAACTATAACTAACAAACTGAGTACGACCACTTAAACTCCGCCCAACCCAAGGATTAAAAAACGCCTGTTCTTACTTTATGAGAACAGGCCCTCTTCTTAAGTAGCAGATCAGTAAGTGAGAGTGAATCAAAGAAACACAGCATTTGAAAAGTCAGCTAGGCCAAGCCTCTCGATCGCACAGACAGAAGCTGAAGCCCAGACAGGTTGAGTTACTTGGTAAAGGGCCCAAGGTCCTGACTCAAGGACTAGCATTTTTCACTAATTCGTAAGATACAGTCAAATTCAGTACCTTGGAAAGAGATGGGAAAAAATGAAGAAATCAATTATATAGTTACTCATCTTTAAGTAGAGAAATAGCCGTGACAAAATTACAGGTATTGAGGGAAAATTGAAGCGCAGAGTTTAAAATGTCAATAATCCACAGGGAAACTGGAGACCATTTAAAATATTCATATTAAATCTCTATATAAGACATTAAAAGATCTCCAATCAAAATGTTCATTTTATAATAGATATGGTATGATACAATTTATAATAGATGTGGTATGAACCTTTCCCTTTCATGGGAAAGGTTCGGCTGGGAAACAGGAATTGTTCTTGAAAACGGGGCCTGTGCTATTGCAGAGACTGTGCTGAACCTAGGTCAACAGAATGCTCCGATGTCATCATTGAGGTCACAGAATCCTGCTGTGCGCCTGGCAACCTTGGAAACTTAACAGCCCTGGTGAGCACTAGGCAGTACTGCTGGTTCACTAAGTGGTACAAGTTTTTCAGCCATTTAGGCGACTTGACTATTTTTATTTGTATTGAATCATTTCAACGGATTGCCCAAGAGCCAACAAGGGCCAACCTGTAGGGAAGAGGAGGAGTTGGACATCTCTCGAGGCATCTTCTAAGGGAGACTTCTAGTTGGTATGATGAAACGGCGACAAAAGAGGAAACATCTGGAAAATGAAGAGTCCCAGGAAACTGCCGAGAACGGAGGAGGTATGTGGGGGGCAACTTGGCTGGGGCACATGGGTTTCTGCCAAACTGAAGCTTCTCTAGGAAGCGGGGGACTGAGAACGTGTCACCTGTGAAGCAGGGAGCGAGAGACCTTGTCTCACTGATGCTGCCGTATCCATCCGGAGCGTCCCTGTGGTGTGAGACGGCACAGAACGGCCAGATGCCCCCTGGGAGATGGGAGGTCAGCTCCGCTGCTCTGAGGACTCTCTCCTGGGGCTGCCGGGCCTGGAGCTTTGTCGGACTCACAGCAGGCTGCATCCTGCTTGCACAGACCTAGAGGTGCAGCTTTTCTCAGTCCCCGATTTCTCTCTTATTCTCTTGGATCTTTCGCTGGGGTCATGAGGTGGGGGATGTGAAGGATGCAAGGATGCTGAGACCCATGAGTTGCTCGGCCTCTTTTACCAAAGTGGAAAGAGAAGCCCCATGAGTTGAAGACCCTGTTGAAAAATATCTTGACAAGTGGAATGCAGTTCGAAAGACGATTGTTTGCCTAGGGATGGTGTCATATTGAAAGCAAGGAGGTTTTATTCCTTCAACAGGAACAATTTCCCAAAGGAGACCAAGGGAAGGGAAGGGCTTTCCAGAGACTGAGACCGCGTGGTCAAGGGTGAGAAATGTCCTCAGGGTCCTGCGGGGAGCTCTGAGAGCCACGGGCCACGTGGTGCCTGCGTGCATTAAATGTAGGCGAGTAGCTTGCCCTGGGAGGGGGTGGTCACCCCAGAGATCCAGCTAGAGGTCTCTGCCCCAGATTAGAGCCCAGTAGCTCCTACCAGGCCCAGGGCCCTGGAGACTGTAGGATGGGCCCTGGGAGCGGAGGTCTAGACAGCAGGCAGATTTTCAGGCAGTGGCTGGGACAGGCTGGGGAAGGCAATGACTGCCCCTGACCATTCAGAATATTTTTCTCTATGTTCCTGTGTGTGTGTGCGGGGGTGGGGGGCGGAGGGGGTAGTGCAGAGAAGAGCAGGATGAATGGGGGTAGAGTGCTTATCAGATATAAACTCTGCGTGGTACAGTTCTTGTCACCCTGCCTGGACCTGGCTGACACTCGGTGTATGTAAGAGTGTATACAGAACTCTTGTTAGGGGTGTTTTATGAGACAGTAACTCATACACCCATGTACACTCTGATACAGCAAAAATATCATACACCCCACATATAACTTCCGTATTAAACCACACACAGCACATGGAGGTATATACACGCATCCCTCCTGTACTACATTCTCATACAACCCACCTGTATCACAATCCTCTCCTCCAACACCAAACGCTGGAGATGAGATATGTATATAGACACACACACTATATATATAGGACACACACACACACACACACTATATATATATATCTCCTCAACTCTCGCACAAACACACCTAACTTCAGCCATCTCTAAATACCTCTAAAAGAACCAGTCACGTGTCATACACACCACACTTGTAACACATTCTTGAGTAATGCCAGACCCGCTTTGTACAAACCACAGTAAACCACAGTCTCACTAACCCATGTCAGGGTTGCCAGAGAAAATATGGGCTATCCAGTTCAATTTGAATTCCAGATAAACAACAAGTAATTTTTCAGTATCAGTATGTCCCAAATATTGTATGGGCCATACTTACACTAAAACTAAGTAAGAACAAATACTGCATGGGAATACTTACACTAAAAAATTATTCTGGGTTTATCTGAAACTGAAATTTAACTGGGTGCCCTGTATTTTTCTTCGCTTAGTCTGGCAACCCTTATATACTTACCACCAGCTCAGGTATTATATATTTATTGTAGTTTTGTTTAGTGTGTGTCTTCCCCTACTAGAATGTGCAGCGTTACCAGAGACTACAACAATGGAAGAGTGCCGGATACACAGGAGTAGCTGCTTACTGAATCTTGGTGAATGAATGAATGAACACACACCATAAATACAAGCCACACCATGTAATGAGGAAAAGTTACATGTCCCAGAATTCCTGACTTGTGAACAGAAACCATGCACACAAAGGCCACAGACACAGATAAGACACATCTCCACCGTGCTCCCCATGCCAACCCCACACTTACCACAGACTTAACTGATACACATCACTCACTCTTCCCACATACTCACGGTCACCACCGAGGCCTACATTACCAACAAGACAGTGACAGAGTAAGTACTGATTTGAATTAAATACTGGAGTATCCACTGGGAACCACACTCTCAACTGTGTGTATTCACTGCACCTGACACGTGCCAGACTCTCGGTAAGTATTTGTGGACAGAGGACTGATGAACCCACCCTGAGCCTTTCATTCCTCCCTCAGGAATCTCGAAGTCACAAGAGGATCCCCCTCGGCTTGGATCCACTGTGGTGGCCAAAGGCTGCAGCCCAGGGGCAGGGGAGGTCTCCTCTGCCTCTACATACTTCTCCTGTGCTTCTTCTCCACGCAAGCTCATCTACGCTGGTAAGGGCGCGGGGTTCCTCAGGTGAGGGGGTGCTTGGCTGTGAGGCAGGAGGCACACAGATCCCAGGGAGGCTGAGAGGAACCCCAGGGTCATCAGAGGTGATGAGGGCTCTGTGGAGGAGCCTGGGCAGGATGGCTGAGCTGTTACGAGGGCGTGGATCCCAGCTGAGTCTGGGGCGGGGGTGTGTGAATCCTGGTACTACCATGGTGGCGAAGTCAAGGAGCAGGGGCCGGAAAGGTCTGGGCTTGAGGTGGAGGGAAGAGGGACCAGATTAAGCATCTTCAGAGGAAAATGTAGGCTTTGTCTTTGCCTTTGCTTCCCGAGAAGGACAGAGTTCTACATCATAGATCTCCAGCCTGAGAGCAGGACCATCCAGCTCAGGTCCACACAGCTCACACATACATCCGCCCTCCAGGCACAACCCTTCTCAGTGCACACAGAAACCCCAAGCACCACAGCCCCATTCCACAAGGAATGCACCACCGATATTCCCAAAATCACACTCCTCGTCGTACACGCATCCACCAGCGTCGCTCACATACCACAGCCCTCACCACCATACTCCACACCCCTGTATACAGACACCGCTCCAGTATCCCCCCACACGCACAAGAAAAGCCCACAGATGACACCAGATACACCACTCCGTCCTACGGCCAACGGACACCAAGCTCACGACATAGCTACGTCATGCAAATGTCCCTCTCTCGTCTACCACACCTGCTCCCTCAGCTTCTGGCACGGCCCATGCATGTTATTATGTTTTTAATTTCCTTTTTCAGGAATCCGGAGATCACATCGAGACACTGCCCAGCCTAAAGCACCCCTAGCCCAGGTTCAGGAAAAAGGGGAGACTGCTCCCCCATCACACTGTGTCTCCTCCTCACCCTCTTCACCCTGTAAACACTATCTGCACCCAGACAAAGAGGAAAGGGGCATGAAAATATACTACATGCAGGTACAAGTGAACAAGGGTGTCGCTGTCTCCTGGAAGACAAAGAAACCCTTGGAGTTGCCTGAAAAGCAGCTGACGATAGAAGAAGTGACCCTTCCTGAGGATGCGTGCACAGTAGGCACTTGCCCCTCTGATGTGTTCACCGAAAGCCTCCTGTCTGACAGTGAGCCCACTGGGGAGGAGAAAGAGTATGAGGAAAGGGCAGAGCCAGGCAGCCCATCAGGGTCACCTGCAGTCCAGGAGACACCCAGGGCCAAGACACCGGCCTGGATGGTGACCATGGAGACCGGCTTCAGGTGCATGGCCTGCTGCCGGGTCTTCCACACCTCGGAGATCCTCCAGCAGCACGTGAAGGGCGGCGTCCTGGAGGGCTTCGGCTGCCGTGTCTTTCATCTCAACATCGCCCAGTGGATGGCCAATGTGGAATTCGAGAGCACCCCTGAGGAGGAGGGCAGTGTGGAACCCGAGACCAACTCTGAGGACGAGGAGGACGAGGAGGACGAGGAAGAGAAGCTAGAAGGCCCCAGCCCGAAGAGACCCCGCAGGCAGGGTCTTTTCTCTCTTTTGAGTTCCACACAGCAACTGAGATTCATGGGACAGAAGATCCTGGAGACGGTGTGGCCTTGGAAGAGGTAAGGCTTGAGGCTGGCAGTCTTCTGAGCCTATGTCACGAAAGGCCCAGAGGAGTCTAAGGGAAGGGGCCGCACACATGTGCTGGTTTACCTAATGGCTCTGCAGTTGCATCAACTTGGGACACACACAGCACTTGCAAAGGAATTGAGCTCTGTTGACTTCAACAAGAATGTGGAGCCTTTTCCTAGGAGTTTTCTCAGGGTCTGCACGATGGACCTCAACTCTTAGAGGACGTACCACCAGCAGCTCCTTGTCGGCAGAGAGAGCCAGGAGTGGTCTGAAGAGAGGACAGGGGCCCTTGCAGGACCAGAACTTTGAGGTCTGAGAGCCTTGGGCCTGAGCTGAGATCTAACCCGGACCACTGGACCTAGCCTTCTGTGACAAAGGGGAATATGAAAGAGAGTCACGTGGAAATGAGGTTCCCCGAGATATGGAAGTGTTCCAGAACCTTCGTTGCGTGGTAGTTGATCTGGAGCCAAGCTCACTGTGGTGTGTGTGGCTCTGAGCATTAAGGCAACGCTGGAGGGTAACCCTGACCAGCAGAGCTTGGAGTGCTTCTTGTCTCTTCCTGTTCTACCTCAGTTGTTTTATCCCTTCCAGGGAGAAGAAAGGACCCTCGGGAGAGTAGCAGACAGAATGCCGTGGTCTGAAGGAGGATGAAGGGACCGGCACTCAGTCTAACATCATATGACAATAGAAGCGTCCTATGCAATAAAGGGCATTTTCCAAACCTTTCCTGGAGCTTTTATTTAATGACATTTTTCTATCTATGCATCTATCTGTCATCTACATCTGTATCTTTCAAGGTTTGTGAACAAGCTTTCACATAAGCACTAGAGACGTCCGCCAGCATTTTCCAGAAGGAGGCCTGGAAATTGCTGGGGACTCCTCACAAATAGGGAACGGCCACAACCCCTGCCACACAGACTATGCGCGTGGCCCTCCTGACGTACTCCCACTCTCTCTCTGAATTTCCCAAGGTCTGAGATGAGGGTGCTGGCTGGAGGCAATGATCGCGGGCAGGCTGAATCTTCTCCAGATTCTGATTCTCTTCCTGGGCCTATCGTCCTCAAGCACAGTCTCCATGTCCCTGGTCACACTGATCTCTCTCCTTCAGTCCTTCCCTCCCTCCCTCTCCTGCCTCCCAGTGCAAAGAATACTTTTTTACATTTGAGACGACATTTATTTTTTGTGCACAGAATTCTCACCTGTTCTACTGTGGCCTCTGTTTTGAACATTCCAAAGCTGAGAATTTTCTTTTTTTCTCCCTCATTTCTGCTGAGTCTTTACCTTCCTAATGCAGTGAACTCAGAGTGCCTAGCTGACTGGAGGGGGAAAAAAATCCAGGGAGCAAAGAGAAATAATAAAAAAAGTATCAGTTAATTTTTCATAGTGTTATCCAACTATATATTTTTAAAATTTTGGATTAATATTAGGAATATACTCTTTATAAAAAACTGAATTATCGGGCTTCCCTGGTGGAGCAGTCGTTAAGAATATGCCTGCGAATGCAGGGGACATGGGTTCGAGCCCTGGTCTGGGAAGATCCCACGTGCCACGGATTAACTAAGCCCGTGCGCCACAACTACTGAGCCTGCGCTCTAGAGCCCGTGTGCCACATCAACCGAGCCCACGTGCCACAACTATGGAAGCCTGCGTGCCTAGAGCCCGTGCTCCGCAACAAGAGAAGCCACTGCAATGAGAAGCCCGTGCACCACAGCCAAGAGGAGCCCCCGCTCACTGCAACTAGAGAACGCCCGCTAGCAGCAACAAAGACCCAATGCAGCCCCAAATAAATTAATTAATTTTTAAAAATTGAATTATTTTCAAGGGGACAATGTATAAAAGTACAATAAAAACCCCCCTTCATAACCACCCAACCCCACTCTCAAGATGGAATCGATATGCTGTGATACAATTTATAGTCGTAGTACTACTCCTCCTCCCACCGCAGCCAAAATCCTCTGAGCCCGGTGCAGCAGCTTCCTTTCACAATGCTAGGACCCGCCACAAGACACATGATAATCCCTTTGGACATTTCAAGGAGCAGCACCAAGGGAACAGTACCTGGGAAATGTCACTGACAGCTCAGAATATCCATGGCATTTCTAGGGCCTCGGCACTGCTCTCACTCTGGGAATGAAGGTCCAAAAAGCACATTGGAGAATGTTCGTAATTGTAAACAAGCTCCACCTTTGAAACACAATCTAGATAGAACCAAATATACAAGCCTGCACAATGGATGAAGCCAACGTCTTCTCCATGATTGCCCTTCTGACAACTTTGTTGTCTCCTCAACCATAAAAGGTGAACTTCAAACTCACGACCTTGCCTTGTCACCAGAAACATCCAAGCTTGGATCACTCTTTCTAAGACCAGATATTTGCTCTGTGAACTATTAGAGACTTGTCACATACACAGAAGTAGAACAGGATTATTTCTATCTACCTGGGGACCTGGAGACTTTCACATTGCTCCTGTTAAAACTCTCAGAACACCAAAACTTTACCTACAAAGGGTTCAAGCTATGACACTCCCAATTTTCACAAACCTCCTCATCTCTTGTGAGTCACATGCAGCCAATTCCAGGAATTGAAAACATGGTTGTGAGGATGAAACTGACTTTGGGGCTCCCCTTGGATATGGTCTTCCAGACTTACCAAAAGGCCATTAAGAGGACGGTTTAAGAGGACGGTTTACCCCACCTCAGGGAAACCCGAGGCAGTACTTTCAGTCAAGGGCTGGCCATGGCTTCTGAGCTACATCCAGAAAGAATTTCATACTGTACCTGGATCTGCTGAAGCCATTTCTGACTGTCCGAGAGCCAGCATGTACCGCTCCTCAACTGCCTCCATTGTGGATCATCAGTAGGGCTTTCAGATTTACTAAATAAAAATACAGGATACCCAGTTAAACTTGAACTTCACATGAATAGTAAGTCATCACTTTTAGTATAAGTAGATCCTATGTACTATTTGGGGCATACTTATCTTCAAAATAT
This sequence comes from Mesoplodon mirus, assembly GCF_964341445.2. Lineage (NCBI taxonomy): Eukaryota > Metazoa > Chordata > Mammalia > Artiodactyla > Ziphiidae > Mesoplodon > Mesoplodon mirus. The sequence continues at coordinate 1,142,893 of NW_028295698.1, read as the reverse complement.
ACTCGTTGTTTTTCTGACATTCATATTTAACGGAACAGCCTATATTTTATCTGTCAACCCTACTCATCAGAAATGATGGAGTCTTATAGAGATGCAAGAGATGCCTCAGAGCATCCTCAGCTTTTACTTCTATGTCCTGGACAGTGAGCACGAGCTTCCCACTCACATTAATTGGCTATAATGGAGTATATTCTCCATTTTAGAGCCTTTTGTACTTGTCATTGTTATCATCTTCCTTATTTTAAAGAGAGGTTTATTTTTTTCCAAACTTAATAGCTCATCCAAAAGTATTTGGAAGTTCATTCGACAAGGGAAAAACAACATGATTCTGAAAAGTGAAGGAAACTGCCTGGTGTTTAGTAAAGAAGTATTAGGGAGATTGAAAAAGCCAAACTTAATAAGCAAATCTCTCCAAGGGTATTTTCAGAGCTTGATACCCTCCCACACCCTGAAAATATTATTACATCAAGAAGGTAGAACCTGCTAACCAAATGTAAGGCTCCCATATGATTCTATCAAACTGAGGATGCTTCTTTACTAAGCAGTCAGCACACTTGCTGCCCCAGGGACCTTGGCAGTTGCAATACAGAGCTCTTCCCTTTGGGATGGAAACAGCAAGTTTTCCTGTGGTCTACACGCTGGCCCCAAAAATACTACGCTCCCAATACTTGTCAACTTTAAGTATTTTTCTACATATCTCCATTTTTCTGTTACTATTTGGACTACATCCTAGCCTTGACATTACATAAATTGCATTCAAGAAGCTATTTTTAAAAGTTGGTAGGAAATCTTAAATCTATAGCTTACAGTCCCTGGCTTACTTTCATCCAGGTGCATAAGGGTTTTCAAAAGTAGTCAGGTTTGTTACCCCGTATCACAGCCCCACGCTTTTGTCAGAGATACAAAAATGGAACATGGTATTTAAGGTTTTAGTTGCCAAATCATCAAGCCTCCCAGACAGAGGCAATAGAGCAAAATGATTACAGAGGCATGGATTTTGATTTGCTCCAGTGTCTTGGGCAAGTCACTTGGCCTCTGTATTTATTTGTACTTATCTGCCCTTTTCTGTCCCTTGGGAGTTATAATTGTACCTAGTCCATGGGTATGTTGTACAAATGATCTGTAAAGTAGTTAGAAGAAACCGACACAGAGTAAGCACTCCACAGACATTGGCTATTAGCTACTGGAAATATTTCTCCATGAAACAGATGACATTATCCGTGGATGACTCGGTGGGAGACAGTGAATCACAGAATCACAGCATGTTGAAAGTGACCTAGTTCACACTCTTATGTGAAAAAAAGAAAAGTGTGCATGCGTAGAAAATGTCTGAAAGTTTACATAACGAATAGTTCATCATGTTAACTTTGAGGATTAGAATAAATCAGGAAAGGAGGAAAGAAAAACTTGAGTGTCATTCAATTTCTACATCATTTGTGTTTCTATACTGAGACTCTGAATACACTGGAAGTGCAATTTTTTTTAACGTGGCGGGATAAAGGTTTTCACGTTCTCCTGATACATCCGTATTATTATTTCAGAATTGCTGGCATTTCTTGCCATCTTCGGATCTACACCCATTTGAGTCAGTGGGCCATTCTGGACGGAGGAGATAATAGAGCAGAAGTGAAGTGAGAGAAAAGGAGAGAAAAGATTTTCTCTTTTCTCTTCAAAGAGGAAAGGTCTTTGGAATGGGAACAACTCACAACCAAACTTTGGGGAAAGGATGTGATGGAAAACGAGACAAACATCCTACCCCTGTGATGAGAAGGATTCCCTGGGCTCGATGGAGCGAGGTCACAGGTGGCTGGACAAGGAAACCAACTAGGGAGAAACACACACAAGTGCAGGGCAAACACCCCGAGGCCACTCAGCCTGACTCCATGCAAACATGTGTCCAGCAGCCAGCCCTTCACCTGTGGCTCCCCAGCAAGACAGGTACCTCGGGGGTGCCAACTCATTCTGAGTCCATTATGCCTGGTCATTCATAAACCGCTGTCTAACTTGTGAGGAATAACCTCTCAATGTTTATGAGGAAATTGGGGAAGGAGATTGGAAGGTTACTTAAATGGAAAAAAAAAAAGAGTTCAGGAAGGCAGGATGGTAGAGAGAAAAGAAAAGGACCTTAAAAGATGGAAAGGATTTGCCAAAGAAGAGAAAGAAAAAGAAATGATTCCGAATGGGTTAACCTGCACCTAGGAAGCTAAGGAAGATTATTGATGTGTGAAGACTATGGAATAAAATGAATAAAATTTATCAGAAGTTGCTGAGACTATGGTAAGAAGCATGATTATCAAATTATGAATTGGCTGAAATGGCATTCTAGGGGGACACTAGGAAGGGGAAACAAATGTTCATGAGATGACAGTGGCAGGTGGAAAGTTGTTTCAGGGGAAGATCAGTCTTGCAGAGTGTGTATCAGAGGAGGGCAAGTGTGAGCAAGCAAGGAAATACTAAGTGTATACGGTTCCTTCACTGAGTGCACCCAGCCCCGTGGTCAGCCTTGAGAACAAGCAGGACTTCAGGTACTGGAGCTACATTTCATTCATCAAGACTTGAGAAGACACCCTTAACTCAGGTCTTCTCTTCAAACTCCATCTTTCCTTCTTGACCTTCATTTGGCCTCTTCCCTCACCCTCAAGCTGTGGACTAAGGCCACAAGAGCAAGATGGGTCACTAGTGTCCTCCATCCCCTAGCGACTGTGCTTCACATCAGTGGAGTACCGAAGGCAATAACCAAGTAACAGACACAAGAGTGTATGAAGACGAAGAGATTCTGATAAGGCTTTCTGTGACAGTGTGGGCCGAGTCAGCTGTATATGCCTGCTATCACCTGAAGGATGAGCAGCCTTAGGGGAGAAGTGCTCAGAAGGCAGAGCCTGGCTCTCTAGAGGCTCTGCGTCCTCACAGCCCACTCCAAGACCTCAGTTGCAGCTTCGGCCCCCAATCTCTCTCCCTCTGCCTACTCACAGTTTTTGAAGTCTTCTTTCCTCCACATTTCTCTTGAGAGGTGGGGGAGGAAGATGAGGTTCAGGCCAGCTCAGACTCCCCTGGGATCCCAGCAGGATGCCTATCATGAACCTCCCACCTTCTAGGAAGCTCCTAAGATCTCCACACTAGGGGGAGGTTTCATTTCATCTGTGCTTCAAATTGCTGGCTGGAGATGGCCTGTTGGAAGGTGGCTAAAAGCAAGTAGGAATCTTCGGGCAGCCTGGCCCTTCTCGACTGTCAGACATCTTCAGGGATATTCTAGGAAACGTTGTTTGTTCTAGAGAAGGGAGGGAAACAATCCAATTGTCCAATAATGCTTGAATGGAAAATAAATGATGCTATACGCATGTGATGAAATAATATCAAACAGTCAAAAATCAAAGACCTAGATCTATATGGACTGATGTGGATAAATCTTGAAAAGATTATATTGATTGAAAGAAAATAAGATGAAGAATCTTAGATTATGATAACAGGTATGTAAGTATTTAAATATTTAAATCAATTCAACATATTGCTTCTATATATAGAGATGCAAGAAAATAAACTTTATCCAAAGAACACATTATTTACATTTAATATGTTCATTTATCTAGGAAACCCAAAAGAACCCACAGATAAACTAGCAGGAACTAATAAGACGGTTCAACAAGGCACACACATACAAGATCAATACATTTAAAAAATCAATCAGGCTCCTCTACACTGGCGATAATAAATTAGAAACTGTAAAAGAAAATAAGAAAAAAAGAAGATCTAAAAAGAGTCACAAGAGCCATATAAATTATTTAGAGCTAAGCATACGTAAAAGTAACTATAACTAACAAACTGAGTACGACCACTTAAACTCCGCCCAACCCAAGGATTAAAAAACGCCTGTTCTTACTTTATGAGAACAGGCCCTCTTCTTAAGTAGCAGATCAGTAAGTGAGAGTGAATCAAAGAAACACAGCATTTGAAAAGTCAGCTAGGCCAAGCCTCTCGATCGCACAGACAGAAGCTGAAGCCCAGACAGGTTGAGTTACTTGGTAAAGGGCCCAAGGTCCTGACTCAAGGACTAGCATTTTTCACTAATTCGTAAGATACAGTCAAATTCAGTACCTTGGAAAGAGATGGGAAAAAATGAAGAAATCAATTATATAGTTACTCATCTTTAAGTAGAGAAATAGCCGTGACAAAATTACAGGTATTGAGGGAAAATTGAAGCGCAGAGTTTAAAATGTCAATAATCCACAGGGAAACTGGAGACCATTTAAAATATTCATATTAAATCTCTATATAAGACATTAAAAGATCTCCAATCAAAATGTTCATTTTATAATAGATATGGTATGATACAATTTATAATAGATGTGGTATGAACCTTTCCCTTTCATGGGAAAGGTTCGGCTGGGAAACAGGAATTGTTCTTGAAAACGGGGCCTGTGCTATTGCAGAGACTGTGCTGAACCTAGGTCAACAGAATGCTCCGATGTCATCATTGAGGTCACAGAATCCTGCTGTGCGCCTGGCAACCTTGGAAACTTAACAGCCCTGGTGAGCACTAGGCAGCACTGCTGGTTCAATAAGTGGTACCAGTTTTTCAGCCATTTAGGCGACTTGACTATTTTTATTTGTATTGAATCATTTCAACGGATTGCCCAAGAGCCAACAAGGGCCAACCTGTAGGGAAGAGGAGGAGTTGGACATCTCTCGAGGCATCTTCTAAGGGAGACTTCTAGTTGGTATGATGAAACGGCAACAAAAGAGGAAACATCTGGAAAATGAAGAGTCCCAGGAAACTGCCGAGAACGGAGGAGGTATGTGGGGGGCAACTTGGCTGGGGCACATGGGTTTCTGCCAAACTGAACCTTCTCTACGAAGAGGGGGACTGAGAACGTGTCACCTGTGAAGCAGGGAGCGAGAGACCTTGTCTCACTGATGCTGCCGTATCCATCCGGAGCGTCCCTGTGGTGTGAGACGGCACAGAACGGCCAGATGCCCCCTGGGAGATGGGAGGTCAGCTCCGCTGCTCTGAGGACTCTCTCCTGGGGCTGCCGGGCCTGGAGCTTTGTCGGACTCACAGCAGGCTGCATCCTGCTTGCACAGACCTAGAGGTGCAGCTTTTCTCAGTCCCCGATTTCTCTCTTATTCTCTTGGATCTTTCGCTGGGGTCATGAGGTGGGGGATGTGAAGGATGCAAGGATGCTGAGACCCATGAGTTGCTCGGCCTCTTTTACCAAAGTGGAAAGAGAAGCCCCATGAGTTGAAGACCCTGTTGAAAAATATCTTGACAAGTGGAATGCAGTTCGAAAGACGATTGTTTGCCTAGGGATGGTGTCATATTGAAAGCAAGGAGGTTTTATTCCTTCAACAGGAACAATTTCCCAAAGGAGACCAAGGGAAGGGAAGGGCTTTCCAGAGACTGAGACCGCGTGGTCAAGGGTGAGAAATGTCCTCAGGGTCCTGCGGGGAGCTCTGAGAGCCACGGGCCACGTGGTGCCTGCGTGCATTAAATGTAGGCGAGTAGCTTGCCCTGGGAGGGGGTGGTCACCCCAGAGATCCAGCTAGAGGTCTCTGCCCCAGATTAGAGCCCAGTAGCTCCTACCAGGCCCAGGGCCCTGGAGACTGTAGGATGGGCCCTGGGAGCGGAGGTCTAGACAGCAGGCAGATTTTCAGGCAGTGGCTGGGACAGGCTGGGGAAGGCAATGACTGCCCCTGACCATTCAGAATATTTTTCTCTATGTTCCTGTGTGTGTGTGGGGGGGTGGGGGGCGGAGGGTGTAGTGCAGAGAAGAGCAGGATGAATGGGGGTAGAGTGCTTATCAGATATAAACTCTGCGTGGTACAGTTCTTGTCACCCTGCCTGGACCTGGCTGACACTCGGTGTATGTAAGAGTGTATACAGAACTCTTGTTAGGGGTGTTTTATGAGACAGTAACTCATACACCCATGTACACTCTGATACAGCAAAAATATCATACACCCCACATATAACTTCCGTATTAAACCACACACAGCACATGGAGGTATATACACGCATCCCTCCTGTACTACATTCTCATACAACCCACCTGTATCACAATCCTCTCCTCCAACACCAAACGCTGGAGATGAGATATGTATATAGACACACACACTATATATATAGGACACACACACACACACACACTATATATATATATCTCCTCAACTCTCGCACAAACACACCTAACTTCAGCCATCTCTAAATACCTCTAAAAGAACCAGTCACGTGTCATACACACCACACTTGTAACACATTCTTGAGTAATGCCAGACCCGCTTTGTACAAACCACAGTAAACCACAGTCTCACTAACCCATGTCAGGGTTGCCAGAGAAAATATGGGCTATCCAGTTCAATTTGAATTCCAGATAAACAACAAGTAATTTTTCAGTATCAGTATGTCCCAAATATTGTATGGGCCATACTTACACTAAAACTAAGTAAGAACAAATACTGCATGGGAATACTTACACTAAAAAATTATTCTGGGTTTATCTGAAACTGAAATTTAACTGGGTGCCCTGTATTTTTCTTCGCTTAGTCTGGCAACCCTTATATACTTACCACCAGCTCAGGTATTATATATTTATTGTAGTTTTGTTTAGTGTGTGTCTTCCCCTACTAGAATGTGCAGCGTTACCAGAGACTACAACAATGGAAGAGTGCCGGATACACAGGAGTAGCTGCTTACTGAATCTTGGTGAATGAATGAATGAACACACACCATAAATACAAGCCACACCATGTAATGAGGAAAAGTTACATGTCCCAGAATTCCTGACTTGTGAACAGAAACCATGCACACAAAGGCCACAGACACAGATAAGACACATCTCCACCGTGCTCCCCATGCCAACCCCACACTTACCACAGACTTAACTGATACACATCACTCACTCTTCCCACATACTCACGGTCACCACCGAGGCCTACATTACCAACAAGACAGTGACAGAGTAAGTACTGATTTGAATTAAATACTGGAGTATCCACTGGGAACCACACTCTCAACTGTGTGTATTCACTGCACCTGACACGTGCCAGACACTCGGTAAGTATTTGTGGACAGAGGACTGATGAACCCACCCTGAGCCTTTCATTCCTCCCTCAGGAATCTCTAAGTCACAAGAGGATCCCCCTCACCTTGGATCCACTGTGGTGGCCAAAGGCTGCAGCCCAGGGGCAGGGGAGGTCTCCTCTGCCTCTACATACTTCTCCTGTGCTTCTTCTCCACGCAAGCTCATCTACGCTGGTAAGGGCGCGGGGTTCCTCAGGTGAGGGGGTGCTTGGCTGTGAGGCAGGAGGCACACAGATCCCAGGGAGGCTGAGAGGAACCCCAGGGTCATCAGAGGTGATGAGGGCTCTGTGGAGGAGCCTGGGCAGGATGGCTGAGCTGTTACGAGGGCGTGGATCCCAGCTGAGTCTGGGGCGGGGGTGTGTGAATCCTGGTACTACCATGGTGGCGAAGTCAAGGAGCAGGGGCCGGAAAGGTCTGGGCTTGAGGTGGAGGGAAGAGGGACCAGATTAAGCATCTTCAGAGGAAAATGTAGGCTTTGTCTTTGCCTTTGCTTCCCGAGAAGGACAGAGTTCTACATCATAGATCTCCAGCCTGAGAGCAGGACCATCCAGCTCAGGTCCACACAGCTCACACATACATCCGCCCTCCAGGCACAACCCTTCTCAGTGCACACAGAAACCCCAAGCACCACAGCCCCATTCCACAAGGAATGCACCACCGATATTCCCAAAATCACACTCCTCGTCGTACACGCATCCACCAGCGTCGCTCACATACCACAGCCCTCACCACCATACTCCACACCCCTGTATACAGACACCGCTCCAGTATCCCCCCACACGCACAAGAAAAGCCCACAGATGACACCAGATACACCACTCCGTCCTACGGCCAACGGACACCAAGCTCACGACATAGCTACGTCATGCAAATGTCCCTCTCTCGTCTACCACACCTGCTCCCTCAGCTTCTGGCACGGCCCATGCATGTTATTATGTTTTTAATTTCCTTTTTCAGGAATCCGGAGATCACATCGAGACACTGCCCAGCCTAAAGCACCCCTAGCCCAGGTTCAGGAAAAAGGGGAGACTGCTCCCCCATCACACTGTGTCTCCTCCTCACCCTCTTCACCCTGTAAGCACTATCTGCACCCAGACAAAGAGGAAAGGGGCATGAAAATATACTACATGCAGGTACAAGTGAACAAGGGTGTCGCTGTCTCCTGGAAGACAAAGAAACCCTTGGAGTTGCCTGAAAAGCAGCTGACGATAGAAGAAGTGACCCTTCCTGAGGATGCGTGCACAGTAGGCACTTGCCCCTCTGATGTGTTCACCGAAAGCCTCCTGTCTGACAGTGAGCCCACTGGGGAGGAGAAAGAGTATGAGGAAAGGGCAGAGCCAGGCAGCCCATCAGGGTCACCTGCAGTCCAGGAGACACCCAGGGCCAAGACACCGGCCTGGATGGTGACCATGGAGACCGGCTTCAGGTGCATGGCCTGCTGCCGGGTCTTCCACACCTCGGAGATCCTCCAGCAGCACGTGAAGGGCGGCGTCCTGGAGGGCTTCGGCTGCCGTGTCTTTCATCTCAACATCGCCCAGTGGATGGCCAATGTGGAATTCGAGAGCACCCCTGAGGAGGAGGGCAGTGTGGAACCCGAGACCAACTCTGAGGACGAGGAGGACGAGGAGGACGAGGAAGAGAAGCTAGAAGGCCCCAGCCCGAAGAGACCCCGCAGGCAGGGTCTTTTCTCTCTTTTGAGTTCCACACAGCAACTGAGATTCATGGGACAGAAGATCCTGGAGACGGTGTGGCCTTGGAAGAGGTAAGGCTTGAGGCTGGCAGTCTTCTGAGCCTATGTCACGAAAGGCCCAGAGGAGTCTAAGGGAAGGGGCCGCACACATGTGCTGGTTTACCTAATGGCTCTGCAGTTGCATCAACTTGGGACACACACAGCACTTGCAAAGGAATTGAGCTCTGTTGACTTCAACAAGAATGTGGAGCCTTTTCCTAGGAGTTTTCTCAGGGTCTGCACGATGGACCTCAACTCTTAGAGGACGTACCACCAGCAGCTCCTTGTCGGCAGAGAGAGCCAGGAGTGGTCTGAAGAGAGGACAGGGGCCCTTGCAGGACCAGAACTTTGAGGTCTGAGAGCCTTGGGCCTGAGCTGAGATCTAACCCGGACCACTGGACCTAGCCTTCTGTGACAAAGGGGAATATGAAAGAGAGTCACGTGGAAATGAGGTTCCCCGAGATATGGAAGTGTTCCAGAACCTTCGTTGCGTGGTAGTTGATCTGGAGCCAAGCTCACTGTGGTGTGTGTGGCTCTGAGCATTAAGGCAACGCTGGAGGGTAACCCTGACCAGCAGAGCTTGGAGTGCTTCTTGTCTCTTCCTGTTCTACCTCAGTTGTTTTATCCCTTCCAGGGAGAAGAAAGGACCCTCGGGAGAGTAGCAGACAGAATGCCGTGGTCTGAAGGAGGATGAAGGGACCGGCACTCAGTCTAACATCATATGACAATAGAAGCGTCCTATGCAATAAAGGGCATTTTCCAAACCTTTCCTGGAGCTTTTATTTAATGACATTTTTCTATCTATGCATCTATCTGTCATCTACATCTGTATCTTTCAAGGTTTGTGAACAAGCTTTCACATAAGCACTAGAGACGTCCGCCAGCATTTTCCAGAAGGAGGCCTGGAAATTGCTGGGGACTCCTCACAAATAGGGAACGGCCACAACCCCTGCCACACAGACTATGCGCGTGGCCCTCCTGACGTACTCCCACTCTCTCTCTGAATTTCCCAAGGTCTGAGATGAGGGTGCTGGCTGGAGGCAATGATCGCGGGCAGGCTGAATCTTCTCCAGATTCTGATTCTCTTCCTGGGCCTATCGTCCTCAAGCACAGTCTCCATGTCCCTGGTCACACTGATCTCTCTCCTTCAGTCCTTCCCTCCCTCCCTCTCCTGCCTCCCAGTGCAAAGAATACTTTTTTACATTTGAGACGACATTTATTTTTTGTGCACAGAATTCTCACCTGTTCTACTGTGGCCTCTGTTTTGAACATTCCAAAGCTGAGAATTTTCTTTTTTTCTCCCTCATTTCTGCTGAGTCTTTACCTTCCTAATGCAGTGAACTCAGAGTGCCTAGCTGACTGGAGGGGGAAAAAAATCCAGGGAGCAAAGAGAAATAATAAAAAAAGTATCAGTTAATTTTTCATAGTGTTATCCAACTATATATTTTTAAAATTTTGGATTAATATTAGGAATATACTCTTTATAAAAAACTGAATTATCGGGCTTCCCTGGTGGAGCAGTCGTTAAGAATATGCCTGCGAATGCAGGGGACATGGGTTCGAGCCCTGGTCTGGGAAGATCCCACGTGCCACGGAGTAACTAAGCCCGCGCGCCACAACTACTGAGCCTGCGCTCTAGAGCCCGTGTGCCACATCAACCGAGCCCACGTGCCACAACTACGGAAGCCTGCGTGCCTAGAGCCCGTGCTCCGCAACAAGAGAAGCCACTGCAATGAGAAGCCCGTGCACCACAGCCAAGAGGAGCCCCCGCTCACTGCAACTAGAGAACGCCCGCTAGCAGCAACAAAGACCCAATGCAGCCCCAAATAAATTAATTAATTTTTAAAAATTGAATTATTTTCAAGGGGACAATGTATAAAAGTACAATAAAAACCCCCCTTCATAACCACCCAACCCCACTCTCAAGATGGAATCGATATGCTGTGATACAATTTATAGTCGTAGTACTACTCCTCCTCCCACCGCAGCCAAAATCCTCTGAGCCCGGTGCAGCAGCTTCCTTTCACAATGCTAGGACCCGCCACAAGACACATGATAATCCCTTTGGACATTTCAAGGAGCAGCACCAAGGGAACAGTACCTGGGAAATGTCACTGACAGCTCAGAATATCCATGGCATTTCTAGGGCCTCGGCACTGCTCTCGCTCTGGGAATGAAGGTCCAAAAAGCACATTGGAGAATGTTCGTAATTGTATACAAGCTCCACCTTTGAAACACAATCTAGATAGAACCAAATATACAAGCCTGCACAATGGATGAAGCCAACGTCTTCTCCATGATTGCCCTTCTGACAACTTTGTTGTCTCCTCAACCATAAAAGGTGAACTTCAAACTCACGACCTTGCCTTGTCACCAGAAACATCCAAGCTTGGATCACTCTTTCTAAGACCAGATATTTGCTCTGTGAACTATTAGAGACTTGTCACATACACAGAAGTAGAACAGGATTATTTCTATCTACCTGGGGACCTGGAGACTTTCACATTGCTCCTGTTAAAACTCTCAGAACACCAAAACTTTACCTACAAAGGGTTCAAGCTATGACACTCCCAATTTTCACAAACCTCCTCATCTCTTGTGAGTCACATGCAGCCAATTCCAGGAATTGAAAACATGGTTGTGAGGATGAAACTGACTTTGGGGCTCCCCTTGGATATGGTCTTCCAGACTTACCAAAAGGCCATTAAGAGGACGGTTTACCCCACCTCAGGGAAACCCGAGGCAGTACTTGCAGTCAAGGGCTGGCCATGGCTTCTGAGCTACATCCAGAAAGAATTTCATACTGTACCTGGATCTGCTGAAGCCATTTCTGACTGTCCGAGAGCCAGCATGTACCGCTCCTCAACTGCCTCCATTGTGGATCATCAGTAGGGCTTTCAGATTTACTAAATAAAAATACAGGATACCCAGTTAAACTTGAACTTCACATGAATAGTAAGTCATCACTTTTAGTATAAGTAGATCCTATGTACTATTTGGGGCATACTTATCTTCAAAATATACTCGTTGTTTTTCTGACATCCATATTTAACGGAACAGCCTATATTTTATCTGTCAACCCTACTCATCAGAAATGATGGAGTCTTATAGAGATGCAAGAGATGCCTCAGAGCATCCTCAGCTTTTACTTCTATGTCCTGGACAGTGAGCACGAGCTTCCCACTCACATTAATTGGCTATAATGGAGTATATTCTCCATTTTAGAGCCTTTTGTACTTGTCATTGTTATCATCTTCCTTATTTTAAAGAGAGGTTTATTTTTTTCCAAACTTAATAGCTCATCCAAAAGTATTTGGAAGTTCATTCGACAAGGGAAAAACAACATGATTCTGAAAAGTGAAGGAAACTGCCTGGTGTTTAGTAAAGAAGTATTAGGGAGATTGAAAAAGCCAAACTTAATAAGCAAATCTCTCCAAGGGTATTTTCAGAGCTTGATACCCTCCCACACCCTGAAAATATTATTACATCAAGAAGGTAGAACCTGCTAACCAAATGTAAGGCTCCCATATGATTCTATCAAACTGAGGATGCTTCTTTACTAAGCAGTCAGCACACTTGCTGCCCCAGGGACCTTGGCAGTTGCAATACAGAGCTCTTCCCTTTGGGATGGAAACAGCAAGTTTTCCTGTGGTCTACACGCTGGCCCCAAAAATACTACGCTCCCAATACTTGTCAACTTTAAGTATTTTTCTACATATCTCCATTTTTCTGTTACTATTTGGACTACATCCTAGCCTTGACATTACATAAATTGCATTCAAGAAGCTATTTTTAAAAGTTGGTAGGAAATCTTAAATCTATAGCTTACAGTCCCTGGCTTACTTTCATCCAGGTGCATAAGGGTTTTCAAAAGTAGTCAGGTTTGTTACCCCGTATCACAGCCCCACGCTTTTGTCAGAGATACAAAAATGGAACATGGTATTTAAGGTTTTAGTTGCCAAATCATCAAGCCTCCCAGACAGAGGCAATAGAGCAAAATGATTACAGAGGCATGGATTTTGATTTGCTCCAGTGTCTTGGGCAAGTCACTTGGCCTCTGTATTTATTTGTACTTATCTGCCCTTTTCTGTCCCTTGGGAGTTATAATTGTACCTAGTCCATGGGTATGTTGTACAAATGATCTGTAAAGTAGTTAGAAGAAACCGACACAGAGTAAGCACTCCACAGACATTGGCTATTAGCTACTGGAAATATTTCTCCATGAAACAGATGACATTATCCGTGGATGACTCGGTGGGAGACAGTGAATCACAGAATCACAGCATGTTGAAAGTGACCTAGTTCACACTCTTATGTGAAAAAAAGAAAAGTGTGCATGCGTAGAAAATGTCTGAAAGTTTACATAACGAATAGTTCATCATGTTAACTTTGAGGATTAGAATAAATCAGGAAAGGAGGAAAGAAAAACTTGAGTGTCATTCAATTTCTACATCATTTGTGTTTCTATACTGAGACTCTGAATACACTGGAAGTGCAATTTTTTTTTAACGTGGCGGGATAAAGGTTTTCAAGTTCTCCTGATACATCCGTATTATTATTTCAGAATTGCTGGCATTTCTTGCCATCTTCGGATCTACACCCATTTGAGTCAGTGGGCCATTCTGGACGGAGGAGATAATAGAGCAGAAGTGAAGTGAGAGAAAAGGAGAGAAAAGATTTTCTCTTTTCTCTTCAAAGAGGAAAGGTCTTTGGAATGGGAACAACTCACAACCAAACTTTGGGGAAAGGATGTGATGGAAAACGAGACAAACATCCTACCCCTGTGATGAGAAGGATTCCCTGGGCTCGATGGAGCGAGGTCACAGGTGGCTGGACAAGGAAACCAACTAGGGAGAAACACACACAAGTGCAGGGCAAACACCCCGAGGCCACTCAGCCTGACTCCATGCAAACATGTGTCCAGCAGCCAGCCCTTCACCTGTGGCTCCCCAGCAAGACAGGTACCTCGGGGGTGCCAACTCATTCTGAGTCCATTATGCCTGGTCATTCATAAACCGCTGTCTAACTTGTGAGGAATAACCTCTCAATGTTTATGAGGAAATTGGGGAAGGAGATTGGAAGGTTACTTAAATGGAAAAAAAAAAAGAGTTCAGGAAGGCAGGATGGTAGAGAGAAAAGAAAAGGACCTTAAAAGATGGAAAGGATTTGCCAAAGAAGAGAAAGAAAAAGAAATGATTCCGAATGGGTTAACCTGCACCTAGGAAGCTAAGGAAGATTATTGATGTGTGAAGACTATGGAATAAAATGAATAAAATTTATCAGAAGTTGCTGAGACTATGGTAAGAAGCATGATTATCAAATTATGAATTGGCTGAAATGGCATTCTAGGGGGACACTAGGAAGGGGAAACAAATGTTCATGAGATGACAGTGGCAGGTGGAAAGTTGTTTCAGGGGAAGATCAGTCTTGCAGAGTGTGTATCAGAGGAGGGCAAGTGTGAGCAAGCAAGGAAATACTAAGTGTATACGGTTCCTTCACTGAGTGCACCCAGCCCCGTGGTCAGCCTTGAGAACAAGCAGGACTTCAGGTACTGGAGCTACATTTCATTCATCAAGACTTGAGAAGACACCCTTAACTCAGGTCTTCTCTTCAAACTCCATCTTTCCTTCTTGACCTTCATTTGGCCTCTTCCCTCACCCTCAAGCTGTGGACTAAGGCCACAAGAGCAAGATGGGTCACTAGTGTCCTCCATCCCCTAGCGACTGTGCTTCACATCAGTGGAGTACCGAAGGCAATAACCAAGTAACAGACACAAGAGTGTATGAAGACGAAGATATTCTGATAAGGCTTTCTGTGACAGTGTGGGCCGAGTCAGCTGTATATGCCTGCTATCACCTGAAGGATGAGCAGCCTTAGGGGAGAAGTGCTCAGAAGGCAGAGCCTGGCTCTCTAGAGGCTCTGCGTCCTCACAGCCCACTCCAAGACCTCAGTTGCAGCTTCGGCCCCCAATCTCTCTCCCTCTGCCTACTCACAGTTTTTGAAGTCTTCTTTCCTCCACATTTCTCTTGAGAGGTGGGGGAGGAAGATGAGGTTCAGGCCAGCTCAGACTCCCCTGGGATCCCAGCAGGATGCCTATCATGAACCTCCCACCTTCTAGGAAGCTCCTAAGATCTCCACACTTGGGGGAGGTTTCATTTCATCTGTGCTTCAAATTGCTGGCTGGAGATGGCCTGTTGGAAGGTGGCTAAAAGCAAGTAGGAATCTTCGGGCAGCCTGGCCCTTCTCGACTGTCAGACATCTTCAGGGATATTCTAGGAAATGTTGTTTGTTCTAGAGAAGGGAGGGAAACAATCCAATTGTCCAATAATGCTTGAATGGAAAATAAATGATGCTATACGCATGTGATGAAATAATATCAAACAGTCAAAAATCAAAGACCTAGATCTATATGGACTGATGTGGATAAATCTTGAAAAGATTATATTGATTGAAAGAAAATAAGATGAAGAATCTTAGATTATGATAACAGGTATGTAAGTATTTAAATATTTAAATCAATTCAACATATTGCTTCTATATATAGAGATGCAAGAAAATAAACTTTATCCAAAGAACACATTATTTACATTTAATATGTTCATTTATCTAGGAAACCCAAAAGAACCCACAGATAAACTAGCAGGAACTAATAAGACGGTTCAACAAGGCACACACATACAAGATCAATACATTTAAAAAATCAATCAGGCTCCTCTACACTGGCGATAATAAATTAGAAACTGTAAAAGAAAATAAGAAAAAAAGAAGATCTAAAAAGAGTCACAAGAGCCATATAAATTATTTAGAGCTAAGCATACGTAAAAGTAACTATAACTAACAAACTGAGTACGACCACTTAAACTCCGCCCAACCCAAGGATTAAAAAACGCCTGTTCTTACTTTATGAGAACAGGCCCTCTTCTTAAGTAGCAGATCAGTAAGTGAGAGTGAATCAAAGAAACACAGCATTTGAAAAGTCAGCTAGGCCAAGCCTCTCGATCGCACAGACAGAAGCTGAAGCCCAGACAGGTTGAGTTACTTGGTAAAGGGCCCAAGGTCCTGACTCAAGGACTAGCATTTTTCACTAATTCGTAAGATACAGTCAAATTCAGTACCTTGGAAAGAGATGGGAAAAAATGAAGAAATCAATTATATAGTTACTCATCTTTAAGTAGAGAAATAGCCGTGACAAAATTACAGGTATTGAGGGAAAATTGAAGCGCAGAGTTTAAAATGTCAATAATCCACAGGGAAACTGGAGACCATTTAAAATATTCATATTAAATCTCTATATAAGACATTAAAAGATCTCCAATCAAAATGTTCATTTTATAATAGATATGGTATGATACAATTTATAATAGATGTGGTATGAACCTTTCCCTTTCATGGGAAAGGTTCGGCTGGGAAACAGGAATTGTTCTTGAAAACGGGGCCTGTGCTATTGCAGAGACTGTGCTGAACCTAGGTCAACAGAATGCTCCGATGTCATCATTGAGGTCACAGAATCCTGCTGTGCGCCTGGCAACCTTGGAAACTTAACAGCCCTGGTGAGCACTAGGCAGCACTGCTGGTTCAATAAGTGGTACCAGTTTTTCAGCCATTTAGGCGACTTGACTATTTTTATTTGTATTGAATCATTTCAACGGATTGCCCAAGAGCCAACAAGGGCCAACCTGTAGGGAAGAGGAGGAGTTGGACATCTCTCGAGGCATCTTCTAAGGGAGACTTCTAGTTGGTATGATGAAACGGCAACAAAAGAGGAAACATCTGGAAAATGAAGAGTCCCAGGAAACTGCCGAGAACGGAGGAGGTATGTGGGGGGCAACTTGGCTGGGGCACATGGGTTTCTGCCAAACTGAACCTTCTCTACGAAGAGGGGGACTGAGAACGTGTCACCTGTGAAGCAGGGAGCGAGAGACCTTGTCTCACTGATGCTGCCGTATCCATCCGGAGCGTCCCTGTGGTGTGAGACGGCACAGAACGGCCAGATGCCCCCTGGGAGATGGGAGGTCAGCTCCGCTGCTCTGAGGACTCTCTCCTGGGGCTGCCGGGCCTGGAGCTTTGTCGGACTCACAGCAGGCTGCATCCTGCTTGCACAGACCTAGAGGTGCAGCTTTTCTCAGTCCCCGATTTCTCTCTTATTCTCTTGGATCTTTCGCTGGGGTCATGAGGTGGGGGATGTGAAGGATGCAAGGATGCTGAGACCCATGAGTTGCTCGGCCTCTTTTACCAAAGTGGAAAGAGAAGCCCCATGAGTTGAAGACCCTGTTGAAAAATATCTTGACAAGTGGAATGCAGTTCGAAAGACGATTGTTTGCCTAGGGATGGTGTCATATTGAAAGCAAGGAGGTTTTATTCCTTCAACAGGAACAATTTCCCAAAGGAGACCAAGGGAAGGGAAGGGCTTTCCAGAGACTGAGACCGCGTGGTCAAGGGTGAGAAATGTCCTCAGGGTCCTGCGGGGAGCTCTGAGAGCCACGGGCCACGTGGTGCCTGCGTGCATTAAATGTAGGCGAGTAGCTTGCCCTGGGAGGGGGTGGTCACCCCAGAGATCCAGCTAGAGGTCTCTGCCCCAGATTAGAGCCCAGTAGCTCCTACCAGGCCCAGGGCCCTGGAGACTGTAGGATGGGCCCTGGGAGCGGAGGTCTAGACAGCAGGCAGATTTTCAGGCAGTGGCTGGGACAGGCTGGGGAAGGCAATGACTGCCCCTGACCATTCAGAATATTTTTCTCTATGTTCCTGTGTGTGTGTGGGGGGGGTGGGGGGCGGAGGGTGTAGTGCAGAGAAGAGCAGGATGAATGGGGGTAGAGTGCTTATCAGATATAAACTCTGCGTGGTACAGTTCTTGTCACCCTGCCTGGACCTGGCTGACACTCGGTGTATGTAAGAGTGTATACAGAACTCTTGTTAGGGGTGTTTTATGAGACAGTAACTCATACACCCATGTACACTCTGATACAGCAAAAATATCACACACCCCACATATAACTTCCGTATTAAACCACACACAGCACATGGAGGTATATACACGCATCCCTCCTGTACTACATTCTCATACAACCCACCTGTATCACAATCCTCTCCTCCAACACCAAACGCTGGAGATGAGATATGTATATAGACACACACACTATATATATAGGACACACACACACCACACTATATATATATATATATATATATATATATATATATATATATGTATCTCCACAACTCTCGCACAAACACAGCTAACTTCAGCCATCGCTAAATACCTCTGTAAGAACCAGTCACGTGTCATACACACCACACTTGTAACACATTCTTGAGTAATGCCAGACCCGCTTTGTACAAACCACAGTAAACCACAGTCTCAGTAACCCATGTGAGGATTGCCAGAGAAAATATGGGCTATCCAGTTCAATTTGAATTCCAGATAAAGAACAAGTAATTTTTCAGTATCAGTATGTCCCAAATATTGTATGGGCCATACTTACACTAAAACTAAGTAAGAACAAATACTGCATGGGAATACTTACACTAAAAAATTATTCTGGGTTTATCTGAAACTGAAATTTACCTGGGTGCCCTGTATTTTTCTTCGCTTAGTCTGGCAACCCTTATATACTTACCACCAGCTCAGGTATTATATATTTATTGTAGTTTTGTTTAGTGTGTGTCTTCCCCTACTAGAATGTGCAGCGTTACCAGAGACTACAACAATGGAAGAGTGCCGGATACACAGGAGTAGCTGCTTACTGAATCTTGGTGAATGAATGAATGAACACACACCATAAATACAAGCCACACCATGTAATGAGGAAAAGTTACATGTCCCAGAATTCCTGACTTGTGAACAGAAACCATGCACACAAAGGCCACAGACACAGATAAGACACATCTCCACCGTGCTCCCCATGCCAACCCCACACTTACCACAGACTTAACTGATACACATCACTCACTCTTCCCACATACTCACGGTCACCACCGAGGCCTACATTACCAACAAGACAGTGACAGAGTAAGTACTGATTTGAATTAAATACTGGAGTATCCACTGGGAACCACACTCTCAACTGTGTGTATTCACTGCACCTGACACGTGCCAGACACTCGGTAAGTATTTGTGGACAGAGGACTGATGAACCCACCCTGAGCCTTTCATTCCTCCCTCAGGAATCTCTAAGTCACAAGAGGATCCCCCTCACCTTGGATCCACTGTGGTGGCCAAAGGCTGCAGCCCAGGGGCAGGGGAGGTCTCCTCTGCCTCTACATACTTCTCCTGTGCTTCTTCTCCACGCAAGCTCATCTACGCTGGTAAGGGCGCGGGGTTCCTCAGGTGAGGGGGTGCTTGGCTGTGAGGCAGGAGGCACACAGATCCCAGGGAGGCTGAGAGGAACCCCAGGGTCATCAGTGGTGATGAGGGCTCTGTGGAGGAGCCTGGGCAGGATGGCTGAGCTGTTACGAGGGCGTGGATCCCAGCTGAGTCTGGGGCGGGGGTGTGTGAATCCTGGTACTACCATGGTGGCGAAGTCAAGGAGCAGGGGCCGGAAAGGTCTGGGCTTGAGGTGGAGGGAAGAGGGACCAGATTAAGCATCTTCAGAGGAAAATGTAGGCTTTGTCTTTGCCTTTGCTTCCCGAGAAGGACAGAGTTCTACATCATAGATCTCCAGCCTGAGAGCAGGACCATCCAGCTCAGGTCCACACAGCTCACACATACATCCGCCCTCCAGGCACAACCCTTCTCAGTGCACACAGAAACCCCAAGCACCACAGCCCCATTCCACAAGGAATGCACCACCGATATTCCCAAAATCACACTCCTCGTCGTACACGCATCCACCAGCGTCGCTCACATACCACAGCCCTCACCACCATACTCCACACCCCTGTATACAGACACCGCTCCAGTATCCCCCCACACGCACAAGAAAAGCCCACAGATGACACCAGATACACCACTCCGTCCTACGGCCAACGGACACCAAGCTCACGACATAGCTACGTCATGCAAATGTCCCTCTCTCGTCTACCACACCTGCTCCCTCAGCTTCTGGCACGGCCCATGCATGTTATTATGTTTTTAATTTCCTTTTTCAGGAATCCGGAGATCACATCGAGACACTGCCCAGCCTAAAGCACCCCTAGCCCAGGTTCAGGAAAAAGGGGAGACTGCTCCCCCATCACACTGTGTCTCCTCCTCACCCTCTTCACCCTGTAAGCACTATCTGCACCCAGACAAAGAGGAAAGGGGCATGAAAATATACTACATGCAGGTACAAGTGAACAAGGGTGTCGCTGTCTCCACAAAGAAACCCTTGGAGTTGCCTGAAAAGCAGCTGACGATAGAAGAAGTGACCCTTCCTGAGGATGCGTGCACAGTAGGCACTTGCCCCTCTGATGTGTTCACCGAAAGCCTCCTGTCTGACAGTGAGCCCACTGGGGAGGAGAAAGAGTATGAGGAAAGGGCAGAGCCAGGCAGCCCATCAGGGTCACCTGCAGTCCAGGAGACACCCAGGGCCAAGACACCGGCCTGGATGGTGACCATGGAGACCGGCTTCAGGTGCATGGCCTGCTGCCGGGTCTTCCACACCTCGGAGATCCTCCAGCAGCATGTGAAGGGCGGCGTCCTGGAGGGTTTCGGCTGCCGTGTCTTTCATCTCAACATTGCCCAGTGGATGGCCAATGTGGAATTCGAGAGCACCCCTGAGGAGGAGGGCAGTGTGGAACCCGAGACCAACTCTGAGGACGAGGAGGACGAGGAGGACGAGGAAGAGAAGCTAGAAGGCCCCAGCCCGAAGAGACCCCGCAGGCAGGGTCTTTTCTCTCTTTTGAGTTCCACACAGCAACTGAGATTCATGGGACAGAAGATCCTGGAGACGGTGTGGCCTTGGAAGAGGTAAGGCTTGAGGCTGGCAGTCTTCTGAGCCTATGTCACGAAAGGCCCAGAGGAGTCTAAGGGAAGGGGCCGCACACATGTGCTGGTTTACCTAATGGCTCTGCAGTTGCATCAACTTGGGACACACACAGCACTTGCAAAGGAATTGAGCTCTGTTGACTTCAACAAGAATGTGGAGCCTTTTCCTAGGAGTTTTCTCAGGGTCTGCACGATGGACCTCAACTCTTAGAGGACGTACCACCAGCAGCTCCTTGTCGGCAGAGAGAGCCAGGAGTGGTCTGAAGAGAGGACAGGGGCCCTTGCAGGACCAGAACTTTGAGGTCTGAGAGCCTTGGGCCTGAGCTGAGATCTAACCCGGACCACTGGACCTAGCCTTCTGTGACAAAGGGGAATATGAAAGAGAGTCACGTGGAAATGAGGTTCCCCGAGATATGGAAGTGTTCCAGAACCTTCGTTGCGTGGTAGTTGATCTGGAGCCAAGCTCACTGTGGTGTGTGTGGCTCTGAGCATTAAGGCAACGCTGGAGGGTAACCCTGACCAGCAGAGCTTGGAGTGCTTCTTGTCTCTTCCTGTTCTACCTCAGTTGTTTTATCCCTTCCAGGGAGAAGAAAGGACCCTCGGGAGAGTAGCAGACAGAATGCCGTGGTCTGAAGGAGGATGAAGGGACCGGCACTCAGTCTAACATCATATGACAATAGAAGCGTCCTATGCAATAAAGGGCATTTTCCAAACCTTTCCTGGAGCTTTTATTTAATGACATTTTTCTATCTATGCATCTATCTGTCATCTACATCTGTATCTTTCAAGGTTTGTGAACAAGCTTTCACATAAGCACTAGAGACGTCCGCCAGCATTTTCCAGAAGGAGGCCTGGAAATTGCTGGGGACTCCTCACAAATAGGGAACGGCCACAACCCCTGCCACACAGACTATGCACGTGGCCCTCCTGACGTACTCCCACTCTCTCTCTGAATTTCCCAAGGTCTGAGATGAGGGTGCTGGCTGGAGGCAATGATCGCGGGCAGGCTGAATCTTCTCCAGATTCTGATTCTCTTCCTGGGCCTATCGTCCTCAAGCACAGTCTCCATGTCCCTGGTCACACTGATCTCTCTCCTTCAGTCCTTCCCTCCCTCCCTCTCCTGCCTCCCAGTGCAAAGAATACTTTTTTACATTTGAGACGACATTTATTTTTTGTGCACAGAATTCTCACCTGTTCTACTGTGGCCTCTGTTTTGAACATTCCAAAGCTGAGAATTTTCTTTTTTTCTCCCTCATTTCTGCTGAGTCTTTACCTTCCTAATGCAGTGAACTCAGAGTGCCTAGCTGACTGGAGGGGGAAAAAAATCCAGGGAGCAAAGAGAAATAATAAAAAAAGTATCAGTTAATTTTTCATAGTGTTATCCAACTATATATTTTTAAAATTTTGGATTAATATTAGGAATATACTCTTTATAAAAAACTGAATTATCGGGCTTCCCTGGTGGAGCAGTCGTTAAGAATATGCCTGCGAATGCAGGGGACATGGGTTCGAGCCCTGGTCTGGGAAGATCCCACGTGCCACGGAGTAACTAAGCCCGCACGCCACAACTACTGAGCCTGCGCTCTAGAGCCCGTGTGCCACATCAACCGAGCCCACGTGCCACAACTACGGAAGCCTGCGTGCCTAGAGCCCGTGCTCCGCAACAAGAGAAGCCACTGCAATGAGAAGCCCGTGCACCACAGCCAAGAGGAGCCCCCGCTCACTGCAACTAGAGAACGCCCGCTAGCAGCAACAAAGACCCAATGCAGCCCCAAATAAATTAATTAATTTTTAAAAATTGAATTATTTTCAAGGGGACAATGTATAAAAGTACAATAAAAACCCCCCTTCATAACCACCCAACCCCACTCTCAAGATGGAATCGATATGCTGTGATACAATTTATAGTCGTAGTACTACTCCTCCTCCCACCGCAGCCAAAATCCTCTGAGCCCGGTGCAGCAGCTTCCTTTCACAATGCTAGGACCCGCCACAAGACACATGATAATCCCTTTGGACATTTCAAGGAGCAGCACCAAGGGAACAGTACCTGGGAAATGTCACTGACAGCTCAGAATATCCATGGCATTTCTAGGGCCTCGGCACTGCTCTCGCTCTGGGAATGAAGGTCCAAAAAGCACATTGGAGAATGTTCGTAATTGTATACAAGCTCCACCTTTGAAACACAATCTAGATAGAACCAAATATACAAGCCTGCACAATGGATGAAGCCAACGTCTTCTCCATGATTGCCCTTCTGACAACTTTGTTGTCTCCTCAACCATAAAAGGTGAACTTCAAACTCACGACCTTGCCTTGTCACCAGAAACATCCAAGCTTGGATCACTCTTTCTAAGACCAGATATTTGCTCTGTGAACTATTAGAGACTTGTCACATACACAGAAGTAGAACAGGATTATTTCTATCTACCTGGGGACCTGGAGACTTTCACATTGCTCCTGTTAAAACTCTCAGAACACCAAAACTTTACCTACAAAGGGTTCAAGCTATGACACTCCCAATTTTCACAAACCTCCTCATCTCTTGTGAGTCACATGCAGCCAATTCCAGGAATTGAAAACATGGTTGTGAGGATGAAACTGACTTTGGGGCTCCCCTTGGATATGGTCTTCCAGACTTACCAAAAGGCCATTAAGAGGACGGTTTACCCCACCTCAGGGAAACCCGAGACAGTACTTGCAGTCAAGGGCTGGCCATGGCTTCTGAGCTACATCCAGAAAGAATTTCATACTGTACCTGGATCTGCTGAAGCCATTTCTGACTGTCCGAGAGCCAGCATGTACCGCTCCTCAACTGCCTCCATTGTGGATCATCAGTAGGGCTGTCAGATTTACTAAATAAAAATACAGGATACCCAGTTAAACTTGAACTTCACATGAATAGTAAGTCATCACTTTTAGTATAAGTAGATCCTATGTACTATTTGGGGCATACTTATCTTCAAAATATACTCGTTGTTTTTCTGACATTCATATTTAACGGAACAGCCTATATTTTATCTGTCAACCCTACTCATCAGAAATGATGGAGTCTTATAGAGATGCAAGAGATGCCTCAGAGCATCCTCAGCTTTTACTTCTATGTCCTGGACAGTGAGCACGAGCTTCCCACTCACATTAATTGGCTATAATGGAGTATATTCTCCATTTTAGAGCCTTTTGTACTTGTCATTGTTATCATCTTCCTTATTTTAAAGAGAGGTTTATTTTTTTCCAAACTTAATAGCTCATCCAAAAGTATTTGGAAGTTCATTCGACAAGGGAAAAACAACATGATTCTGAAAAGTGAAGGAAACTGCCTGGTGTTTAGTAAAAAAGTAATAGGGAGATTGAAAAAGCCAAACTTAATAAGCAAATCTCTCCAAGGGTATTTTCAGAGCTTGATACCCTCCCACACCCTGAAAATATTATTACATCAAGAAGGTAGAACCTGCTAACCAAATGTAAGGCTCCCATATGATTCTATCAAACTGAGGATGCTTCTTTACTAAGCAGTCAGCACACTTGCTGCCCCAGGGACCTTGGCAGTTGCAATACAGAGCTCTTCCCTTTGGGATGGAAACAGCAAGTTTTCCTGTGGTCTACACGCTGGCCCCAAAAATACTACGCTCCCAATACTTGTCAACTTTAAGTATTTTTCTACATATCTCCATTTTTCTGTTACTATTTGGACTACATCCTAGCCTTGACATTACATAAATTGCATTCAAGAAGCTATTTTTAAAAGTTGGTAGGAAATCTTAAATCTATAGCTTACAGTCCCTGGCTTACTTTCATCCAGGTGCATAAGGGTTTTCAAAAGTAGTCAGGTTTGTTACCCCGTATCACAGCCCCACGCTTTTGTCAGAGATACAAAAATGGAACATGGTATTTAAGGTTTTAGTTGCCAAATCATCAAGCCTCCCAGACAGGGGCAATAGAGCAAAATGATTACAGAGGCATGGATTTTGATTTGCTCCAGTGTCTTGGGCAAGTCACTTGGCCTCTGTATTTATTTGTACTTATCTGCCCTTTTCTGTCCCTTGGGAGTTATAATTGTACCTAGTCCATGGGTATGTTGTACAAATGATCTGTAAAGTAGTTAGAAGAAACCGACACAGAGTAAGCACTCCACAGACATTGGCTATTAGCTACTGGAAATATTTCTCCATGAAACAGATGACATTATCCGTGGATGACTCGGTGGGAGACAGTGAATCACAGAATCACAGCATGTTGAAAGTGACCTAGTTCACACTCTTATGTGAAAAAAAGAAAAGTGTGCATGCGTAGAAAATGTCTGAAAGTTTACATAACGAATAGTTCATCATGTTAACTTTGAGGATTAGAATAAATCAGGAAAGGAGGAAAGAAAAACTTGAGTGTCATTCAATTTCTACATCATTTGTGTTTCTATACTGAGACTCTGAATACACTGGAAGTGCAATTTTTTTTTAACGTGGCGGGATAAAGGTTTTCAAGTTCTCCTGATACATCCGTATTATTATTTCAGAATTGCTGGCATTTCTTGCCATCTTCGGATCTACACCCATTTGAGTCAGTGGGCCATTCTGGACGGAGGAGATAATAGAGCAGAAGTGAAGTGAGAGAAAAGGAGAGAAAAGATTTTCTCTTTTCTCTTCAAAGAGGAAAGGTCTTTGGAATGGGAACAACTCACAACCAAACTTTGGGGAAAGGATGTGATGGAAAACGAGACAAACATCCTACCCCTGTGATGAGAAGGATTCCCTGGGCTCGATGGAGCGAGGTCACAGGTGGCTGGACAAGGAAACCAACTAGGGAGAAACACACACAAGTGCAGGGCAAACACCCCGAGGCCACTCAGCCTGACTCCATGCAAACATGTGTCCAGCAGCCAGCCCTTCACCTGTGGCTCCCCAGCAAGACAGGTACCTCGGGGGTGCCAACTCATTCTGAGTCCATTATGCCTGGTCATTCATAAACCGCTGTCTAACTTGTGAGGAATAACCTCTCAATGTTTATGAGGAAATTGGGGAAGGAGATTGGAAGGTTACTTAAATGGAAAAAAAAAAAGAGTTCAGGAAGGCAGGATGGTAGAGAGAAAAGAAAAGGACCTTAAAAGATGGAAAGGATTTGCCAAAGAAGAGAAAGAAAAAGAAATGATTCTGAATGGGTTAACCTGCACCTAGGAAGCTAAGGAAGATTATTGATGTGTGAAGACTATGGAATAAAATGAATAAAATTTATCAGAAGTTGCTGAGACTATGGTAAGAAGCATGATTATCAAATTATGAATTGGCTGAAATGGCATTCTAGGGGGACACTAGGAAGGGGAAACAAATGTTCATGAGATGACAGTGGCAGGTGGAAAGTTGTTTCAGGGGAAGATCAGTCTTGCAGAGTGTGTATCAGAGGAGGGCAAGTGTGAGCAAGCAAGGAAATACTAAGTGTATACGGTTCCTTCACTGAGTGCACCCAGCCCCGTGGTCAGCCTTGAGAACAAGCAGGACTTCAGGTACTGGAGCTACATTTCATTCATCAAGACTTGAGAAGACACCCTTAACTCAGGTCTTCTCTTCAAACTCCATCTTTCCTTCTTGACCTTCATTTGGCCTCTTCCCTCACCCTCAAGCTGTGGACTAAGGCCACAAGAGCAAGATGGGTCACTAGTGTCCTCCATCCCCTAGCGACTGTGCTTCACATCAGTGGAGTACCGAAGGCAATAACCAAGTAACAGACACAAGAGTGTATGAAGACGAAGAGATTCTGATAAGGCTTTCTGTGACAGTGTGGGCCGAGTCAGCTGTATATGCCTGCTATCACCTGAAGGATGAGCAGCCTTAGGGGAGAAGTGCTCAGAAGGCAGAGCCTGGCTCTCTAGAGGCTCTGCGTCCTCACAGCCCACTCCAAGACCTCAGTTGCAGCTTCGGCCCCCAATCTCTCTCCCTCTGCCTACTCACAGTTTTTGAAGTCTTCTTTCCTCCACATTTCTCTTGAGAGGTGGGGGAGGAAGATGAGGTTCAGGCCAGCTCAGACTCCCCTGGGATCCCAGCAGGATGCCTATCATGAACCTCCCACCTTCTAGGAAGCTCCTAAGATCTCCACACTAGGGGGAGGTTTCATTTCATCTGTGCTTCAAATTGCTGGCTGGAGATGGCCTGTTGGAAGGTGGCTAAAAGCAAGTAGGAATCTTCGGGCAGCCTGGCCCTTCTCGACTGTCAGACATCTTCAGGGATATTCTAGGAAACGTTGTTTGTTCTAGAGAAGGGAGGGAAACAATCCAATTGTCCAATAATGCTTGAATGGAAAATAAATGATGCTATACGCATGTGATGAAATAATATCAAACAGTCAAAAATCAAAGACCTAGATCTATATGGACTGATGTGGATAAATCTTGAAAAGATTATATTGATTGAAAGAAAATAAGATGAAGAATCTTAGATTATGATAACAGGTATGTAAGTATTTAAATATTTAAATCAATTCAACATATTGCTTCTATATATAGAGATGCAAGAAAATAAACTTTATCCAAAGAACACATTATTTACATTTAATATGTTCATTTATCTAGGAAACCCAAAAGAACCCACAGATAAACTAGCAGGAACTAATAAGACGGTTCAACAAGGCACACACATACAAGATCAATACATTTAAAAAATCAATCAGGCTCCTCTACACTGGCGATAATAAATTAGAAACTGTAAAAGAAAATAAGAAAAAAAGAAGATCTAAAAAGAGTCACAAGAGCCATATAAATTATTTAGAGCTAAGCATACGTAAAAGTAACTATAACTAACAAACTGAGTACGACCACTTAAACTCCGCCCAACCCAAGGATTAAAAAACGCCTGTTCTTACTTTATGAGAACAGGCCCTCTTCTTAAGTAGCAGATCAGTAAGTGAGAGTGAATCAAAGAAACACAGCATTTGAAAAGTCAGCTAGGCCAAGCCTCTCGATCGCACAGACAGAAGCTGAAGCCCAGACAGGTTGAGTTACTTGGTAAAGGGCCCAAGGTCCTGACTCAAGGACTAGCATTTTTCACTAATTCGTAAGATACAGTCAAATTCAGTACCTTGGAAAGAAATGGGAAAAAATGAAGAAATCAATTATATAGTTACTCATCTTTAAGTACAGAAATAGCCGTGACAAAATTACAGGTATTGAGGGAAAATTGAAGCGCAGAGTTTAAAATGTCAATAATCCACAGGGAAACTGGAGACCATTTAAAATATTCATATTAAATCTCTATATAAGACATTAAAAGATCTCCAATCAAAATGTTCATTTTATAATAGATATGGTATGATACAATTTATAATAGATGTGGTATGAACCTTTCCCTTTCATGGGAAAGGTTCGGCTGGGAAACAGGAATTGTTCTTGAAAACGGGGCCTGTGCTATTGCAGAGACTGTGCTGAACCTAGGTCAACAGAATGCTCCGATGTCATCATTGAGGTCACAGAATCCTGCTGTGCGCCTGGCAACCTTGGAAACTTAACAGCCCTGGTGAGCACTAGGCAGCACTGCTGGTTCAATAAGTGGTACCAGTTTTTCAGCCATTTAGGCGACTTGACTATTTTTATTTGTATTGAATCATTTCAACGGATTGCCCAAGAGCCAACAAGGGCCAACCTGTAGGGAAGAGGAGGAGTTGGACATCTCTCGAGGCATCTTCTAAGGGAGACTTCTAGTTGGTATGATGAAACGGCAACAAAAGAGGAAACATCTGGAAAATGAAGAGTCCCAGGAAACTGCCGAGAACGGAGGAGGTATGTGGGGGGCAACTTGGCTGGGGCACATGGGTTTCTGCCAAACTGAACCTACTCTACGAAGAGGGGGACTGAGAACGTGTCACCTGTGAAGCAGGGAGCGAGAGACCTTGTCTCACTGATGCTGCCGTATCCATCCGGAGCGTCCCTGTGGTGTGAGACGGCACAGAACGGCCAGATGCCCCCTGGGAGATGGGAGGTCAGCTCCGCTGCTCTGAGGACTCTCTCCTGGGGCTGCCGGGCCTGGAGCTTTGTCGGACTCACAGCAGGCTGCATCCTGCTTGCACAGACCTAGAGGTGCAGCTTTTCTCAGTCCCCGATTTCTCTCTTATTCTCTTGGATCTTTCACTGGGGTCATGAGGTGGGGGATGTGAAGGATGCAAGGATGCTGAGACCCATGAGTTGCTCTGCCTCTTTTACCAAAGTGGAAAGAGAAGCCCCATGAGTTGAAGACCCTGTTGAAAAATATCTTGACAAGTGGAATGCAGTTCGAAAGACGATTGTTTGCCTAGGGATGGTGTCATATTGAAAGCAAGGAGGTTTTATTCCTTCAACAGGAACAATTTCCCAAAGGAGACCAAGGGAAGGGAAGGGCTTTCCAGAGACTGAGACCGCGTGGTCAAGGGTGAGAAATGTCCTCAGGGTCCTGCGGGGAGCTCTGAGAGCCACGGGCCACGTGGTGCCTGCGTGCATTAAATGTAGGCGAGTAGCTTGCCCTGGGAGGGGGTGGTCACCCCAGAGATCCAGCTAGAGGTCTCTGCCCCAGATTAGAGCCCAGTAGCTCCTACCAGGCCCAGGGCCCTGGAGACTGTAGGATGGGCCCTGGGAGCGGAGGTCTAGACAGCAGGCAGATTTTCAGGCAGTGGCTGGGACAGGCTGGGGAAGGCAATGACTGCCCCTGACCATTCAGAATATTTTTCTCTATGTTCCTGTGTGTGTGTGTGGGGGGTGGGGGGCGGAGGGTGTAGTGCAGAGAAGAGCAGGATGAATGGGGGTAGAGTGCTTATCAGATATAAACTCTGCGTGGTACAGTTCTTGTCACCCTGCCTGGACCTGGCTGACACTCGGTGTATGTAAGAGTGTATACAGAACTCTTGTTAGGGGTGTTTTATGAGACAGTAACTCATACACCCATGTACACTCTGATACAGCAAAAATATCATACACCCCACATATAACTTCCGTATTAAACCACACACAGCACATGGAGGTATATACACGCATCCCTCCTGTACTACATTCTCATACAACCCACCTGTATCACAATCCTCTCCTCCAACACCAAACGCTGGAGATGAGATATGTATATAGACACACACACTATATATATAGGACACACACACACACACACACTATATATATATATCTCCTCAACTCTCGCACAAACACACCTAACTTCAGCCATCTCTAAATACCTCTAAAAGAACCAGTCACGTGTCATACACACCACACTTGTAACACATTCTTGAGTAATGCCAGACCCGCTTTGTACAAACCACAGTAAACCACAGTCTCACTAACCCATGTCAGGGTTGCCAGAGAAAATATGGGCTATCCAGTTCAATTTGAATTCCAGATAAACAACAAGTAATTTTTCAGTATCAGTATGTCCCAAATATTGTATGGGCCATACTTACACTAAAACTAAGTAAGAACAAATACTGCATGGGAATACTTACACTAAAAAATTATTCTGGGTTTATCTGAAACTGAAATTTAACTGGGTGCCCTGTATTTTTCTTCGCTTAGTCTGGCAACCCTTATATACTTACCACCAGCTCAGGTATTATATATTTATTGTAGTTTTGTTTAGTGTGTGTCTTCCCCTACTAGAATGTGCAGCGTTACCTGAGACTACAACAATGGAAGAGTGCCGGATACACAGGAGTAGCTGCTTACTGAATCTTGGTGAATGAATGAATGAACACACACCATAAATACAAGCCACACCATGTAATGAGGAAAAGTTACATGTCCCAGAATTCCTGACTTGTGAACAGAAACCATGCACACAAAGGCCACAGACACAGATAAGACACATCTCCACCGTGCTCCCCATGCCAACCCCACACTTACCACAGACTTAACTGATACACATCACTCACTCTTCCCACATACTCACGGTCACCACCGAGGCCTACATTACCAACAAGACAGTGACAGAGTAAGTACTGATTTGAATTAAATACTGGAGTATCCACTGGGAACCACACTCTCAACTGTGTGTATTCACTGCACCTGACACGTGCCAGACACTCGGTAAGTATTTGTGGACAGAGGACTGATGAACCCACCCTGAGACTTTCATTCCTCCCTCAGGAATCTCGAAGTCACAAGAGGATCCCCCTCACCTTGGATCCACTGTGGTGGCCAAAGGCTGCAGCCCAGGGGCAGGGGAGGTCTCCTCTGCCTCTACATACTTCTCCTGTGCTTCTTCTCCACGCAAGCTCATCTACGCTGGTAAGGGCGCGGGGTTCCTCAGGTGAGGGGGTGCTTGGCTGTGAGGCAGGAGGCACACAGATCCCAGGGAGGCTGAGAGGAACCCCAGGGTCATCAGTGGTGATGAGGGCTCTGTGGAGGAGCCTGGGCAGGATGGCTGAGCTGTTACGAGGGCGTGGATCCCAGCTGAGTCTGGGGCGGGGGTGTGTGAATCCTGGTACTACCATGGTGGCGAAGTCAAGGAGCAGGGGCCGGAAAGGTCTGGGCTTGAGGTGGAGGGAAGAGGGACCAGATTAAGCATCTTCAGAGGAAAATGTAGGCTTTGTCTTTGCCTTTGCTTCCCGAGAAGGACAGAGTTCTACATCATAGATCTCCAGCCTGAGAGCAGGACCATCCAGCTCAGGTCCACACAGCTCACACATACATCCGCCCTCCAGGCACAACCCTTCTCAGTGCACACAGAAACCCCAAGCACCACAGCCCCATTCCACAAGGAATGCACCACCGATATTCCCAAAATCACACTCCTCGTCGTACACGCATCCACCAGCGTCGCTCACATACCACAGCCCTCACCACCATACTCCACACCCCTGTATACAGACACCGCTCCAGTATCCCCCCACACGCACAAGAAAAGCCCACAGATGACACCAGATACACCACTCCGTCCTACGGCCAACGGACACCAAGCTCACGACATAGCTACGTCATGCAAATGTCCCTCTCTCGTCTACCACACCTGCTCCCTCAGCTTCTGGCACGGCCCATGCATGTTATTATGTTTTTAATTTCCTTTTTCAGGAATCCGGAGATCACATCGAGACACTGCCCAGCCTAAAGCACCCCTAGCCCAGGTTCAGGAAAAAGGGGAGACTGCTCCCCCATCACACTGTGTCTCCTCCTCACCCTCTTCACCCTGTAAGCACTATCTGCACCCAGACAAAGAGGAAAGGGGCATGAAAATATACTACATGCAGGTACAAGTGAACAAGGGTGTCGCTGTCTCCTGGAAGACAAAGAAACCCTTGGAGTTGCCTGAAAAGCAGCTGACGATAGAAGAAGTGACCCTTCCTGAGGATGCGTGCACAGTAGGCACTTGCCCCTCTGATGTGTTCACCGAAAGCCTCCTGTCTGACAGTGAGCCCACTGGGGAGGAGAAAGAGTATGAGGAAAGGGCAGAGCCAGGCAGCCCATCAGGGTCACCTGCAGTCCAGGAGACACCCAGGGCCAAGACACCGGCCTGGATGGTGACCATGGAGACCGGCTTCAGGTGCATGGCCTGCTGCCGGGTCTTCCACACCTCGGAGATCCTCCAGCAGCACGTGAAGGGCGGCGTCCTGGAGGGCTTCGGCTGCCGTGTCTTTCATCTCAACATCGCCCAGTGGATGGCCAATGTGGAATTCGAGAGCACCCCTGAGGAGGAGGGCAGTGTGGAACCCGAGACCAACTCTGAGGACGAGGAGGACGAGGAGGACGAGGAAGAGAAGCTAGAAGGCCCCAGCCCGAAGAGACCCCGCAGGCAGGGTCTTTTCTCTCTTTTGAGTTCCACACAGCAACTGAGATTCATGGGACAGAAGATCCTGGAGACGGTGTGGCCTTGGAAGAGGTAAGGCTTGAGGCTGGCAGTCTTCTGAGCCTATGTCACGAAAGGCCCAGAGGAGTCTAAGGGAAGGGGCCGCACACATGTGCTGGTTTACCTAATGGCTCTGCAGTTGCATCAACTTGGGACACACACAGCACTTGCAAAGGAATTGAGCTCTGTTGACTTCAACAAGAATGTGGAGCCTTTTCCTAGGAGTTTTCTCAGGGTCTGCACGATGGACCTCAACTCTTAGAGGACGTACCACCAGCAGCTCCTTGTCGGCAGAGAGAGCCAGGAGTGGTCTGAAGAGAGGACAGGGGCCCTTGCAGGACCAGAACTTTGAGGTCTGAGAGCCTTGGGCCTGAGCTGAGATCTAACCCGGACCACTGGACCTAGCCTTCTGTGACAAAGGGGAATATGAAAGAGAGTCACGTGGAAATGAGGTTCCCCGAGATATGGAAGTGTTCCAGAACCTTCGTTGCGTGGTAGTTGATCTGGAGCCAAGCTCACTGTGGTGTGTGTGGCTCTGAGCATTAAGGCAACGCTGGAGGGTAACCCTGACCAGCAGAGCTTGGAGTGCTTCTTGTCTCTTCCTGTTCTACCTCAGTTGTTTTATCCCTTCCAGGGAGAAGAAAGGACCCTCGGGAGAGTAGCAGACAGAATGCCGTGGTCTGAAGGAGGATGAAGGGACCGGCACTCAGTCTAACATCATATGACAATAGAAGCGTCCTATGCAATAAAGGGCATTTTCCAAACCTTTCCTGGAGCTTTTATTTAATGACATTTTTCTATCTATGCATCTATCTGTCATCTACATCTGTATCTTTCAAGGTTTGTGAACAAGCTTTCACATAAGCACTAGAGACGTCCGCCAGCATTTTCCAGAAGGAGGCCTGGAAATTGCTGGGGACTCCTCACAAATAGGGAACGGCCACAACCCCTGCCACACAGACTATGCGCGTGGCCCTCCTGACGTACTCCCACTCTCTCTCTGAATTTCCCAAGGTCTGAGATGAGGGTGCTGGCTGGAGGCAATGATCGCGGGCAGGCTGAATCTTCTCCAGATTCTGATTCTCTTCCTGGGCCTATCGTCCTCAAGCACAGTCTCCATGTCCCTGGTCACACTGATCTCTCTCCTTCAGTCCTTCCCTCCCTCCCTCTCCTGCCTCCCAGTGCAAAGAATACTTTTTTACATTTGAGACGACATTTATTTTTTGTGCACAGAATTCTCACCTGTTCTACTGTGGCCTCTGTTTTGAACATTCCAAAGCTGAGAATTTTCTTTTTTTCTCCCTCATTTCTGCTGAGTCTTTACCTTCCTAATGCAGTGAACTCAGAGTGCCTAGCTGACTGGAGGGGGAAAAAAATCCAGGGAGCAAAGAGAAATAATAAAAAAAGTATCAGTTAATTTTTCATAGTGTTATCCAACTATATATTTTTAAAATTTTGGATTAATATTAGGAATATACTCTTTATAAAAAACTGAATTATCGGGCTTCCCTGGTGGAGCAGTCGTTAAGAATATGCCTGCGAATGCAGGGGACATGGGTTCGAGCCCTGGTCTGGGAAGATCCCACGTGCCACGGAGTAACTAAGCCCGCGCGCCACAACTACTGAGCCTGCGCTCTAGAGCCCGTGTGCCACATCAACCGAGCCCACGTGCCACAACTACGGAAGCCTGCGTGCCTAGAGCCCGTGCTCCGCAACAAGAGAAGCCACTGCAATGAGAAGCCCGTGCACCACAGCCAAGAGGAGCCCCCGCTCACTGCAACTAGAGAACGCCCGCTAGCAGCAACAAAGACCCAATGCAGCCCCAAATAAATTAATTAATTTTTAAAAATTGAATTATTTTCAAGGGGACAATGTATAAAAGTACAATAAAAACCCCCCTTCATAACCCCCCAACCCCACTCTCAAGATGGAATCGATATGCTGTGATACAATTTATAGTCGTAGTACTACTCCTCCTCCCACCGCAGCCAAAATCCTCTGAGCCCGGTGCAGCAGCTTCCTTTCACAATGCTAGGACCCGCCACAAGACACATGATAATCCCTTTGGACATTTCAAGGAGCAGCACCAAGGGAACAGTACCTGGGAAATGTCACTGACAGCTCAGAATATCCATGGCATTTCTAGGGCCTCGGCACTGCTCTCGCTCTGGGAATGAAGGTCCAAAAAGCACATCGGAGAATGTTCGTAATTGTATACAAGCTCCACCTTTGAAACACAATCTAGATAGAACCAAATATACAAGCCTGCACAATGGATGAAGCCAACGTCTTCTCCATGATTGCCCTTCTGACAACTTTGTTGTCTCCTCAACCATAAAAGGTGAACTTCAAACTCACGACCTTGCCTTGTCACCAGAAACATCCAAGCTTGGATCACTCTTTCTAAGACCAGATATTTGCTCTGTGAACTATTAGAGACTTGTCACATACACAGAAGTAGAACAGGATTATTTCTATCTACCTGGGGACCTGGAGACTTTCACATTGCTCCTGTTAAAACTCTCAGAACACCAAAACTTTACCTACAAAGGGTTCAAGCTATGACACTCCCAATTTTCACAAACCTCCTCATCTCTTGTGAGTCACATGCAGCCAATTCCAGGAATTGAAAACGGTTGTGAGGATGAAACTGACTTTGGGGCTCCCCTTGGATATGGTCTTCCAGACTTACCAAAAGGCCATTAAGAGGACGGTTTACCCCACCTCAGGGAAACCCGAGGCAGTACTTGCAGTCAAGGGCTGGCCATGGCTTCTGAGCTACATCCAGAAAGAATTTCATACTGTACCTGGATCTGCTGAAGCCATTTCTGACTGTCCGAGAGCCAGCATGTACCGCTCCTCAACTGCCTCCATTGTGGATCATCAGTAGGGCTTTCAGATTTACTAAATAAAAATACAGGATACCCAGTTAAACTTGAACTTCACATGAATAGTAAGTCATCACTTTTAGTATAAGTAGATCCTATGTACTATTTGGGGCATACTTATCTTCAAAATATACTCGTTGTTTTTCTGACATTCATATTTAACGGAACAGCCTATATTTTATCTGTCAACCCTACTCATCAGAAATGATGGAGTCTTATAGAGATGCAAGAGATGCCTCAGAGCATCCTCAGCTTTTACTTCTATGTCCTGGACAGTGAGCACGAGCTTCCCACTCACATTAATTGGCTATAATGGAGTATATTCTCCATTTTAGAGCCTTTTGTACTTGTCATTGTTATCATCTTCCTTATTTTAAAGAGAGGTTTATTTTTTTCCAAACTTAATAGCTCATCCAAAAGTATTTGGAAGTTCATTCGACAAGGGAAAAACAACATGATTCTGAAAAGTGAAGGAAACTGCCTGGTGTTTAGTAAAGAAGTAATAGGGAGATTGAAAAAGCCAAACTTAATAAGCAAATCTCTCCAAGGGTATTTTCAGAGCTTGATACCCTCCCACACCCTGAAAATATTATTACATCAAGAAGGTAGAACCTGCTAACCAAATGTAAGGCTCCCATATGATTCTATCAAACTGAGGATGCTTCTTTACTAAGCAGTCAGCACACTTGCTGCCCCAGGGACCTTGGCAGTTGCAATACAGAGCTCTTCCCTTTGGGATGGAAACAGCAAGTTTTCCTGTGGTCTACACGCTGGCCCCAAAAATACTACGCTCCCAATACTTGTCAACTTTAAGTATTTTTCTACATATCTCCATTTTTCTGTTACTATTTGGACTACATCCTAGCCTTGACATTACA
Source organism: Mesoplodon mirus (assembly GCF_964341445.2). Lineage (NCBI taxonomy): Eukaryota > Metazoa > Chordata > Mammalia > Artiodactyla > Ziphiidae > Mesoplodon > Mesoplodon mirus. The sequence continues at coordinate 1,106,644 of NW_028295698.1, read as the reverse complement.
TAAATTGCATTCAAGAAGCTATTTTTAAAAGTTGGTAGGAAATCTTAAATCTATAGCTTACAGTCCCTGGCTTACTTTCATCCAGGTGCATAAGGGTTTTCAAAAGTAGTCAGGTTTGTTACCCCGTATCACAGCCCCACGCTTTTGTCAGAGATACAAAAATGGAACATGGTATTTAAGGTTTTAGTTGCCAAATCATCAAGCCTCCCAGACAGGGGCAATAGAGCAAAATGATTACAGAGGCATGGATTTTGATTTGCTCCAGTGTCTTGGGCAAGTCACTTGGCCTCTGTATTTATTTGTACTTATCTGCCCTTTTCTGTCCCTTGGGAGTTATAATTGTACCTAGTCCATGGGTATGTTGTACAAATGATCTGTAAAGTAGTTAGAAGAAACCGACACAGAGTAAGCACTCCACAGACATTGGCTATTAGCTACTGGAAATATTTCTCCATGAAACAGATGACATTATCCGTGGATGACTCGGTGGGAGACAGTGAATCACAGAATCACAGCATGTTGAAAGTGACCTAGTTCACACTCTTATGTGAAAAAAAGAAAAGTGTGCATGCGTAGAAAATGTCTGAAAGTTTACATAACGAATAGTTCATCATGTTAACTTTGAGGATTAGAATAAATCAGGAAAGGAGGAAAGAAAAACTTGAGTGTCATTCAATTTCTACATCATTTGTGTTTCTATACTGAGACTCTGAATACACTGGAAGTGCAATTTTTTTTTAACGTGGCGGGATAAAGGTTTTCAAGTTCTCCTGATACATCCGTATTATTATTTCAGAATTGCTGGCATTTCTTGCCATCTTCGGATCTACACCCATTTGAGTCAGTGGGCCATTCTGGACGGAGGAGATAATAGAGCAGAAGTGAAGTGAGAGAAAAGGAGAGAAAAGATTTTCTCTTTTCTCTTCAAAGAGGAAAGGTCTTTGGAATGGGAACAACTCACAACCAAACTTTGGGGAAAGGATGTGATGGAAAACGAGACAAACATCCTACCCCTGTGATGAGAAGGATTCCCTGGGCTCGATGGAGCGAGGTCACAGGTGGCTGGACAAGGAAACCAACTAGGGAGAAACACACACAAGTGCAGGGCAAACACCCCGAGGCCACTCAGCCTGACTCCATGCAAACATGTGTCCAGCAGCCAGCCCTTCACCTGTGGCTCCCCAGCAAGACAGGTACCTCGGGGGTGCCAACTCATTCTGAGTCCATTATGCCTGGTCATTCATAAACCGCTGTCTAACTTGTGAGGAATAACCTCTCAATGTTTATGAGGAAATTGGGGAAGGAGATTGGAAGGTTACTTAAATGGAAAAAAAAAAAGAGTTCAGGAAGGCAGGATGGTAGAGAGAAAAGAAAAGGACCTTAAAAGATGGAAAGGATTTGCCAAAGAAGAGAAAGAAAAAGAAATGATTCCGAATGGGTTAACCTGCACCTAGGAAGCTAAGGAAGATTATTGATGTGTGAAGACTATGGAATAAAATGAATAAAATTTATCAGAAGTTGCTGAGACTATGGTAAGAAGCATGATTATCAAATTATGAATTGGCTGAAATGGCATTCTAGGGGGACACTAGGAAGGGGAAACAAATGTTCATGAGATGACAGTGGCAGGTGGAAAGTTGTTTCAGGGGAAGATCAGTCTTGCAGAGTGTGTATCAGAGGAGGGCAAGTGTGAGCAAGCAAGGAAATACTAAGTGTATACGGTTCCTTCACTGAGTGCACCCAGCCCCGTGGTCAGCCTTGAGAACAAGCAGGACTTCAGGTACTGGAGCTACATTTCATTCATCAAGACTTGAGAAGACACCCTTAACTCAGGTCTTCTCTTCAAACTCCATCTTTCCTTCTTGACCTTCATTTGGCCTCTTCCCTCACCCTCAAGCTGTGGACTAAGGCCACAAGAGCAAGATGGGTCACTAGTGTCCTCCATCCCCTAGCGACTGTGCTTCACATCAGTGGAGTACCGAAGGCAATAACCAAGTAACAGACACAAGAGTGTATGAAGACGAAGAGATTCTGATAAGGCTTTCTGTGACAGTGTGGGCCGAGTCAGCTGTATATGCCTGCTATCACCTGAAGGATGAGCAGCCTTAGGGGAGAAGTGCTCAGAAGGCAGAGCCTGGCTCTCTAGAGGCTCTGCGTCCTCACAGCCCACTCCAAGACCTCAGTTGCAGCTTCGGCCCCCAATCTCTCTCCCTCTGCCTACTCACAGTTTCTGAAGTCTTCTTTCCTCCACATTTCTCTTGAGAGGTGGGGGAGGAAGATGAGGTTCAGGCCAGCTCAGACTCCCCTGGGATCCCAGCAGGATGCCTATCATGAACCTCCCACCTTCTAGGAAGCTCCTAAGATCTCCACACTTGGGGGAGGTTTCATTTCATCTGTGCTTCAAATTGCTGGCTGGAGATGGCCTGTTGGAAGGTGGCTAAAAGCAAGTAGGAATCTTCGGGCAGCCTGGCCCTTCTCGACTGTCAGACATCTTCAGGGATATTCTAGGAAACGTTGTTTGTTCTAGAGAAGGGAGGGAAACAATCCAATTGTCCAATAATGCTTGAATGGAAAATAAATGATGCTATACGCATGTGATGAAATAATATCAAACAGTCAAAAATCAAAGACCTAGATCTATATGGACTGATGTGGATAAATCTTGAAAAGATTATATTGATTGAAAGAAAATAAGATGAAGAATCTTAGATTATGATAACAGGTATGTAAGTATTTAAATATTTAAATCAATTCAACATATTGCTTCTATATATAGAGATGCAAGAAAATAAACTTTATCCAAAGAACACATTATTTACATTTAATATGTTCATTTATCTAGGAAACCCAAAAGAACCCACAGATAAACTAGCAGGAACTAATAAGACGGTTCAACAAGGCACACACATACAAGATCAATACATTTAAAAAATCAATCAGGCTCCTCTACACTGGCGATAATAAATTAGAAACTGTAAAAGAAAATAAGAAAAAAAGAAGATCTAAAAAGAGTCACAAGAGCCATATAAATTATTTAGAGCTAAGCATACGTAAAAGTAACTATAACTAACAAACTGAGTACGACCACTTAAACTCCGCCCAACCCAAGGATTAAAAAACGCCTGTTCTTACTTTATGAGAACAGGCCCTCTTCTTAAGTAGCAGATCAGTAAGTGAGAGTGAATCAAAGAAACACAGCATTTGAAAAGTCAGCTAGGCCAAGCCTCTCGATCGCACAGACAGAAGCTGAAGCCCAGACAGGTTGAGTTACTTGGTAAAGGGCCCAAGGTCCTGACTCAAGGACTAGCATTTTTCACTAATTCGTAAGATACAGTCAAATTCAGTACCTTGGAAAGAGATGGGAAAAAATGAAGAAATCAATTATATAGTTACTCATCTTTAAGTACAGAAATAGCCGTGACAAAATTACAGGTATTGAGGGAAAATTGAAGCGCAGAGTTTAAAATGTCAATAATCCACAGGGAAACTGGAGACCATTTAAAATATTCATATTAAATCTCTATATAAGACATTAAAAGATCTCCAATCAAAATGTTCATTTTATAATAGATATGGTATGATACAATTTATAATAGATGTGGTATGAACCTTTCCCTTTCATGGGAAAGGTTCGGCTGGGAAACAGGAATTGTTCTTGAAAACGGGGCCTGTGCTATTGCAGAGACTGTGCTGAACCTAGGTCAACAGAATGCTCCGATGTCATCATTGAGGTCACAGAATCCTGCTGTGCGCCTGGCAACCTTGGAAACTTAACAGCCCTGGTGAGCACTAGGCAGCACTGCTGGTTCAATAAGTGGTACCAGTTTTTCAGCCATTTAGGCGACTTGACTATTTTTATTTGTATTGAATCATTTCAACGGATTGCCCAAGAGCCAACAAGGGCCAACCTGTAGGGAAGAGGAGGAGTTGGACATCTCTCGAGGCATCTTCTAAGGGAGACTTCTAGTTGGTATGATGAAACGGCGACAAAAGAGGAAACATCTGGAAAATGAAGAGTCCCAGGAAACTGCCGAGAACGGAGGAGGTATGTGGGGGGCAACTTGGCTGGGGCACATGGGTTTCTGCCAAACTGAACCTTCTCTAGGAAGCGGGGGACTGAGAACGTGTCACCTGTGAAGCAGGGAGCGAGAGACCTTGTCTCACTGATGCTGCCGTATCCATCCGGAGCGTCCCTGTGGTGTGAGACGGCACAGAACGGCCAGATGCCCCCTGGGAGATGGGAGGTCAGCTCCGCTGCTCTGAGGACTCTCTCCTGGGGCTGCCGGGCCTGGAGCTTTGTCGGACTCACAGCAGGCTGCATCCTGCTTGCACAGACCTAGAGGTGCAGCTTTTCTCAGTCCCCGATTTCTCTCTTATTCTCTTGGATCTTTCGCTGGGGTCATGAGGTGGGGGATGTGAAGGATGCAAGGATGCTGAGACCCATGAGTTGCTCGGCCTCTTTTACCAAAGTGGAAAGAGAAGCCCCATGAGTTGAAGACCCTGTTGAAAAATATCTTGACAAGTGGAATGCAGTTCGAAAGACGATTGTTTGCCTAGGGATGGTGTCATATTGAAAGCAAGGAGGTTTTATTCCTTCAACAGGAACAATTTCCCAAAGGAGACCAAGGGAAGGGAAGGGCTTTCCAGAGACTGAGACCGCGTGGTCAAGGGTGAGAAATGTCCTCAGGGTCCTGCGGGGAGCTCTGAGAGCCACGGGCCACGTGGTGCCTGCGTGCATTAAATGTAGGCGAGTAGCTTGCCCTGGGAGGGGGTGGTCACCCCAGAGATCCAGCTAGAGGTCTCTGCCCCAGATTAGAGCCCAGTAGCTCCTACCAGGCCCAGGGCCCTGGAGACTGTAGGATGGGCCCTGGGAGCGGAGGTCTAGACAGCAGGCAGATTTTCAGGCAGTGGCTGGGACAGGCTGGGGAAGGCAATGACTGCCCCTGACCATTCAGAATATTTTTCTCTATGTTCCTGTGTGTGTGTGCGGGGGTGGGGGGCGGAGGGGGTAGTGCAGAGAAGAGCAGGATGAATGGGGGTAGAGTGCTTATCAGATATAAACTCTGCGTGGTACAGTTCTTGTCACCCTGCCTGGACCTGGCTGACACTCGGTGTATGTAAGAGTGTATACAGAACTCTTGTTAGGGGTGTTTTATGAGACAGTAACTCATACACCCATGTACACTCTGATACAGCAAAAATATCATACACCCCACATATAACTTCCGTATTAAACCACACACAGCACATGGAGGTATATACACGCATCCCTCCTGTACTACATTCTCATACAACCCACCTGTATCACAATCCTCTCCTCCAACACCAAACGCTGGAGATGAGATATGTATATAGACACACACACTATATATATAGGACACACACACACACACACACTATATATATATATCTCCTCAACTCTCGCACAAACACACCTAACTTCAGCCATCTCTAAATACCTCTAAAAGAACCAGTCACGTGTCATACACACCACACTTGTAACACATTCTTGAGTAATGCCAGACCCGCTTTGTACAAACCACAGTAAACCACAGTCTCACTAACCCATGTCAGGGTTGCCAGAGAAAATATGGGCTATCCAGTTCAATTTGAATTCCAGATAAACAACAAGTAATTTTTCAGTATCAGTATGTCCCAAATATTGTATGGGCCATACTTACACTAAAACTAAGTAAGAACAAATACTGCATGGGAATACTTACACTAAAAAATTATTCTGGGTTTATCTGAAACTGAAATTTAACTGGGTGCCCTGTATTTTTCTTCGCTTAGTCTGGCAACCCTTATATACTTACCACCAGCTCAGGTATTATATATTTATTGTAGTTTTGTTTAGTGTGTGTCTTCCCCTACTAGAATGTGCAGCGTTACCAGAGACTACAACAATGGAAGAGTGCCGGATACACAGGAGTAGCTGCTTACTGAATCTTGGTGAATGAATGAATGAACACACACCATAAATACAAGCCACACCATGTAATGAGGAAAAGTTACATGTCCCAGAATTCCTGACTTGTGAACAGAAACCATGCACACAAAGGCCACAGACACAGATAAGACACATCTCCACCGTGCTCCCCATGCCAACCTCACACTTACAACAGACTTAACTGATACACATCACTCACTCTTCCCACATACTCACGGTCACCACCGAGGCCTACATTACCAACAAGACAGTGACAGAGTAAGTACTGATTTGAATTAAATACTGGAGTATCCACTGGGAACCACACTCTCAACTGTGTGTATTCACTGCACCTGACACGTGCCAGACACTCGGTAAGTATTTGTGGACAGAGGACTGATGAACCCACCCTGAGCCTTTCATTCCTCCCTCAGGAATCTCGAAGTCACAAGAGGATCCCCCTCGGCTTGGATCCACTGTGGTGGCCAAAGGCTGCAGCCCAGGGGCAGGGGAGGTCTCCTCTGCCTCTACATACTTCTCCTGTGCTTCTTCTCCGCGCAAGCTCATCTACGCTGGTAAGGGCGCGGGGTTCCTCAGGTGAGGGGGTGCTTGGCTGTGAGGCAGGAGGCACACAGATCCCAGGGAGGCTGAGAGGAACCCCAGGGTCATCAGAGGTGATGAGGGCTCTGTGGAGGAGCCTGGGCAGGATGGCTGAGCTGTTACGAGGGCGTGGATCCCAGCTGAGTCTGGGGCGGGGGTGTGTGAATCCTGGTACTACCATGGTGGCGAAGTCAAGGAGCAGGGGCCGGAAAGGTCTGGGCTTGAGGTGGAGGGAAGAGGGACCAGATTAAGCATCTTCAGAGGAAAATGTAGGCTTTGTCTTTGCCTTTGCTTCCCGAGAAGGACAGAGTTCTACATCATAGATCTCCAGCCTGAGAGCAGGACCATCCAGCTCAGGTCCACACAGCTCACACATACATCCGCCCTCCAGGCACAACCCTTCTCAGTGCACACAGAAACCCCAAGCACCACAGCCCCATTCCACAAGGAATGCACCACCGATATTCCCAAAATCACACTCCTCGTCGTACACGCATCCACCAGCGTCGCTCACATACCACAGCCCTCACCACCATACTCCACACCCCTGTATACAGACACCGCTCCAGTATCCCCCCACACGCACAAGAAAAGCCCACAGATGACACCAGATACACCACTCCGTCCTACGGCCAACGGACACCAAGCTCACGACATAGCTACGTCATGCAAATGTCCCTCTCTCGTCTACCACACCTGCTCCCTCAGCTTCTGGCACGGCCCATGCATGTTATTATGTTTTTAATTTCCTTTTTCAGGAATCCGGAGATCACATCGAGACACTGCCCAGCCTAAAGCACCCCTAGCCCAGGTTCAGGAAAAAGGGGAGACTGCTCCCCCATCACACTGTGTCTCCTCCTCACCCTCTTCACCCTGTAAGCACTATCTGCACCCAGACAAAGAGGAAAGGGGCATGAAAATATACTACATGCAGGTACAAGTGAACAAGGGTGTCGCTGTCTCCACAAAGAAACCCTTGGAGTTGCCTGAAAAGCAGCTGACGATAGAAGAAGTGACCCTTCCTGAGGATGCGTGCACAGTAGGCACTTGCCCCTCTGATGTGTTCACCGAAAGCCTCCTGTCTGACAGTGAGCCCACTGGGGAGGAGAAAGAGTATGAGGAAAGGGCAGAGCCAGGCAGCCCATCAGGGTCACCTGCAGTCCAGGAGACACCCAGGGCCAAGACACCGGCCTGGATGGTGACCATGGAGACCGGCTTCAGGTGCATGGCCTGCTGCCGGGTCTTCCACACCTCGGAGATCCTCCAGCAGCACGTGAAGGGCGGCGTCCTGGAGGGCTTCGGCTGCCGTGTCTTTCATCTCAACATCGCCCAGTGGATGGCCAATGTGGAATTCGAGAGCACCCCTGAGGAGGAGGGCAGTGTGGAACCCGAGACCAACTCTGAGGACGAGGAGGACGAGGAGGACGAGGAAGAGAAGCTAGAAGGCCCCAGCCCGAAGAGACCCTGCAGGCAGGGTCTTTTCTCTCTTTTGAGTTCCACACAGCAACTGAGATTCATGGGACAGAAGATCCTGGAGACGGTGTGGCCTTGGAAGAGGTAAGGCTTGAGGCTGGCAGTCTTCTGAGCCTATGTCACGAAAGGCCCAGAGGAGTCTAAGGGAAGGGGCCGCACACATGTGCTGGTTTACCTAATGGCTCTGCAGTTGCATCAACTTGGGACACACACAGCACTTGCAAAGGAATTGAGCTCTGTTGACTTCAACAAGAATGTGGAGCCTTTTCCTAGGAGTTTTCTCAGGGTCTGCACGATGGACCTCAACTCTTAGAGGACGTACCACCAGCAGCTCCTTGTCGGCAGAGAGAGCCAGGAGTGGTCTGAAGAGAGGACAGGGGCCCTTGCAGGACCAGAACTTTGAGGTCTGAGAGCCTTGGGCCTGAGCTGAGATCTAACCCGGACCACTGGACCTAGCCTTCTGTGACAAAGGGGAATATGAAAGAGAGTCACGTGGAAATGAGGTTCCCCGAGATATGGAAGTGTTCCAGAACCTTCGTTGCGTGGTAGTTGATCTGGAGCCAAGCTCACTGTGGTGTGTGTGGCTCTGAGCATTAAGGCAACGCTGGAGGGTAACCCTGACCAGCAGAGCTTGGAGTGCTTCTTGTCTCTTCCTGTTCTACCTCAGTTGTTTTATCCCTTCCAGGGAGAAGAAAGGACCCTCGGGAGAGTAGCAGACAGAATGCCGTGGTCTGAAGGAGGATGAAGGGACCGGCACTCAGTCTAACATCATATGACAATAGAAGCGTCCTATGCAATAAAGGGCATTTTCCAAACCTTTCCTGGAGCTTTTATTTAATGACATTTTTCTATCTATGCATCTATCTGTCATCTACATCTGTATCTTTCAAGGTTTGTGAACAAGCTTTCACATAAGCACTAGAGACGTCCGCCAGCATTTTCCAGAAGGAGGCCTGGAAATTGCTGGGGACTCCTCACAAATAGGGAACGGCCACAACCCCTGCCACACAGACTATGCGCGTGGCCCTCCTGACGTACTCCCACTCTCTCTCTGAATTTCCCAAGGTCTGAGATGAGGGTGCTGGCTGGAGGCAATGATCGCGGGCAGGCTGAATCTTCTCCAGATTCTGATTCTCTTCCTGGGCCTATCGTCCTCAAGCACAGTCTCCATGTCCCTGGTCACACTGATCTCTCTCCTTCAGTCCTTCCCTCCCTCCCTCTCCTGCCTCCCAGTGCAAAGAATACTTTTTTACATTTGAGACGACATTTATTTTTTGTGCACAGAATTCTCACCTGTTCTACTGTGGCCTCTGTTTTGAACATTCCAAAGCTGAGAATTTTCTTTTTTTCTCCCTCATTTCTGCTGAGTCTTTACCTTCCTAATGCAGTGAACTCAGAGTGCCTAGCTGACTGGAGGGGGAAAAAAATCCAGGGAGCAAAGAGAAATAATAAAAAAAGTATCAGTTAATTTTTCATAGTGTTATCCAACTATATATTTTTAAAATTTTGGATTAATATTAGGAATATACTCTTTATAAAAAACTGAATTATCGGGCTTCCCTGGTGGAGCAGTCGTTAAGAATATGCCTGCGAATGCAGGGGACATGGGTTCGAGCCCTGGTCTGGGAAGATCCCACGTGCCACGGAGTAACTAAGCCCGCGCGCCACAACTACTGAGCCTGCGCTCTAGAGCCCGTGTGCCACATCAACCGAGCCCACGTGCCACAACTACGGAAGCCTGCGTGCCTAGAGCCCGTGCTCCGCAACAAGAGAAGCCACTGCAATGAGAAGCCCGTGCACCACAGCCAAGAGGAGCCCCCGCTCACTGCAACTAGAGAACGCCCGCTAGCAGCAACAAAGACCCAATGCAGCCCCAAATAAATTAATTAATTTTTAAAAATTGAATTATTTTCAAGGGGACAATGTATAAAAGTACAATAAAAACCCCCCTTCATAACCCCCCAACCCCACTCTCAAGATGGAATCGATATGCTGTGATACAATTTATAGTCGTAGTACTACTCCTCCTCCCACCGCAGCCAAAATCCTCTGAGCCCGGTGCAGCAGCTTCCTTTCACAATGCTAGGACCCGCCACAAGACACATGATAATCCCTTTGGACATTTCAAGGAGCAGCACCAAGGGAACAGTACCTGGGAAATGTCACTGACAGCTCAGAATATCCATGGCATTTCTAGGGCCTCGGCACTGCTCTCGCTCTGGGAATGAAGGTCCAAAAAGCACATCGGAGAATGTTCGTAATTGTATACAAGCTCCACCTTTGAAACACAATCTAGATAGAACCAAATATACAAGCCTGCACAATGGATGAAGCCAACGTCTTCTCCATGATTGCCCTTCTGACAACTTTGTTGTCTCCTCAACCATAAAAGGTGAACTTCAAACTCACGACCTTGCCTTGTCACCAGAAACATCCAAGCTTGGATCACTCTTTCTAAGACCAGATATTTGCTCTGTGAACTATTAGAGACTTGTCACATACACAGAAGTAGAACAGGATTATTTCTATCTACCTGGGGACCTGGAGACTTTCACATTGCTCCTGTTAAAACTCTCAGAACACCAAAACTTTACCTACAAAGGGTTCAAGCTATGACACTCCCAATTTTCACAAACCTCCTCATCTCTTGTGAGTCACATGCAGCCAATTCCAGGAATTGAAAACATGGTTGTGAGGATGAAACTGACTTTGGGGCTCCCCTTGGATATGGTCTTCCAGACTTACCAAAAGGCCATTAAGAGGACGGTTTACCCCACCTCAGGGAAACCCGAGGCAGTACTTGCAGTCAAGGGCTGGCCATGGCTTCTGAGCTACATCCAGAAAGAATTTCATACTGTACCTGGATCTGCTGAAGCCATTTCTGACTGTCCGAGAGCCAGCATGTACCGCTCCTCAACTGCCTCCATTGTGGATCATCAGTAGGGCTTTCAGATTTACTAAATAAAAATACAGGATACCCAGTTAAACTTGAACTTCACATGAATAGTAAGTCATCACTTTTAGTATAAGTAGATCCTATGTACTATTTGGGGCATACTTATCTTCAAAATATACTCGTTGTTTTTCTGACATTCATATTTAACGGAACAGCCTATATTTTATCTGTCAACCCTACTCATCAGAAATGATGGAGTCTTATAGAGATGCAAGAGATGCCTCAGAGCATCCTCAGCTTTTACTTCTATGTCCTGGACAGTGAGCACGAGCCTCCCACTCACATTAATTGGCTATAATGGAGTATATTCTCCATTTTAGAGCCTTTTGTACTTGTCATTGTTATCATCTTCCTTATTTTAAAGAGAGGTTTATTTTTTTCCAAACTTAATAGCTCATCCAAAAGTATTTGGAAGTTCATTCGACAAGGGAAAAACAACATGATTCTGAAAAGTGAAGGAAACTGCCTGGTGTTTAGTAAAGAAGTAATAGGGAGATTGAAAAAGCCAAACTTAATAAGCAAATCTCTCCAAGGGTATTTTCAGAGCTTGATACCCTCCCACACCCTGAAAATATTATTACATCAAGAAGGTAGAACCTGCTAACCAAATGTAAGGCTCCCATATGATTCTATCAAACTGAGGATGCTTCTTTACTAAGCAGTCAGCACACTTGCTGCCCCAGGGACCTTGGCAGTTGCAATACAGAGCTCTTCCCTTTGGGATGGAAACAGCAAGTTTTCCTGTGGTCTACACGCTGGCCCCAAAAATACTACGCTCCCAATACTTGTCAACTTTAAGTATTTTTCTACATATCTCCATTTTTCTGTTACTATTTGGACTACATCCTAGCCTTGACATTACATAAATTGCATTCAAGAAGCTATTTTTAAAAGTTGGTAGGAAATCTTAAATCTATAGCTTACAGTCCCTGGCTTACTTTCATCCAGGTGCATAAGGGTTTTCAAAAGTAGTCAGGTTTGTTACCCCGTATCACAGCCCCACGCTTTTGTCAGAGATACAAAAATGGAACATGGTATTTAAGGTTTTAGTTGCCAAATCATCAAGCCTCCCAGACAGGGGCAATAGAGCAAAATGATTACAGAGGCATGGATTTTGATTTGCTCCAGTGTCTTGGGCAAGTCACTTGGCCTCTGTATTTATTTGTACTTATCTGCCCTTTTCTGTCCCTTGGGAGTTATAATTGTACCTAGTCCATGGGTATGTTGTACAAATGATCTGTAAAGTAGTTAGAAGAAACCGACACAGAGTAAGCACTCCACAGACATTGGCTATTAGCTACTGGAAATATTTCTCCATGAAACAGATGACATTATCCGTGGATGACTCGGTGGGAGACAGTGAATCACAGAATCACAGCATGTTGAAAGTGACCTAGTTCACACTCTTATGTGAAAAAAAGAAAAGTGTGCATGCGTAGAAAATGTCTGAAAGTTTACATAACGAATAGTTCATCATGTTAACTTTGAGGATTAGAATAAATCAGGAAAGGAGGAAAGAAAAACTTGAGTGTCATTCAATTTCTACATCATTTGTGTTTCTATACTGAGACTCTGAATACACTGGAAGTGCAATTTTTTTTTAACGTGGCGGGATAAAGGTTTTCAAGTTCTCCTGATACATCCGTATTATTATTTCAGAATTGCTGGCATTTCTTGCCATCTTCGGATCTACACCCATTTGAGTCAGTGGGCCATTCTGGACGGAGGAGATAATAGAGCAGAAGTGAAGTGAGAGAAAAGGAGAGAAAAGATTTTCTCTTTTCTCTTCAAAGAGGAAAGGTCTTTGGAATGGGAACAACTCACAACCAAACTTTGGGGAAAGGATGTGATGGAAAACGAGACAAACATCCTACCCCTGTGATGAGAAGGATTCCCTGGGCTCGATGGAGCGAGGTCACAGGTGGCTGGACAAGGAAACCAACTAGGGAGAAACACACACAAGTGCAGGGCAAACACCCCGAGGCCACTCAGCCTGACTCCATGCAAACATGTGTCCAGCAGCCAGCCCTTCACCTGTGGCTCCCCAGCAAGACAGGTACCTCGGGGGTGCCAACTCATTCTGAGTCCATTATGCCTGGTCATTCATAAACCGCTGTCTAACTTGTGAGGAATAACCTCTCAATGTTTATGAGGAAATTGGGGAAGGAGATTGGAAGGTTACTTAAATGGAAAAAAAAAAAGAGTTCAGGAAGGCAGGATGGTAGAGAGAAAAGAAAAGGACCTTAAAAGATGGAAAGGATTTGCCAAAGAAGAGAAAGAAAAAGAAATGATTCCGAATGGGTTAACCTGCACCTAGGAAGCTAAGGAAGATTATTGATGTGTGAAGACTATGGAATAAAATGAATAAAATTTATCAGAAGTTGCTGAGACTATGGTAAGAAGCATGATTATCAAATTATGAATTGGCTGAAATGGCATTCTAGGGGGACACTAGGAAGGGGAAACAAATGTTCATGAGATGACAGTGGCAGGTGGAAAGTTGTTTCAGGGGAAGATCAGTCTTGCAGAGTGTGTATCAGAGGAGGGCAAGTGTGAGCAAGCAAGGAAATACTAAGTGTATACGGTTCCTTCACTGAGTGCACCCAGCCCCGTGGTCAGCCTTGAGAACAAGCAGGACTTCAGGTACTGGAGCTACATTTCATTCATCAAGACTTGAGAAGACACCCTTAACTCAGGTCTTCTCTTCAAACTCCATCTTTCCTTCTTGACCTTCATTTGGCCTCTTCCCTCACCCTCAAGCTGTGGACTAAGGCCACAAGAGCAAGATGGGTCACTAGTGTCCTCCATCCCCTAGCGACTGTGCTTCACATCAGTGGAGTACCGAAGGCAATAACCAAGTAACAGACACAAGAGTGTATGAAGACGAAGAGATTCTGATAAGGCTTTCTGTGACAGTGTGGGCCGAGTCAGCTGTATATGCCTGCTATCACCTGAAGGATGAGCAGCCTTAGGGGAGAAGTGCTCAGAAGGCAGAGCCTGGCTCTCTAGAGGCTCTGCGTCCTCACAGCCCACTCCAAGACCTCAGTTGCAGCTTTGGCCCCCAATCTCTCTCCCTCTGCCTACTCACAGTTTCTGAAGTCTTCTTTCCTCCACATTTCTCTTGAGAGGTGGGGGAGGAAGATGAGGTTCAGGCCAGCTCAGACTCCCCTGGGATCCCAGCAGGATGCCTATCATGAACCTCCCACCTTCTAGGAAGCTCCTAAGATCTCCACACTTGGGGGAGGTTTCATTTCATCTGTGCTTCAAATTGCTGGCTGGAGATGGCCTGTTGGAAGGTGGCTAAAAGCAAGTAGGAATCTTCGGGCAGCCTGGCCCTTCTCGACTGTCAGACATCTTCAGGGATATTCTAGGAAACGTTGTTTGTTCTAGAGAAGGGAGGGAAACAATCCAATTGTCCAATAATGCTTGAATGGAAAATAAATGATGCTATACGCATGTGATGAAATAATATCAAACAGTCAAAAATCAAAGACCTAGATCTATATGGACTGATGTGGATAAATCTTGAAAAGATTATATTGATTGAAAGAAAATAAGATGAAGAATCTTAGATTATGATAACAGGTATGTAAGTATTTAAATATTTAAATCAATTCAACATATTGCTTCTATATATAGAGATGCAAGAAAATAAACTTTATCCAAAGAACACATTATTTACATTTAATATGTTCATTTATCTAGGAAACCCAAAAGAACCCACAGATAAACTAGCAGGAACTAATAAGACGGTTCAACAAGGCACACACATACAAGATCAATACATTTAAAAAATCAATCAGGCTCCTCTACACTGGCGATAATAAATTAGAAACTGTAAAAGAAAATAAGAAAAAAAGAAGATCTAAAAAGAGTCACAAGAGCCATATAAATTATTTAGAGCTAAGCATACGTAAAAGTAACTATAACTAACAAACTGAGTACGACCACTTAAACTCCGCCCAACCCAAGGATTAAAAAACGCCTGTTCTTACTTTATGAGAACAGGCCCTCTTCTTAAGTAGCAGATCAGTAAGTGAGAGTGAATCAAAGAAACACAGCATTTGAAAAGTCAGCTAGGCCAAGCCTCTCGATCGCACAGACAGAAGCTGAAGCCCAGACAGGTTGAGTTACTTGGTAAAGGGCCCAAGGTCCTGACTCAAGGACTAGCATTTTTCACTAATTCGTAAGATACAGTCAAATTCAGTACCTTGGAAAGAGATGGGAAAAAATGAAGAAATCAATTATATAGTTACTCATCTTTAAGTACAGAAATAGCCGTGACAAAATTACAGGTATTGAGGGAAAATTGAAGCGCAGAGTTTAAAATGTCAATAATCCACAGGGAAACTGGAGACCATTTAAAATATTCATATTAAATCTCTATATAAGACATTAAAAGATCTCCAATCAAAATGTTCATTTTATAATAGATATGGTATGATACAATTTATAATAGATGTGGTATGAACCTTTCCCTTTCATGGGAAAGGTTCGGCTGGGAAACAGGAATTGTTCTTGAAAACGGGGCCTGTGCTATTGCAGAGACTGTGCTGAACCTAGGTCAACAGAATGCTCCGATGTCATCATTGAGGTCACAGAATCCTGCTGTGCGCCTGGCAACCTTGGAAACTTAACAGCCCTGGTGAGCACTAGGCAGCACTGCTGGTTCAATAAGTGGTACCAGTTTTTCAGCCATTTAGGCGACTTGACTATTTTTATTTGTATTGAATCATTTCAACGGATTGCCCAAGAGCCAACAAGGGCCAACCTGTAGGGAAGAGGAGGAGTTGGACATCTCTCGAGGCATCTTCTAAGGGAGACTTCTAGTTGGTATGATGAAACGGCGACAAAAGAGGAAACATCTGGAAAATGAAGAGTCCCAGGAAACTGCCGAGAACGGAGGAGGTATGTGGGGGGCAACTTGGCTGGGGCACATGGGTTTCTGCCAAACTGAACCTTCTCTAGGAAGCGGGGGACTGAGAACGTGTCACCTGTGAAGCAGGGAGCGAGAGACCTTGTCTCACTGATGCTGCCGTATCCATCCGGAGCGTCCCTGTGGTGTGAGACGGCACAGAACGGCCAGATGCCCCCTGGGAGATGGGAGGTCAGCTCCGCTGCTCTGAGGACTCTCTCCTGGGGCTGCCGGGCCTGGAGCTTTGTCGGACTCACAGCAGGCTGCATCCTGCTTGCACAGACCTAGAGGTGCAGCTTTTCTCAGTCCCCGATTTCTCTCTTATTCTCTTGGATCTTTCGCTGGGGTCATGAGGTGGGGGATGTGAAGGATGCAAGGATGCTGAGACCCATGAGTTGCTCGGCCTCTTTTACCAAAGTGGAAAGAGAAGCCCCATGAGTTGAAGACCCTGTTGAAAAATATCTTGACAAGTGGAATGCAGTTCGAAAGACGATTGTTTGCCTAGGGATGGTGTCATATTGAAAGCAAGGAGGTTTTATTCCTTCAACAGGAACAATTTCCCAAAGGAGACCAAGGGAAGGGAAGGGCTTTCCAGAGACTGAGACCGCGTGGTCAAGGGTGAGAAATGTCCTCAGGGTCCTGCGGGGAGCTCTGAGAGCCACGGGCCACGTGGTGCCTGCGTGCATTAAATGTAGGCGAGTAGCTTGCCCTGGGAGGGGGTGGTCACCCCAGAGATCCAGCTAGAGGTCTCTGCCCCAGATTAGAGCCCAGTAGCTCCTACCAGGCCCAGGGCCCTGGAGACTGTAGGATGGGCCCTGGGAGCGGAGGTCTAGACAGCAGGCAGATTTTCAGGCAGTGGCTGGGACAGGCTGGGGAAGGCAATGACTGCCCCTGACCATTCAGAATATTTTCCTCTATGTTCCTGTGTGTGTGTGCGGGGGTGGGGGGCGGAGGGGGTAGTGCAGAGAAGAGCAGGATGAATGGGGGTAGAGTGCTTATCAGATATAAACTCTGCGTGGTACAGTTCTTGTCACCCTGCCTGGACCTGGCTGACACTCGGTGTATGTAAGAGTGTATACAGAACTCTTGTTAGGGGTGTTTTATGAGACAGTAACTCATACACCCATGTACACTCTGATACAGCAAAAATATCATACACCCCACATATAACTTCCGTATTAAACCACACACAGCACATGGAGGTATATACACGCATCCCTCCTGTACTACATTCTCATACAACCCACCTGTATCACAATCCTCTCCTCCAACACCAAACGCTGGAGATGAGATATGTATATAGACACACACACTATATATATAGGACACACACACACACACACACTATATATATATATCTCCTCAACTCTCGCACAAACACACCTAACTTCAGCCATCTCTAAATACCTCTAAAAGAACCAGTCACGTGTCATACACACCACACTTGTAACACATTCTTGAGTAATGCCAGACCCGCTTTGTACAAACCACAGTAAACCACAGTCTCACTAACCCATGTCAGGGTTGCCAGAGAAAATATGGGCTATCCAGTTCAATTTGAATTCCAGATAAACAACAAGTAATTTTTCAGTATCAGTATGTCCCAAATATTGTATGGGCCATACTTACACTAAAACTAAGTAAGAACAAATACTGCATGGGAATACTTACACTAAAAAATTATTCTGGGTTTATCTGAAACTGAAATTTAACTGGGTGCCCTGTATTTTTCTTCGCTTAGTCTGGCAACCCTTATATACTTACCACCAGCTCAGGTATTATATATTTATTGTAGTTTTGTTTAGTGTGTGTCTTCCCCTACTAGAATGTGCAGCGTTACCAGAGACTACAACAATGGAAGAGTGCCGGATACACAGGAGTAGCTGCTTACTGAATCTTGGTGAATGAATGAATGAACACACACCATAAATACAAGCCACACCATGTAATGAGGAAAAGTTACATGTCCCAGAATTCCTGACTTGTGAACAGAAACCATGCACACAAAGGCCACAGACACAGATAAGACACATCTCCACCGTGCTCCCCATGCCAACCCCACACTTACCACAGACTTAACTGATACACATCACTCACTCTTCCCACATACTCACGGTCACCACCGAGGCCTACATTACCAACAAGACAGTGACAGAGTAAGTACTGATTTGAATTAAATACTGGAGTATCCACTGGGAACCACACTCTCAACTGTGTGTATTCACTGCACCTGACACGTGCCAGACACTCGGTAAGTATTTGTGGACAGAGGACTGATGAACCCACCCTGAGCCTTTCATTCCTCCCTCAGGAATCTCTAAGTCACAAGAGGATCCCCCTCGGCTTGGATCCACTGTGGTGGCCAAAGGCTGCAGCCCAGGGGCAGGGGAGGTCTCCTCTGCCTCTACATACTTCTCCTGTGCTTCTTCTCCGCGCAAGCTCATCTACGCTGGTAAGGGCGCGGGGTTCCTCAGGTGAGGGGGTGCTTGGCTGTGAGGCAGGAGGCACACAGATCCCAGGGAGGCTGAGAGGAACCCCAGGGTCATCAGAGGTGATGAGGGCTCTGTGGAGGAGCCTGGGCAGGATGGCTGAGCTGTTACGAGGGCGTGGATGCCAGCTGAGTCTGGGGCGGGGGTGTGTGAATCCTGGTACTACCATGGTGGCGAAGTCAAGGAGCAGGGGCCGGAAAGGTCTGGGCTTGAGGTGGAGGGAAGAGGGACCAGATTAAGCATCTTCAGAGGAAAATGTAGGCTTTGTCTTTGCCTTTGCTTCCCGAGAAGGACAGAGTTCTACATCATAGATCTCCAGCCTGAGAGCAGGACCATCCAGCTCAGGTCCACACAGCTCACACATACATCCGCCCTCCAGGCACAACCCTTCTCAGTGCACACAGAAACCCCAAGCACCACAGCCCCATTCCACAAGGAATGCACCACCGATATTCCCAAAATCACACTCCTCGTCGTACACGCATCCACCAGCGTCGCTCACATACCACAGCCCTCACCACCATACTCCACACCCCTGTATACAGACACCGCTCCAGTATCCCCCCACACGCACAAGAAAAGCCCACAGATGACACCAGATACACCACTCCGTCCTACGGCCAACGGACACCAAGCTCACGACATAGCTACGTCATGCAAATGTCCCTCTCTCGTCTACCACACCTGCTCCCTCAGCTTCTGGCACGGCCCATGCATGTTATTATGTTTTTAATTTCCTTTTTCAGGAATCCGGAGATCACATCGAGACACTGCCCAGCCTAAAGCACCCCTAGCCCAGGTTCAGGAAAAAGGGGAGACTGCTCCCCCATCACACTGTGTCTCCTCCTCACCCTCTTCACCCTGTAAGCACTATCTGCACCCAGACAAAGAGGAAAGGGGCATGAAAATATACTACATGCAGGTACAAGTGAACAAGGGTGTCGCTGTCTCCTGGAAGACAAAGAAACCCTTGGAGTTGCCTGAAAAGCAGCTGACGATAGAAGAAGTGACCCTTCCTGAGGATGCGTGCACAGTAGGCACTTGCCCCTCTGATGTGTTCACCGAAAGCCTCCTGTCTGACAGTGAGCCCACTGGGGAGGAGAAAGAGTATGAGGAAAGGGCAGAGCCAGGCAGCCCATCAGGGTCACCTGCAGTCCAGGAGACACCCAGGGCCAAGACACCGGCCTGGATGGTGACCATGGAGACCGGCTTCAGGTGCATGGCCTGCTGCCGGGTCTTCCACACCTCGGAGATCCTCCAGCAGCACGTGAAGGGCGGCGTCCTGGAGGGCTTCGGCTGCCGTGTCTTTCATCTCAACATCGCCCAGTGGATGGCCAATGTGGAATTCGAGAGCACCCCTGAGGAGGAGGGCAGTGTGGAACCCGAGACCAACTCTGAGGACGAGGAGGACGAGGAGGACGAGGAAGAGAAGCTAGAAGGCCCCAGCCCGAAGAGACCCCGCAGGCAGGGTCTTTTCTCTCTTTTGAGTTCCACACAGCAACTGAGATTCATGGGACAGAAGATCCTGGAGACGGTGTGGCCTTGGAAGAGGTAAGGCTTGAGGCTGGCAGTCTTCTGAGCCTATGTCACGAAAGGCCCAGAGGAGTCTAAGGGAAGGGGCCGCACACATGTGCTGGTTTACCTAATGGCTCTGCAGTTGCATCAACTTGGGACACACACAGCACTTGCAAAGGAATTGAGCTCTGTTGACTTCAACAAGAATGTGGAGCCTTTTCCTAGGAGTTTTCTCAGGGTCTGCACGATGGACCTCAACTCTTAGAGGACGTACCACCAGCAGCTCCTTGTCGGCAGAGAGAGCCAGGAGTGGTCTGAAGAGAGGACAGGGGCCCTTGCAGGACCAGAACTTTGAGGTCTGAGAGCCTTGGGCCTGAGCTGAGATCTAACCCGGACCACTGGACCTAGCCTTCTGTGACAAAGGGGAATATGAAAGAGAGTCACGTGGAAATGAGGTTCCCCGAGATATGGAAGTGTTCCAGAACCTTCGTTGCGTGGTAGTTGATCTGGAGCCAAGCTCACTGTGGTGTGTGTGGCTCTGAGCATTAAGGCAACGCTGGAGGGTAACCCTGACCAGCAGAGCTTGGAGTGCTTCTTGTCTCTTCCTGTTCTACCTCAGTTGTTTTATCCCTTCCAGGGAGAAGAAAGGACCCTCGGGAGAGTAGCAGACAGAATGCCGTGGTCTGAAGGAGGATGAAGGGACCGGCACTCAGTCTAACATCATATGACAATAGAAGCGTCCTATGCAATAAAGGGCATTTTCCAAACCTTTCCTGGAGCTTTTATTTAATGACATTTTTCTATCTATGCATCTATCTGTCATCTACATCTGTATCTTTCAAGGTTTGTGAACAAGCTTTCACATAAGCACTAGAGACGTCCGCCAGCATTTTCCAGAAGGAGGCCTGGAAATTGCTGGGGACTCCTCACAAATAGGGAACGGCCACAACCCCTGCCACACAGACTATGCGCGTGGCCCTCCTGACGTACTCCCACTCTCTCTCTGAATTTCCCAAGGTCTGAGATGAGGGTGCTGGCTGGAGGCAATGATCGCGGGCAGGCTGAATCTTCTCCAGATTCTGATTCTCTTCCTGGGCCTATCGTCCTCAAGCACAGTCTCCATGTCCCTGGTCACACTGATCTCTCTCCTTCAGTCCTTCCCTCCCTCCCTCTCCTGCCTCCCAGTGCAAAGAATACTTTTTTACATTTGAGACGACATTTATTTTTTGTGCACAGAATTCTCACCTGTTCTACTGTGGCCTCTGTTTTGAACATTCCAAAGCTGAGAATTTTCTTTTTTTCTCCCTCATTTCTGCTGAGTCTTTACCTTCCTAATGCAGTGAACTCAGAGTGCCTAGCTGACTGGAGGGGGAAAAAAATCCAGGGAGCAAAGAGAAATAATAAAAAAAGTATCAGTTAATTTTTCATAGTGTTATCCAACTATATATTTTTAAAATTTTGGATTAATATTAGGAATATACTCTTTATAAAAAACTGAATTATCGGGCTTCCCTGGTGGAGCAGTCGTTAAGAATATGCCTGCGAATGCAGGGGACATGGGTTCGAGCCCTGGTCTGGGAAGATCCCACGTGCCACGGAGTAACTAAGCCCGCGCGCCACAACTACTGAGCCTGCGCTCTAGAGCCCGTGTGCCACATCAACCGAGCCCACGTGCCACAACTACGGAAGCCTGCGTGCCTAGAGCCCGTGCTCCGCAACAAGAGAAGCCACTGCAATGAGAAGCCCGTGCACCACAGCCAAGAGGAGCCCCCGCTCACTGCAACTAGAGAACGCCCGCTAGCAGCAACAAAGACCCAATGCAGCCCCAAATAAATTAATTAATTTTTAAAAATTGAATTATTTTCAAGGGGACAATGTATAAAAGTACAATAAAAACCCCCCTTCATAACCCCCCAACCCCACTCTCAAGATGGAATCGATATGCTGTGATACAATTTATAGTCGTAGTACTACTCCTCCTCCCACCGCAGCCAAAATCCTCTGAGCCCGGTGCAGCAGCTTCCTTTCACAATGCTAGGACCCGCCACAAGACACATGATAATCCCTTTGGACATTTCAAGGAGCAGCACCAAGGGAACAGTACCTGGGAAATGTCACTGACAGCTCAGAATATCCATGGCATTTCTAGGGCCTCGGCACTGCTCTCGCTCTGGGAATGAAGGTCCAAAAAGCACATCGGAGAATGTTCGTAATTGTATACAAGCTCCACCTTTGAAACACAATCTAGATAGAACCAAATATACAAGCCTGCACAATGGATGAAGCCAACGTCTTCTCCATGATTGCCCTTCTGACAACTTTGTTGTCTCCTCAACCATAAAAGGTGAACTTCAAACTCACGACCTTGCCTTGTCACCAGAAACATCCAAGCTTGGATCACTCTTTCTAAGACCAGATATTTGCTCTGTGAACTATTAGAGACTTGTCACATACACAGAAGTAGAACAGGATTATTTCTATCTACCTGGGGACCTGGAGACTTTCACATTGCTCCTGTTAAAACTCTCAGAACACCAAAACTTTACCTACAAAGGGTTCAAGCTATGACACTCCCAATTTTCACAAACCTCCTCATCTCTTGTGAGTCACATGCAGCCAATTCCAGGAATTGAAAACATGGTTGTGAGGATGAAACTGACTTTGGGGCTCCCCTTGGATATGGTCTTCCAGACTTACCAAAAGGCCATTAAGAGGACGGTTTACCCCACCTCAGGGAAACCCGAGGCAGTACTTGCAGTCAAGGGCTGGCCATGGCTTCTGAGCTACATCCAGAAAGAATTTCATACTGTACCTGGATCTGCTGAAGCCATTTCTGACTGTCCGAGAGCCAGCATGTACCGCTCCTCAACTGCCTCCATTGTGGATCATCAGTAGGGCTTTCAGATTTACTAAATAAAAATACAGGATACCCAGTTAAACTTGAACTTCACATGAATAGTAAGTCATCACTTTTAGTATAAGTAGATCCTATGTACTATTTGGGGCATACTTATCTTCAAAATATACTCGTTGTTTTTCTGACATTCATATTTAACGGAACAGCCTATATTTTATCTGTCAACCCTACTCATCAGAAATGATGGAGTCTTATAGAGATGCAAGAGATGCCTCAGAGCATCCTCAGCTTTTACTTCTATGTCCTGGACAGTGAGCACGAGCCTCCCACTCACATTAATTGGCTATAATGGAGTATATTCTCCATTTTAGAGCCTTTTGTACTTGTCATTGTTATCATCTTCCTTATTTTAAAGAGAGGTTTATTTTTTTCCAAACTTAATAGCTCATCCAAAAGTATTTGGAAGTTCATTCGACAAGGGAAAAACAACATGATTCTGAAAAGTGAAGGAAACTGCCTGGTGTTTAGTAAAGAAGTAATAGGGAGATTGAAAAAGCCAAACTTAATAAGCAAATCTCTCCAAGGGTATTTTCAGAGCTTGATACCCTCCCACACCCTGAAAATATTATTACATCAAGAAGGTAGAACCTGCTAACCAAATGTAAGGCTCCCATATGATTCTATCAAACTGAGGATGCTTCTTTACTAAGCAGTCAGCACACTTGCTGCCCCAGGGACCTTGGCAGTTGCAATACAGAGCTCTTCCCTTTGGGATGGAAACAGCAAGTTTTCCTGTGGTCTACACGCTGGCCCCAAAAATACTACGCTCCCAATACTTGTCAACTTTAAGTATTTTTCTACATATCTCCATTTTTCTGTTACTATTTGGACTACATCCTAGCCTTGACATTACATAAATTGCATTCAAGAAGCTATTTTTAAAAGTTGGTAGGAAATCTTAAATCTATAGCTTACAGTCCCTGGCTTACTTTCATCCAGGTGCATAAGGGTTTTCAAAAGTAGTCAGGTTTGTTACCCCGTATCACAGCCCCACGCTTTTGTCAGAGATACAAAAATGGAACATGGTATTTAAGGTTTTAGTTGCCAAATCATCAAGCCTCCCAGACAGGGGCAATAGAGCAAAATGATTACAGAGGCATGGATTTTGATTTGCTCCAGTGTCTTGGGCAAGTCACTTGGCCTCTGTATTTATTTGTACTTATCTGCCCTTTTCTGTCCCTTGGGAGTTATAATTGTACCTAGTCCATGGGTATGTTGTACAAATGATCTGTAAAGTAGTTAGAAGAAACCGACACAGAGTAAGCACTCCACAGACATTGGCTATTAGCTACTGGAAATATTTCTCCATGAAACAGATGACATTATCCGTGGATGACTCGGTGGGAGACAGTGAATCACAGAATCACAGCATGTTGAAAGTGACCTAGTTCACACTCTTATGTGAAAAAAAGAAAAGTGTGCATGCGTAGAAAATGTCTGAAAGTTTACATAACGAATAGTTCATCATGTTAACTTTGAGGATTAGAATAAATCAGGAAAGGAGGAAAGAAAAACTTGAGTGTCATTCAATTTCTACATCATTTGTGTTTCTATACTGAGACTCTGAATACACTGGAAGTGCAATTTTTTTTTAACGTGGCGGGATAAAGGTTTTCAAGTTCTCCTGATACATCCGTATTATTATTTCAGAATTGCTGGCATTTCTTGCCATCTTCGGATCTACACCCATTTGAGTCAGTGGGCCATTCTGGACGGAGGAGATAATAGAGCAGAAGTGAAGTGAGAGAAAAGGAGAGAAAAGATTTTCTCTTTTCTCTTCAAAGAGGAAAGGTCTTTGGAATGGGAACAACTCACAACCAAACTTTGGGGAAAGGATGTGATGGAAAACGAGACAAACATCCTACCCCTGTGATGAGAAGGATTCACTGGGCTCGATGGAGCGAGGTCACAGGTGGCTGGACAAGGAAACCAACTAGGGAGAAACACACACAAGTGCAGGGCAAACACCCCGAGGCCACTCAGCCTGACTCCATGCAAACATGTGTCCAGCAGCCAGCCCTTCACCTGTGGCTCCCCAGCAAGACAGGTACCTCGGGGGTGCCAACTCATTCTGAGTCCATTATGCCTGGTCATTCATAAACCGCTGTCTAACTTGTGAGGAATAACCTCTCAATGTTTATGAGGAAATTGGGGAAGGAGATTGGAAGGTTACTTAAATGGAAAAAAAAAAAAGAGTTCAGGAAGGCAGGATGGTAGAGAGAAAAGAAAAGGACCTTAAAAGATGGAAAGGATTTGCCAAAGAAGAGAAAGAAAAAGAAATGATTCCGAATGGGTTAACCTGCACCTAGGAAGCTAAGGAAGATTATTGATGTGTGAAGACTATGGAATAAAATGAATAAAATTTATCAGAAGTTGCTGAGACTATGGTAAGAAGCATGATTATCAAATTATGAATTGGCTGAAATGGCATTCTAGGGGGACACTAGGAAGGGGAAACAAATGTTCATGAGATGACAGTGGCAGGTGGAAAGTTGTTTCAGGGGAAGATCAGTCTTGCAGAGTGTGTATCAGAGGAGGGCAAGTGTGAGCAAGCAAGGAAATACTAAGTGTATACGGTTCCTTCACTGAGTGCACCCAGCCCCGTGGTCAGCCTTGAGAACAAGCAGGACTTCAGGTACTGGAGCTACATTTCATTCATCAAGACTTGAGAAGACACCCTTAACTCAGGTCTTCTCTTCAAACTCCATCTTTCCTTCTTGACCTTCATTTGGCCTCTTCCCTCACCCTCAAGCTGTGGACTAAGGCCACAAGAGCAAGATGGGTCACTAGTGTCCTCCATCCCCTAGCGACTGTGCTTCACATCAGTGGAGTACCGAAGGCAATAACCAAGTAACAGACACAAGAGTGTATGAAGACGAAGAGATTCTGATAAGGCTTTCTGTGACAGTGTGGGCCGAGTCAGCTGTATATGCCTGCTATCACCTGAAGGATGAGCAGCCTTAGGGGAGAAGTGCTCAGAAGGCAGAGCCTGGCTCTCTAGAGGCTCTGCGTCCTCACAGCCCACTCCAAGACCTCAGTTGCAGCTTCGGCCCCCAATCTCTCTCCCTCTGCCTACTCACAGTTTCTGAAGTCTTCTTTCCTCCACATTTCTCTTGAGAGGTGGGGGAGGAAGATGAGGTTCAGGCCAGCTCAGACTCCCCTGGGATCCCAGCAGGATGCCTATCATGAACCTCCCACCTTCTAGGAAGCTCCTAAGATCTCCACACTTGGGGGAGGTTTCATTTCATCTGTGCTTCAAATTGCTGGCTGGAGATGGCCTGTTGGAAGGTGGCTAAAAGCAAGTAGGAATCTTCGGGCAGCCTGGCCCTTCTCGACTGTCAGACATCTTCAGGGATATTCTAGGAAACGTTGTTTGTTCTAGAGAAGGGAGGGAAACAATCCAATTGTCCAATAATGCTTGAATGGAAAATAAATGATGCTATACGCATGTGATGAAATAATATCAAACAGTCAAAAATCAAAGACCTAGATCTATATGGACTGATGTGGATAAATCTTGAAAAGATTATATTGATTGAAAGAAAATAAGATGAAGAATCTTAGATTATGATAACAGGTATGTAAGTATTTAAATATTTAAATCAATTCAACATATTGCTTCTATATATAGAGATGCAAGAAAATAAACTTTATCCAAAGAACACATTATTTACATTTAATATGTTCATTTATCTAGGAAACCCAAAAGAACCCACAGATAAACTAGCAGGAACTAATAAGACGGTTCAACAAGGCACACACATACAAGATCAATACATTTAAAAAATCAATCAGGCTCCTCTACACTGGCGATAATAAATTAGAAACTGTAAAAGAAAATAAGAAAAAAAGAAGATCTAAAAAGAGTCACAAGAGCCATATAAATTATTTAGAGCTAAGCATACGTAAAAGTAACTATAACTAACAAACTGAGTACGACCACTTAAACTCCGCCCAACCCAAGGATTAAAAAACGCCTGTTCTTACTTTATGAGAACAGGCCCTCTTCTTAAGTAGCAGATCAGTAAGTGAGAGTGAATCAAAGAAACACAGCATTTGAAAAGTCAGCTAGGCCAAGCCTCTCGATCGCACAGACAGAAGCTGAAGCCCAGACAGGTTGAGTTACTTGGTAAAGGGCCCAAGGTCCTGACTCAAGGACTAGCATTTTTCACTAATTCGTAAGATACAGTCAAATTCAGTACCTTGGAAAGAGATGGGAAAAAATGAAGAAATCAATTATATAGTTACTCATCTTTAAGTACAGAAATAGCCGTGACAAAATTACAGGTATTGAGGGAAAATTGAAGCGCAGAGTTTAAAATGTCAATAATCCACAGGGAAACTGGAGACCATTTAAAATATTCATATTAAATCTCTATATAAGACATTAAAAGATCTCCAATCAAAATGTTCATTTTATAATAGATATGGTATGATACAATTTATAATAGATGTGGTATGAACCTTTCCCTTTCATGGGAAAGGTTCGGCTGGGAAACAGGAATTGTTCTTGAAAACGGGGCCTGTGCTATTGCAGAGACTGTGCTGAACCTAGGTCAACAGAATGCTCCGATGTCATCATTGAGGTCACAGAATCCTGCTGTGCGCCTGGCAACCTTGGAAACTTAACAGCCCTGGTGAGCACTAGGCAGCACTGCTGGTTCAATAAGTGGTACCAGTTTTTCAGCCATTTAGGCGACTTGACTATTTTTATTTGTATTGAATCATTTCAACGGATTGCCCAAGAGCCAACAAGGGCCAACCTGTAGGGAAGAGGAGGAGTTGGACATCTCTCGAGGCATCTTCTAAGGGAGACTTCTAGTTGGTATGATGAAACGGCGACAAAAGAGGAAACATCTGGAAAATGAAGAGTCCCAGGAAACTGCCGAGAACGGAGGAGGTATGTGGGGGGCAACTTGGCTGGGGCACATGGGTTTCTGCCAAACTGAACCTTCTCTAGGAAGCGGGGGACTGAGAACGTGTCACCTGTGAAGCAGGGAGCGAGAGACCTTGTCTCACTGATGCTGCCGTATCCATCCGGAGCGTCCCTGTGGTGTGAGACGGCACAGAACGGCCAGATGCCCCCTGGGAGATGGGAGGTCAGCTCCGCTGCTCTGAGGACTCTCTCCTGGGGCTGCCGGGCCTGGAGCTTTGTCGGACTCACAGCAGGCTGCATCCTGCTTGCACAGACCTAGAGGTGCAGCTTTTCTCAGTCCCCGATTTCTCTCTTATTCTCTTGGATCTTTCGCTGGGGTCATGAGGTGGGGGATGTGAAGGATGCAAGGATGCTGAGACCCATGAGTTGCTCGGCCTCTTTTACCAAAGTGGAAAGAGAAGCCCCATGAGTTGAAGACCCTGTTGAAAAATATCTTGACAAGTGGAATGCAGTTCGAAAGACGATTGTTTGCCTAGGGATGGTGTCATATTGAAAGCAAGGAGGTTTTATTCCTTCAACAGGAACAATTTCCCAAAGGAGACCAAGGGAAGGGAAGGGCTTTCCAGAGACTGAGACCGCGTGGTCAAGGGTGAGAAATGTCCTCAGGGTCCTGCGGGGAGCTCTGAGAGCCACGGGCCACGTGGTGCCTGCGTGCATTAAATGTAGGCGAGTAGCTTGCCCTGGGAGGGGGTGGTCACCCCAGAGATCCAGCTAGAGGTCTCTGCCCCAGATTAGAGCCCAGTAGCTCCTACCAGGCCCAGGGCCCTGGAGACTGTAGGATGGGCCCTGGGAGCGGAGGTCTAGACAGCAGGCAGATTTTCAGGCAGTGGCTGGGACAGGCTGGGGAAGGCAATGACTGCCCCTGACCATTCAGAATATTTTCCTCTATGTTCCTGTGTGTGTGTGCGGGGGTGGGGGGCGGAGGGGGTAGTGCAGAGAAGAGCAGGATGAATGGGGGTAGAGTGCTTATCAGATATAAACTCTGCGTGGTACAGTTCTTGTCACCCTGCCTGGACCTGGCTGACACTCGGTGTATGTAAGAGTGTATACAGAACTCTTGTTAGGGGTGTTTTATGAGACAGTAACTCATACACCCATGTACACTCTGATACAGCAAAAATATCATACACCCCACATATAACTTCCGTATTAAACCACACACAGCACATGGAGGTATATACACGCATCCCTCCTGTACTACATTCTCATACAACCCACCTGTATCACAATCCTCTCCTCCAACACCAAACGCTGGAGATGAGATATGTATATAGACACACACACTATATATATAGGACACACACACACACACACACTATATATATATATCTCCTCAACTCTCGCACAAACACACCTAACTTCAGCCATCTCTAAATACCTCTAAAAGAACCAGTCACGTGTCATACACACCACACTTGTAACACATTCTTGAGTAATGCCAGACCCGCTTTGTACAAACCACAGTAAACCACAGTCTCACTAACCCATGTCAGGGTTGCCAGAGAAAATATGGGCTATCCAGTTCAATTTGAATTCCAGATAAACAACAAGTAATTTTTCAGTATCAGTATGTCCCAAATATTGTATGGGCCATACTTACACTAAAACTAAGTAAGAACAAATACTGCATGGGAATACTTACACTAAAAAATTATTCTGGGTTTATCTGAAACTGAAATTTAACTGGGTGCCCTGTATTTTTCTTCGCTTAGTCTGGCAACCCTTATATACTTACCACCAGCTCAGGTATTATATATTTATTGTAGTTTTGTTTAGTGTGTGTCTTCCCCTACTAGAATGTGCAGCGTTACCAGAGACTACAACAATGGAAGAGTGCCGGATACACAGGAGTAGCTGCTTACTGAATCTTGGTGAATGAATGAATGAACACACACCATAAATACAAGCCACACCATGTAATGAGGAAAAGTTACATGTCCCAGAATTCCTGACTTGTGAACAGAAACCATGCACACAAAGGCCACAGACACAGATAAGACACATCTCCACCGTGCTCCCCATGCCAACCCCACACTTACCACAGACTTAACTGATACACATCACTCACTCTTCCCACATACTCACGGTCACCACCGAGGCCTACATTACCAACAAGACAGTGACAGAGTAAGTACTGATTTGAATTAAATACTGGAGTATCCACTGGGAACCACACTCTCAACTGTGTGTATTCACTGCACCTGACACGTGCCAGACACTCGGTAAGTATTTGTGGACAGAGGACTGATGAACCCACCCTGAGCCTTTCATTCCTCCCTCAGGAATCTCTAAGTCACAAGAGGATCCCCCTCACCTTGGATCCACTGTGGTGGCCAAAGGCTGCAGCCCAGGGGCAGGGGAGGTCTCCTCTGCCTCTACATACTTCTCCTGTGCTTCTTCTCCGCGCAAGCTCATCTACGCTGGTAAGGGCGCGGGGTTCCTCAGGTGAGGGGGTGCTTGGCTGTGAGGCAGGAGGCACACAGATCCCAGGGAGGCTGAGAGGAACCCCAGGGTCATCAGAGGTGATGAGGGCTCTGTGGAGGAGCCTGGGCAGGATGGCTGAGCTGTTACGAGGGCGTGGATGCCAGCTGAGTCTGGGGCGGGGGTGTGTGAATCCTGGTACTACCATGGTGGCGAAGTCAAGGAGCAGGGGCCGGAAAGGTCTGGGCTTGAGGTGGAGGGAAGAGGGACCAGATTAAGCATCTTCAGAGGAAAATGTAGGCTTTGTCTTTGCCTTTGCTTCCCGAGAAGGACAGAGTTCTACATCATAGATCTCCAGCCTGAGAGCAGGACCATCCAGCTCAGGTCCACACAGCTCACACATACATCCGCCCTCCAGGCACAACCCTTCTCAGTGCACACAGAAACCCCAAGCACCACAGCCCCATTCCACAAGGAATGCACCACCGATATTCCCAAAATCACACTCCTCGTGGTACACGCATCCACCAGCGTCGCTCACATACCACAGCCCTCACCACCATACTCCACACCCCTGTATACAGACACCGCTCCAGTATCCCCCCACACGCACAAGAAAAGCCCACAGATGACACCAGATACACCACTCCGTCCTACGGCCAACGGACACCAAGCTCACGACATAGCTACGTCATGCAAATGTCCCTCTCTCGTCTACCACACCTGCTCCCTCAGCTTCTGGCACGGCCCATGCATGTTATTATGTTTTTAATTTCCTTTTTCAGGAATCCGGAGATCACATCGAGACACTGCCCAGCCTAAAGCACCCCTAGCCCAGGTTCAGGAAAAAGGGGAGACTGCTCCCCCATCACACTGTGTCTCCTCCTCACCCTCTTCACCCTGTAAGCACTATCTGCACCCAGACAAAGAGGAAAGGGGCATGAAAATATACTACATGCAGGTACAAGTGAACAAGGGTGTCGCTGTCTCCTGGAAGACAAAGAAACCCTTGGAGTTGCCTGAAAAGCAGCTGACGATAGAAGAAGTGACCCTTCCTGAGGATGCGTGCACAGTAGGCACTTGCCCCTCTGATGTGTTCACCGAAAGCCTCCTGTCTGACAGTGAGCCCACTGGGGAGGAGAAAGAGTATGAGGAAAGGGCAGAGCCAGGCAGCCCATCAGGGTCACCTGCAGTCCAGGAGACACCCAGGGCCAAGACACCGGCCTGGATGGTGACCATGGAGACCGGCTTCAGGTGCATGGCCTGCTGCCGGGTCTTCCACACCTCGGAGATCCTCCAGCAGCACGTGAAGGGCGGCGTCCTGGAGGGCTTCGGCTGCCGTGTCTTTCATCTCAACATCGCCCAGTGGATGGCCAATGTGGAATTCGAGAGCACCCCTGAGGAGGAGGGCAGTGTGGAACCCGAGACCAACTCAGGACGAGGAGGACGAGGAGGACGAGGAAGAGAAGCTAGAAGGCCCCAGCCCGAAGAGACCCCGCAGGCAGGGTCTTTTCTCTCTTTTGAGTTCCACACAGCAACTGAGATTCATGGGACAGAAGATCCTGGAGACGGTGTGGCCTTGGAAGAGGTAAGGCTTGAGGCTGGCAGTCTTCTGAGCCTATGTCACGAAAGGCCCAGAGGAGTCTAAGGGAAGGGGCCGCACACATGTGCTGGTTTACCTAATGGCTCTGCAGTTGCATCAACTTGGGACACACACAGCACTTGCAAAGGAATTGAGCTCTGTTGACTTCAACAAGAATGTGGAGCCTTTTCCTAGGAGTTTTCTCAGGGTCTGCAAGATGGACCTCAACTCTTAGAGGACGTACCACCAGCAGCTCCTTGTCGGCAGAGAGAGCCAGGAGTGGTCTGAAGAGAGGACAGGGGCCCTTGCAGGACCAGAACTTTGAGGTCTGAGAGCCTTGGGCCTGAGCTGAGATCTAACCCGGACCACTGGACCTAGCCTTCTGTGACAAAGGGGAATATGAAAGAGAGTCACGTGGAAATGAGGTTCCCCGAGATATGGAAGTGTTCCAGAACCTTCGTTGCGTGGTAGATGATCTGGAGCCAAGCTCACTGTGGTGTGTGTGGCTCTGAGCATTAAGGCAACGCTGGAGGGTAACCCTGACCAGCAGAGCTTGGAGTGCTTCTTGTCTCTTCCTGTTCTACCTCAGTTGTTTTATCCCTTCCAGGGAGAAGAAAGGACCCTCGGGAGAGTAGCAGACAGAATGCCGTGGTCTGAAGGAGGATGAAGGGACCGGCACTCAGTCTAACATCATATGACAATAGGAACGTCCTATGCAATAAAGGGCATTTCCCAAACCTTTCCTGGATGTTTTAGTTAATGACATTTTTCTATCTATGCATCTATCTATCAGTCATCTACATCTGTATCTTTCAAGGTTTGTGAACAAGCTTTCACATAAGCACTAGAGACGTCCGCCAGCATTTTCCAGAAGGAGGCCTGGAAATTGCTGGGGACTCCTCACAAATAGGGAACGGCCACATCCCCTGCCACAAAGACTATGCGCGTGGCCCTCCTGACGTACTCCCACTCTCTCTCTGAATTTCCCAAGGTCTGAGATGAGGGTGCTGGCTGGAGGCAATGATCGCGGGCAGGCTGAATCTTCTCCAGATTCTGATTCTCTTCCTGGGCCTATCGTCCTCAAGCACAGTCTCCATGTCCCTGGTCACACTGATCTCTCTCCTTCAGTCCTTCCCTCCCTCTCTCTCCTGCCTCCCAGTGCAAAGAATACTTTTTTACATTTGAGACGACATTTATTTTTTGTGCACAGAATTCTCACCTGTTCTACTGTGGCCTCTGTTTTGAACATTCCAAAGCTGAGAATTTTCTTTTTTTCTCCCTCATTTCTGCTGAGTCTTTACCTTCCTAATGCAGTGAACTCAGAGTGCCTAGCTGACTGGAGGGGGAAAAAAATCCAGGGAGCAAAGAGAAATAATTAAAAAAGTATCAGTTAATTTTTCATAGTGTTATCCAACTATATATTTTTAAAATTTTGGATTAATATTAGGAATATACTCTTTATAAAAAACTGAATTATCGGGCTTCCCTGGTGGAGCAGTCGTTAAGAATATGCCTGCGAATGCAGGGGACATGGGTTCGAGCCCTGGTCTGGGAAGATCCCACGTGCCACGGAGTAACTAAGCCCGCGCGCCACAACTACTGAGCCTGCGCTCTAGAGCCCGTGTGCCACATCAACCGAGCCCACGTGCCACAACTACGGAAGCCTGCGTGCCTAGAGCCCGTGCTCCGCAACAAGAGAAGCCACTGCAATGAGAAGCCCGTGCACCACAGCCAAGAGGAGCCCCCGCTCACTGCAACTAGAGAACGCCCGCTAGCAGCAACAAAGACCCAATGCAGCCCCAAATAAATTAATTAATTTTTAAAAATTGAATTATTTTCAAGGGGACAATGTATAAAAGTACAATAAAAACCGCCCTTCATAACCCCCCAACCCCTCTCTCAAGATGGAATCGATATGCTGTGATACAATTTATAGTCGTAGTACTACTCCTCCTCCCACCGCAGCCAAAATCC
Source organism: Mesoplodon mirus (assembly GCF_964341445.2). NCBI lineage: Eukaryota > Metazoa > Chordata > Mammalia > Artiodactyla > Ziphiidae > Mesoplodon > Mesoplodon mirus. The sequence goes on along the minus strand of NW_028295698.1, from coordinate 1,072,937 downwards.
TCTGAGCCCGGTGCAGCAGCTTCCTTTCACAATGCTAGGACCCGCCACAAGACACATGATAATCCCTTTGGACATTTCAAGGAGCAGCACCAAGGGAACAGTACCTGGGAAATGTCACTGACAGCTCAGAATATCCATGGCATTTCTAGGGCCTCGGCACTGCTCTCGCTCTGGGAATGAAGGTCCAAAAAGCACATTGGAGAATGTTCGTAATTGTAAACAAGCTCCACCTTTGAAACACAATCTAGATAGAACCAAATATACAAGCCTGCACAATGGATGAAGCCAACGTCTTCTCCATGATTGCCCTTCTGACAACTTTGTTGTCTCCTCAACCATAAAAGGTGAACTTCAAACTCACGACCTTGCCTTGTCACCAGAAACATCCAAGCTTGGATCACTCTTTCTAAGACCAGATATTTGCTCTGTGAACTATTAGAGACTTGTCACATACACAGAAGTAGAACAGGATTATTTCTATCTACCTGGGGACCTGGAGACTTTCACATTGCTCCTGTTAAAACTCTCAGAACACCAAAACTTTACCTACAAAGGGTTCAAGCTATGACACTCCCAATTTTCACAAACCTCCTCATCTCTTGTGAGTCACATGCAGCCAATTCCAGGAATTGAAAACATGGTTGTGAGGATGAAACTGACTTTGGGGCTCCCCTTGGATATGGTCTTCCAGACTTACCAAAAGGCCATTAAGAGGACGGTTTACCCCACCTCAGGGAAACCCGAGGCAGTACTTGCAGTCAAGGGCTGGCCATGGCTTCTGAGCTACATCCAGAAAGAATTTCATACTGTACCTGGATCTGCTGAAGCCATTTCTGACTGTCCGAGAGCCAGCATGTACCGCTCCTCAACTGCCTCCATTGTGGATCATCAGTAGGGCTTTCAGATTTACTAAATAAAAATACAGGATACCCAGTTAAACTTGAACTTCACATGAATAGTAAGTCATCACTTTTAGTATAAGTAGATCCTATGTACTATTTGGGGCATACTTATCTTCAAAATATACTCGTTGTTTTTCTGACATTCATATTTAACGGAACAGCCTATATTTTATCTGTCAACCCTACTCATCAGAAATGATGGAGTCTTATAGAGATGCAAGAGATGCCTCAGAGCATCCTCAGCTTTTACTTCTATGTCCTGGACAGTGAGCACGAGCTTCCCACTCACATTAATTGGCTATAATGGAGTATATTCTCCATTTTAGAGCCTTTTGTACTTGTCATTGTTATCATCTTCCTTATTTTAAAGAGAGGTTTATTTTTTTTCCAAACTTAATAGCTCATCCAAAAGTATTTGGAAGTTCATTCGACAAGGGAAAAACAACATGATTCTGAAAAGTGAAGGAAACTGCCTGGTGTTTAGTAAAGAAGTATTAGGGAGATTGAAAAAGCCAAACTTAATAAGCAAATCTCTCCAAGGGTATTTTCAGAGCTTGATACCCTCCCACACCCTGAAAATATTATTACATCAAGAAGGTAGAACCTGCTAACCAAATGTAAGGCTCCCATATGATTCTATCAAACTGAGGATGCTTCTTTACTAAGCAGTCAGCACACTTGCTGCCCCAGGGACCTTGGCAGTTGCAATACAGAGCTCTTCCCTTTGGGATGGAAACAGCAAGTTTTCCTGTGGTCTACACGCTGGCCCCAAAAATACTACGCTCCCAATACTTGTCAACTTTAAGTATTTTTCTACATATCTCCATTTTTCTGTTACTATTTGGACTACATCCTAGCCTTGACATTACATAAATTGCATTCAAGAAGCTATTTTTAAAAGTTGGTAGGAAATCTTAAATCTATAGCTTACAGTCCCTGGCTTACTTTCATCCAGGTGCATAAGGGTTTTTAAAAGTAGTCAGGTTTGGGGCCTCCCTGGTGGCGCGGTGGTTGAGAGTCCGCCTGCCGATGCAGGGGATACGGGTTCGTGCCCCGGTATGGGAGGACCCCATATGCCGCGGAGCGGCTGGGCCCGTGAGCCATGGCCACTGGGCCTGCGCGTCCGGAGCCTGTGCTCCGCAACGGGAGAGGCCACAACAGTGAGAGGCCCGCATACAGCAAAAAAAAAAAAAAAAAAAAAAAAAAAAAAAAAAAAAAAAATGTAGTCAGGTTTGTTACCCCGTATCACAGCCCCACGCTTTTGTCAGAGATACAAAAATGGAACATGGTATTTAAGGTTTTAGTTGCCAAATCATCAAGCCTCCCAGACAGAGGCAATAGAGCAAAATGATTACAGAGGCATGGATTTTGATTTGCTCCAGTGTCTTGGGCAAGTCACTTGGCCTCTGTATTTATTTGTACTTATCTGCCCTTTTCTGTCCCTTGGGAGTTATAATTGTACCTAGTCCATGGGTATGTTGTACAAATGATCTGTAAAGTAGTTAGAAGAAACCGACACAGAGTAAGCACTCCACAGACATTGGCTATTAGCTACTGGAAATATTTCTCCATGAAACAGATGACTTTATCAGTGGATGACTCGGTGGGAGACAGTGAATCACAGAATCACAGCATGTTGAAAGTGACCTAGTTCACACTCTTATGTGAAAAAAAGAAAAGTGTGCATGCGTAGAAAATGTCTGAAAGTTTACATAACGAATAGTTCATCATGTTAACTTTGAGGATTAGAATAAATCAGGAAAGGAGGAAAGAAAAACTTGAGTGTCATTCAATTTCTACATCATTTGTGTTTCTATACTGAGACTCTGAATACACTGGAAGTGCAATTTTTTTTTAACGTGGCGGGATAAAGGTTTTCAAGTTCTCCTGATACATCCATATTATTATTTCAGAATTGCTGGCATTTCTTGCCATCTTCGGATCTACACCCATTTGAGTCAGTGGGCCATTCTGGACGGAGGAGATAATAGAGCAGAAGTGAAGTGAGAGAAAAGGAGAGAAAAGATTTTCTCTTTTCTCTTCAAAGAGGAAAGGTCTTTGGAATGGGAACAACTCACAACCAAACTTTGGGGAAAGGATGTGATGGAAAACGAGACAAACATCCTACCCCTGTGATGAGAAGGATTCCCTGGGCTCGATGGAGCGAGGTCACAGGTGGCTGGACAAGGAAACCAACTAGGGAGAAACACACACAAGTGCAGGGCAAACACCCCGAGGCCACTCAGCCTGACTCCATGCAAACATGTGTCCAGCAGCCAGCCCTTCACCTGTGGCTCCCCAGCAAGACAGGTACCTCGGGGGTGCCAACTCATTCTGAGTCCATTATGCCTGGTCATTCATAAACCGCTGTCTAACTTGTGAGGAATAACCTCTCAATGTTTATGAGGAAATTGGGGAAGGAGATTGGAAGGTTACTTAAATGGAAAAAAAAAAAAGAGTTCAGGAAGGCAGGATGGTAGAGAGAAAAGAAAAGGACCTTAAAAGATGGAAAGGATTTGCCAAAGAAGAGAAAGAAAAAGAAATGATTCCGAATGGGTTAACCTGCACCTAGGAAGCTAAGGAAGATTATTGATGTGTGAAGACTATGGAATAAAATGAATAAAATTTATCAGAAGTTGCTGAGACTATGGTAAGAAGCATGATTATCAAATTATGAATTGGCTGAAATGGCATTCTAGGGGGACACTAGGAAGGGGAAACAAATGTTCATGAGATGACAGTGGCAGGTGGAAAGTTGTTTCAGGGGAAGATCAGTCTTGCAGAGTGTGTATCAGAGGAGGGCAAGTGTGAGCAAGCAAGGAAATACTAAGTGTATACGGTTCCTTCACTGAGTGCACCCAGCCCCGTGGTCAGCCTTGAGAACAAGCAGGACTTCAGGTACTGGAGCTACATTTCATTCATCAAGACTTGAGAAGACACCCTTAACTCAGGTCTTCTCTTCAAACTCCATCTTTCCTTCTTGACCTTCATTTGGCCTCTTCCCTCACCCTCAAGCTGTGGACTAAGGCCACAAGAGCAAGATGGGTCACTAGTGTCCTCCATCCCCTAGCGACTGTGCTTCACATCAGTGGAGTACCGAAGGCAATAACCAAGTAACGGACACAAGAGTGTATGAAGACGAAGAGATTCTGATAAGGCTTTCTGTGACAGTGTGGGCCGAGTCAGCTGTATATGCCTGCTATCACCTGAAGGATGAGCAGCCTTAGGGGAGAAGTGCTCAGAAGGCAGAGCCTGGCTCTCTAGAGGCTCTGCGTCCTCACAGCCCACTCCAAGACCTCAGTTGCAGCTTCGGCCCCCAATCTCTCTCCCTCTGCCTACTCACAGTTTCTGAAGTCTTCTTTCCTCCACATTTCTCTTGAGAGGTGGGGGAGGAAGATGAGGTTCAGGCCAGCTCAGACTCCCCTGGGATCCCAGCAGGATGCCTATCATGAACCTCCCACCTTCTAGGAAGCTCCTAAGATCTCCACACTTGGGGGAGGTTTCATTTCATCTGTGCTTCAAATTGCTGGCTGGAGATGGCCTGTTGGAAGGTGGCTAAAAGCAAGTAGGAATCTTCGGGCAGCCTGGCCCTTCTCGACTGTCAGACATCTTCAGGGATATTCTAGGAAACGTTGTTTGTTCTAGAGAAGGGAGGGAAACAATCCAATTGTCCAATAATGCTTGAATGGAAAATAAATGATGCTATACGCATGTGATGAAATAATATCAAACAGTCAAAAATCAAAGACCTAGATCTATATGGACTGATGTGGATAAATCTTGAAAAGATTATATTGATTGAAAGAAAATAAGATGAAGAATCTTAGATTATGATAACAGGTATGTAAGTATTTAAATATTTAAATCAATTCAACATATTGCTTCTATATATAGAGATGCAAGAAAATAAACTTTATCCAAAGAACACATTATTTACATTTAATATGTTCATTTATCTAGGAAACCCAAAAGAACCCACAGATAAACTAGCAGGAACTAATAAGACGGTTCAACAAGGCACACACATACAAGATCAATACATTTAAAAAATCAATCAGGCTCCTCTACACTGGCGATAATAATTTAGAAACTGTAAAAGAAAATAAGAAAAAAAGAAGATCTAAAAAGAGTCACAAGAGCCATATAAATTATTTAGAGCTAAGCATACGTAAAAGTAACTATAACTAACAAACTGAGTACGACCACTTAAACTCCGCCCAACCCAAGGATTAAAAAACGCCTGTTCTTACTTTATGAGAACAGGCCCTCTTCTTAAGTAGCAGATCAGTAAGTGAGAGTGAATCAAAGAAACACAGCATTTGAAAAGTCAGCTAGGCCAAGCCTCTCGATCGCACAGACAGAAGCTGAAGCCCAGACAGGTTGAGTTACTTGGTAAAGGGCCCAAGGTCCTGACTCAAGGACTAGCATTTTTCACTAATTCGTAAGATACAGTCAAATTCAGTACCTTGGAAAGAGATGGGAAAAAATGAAGAAATCAATTATATAGTTACTCATCTTTAAGTAGAGAAATAGCCGTGACAAAATTACAGGTATTGAGGGAAAATTGAAGCGCAGAGTTTAAAATGTCAATAATCCACAGGGAAACTGGAGACCATTTAAAATATTCATATTAAATCTCTATATAAGACATTAAAAGATCTCCAATCAAAATGTTCATTTTATAATAGATATGGTATGATACAATTTATAATAGATGTGGTATGAACCTTTCCCTTTCATGGGAAAGGTTCGGCTGGGAAACAGGAATTGTTCTTGAAAACGGGGCCTGTGCTATTGCAGAGACTGTGCTGAACCTAGGTCAACAGAATGCTCCGATGTCATCATTGAGGTCACAGAATCCTGCTGTGCGCCTGGCAACCTTGGAAACTTAACAGCCCTGGTGAGCACTAGGCAGCACTGCTGGTTCAATAAGTGGTACCAGTTTTTCAGCCATTTAGGCGACTTGACTATTTTTATTTGTATTGAATCATTTCAACGGATTGCCCAAGAGCCAACAAGGGCCAACCTGTAGGGAAGAGGAGGAGTTGGACATCTCTCGAGGCATCTTCTAAGGGAGACTTCTAGTTGGTATGATGAAACGGCGACAAAAGAGGAAACATCTGGAAAATGAAGAGTCCCAGGAAACTGCCGAGAACGGAGGAGGTATGTGGGGGGCAACTTGGCTGGGGCACATGGGTTTCTGCCAAACTGAACCTTCTCTAGGAAGCGGGGGACTGAGAACGTGTCACCTGTGAAGCAGGGAGCGAGAGACCTTGTCTCACTGATGCTGCCGTATCCATCCGGAGCGTCCCTGTGGTGTGAGACGGCACAGAACGGCCAGATGCCCCCTGGGAGATGGGAGGTCAGCTCCGCTGCTCTGAGGACTCTCTCCTGGGGCTGCCGGGCCTGGAGCTTTGTCGGACTCACAGCAGGCTGCATCCTGCTTGCACAGACCTAGAGGTGCAGCTTTTCTCAGTCCCCGATTTCTCTCTTATTCTCTTGGATCTTTCGCTGGGGTCATGAGGTGGGGGATGTGAAGGATGCAAGGATGCTGAGACCCATGAGTTGCTCGGCCTCTTTTACCAAAGTGGAAAGAGAAGCCCCATGAGTTGAAGACCCTGTTGAAAAATATCTTGACAAGTGGAATGCAGTTCGAAAGACGATTGTTTGCCTAGGGATGGTGTCATATTGAAAGCAAGGAGGTTTTATTCCTTCAACAGGAACAATTTCCCAAAGGAGACCAAGGGAAGGGAAGGGCTTTCCAGAGACTGAGACCGCGTGGTCAAGGGTGAGAAATGTCCTCAGGGTCCTGCGGGGAGCTCTGAGAGCCACGGGCCACGTGGTGCCTGCGTGCATTAAATGTAGGCGAGTAGCTTGCCCTGGGAGGGGGTGGTCACCCCAGAGATCCAGCTAGAGGTCTCTGCCCCAGATTAGAGCCCAGTAGCTCCTACCAGGCCCAGGGCCCTGGAGACTGTAGGATGGGCCCTGGGAGCGGAGGTCTAGACAGCAGGCAGATTTTCAGGCAGTGGCTGGGACAGGCTGGGGAAGGCAATGACTGCCCCTGACCATTCAGAATATTTTTCTCTATGTTCCTGTGTGTGTGTGCGGGGGTGGGGGGCGGAGGGGGTAGTGCAGAGAAGAGCAGGATGAATGGGGGTAGAGTGCTTATCAGATATAAACTCTGCGTGGTACAGTTCTTGTCACCCTGCCTGGACCTGGCTGACACTCGGTGTATGTAAGAGTGTATACAGAACTCTTGTTAGGGGTGTTTTATGAGACAGTAACTCATACACCCATGTACACTCTGATACAGCAAAAATATCATACACCCCACATATAACTTCCGTATTAAACCACACACAGCACATGGAGGTATATACACGCATCCCTCCTGTACTACATTCTCATACAACCCACCTGTATCACAATCCTCTCCTCCAACACCAAACGCTGGAGATGAGATATGTATATAGACACACACACTATATATATAGGACACACACACACACACACTATATATATATATCTCCTCAACTCTCGCACAAACACACCTAACTTCAGCCATCTCTAAATACCTCTAAAAGAACCAGTCACGTGTCATACACACCACACTTGTAACACATTCTTGAGTAATGCCAGACTCGCTTTGTACAAACCACAGTAAACCACAGTCTCACTAACCCATGTCAGGGTTGCCAGAGAAAATATGGGCTATCCAGTTCAATTTGAATTCCAGATAAACAACAAGTAATTTTTCAGTATCAGTATGTCCCAAATATTGTATGGGCCATACTTACACTAAAACTAAGTAAGAACAAATACTGCATGGGAATACTTACACTAAAAAATTATTCTGGGTTTATCTGAAACTGAAATTTAACTGGGTGCCCTGTATTTTTCTTCGCTTAGTCTGGCAACCCTTATATACTTACCACCAGCTCAGGTATTATATATTTATTGTAGTTTTGTTTAGTGTGTGTCTTCCCCTACTAGAATGTGCAGCGTTACCAGAGACTACAACAATGGAAGAGTGCCGGATACACAGGAGTAGCTGCTTACTGAATCTTGGTGAATGAATGAATGAACACACACCATAAATACAAGCCACACCATGTAATGAGGAAAAGTTACATGTCCCAGAATTCCTGACTTGTGAACAGAAACCATGCACACAAAGGCCACAGACACAGATAAGACACATCTCCACCGTGCTCCCCATGCCAACCCCACACTTACCACAGACTTAACTGATACACATCACTCACTCTTCCCACATACTCACGGTCACCACCGAGGCCTACATTACCAACAAGACAGTGACAGAGTAAGTACTGATTTGAATTAAATACTGGAGTATCCACTGGGAACCACACTCTCAACTGTGTGTATTCACTGCACCTGACACGTGCCAGACACTCGGTAAGTATTTGTGGACAGAGGACTGATGAACCCACCCTGAGCCTTTCATTCCTCCCTCAGGAATCTCTAAGTCACAAGAGGATCCCCCTCACCTTGGATCCACTGTGGTGGCCAAAGGCTGCAGCCCAGGGGCAGGGGAGGTCTCCTCTGCCTCTACATACTTCTCTTGTGCTTCTTCTCGGCGCAAGCTCATCTACGCTGGTAAGGGCGCGGGGTTCCTCAGGTGAGGGGGTGCTTGGCTGTGAGGCAGGAGGCACACAGATCCCAGGGAGGCTGAGAGGAACCCCAGGGTCATCAGAGGTGATGAGGGCTCTGTGGAGGAGCCTGGGCAGGATGGCTGAGCTGTTACGAGGGCGTGGATCCCAGCTGAGTCTGGGGCGGGGGTGTGTGAATCCTGGTACTACCATGGTGGCGAAGTCAAGGAGCAGGGGCCGGAAAGGTCTGGGCTTGAGGTGGAGGGAAGAGGGACCAGATTAAGCATCTTCAGAGGAAAATGTAGGCTTTGTCTTTGCCTTTGCTTCCCGAGAAGGACAGAGTTCTACATCATAGATCTCCAGCCTGAGAGCAGGACCATCCAGCTCAGGTCCACACAGCTCACACATACATCCGCCCTCCAGGCACAACCCTTCTCAGTGCACACAGAAACCCCAAGCACCACAGCCCCATTCCACAAGGAATGCACCACCGATATTCCCAAAATCACACTCCTCGTCGTACACGCATCCACCAGCGTCGCTCACATACCACAGCCCTCACCACCATACTCCACACCCCTGTATACAGACACCGCTCCAGTATCCCCCCACACGCACAAGAAAAGCCCACAGATGACACCAGATACACCACTCCGTCCTACGGCCAACGGACACCAAGCTCACGACATAGCTACGTCATGCAAATGTCCCTCTCTCGTCTACCACACCTGCTCCCTCAGCTTCTGGCACGGCCCATGCATGTTATTATGTTTTTAATTTCCTTTTTCAGGAATCCGGAGATCACATCGAGACACTGCCCAGCCTAAAGCACCCCTAGCCCAGGTTCAGGAAAAAGGGGAGACTGCTCCCCCATCACACTGTGTCTCCTCCTCACCCTCTTCACCCTGTAAGCACTATCTGCACCCAGACAAAGAGGAAAGGGGCATGAAAATATACTACATGCAGGTACAAGTGAACAAGGGTGTCGCTGTCTCCTGGAAGACAAAGAAACCCTTGGAGTTGCCTGAAAAGCAGCTGACGATAGAAGAAGTGACCCTTCCTGAGGATGCGTGCACAGTAGGCACTTGCCCCTCTGATGTGTTCACCGAAAGCCTCCTGTCTGACAGTGAGCCCACTGGGGAGGAGAAAGAGTATGAGGAAAGGGCAGAGCCAGGCAGCCCATCAGGGTCACCTGCAGTCCAGGAGACACCCAGGGCCAAGACACCGGCCTGGATGGTGACCATGGAGACCGGCTTCAGGTGCATGGCCTGCTGCCGGGTCTTCCACACCTCGGAGATCCTCCAGCAGCACGTGAAGGGCGGCGTCCTGGAGGGCTTCGGCTGCCGTGTCTTTCATCTCAACATCGCCCAGTGGATGGCCAATGTGGAATTCGAGAGCACCCCTGAGGAGGAGGGCAGTGTGGAACCCGAGACCAACTCTGAGGACGAGGAGGACGAGGAGGACGAGGAAGAGAAGCTAGAAGGCCCCAGCCCGAAGAGACCCCGCAGGCAGGGTCTTTTCTCTCTTTTGAGTTCCACACAGCAACTGAGATTCATGGGACAGAAGATCCTGGAGACGGTGTGGCCTTGGAAGAGGTAAGGCTTGAGGCTGGCAGTCTTCTGAGCCTATGTCACGAAAGGCCCAGAGGAGTCTAAGGGAAGGGGCCGCACACATGTGCTGGTTTACCTAATGGATCTGCAGTTGCATCAACTTGGGACACACACAGCACTTGCAAAGGAATTGAGCTCTGTTGACTTCAACAAGAATGTGGAGCCTTTTCCTAGGAGTTTTCTCAGGGTCTGCACGATGGACCTCAACTCTTAGAGGACGTACCACCAGCAGCTCCTTGTCGGCAGAGAGAGCCAGGAGTGGTCTGAAGAGAGGACAGGGGCCCTTGCAGGACCAGAACTTTGAGGTCTGAGAGCCTTGGGCCTGAGCTGAGATCTAACCCGGACCACTGGACCTAGCCTTCTGTGACAAAGGGGAATATGAAAGAGAGTCACGTGGAAATGAGATTCCCCGAGATATGGAAATGTTCCAGAACCTTCGTTGCGTGGTAGTTGATCTGGAGCCAAGCTCACTGTGGTGTGTGTGGCTCTGAGCATTAAGGCAACGCTGGAGGGTAACCCTGACCAGCAGAGCTTGGAGTGCTTCTTGTCTCTTCCTGTTCTACCTCAGTTGTTTTATCCCTTCCAGGGAGAAGAAAGGACCCTCGGGAGAGTAGCAGACAGAATGCCGTGGTCTGAAGGAGGATGAAGGGACCGGCACTCAGTCTAACATCATATGACAATAGAAGCGTCCTATGCAATAAAGGGCATTTTCCAAACCTTTCCTGGAGCTTTTATTTAATGACATTTTTCTATCTATGCATCTATCTGTCATCTACATCTGTATCTTTCAAGGTTTGTGAACAAGCTTTCACATAAGCACTAGAGACGTCCGCCAGCATTTTCCAGAAGGAGGCCTGGAAATTGCTGGGGACTCCTCACAAATAGGGAACGGCCACAACCCCTGCCACACAGACTATGCGCGTGGCCCTCCTGACGTACTCCCACTCTCTCTCTGAATTTCCCAACGTCTGAGATGAGGGTGCTGGCTGGAGGCAATGATCGCGGGCAGGCTGAATCTTCTCCAGATTCTGATTCTCTTCCTGGGCCTATCGTCCTCAAGCACAGTCTCCATGTCCCTGGTCACACTGATCTCTCTCCTTCAGTCCTTCCCTCCCTCCCTCTCCTGCCTCCCAGTGCAAAGAATACTTTTTTACATTTGAGACGACATTTATTTTTTGTGCACAGAATTCTCACCTGTTCTACTGTGGCCTCTGTTTTGAACATTCCAAAGCTGAGAATTTTCTTTTTTTCTCCCTCATTTCTGCTGAGTCTTTACCTTCCTAATGCAGTGAACTCAGAGTGCCTAGCTGACTGGAGGGGGAAAAAAATCCAGGGAGCAAAGAGAAATAATAAAAAAAGTATCAGTTAATTTTTCATAGTGTTATCCAACTATATATTTTTAAAATTTTGGATTAATATTAGGAATATACTCTTTATAAAAAACTGAATTATCGGGCTTCCCTGGTGGAGCAGTCGTTAAGAATATGCCTGCGAATGCAGGGGACATGGGTTCGAGCCCTGGTCTGGGAAGATCCCACGTGCCACGGAGTAACTAAGCCCGCGCGCCACTACTACTGAGCCTGCGCTCTAGAGCCCGTGTGCCACATCAACCGAGCCCACGTGCCACAACTACGGAAGCCTGCGTGCCTAGAGCCCGTGCTCCGCAACAAGAGAAGCCACTGCAATGAGAAGCCCGTGCACCACAGCCAAGAGGAGCCCCCGCTCACTGCAACTAGAGAACGCCCGCTAGCAGCAACAAAGACCCAATGCAGCCCCAAATAAATTAATTAATTTTTAAAAATTGAATTATTTTCAAGGGGACAATGTATAAAAGTACAATAAAAACCGCCCTTCATAACCCCCCAACCCCACTCTCAAGATGGAATCGATATGCTGTGATACAATTTATAGTCGTAGTACTACTCCTCCTCCCACCGCAGCCAAAATCCTCTGAGCCCGGTGCAGCAGCTTCCTTTCACAATGCTAGGACCCGCCACAAGACACATGATAATCCCTTTGGACATTTCAAGGAGCAGCACCAAGGGAACAGTACCTGGGAAATGTCACTGACAGCTCAGAATATCCATGGCATTTCTAGGGCCTCGGCACTGCTCTCGCTCTGGGAATGAAGGTCCAAAAAGCACATTGGAGAATGTTCGTAATTGTAAACAAGCTCCACCTTTGAAACACAATCTAGATAGAACCAAATATACAAGCCTGCACAATGGATGAAGCCAACGTCTTCTCCATGATTGCCCTTCTGACAACTTTGTTGTCTCCTCAACCATAAAAGGTGAACTTCAAACTCACGACCTTGCCTTGTCACCAGAAACATCCAAGCTTGGATCACTCTTTCTAAGACCAGATATTTGCTCTGTGAACTATTAGAGACTTGTCACATACACAGAAGTAGAACAGGATTATTTCTATCTACCTGGGGACCTGGAGACTTTCACATTGCTCCTGTTAAAACTCTCAGAACACCAAAACTTTACCTACAAAGGGTTCAAGCTATGACACTCCCAATTTTCACAAACCTCCTCATCTCTTGTGAGTCACATGCAGCCAATTCCAGGAATTGAAAACATGGTTGTGAGGATGAAACTGACTTTGGGGCTCCCCTTGGATATGGTCTTCCAGACTTACCAAAAGGCCATTAAGAGGACGGTTTACCCCACCTCAGGGAAACCCGAGGCAGTACTTGCAGTCAAGGGCTGGCCATGGCTTCTGAGCTACATCCAGAAAGAATTTCATACTGTACCTGGATCTGCTGAAGCCATTTCTGACTGTCCGAGAGCCAGCATGTACCGCTCCTCAACTGCCTCCATTGTGGATCATCAGTAGGGCTGTCAGATTTACTAAATAAAAATACAGGATACCCAGTTAAACTTGAACTTCACATGAATAGTAAGTCATCACTTTTAGTATAAGTAGATCCTATGTACTATTTGGGGCATACTTATCTTCAAAATATACTCGTTGTTTTTCTGACATTCATATTTAATGGAACAGCCTATATTTTATCTGTCAACCCTACTCATCAGAAATGATGGAGTCTTATAGAGATGCAAGAGATGCCTCAGAGCATCCTCAGCTTTTACTTCTATGTCCTGGACAGTGAGCACGAGCTTCCCACTCACATTAATTGGCTATAATGGAGTATATTCTCCATTTTAGAGCCTTTTGTACTTGTCATTGTTATCATCTTCCTTATTTTAAAGAGAGGTTTATTTTTTTCCAAACTTAATAGCTCATCCAAAAGTATTTGGAAGTTCATTCGACAAGGGAAAAACAACATGATTCTGAAAAGTGAAGGAAACTGCCTGGTGTTTAGTAAAGAAGTATTAGGGAGATTGAAAAAGCCAAACTTAATAAGCAAATCTCTCCAAGGGTATTTTCAGAGCTTGATACCCTCCCACACCCTGAAAATATTATTACATCAAGAAGGTAGAACCTGCTAACCAAATGTAAGGCTCCCATATGATTCTATCAAACTGAGGATGCTTCTTTACTAAGCAGTCAGCACACTTGCTGCCCCAGGGACCTTGGCAGTTGCAATACAGAGCTCTTCCCTTTGGGATGGAAACAGCAAGTTTTCCTGTGGTCTACACGCTGGCCCCAAAAATACTACGCTCCCAATACTTGTCAACTTTAAGTATTTTTCTACATATCTCCATTTTTCTGTTACTATTTGGACTACATCCTAGCCTTGACATTACATAAATTGCATTCAAGAAGCTATTTTTAAAAGTTGGTAGGAAATCTTAAATCTATAGCTTACAGTCCCTGGCTTACTTTCATCCAGGTGCATAAGGGTTTTCAAAAGTAGTCAGGTTTGTTACCCCGTATCACAGCCCCACGCTTTTGTCACAGATACAAAAATGGAACATGGTATTTAAGGTTTTAGTTGCCAAATCATCAAGCCTCCCAGACAGAGGCAATAGAGCAAAATGATTACAGAGGCATGGATTTTGATTTGCTCCAGTGTCTTGAGCAAGTCACTTGGCCTCTGTATTTATTTGTACTTATCTGCCCTTTTCTGTCCCTTGGGAGTTATAATTGTACCTAGTCCATGGGTATGTTGTACAAATGATCTGTAAAGTAGTTAGAAGAAACCGACACAGAGTAAGCACTCCACAGACATTGGCTATTAGCTACTGGAAATATTTCTCCATGAAACAGATGACTTTATCAGTGGATGACTCGGTGGGAGACAGTGAATCACAGAATCACAGCATGTTGAAAGTGACCTAGTTCACACTCTTATGTGAAAAAAAGAAAAGTGTGCATGCGTAGAAAATGTCTGAAAGTTTACATAACGAATAGTTCATCATGTTAACTTTGAGGATTAGAATAAATCAGGAAAGGAGGAAAGAAAAACTTGAGTGTCATTCAATTTCTACATCATTTGTGTTTCTATACTGAGACTCTGAATACACTGGAAGTGCAATTTTTTTTTAACGTGGCGGGATAAAGGTTTTCAAGTTCTCCTGATACATCCGTATTATTATTTCAGAATTGCTGGCATTTCTTGCCATCTTCGGATCTACACCCATTTGAGTCAGTGGGCCATTCTGGACGGAGGAGATAATAGAGCAGAAGTGAAGTGAGAGAAAAGGAGAGAAAAGATTTTCTCTTTTCTCTTCAAAGAGGAAAGGTCTTTGGAATGGGAACAACTCACAACCAAACTTTGGGGAAAGGATGTGATGGAAAACGAGACAAACATCCTACCCCTGTGATGAGAAGGATTCCCTGGGCTCGATGGAGCGAGGTCACAGGTGGCTGGACAAGGAAACCAACTAGGGAGAAACACACACAAGTGCAGGGCAAACACCCCGAGGCCACTCAGCCTGACTCCATGCAAACATGTGTCCAGCAGCCAGCCCTTCACCTGTGGCTCCCCAGCAAGACAGGTACCTCGGGGGTGCCAACTCATTCTGAGTCCATTATGCCTGGTCATTCATAAACCGCTGTCTAACTTGTGAGGAATAACCTCTCAATGTTTATGAGGAAATTGGGGAAGGAGATTGGAAGGTTACTTAAATGGAAAAAAAAAAAAGAGTTCAGGAAGGCAGGATGGTAGAGAGAAAAGAAAAGGACCTTAAAAGATGGAAAGGATTTGCCAAAGAAGAGAAAGAAAAAGAAATGATTCCGAATGGGTTAACCTGCACCTAGGAAGCTAAGGAAGATTATTGATGTGTGAAGACTATGGAATAAAATGAATAAAATTTATCAGAAGTTGCTGAGACTATGGTAAGAAGCATGATTATCAAATTATGAATTGGCTGAAATGGCATTCTAGGGGGACACTAGGAAGGGGAAACAAATGTTCATGAGATGACAGTGGCAGGTGGAAAGTTGTTTCAGGGGAAGATCAGTCTTGCAGAGTGTGTATCAGAGGAGGGCAAGTGTGAGCAAGCAAGGAAATACTAAGTGTATACGGTTCCTTCACTGAGTGCACCCAGCCCCGTGGTCAGCCTTGAGAACAAGCAGGACTTCAGGTACTGGAGCTACATTTCATTCATCAAGACTTGAGAAGACACCCTTAACTCAGGTCTTCTCTTCAAACTCCATCTTTCCTTCTTGACCTTCATTTGGCCTCTTCCCTCACCCTCAAGCTGTGGACTAAGGCCACAAGAGCAAGATGGGTCACTAGTGTCCTCCATCCCCTAGCGACTGTGCTTCACATCAGTGGAGTACCGAAGGCAATAACCAAGTAACAGACACAAGAGTGTATGAAGACGAAGAGATTCTGATAAGGCTTTCTGTGACAGTGTGGGCCGAGTCAGCTGTATATGCCTGCTATCACCTGAAGGATGAGCAGCCTTAGGGGAGAAGTGCTCAGAAGGCAGAGCCTGGCTCTCTAGAGGCTCTGCGTCCTCACAGCCCACTCCAAGACCTCAGTTGCAGCTTCGGCCCCCAATCTCTCTCCCTCTGCCTACTCACAGTTTTTGAAGTCTTCTTTCCTCCACATTTCTCTTGAGAGGTGGGGGAGAAAGATGAGGTTCAGGCCAGCTCAGACTCCCCTGGGATCCCAGCAGGATGCCTATCATGAACCTCCCACCTTCTAGGAAGCTCCTAAGATCTCCACACTTGGGGGAGGTTTCATTTCATCTGTGCTTCAAATTGCTGGCTGGAGATGGCCTGTTGGAAGGTGGCTAAAAGCAAGTAGGAATCTTCGGGCAGCCTGGCCCTTCTCGACTGTCAGACATCTTCAGGGATATTCTAGGAAACGTTGTTTGTTCTAGAGAAGGGAGGGAAACAATCCAATTGTCCAATAATGCTTGAATGGAAAATAAATGATGCTATATGCATGTGATGAAATAATATCAAACAGTCAAAAATCAAAGACCTAGATCTATATGGACTGATGTGGATAAATCTTGAAAAGATTATATTGATTGAAAGAAAATAAGATGAAGAATCTTAGATTATGATAACAGGTATGTAAGTATTTAAATATTTAAATCAATTCAACATATTGCTTCTATATATAGAGATGCAAGAAAATAAACTTTATCCAAAGAACACATTATTTACATTTAATATGTTCATTTATCTAGGAAACCCAAAAGAACCCACAGATAAACTAGCAGGAACTAATAAGACGGTTCAACAAGGCACACACATACAAGATCAATACATTTAAAAAATCAATCAGGCTCCTCTACACTGGCGATAATAAATTAGAAACTGTAAAAGAAAATAAGAAAAAAAGAAGATCTAAAAAGAGTCACAAGAGCCATATAAATTATTTAGAGCTAAGCATACGTAAAAGTAACTATAACTAACAAACTGAGTACGACCACTTAAACTCCGCCCAACCCAAGGATTAAAAAACGCCTGTTCTTACTTTATGAGAACAGGCCCTCTTCTTAAGTAGCAGATCAGTAAGTGAGAGTGAATCAAAGAAACACAGCATTTGAAAAGTCAGCTAGGCCAAGCCTCTCGATCGCACAGACAGAAGCTGAAGCCCAGACAGGTTGAGTTACTTGGTAAAGGGCCCAAGGTCCTGACTCAAGGACTAGCATTTTTCACTAATTCGTAAGATACAGTCAAATTCAGTACCTTGGAAAGAGATGGGAAAAAATGAAGAAATCAATTATATAGTTACTCATCTTTAAGTACAGAAATAGCCGTGACAAAATTACAGGTATTGAGGGAAAATTGAAGCGCAGAGTTTAAAATGTCAATAATCCACAGGGAAACTGGAGACCATTTAAAATATTCATATTAAATCTCTATATAAGACATTAAAAGATCTCCAATCAAAATGTTCATTTTATAATAGATATGGTATGATACAATTTATAATAGATGTGGTATGAACCTTTCCCTTTCATGGGAAAGGTTCGGCTGGGAAACAGGAATTGTTCTTGAAAACGGGGCCTGTGCTATTGCAGAGACTGTGCTGAACCTAGGTCAACAGAATGCTCCGATGTCATCATTGAGGTCACAGAATCCTGCTGTGCGCCTAGCAACCTTGGAAACTTAACAGCCCTGGTGAGCACTAGGCAGCACTGCTGGTTCAATAAGTGGTACCAGTTTTTCAGCCATTTAGGCGACTTGACTATTTTTATTTGTATTGAATCATTTCAACGGATTGCCCAAGAGCCAACAAGGGCCAACCTGTAGGGAAGAGGAGGAGTTGGACATCTCTCGAGGCATCTTCTAAGGGAGACTTCTAGTTGGTATGATGAAACGGCGACAAAAGAGGAAACATCTGGAAAATGAAGAGTCCCAGGAAACTGCCGAGAACGGAGGAGGTATGTGGGGGGCAACTTGGCTGGGGCACATGGGTTTCTGCC
This sequence comes from Mesoplodon mirus, assembly GCF_964341445.2. Lineage (NCBI taxonomy): Eukaryota > Metazoa > Chordata > Mammalia > Artiodactyla > Ziphiidae > Mesoplodon > Mesoplodon mirus. Next base: position 1,055,004 of record NW_028295698.1, on the reverse strand, counting down.
AAACTGAACCTTCTCTAGGAAGCGGGGGACTGAGAACGTGTCACCTGTGAAGCAGGGAGCGAGAGACCTTGTCTCACTGATGCTGCCGTATCCATCCGGAGCGTCCCTGTGGTGTGAGACGGCACAGAACGGCCAGATGCCCCCTGGGAGATGGGAGGTCAGCTCCGCTGCTCTGAGGACTCTCTCCTGGGGCTGCCGGGCCTGGAGCTTTGTCGGACTCACAGCAGGCTGCATCCTGCTTGCACAGACCTAGAGGTGCAGCTTTTCTCAGTCCCCGATTTCTCTCTTATTCTCTTGGATCTTTCGCTGGGGTCATGAGGTGGGGGATGTGAAGGATGCAAGGATGCTGAGACCCATGAGTTGCTCGGCCTCTTTTACCAAAGTGGAAAGAGAAGCCCCATGAGTTGAAGACCCTGTTGAAAAATATCTTGACAAGTGGAATGCAGTTCGAAAGACGATTGTTTGCCTAGGGATGGTGTCATATTGAAAGCAAGGAGGTTTTATTCCTTCAACAGGAACAATTTCCCAAAGGAGACCAAGGGAAGGGAAGGGCTTTCCAGAGACTGAGACCGCGTGGTCAAGGGTGAGAAATGTCCTCAGGGTCCTGCGGGGAGCTCTGAGAGCCACGGGCCACGTGGTGCCTGCGTGCATTAAATGTAGGCGAGTAGTTTTCCCTGGGAGGGGGTGGTCACCGCAGAGATCCAGCTAGAGGTCTCTGCCCCAGATTAGAGCCCAGTAGCTCCTACCAGGCCCAGGGCCCTGGAGACTGTAGGATGGGCCCTGGGAGCGGAGGTCTAGACAGCAGGCAGATTTTCAGGCAGTGGCTGGGACAGGCTGGGGAAGGCAATGACTGCCCCTGACCATTCAGAATATTTTTCTCTATGTTCCTGTGTGTGTGTGGGGGGGGTGGGGGGCGGAGGGTGTAGTGCAGAGAAGAGCAGGATGAATGGGGGTAGAGTGCTTATCAGATATAAACTCTGCGTGGTACAGTTCTTGTCACCCTGCCTGGACCTGGCTGACACTCGGTGTATGTAAGAGTGTATACAGAACTCTTGTTAGGGGTGTTTTATGAGACAGTAACTCATACACCCATGTACACTCTGATACAGCAAAAATATCATACACCCCACATATAACTTCCGTATTAAACCACACACAGCACATGGAGGTATATACACGCATCCCTCCTGTACTACATTCTCATACAACCCACCTGTATCACAATCCTCTCCTCCAACACCAAACGCTGGAGATGAGATATGTATATAGACACACACACTATATATATAGGACACACACACACACACACTATATATATATATCTCAACTCTCGCACAAACACACCTAACTTCAGCCATCTCTAAATACCTCTAAAAGAACCAGTCACGTGTCATACACACCACACTTGTAACACATTCTTGAGTAATGCCAGACCCGCTTTGTACAAACCACAGTAAACCACAGTCTCACTAACCCATGTCAGGGTTGCCAGAGAAAATATGGGCTATCCAGTTCAATTTGAATTCCAGATAAACAACAAGTAATTTTTCAGTATCAGTATGTCCCAAATATTGTATGGGCCATACTTACACTAAAACTAAGTAAGAACAAATACTGCATGGGAATACTTACACTAAAAAATTATTCTGGGTTTATCTGAAACTGAAATTTAACTGGGTGCCCTGTATTTTTCTTCGCTTAGTCTGGCAACCCTTATATACTTACCACCAGCTCAGGTATTATATATTTATTGTAGTTTTGTTTAGTGTGTGTCTTCCCCTACTAGAATGTGCAGCGTTACCAGAGACTACAACAATGGAAGAGTGCCGGATACACAGGAGTAGCTGCTTACTGAATCTTGGTGAATGAATGAATGAACACACACCATAAATACAAGCCACACCATGTAATGAGGAAAAGTTACATGTCCCAGAATTCCTGACTTGTGAACAGAAACCATGCACACAAAGGCCACAGACACAGATAAGACACATCTCCACCGTGCTCCCCATGCCAACCCCACACTTACCACAGACTTAACTGATACACATCACTCACTCTTCCCACATACTCACGGTCACCACCGAGGCCTACATTACCAACAAGACAGTGACAGAGTAAGTACTGATTTGAATTAAATACTGGAGTATCCACTGGGAACCACACTCTCAACTGTGTGTATTCACTGCACCTGACACGTGCCAGACACTCGGTAAGTATTTGTGGACAGAGGACTGATGAACCCACCCTGAGCCTTTCATTCCTCCCTCAGGAATCTCGAAGTCACAAGAGGATCCCCCTCACCTTGGATCCACTGTGGTGGCCAAAGGCTGCAGCCCAGGGGCAGGGGAGGTCTCCTCTGCCTCTACATACTTCTCCTGTGCTTCTTCTCGGCGCAAGCTCATCTACGCTGGTAAGGGCGCGGGGTTCCTCAGGTGAGGGGGTGCTTGGCTGTGAGGCAGGAGGCACACAGATCCCAGGGAGGCTGAGAGGAACCCCAGGGTCATCAGAGGTGATGAGGGCTCTGTGGAGGAGCCTGGGCAGGATGGCTGAGCTGTTACGAGGGTGTGGATCCCAGCTGAGTCTGGGGCGGGGGTGTGTGAATCCTGGTACTACCATGGTGGCGAAGTCAAGGAGCAGGGGCCGGAAAGGTCTGGGCTTGAGGTGGAGGGAAGAGGGACCAGATTAAGCATCTTCAGAGGAAAATGTAGGCTTTGTCTTTGCCTTTGCTTCCCGAGAAGGACAGAGTTCTACATCATAGATCTCCAGCCTGAGAGCAGGACCATCCAGCTCAGGTCCACACAGCTCACACATACATCCGCCCTCCAGGCACAACCCTTCTCAGTGCACACAGAAACCCCAAGCACCACAGCCCCATTCCACAAGGAATGCACCACCGATATTCCCAAAATCACACTCCTCGTCGTACACGCATCCACCAGCGTCGCTCACATACCACAGCCCTCACCACCATACTCCACACCCCTGTATACAGACACCGCTCCAGTATCCCCCCACACGCACAAGAAAAGCCCACAGATGACACCAGATACACCACTCCGTCCTACGGCCAACGGACACCAAGCTCACGACATAGCTACGTCATGCAAATGTCCCTCTCTCGTCTACCACACCTGCTCCCTCAGCTTCTGGCACGGCCCATGCATGTTATTATGTTTTTAATTTCCTTTTTCAGGAATCCGGAGATCACATCGAGACACTGCCCAGCCTAAAACACCCCTAGCCCAGGTTCAGGAAAAAGGGGAGACTGCTCCCCCATCACACTGTGTCTCCTCCTCACCCTCTTCACCCTGTAAGCACTATCTGCACCCAGACAAAGAGGAAAGGGGCATGAAAATATACTACATGCAGGTACAAGTGAACAAGGGTGTCGCTGTCTCCTGGAAGACAAAGAAACCCTTGGAGTTGCCTGAAAAGCAGCTGACGATAGAAGAAGTGACCCTTCCTGAGGATGCGTGCACAGTAGGCACTTGCCCCTCTGATGTGTTCACCGAAAGCCTCCTGTCTGACAGTGAGCCCACTGGGGAGGAGAAAGAGTATGAGGAAAGGGCAGAGCCAGGCAGCCCATCAGGGTCACCTGCAGTCCAGGAGACACCCAGGGCCAAGACACCGGCCTGGATGGTGACCATGGAGACCGGCTTCAGGTGCATGGCCTGCTGCCGGGTCTTCCACACCTCGGAGATCCTCCAGCAGCACGTGAAGGGCGGCGTCCTGGAGGGCTTCGGCTGCCGTGTCTTTCATCTCAACATCGCCCAGTGGATGGCCAATGTGGAATTCGAGAGCACCCCTGAGGAGGAGGGCAGTGTGGAACCCGAGACCAACTCTGAGGACGAGGAGGACGAGGAGGACGAGGAAGAGAAGCTAGAAGGCCCCAGCCCGAAGAGACCCCGCAGGCAGGGTCTTTTCTCTCTTTTGAGTTCCACACAGCAACTGAGATTCATGGGACAGAAGATCCTGGAGACGGTGTGGCCTTGGAAGAGGTAAGGCTTGAGGCTGGCAGTCTTCTGAGCCTATGTCACGAAAGGCCCAGAGGAGTCTAAGGGAAGGGGCCGCACACATGTGCTGGTTTACCTAATGGCTCTGCAGTTGCATCAACTTGGGACACACACAGCACTTGCAAAGGAATTGAGCTCTGTTGACTTCAACAAGAATGTGGAGCCTTTTCCTAGGAGTTTTCTCAGGGTCTGCACGATGGACCTCAACTCTTAGAGGACGTACCACCAGCAGCTCCTTGTCGGCAGAGAGAGCCAGGTGTGGTCTGAAGAGAGGACAGGGGCCCTTGCAGGACCAGAACTTTGAGGTCTGAGAGCCTTGGGCCTGAGCTGAGATCTAACCCGGACCACTGGACCTAGCCTTCTGTGACAAAGGGGAATATGAAAGAGAGTCACGTGGAAATGAGGTTCCCCGAGATATGGAAGTGTTCCAGAACCTTCGTTGCGTGGTAGTTGATCTGGAGCCAAGCTCACTGTGGTGTGTGTGGCTCTGAGCATTAAGGCAACGCTGGAGGGTAACCCTGACCAGCAGAGCTTGGAGTGCTTCTTGTCTCTTCCTGTTCTACCTCAGTTGTTTTATCCCTTCCAGGGAGAAGAAAGGACCCTCGGGAGAGTAGCAGACAGAATGCCGTGGTCTGAAGGAGGATGAAGGGACCGGCACTCAGTCTAACATCATATGACAATAGAAGCGTCCTATGCAATAAAGGGCATTTTCCAAACCTTTCCTGGAGCTTTTATTTAATGACATTTTTCTATCTATGCATCTATCTGTCATCTACATCTGTATCTTTCAAGGTTTGTGAACAAGCTTTCACATAAGCACTAGAGACGTCCGCCAGCATTTTCCAGAAGGAGGCCTGGAAATTGCTGGGGACTCCTCACAAATAGGGAACGGCCACAACCCCTGCCACACAGACTATGCGCGTGGCCCTCCTGACGTACTCCCACTCTCTCTCTGAATTTCCCAAGGTCTGAGATGAGGGTGCTGGCTGGAGGCAATGATCGCGGGCAGGCTGAATCTTCTCCAGATTCTGATTCTCTTCCTGGGCCTATCGTCCTCAAGCACAGTCTCCATGTCCCTGGTCACACTGATCTCTCTCCTTCAGTCCTTCCCTCCCTCCCTCTCCTGCCTCCCAGTGCAAAGAATACTTTTTTACATTTGAGACGACATTTATTTTTTGTGCACAGAATTCTCACCTGTTCTACTGTGGCCTCTGTTTTGAACATTCCAAAGCTGAGAATTTTCTTTTTTTCTCCCTCATTTCTGCTGAGTCTTTACCTTCCTAATGCAGTGAACTCAGAGTGCCTAGCTGACTGGAGGGGGAAAAAAATCCAGGGAGCAAAGAGAAATAATAAAAAAAGTATCAGTTAATTTTTCATAGTGTTATCCAACTATATATTTTTAAAATTTTGGATTAATATTAGGAATATACTCTTTATAAAAAACTGAATTATCGGGCTTCCCTGGTGGAGCAGTCGTTAAGAATATGCCTGCGAATGCAGGGGACATGGGTTCGAGCCCTGGTCTGGGAAGATCCCACGTGCCACGGAGTAACTAAGCCCGCGCGCCACAACTACTGAGCCTGCGCTCTAGAGCCCGTGTGCCACATCAACCGAGCCCACGTGCCACAACTACGGAAGCCTGCATGCCTAGAGCCCGTGCTCCGCAACAAGAGAAGCCACTGCAATGAGAAGCCCGTGCACCACAGCCAAGAGGAGCCCCCGCTCACTGCAACTAGAGAACGCCCGCTAGCAGCAACAAAGACCCAATGCAGCCCCAAATAAATTAATTAATTTTTAAAAATTGAATTATTTTCAAGGGAACAATGTATAAAAGTACAATAAAACCCCCCTTCATAACCCCCCAACCCCACTCTCAAGATGGAATCGATATGCTGTGATACAATTTATAGTCGTAGTACTACTCCTCCTCCCACCGCAGCCAAAATCCTCTGAGCCCGGTGCAGCAGCTTCCTTTCACAATGCTAGGACCCGCCACAAGACACATGATAATCCCTTTGGACATTTCAAGGAGCAGCACCAAGGGAACAGTACCTGGGAAATGTCACTGACAGCTCAGAATATCCATGGCATTTCTAGGGCCTCGGCACTGCTCTCGCTCTGGGAATGAAGGTCCAAAAAGCACATTGGAGAAGGTTCGTAATTGTAAACAAGCTCCACCTTTGAAACACAATCTAGATAGAACCAAATATACAAGCCTGCACAATGGATGAAGCCAACGTCTTCTCCATGATTGCCCTTCTGACAACTTTGTTGTCTCCTCAACCATAAAAGGTGAACTTCAAACTCATGACCTTGCCTTGTCACCAGAAACATCCAAGCTTGGATCACTCTTTCTAAGACCAGATATTTGCTCTGTGAACTATTAGAGACTTGTCACATACACAGAAGTAGAACAGGATTATTTCTATCTACCTGGGGACCTGGAGACTTTCACATTGCTCCTGTTAAAACTCTCAGAACACCAAAACTTTACCTACAAAGGGTTCAAGCTATGACACTCCCAATTTTCACAAACCTCCTCATCTCTTGTGAGTCACATGCAGCCAATTCCAGGAATTGAAAACATGGTTGTGAGGATGAAACTGACTTTGGGGCTCCCCTTGGATATGGTCTTCCAGACTTACCAAAAGGCCATTAAGAGGACGGTTTACCCCACCTCAGGGAACCCCGAGGCAGTACTTGCAGTCAAGGGCTGGCCATGGCTTCTGAGCTACATCCAGAAAGAATTTCATACTGTACCTGGATCTGCTGAAGCCATTTCTGACTGTCCGAGAGCCAGCATGTACCGCTCCTCAACTGCCTCCATTGTGGATCATCAGTAGGGCTGTCAGATTTACTAAATAAAAATACAGGATACCCAGTTAAACTTGAACTTCACATGAATAGTAAGTCATCACTTTTAGTATAAGTAGATCCTATGTACTATTTGGGGCATACTTATCTTCAAAATATACTCGTTGTTTTTCTGACATTCATATTTAACGGAACAGCCTATATTTTATCTGTCAACCCTACTCATCAGAAATGATGGAGTCTTATAGAGATGCAAGAGATGCCTCAGAGCATCCTCAGCTTTTACTTCTATGTCCTGGACAGTGAGCACGAGCTTCCCACTCACATTAATTGGCTATAATGGAGTATATTCTCCATTTTAGAGCCTTTTGTACTTGTCATTGTTATCATCTTCCTTATTTTAAAGAGAGGTTTATTTTTTTCCAAACTTAATAGCTCATCCAAAAGTATTTGGAAGTTCATTCGACAAGGGAAAAACAACATGATTCTGAAAAGTGAAGGAAACTGCCTGGTGTTTAGTAAAGAAGTATTAGGGAGATTGAAAAAGCCAAACTTAATAAGCAAATCTCTCCAAGGGTATTTTCAGAGCTTGATACCCTCCCACACCCTGAAAATATTATTACATCAAGAAGGTAGAACCTGCTAACCAAATGTAAGGCTCCCATATGATTCTATCAAACTGAGGATGCTTCTTTACTAAGCAGTCAGCACACTTGCTGCCCCAGGGACCTTGGCAGTTGCAATACAGAGCTCTTCCCTTTGGGATGGAAACAGCAAGTTTTCCTGTGGTCTACACGCTGGCCCCAAAAATACTACGCTCCCAATACTTGTCAACTTTAAGTATTTTTCTACATATCTCCATTTTTCTGTTACTATTTGGACTACATCCTAGCCTTGACATTACATAAATTGCATTCAAGAAGCTATTTTTAAAAGTTGGTAGGAAATCTTAAATCTATAGCTTACAGTCCCTGGCTTACTTTCATCCAGGTGCATAAGGGTTTTCAAAAGTAGTCAGGTTTGTTACCCCGTATCACAGCCCCACGCTTTTGTCAGAGATACAAAAATGGAACATGGTATTTAAGGTTTTAGTTGCCAAATCATCAAGCCTCCCAGACAGAGGCAATAGAGCAAAATGATTACAGAGGCATGGATTTTGGTTTGCTCCAGTGTCTTGGGCAAGTCACTTGGCCTCTGTATTTATTTGTACTTATCTGCCCTTTTCTGTCCCTTGGGAGTTATAATTGTACCTAGTCCATGGGTATGTTGTACAAATGATCTGTAAAGTAGTTAGAAGAAACCGACACAGAGTAAGCACTCCACAGACATTGGCTATTAGCTACTGGAAATATTTCTCCATGAAACAGATGACTTTATCAGTGGATGACTCGGTGGGAGACAGTGAATCACAGAATCACAGCATGTTGAAAGTGACCTAGTTCACACTCTTATGTGAAAAAAAGAAAAGTGTGCATGCGTAGAAAATGTCTGAAAGTTTACATAACGAATAGTTCATCATGTTAACTTTGAGGATTAGAATAAATCAGGAAAGAAGGAAAGAAAAACTTGAGTGTCATTCAATTTCTACATCATTTGTGTTTCTATACTGAGACTCTGAATACACTGGAAGTGCAATTTTTTTTTAACGTGGCGGGATAAAGGTTTTCAAGTTCTCCTGATACATCCGTATTATTATTTCAGAATTGCTGGCATTTCTTGCCATCTTCGGATCTACACCCATTTGAGTCAGTGGGCCATTCTGGACGGAGGAGATAATAGAGCAGAAGTGAAGTGAGAGAAAAGGAGAGAAAAGATTTTCTCTTTTCTCTTCAAAGAGGAAAGGTCTTTGGAATGGGAACAACTCACAACCAAACTTTGGGGAAAGGATGTGATGGAAAACGAGACAAACATCCTACCCCTGTGATGAGAAGGATTCCCTGGGCTCGATGGAGCGAGGTCACAGGTGGCTGGACAAGGAAACCAACTAGGGAGAAACACACACAAGTGCAGGGCAAACACCCCGAGGCCACTCAGCCTGACTCCATGCAAACATGTGTCCAGCAGCCAGCCCTTCACCTGTGGCTCCCCAGCAAGACAGGTACCTCGGGGGTGCCAACTCATTCTGAGTCCATTATGCCTGGTCATTCATAAACCGCTGTCTAACTTGTGAGGAATAACCTCTCAATGTTTATGAGGAAATTGGGGAAGGAGATTGGAAGGTTACTTAAATGGAAAAAAAAAAAAGAGTTCAGGAAGGCAGGATGGTAGAGAGAAAAGAAAAGGACCTTAAAAGATGGAAAGGATTTGCCAAAGAAGAGAAAGAAAAAGAAATGATTCCGAATGGGTTAACCTGCACCTAGGAAGCTAAGGAAGATTATTGATGTGTGAAGACTATGGAATAAAATGAATAAAATTTATCAGAAGTTGCTGAGACTATGGTAAGAAGCATGATTATCAAATTATGAATTGGCTGAAATGGCATTCTAGGGGGACACTAGGAAGGGGAAACAAATGTTCATGAGATGACAGTGGCAGGTGGAAAGTTGTTTCAGGGGAAGATCAGTCTTGCAGAGTGTGTATCAGAGGAGGGCAAGTGTGAGCAAGCAAGGAAATACTAAGTGTATACGGTTCCTTCACTGAGTGCACCCAGCCCCGTGGTCAGCCTTGAGAACAAGCAGGACTTCAGGTACTGGAGCTACATTTCATTCATCAAGACTTGAGAAGACACCCTTAACTCAGGTCTTCTCTTCAAACTCCATCTTTCCTTCTTGACCTTCATTTGGCCTCTTCCCTCACCCTCAAGCTGTGGACTAAGGCCACAAGAGCAAGATGGGTCACTAGTGTCCTCCATCCCCTAGCGACTGTGCTTCACATCAGTGGAGTACCGAAGGCAATAACCAAGTAACAGACACAAGAGTGTATGAAGACGAAGAGATTCTGATAAGGCTTTCTGTGACAGTGTGGGCCGAGTCAGCTGTATATGCCTGCTATCACCTGAAGGATGAGCAGCCTTAGGGGAGAAGTGCTCAGAAGGCAGAGCCTGGCTCTCTAGAGGCTCTGCGTCCTCACAGCCCACTCCAAGACCTCAGTTGCAGCTTCGGCCCCCAATCTCTCTCCCTCTGCCTACTCACAGTTTTTGAAGTCTTCTTTCCTCCACATTTCTCTTGAGAGGTGGGGGAGGAAGATGAGGTTCAGGCCAGCTCAGACTCCCCTGGGATCCCAGCAGGATGCCTATCATGAACCTCCCACCTTCTAGGAAGCTCCTAAGATCTCCACACTTGGGGGAGGTTTCATTTCATCTGTGCTTCAAATTGCTGGCTGGAGATGGCCTGTTGGAAGGTGGCTAAAAGCAAGTAGGAATCTTCGGGCAGCCTGGCCCTTCTCGACTGTCAGACATCTTCAGGGATATTCTAGGAAACGTTGTTTGTTCTAGAGAAGGGAGGGAAACAATCCAATTGTCCAATAATGCTTGAATGGAAAATAAATGATGCTATATGCATGTGATGAAATAATATCAAACAGTCAAAAATCAAAGACCTAGATCTATATGGACTGATGTGGATAAATCTTGAAAAGATAATATTGATTGAAAGAAAATAAGATGAAGAATCTTAGATTATGATAACAGGTATGTAAGTATTTAAATATTTAAATCAATTCAACATATTGCTTCTATATATAGAGATGCAAGAAAATAAACTTTATCCAAAGAACACATTATTTACATTTAATATGTTCATTTATCTAGGAAACCCAAAAGAACCCACAGATAAACTAGCAGGAACTAATAAGACGGTTCAACAAGGCACACACATACAAGATCAATACATTTAAAAAATCAATCAGGCTCCTCTACACTGGCGATAATAAATTAGAAACTGTAAAAGAAAATAAGAAAAAAAGAAGATCTAAAAAGAGTCACAAGAGCCATATAAATTATTTAGAGCTAAGCATACGTAAAAGTAACTATAACTAACAAACTGAGTACGACCACTTAAACTCCGCCCAACCCAAGGATTAAAAAACGCCTGTTCTTACTTTATGAGAACAGGCCCTCTTCTTAAGTAGCAGATCAGTAAGTGAGAGTGAATCAAAGAAACACAGCATTTGAAAAGTCAGCTAGGCCAAGCCTCTCGATCGCACAGACAGAAGCTGAAGCCCAGACAGGTTGAGTTACTTGGTAAAGGGCCCAAGGTCCTGACTCAAGGACTAGCATTTTTCACTAATTCGTAAGATACAGTCAAATTCAGTACCTTGGAAAGAGATGGGAAAAAATGAAGAAATCAATTATATAGTTACTCATCTTTAAGTAGAGAAATAGCCGTGACAAAATTACAGGTATTGAGGGAAAATTGAAGCGCAGAGTTTAAAATGTCAATAATCCACAGGGAAACTGGAGACCATTTAAAATATTCATATTAAATCTCTATATAAGACATTAAAAGATCTCCAATCAAAATGTTCATTTTATAATAGATATGGTATGATACAATTTATAATAGATGTGGTATGAACCTTTCCCTTTCATGGGAAAGGTTCGGCTGGGAAACAGGAATTGTTCTTGAAAACGGGGCCTGTGCTATTGCAGAGACTGTGCTGAACCTAGGTCAACAGAATGCTCCGATGTCATCATTGAGGTCACAGAATCCTGCTGTGCGCCTGGCAACCTTGGAAACTTAACAGCCCTGGTGAGCACTAGGCAGCACTGCTGGTTCAATAAGTGGTACCAGTTTTTCAGCCATTTAGGCGACTTGACTATTTTTATTTGTATTGAATCATTTCAACGGATTGCCCAAGAGCCAACAAGGGCCAACCTGTAGGGAAGAGGAGGAGTTGGACATCTCTCGAGGCATCTTCTAAGGGAGACTTCTAGTTGGTATGATGAAACGGCGACAAAAGAGGAAACATCTGGAAAATGAAGAGTCCCAGGAAACTGCCGAGAACGGAGGAGGTATGTGGGGGGCAACTTGGCTGGGGCACATGGGTTTCTGCCAAACTGAACCTTCTCTAGGAAGCGGGGGACTGAGAACGTGTCACCTGTGAAGCAGGGAGCGAGAGACCTTGTCTCACTGATGCTGCCGTATCCATCCGGAGCGTCCCTGTGGTGTGAGACGGCACAGAACGGCCAGATGCCCCCTGGGAGATGGGAGGTCAGCTCCGCTGCTCTGAGGACTCTCTCCTGGGGCTGCCGGGCCTGGAGCTTTGTCGGACTCACAGCAGGCTGCATCCTGCTTGCACAGACCTAGAGGTGCAGCTTTTCTCAGTCCCCGATTTCTCTCTTATTCTCTTGGATCTTTCGCTGGGGTCATGAGGTGGGGGATGTGAAGGATGCAAGGATGCTGAGACCCATGAGTTGCTCGGCCTCTTTTACCAAAGTGGAAAGAGAAGCCCCATGAGTTGAAGACCCTGTTGAAAAATATCTTGACAAGTGGAATGCAGTTCGAAAGACGATTGTTTGCCTAGGGATGGTGTCATATTGAAAGCAAGGAGGTTTTATTCCTTCAACAGGAACAATTTCCCAAAGGAGACCAAGGGAAGGGAAGGGCTTTCCAGAGACTGAGACCGCGTGGTCAAGGGTGAGAAATGTCCTCAGGGTCCTGCGGGGAGCTCTGAGAGCCACGGGCCACGTGGTGCCTGCGTGCATTAAATGTAGGCGAGTAGCTTGCCCTGGGAGGGGGTGGTCACCCCAGAGATCCAGCTAGAGGTCTCTGCCCCAGATTAGAGCCCAGTAGCTCCTACCAGGCCCAGGGCCCTGGAGACTGTAGGATGGGCCCTGGGAGCGGAGGTCTAGACAGCAGGCAGATTTTCAGGCAGTGGCTGGGACAGGCTGGGGAAGGCAATGACTGCCCCTGACCATTCAGAATATTTTTCTCTATGTTCCTGTGTGTGTGTGCGGGGGTGGGGGGCGGAGGGGGTAGTGCAGAGAAGAGCAGGATGAATGGGGGTAGAGTGCTTATCAGATATAAACTCTGCGTGGTACAGTTCTTGTCACCCTGCCTGGACCTGGCTGACACTCGGTGTATGTAAGAGTGTATACAGAACTCTTGTTAGGGGTGTTTTATGAGACAGTAACTCATACACCCATGTACACTCTGATACAGCAAAAATATCATACACCCCACATATAACTTCCGTATTAAACCACACACAGCACATGGAGGTATATACACGCATCCCTCCTGTACTACATTCTCATACAACCCACCTGTATCACAATCCTCTCCTCCAACACCAAACGCTGGAGATGAGATATGTATATAGACACACACACTATATATATAGGACACACACACACACACACTATATATATATATCTCCTCAACTCTCGCACAAACACACCTAACTTCAGCCATCTCTAAATACCTCTAAAAGAACCAGTCACATGTCATACACACCACACTTGTAACACATTCTTGAGTAATGCCAGACCCGCTTTGTACAAACCACAGTAAACCACAGTCTCACTAACCCATGTCAGGGTTGCCAGAGAAAATATGGGCTATCCAGTTCAATTTGAATTCCAGATAAACAACAAGTAATTTTTCAGTATCAGTATGTCCCAAATATTGTATGGGCCATACTTACACTAAAACTAAGTAAGAACAAATACTGCATGGGAATACTTACACTAAAAAATTATTCTGGGTTTATCTGAAACTGAAATTTAACTGGGTGCCCTGTATTTTTCTTCGCTTAGTCTGGCAACCCTTATATACTTACCACCAGCTCAGGTATTATATATTTATTGTAGTTTTGTTTAGTGTGTGTCTTCCCCTACTAGAATGTGCAGCGTTACCAGAGACTACAACAATGGAAGAGTGCCGGATACACAGGAGTAGCTGCTTACTGAATCTTGGTGAATGAATGAATGAACACACACCATAAATACAAGCCACACCATGTAATGAGGAAAAGTTACATGTCCCAGAATTCCTGACTTGTGAACAGAAACCATGCACACAAAGGCCACAGACACAGATAAGACACATCTCCACCGTGCTCCCCATGCCAACCCCACACTTACCACAGACTTAACTGATACACATCACTCACTCTTCCCACATACTCACGGTCACCACCGAGGCCTACATTACCAACAAGACAGTGACAGAGTAAGTACTGATTTGAATTAAATACTGGAGTATCCACTGGGAACCACACTCTCAACTGTGTGTATTCACTGCACCTGACACGTGCCAGACACTCGGTAAGTATTTGTGGACAGAGGACTGATGAACCCACCCTGAGCCTTTCATTCCTCCCTCAGGAATCTCGAAGTCACAAGAGGATCCCCCTCACCTTGGATCCACTGTGGTGGCCAAAGGCTGCAGCCCAGGGGCAGGGGAGGTCTCCTCTGCCTCTACATACTTCTCCTGTGCTTCTTCTCGGCGCAAGCTCATCTACGCTGGTAAGGGCGCGGGGTTCCTCAGGTGAGGGGGTGCTTGGCTGTGAGGCAGGAGGCACACAGATCCCAGGGAGGCTGAGAGGAACCCCAGGGTCATCAGAGGTGATGAGGGCTCTGTGGAGGAGCCTGGGCAGGATGGCTGAGCTGTTACGAGGGTGTGGATCCCAGCTGAGTCTGGGGCGGGGGTGTGTGAATCCTGGTACTACCATGGTGGCGAAGTCAAGGAGCAGGGGCCGGAAAGGTCTGGGCTTGAGGTGGAGGGAAGAGGGACCAGATTAAGCATCTTCAGAGGAAAATGTAGGCTTTGTCTTTGCCTTTGCTTCCCGAGAAGGACAGAGTTCTACATCATAGATCTCCAGCCTGAGAGCAGGACCATCCAGCTCAGGTCCACACAGCTCACACATACATCCGCCCTCCAGGCACAACCCTTCTCAGTGCACACAGAAACCCCAAGCACCACAGCCCCATTCCACAAGGAATGCACCACCGATATTCCCAAAATCACACTCCTCGTCGTACACGCATCCACCAGCGTCGCTCACATACCACAGCCCTCACCACCATACTCCACACCCCTGTATACAGACACCGCTCCAGTATCCCCCCACACGCACAAGAAAAGCCCACAGATGACACCAGATACACCACTCCGTCCTACGGCCAACGGACACCAAGCTCACGACATAGCTACGTCATGCAAATGTCCCTCTCTCGTCTACCACACCTGCTCCCTCAGCTTCTGGCACGGCCCATGCATGTTATTATGTTTTTAATTTCCTTTTTCAGGAATCCGGAGATCACATCGAGACACTGCCCAGCCTAAAGCACCCCTAGCCCAGGTTCAGGAAAAAGGGGAGACTGCTCCCCCATCACACTGTGTCTCCTCCTCACCCTCTTCACCCTGTAAGCACTATCTGCACCCAGACAAAGAGGAAAGGGGCATGAAAATATACTACATGCAGGTACAAGTGAACAAGGGTGTCGCTGTCTCCTGGAAGACAAAGAAACCCTTGGAGTTGCCTGAAAAGCAGCTGACGATAGAAGAAGTGACCCTTCCTGAGGATGCGTGCACAGTAGGCACTTGCCCCTCTGATGTGTTCACCGAAAGCCTCCTGTCTGACAGTGAGCCCACTGGGGAGGAGAAAGAGTATGAGGAAAGGGCAGAGCCAGGCAGCCCATCAGGGTCACCTGCAGTCCAGGAGACACCCAGGGCCAAGACACCGGCCTGGATGGTGACCATGGAGACCGGCTTCAGGTGCATGGCCTGCTGCCGGGTCTTCCACACCTCGGAGATCCTCCAGCAGCACGTGAAGGGCGGCGTCCTGGAGGGCTTCGGCTGCCGTGTCTTTCATCTCAACATCGCCCAGTGGATGGCCAATGTGGAATTCGAGAGCACCCCTGAGGAGGAGGGCAGTGTGGAACCCGAGACCAACTCTGAGGACGAGGAGGACGAGGAGGACGAGGAAGAGAAGCTAGAAGGCCCCAGCCCGAAGAGACCCCGCAGGCAGGGTCTTTTCTCTCTTTTGAGTTCCACACAGCAACTGAGATTCATGGGACAGAAGATCCTGGAGACGGTGTGGCCTTGGAAGAGGTAAGGCTTGAGGCTGGCAGTCTTCTGAGCCTATGTCACGAAAGGCCCAGAGGAGTCTAAGGGAAGGGGCCGCACACATGTGCTGGTTTACCTAATGGCTCTGCAGTTGCATCAACTTGGGACACACACAGCACTTGCAAAGGAATTGAGCTCTGTTGACTTCAACAAGAATGTGGAGCCTTTTCCTAGGAGTTTTCTCAGGGTCTGCACGATGGACCTCAACTCTTAGAGGACGTACCACCAGCAGCTCCTTGTCGGCAGAGAGAGCCAGGTGTGGTCTGAAGAGAGGACAGGGGCCCTTGCAGGACCAGAACTTTGAGGTCTGAGAGCCTTGGGCCTGAGCTGAGATCTAACCCGGACCACTGGACCTAGCCTTCTGTGACAAAGGGGAATATGAAAGAGAGTCACGTGGAAATGAGGTTCCCCGAGATATGGAAGTGTTCCAGAACCTTCGTTGCGTGGTAGTTGATCTGGAGCCAAGCTCACTGTGGTGTGTGTGGCTCTGAGCATTAAGGCAACGCTGGAGGGTAACCCTGACCAGCAGAGCTTGGAGTGCTTCTTGTCTCTTCCTGTTCTACCTCAGTTGTTTTATCCCTTCCAGGGAGAAGAAAGGACCCTCGGGAGAGTAGCAGACAGAATGTCGTGGTCTGAAGGAGGATGAAGGGACCGGCACTCAGTCTAACATCATATGACAATAGAAGCGTCCTATGCAATAAAGGGCATTTTCCAAACCTTTCCTGGAGCTTTTATTTAATGACATTTTTCTATCTATGCATCTATCTGTCATCTACATCTGTATCTTTCAAGGTTTGTGAACAAGCTTTCACATAAGCACTAGAGACGTCCGCCAGCATTTTCCAGAAGGAGGCCTGGAAATTGCTGGGGACTCCTCACAAATAGGGAACGGCCACAACCCCTGCCACACAGACTATGCGCGTGGCCCTCCTGACGTACTCCCACTCTCTCTCTGAATTTCCCAAGGTCTGAGATGAGGGTGCTGGCTGGAGGCAATGATCGCGGGCAGGCTGAATCTTCTCCAGATTCTGATTCTCTTCCTGGGCCTATCGTCCTCAAGCACAGTCTCCATGTCCCTGGTCACACTGATCTCTCTCCTTCAGTCCTTCCCTCCCTCCCTCTCCTGCCTCCCAGTGCAAAGAATACTTTTTTACATTTGAGACGACATTTATTTTTTGTGCACAGAATTCTCACCTGTTCTACTGTGGCCTCTGTTTTGAACATTCCAAAGCTGAGAATTTTCTTTTTTTCTCCCTCATTTCTGCTGAGTCTTTACCTTCCTAATGCAGTGAACTCAGAGTGCCTAGCTGACTGGAGGGGGAAAAAAATCCAGGGAGCAAAGAGAAATAATAAAAAAAGTATCAGTTAATTTTTCATAGTGTTATCCAACTATATATTTTTAAAATTTTGGATTAATATTAGGAATATACTCTTTATAAAAAACTGAATTATCGGGCTTCCCTGGTGGAGCAGTCGTTAAGAATATGCCTGCGAATGCAGGGGACATGGGTTCGAGCCCTGGTCTGGGAAGATCCCACGTGCCACGGAGTAACTAAGCCCGCGCGCCACAACTACTGAGCCTGCGCTCTAGAGCCCGTGTGCCACATCAACCGAGCCCACGTGCCACAACTACGGAAGCCTGCATGCCTAGAGCCCGTGCTCCGCAACAAGAGAAGCCACTGCAATGAGAAGCCCGTGCACCACAGCCAAGAGGAGCCCCCGCTCACTGCAACTAGAGAACGCCCGCTAGCAGCAACAAAGACCCAATGCAGCCCCAAATAAATTAATTAATTTTTAAAAATTGAATTATTTTCAAGGGAACAATGTATAAAAGTACAATAAAACCCCCCTTCATAACCCCCCAACCCCACTCTCAAGATGGAATCGATATGCTGTGATACAATTTATAGTCGTAGTACTACTCCTCCTCCCACCGCAGCCAAAATCCTCTGAGCCCGGTGCAGCAGCTTCCTTTCACAATGCTAGGACCCGCCACAAGACACATGATAATCCCTTTGGACATTTCAAGGAGCAGCACCAAGGGAACAGTACCTGGGAAATGTCACTGACAGCTCAGAATATCCATGGCATTTCTAGGGCCTCGGCACTGCTCTCGCTCTGGGAATGAAGGTCCAAAAAGCACATTGGAGAAGGTTCGTAATTGTAAACAAGCTCCACCTTTGAAACACAATCTAGATAGAACCAAATATACAAGCCTGCACAATGGATGAAGCCAACGTCTTCTCCATGATTGCCCTTCTGACAACTTTGTTGTCTCCTCAACCATAAAAGGTGAACTTCAAACTCATGACCTTGCCTTGTCACCAGAAACATCCAAGCTTGGATCACTCTTTCTAAGACCAGATATTTGCTCTGTGAACTATTAGAGACTTGTCACATACACAGAAGTAGAACAGGATTATTTCTATCTACCTGGGGACCTGGAGACTTTCACATTGCTCCTGTTAAAACTCTCAGAACACCAAAACTTTACCTACAAAGGGTTCAAGCTATGACACTCCCAATTTTCACAAACCTCCTCATCTCTTGTGAGTCACATGCAGCCAATTCCAGGAATTGAAAACATGGTTGTGAGGATGAAACTGACTTTGGGGCTCCCCTTGGATATGGTCTTCCAGACTTACCAAAAGGCCATTAAGAGGACGGTTTACCCCACCTCAGGGAACCCCGAGGCAGTACTTGCAGTCAAGGGCTGGCCATGGCTTCTGAGCTACATCCAGAAAGAATTTCATACTGTACCTGGATCTGCTGAAGCCATTTCTGACTGTCCGAGAGCCAGCATGTACCGCTCCTCAACTGCCTCCATTGTGGATCATCAGTAGGGCTGTCAGATTTACTAAATAAAAATACAGGATACCCAGTTAAACTTGAACTTCACATGAATAGTAAGTCATCACTTTTAGTATAAGTAGATCCTATGTACTATTTGGGGCATACTTATCTTCAAAATATACTCGTTGTTTTTCTGACATTCATATTTAACGGAACAGCCTATATTTTATCTGTCAACCCTACTCATCAGAAATGATGGAGTCTTATAGAGATGCAAGAGATGCCTCAGAGCATCCTCAGCTTTTACTTCTATGTCCTGGACAGTGAGCACGAGCTTCCCACTCACATTAATTGGCTATAATGGAGTATATTCTCCATTTTAGAGCCTTTTGTACTTGTCATTGTTATCATCTTCCTTATTTTAAAGAGAGGTTTATTTTTTTCCAAACTTAATAGCTCATCCAAAAGTATTTGGAAGTTCATTCGACAAGGGAAAAACAACATGATTCTGAAAAGTGAAGGAAACTGCCTGGTGTTTAGTAAAGAAGTATTAGGGAGATTGAAAAAGCCAAACTTAATAAGCAAATCTCTCCAAGGGTATTTTCAGAGCTTGATACCCTCCCACACCCTGAAAATATTATTACATCAAGAAGGTAGAACCTGCTAACCAAATGTAAGGCTCCCATATGATTCTATCAAACTGAGGATGCTTCTTTACTAAGCAGTCAGCACACTTGCTGCCCCAGGGACCTTGGCAGTTGCAATACAGAGCTCTTCCCTTTGGGATGGAAACAGCAAGTTTTCCTGTGGTCTACACGCTGGCCCCAAAAATACTACGCTCCCAATACTTGTCAACTTTAAGTATTTTTCTACATATCTCCATTTTTCTGTTACTATTTGGACTACATCCTAGCCTTGACATTACATAAATTGCATTCAAGAAGCTATTTTTAAAAGTTGGTAGGAAATCTTAAATCTATAGCTTACAGTCCCTGGCTTACTTTCATCCAGGTGCATAAGGGTTTTCAAAAGTAGTCAGGTTTGTTACCCCGTATCACAGCCCCACGCTTTTGTCAGAGATACAAAAATGGAACATGGTATTTAAGGTTTTAGTTGCCAAATCATCAAGCCTCCCAGACAGAGGCAATAGAGCAAAATGATTACAGAGGCATGGATTTTGGTTTGCTCCAGTGTCTTGGGCAAGTCACTTGGCCTCTGTATTTATTTGTACTTATCTGCCCTTTTCTGTCCCTTGGGAGTTATAATTGTACCTAGTCCATGGGTATGTTGTACAAATGATCTGTAAAGTAGTTAGAAGAAACCGACACAGAGTAAGCACTCCACAGACATTGGCTATTAGCTACTGGAAATATTTCTCCATGAAACAGATGACTTTATCAGTGGATGACTCGGTGGGAGACAGTGAATCACAGAATCACAGCATGTTGAAAGTGACCTAGTTCACACTCTTATGTGAAAAAAAGAAAAGTGTGCATGCGTAGAAAATGTCTGAAAGTTTACATAACGAATAGTTCATCATGTTAACTTTGAGGATTAGAATAAATCAGGAAAGGAGGAAAGAAAAACTTGAGTGTCATTCAATTTCTACATCATTTGTGTTTCTATACTGAGACTCTGAATACACTGGAAGTGCAATTTTTTTTTAACGTGGCGGGATAAAGGTTTTCAAGTTCTCCTGATACATCCGTATTATTATTTCAGAATTGCTGGCATTTCTTGCCATCTTCGGATCTACACCCATTTGAGTCAGTGGGCCATTCTGGACGGAGGAGATAATAGAGCAGAAGTGAAGTGAGAGAAAAGGAGAGAAAAGATTTTCTCTTTTCTCTTCAAAGAGGAAAGGTCTTTGGAATGGGAACAACTCACAACCAAACTTTGGGGAAAGGATGTGATGGAAAACGAGACAAACATCCTACCCCTGTGATGAGAAGGATTCCCTGGGCTCGATGGAGCGAGGTCACAGGTGGCTGGACAAGGAAACCAACTAGGGAGAAACACACACAAGTGCAGGGCAAACACCCCGAGGCCACTCAGCCTGACTCCATGCAAACATGTGTCCAGCAGCCAGCCCTTCACCTGTGGCTCCCCAGCAAGACAGGTACCTCGGGGGTGCCAACTCATTCTGAGTCCATTATGCCTGGTCATTCATAAACCGCTGTCTAACTTGTGAGGAATAACCTCTCAATGTTTATGAGGAAATTGGGGAAGGAGATTGGAAGGTTACTTAAATGGAAAAAAAAAAAAGAGTTCAGGAAGGCAGGATGGTAGAGAGAAAAGAAAAGGACCTTAAAAGATGGAAAGGATTTGCCAAAGAAGAGAAAGAAAAAGAAATGATTCCGAATGGGTTAACCTGCACCTAGGAAGCTAAGGAAGATTATTGATGTGTGAAGACTATGGAATAAAATGAATAAAATTTATCAGAAGTTGCTGAGACTATGGTAAGAAGCATGATTATCA
Source organism: Mesoplodon mirus (assembly GCF_964341445.2). Lineage (NCBI taxonomy): Eukaryota > Metazoa > Chordata > Mammalia > Artiodactyla > Ziphiidae > Mesoplodon > Mesoplodon mirus. Next base: position 1,033,892 of record NW_028295698.1, on the reverse strand, counting down.
AATTATGAATTGGCTGAAATGGCATTCTAGGGGGACACTAGGAAGGGGAAACAAATGTTCATGAGATGACAGTGGCAGGTGGAAAGTTGTTTCAGGGGAAGATCAGTCTTGCAGAGTGTGTATCAGAGGAGGGCAAGTGTGAGCAAGCAAGGAAATACTAAGTGTATACGGTTCCTTCACTGAGTGCACCCAGCCCCGTGGTCAGCCTTGAGAACAAGCAGGACTTCAGGTACTGGAGCTACATTTCATTCATCAAGACTTGAGAAGACACCCTTAACTCAGGTCTTCTCTTCAAACTCCATCTTTCCTTCTTGACCTTCATTTGGCCTCTTCCCTCACCCTCAAGCTGTGGACTAAGGCCACAAGAGCAAGATGGGTCACTAGTGTCCTCCATCCCCTAGCGACTGTGCTTCACATCAGTGGAGTACCGAAGGCAATAACCAAGTAACAGACACAAGAGTGTATGAAGACGAAGAGATTCTGATAAGGCTTTCTGTGACAGTGTGGGCCGAGTCAGCTGTATATGCCTGCTATCACCTGAAGGATGAGCAGCCTTAGGGGAGAAGTGCTCAGAAGGCAGAGCCTGGCTCTCTAGAGGCTCTGCGTCCTCACAGCCCACTCCAAGACCTCAGTTGCAGCTTCGGCCCCCAATCTCTCTCCCTCTGCCTACTCACAGTTTTTGAAGTCTTCTTTCCTCCACATTTCTCTTGAGAGGTGGGGGAGGAAGATGAGGTTCAGGCCAGCTCAGACTCCCCTGGGATCCCAGCAGGATGCCTATCATGAACCTCCCACCTTCTAGGAAGCTCCTAAGATCTCCACACTTGGGGGAGGTTTCATTTCATCTGTGCTTCAAATTGCTGGCTGGAGATGGCCTGTTGGAAGGTGGCTAAAAGCAAGTAGGAATCTTCGGGCAGCCTGGCCCTTCTCGACTGTCAGACATCTTCAGGGATATTCTAGGAAACGTTGTTTGTTCTAGAGAAGGGAGGGAAACAATCCAATTGTCCAATAATGCTTGAATGGAAAATAAATGATGCTATATGCATGTGATGAAATAATATCAAACAGTCAAAAATCAAAGACCTAGATCTATATGGACTGATGTGGATAAATCTTGAAAAGATAATATTGATTGAAAGAAAATAAGATGAAGAATCTTAGATTATGATAACAGGTATGTAAGTATTTAAATATTTAAATCAATTCAACATATTGCTTCTATATATAGAGATGCAAGAAAATAAACTTTATCCAAAGAACACATTATTTACATTTAATATGTTCATTTATCTAGGAAACCCAAAAGAACCCACAGATAAACTAGCAGGAACTAATAAGACGGTTCAACAAGGCACACACATACAAGATCAATACATTTAAAAAATCAATCAGGCTCCTCTACACTGGCGATAATAAATTAGAAACTGTAAAAGAAAATAAGAAAAAAAGAAGATCTAAAAAGAGTCACAAGAGCCATATAAATTATTTAGAGCTAAGCATACGTAAAAGTAACTATAACTAACAAACTGAGTACGACCACTTAAACTCCGCCCAACCCAAGGATTAAAAAACGCCTGTTCTTACTTTATGAGAACAGGCCCTCTTCTTAAGTAGCAGATCAGTAAGTGAGAGTGAATCAAAGAAACACAGCATTTGAAAAGTCAGCTAGGCCAAGCCTCTCGATCGCACAGACAGAAGCTGAAGCCCAGACAGGTTGAGTTACTTGGTAAAGGGCCCAAGGTCCTGACTCAAGGACTAGCATTTTTCACTAATTCGTAAGATACAGTCAAATTCAGTACCTTGGAAAGAGATGGGAAAAAATGAAGAAATCAATTATATAGTTACTCATCTTTAAGTACAGAAATAGCCGTGACAAAATTACAGGTATTGAGGGAAAATTGAAGCGCAGAGTTTAAAATGTCAATAATCCACAGGGAAACTGGAGACCATTTAAAATATTCATATTAAATCTCTATATAAGACATTAAAAGATCTCCAATCAAAATGTTCATTTTATAATAGATATGGTATGATACAATTTATAATAGATGTGGTATGAACCTTTCCCTTTCATGGGAAAGGTTCGGCTGGGAAACAGGAATTGTTCTTGAAAACGGGGCCTGTGCTATTGCAGAGACTGTGCTGAACCTAGGTCAACAGAATGCTCCGATGTCATCATTGAGGTCACAGAATCCTGCTGTGCGCCTGGCAACCTTGGAAACTTAACAGCCCTGGTGAGCACTAGGCAGCACTGCTGGTTCAATAAGTGGTACCAGTTTTTCAGCCATTTAGGCGACTTGACTATTTTTATTTGTATTGAATCATTTCAACGGATTGCCCAAGAGCCAACAAGGGCCAACCTGTAGGGAAGAGGAGGAGTTGGACATCTCTCGAGGCATCTTCTAAGGGAGACTTCTAGTTGGTATGATGAAACGGCGACAAAAGAGGAAACATCTGGAAAATGAAGAGTCCCAGGAAACTGCCGAGAACGGAGGAGGTATGTGGGGGGCAACTTGGCTGGGGCACATGGGTTTCTGCCAAACTGAACCTTCTCTAGGAAGCGGGGGACTGAGAACGTGTCACCTGTGAAGCAGGGAGCGAGAGACCTTGTCTCACTGATGCTGCCGTATCCATCCGGAGCGTCCCTGTGGTGTGAGACGGCACAGAACGGCCAGATGCCCCCTGGGAGATGGGAGGTCAGCTCCGCTGCTCTGAGGACTCTCTCCTGGGGCTGCCGGGCCTGGAGCTTTGTCGGACTCACAGCAGGCTGCATCCTGCTTGCACAGACCTAGAGGTGCAGCTTTTCTCAGTCCCCGATTTCTCTCTTATTCTCTTGGATCTTTCGCTGGGGTCATGAGGTGGGGGATGTGAAGGATGCAAGGATGCTGAGACCCATGAGTTGCTCGGCCTCTTTTACCAAAGTGGAAAGAGAAGCCCCATGAGTTGAAGACCCTGTTGAAAAATATCTTGACAAGTGGAATGCAGTTCGAAAGACGATTGTTTGCCTAGGGATGGTGTCATATTGAAAGCAAGGAGGTTTTATTCCTTCAACAGGAACAATTTCCCAAAGGAGACCAAGGGAAGGGAAGGGCTTTCCAGAGACTGAGACCGCGTGGTCAAGGGTGAGAAATGTCCTCAGGGTCCTGCGGGGAGCTCTGAGAGCCACGGGCCACGTGGTGCCTGCGTGCATTAAATGTAGGCGAGTAGCTTGCCCTGGGAGGGGGTGGTCACCCCAGAGATCCAGCTAGAGGTCTCTGCCCCAGATTAGAGCCCAGTAGCTCCTACCAGGCCCAGGGCCCTGGAGACTGTAGGATGGGCCCTGGGAGCGGAGGTCTAGACAGCAGGCAGATTTTCAGGCAGTGGCTGGGACAGGCTGGGGAAGGCAATGACTGCCCCTGACCATTCAGAATATTTTTCTCTATGTTCCTGTGTGTGTGTGCGGGGGTGGGGGGCGGAGGGGGTAGTGCAGAGAAGAGCAGGATGAATGGGGGTAGAGTGCTTATCAGATATAAACTCTGCGTGGTACAGTTCTTGTCACCCTGCCTGGACCTGGCTGACACTCGGTGTATGTAAGAGTGTATACAGAACTCTTGTTAGGGGTGTTTTATGAGACAGTAACTCATACACCCATGTACACTCTGATACAGCAAAAATATCATACACCCCACATATAACTTCCGTATTAAACCACACACAGCACATGGAGGTATATACACGCATCCCTCCTGTACTACATTCTCATACAACCCACCTGTATCACAATCCTCTCCTCCAACACCAAACGCTGGAGATGAGATATGTATATAGACACACACACTATATATATAGGACACACACACACACACACTATATATATATATATCTCCTCAACTCTCGCACAAACACACCTAACTTCAGCCATCTCTAAATACCTCTAAAAGAACCAGTCACATGTCATACACACCACACTTGTAACACATTCTTGAGTAATGCCAGACCCGCTTTGTACAAACCACAGTAAACCACAGTCTCACTAACCCATGTCAGGGTTGCCAGAGAAAATATGGGCTATCCAGTTCAATTTGAATTCCAGATAAACAACAAGTAATTTTTCAGTATCAGTATGTCCCAAATATTGTATGGGCCATACTTACACTAAAACTAAGTAAGAACAAATACTGCATGGGAATACTTACACTAAAAAATTATTCTGGGTTTATCTGAAACTGAAATTTAACTGGGTGCCCTGTATTTTTCTTCGCTTAGTCTGGCAACCCTTATATACTTACCACCAGCTCAGGTATTATATATTTATTGTAGTTTTGTTTAGTGTGTGTCTTCCCCTACTAGAATGTGCAGCGTTACCAGAGACTACAACAATGGAAGAGTGCCGGATACACAGGAGTAGCTGCTTACTGAATCTTGGTGAATGAATGAATGAACACACACCATAAATACAAGCCACACCATGTAATGAGGAAAAGTTACATGTCCCAGAATTCCTGACTTGTGAACAGAAACCATGCACACAAAGGCCACAGACACAGATAAGACACATCTCCACCGTGCTCCCCATGCCAACCCCACACTTACCACAGACTTAACTGATACACATCACTCACTCTTCCCACATACTCACGGTCACCACCGAGGCCTACATTACCAACAAGACAGTGACAGAGTAAGTACTGATTTGAATTAAATACTGGAGTATCCACTGGGAACCACACTCTCAACTGTGTGTATTCACTGCACCTGACACGTGCCAGACACTCGGTAAGTATTTGTGGACAGAGGACTGATGAACCCACCCTGAGCCTTTCATTCCTCCCTCAGGAATCTCGAAGTCACAAGAGGATCCCCCTCACCTTGGATCCACTGTGGTGGCCAAAGGCTGCAGCCCAGGGGCAGGGGAGGTCTCCTCTGCCTCTACATACTTCTCCTGTGCTTCTTCTCGGCGCAAGCTCATCTACGCTGGTAAGGGCGCGGGGTTCCTCAGGTGAGGGGGTGCTTGGCTGTGAGGCAGGAGGCACACAGATCCCAGGGAGGCTGAGAGGAACCCCAGGGTCATCAGAGGTGATGAGGGCTCTGTGGAGGAGCCTGGGCAGGATGGCTGAGCTGTTACGAGGGTGTGGATCCTAGCTGAGTCTGGGGCGGGGGTGTGTGAATCCTGGTACTACCATGGTGGCGAAGTCAAGGAGCAGGGGCCGGAAAGGTCTGGGCTTGAGGTGGAGGGAAGAGGGACCAGATTAAGCATCTTCAGAGGAAAATGTAGGCTTTGTCTTTGCCTTTGCTTCCCGAGAAGGACAGAGTTCTACATCATAGATCTCCAGCCTGAGAGCAGGACCATCCAGCTCAGGTCCACACAGCTCACACATACATCCGCCCTCCAGGCACAACCCTTCTCAGTGCACACAGAAACCCCAAGCACCACAGCCCCATTCCACAAGGAATGCACCACCGATATTCCCAAAATCACACTCCTCGTCGTACACGCATCCACCAGCGTCGCTCACATACCACAGCCCTCACCACCATACTCCACACCCCTGTATACAGACACCGCTCCAGTATCCCCCCACACGCACAAGAAAAGCCCACAGATGACACCAGATACACCACTCCGTCCTACGGCCAACGGACACCAAGCTCACGACATAGCTACGTCATGCAAATGTCCCTCTCTCGTCTACCACACCTGCTCCCTCAGCTTCTGGCACGGCCCATGCATGTTATTATGTTTTTAATTTCCTTTTTCAGGAATCCGGAGATCACATCGAGACACTGCCCAGCCTAAAGCACCCCTAGCCCAGGTTCAGGAAAAAGGGGAGACTGCTCCCCCATCACACTGTGTCTCCTCCTCACCCTCTTCACCCTGTAAGCACTATCTGCACCCAGACAAAGAGGAAAGGGGCATGAAAATATACTACATGCAGGTACAAGTGAACAAGGGTGTCGCTGTCTCCTGGAAGACAAAGAAACCCTTGGAGTTGCCTGAAAAGCAGCTGACGATAGAAGAAGTGACCCTTCCTGAGGATGCGTGCACAGTAGGCACTTGCCCCTCTGATGTGTTCACCGAAAGCCTCCTGTCTGACAGTGAGCCCACTGGGGAGGAGAAAGAGTATGAGGAAAGGGCAGAGCCAGGCAGCCCATCAGGGTCACCTGCAGTCCAGGAGACACCCAGGGCCAAGACACCGGCCTGGATGGTGACCATGGAGACCGGCTTCAGGTGCATGGCCTGCTGCCGGGTCTTCCACACCTCGGAGATCCTCCAGCAGCACGTGAAGGGCGGCGTCCTGGAGGGCTTCGGCTGCCGTGTCTTTCATCTCAACATCGCCCAGTGGATGGCCAATGTGGAATTCGAGAGCACCCCTGAGGAGGAGGGCAGTGTGGAACCCGAGACCAACTCTGAGGACGAGGAGGACGAGGAGGACGAGGAAGAGAAGCTAGAAGGCCCCAGCCCGAAGAGACCCCGCAGGCAGGGTCTTTTCTCTCTTTTGAGTTCCACACAGCAACTGAGATTCATGGGACAGAAGATCCTGGAGACGGTGTGGCCTTGGAAGAGGTAAGGCTTGAGGCTGGCAGTCTTCTGAGCCTATGTCACGAAAGGCCCAGAGGAGTCTAAGGGAAGGGGCCGCACACATGTGCTGGTTTACCTAATGGATCTGCAGTTGCATCAACTTGGGACACACACAGCACTTGCAAAGGAATTGAGCTCTGTTGACTTCAACAAGAATGTGGAGCCTTTTCCTAGGAGTTTTCTCAGGGTCTGCACGATGGACCTCAACTCTTAGAGGACGTACCACCAGCAGCTCCTTGTCGGCAGAGAGAGCCAGGAGTGGTCTGAAGAGAGGACAGGGGCCCTTGCAGGACCAGAACTTTGAGGTCTGAGAGCCTTGGGCCTGAGCTGAGATCTAACCCGGACCACTGGACCTAGCCTTCTGTGACAAAGGGGAATATGAAAGAGAGTCACGTGGAAATGAGGTTCCCCGAGATATGGAAGTGTTCCAGAACCTTCGTTGCGTGGTAGTTGATCTGGAGCCAAGCTCACTGTGGTGTGTGTGGCTCTGAGCATTAAGGCAACGCTGGAGGGTAACCCTGACCAGCAGAGCTTGGAGTGCTTCTTGTCTCTTCCTGTTCTACCTCAGTTGTTTTATCCCTTCCAGGGAGAAGAAAGGACCCTCGGGAGAGTAGCAGACAGAATGCCGTGGTCTGAAGGAGGATGAAGGGACCGGCACTCAGTCTAACATCATATGACAATAGAAGCGTCCTATGCAATAAAGGGCATTTTCCAAACCTTTCCTGGAGCTTTTATTTAATGACATTTTTCTATCTATGCATCTATCTGTCATCTACATCTGTATCTTTCAAGGTTTGTGAACAAGCTTTCACATAAGCACTAGAGACGTCCGCCAGCATTTTCCAGAAGGAGGCCTGGAAATTGCTGGGGACTCCTCACAAATAGGGAACGGCCACAACCCCTGCCACACAGACTATGCGCGTGGCCCTCCTGACGTACTCCCACTCTCTCTCTGAATTTCCCAAGGTCTGAGATGAGGGTGCTGGCTGGAGGCAATGATCGCGGGCAGGCTGAATCTTCTCCAGATTCTGATTCTCTTCCTGGGCCTATCGTCCTCAAGCACAGTCTCCATGTCCCTGGTCACACTGATCTCTCTCCTTCAGTCCTTCCCTCCCTCCCTCTCCTGCCTCCCAGTGCAAAGAATACTTTTTTACATTTGAGACGACATTTATTTTTTGTGCACAGAATTCTCACCTGTTCTACTGTGGCCTCTGTTTTGAACATTCCAAAGCTGAGAATTTTCTTTTTTTCTCCCTCATTTCTGCTGAGTCTTTACCTTCCTAATGCAGTGAACTCAGAGTGCCTAGCTGACTGGAGGGGGAAAAAAATCCAGGGAGCAAAGAGAAATAATAAAAAAAGTATCAGTTAATTTTTCATAGTGTTATCCAACTATATATTTTTAAAATTTTGGATTAATATTAGGAATATACTCTTTATAAAAAACTGAATTATCGGGCTTCCCTGGTGGAGCAGTCGTTAAGAATATGCCTGCGAATGCAGGGGACATGGGTTCGAGCCCTGGTCTGGGAAGATCCCACGTGCCACGGAGTAACTAAGCCCGCGCGCCACAACTACTGAGCCTGCGCTCTAGAGCCCGTGTGCCACATCAACCGAGCCCACGTGCCACAACTACGGAAGCCTGCATGCCTAGAGCCCGTGCTCCGCAACAAGAGAAGCCACTGCAATGAGAAGCCCGTGCACCACAGCCAAGAGGAGCCCCCGCTCACTGCAACTAGAGAACGCCCGCTAGCAGCAACAAAGACCCAATGCAGCCCCAAATAAATTAATTAATTTTTAAAAATTGAATTATTTTCAAGGGAACAATGTATAAAAGTACAATAAAACCCCCCTTCATAACCCCCCAACCCCACTCTCAAGATGGAATCGATATGCTGTGATACAATTTATAGTCGTAGTACTACTCCTCCTCCCACCGCAGCCAAAATCCTCTGAGCCCGGTGCAGCAGCTTCCTTTCACAATGCTAGGACCCGCCACAAGACACATGATAATCCCTTTGGACATTTCAAGGAGCAGCACCAAGGGAACAGTACCTGGGAAATGTCACTGACAGCTCAGAATATCCATGGCATTTCTAGGGCCTCGGCACTGCTCTCGCTCTGGGAATGAAGGTCCAAAAAGCACATTGGAGAAGGTTCGTAATTGTAAACAAGCTCCACCTTTGAAACACAATCTAGATAGAACCAAATATACAAGCCTGCACAATGGATGAAGCCAACGTCTTCTCCATGATTGCCCTTCTGACAACTTTGTTGTCTCCTCAACCATAAAAGGTGAACTTCAAACTCATGACCTTGCCTTGTCACCAGAAACATCCAAGCTTGGATCACTCTTTCTAAGACCAGATATTTGCTCTGTGAACTATTAGAGACTTGTCACATACACAGAAGTAGAACAGGATTATTTCTATCTACCTGGGGACCTGGAGACTTTCACATTGCTCCTGTTAAAACTCTCAGAACACCAAAACTTTACCTACAAAGGGTTCAAGCTATGACACTCCCAATTTTCACAAACCTCCTCATCTCTTGTGAGTCACATGCAGCCAATTCCAGGAATTGAAAACATGGTTGTGAGGATGAAACTGACTTTGGGGCTCCCCTTGGATATGGTCTTCCAGACTTACCAAAAGGCCATTAAGAGGACGGTTTACCCCACCTCAGGGAAACCCGAGGCAGTACTTGCAGTCAAGGGCTGGCCATGGCTTCTGAGCTACATCCAGAAAGAATTTCATACTGTACCTGGATCTGCTGAAGCCATTTCTGACTGTCCGAGAGCCAGCATGTACCGCTCCTCAACTGCCTCCATTGTGGATCATCAGTAGGGCTTTCAGATTTACTAAATAAAAATACAGGATACCCAGTTAAACTTGAACTTCACATGAATAGTAAGTCATCACTTTTAGTATAAGTAGATCCTATGTACTATTTGGGGCATACTTATCTTCAAAATATACTCGTTGTTTTTCTGACATTCATATTTAACGGAACAGCCTATATTTTATCTGTCAACCCTACTCATCAGAAATGATGGAGTCTTATAGAGATGCAAGAGATGCCTCAGAGCATCCTCAGCTTTTACTTCTATGTCCTGGACAGTGAGCACGAGCCTCCCACTCACATTAATTGGCTATAATGGAGTATATTCTCCATTTTAGAGCCTTTTGTACTTGTCATTGTTATCATCTTCCTTATTTTAAAGAGAGGTTTATTTTTTTCCAAACTTAATAGCTCATCCAAAAGTATTTGGAAGTTCATTCGACAAGGGAAAAACAACATGATTCTGAAAAGTGAAGGAAACTGCCTGGTGTTTAGTAAAGAAGTAATAGGGAGATTGAAAAAGCCAAACTTAATAAGCAAATCTCTCCAAGGGTATTTTCAGAGCTTGATACCCTCCCACACCCTGAAAATATTATTACATCAAGAAGGTAGAACCTGCTAACCAAATGTAAGGCTCCCATATGATTCTATCAAACTGAGGATGCTTCTTTACTAAGCAGTCAGCACACTTGCTGCCCCAGGGACCTTGGCAGTTGCAATACAGAGCTCTTCCCTTTGGGATGGAAACAGCAAGTTTTCCTGTGGTCTACACGCTGGCCCCAAAAATACTACGCTCCCAATACTTGTCAACTTTAAGTATTTTTCTACATATCTCCATTTTTCTGTTACTATTTGGACTACATCCTAGCCTTGACATTACATAAATTGCATTCAAGAAGCTATTTTTAAAAGTTGGTAGGAAATCTTAAATCTATAGCTTACAGTCCCTGGCTTACTTTCATCCAGGTGCATAAGGGTTTTCAAAAGTAGTCAGGTTTGTTACCCCGTATCACAGCCCCACGCTTTTGTCAGAGATACAAAAATGGAACATGGTATTTAAGGTTTTAGTTGCCAAATCATCAAGCCTCCCAGACAGGGGCAATAGAGCAAAATGATTACAGAGGCATGGATTTTGATTTGCTCCAGTGTCTTGGGCAAGTCACTTGGCCTCTGTATTTATTTGTACTTATCTGCCCTTTTCTGTCCCTTGGGAGTTATAATTGTACCTAGTCCATGGGTATGTTGTACAAATGATCTGTAAAGTAGTTAGAAGAAACCGACACAGAGTAAGCACTCCACAGACATTGGCTATTAGCTACTGGAAATATTTCTCCATGAAACAGATGACATTATCCGTGGATGACTCGGTGGGAGACAGTGAATCACAGAATCACAGCATGTTGAAAGTGACCTAGTTCACACTCTTATGTGAAAAAAAGAAAAGTGTGCATGCGTAGAAAATGTCTGAAAGTTTACATAACGAATAGTTCATCATGTTAACTTTGAGGATTAGAATAAATCAGGAAAGGAGGAAAGAAAAACTTGAGTGTCATTCAATTTCTACATCATTTGTGTTTCTATACTGAGACTCTGAATACACTGGAAGTGCAATTTTTTTTTAACGTGGCGGGATAAAGGTTTTCAAGTTCTCCTGATACATCCGTATTATTATTTCAGAATTGCTGGCATTTCTTGCCATCTTCGGATCTACACCCATTTGAGTCAGTGGGCCATTCTGGACGGAGGAGATAATAGAGCAGAAGTGAAGTGAGAGAAAAGGAGAGAAAAGATTTTCTCTTTTCTCTTCAAAGAGGAAAGGTCTTTGGAATGGGAACAACTCACAACCAAACTTTGGGGAAAGGATGTGATGGAAAACGAGACAAACATCCTACCCCTGTGATGAGAAGGATTCCCTGGGCTCGATGGAGCGAGGTCACAGGTGGCTGGACAAGGAAACCAACTAGGGAGAAACACACACAAGTGCAGGGCAAACACCCCGAGGCCACTCAGCCTGACTCCATGCAAACATGTGTCCAGCAGCCAGCCCTTCACCTGTGGCTCCCCAGCAAGACAGGTACCTCGGGGGTGCCAACTCATTCTGAGTCCATTATGCCTGGTCATTCATAAACCGCTGTCTAACTTGTGAGGAATAACCTCTCAATGTTTATGAGGAAATTGGGGAAGGAGATTGGAAGGTTACTTAAATGGAAAAAAAAAAAAGAGTTCAGGAAGGCAGGATGGTAGAGAGAAAAGAAAAGGACCTTAAAAGATGGAAAGGATTTGCCAAAGAAGAGAAAGAAAAAGAAATGATTCCGAATGGGTTAACCTGCACCTAGGAAGCTAAGGAAGATTATTGATGTGTGAAGACTATGGAATAAAATGAATAAAATTTATCAGAAGTTGCTGAGACTATGGTAAGAAGCATGATTATCAAATTATGAATTGGCTGAAATGGCATTCTAGGGGGACACTAGGAAGGGGAAACAAATGTTCATGAGATGACAGTGGCAGGTGGAAAGTTGTTTCAGGGGAAGATCAGTCTTGCAGAGTGTGTATCAGAGGAGGGCAAGTGTGAGCAAGCAAGGAAATACTAAGTGTATACGGTTCCTTCACTGAGTGCACCCAGCCCCGTGGTCAGCCTTGAGAACAAGCAGGACTTCAGGTACTGGAGCTACATTTCATTCATCAAGACTTGAGAAGACACCCTTAACTCAGGTCTTCTCTTCAAACTCCATCTTTCCTTCTTGACCTTCATTTGGCCTCTTCCCTCACCCTCAAGCTGTGGACTAAGGCCACAAGAGCAAGATGGGTCACTAGTGTCCTCCATCCCCTAGCGACTGTGCTTCACATCAGTGGAGTACCGAAGGCAATAACCAAGTAACAGACACAAGAGTGTATGAAGACGAAGAGATTCTGATAAGGCTTTCTGTGACAGTGTGGGCCGAGTCAGCTGTATATGCCTGCTATCACCTGAAGGATGAGCAGCCTTAGGGGAGAAGTGCTCAGAAGGCAGAGCCTGGCTCTCTAGAGGCTCTGCGTCCTCACAGCCCACTCCAAGACCTCAGTTGCAGCTTCGGCCCCCAATCTCTCTCCCTCTGCCTACTCACAGTTTTTGAAGTCTTCTTTCCTCCACATTTCTCTTGAGAGGTGGGGGAGGAAGATGAGGTTCAGGCCAGCTCAGACTCCCCTGGGATCCCAGCAGGATGCCTATCATGAACCTCCCACCTTCTAGGAAGCTCCTAAGATCTCCACACTTGGGGGAGGTTTCATTTCATCTGTGCTTCAAATTGCTGGCTGGAGATGGCCTGTTGGAAGGTGGCTAAAAGCAAGTAGGAATCTTCGGGCAGCCTGGCCCTTCTCGACTGTCAGACATCTTCAGGGATATTCTAGGAAACGTTGTTTGTTCTAGAGAAGGGAGGGAAACAATCCAATTGTCCAATAATGCTTGAATGGAAAATAAATGATGCTATATGCATGTGATGAAATAATATCAAACAGTCAAAAATCAAAGACCTAGATCTATATGGACTGATGTGGATAAATCTTGAAAAGATAATATTGATTGAAAGAAAATAAGATGAAGAATCTTAGATTATGATAACAGGTATGTAAGTATTTAAATATTTAAATCAATTCAACATATTGCTTCTATATATAGAGATGCAAGAAAATAAACTTTATCCAAAGAACACATTATTTACATTTAATATGTTCATTTATCTAGGAAACCCAAAAGAACCCACAGATAAACTAGCAGGAACTAATAAGACGGTTCAACAAGGCACACACATACAAGATCAATACATTTAAAAAATCAATCAGGCTCCTCTACACTGGCGATAATAAATTAGAAACTGTAAAAGAAAATAAGAAAAAAAGAAGATCTAAAAAGAGTCACAAGAGCCATATAAATTATTTAGAGCTAAGCATACGTAAAAGTAACTATAACTAACAAACTGAGTACGACCACTTAAACTCCGCCCAACCCAAGGATTAAAAAACGCCTGTTCTTACTTTATGAGAACAGGCCCTCTTCTTAAGTAGCAGATCAGTAAGTGAGAGTGAATCAAAGAAACACAGCATTTGAAAAGTCAGCTAGGCCAAGCCTCTCGATCGCACAGACAGAAGCTGAAGCCCAGACAGGTTGAGTTACTTGGTAAAGGGCCCAAGGTCCTGACTCAAGGACTAGCATTTTTCACTAATTCGTAAGATACAGTCAAATTCAGTACCTTGGAAAGAGATGGGAAAAAATGAAGAAATCAATTATATAGTTACTCATCTTTAAGTACAGAAATAGCCGTGACAAAATTACAGGTATTGAGGGAAAATTGAAGCGCAGAGTTTAAAATGTCAATAATCCACAGGGAAACTGGAGACCATTTAAAATATTCATATTAAATCTCTATATAAGACATTAAAAGATCTCCAATCAAAATGTTCATTTTATAATAGATATGGTATGATACAATTTATAATAGATGTGGTATGAACCTTTCCCTTTCATGGGAAAGGTTCGGCTGGGAAACAGGAATTGTTCTTGAAAACGGGGCCTGTGCTATTGCAGAGACTGTGCTGAACCTAGGTCAACAGAATGCTCCGATGTCATCATTGAGGTCACAGAATCCTGCTGTGCGCCTGGCAACCTTGGAAACTTAACAGCCCTGGTGAGCACTAGGCAGCACTGCTGGTTCAATAAGTGGTACCAGTTTTTCAGCCATTTAGGCGACTTGACTATTTTTATTTGTATTGAATCATTTCAACGGATTGCCCAAGAGCCAACAAGGGCCAACCTGTAGGGAAGAGGAGGAGTTGGACATCTCTCGAGGCATCTTCTAAGGGAGACTTCTAGTTGGTATGATGAAACGGCGACAAAAGAGGAAACATCTGGAAAATGAAGAGTCCCAGGAAACTGCCGAGAACGGAGGAGGTATGTGGGGGGCAACTTGGCTGGGGCACATGGGTTTCTGCCAAACTGAACCTTCTCTAGGAAGCGGGGGACTGAGAACGTGTCACCTGTGAAGCAGGGAGCGAGAGACCTTGTCTCACTGATGCTGCCGTATCCATCCGGAGCGTCCCTGTGGTGTGAGACGGCACAGAACGGCCAGATGCCCCCTGGGAGATGGGAGGTCAGCTCCGCTGCTCTGAGGACTCTCTCCTGGGGCTGCCGGGCCTGGAGCTTTGTCGGACTCACAGCAGGCTGCATCCTGCTTGCACAGACCTAGAGGTGCAGCTTTTCTCAGTCCCCGATTTCTCTCTTATTCTCTTGGATCTTTCGCTGGGGTCATGAGGTGGGGGATGTGAAGGATGCAAGGATGCTGAGACCCATGAGTTGCTCGGCCTCTTTTACCAAAGTGGAAAGAGAAGCCCCATGAGTTGAAGACCCTGTTGAAAAATATCTTGACAAGTGGAATGCAGTTCGAAAGACGATTGTTTGCCTAGGGATGGTGTCATATTGAAAGCAAGGAGGTTTTATTCCTTCAACAGGAACAATTTCCCAAAGGAGACCAAGGGAAGGGAAGGGCTTTCCAGAGACTGAGACCGCGTGGTCAAGGGTGAGAAATGTCCTCAGGGTCCTGCGGGGAGCTCTGAGAGCCACGGGCCACGTGGTGCCTGCGTGCATTAAATGTAGGCGAGTAGCTTGCCCTGGGAGGGGGTGGTCACCCCAGAGATCCAGCTAGAGGTCTCTGCCCCAGATTAGAGCCCAGTAGCTCCTACCAGGCCCAGGGCCCTGGAGACTGTAGGATGGGCCCTGGGAGCGGAGGTCTAGACAGCAGGCAGATTTTCAGGCAGTGGCTGGGACAGGCTGGGGAAGGCAATGACTGCCCCTGACCATTCAGAATATTTTCCTCTATGTTCCTGTGTGTGTGTGCGGGGGTGGGGGGCGGAGGGGGTAGTGCAGAGAAGAGCAGGATGAATGGGGGTAGAGTGCTTATCAGATATAAACTCTGCGTGGTACAGTTCTTGTCACCCTGCCTGGACCTGGCTGACACTCGGTGTATGTAAGAGTGTATACAGAACTCTTGTTAGGGGTGTTTTATGAGACAGTAACTCATACACCCATGTACACTCTGATACAGCAAAAATATCATACACCCCACATATAACTTCCGTATTAAACCACACACAGCACATGGAGGTATATACACGCATCCCTCCTGTACTACATTCTCATACAACCCACCTGTATCACAATCCTCTCCTCCAACACCAAACGCTGGAGATGAGATATGTATATAGACACACACACTATATATATAGGACACACACACACACACACACTATATATATATATCTCCTCAACTCTCGCACAAACACACCTAACTTCAGCCATCTCTAAATACCTCTAAAAGAACCAGTCACGTGTCATACACACCACACTTGTAACACATTCTTGAGTAATGCCAGACCCGCTTTGTACAAACCACAGTAAACCACAGTCTCACTAACCCATGTCAGGGTTGCCAGAGAAAATATGGGCTATCCAGTTCAATTTGAATTCCAGATAAACAACAAGTAATTTTTCAGTATCAGTATGTCCCAAATATTGTATGGGCCATACTTACACTAAAACTAAGTAAGAACAAATACTGCATGGGAATACTTACACTAAAAAATTATTCTGGGTTTATCTGAAACTGAAATTTAACTGGGTGCCCTGTATTTTTCTTCGCTTAGTCTGGCAACCCTTATATACTTACCACCAGCTCAGGTATTATATATTTATTGTAGTTTTGTTTAGTGTGTGTCTTCCCCTACTAGAATGTGCAGCGTTACCAGAGACTACAACAATGGAAGAGTGCCGGATACACAGGAGTAGCTGCTTACTGAATCTTGGTGAATGAATGAATGAACACACACCATAAATACAAGCCACACCATGTAATGAGGAAAAGTTACATGTCCCAGAAT
This sequence comes from Mesoplodon mirus, assembly GCF_964341445.2. Taxonomy (NCBI): domain Eukaryota; kingdom Metazoa; phylum Chordata; class Mammalia; order Artiodactyla; family Ziphiidae; genus Mesoplodon; species Mesoplodon mirus. The sequence goes on along the minus strand of NW_028295698.1, from coordinate 1,017,589 downwards.
TCCTGACTTGTGAACAGAAACCATGCACACAAAGGCCACAGACACAGATAAGACACATCTCCACCGTGCTCCCCATGCCAACCCCACACTTACCACAGACTTAACTGATACACATCACTCACTCTTCCCACATACTCACGGTCACCACCGAGGCCTACATTACCAACAAGACAGTGACAGAGTAAGTACTGATTTGAATTAAATACTGGAGTATCCACTGGGAACCACACTCTCAACTGTGTGTATTCACTGCACCTGACACGTGCCAGACACTCGGTAAGTATTTGTGGACAGAGGACTGATGAACCCACCCTGAGCCTTTCATTCCTCCCTCAGGAATCTCGAAGTCACAAGAGGATCCCCCTCACCTTGGATCCACTGTGGTGGCCAAAGGCTGCAGCCCAGGGGCAGGGGAGGTCTCCTCTGCCTCTACATACTTCTCCTGTGCTTCTTCTCGGCGCAAGCTCATCTACGCTGGTAAGGGCGCGGGGTTCCTCAGGTGAGGGGGTGCTTGGCTGTGAGGCAGGAGGCACACAGATCCCAGGGAGGCTGAGAGGAACCCCAGGGTCATCAGAGGTGATGAGGGCTCTGTGGAGGAGCCTGGGCAGGATGGCTGAGCTGTTACGAGGGCGTGGATGCCAGCTGAGTCTGGGGCGGGGGTGTGTGAATCCTGGTACTACCATGGTGGCGAAGTCAAGGAGCAGGGGCCGGAAAGGTCTGGGCTTGAGGTGGAGGGAAGAGGGACCAGATTAAGCATCTTCAGAGGAAAATGTAGGCTTTGTCTTTGCCTTTGCTTCCCGAGAAGGACAGAGTTCTACATCATAGATCTCCAGCCTGAGAGCAGGACCATCCAGCTCAGGTCCACACAGCTCACACATACATCCGCCCTCCAGGCACAACCCTTCTCAGTGCACACAGAAACCCCAAGCACCACAGCCCCATTCCACAAGGAATGCACCACCGATATTCCCAAAATCACACTCCTCGTCGTACACGCATCCACCAGCGTCGCTCACATACCACAGCCCTCACCACCATACTCCACACCCCTGTATACAGACACCGCTCCAGTATCCCCCCACACGCACAAGAAAAGCCCACAGATGACACCAGATACACCACTCCGTCCTACGGCCAACGGACACCAAGCTCACGACATAGCTACGTCATGCAAATGTCCCTCTCTCGTCTACCACACCTGCTCCCTCAGCTTCTGGCACGGCCCATGCATGTTATTATGTTTTTAATTTCCTTTTTCAGGAATCCGGAGATCACATCGAGACACTGCCCAGCCTAAAGCACCCCTAGCCCAGGTTCAGGAAAAAGGGGAGACTGCTCCCCCATCACACTGTGTCTCCTCCTCACCCTCTTCACCCTGTAAGCACTATCTGCACCCAGACAAAGAGGAAAGGGGCATGAAAATATACTACATGCAGGTACAAGTGAACAAGGGTGTCGCTGTCTCCTGGAAGACAAAGAAACCCTTGGAGTTGCCTGAAAAGCAGCTGACGATAGAAGAAGTGACCCTTCCTGAGGATGCGTGCACAGTAGGCACTTGCCCCTCTGATGTGTTCACCGAAAGCCTCCTGTCTGACAGTGAGCCCACTGGGGAGGAGAAAGAGTATGAGGAAAGGGCAGAGCCAGGCAGCCCATCAGGGTCACCTGCAGTCCAGGAGACACCCAGGGCCAAGACACCGGCCTGGATGGTGACCATGGAGACCGGCTTCAGGTGCATGGCCTGCTGCCGGGTCTTCCACACCTCGGAGATCCTCCAGCAGTACGTGAAGGGCGGCGTCCTGGAGGGCTTCGGCTGCCGTGTCTTTCATCTCAACATCGCCCAGTGGATGGCCAATGTGGAATTCGAGAGCACCCCTGAGGAGGAGGGCAGTGTGGAACCCGAGACCAACTCTGAGGACGAGGAGGACGAGGAGGACGAGGAAGAGAAGCTAGAAGGCCCCAGCCCGAAGAGACCCCGCAGGCAGGGTCTTTTCTCTCTTTTGAGTTCCACACAGCAACTGAGATTCATGGGACAGAAGATCCTGGAGACGGTGTGGCCTTGGAAGAGGTAAGGCTTGAGGCTGGCACTCTTCTGAGCCTATGTCACGAAAGGCCCAGAGGAGTCTAAGGGAAGGGGCCGCACACATGTGCTGGTTTACCTAATGGCTCTGCAGTTGCATCAACTTGGGACACACACAGCACTTGCAAAGGAATTGAGCTCTGTTGACTTCAACAAGAATGTGGAGGCTTTTCCTAGGAGTTTTCTCAGGGTCTGCACGATGGACCTCAACTCTTAGAGGACGTACCACCAGCAGCTCCTTGTCGGCAGAGAGAGCCAGGAGTGGTCTGAAGAGAGGACAGGGGCCCTTGCAGGACCAGAACTTTGAGGTCTGAGAGCCTTGGGCCTGAGCTGAGATCTAACCCGGACCACTGGACCTAGCCTTCTGTGACAAAGGGGAATATGAAAGAGAGTCACGTGGAAATGAGGTTCCCCGAGATATGGAAGTGTTCCAGAACCTTCGTTGCGTGGTAGTTGATCTGGAGCCAAGCTCACTGTGGTGTGTGTGGCTCTGAGCATTAAGGCAACGCTGGAGGGTAACCCTGACCAGCAGAGCTTGGAGTGCTTCTTGTCTCTTCCTGTTCTACCTCAGTTGTTTTATCCCTTCCAGGGAGAAGAAAGGACCCTCGGGAGAGTAGCAGACAGAATGCCGTGGTCTGAAGGAGGATGAAGGGACCGACACTCAGTCTAACATCATATGACAATAGAAGCGTCCTATGCAATAAAGGGCATTTTCCAAACCTTTCCTGGAGCTTTTATTTAATGACATTTTTCTATCTATGCATCTATCTGTCATCTACATCTGTATCTTTCAAGGTTTGTGAACAAGCTTTCACATAAGCACTAGAGACGTCCGCCAGCATTTTCCAGAAGGAGGCCTGGAAATTGCTGGGGACTCCTCACAAATAGGGAACGGCCACAACCCCTGCCACACAGACTATGCGCGTGGCCCTCCTGACGTACTCCCACTCTCTCTCTGAATTTCCCAAGGTCTGAGATGAGGGTGCTGGCTGGAGGCAATGATCGCGGGCAGGCTGAATCTTCTCCAGATTCTGATTCTCTTCCTGGGCCTATCGTCCTCAAGCACAGTCTCCATGTCCCTGGTCACACTGATCTCTCTCCTTCAGTCCTTCCCTCCCTCCCTCTCCTGCCTCCCAGTGCAAAGAATACTTTTTTACATTTGAGACGACATTTATTTTTTGTGCACAGAATTCTCACCTGTTCTACTGTGTCCTCTGTTTTGAACATTCCAAAGCTGAGAATTTTCTTTTTTTCTCCCTCATTTCTGCTGAGTCTTTACCTTCCTAATGCAGTGAACTCAGAGTGCCTAGCTGACTGGAGGGGGAAAAAAATCCAGGGAGCAAAGAGAAATAATAAAAAAAGTATCAGTTAATTTTTCATAGTGTTATCCAACTATATATTTTTAAAATTTTGGATTAATATTAGGAATATACTCTTTATAAAAAACTGAATTATCGGGCTTCCCTGGTGGAGCAGTCGTTAAGAATATGCCTGCGAATGCAGGGGACATGGGTTCGAGCCCTGGTCTGGGAAGATCCCACGTGCCACGGAGTAACTAAGCCCGCGCGCCACAACTACTGAGCCTGCGCTCTAGAGCCCGTGTGCCACATCAACCGAGCCCACGTGCCACAACTACGGAAGCCTGCGTGCCTAGAGCCCGTGCTCCGCAACAAGAGAAGCCACTGCAATGAGAAGCCCGTGCACCACAGCCAAGAGGAGCCCCCGCTCACTGCAACTAGAGAACGCCCGCTAGCAGCAACAAAGACCCAATGCAGCCCCAAATAAATTAATTAATTTTTAAAAATTGAATTATTTTCAAGGGGACAATGTATAAAAGTACAATAAAAACCGCCCTTCATAACCCCCCAACCCCACTCTCAAGATGGAATCGATATGCTGTGATACAATTTATAGTCGTAGTACTACTCCTCCTCCCACCGCAGCCAAAATCCTCTGAGCCCGGTGCAGCAGCTTCCTTTCACAATGCTAGGACCCGCCACAAGACACATGATAATCCCTTTGGACATTTCAAGGAGCAGCACCAAGGGAACAGTACCTGGGAAATGTCACTGACAGCTCAGAATATCCATGGCATTTCTAGGGCCTCGGCACTGCTCTCGCTCTGGGAATGAAGGTCCAAAAAGCACATTGGAGAATGTTCGTAATTGTAAACAAGCTCCACCTTTGAAACACAATCTAGATAGAACCAAATATACAAGCCTGCACAATGGATGAAGCCAACGTCTTCTCCATGATTGCCCTTCTGACAACTTTGTTGTCTCCTCAACCATAAAAGGTGAACTTCAAACTCACGACCTTGCCTTGTCACCAGAAACATCCAAGCTTGGATCACTCTTTCTAAGACCAGATATTTGCTCTGTGAACTATTAGAGACTTGTCACATACACAGAAGTAGAACAGGATTATTTCTATCTACCTGGGGACCTGGAGACTTTCACATTGCTCCTGTTAAAACTCTCAGAACACCAAAACTTTACCTACAAAGGGTTCAAGCTATGACACTCCCAATTTTCACAAACCTCCTCATCTCTTGTGAGTCACATGCAGCCAATTCCAGGAATTGAAAACATGGTTGTGAGGATGAAACTGACTTTGGGGCTCCCCTTGGATATGGTCTTCCAGACTTACCAAAAGGCCATTAAGAGGACGGTTTACCCCACCTCAGGGAAACCCGAGGCAGTACTTGCAGTCAAGGGCTGGCCATGGCTTCTGAGCTACATCCAGAAAGAATTTCATACTGTACCTGGATCTGCTGAAGCCATTTCTGACTGTCCGAGAGCCAGCATGTACCGCTCCTCAACTGCCTCCATTGTGGATCATCAGTAGGGCTTTCAGATTTACTAAATAAAAATACAGGATACCCAGTTAAACTTGAACTTCACATGAATAGTAAGTCATCACTTTTAGTATAAGTAGATCCTATGTACTATTTGGGGCATACTTATCTTCAAAATATACTCGTTGTTTTTCTGACATTCATATTTAACGGAACAGCCTATATTTTATCTGTCAACCCTACTCATCAGAAATGATGGAGTCTTATAGAGATGCAAGAGATGCCTCAGAGCATCCTCAGCTTTTACTTCTATGTCCTGGACAGTGAGCACGAGCTTCCCACTCACATTAATTGGCTATAATGGAGTATATTCTCCATTTTAGAGCCTTTTGTACTTGTCATTGTTATCATCTTCCTTATTTTAAAGAGAGGTTTATTTTTTTTCCAAACTTAATAGCTCATCCAAAAGTATTTGGAAGTTCATTCGACAAGGGAAAAACAACATGATTCTGAAAAGTGAAGGAAACTGCCTGGTGTTTAGTAAAGAAGTATTAGGGAGATTGAAAAAGCCAAACTTAATAAGCAAATCTCTCCAAGGGTATTTTCAGAGCTTGATACCCTCCCACACCCTGAAAATATTATTACATCAAGAAGGTAGAACCTGCTAACCAAATGTAAGGCTCCCATATGATTCTATCAAACTGAGGATGCTTCTTTACTAAGCAGTCAGCACACTTGCTGCCCCAGGGACCTTGGCAGTTGCAATACAGAGCTCTTCCCTTTGGGATGGAAACAGCAAGTTTTCCTGTGGTCTACACGCTGGCCCCAAAAATACTACGCTCCCAATACTTGTCAACTTTAAGTATTTTTCTACATATCTCCATTTTTCTGTTACTATTTGGACTACATCCTAGCCTTGACATTACATAAATTGCATTCAAGAAGCTATTTTTAAAAGTTGGTAGGAAATCTTAAATCTATAGCTTACAGTCCCTGGCTTACTTTCATCCAGGTGCATAAGGGTTTTTAAAAGTAGTCAGGTTTGGGGCCTCCCTGGTGGCGCGGTGGTTGAGAGTCCGCCTGCCGATGCAGGGGATACGGGTTCGTGCCCCGGTATGGGAGGACCCCATATGCCGCGGAGCGGCTGGGCCCGTGAGCCATGGCCACTGGGCCTGCGCGTCCGGAGCCTGTGCTCCGCAACGGGAGAGGCCACAACAGTGAGAGGCCCGCATACAGCAAAAAAAAAAAAAAAAAAAAAAAAAAAAAAAAAAAAAAAATGTAGTCAGGTTTGTTACCCCGTATCACAGCCCCACGCTTTTGTCAGAGATACAAAAATGGAACATGGTATTTAAGGTTTTAGTTGCCAAATCATCAAGCCTCCCAGACAGAGGCAATAGAGCAAAATGATTACAGAGGCATGGATTTTGATTTGCTCCAGTGTCTTGGGCAAGTCACTTGGCCTCTGTATTTATTTGTACTTATCTGCCCTTTTCTGTCCCTTGGGAGTTATAATTGTACCTAGTCCATGGGTATGTTGTACAAATGATCTGTAAAGTAGTTAGAAGAAACCGACACAGAGTAAGCACTCCACAGACATTGGCTATTAGCTACTGGAAATATTTCTCCATGAAACAGATGACTTTATCAGTGGATGACTCGGTGGGAGACAGTGAATCACAGAATCACAGCATGTTGAAAGTGACCTAGTTCACACTCTTATGTGAAAAAAAGAAAAGTGTGCATGCGTAGAAAATGTCTGAAAGTTTACATAACGAATAGTTCATCATGTTAACTTTGAGGATTAGAATAAATCAGGAAAGGAGGAAAGAAAAACTTGAGTGTCATTCAATTTCTACATCATTTGTGTTTCTATACTGAGACTCTGAATACACTGGAAGTGCAATTTTTTTTTAACGTGGCGGGATAAAGGTTTTCAAGTTCTCCTGATACATCCATATTATTATTTCAGAATTGCTGGCATTTCTTGCCATCTTCGGATCTACACCCATTTGAGTCAGTGGGCCATTCTGGACGGAGGAGATAATAGAGCAGAAGTGAAGTGAGAGAAAAGGAGAGAAAAGATTTTCTCTTTTCTCTTCAAAGAGGAAAGGTCTTTGGAATGGGAACAACTCACAACCAAACTTTGGGGAAAGGATGTGATGGAAAACGAGACAAACATCCTACCCCTGTGATGAGAAGGATTCCCTGGGCTCGATGGAGCGAGGTCACAGGTGGCTGGACAAGGAAACCAACTAGGGAGAAACACACACAAGTGCAGGGCAAACACCCCGAGGCCACTCAGCCTGACTCCATGCAAACATGTGTCCAGCAGCCAGCCCTTCACCTGTGGCTCCCCAGCAAGACAGGTACCTCGGGGGTGCCAACTCATTCTGAGTCCATTATGCCTGGTCATTCATAAACCGCTGTCTAACTTGTGAGGAATAACCTCTCAATGTTTATGAGGAAATTGGGGAAGGAGATTGGAAGGTTACTTAAATGGAAAAAAAAAAAAGAGTTCAGGAAGGCAGGATGGTAGAGAGAAAAGAAAAGGACCTTAAAAGATGGAAAGGATTTGCCAAAGAAGAGAAAGAAAAAGAAATGATTCCGAATGGGTTAACCTGCACCTAGGAAGCTAAGGAAGATTATTGATGTGTGAAGACTATGGAATAAAATGAATAAAATTTATCAGAAGTTGCTGAGACTATGGTAAGAAGCATGATTATCAAATTATGAATTGGCTGAAATGGCATTCTAGGGGGACACTAGGAAGGGGAAACAAATGTTCATGAGATGACAGTGGCAGGTGGAAAGTTGTTTCAGGGGAAGATCAGTCTTGCAGAGTGTGTATCAGAGGAGGGCAAGTGTGAGCAAGCAAGGAAATACTAAGTGTATACGGTTCCTTCACTGAGTGCACCCAGCCCCGTGGTCAGCCTTGAGAACAAGCAGGACTTCAGGTACTGGAGCTACATTTCATTCATCAAGACTTGAGAAGACACCCTTAACTCAGGTCTTCTCTTCAAACTCCATCTTTCCTTCTTGACCTTCATTTGGCCTCTTCCCTCACCCTCAAGCTGTGGACTAAGGCCACAAGAGCAAGATGGGTCACTAGTGTCCTCCATCCCCTAGCGACTGTGCTTCACATCAGTGGAGTACCGAAGGCAATAACCAAGTAACGGACACAAGAGTGTATGAAGACGAAGAGATTCTGATAAGGCTTTCTGTGACAGTGTGGGCCGAGTCAGCTGTATATGCCTGCTATCACCTGAAGGATGAGCAGCCTTAGGGGAGAAGTGCTCAGAAGGCAGAGCCTGGCTCTCTAGAGGCTCTGCGTCCTCACAGCCCACTCCAAGACCTCAGTTGCAGCTTCGGCCCCCAATCTCTCTCCCTCTGCCTACTCACAGTTTCTGAAGTCTTCTTTCCTCCACATTTCTCTTGAGAGGTGGGGGAGGAAGATGAGGTTCAGGCCAGCTCAGACTCCCCTGGGATCCCAGCAGGATGCCTATCATGAACCTCCCACCTTCTAGGAAGCTCCTAAGATCTCCACACTTGGGGGAGGTTTCATTTCATCTGTGCTTCAAATTGCTGGCTGGAGATGGCCTGTTGGAAGGTGGCTAAAAGCAAGTAGGAATCTTCGGGCAGCCTGGCCCTTCTCGACTGTCAGACATCTTCAGGGATATTCTAGGAAACGTTGTTTGTTCTAGAGAAGGGAGGGAAACAATCCAATTGTCCAATAATGCTTGAATGGAAAATAAATGATGCTATACGCATGTGATGAAATAATATCAAACAGTCAAAAATCAAAGACCTAGATCTATATGGACTGATGTGGATAAATCTTGAAAAGATTATATTGATTGAAAGAAAATAAGATGAAGAATCTTAGATTATGATAACAGGTATGTAAGTATTTAAATATTTAAATCAATTCAACATATTGCTTCTATATATAGAGATGCAAGAAAATAAACTTTATCCAAAGAACACATTATTTACATTTAATATGTTCATTTATCTAGGAAACCCAAAAGAACCCACAGATAAACTAGCAGGAACTAATAAGACGGTTCAACAAGGCACACACATACAAGATCAATACATTTAAAAAATCAATCAGGCTCCTCTACACTGGCGATAATAATTTAGAAACTGTAAAAGAAAATAAGAAAAAAAGAAGATCTAAAAAGAGTCACAAGAGCCATATAAATTATTTAGAGCTAAGCATACGTAAAAGTAACTATAACTAACAAACTGAGTACGACCACTTAAACTCCGCCCAACCCAAGGATTAAAAAACGCCTGTTCTTACTTTATGAGAACAGGCCCTCTTCTTAAGTAGCAGATCAGTAAGTGAGAGTGAATCAAAGAAACACAGCATTTGAAAAGTCAGCTAGGCCAAGCCTCTCGATCGCACAGACAGAAGCTGAAGCCCAGACAGGTTGAGTTACTTGGTAAAGGGCCCAAGGTCCTGACTCAAGGACTAGCATTTTTCACTAATTCGTAAGATACAGTCAAATTCAGTACCTTGGAAAGAGATGGGAAAAAATGAAGAAATCAATTATATAGTTACTCATCTTTAAGTAGAGAAATAGCCGTGACAAAATTACAGGTATTGAGGGAAAATTGAAGCGCAGAGTTTAAAATGTCAATAATCCACAGGGAAACTGGAGACCATTTAAAATATTCATATTAAATCTCTATATAAGACATTAAAAGATCTCCAATCAAAATGTTCATTTTATAATAGATATGGTATGATACAATTTATAATAGATGTGGTATGAACCTTTCCCTTTCATGGGAAAGGTTCGGCTGGGAAACAGGAATTGTTCTTGAAAACGGGGCCTGTGCTATTGCAGAGACTGTGCTGAACCTAGGTCAACAGAATGCTCCGATGTCATCATTGAGGTCACAGAATCCTGCTGTGCGCCTGGCAACCTTGGAAACTTAACAGCCCTGGTGAGCACTAGGCAGCACTGCTGGTTCAATAAGTGGTACCAGTTTTTCAGCCATTTAGGCGACTTGACTATTTTTATTTGTATTGAATCATTTCAACGGATTGCCCAAGAGCCAACAAGGGCCAACCTGTAGGGAAGAGGAGGAGTTGGACATCTCTCGAGGCATCTTCTAAGGGAGACTTCTAGTTGGTATGATGAAACGGCGACAAAAGAGGAAACATCTGGAAAATGAAGAGTCCCAGGAAACTGCCGAGAACGGAGGAGGTATGTGGGGGGCAACTTGGCTGGGGCACATGGGTTTCTGCCAAACTGAACCTTCTCTAGGAAGCGGGGGACTGAGAACGTGTCACCTGTGAAGCAGGGAGCGAGAGACCTTGTCTCACTGATGCTGCCGTATCCATCCGGAGCGTCCCTGTGGTGTGAGACGGCACAGAACGGCCAGATGCCCCCTGGGAGATGGGAGGTCAGCTCCGCTGCTCTGAGGACTCTCTCCTGGGGCTGCCGGGCCTGGAGCTTTGTCGGACTCACAGCAGGCTGCATCCTGCTTGCACAGACCTAGAGGTGCAGCTTTTCTCAGTCCCCGATTTCTCTCTTATTCTCTTGGATCTTTCGCTGGGGTCATGAGGTGGGGGATGTGAAGGATGCAAGGATGCTGAGACCCATGAGTTGCTCGGCCTCTTTTACCAAAGTGGAAAGAGAAGCCCCATGAGTTGAAGACCCTGTTGAAAAATATCTTGACAAGTGGAATGCAGTTCGAAAGACGATTGTTTGCCTAGGGATGGTGTCATATTGAAAGCAAGGAGGTTTTATTCCTTCAACAGGAACAATTTCCCAAAGGAGACCAAGGGAAGGGAAGGGCTTTCCAGAGACTGAGACCGCGTGGTCAAGGGTGAGAAATGTCCTCAGGGTCCTGCGGGGAGCTCTGAGAGCCACGGGCCACGTGGTGCCTGCGTGCATTAAATGTAGGCGAGTAGCTTGCCCTGGGAGGGGGTGGTCACCCCAGAGATCCAGCTAGAGGTCTCTGCCCCAGATTAGAGCCCAGTAGCTCCTACCAGGCCCAGGGCCCTGGAGACTGTAGGATGGGCCCTGGGAGCGGAGGTCTAGACAGCAGGCAGATTTTCAGGCAGTGGCTGGGACAGGCTGGGGAAGGCAATGACTGCCCCTGACCATTCAGAATATTTTTCTCTATGTTCCTGTGTGTGTGTGCGGGGGTGGGGGGCGGAGGGGGTAGTGCAGAGAAGAGCAGGATGAATGGGGGTAGAGTGCTTATCAGATATAAACTCTGCGTGGTACAGTTCTTGTCACCCTGCCTGGACCTGGCTGACACTCGGTGTATGTAAGAGTGTATACAGAACTCTTGTTAGGGGTGTTTTATGAGACAGTAACTCATACACCCATGTACACTCTGATACAGCAAAAATATCATACACCCCACATATAACTTCCGTATTAAACCACACACAGCACATGGAGGTATATACACGCATCCCTCCTGTACTACATTCTCATACAACCCACCTGTATCACAATCCTCTCCTCCAACACCAAACGCTGGAGATGAGATATGTATATAGACACACACACTATATATATAGGACACACACACACACACACTATATATATATATCTCCTCAACTCTCGCACAAACACACCTAACTTCAGCCATCTCTAAATACCTCTAAAAGAACCAGTCACGTGTCATACACACCACACTTGTAACACATTCTTGAGTAATGCCAGACTCGCTTTGTACAAACCACAGTAAACCACAGTCTCACTAACCCATGTCAGGGTTGCCAGAGAAAATATGGGCTATCCAGTTCAATTTGAATTCCAGATAAACAACAAGTAATTTTTCAGTATCAGTATGTCCCAAATATTGTATGGGCCATACTTACACTAAAACTAAGTAAGAACAAATACTGCATGGGAATACTTACACTAAAAAATTATTCTGGGTTTATCTGAAACTGAAATTTAACTGGGTGCCCTGTATTTTTCTTCGCTTAGTCTGGCAACCCTTATATACTTACCACCAGCTCAGGTATTATATATTTATTGTAGTTTTGTTTAGTGTGTGTCTTCCCCTACTAGAATGTGCAGCGTTACCAGAGACTACAACAATGGAAGAGTGCCGGATACACAGGAGTAGCTGCTTACTGAATCTTGGTGAATGAATGAATGAACACACACCATAAATACAAGCCACACCATGTAATGAGGAAAAGTTACATGTCCCAGAATTCCTGACTTGTGAACAGAAACCATGCACACAAAGGCCACAGACACAGATAAGACACATCTCCACCGTGCTCCCCATGCCAACCCCACACTTACCACAGACTTAACTGATACACATCACTCACTCTTCCCACATACTCACGGTCACCACCGAGGCCTACATTACCAACAAGACAGTGACAGAGTAAGTACTGATTTGAATTAAATACTGGAGTATCCACTGGGAACCACACTCTCAACTGTGTGTATTCACTGCACCTGACACGTGCCAGACACTCGGTAAGTATTTGTGGACAGAGGACTGATGAACCCACCCTGAGCCTTTCATTCCTCCCTCAGGAATCTCTAAGTCACAAGAGGATCCCCCTCACCTTGGATCCACTGTGGTGGCCAAAGGCTGCAGCCCAGGGGCAGGGGAGGTCTCCTCTGCCTCTACATACTTCTCTTGTGCTTCTTCTCGGCGCAAGCTCATCTACGCTGGTAAGGGCGCGGGGTTCCTCAGGTGAGGGGGTGCTTGGCTGTGAGGCAGGAGGCACACAGATCCCAGGGAGGCTGAGAGGAACCCCAGGGTCATCAGAGGTGATGAGGGCTCTGTGGAGGAGCCTGGGCAGGATGGCTGAGCTGTTACGAGGGCGTGGATCCCAGCTGAGTCTGGGGCGGGGGTGTGTGAATCCTGGTACTACCATGGTGGCGAAGTCAAGGAGCAGGGGCCGGAAAGGTCTGGGCTTGAGGTGGAGGGAAGAGGGACCAGATTAAGCATCTTCAGAGGAAAATGTAGGCTTTGTCTTTGCCTTTGCTTCCCGAGAAGGACAGAGTTCTACATCATAGATCTCCAGCCTGAGAGCAGGACCATCCAGCTCAGGTCCACACAGCTCACACATACATCCGCCCTCCAGGCACAACCCTTCTCAGTGCACACAGAAACCCCAAGCACCACAGCCCCATTCCACAAGGAATGCACCACCGATATTCCCAAAATCACACTCCTCGTCGTACACGCATCCACCAGCGTCGCTCACATACCACAGCCCTCACCACCATACTCCACACCCCTGTATACAGACACCGCTCCAGTATCCCCCCACACGCACAAGAAAAGCCCACAGATGACACCAGATACACCACTCCGTCCTACGGCCAACGGACACCAAGCTCACGACATAGCTACGTCATGCAAATGTCCCTCTCTCGTCTACCACACCTGCTCCCTCAGCTTCTGGCACGGCCCATGCATGTTATTATGTTTTTAATTTCCTTTTTCAGGAATCCGGAGATCACATCGAGACACTGCCCAGCCTAAAGCACCCCTAGCCCAGGTTCAGGAAAAAGGGGAGACTGCTCCCCCATCACACTGTGTCTCCTCCTCACCCTCTTCACCCTGTAAGCACTATCTGCACCCAGACAAAGAGGAAAGGGGCATGAAAATATACTACATGCAGGTACAAGTGAACAAGGGTGTCGCTGTCTCCTGGAAGACAAAGAAACCCTTGGAGTTGCCTGAAAAGCAGCTGACGATAGAAGAAGTGACCCTTCCTGAGGATGCGTGCACAGTAGGCACTTGCCCCTCTGATGTGTTCACCGAAAGCCTCCTGTCTGACAGTGAGCCCACTGGGGAGGAGAAAGAGTATGAGGAAAGGGCAGAGCCAGGCAGCCCATCAGGGTCACCTGCAGTCCAGGAGACACCCAGGGCCAAGACACTGGACTGGATGGTGACCATGGAGACCGGCTTCAGGTGCATGGCCTGCTGCCGGGTCTTCCACACCTCGGAGATCCTCCAGCAGCACGTGAAGGGCGGCGTCCTGGAGGGCTTCGGCTGCCGTGTCTTTCATCTCAACATCGCCCAGTGGATGGCCAATGTGGAATTCGAGAGCACCCCTGAGGAGGAGGGCAGTGTGGAACCCGAGACCAACTCTGAGGACGAGGAGGACGAGGAGGACGAGGAAGAGAAGCTAGAAGGCCCCAGCCCGAAGAGACCCCGCAGGCAGGGTCTTTTCTCTCTTTTGAGTTCCACACAGCAACTGAGATTCATGGGACAGAAGATCCTGGAGACGGTGTGGCCTTGGAAGAGGTAAGGCTTGAGGCTGGCAGTCTTCTGAGCCTATGTCACGAAAGGCCCAGAGGAGTCTAAGGGAAGGGGCCGCACACATGTGCTGGTTTACCTAATGGATCTGCAGTTGCATCAACTTGGGACACACACAGCACTTGCAAAGGAATTGAGCTCTGTTGACTTCAACAAGAATGTGGAGCCTTTTCCTAGGAGTTTTCTCAGGGTCTGCACGATGGACCTCAACTCTTAGAGGACGTACCACCAGCAGCTCCTTGTCGGCAGAGAGAGCCAGGAGTGGTCTGAAGAGAGGACAGGGGCCCTTGCAGGACCAGAACTTTGAGGTCTGAGAGCCTTGGGCCTGAGCTGAGATCTAACCCGGACCACTGGACCTAGCCTTCTGTGACAAAGGGGAATATGAAAGAGAGTCACGTGGAAATGAGATTCCCCGAGATATGGAAATGTTCCAGAACCTTCGTTGCGTGGTAGTTGATCTGGAGCCAAGCTCACTGTGGTGTGTGTGGCTCTGAGCATTAAGGCAACGCTGGAGGGTAACCCTGACCAGCAGAGCTTGGAGTGCTTCTTGTCTCTTCCTGTTCTACCTCAGTTGTTTTATCCCTTCCAGGGAGAAGAAAGGACCCTCGGGAGAGTAGCAGACAGAATGCCGTGGTCTGAAGGAGGATGAAGGGACCGGCACTCAGTCTAACATCATATGACAATAGAAGCGTCCTATGCAATAAAGGGCATTTTCCAAACCTTTCCTGGAGCTTTTATTTAATGACATTTTTCTATCTATGCATCTATCTGTCATCTACATCTGTATCTTTCAAGGTTTGTGAACAAGCTTTCACATAAGCACTAGAGACGTCCGCCAGCATTTTCCAGAAGGAGGCCTGGAAATTGCTGGGGACTCCTCACAAATAGGGAACGGCCACAACCCCTGCCACACAGACTATGCGCGTGGCCCTCCTGACGTACTCCCACTCTCTCTCTGAATTTCCCAACGTCTGAGATGAGGGTGCTGGCTGGAGGCAATGATCGCGGGCAGGCTGAATCTTCTCCAGATTCTGATTCTCTTCCTGGGCCTATCGTCCTCAAGCACAGTCTCCATGTCCCTGGTCACACTGATCTCTCTCCTTCAGTCCTTCCCTCCCTCCCTCTCCTGCCTCCCAGTGCAAAGAATACTTTTTTACATTTGAGACGACATTTATTTTTTGTGCACAGAATTCTCACCTGTTCTACTGTGGCCTCTGTTTTGAACATTCCAAAGCTGAGAATTTTCTTTTTTTCTCCCTCATTTCTGCTGAGTCTTTACCTTCCTAATGCAGTGAACTCAGAGTGCCTAGCTGACTGGAGGGGGAAAAAAATCCAGGGAGCAAAGAGAAATAATAAAAAAAGTATCAGTTAATTTTTCATAGTGTTATCCAACTATATATTTTTAAAATTTTGGATTAATATTAGGAATATACTCTTTATAAAAAACTGAATTATCGGGCTTCCCTGGTGGAGCAGTCGTTAAGAATATGCCTGCGAATGCAGGGGACATGGGTTCGAGCCCTGGTCTGGGAAGATCCCACGTGCCACGGAGTAACTAAGCCCGCGCGCCACTACTACTGAGCCTGCGCTCTAGAGCCCGTGTGCCACATCAACCGAGCCCACGTGCCACAACTACGGAAGCCTGCGTGCCTAGAGCCCGTGCTCCGCAACAAGAGAAGCCACTGCAATGAGAAGCCCGTGCACCACAGCCAAGAGGAGCCCCCGCTCACTGCAACTAGAGAACGCCCGCTAGCAGCAACAAAGACCCAATGCAGCCCCAAATAAATTAATTAATTTTTAAAAATTGAATTATTTTCAAGGGGACAATGTATAAAAGTACAATAAAAACCGCCCTTCATAACCCCCCAACCCCACTCTCAAGATGGAATCGATATGCTGTGATACAATTTATAGTCGTAGTACTACTCCTCCTCCCACCGCAGCCAAAATCCTCTGAGCCCGGTGCAGCAGCTTCCTTTCACAATGCTAGGACCCGCCACAAGACACATGATAATCCCTTTGGACATTTCAAGGAGCAGCACCAAGGGAACAGTACCTGGGAAATGTCACTGACAGCTCAGAATATCCATGGCATTTCTAGGGCCTCGGCACTGCTCTCGCTCTGGGAATGAAGGTCCAAAAAGCACATTGGAGAATGTTCGTAATTGTAAACAAGCTCCACCTTTGAAACACAATCTAGATAGAACCAAATATACAAGCCTGCACAATGGATGAAGCCAACGTCTTCTCCATGATTGCCCTTCTGACAACTTTGTTGTCTCCTCAACCATAAAAGGTGAACTTCAAACTCACGACCTTGCCTTGTCACCAGAAACATCCAAGCTTGGATCACTCTTTCTAAGACCAGATATTTGCTCTGTGAACTATTAGAGACTTGTCACATACACAGAAGTAGAACAGGATTATTTCTATCTACCTGGGGACCTGGAGACTTTCACATTGCTCCTGTTAAAACTCTCAGAACACCAAAACTTTACCTACAAAGGGTTCAAGCTATGACACTCCCAATTTTCACAAACCTCCTCATCTCTTGTGAGTCACATGCAGCCAATTCCAGGAATTGAAAACATGGTTGTGAGGATGAAACTGACTTTGGGGCTCCCCTTGGATATGGTCTTCCAGACTTACCAAAAGGCCATTAAGAGGACGGTTTACCCCACCTCAGGGAAACCCGAGGCAGTACTTGCAGTCAAGGGCTGGCCATGGCTTCTGAGCTACATCCAGAAAGAATTTCATACTGTACCTGGATCTGCTGAAGCCATTTCTGACTGTCCGAGAGCCAGCATGTACCGCTCCTCAACTGCCTCCATTGTGGATCATCAGTAGGGCTGTCAGATTTACTAAATAAAAATACAGGATACCCAGTTAAACTTGAACTTCACATGAATAGTAAGTCATCACTTTTAGTATAAGTAGATCCTATGTACTATTTGGGGCATACTTATCTTCAAAATATACTCGTTGTTTTTCTGACATTCATATTTAATGGAACAGCCTATATTTTATCTGTCAACCCTACTCATCAGAAATGATGGAGTCTTATAGAGATGCAAGAGATGCCTCAGAGCATCCTCAGCTTTTACTTCTATGTCCTGGACAGTGAGCACGAGCTTCCCACTCACATTAATTGGCTATAATGGAGTATATTCTCCATTTTAGAGCCTTTTGTACTTGTCATTGTTATCATCTTCCTTATTTTAAAGAGAGGTTTATTTTTTTCCAAACTTAATAGCTCATCCAAAAGTATTTGGAAGTTCATTCGACAAGGGAAAAACAACATGATTCTGAAAAGTGAAGGAAACTGCCTGGTGTTTAGTAAAGAAGTATTAGGGAGATTGAAAAAGCCAAACTTAATAAGCAAATCTCTCCAAGGGTATTTTCAGAGCTTGATACCCTCCCACACCCTGAAAATATTATTACATCAAGAAGGTAGAACCTGCTAACCAAATGTAAGGCTCCCATATGATTCTATCAAACTGAGGATGCTTCTTTACTAAGCAGTCAGCACACTTGCTGCCCCAGGGACCTTGGCAGTTGCAATACAGAGCTCTTCCCTTTGGGATGGAAACAGCAAGTTTTCCTGTGGTCTACACGCTGGCCCCAAAAATACTACGCTCCCAATACTTGTCAACTTTAAGTATTTTTCTACATATCTCCATTTTTCTGTTACTATTTGGACTACATCCTAGCCTTGACATTACATAAATTGCATTCAAGAAGCTATTTTTAAAAGTTGGTAGGAAATCTTAAATCTATAGCTTACAGTCCCTGGCTTACTTTCATCCAGGTGCATAAGGGTTTTCAAAAGTAGTCAGGTTTGTTACCCCGTATCACAGCCCCACGCTTTTGTCACAGATACAAAAATGGAACATGGTATTTAAGGTTTTAGTTGCCAAATCATCAAGCCTCCCAGACAGAGGCAATAGAGCAAAATGATTACAGAGGCATGGATTTTGATTTGCTCCAGTGTCTTGAGCAAGTCACTTGGCCTCTGTATTTATTTGTACTTATCTGCCCTTTTCTGTCCCTTGGGAGTTATAATTGTACCTAGTCCATGGGTATGTTGTACAAATGATCTGTAAAGTAGTTAGAAGAAACCGACACAGAGTAAGCACTCCACAGACATTGGCTATTAGCTACTGGAAATATTTCTCCATGAAACAGATGACTTTATCAGTGGATGACTCGGTGGGAGACAGTGAATCACAGAATCACAGCATGTTGAAAGTGACCTAGTTCACACTCTTATGTGAAAAAAAGAAAAGTGTGCATGCGTAGAAAATGTCTGAAAGTTTACATAACGAATAGTTCATCATGTTAACTTTGAGGATTAGAATAAATCAGGAAAGGAGGAAAGAAAAACTTGAGTGTCATTCAATTTCTACATCATTTGTGTTTCTATACTGAGACTCTGAATACACTGGAAGTGCAATTTTTTTTTAACGTGGCGGGATAAAGGTTTTCAAGTTCTCCTGATACATCCGTATTATTATTTCAGAATTGCTGGCATTTCTTGCCATCTTCGGATCTACACCCATTTGAGTCAGTGGGCCATTCTGGACGGAGGAGATAATAGAGCAGAAGTGAAGTGAGAGAAAAGGAGAGAAAAGATTTTCTCTTTTCTCTTCAAAGAGGAAAGGTCTTTGGAATGGGAACAACTCACAACCAAACTTTGGGGAAAGGATGTGATGGAAAACGAGACAAACATCCTACCCCTGTGATGAGAAGGATTCCCTGGGCTCGATGGAGCGAGGTCACAGGTGGCTGGACAAGGAAACCAACTAGGGAGAAACACACACAAGTGCAGGGCAAACACCCCGAGGCCACTCAGCCTGACTCCATGCAAACATGTGTCCAGCAGCCAGCCCTTCACCTGTGGCTCCCCAGCAAGACAGGTACCTCGGGGGTGCCAACTCATTCTGAGTCCATTATGCCTGGTCATTCATAAACCGCTGTCTAACTTGTGAGGAATAACCTCTCAATGTTTATGAGGAAATTGGGGAAGGAGATTGGAAGGTTACTTAAATGGAAAAAAAAAAAAGAGTTCAGGAAGGCAGGATGGTAGAGAGAAAAGAAAAGGACCTTAAAAGATGGAAAGGATTTGCCAAAGAAGAGAAAGAAAAAGAAATGATTCCGAATGGGTTAACCTGCACCTAGGAAGCTAAGGAAGATTATTGATGTGTGAAGACTATGGAATAAAATGAATAAAATTTATCAGAAGTTGCTGAGACTATGGTAAGAAGCATGATTATCAAATTATGAATTGGCTGAAATGGCATTCTAGGGGGACACTAGGAAGGGGAAACAAATGTTCATGAGATGACAGTGGCAGGTGGAAAGTTGTTTCAGGGGAAGATCAGTCTTGCAGAGTGTGTATCAGAGGAGGGCAAGTGTGAGCAAGCAAGGAAATACTAAGTGTATACGGTTCCTTCACTGAGTGCACCCAGCCCCGTGGTCAGCCTTGAGAACAAGCAGGACTTCAGGTACTGGAGCTACATTTCATTCATCAAGACTTGAGAAGACACCCTTAACTCAGGTCTTCTCTTCAAACTCCATCTTTCCTTCTTGACCTTCATTTGGCCTCTTCCCTCACCCTCAAGCTGTGGACTAAGGCCACAAGAGCAAGATGGGTCACTAGTGTCCTCCATCCCCTAGCGACTGTGCTTCACATCAGTGGAGTACCGAAGGCAATAACCAAGTAACAGACACAAGAGTGTATGAAGACGAAGAGATTCTGATAAGGCTTTCTGTGACAGTGTGGGCCGAGTCAGCTGTATATGCCTGCTATCACCTGAAGGATGAGCAGCCTTAGGGGAGAAGTGCTCAGAAGGCAGAGCCTGGCTCTCTAGAGGCTCTGCGTCCTCACAGCCCACTCCAAGACCTCAGTTGCAGCTTCGGCCCCCAATCTCTCTCCCTCTGCCTACTCACAGTTTTTGAAGTCTTCTTTCCTCCACATTTCTCTTGAGAGGTGGGGGAGAAAGATGAGGTTCAGGCCAGCTCAGACTCCCCTGGGATCCCAGCAGGATGCCTATCATGAACCTCCCACCTTCTAGGAAGCTCCTAAGATCTCCACACTTGGGGGAGGTTTCATTTCATCTGTGCTTCAAATTGCTGGCTGGAGATGGCCTGTTGGAAGGTGGCTAAAAGCAAGTAGGAATCTTCGGGCAGCCTGGCCCTTCTCGACTGTCAGACATCTTCAGGGATATTCTAGGAAACGTTGTTTGTTCTAGAGAAGGGAGGGAAACAATCCAATTGTCCAATAATGCTTGAATGGAAAATAAATGATGCTATATGCATGTGATGAAATAATATCAAACAGTCAAAAATCAAAGACCTAGATCTATATGGACTGATGTGGATAAATCTTGAAAAGATTATATTGATTGAAAGAAAATAAGATGAAGAATCTTAGATTATGATAACAGGTATGTAAGTATTTAAATATTTAAATCAATTCAACATATTGCTTCTATATATAGAGATGCAAGAAAATAAACTTTATCCAAAGAACACATTATTTACATTTAATATGTTCATTTATCTAGGAAACCCAAAAGAACCCACAGATAAACTAGCAGGAACTAATAAGACGGTTCAACAAGGCACACACATACAAGATCAATACATTTAAAAAATCAATCAGGCTCCTCTACACTGGCGATAATAAATTAGAAACTGTAAAAGAAAATAAGAAAAAAAGAAGATCTAAAAAGAGTCACAAGAGCCATATAAATTATTTAGAGCTAAGCATACGTAAAAGTAACTATAACTAACAAACTGAGTACGACCACTTAAACTCCGCCCAACCCAAGGATTAAAAAACGCCTGTTCTTACTTTATGAGAACAGGCCCTCTTCTTAAGTAGCAGATCAGTAAGTGAGAGTGAATCAAAGAAACACAGCATTTGAAAAGTCAGCTAGGCCAAGCCTCTCGATCGCACAGACAGAAGCTGAAGCCCAGACAGGTTGAGTTACTTGGTAAAGGGCCCAAGGTCCTGACTCAAGGACTAGCATTTTTCACTAATTCGTAAGATACAGTCAAATTCAGTACCTTGGAAAGAGATGGGAAAAAATGAAGAAATCAATTATATAGTTACTCATCTTTAAGTACAGAAATAGCCGTGACAAAATTACAGGTATTGAGGGAAAATTGAAGCGCAGAGTTTAAAATGTCAATAATCCACAGGGAAACTGGAGACCATTTAAAATATTCATATTAAATCTCTATATAAGACATTAAAAGATCTCCAATCAAAATGTTCATTTTATAATAGATATGGTATGATACAATTTATAATAGATGTGGTATGAACCTTTCCCTTTCATGGGAAAGGTTCGGCTGGGAAACAGGAATTGTTCTTGAAAACGGGGCCTGTGCTATTGCAGAGACTGTGCTGAACCTAGGTCAACAGAATGCTCCGATGTCATCATTGAGGTCACAGAATCCTGCTGTGCGCCTGGCAACCTTGGAAACTTAACAGCCCTGGTGAGCACTAGGCAGCACTGCTGGTTCAATAAGTGGTACCAGTTTTTCAGCCATTTAGGCGACTTGACTATTTTTATTTGTATTGAATCATTTCAACGGATTGCCCAAGAGCCAACAAGGGCCAACCTGTAGGGAAGAGGAGGAGTTGGACATCTCTCGAGGCATCTTCTAAGGGAGACTTCTAGTTGGTATGATGAAACGGCGACAAAAGAGGAAACATCTGGAAAATGAAGAGTCCCAGGAAACTGCCGAGAACGGAGGAGGTATGTGGGGGGCAACTTGGCTGGGGCACATGGGTTTCTGCCAAACTGAACCTTCTCTAGGAAGCGGGGGACTGAGAACGTGTCACCTGTGAAGCAGGGAGCGAGAGACCTTGTCTCACTGATGCTGCCGTATCCATCCGGAGCGTCCCTGTGGTGTGAGACGGCACAGAACGGCCAGATGCCCCCTGGGAGATGGGAGGTCAGCTCCGCTGCTCTGAGGACTCTCTCCTGGGGCTGCCGGGCCTGGAGCTTTGTCGGACTCACAGCAGGCTGCATCCTGCTTGCACAGACCTAGAGGTGCAGCTTTTCTCAGTCCCCGATTTCTCTCTTATTCTCTTGGATCTTTCGCTGGGGTCATGAGGTGGGGGATGTGAAGGATGCAAGGATGCTGAGACCCATGAGTTGCTCGGCCTCTTTTACCAAAGTGGAAAGAGAAGCCCCATGAGTTGAAGACCCTGTTGAAAAATATCTTGACAAGTGGAATGCAGTTCGAAAGACGATTGTTTGCCTAGGGATGGTGTCATATTGAAAGCAAGGAGGTTTTATTCCTTCAACAGGAACAATTTCCCAAAGGAGACCAAGGGAAGGGAAGGGCTTTCCAGAGACTGAGACCGCGTGGTCAAGGGTGAGAAATGTCCTCAGGGTCCTGCGGGGAGCTCTGAGAGCCACGGGCCACGTGGTGCCTGCGTGCATTAAATGTAGGCGAGTAGTTTTCCCTGGGAGGGGGTGGTCACCGCAGAGATCCAGCTAGAGGTCTCTGCCCCAGATTAGAGCCCAGTAGCTCCTACCAGGCCCAGGGCCCTGGAGACTGTAGGATGGGCCCTGGGAGCGGAGGTCTAGACAGCAGGCAGATTTTCAGGCAGTGGCTGGGACAGGCTGGGGAAGGCAATGACTGCCCCTGACCATTCAGAATATTTTTCTCTGTGTTCCTGTGTGTGTGTGGGGGGGGTGGGGGGCGGAGGGTGTAGTGCAGAGAAGAGCAGGATGAATGGGGGTAGAGTGCTTATCAGATATAAACTCTGCGTGGTACAGTTCTTGTCACCCTGCCTGGACCTGGCTGACACTCGGTGTATGTAAGAGTGTATACAGAACTCTTGTTAGGGGTGTTTTATGAGACAGTAACTCATACACCCATGTACACTCTGATACAGCAAAAATATCATACACCCCACATATAACTTCCGTATTAAACCACACACAGCACATGGAGGTATATACACGCATCCCTCCTGTACTACATTCTCATACAACCCACCTGTATCACAATCCTCTCCTCCAACACCAAACGCTGGAGATGAGATATGTATATAGACACACACACTATATATATAGGACACACACACACACACACTATATATATATATCTCAACTCTCGCACAAACACACCTAACTTCAGCCATCTCTAAATACCTCTAAAAGAACCAGTCACGTGTCATACACACCACACTTGTAACACATTCTTGAGTAATGCCAGACCCGCTTTGTACAAACCACAGTAAACCACAGTCTCACTAACCCATGTCAGGGTTGCCAGAGAAAATATGGGCTATCCAGTTCAATTTGAATTCCAGATAAACAACAAGTAATTTTTCAGTATCAGTATGTCCCAAATATTGTATGGGCCATACTTACACTAAAACTAAGTAAGAACAAATACTGCATGGGAATACTTACACTAAAAAATTATTCTGGGTTTATCTGAAACTGAAATTTAACTGGGTGCCCTGTATTTTTCTTCGCTTAGTCTGGCAACCCTTATATACTTACCACCAGCTCAGGTATTATATATTTATTGTAGTTTTGTTTAGTGTGTGTCTTCCCCTACTAGAATGTGCAGCGTTACCAGAGACTACAACAATGGAAGAGTGCCGGATACACAGGAGTAGCTGCTTACTGAATCTTGGTGAATGAATGAATGAACACACACCATAAATACAAGCCACACCATGTAATGAGGAAAAGTTACATGTCCCAGAATTCCTGACTTGTGAACAGAAACCATGCACACAAAGGCCACAGACACAGATAAGACACATCTCCACCGTGCTCCCCATGCCAACCCCACACTTACCACAGACTTAACTGATACACATCACTCACTCTTCCCACATACTCACGGTCACCACCGAGGCCTACATTACCAACAAGACAGTGACAGAGTAAGTACTGATTTGAATTAAATACTGGAGTATCCACTGGGAACCACACTCTCAACTGTGTGTATTCACTGCACCTGACACGTGCCAGACACTCGGTAAGTATTTGTGGACAGAGGACTGATGAACCCACCCTGAGCCTTTCATTCCTCCCTCAGGAATCTCGAAGTCACAAGAGGATCCCCCTCACCTTGGATCCACTGTGGTGGCCAAAGGCTGCAGCCCAGGGGCAGGGGAGGTCTCCTCTGCCTCTACATACTTCTCCTGTGCTTCTTCTCGGCGCAAGCTCATCTACGCTGGTAAGGGCGCGGGGTTCCTCAGGTGAGGGGGTGCTTGGCTGTGAGGCAGGAGGCACACAGATCCCAGGGAGGCTGAGAGGAACCCCAGGGTCATCAGAGGTGATGAGGGCTCTGTGGAGGAGCCTGGGCAGGATGGCTGAGCTGTTACGAGGGTGTGGATCCCAGCTGAGTCTGGGGCGGGGGTGTGTGAATCCTGGTACTACCATGGTGGCGAAGTCAAGGAGCAGGGGCCGGAAAGGTCTGGGCTTGAGGTGGAGGGAAGAGGGACCAGATTAAGCATCTTCAGAGGAAAATGTAGGCTTTGTCTTTGCCTTTGCTTCCCGAGAAGGACAGAGTTCTACATCATAGATCTCCAGCCTGAGAGCAGGACCATCCAGCTCAGGTCCACACAGCTCACACATACATCCGCCCTCCAGGCACAACCCTTCTCAGTGCACACAGAAACCCCAAGCACCACAGCCCCATTCCACAAGGAATGCACCACCGATATTCCCAAAATCACACTCCTCGTCGTACACGCATCCACCAGCGTCGCTCACATACCACAGCCCTCACCACCATACTCCACACCCCTGTATACAGACACCGCTCCAGTATCCCCCCACACGCACAAGAAAAGCCCACAGATGACACCAGATACACCACTCCGTCCTACGGCCAACGGACACCAAGCTCACGACATAGCTACGTCATGCAAATGTCCCTCTCTCGTCTACCACACCTGCTCCCTCAGCTTCTGGCACGGCCCATGCATGTTATTATGTTTTTAATTTCCTTTTTCAGGAATCCGGAGATCACATCGAGACACTGCCCAGCCTAAAACACCCCTAGCCCAGGTTCAGGAAAAAGGGGAGACTGCTCCCCCATCACACTGTGTCTCCTCCTCACCCTCTTCACCCTGTAAGCACTATCTGCACCCAGACAAAGAGGAAAGGGGCATGAAAATATACTACATGCAGGTACAAGTGAACAAGGGTGTCGCTGTCTCCTGGAAGACAAAGAAACCCTTGGAGTTGCCTGAAAAGCAGCTGACGATAGAAGAAGTGACCCTTCCTGAGGATGCGTGCACAGTAGGCACTTGCCCCTCTGATGTGTTCACCGAAAGCCTCCTGTCTGACAGTGAGCCCACTGGGGAGGAGAAAGAGTATGAGGAAAGGGCAGAGCCAGGCAGCCCATCAGGGTCACCTGCAGTCCAGGAGACACCCAGGGCCAAGACACCGGCCTGGATGGTGACCATGGAGAC
The DNA here is from genome assembly GCF_964341445.2 of Mesoplodon mirus. Lineage (NCBI taxonomy): Eukaryota > Metazoa > Chordata > Mammalia > Artiodactyla > Ziphiidae > Mesoplodon > Mesoplodon mirus. The sequence goes on along the minus strand of NW_028295698.1, from coordinate 991,972 downwards.
CGGCTTCAGGTGCATGGCCTGCTGCCGGGTCTTCCACACCTCGGAGATCCTCCAGCAGCACGTGAAGGGCGGCGTCCTGGAGGGCTTCGGCTGCCGTGTCTTTCATCTCAACATCGCCCAGTGGATGGCCAATGTGGAATTCGAGAGCACCCCTGAGGAGGAGGGCAGTGTGGAACCCGAGACCAACTCTGAGGACGAGGAGGACGAGGAGGACGAGGAAGAGAAGCTAGAAGGCCCCAGCCCGAAGAGACCCCGCAGGCAGGGTCTTTTCTCTCTTTTGAGTTCCACACAGCAACTGAGATTCATGGGACAGAAGATCCTGGAGACGGTGTGGCCTTGGAAGAGGTAAGGCTTGAGGCTGGCAGTCTTCTGAGCCTATGTCACGAAAGGCCCAGAGGAGTCTAAGGGAAGGGGCCGCACACATGTGCTGGTTTACCTAATGGCTCTGCAGTTGCATCAACTTGGGACACACACAGCACTTGCAAAGGAATTGAGCTCTGTTGACTTCAACAAGAATGTGGAGCCTTTTCCTAGGAGTTTTCTCAGGGTCTGCACGATGGACCTCAACTCTTAGAGGACGTACCACCAGCAGCTCCTTGTCGGCAGAGAGAGCCAGGTGTGGTCTGAAGAGAGGACAGGGGCCCTTGCAGGACCAGAACTTTGAGGTCTGAGAGCCTTGGGCCTGAGCTGAGATCTAACCCGGACCACTGGACCTAGCCTTCTGTGACAAAGGGGAATATGAAAGAGAGTCACGTGGAAATGAGGTTCCCCGAGATATGGAAGTGTTCCAGAACCTTCGTTGCGTGGTAGTTGATCTGGAGCCAAGCTCACTGTGGTGTGTGTGGCTCTGAGCATTAAGGCAACGCTGGAGGGTAACCCTGACCAGCAGAGCTTGGAGTGCTTCTTGTCTCTTCCTGTTCTACCTCAGTTGTTTTATCCCTTCCAGGGAGAAGAAAGGACCCTCGGGAGAGTAGCAGACAGAATGCCGTGGTCTGAAGGAGGATGAAGGGACCGGCACTCAGTCTAACATCATATGACAATAGAAGCGTCCTATGCAATAAAGGGCATTTTCCAAACCTTTCCTGGAGCTTTTATTTAATGACATTTTTCTATCTATGCATCTATCTGTCATCTACATCTGTATCTTTCAAGGTTTGTGAACAAGCTTTCACATAAGCACTAGAGACGTCCGCCAGCATTTTCCAGAAGGAGGCCTGGAAATTGCTGGGGACTCCTCACAAATAGGGAACGGCCACAACCCCTGCCACACAGACTATGCGCGTGGCCCTCCTGACGTACTCCCACTCTCTCTCTGAATTTCCCAAGGTCTGAGATGAGGGTGCTGGCTGGAGGCAATGATCGCGGGCAGGCTGAATCTTCTCCAGATTCTGATTCTCTTCCTGGGCCTATCGTCCTCAAGCACAGTCTCCATGTCCCTGGTCACACTGATCTCTCTCCTTCAGTCCTTCCCTCCCTCCCTCTCCTGCCTCCCAGTGCAAAGAATACTTTTTTACATTTGAGACGACATTTATTTTTTGTGCACAGAATTCTCACCTGTTCTACTGTGGCCTCTGTTTTGAACATTCCAAAGCTGAGAATTTTCTTTTTTTCTCCCTCATTTCTGCTGAGTCTTTACCTTCCTAATGCAGTGAACTCAGAGTGCCTAGCTGACTGGAGGGGGAAAAAAATCCAGGGAGCAAAGAGAAATAATAAAAAAAGTATCAGTTAATTTTTCATAGTGTTATCCAACTATATATTTTTAAAATTTTGGATTAATATTAGGAATATACTCTTTATAAAAAACTGAATTATCGGGCTTCCCTGGTGGAGCAGTCGTTAAGAATATGCCTGCGAATGCAGGGGACATGGGTTCGAGCCCTGGTCTGGGAAGATCCCACGTGCCACGGAGTAACTAAGCCCGCGCGCCACAACTACTGAGCCTGCGCTCTAGAGCCCGTGTGCCACATCAACCGAGCCCACGTGCCACAACTACGGAAGCCTGCATGCCTAGAGCCCGTGCTCCGCAACAAGAGAAGCCACTGCAATGAGAAGCCCGTGCACCACAGCCAAGAGGAGCCCCCGCTCACTGCAACTAGAGAACGCCCGCTAGCAGCAACAAAGACCCAATGCAGCCCCAAATAAATTAATTAATTTTTAAAAATTGAATTATTTTCAAGGGAACAATGTATAAAAGTACAATAAAACCCCCCTTCATAACCCCCCAACCCCACTCTCAAGATGGAATCGATATGCTGTGATACAATTTATAGTCGTAGTACTACTCCTCCTCCCACCGCAGCCAAAATCCTCTGAGCCCGGTGCAGCAGCTTCCTTTCACAATGCTAGGACCCGCCACAAGACACATGATAATCCCTTTGGACATTTCAAGGAGCAGCACCAAGGGAACAGTACCTGGGAAATGTCACTGACAGCTCAGAATATCCATGGCATTTCTAGGGCCTCGGCACTGCTCTCGCTCTGGGAATGAAGGTCCAAAAAGCACATTGGAGAAGGTTCGTAATTGTAAACAAGCTCCACCTTTGAAACACAATCTAGATAGAACCAAATATACAAGCCTGCACAATGGATGAAGCCAACGTCTTCTCCATGATTGCCCTTCTGACAACTTTGTTGTCTCCTCAACCATAAAAGGTGAACTTCAAACTCATGACCTTGCCTTGTCACCAGAAACATCCAAGCTTGGATCACTCTTTCTAAGACCAGATATTTGCTCTGTGAACTATTAGAGACTTGTCACATACACAGAAGTAGAACAGGATTATTTCTATCTACCTGGGGACCTGGAGACTTTCACATTGCTCCTGTTAAAACTCTCAGAACACCAAAACTTTACCTACAAAGGGTTCAAGCTATGACACTCCCAATTTTCACAAACCTCCTCATCTCTTGTGAGTCACATGCAGCCAATTCCAGGAATTGAAAACATGGTTGTGAGGATGAAACTGACTTTGGGGCTCCCCTTGGATATGGTCTTCCAGACTTACCAAAAGGCCATTAAGAGGACGGTTTACCCCACCTCAGGGAACCCCGAGGCAGTACTTGCAGTCAAGGGCTGGCCATGGCTTCTGAGCTACATCCAGAAAGAATTTCATACTGTACCTGGATCTGCTGAAGCCATTTCTGACTGTCCGAGAGCCAGCATGTACCGCTCCTCAACTGCCTCCATTGTGGATCATCAGTAGGGCTGTCAGATTTACTAAATAAAAATACAGGATACCCAGTTAAACTTGAACTTCACATGAATAGTAAGTCATCACTTTTAGTATAAGTAGATCCTATGTACTATTTGGGGCATACTTATCTTCAAAATATACTCGTTGTTTTTCTGACATTCATATTTAACGGAACAGCCTATATTTTATCTGTCAACCCTACTCATCAGAAATGATGGAGTCTTATAGAGATGCAAGAGATGCCTCAGAGCATCCTCAGCTTTTACTTCTATGTCCTGGACAGTGAGCACGAGCTTCCCACTCACATTAATTGGCTATAATGGAGTATATTCTCCATTTTAGAGCCTTTTGTACTTGTCATTGTTATCATCTTCCTTATTTTAAAGAGAGGTTTATTTTTTTCCAAACTTAATAGCTCATCCAAAAGTATTTGGAAGTTCATTCGACAAGGGAAAAACAACATGATTCTGAAAAGTGAAGGAAACTGCCTGGTGTTTAGTAAAGAAGTATTAGGGAGATTGAAAAAGCCAAACTTAATAAGCAAATCTCTCCAAGGGTATTTTCAGAGCTTGATACCCTCCCACACCCTGAAAATATTATTACATCAAGAAGGTAGAACCTGCTAACCAAATGTAAGGCTCCCATATGATTCTATCAAACTGAGGATGCTTCTTTACTAAGCAGTCAGCACACTTGCTGCCCCAGGGACCTTGGCAGTTGCAATACAGAGCTCTTCCCTTTGGGATGGAAACAGCAAGTTTTCCTGTGGTCTACACGCTGGCCCCAAAAATACTACGCTCCCAATACTTGTCAACTTTAAGTATTTTTCTACATATCTCCATTTTTCTGTTACTATTTGGACTACATCCTAGCCTTGACATTACATAAATTGCATTCAAGAAGCTATTTTTAAAAGTTGGTAGGAAATCTTAAATCTATAGCTTACAGTCCCTGGCTTACTTTCATCCAGGTGCATAAGGGTTTTCAAAAGTAGTCAGGTTTGTTACCCCGTATCACAGCCCCACGCTTTTGTCAGAGATACAAAAATGGAACATGGTATTTAAGGTTTTAGTTGCCAAATCATCAAGCCTCCCAGACAGAGGCAATAGAGCAAAATGATTACAGAGGCATGGATTTTGGTTTGCTCCAGTGTCTTGGGCAAGTCACTTGGCCTCTGTATTTATTTGTACTTATCTGCCCTTTTCTGTCCCTTGGGAGTTATAATTGTACCTAGTCCATGGGTATGTTGTACAAATGATCTGTAAAGTAGTTAGAAGAAACCGACACAGAGTAAGCACTCCACAGACATTGGCTATTAGCTACTGGAAATATTTCTCCATGAAACAGATGACTTTATCAGTGGATGACTCGGTGGGAGACAGTGAATCACAGAATCACAGCATGTTGAAAGTGACCTAGTTCACACTCTTATGTGAAAAAAAGAAAAGTGTGCATGCGTAGAAAATGTCTGAAAGTTTACATAACGAATAGTTCATCATGTTAACTTTGAGGATTAGAATAAATCAGGAAAGAAGGAAAGAAAAACTTGAGTGTCATTCAATTTCTACATCATTTGTGTTTCTATACTGAGACTCTGAATACACTGGAAGTGCAATTTTTTTTTAACGTGGCGGGATAAAGGTTTTCAAGTTCTCCTGATACATCCGTATTATTATTTCAGAATTGCTGGCATTTCTTGCCATCTTCGGATCTACACCCATTTGAGTCAGTGGGCCATTCTGGACGGAGGAGATAATAGAGCAGAAGTGAAGTGAGAGAAAAGGAGAGAAAAGATTTTCTCTTTTCTCTTCAAAGAGGAAAGGTCTTTGGAATGGGAACAACTCACAACCAAACTTTGGGGAAAGGATGTGATGGAAAACGAGACAAACATCCTACCCCTGTGATGAGAAGGATTCCCTGGGCTCGATGGAGCGAGGTCACAGGTGGCTGGACAAGGAAACCAACTAGGGAGAAACACACACAAGTGCAGGGCAAACACCCCGAGGCCACTCAGCCTGACTCCATGCAAACATGTGTCCAGCAGCCAGCCCTTCACCTGTGGCTCCCCAGCAAGACAGGTACCTCGGGGGTGCCAACTCATTCTGAGTCCATTATGCCTGGTCATTCATAAACCGCTGTCTAACTTGTGAGGAATAACCTCTCAATGTTTATGAGGAAATTGGGGAAGGAGATTGGAAGGTTACTTAAATGGAAAAAAAAAAAAGAGTTCAGGAAGGCAGGATGGTAGAGAGAAAAGAAAAGGACCTTAAAAGATGGAAAGGATTTGCCAAAGAAGAGAAAGAAAAAGAAATGATTCCGAATGGGTTAACCTGCACCTAGGAAGCTAAGGAAGATTATTGATGTGTGAAGACTATGGAATAAAATGAATAAAATTTATCAGAAGTTGCTGAGACTATGGTAAGAAGCATGATTATCAAATTATGAATTGGCTGAAATGGCATTCTAGGGGGACACTAGGAAGGGGAAACAAATGTTCATGAGATGACAGTGGCAGGTGGAAAGTTGTTTCAGGGGAAGATCAGTCTTGCAGAGTGTGTATCAGAGGAGGGCAAGTGTGAGCAAGCAAGGAAATACTAAGTGTATACGGTTCCTTCACTGAGTGCACCCAGCCCCGTGGTCAGCCTTGAGAACAAGCAGGACTTCAGGTACTGGAGCTACATTTCATTCATCAAGACTTGAGAAGACACCCTTAACTCAGGTCTTCTCTTCAAACTCCATCTTTCCTTCTTGACCTTCATTTGGCCTCTTCCCTCACCCTCAAGCTGTGGACTAAGGCCACAAGAGCAAGATGGGTCACTAGTGTCCTCCATCCCCTAGCGACTGTGCTTCACATCAGTGGAGTACCGAAGGCAATAACCAAGTAACAGACACAAGAGTGTATGAAGACGAAGAGATTCTGATAAGGCTTTCTGTGACAGTGTGGGCCGAGTCAGCTGTATATGCCTGCTATCACCTGAAGGATGAGCAGCCTTAGGGGAGAAGTGCTCAGAAGGCAGAGCCTGGCTCTCTAGAGGCTCTGCGTCCTCACAGCCCACTCCAAGACCTCAGTTGCAGCTTCGGCCCCCAATCTCTCTCCCTCTGCCTACTCACAGTTTTTGAAGTCTTCTTTCCTCCACATTTCTCTTGAGAGGTGGGGGAGGAAGATGAGGTTCAGGCCAGCTCAGACTCCCCTGGGATCCCAGCAGGATGCCTATCATGAACCTCCCACCTTCTAGGAAGCTCCTAAGATCTCCACACTTGGGGGAGGTTTCATTTCATCTGTGCTTCAAATTGCTGGCTGGAGATGGCCTGTTGGAAGGTGGCTAAAAGCAAGTAGGAATCTTCGGGCAGCCTGGCCCTTCTCGACTGTCAGACATCTTCAGGGATATTCTAGGAAACGTTGTTTGTTCTAGAGAAGGGAGGGAAACAATCCAATTGTCCAATAATGCTTGAATGGAAAATAAATGATGCTATATGCATGTGATGAAATAATATCAAACAGTCAAAAATCAAAGACCTAGATCTATATGGACTGATGTGGATAAATCTTGAAAAGATAATATTGATTGAAAGAAAATAAGATGAAGAATCTTAGATTATGATAACAGGTATGTAAGTATTTAAATATTTAAATCAATTCAACATATTGCTTCTATATATAGAGATGCAAGAAAATAAACTTTATCCAAAGAACACATTATTTACATTTAATATGTTCATTTATCTAGGAAACCCAAAAGAACCCACAGATAAACTAGCAGGAACTAATAAGACGGTTCAACAAGGCACACACATACAAGATCAATACATTTAAAAAATCAATCAGGCTCCTCTACACTGGCGATAATAAATTAGAAACTGTAAAAGAAAATAAGAAAAAAAGAAGATCTAAAAAGAGTCACAAGAGCCATATAAATTATTTAGAGCTAAGCATACGTAAAAGTAACTATAACTAACAAACTGAGTACGACCACTTAAACTCCGCCCAACCCAAGGATTAAAAAACGCCTGTTCTTACTTTATGAGAACAGGCCCTCTTCTTAAGTAGCAGATCAGTAAGTGAGAGTGAATCAAAGAAACACAGCATTTGAAAAGTCAGCTAGGCCAAGCCTCTCGATCGCACAGACAGAAGCTGAAGCCCAGACAGGTTGAGTTACTTGGTAAAGGGCCCAAGGTCCTGACTCAAGGACTAGCATTTTTCACTAATTCGTAAGATACAGTCAAATTCAGTACCTTGGAAAGAGATGGGAAAAAATGAAGAAATCAATTATATAGTTACTCATCTTTAAGTAGAGAAATAGCCGTGACAAAATTACAGGTATTGAGGGAAAATTGAAGCGCAGAGTTTAAAATGTCAATAATCCACAGGGAAACTGGAGACCATTTAAAATATTCATATTAAATCTCTATATAAGACATTAAAAGATCTCCAATCAAAATGTTCATTTTATAATAGATATGGTATGATACAATTTATAATAGATGTGGTATGAACCTTTCCCTTTCATGGGAAAGGTTCGGCTGGGAAACAGGAATTGTTCTTGAAAACGGGGCCTGTGCTATTGCAGAGACTGTGCTGAACCTAGGTCAACAGAATGCTCCGATGTCATCATTGAGGTCACAGAATCCTGCTGTGCGCCTGGCAACCTTGGAAACTTAACAGCCCTGGTGAGCACTAGGCAGCACTGCTGGTTCAATAAGTGGTACCAGTTTTTCAGCCATTTAGGCGACTTGACTATTTTTATTTGTATTGAATCATTTCAACGGATTGCCCAAGAGCCAACAAGGGCCAACCTGTAGGGAAGAGGAGGAGTTGGACATCTCTCGAGGCATCTTCTAAGGGAGACTTCTAGTTGGTATGATGAAACGGCGACAAAAGAGGAAACATCTGGAAAATGAAGAGTCCCAGGAAACTGCCGAGAACGGAGGAGGTATGTGGGGGGCAACTTGGCTGGGGCACATGGGTTTCTGCCAAACTGAACCTTCTCTAGGAAGCGGGGGACTGAGAACGTGTCACCTGTGAAGCAGGGAGCGAGAGACCTTGTCTCACTGATGCTGCCGTATCCATCCGGAGCGTCCCTGTGGTGTGAGACGGCACAGAACGGCCAGATGCCCCCTGGGAGATGGGAGGTCAGCTCCGCTGCTCTGAGGACTCTCTCCTGGGGCTGCCGGGCCTGGAGCTTTGTCGGACTCACAGCAGGCTGCATCCTGCTTGCACAGACCTAGAGGTGCAGCTTTTCTCAGTCCCCGATTTCTCTCTTATTCTCTTGGATCTTTCGCTGGGGTCATGAGGTGGGGGATGTGAAGGATGCAAGGATGCTGAGACCCATGAGTTGCTCGGCCTCTTTTACCAAAGTGGAAAGAGAAGCCCCATGAGTTGAAGACCCTGTTGAAAAATATCTTGACAAGTGGAATGCAGTTCGAAAGACGATTGTTTGCCTAGGGATGGTGTCATATTGAAAGCAAGGAGGTTTTATTCCTTCAACAGGAACAATTTCCCAAAGGAGACCAAGGGAAGGGAAGGGCTTTCCAGAGACTGAGACCGCGTGGTCAAGGGTGAGAAATGTCCTCAGGGTCCTGCGGGGAGCTCTGAGAGCCACGGGCCACGTGGTGCCTGCGTGCATTAAATGTAGGCGAGTAGCTTGCCCTGGGAGGGGGTGGTCACCCCAGAGATCCAGCTAGAGGTCTCTGCCCCAGATTAGAGCCCAGTAGCTCCTACCAGGCCCAGGGCCCTGGAGACTGTAGGATGGGCCCTGGGAGCGGAGGTCTAGACAGCAGGCAGATTTTCAGGCAGTGGCTGGGACAGGCTGGGGAAGGCAATGACTGCCCCTGACCATTCAGAATATTTTTCTCTATGTTCCTGTGTGTGTGTGCGGGGGTGGGGGGCGGAGGGGGTAGTGCAGAGAAGAGCAGGATGAATGGGGGTAGAGTGCTTATCAGATATAAACTCTGCGTGGTACAGTTCTTGTCACCCTGCCTGGACCTGGCTGACACTCGGTGTATGTAAGAGTGTATACAGAACTCTTGTTAGGGGTGTTTTATGAGACAGTAACTCATACACCCATGTACACTCTGATACAGCAAAAATATCATACACCCCACATATAACTTCCGTATTAAACCACACACAGCACATGGAGGTATATACACGCATCCCTCCTGTACTACATTCTCATACAACCCACCTGTATCACAATCCTCTCCTCCAACACCAAACGCTGGAGATGAGATATGTATATAGACACACACACTATATATATAGGACACACACACACACACACTATATATATATATCTCCTCAACTCTCGCACAAACACACCTAACTTCAGCCATCTCTAAATACCTCTAAAAGAACCAGTCACGTGTCATACACACCACACTTGTAACACATTCTTGAGTAATGCCAGACCCGCTTTGTACAAACCACAGTAAACCACAGTCTCACTAACCCATGTCAGGGTTGCCAGAGAAAATATGGGCTATCCAGTTCAATTTGAATTCCAGATAAACAACAAGTAATTTTTCAGTATCAGTATGTCCCAAATATTGTATGGGCCATACTTACACTAAAACTAAGTAAGAACAAATACTGCATGGGAATACTTACACTAAAAAATTATTCTGGGTTTATCTGAAACTGAAATTTAACTGGGTGCCCTGTATTTTTCTTCGCTTAGTCTGGCAACCCTTATATACTTACCACCAGCTCAGGTATTATATATTTATTGTAGTTTTGTTTAGTGTGTGTCTTCCCCTACTAGAATGTGCAGCGTTACCAGAGACTACAACAATGGAAGAGTGCCGGATACACAGGAGTAGCTGCTTACTGAATCTTGGTGAATGAATGAATGAACACACACCATAAATACAAGCCACACCATGTAATGAGGAAAAGTTACATGTCCCAGAATTCCTGACTTGTGAACAGAAACCATGCACACAAAGGCCACAGACACAGATAAGACACATCTCCACCGTGCTCCCCATGCCAACCCCACACTTACCACAGACTTAACTGATACACATCACTCACTCTTCCCACATACTCACGGTCACCACCGAGGCCTACATTACCAACAAGACAGTGACAGAGTAAGTACTGATTTGAATTAAATACTGGAGTATCCACTGGGAACCACACTCTCAACTGTGTGTATTCACTGCACCTGACACGTGCCAGACACTCGGTAAGTATTTGTGGACAGAGGACTGATGAACCCACCCTGAGCCTTTCATTCCTCCCTCAGGAATCTCTAAGTCACAAGAGGATCCCCCTCACCTTGGATCCACTGTGGTGGCCAAAGGCTGCAGCCCAGGGGCAGGGGAGGTCTCCTCTGCCTCTACATACTTCTCTTGTGCTTCTTCTCGGCGCAAGCTCATCTACGCTGGTAAGGGCGCGGGGTTCCTCAGGTGAGGGGGTGCTTGGCTGTGAGGCAGGAGGCACACAGATCCCAGGGAGGCTGAGAGGAACCCCAGGGTCATCAGAGGTGATGAGGGCTCTGTGGAGGAGCCTGGGCAGGATGGCTGAGCTGTTACGAGGGCGTGGATCCCAGCTGAGTCTGGGGCGGGGGTGTGTGAATCCTGGTACTACCATGGTGGCGAAGTCAAGGAGCAGGGGCCGGAAAGGTCTGGGCTTGAGGTGGAGGGAAGAGGGACCAGATTAAGCATCTTCAGAGGAAAATGTAGGCTTTGTCTTTGCCTTTGCTTCCCGAGAAGGACAGAGTTCTACATCATAGATCTCCAGCCTGAGAGCAGGACCATCCAGCTCAGGTCCACACAGCTCACACATACATCCGCCCTCCAGGCACAACCCTTCTCAGTGCACACAGAAACCCCAAGCACCACAGCCCCATTCCACAAGGAATGCACCACCGATATTCCCAAAATCACACTCCTCGTCGTACACGCATCCACCAGCGTCGCTCACATACCACAGCCCTCACCACCATACTCCACACCCCTGTATACAGACACCGCTCCAGTATCCCCCCACACGCACAAGAAAAGCCCACAGATGACACCAGATACACCACTCCGTCCTACGGCCAACGGACACCAAGCTCACGACATAGCTACGTCATGCAAATGTCCCTCTCTTGTCTACCACACCTGCTCCCTCAGCTTCTGGCACGGCCCATGCATGTTATTATGTTTTTAATTTCCTTTTTCAGGAATCCGGAGATCACATCGAGACACTGCCCAGCCTAAAGCACCCCTAGCCCAGGTTCAGGAAAAAGGGGAGACTGCTCCCCCATCACACTGTGTCTCCTCCTCACCCTCTTCACCCTGTAAGCACTATCTGCACCCAGACAAAGAGGAAAGGGGCATGAAAATATACTACATGCAGGTACAAGTGAACAAGGGTGTCGCTGTCTCCTGGAAGACAAAGAAACCCTTGGAGTTGCCTGAAAAGCAGCTGACGATAGAAGAAGTGACCCTTCCTGAGGATGCGTGCACAGTAGGCACTTGCCCCTCTGATGTGTTCACCGAAAGCCTCCTGTCTGACAGTGAGCCCACTGGGGAGGAGAAAGAGTATGAGGAAAGGGCAGAGCCAGGCAGCCCATCAGGGTCACCTGCAGTCCAGGAGACACCCAGGGCCAAGACACCGGCCTGGATGGTGACCATGGAGACCGGCTTCAGGTGCATGGCCTGCTGCCGGGTCTTCCACACCTCGGAGATCCTCCAGCAGCACGTGAAGGGCGGCGTCCTGGAGGGCTTCGGCTGCCGTGTCTTTCATCTCAACATCGCCCAGTGGATGGCCAATGTGGAATTCGAGAGCACCCCTGAGGAGGAGGGCAGTGTGGAACCCGAGACCAACTCTGAGGACGAGGAGGACGAGGAGGACGAGGAAGAGAAGCTAGAAGGCCCCAGCCCGAAGAGACCCCGCAGGCAGGGTCTTTTCTCTCTTTTGAGTTCCACACAGCAACTGAGATTCATGGGACAGAAGATCCTGGAGACGGTGTGGCCTTGGAAGAGGTAAGGCTTGAGGCTGGCAGTCTTCTGAGCCTATGTCACGAAAGGCCCAGAGGAGTCTAAGGGAAGGGGCCGCACACATGTGCTGGTTTACCTAATGGATCTGCAGTTGCATCAACTTGGGACACACACAGCACTTGCAAAGGAATTGAGCTCTGTTGACTTCAACAAGAATGTGGAGCCTTTTCCTAGGAGTTTTCTCAGGGTCTGCACGATGGACCTCAACTCTTAGAGGACGTACCACCAGCAGCTCCTTGTCGGCAGAGAGAGCCAGGAGTGGTCTGAAGAGAGGACAGGGGCCCTTGCAGGACCAGAACTTTGAGGTCTGAGAGCCTTGGGCCTGAGCTGAGATCTAACCCGGACCACTGGACCTAGCCTTCTGTGACAAAGGGGAATATGAAAGAGAGTCACGTGGAAATGAGATTCCCCGAGATATGGAAATGTTCCAGAACCTTCGTTGCGTGGTAGTTGATCTGGAGCCAAGCTCACTGTGGTGTGTGTGGCTCTGAGCATTAAGGCAACGCTGGAGGGTAACCCTGACCAGCAGAGCTTGGAGTGCTTCTTGTCTCTTCCTGTTCTACCTCAGTTGTTTTATCCCTTCCAGGGAGAAGAAAGGACCCTCGGGAGAGTAGCAGACAGAATGCCGTGGTCTGAAGGAGGATGAAGGGACCGGCACTCAGTCTAACATCATATGACAATAGAAGCGTCCTATGCAATAAAGGGCATTTTCCAAACCTTTCCTGGAGCTTTTATTTAATGACATTTTTCTATCTATGCATCTATCTGTCATCTACATCTGTATCTTTCAAGGTTTGTGAACAAGCTTTCACATAAGCACTAGAGACGTCCGCCAGCATTTTCCAGAAGGAGGCCTGGAAATTGCTGGGGACTCCTCACAAATAGGGAACGGCCACAACCCCTGCCACACAGACTATGCGCGTGGCCCTCCTGACGTACTCCCACTCTCTCTCTGAATTTCCCAAGGTCTGAGATGAGGGTGCTGGCTGGAGGCAATGATCGCGGGCAGGCTGAATCTTCTCCAGATTCTGATTCTCTTCCTGGGCCTATCGTCCTCAAGCACAGTCTCCATGTCCCTGGTCACACTGATCTCTCTCCTTCAGTCCTTCCCTCCCTCCCTCTCCTGCCTCCCAGTGCAAAGAATACTTTTTTACATTTGAGACGACATTTATTTTTTGTGCACAGAATTCTCACCTGTTCTACTGTGGCCTCTGTTTTGAACATTCCAAAGCTGAGAATTTTCTTTTTTTCTCCCTCATTTCTGCTGAGTCTTTACCTTCCTAATGCAGTGAACTCAGAGTGCCTAGCTGACTGGAGGGGGAAAAAAATCCAGGGAGCAAAGAGAAATAATAAAAAAAGTATCAGTTAATTTTTCATAGTGTTATCCAACTATATATTTTTAAAATTTTGGATTAATATTAGGAATATACTCTTTATAAAAAACTGAATTATCGGGCTTCCCTGGTGGAGCAGTCGTTAAGAATATGCCTGCGAATGCAGGGGACATGGGTTCGAGCCCTGGTCTGGGAAGATCCCACGTGCCACGGAGTAACTAAGCCCGCACGCCACAACTACTGAGCCTGCGCTCTAGAGCCCGTGTGCCACATCAACCGAGCCCACGTGCCACAACTACGGAAGCCTGCGTGCCTAGAGCCCGTGCTCCGCAACAAGAGAAGCCACTGCAATGAGAAGCCCGTGCACCACAGCCAAGAGGAGCCCCCGCTCACTGCAACTAGAGAACGCCCGCTAGCAGCTACAAAGACCCAATGCAGCCCCAAATAAATTAATTAATTTTTAAAAATTGAATTATTTTCAAGGGGACAATGTATAAAAGTACAATAAAAACCCCCCTTCATAACCCCCCAACCCCACTCTCAAGATGGAATCGATATGCTGTGATACAATTTATAGTCGTAGTACTACTCCTCCTCCCACCGCAGACAAAATCCTCTGAGCCCGGTGCAGCAGCTTCCTTTCACAATGCTAGGACCCGCCACAAGACACATGATAATCCCTTTGGACATTTCAAGGAGCAGCACCAAGGGAACAGTACCTGGGAAATGTCACTGACAGCTCAGAATATCCATGGCATTTCTAGGGCCTCGGCACTGCTCTCGCTCTGGGAATGAATGTCCAAAAAGCACATTGGAGAAGGTTCGTAATTGTAAACAAGCTCCACCTTTGAAACACAATCTAGATAGAACCAAATATACAAGCCTGCACAATGGATGAAGCCAACGTCTTCTCCATGATTGCCCTTCTGACAACTTTGTTGTCTCCTCAACCATAAAAGGTGAACTTCAAACTCATGACCTTGCCTTGTCACCAGAAGCATCCAAGCTTGGATCACTCTTTCTAAGACCAGATATTTGCTCTGTGAACTATTAGAGACTTGTCACATACACAGAAGTAGAACAGGATTATTTCTATCTACCTGGGGACCTGGAGACTTTCACATTGCTCCTGTTAAAACTCTCAGAACACCAAAACTTTACCTACAAAGGGTTCAAGCTATGACACTCCCAATTTTCACAAACCTCCTCATCTCTTGTGAGTCACATGCAGCCAATTCCAGGAATTGAATACATGGTTGTGAGGATGAAACTGACTTTGGGGCTCCCCTTGGATATGGTCTTCCAGACTTACCAAAAGGCCATTAAGAGGACGGTTTACCCCACCTCAGGGAAACCCGAGGCAGTACTTGCAGTCAAGGGCTGGCCATGGCTTCTGAGCTACATCCAGAAAGAATTTCATACTGTACCTGGATCTGCTGAAGCCATTTCTGACTGTCCGAGAGCCAGCATGTACCGCTCCTCAACTGCCTCCATTGTGGATCATCAGTAGGGCTTTCAGATTTACTAAATAAAAATACAGGATACCCAGTTAAACTTGAACTTCACATGAATAGTAAGTCATCACTTTTAGTATAAGTAGATCCTATGTACTATTTGGGGCATACTTATCTTCAAAATATACTCGTTGTTTTTCTGACATTCATATTTAACGGAACAGCCTATATTTTATCTGTCAACCCTACTCATCAGAAATGATGGAGTCTTATAGAGATGCAAGAGATGCCTCAGAGCATCCTCAGCTTTTACTTCTATGTCCTGGACAGTGAGCACGAGCTTCCCACTCACATTAATTGGCTATAATGGAGTATATTCTCCATTTTAGAGCCTTTTGTACTTGTCATTGTTATCATCTTCCTTATTTTAAAGAGAGGTTTATTTTTTTCCAAACTTAATAGCTCATCCAAAAGTATTTGGAAGTTCATTCGACAAGGGAAAAACAACATGATTCTGAAAAGTGAAGGAAACTGCCTGGTGTTTAGTAAAGAAGTATTAGGGAGATTGAAAAAGCCAAACTTAATAAGCAAATCTCTCCAAGGGTATTTTCAGAGCTTGATACCCTCCCACACCCTGAAAATATTATTACATCAAGAAGGTAGAACCTGCTAACCAAATGTAAGGCTCCCATATGATTCTATCAAACTGAGGATGCTTCTTTACTAAGCAGTCAGCACACTTGCTGCCCCAGGGACCTTGGCAGTTGCAATACAGAGCTCTTCCCTTTGGGATGGAAACAGCAAGTTTTCCTGTGGTCTACACGCTGGCCCCAAAAATACTACGCTCCCAATACTTGTCAACTTTAAGTATTTTTCTACATATCTCCATTTTTCTGTTACTATTTGGACTACATCCTAGCCTTGACATTACATAAATTGCATTCAAGAAGCTATTTTTAAAAGTTGGTAGGAAATCTTAAATCTATAGCTTACAGTCCCTGGCTTACTTTCATCCAGGTGCATAAGGGTTTTCAAAAGTAGTCAGGTTTGTTACCCCGTATCACAGCCCCACGCTTTTGTCACAGATACAAAAATGGAACATGGTATTTAAGGTTTTAGTTGCCAAATCATCAAGCCTCCCAGACAGAGGCAATAGAGCAAAATGATTACAGAGGCATGGATTTTGATTTGCTCCAGTGTCTTGGGCAAGTCACTTGGCCTCTGTATTTATTTGTACTTATCTGCCCTTTTCTGTCCCTTGGGAGTTATAATTGTACCTAGTCCATGGGTATGTTGTACAAATGATCTGTAAAGTAGTTAGAAGAAACCGACACAGAGTAAGCACTCCACAGACATTGGCTATTAGCTACTGGAAATATTTCTCCATGAAACAGATGACTTTATCAGTGGATGACTCGGTGGGAGACAGTGAATCACAGAATCACAGCATGTTGAAAGTGACCTAGTTCACACTCTTATGTGAAAAAAAGAAAAGTGTGCATGCGTAGAAAATGTCTGAAAGTTTACATAACGAATAGTTCATCATGTTAACTTTGAGGATTAGAATAAATCAGGAAAGGAGGAAAGAAAAACTTGAGTGTCATTCAATTTCTACATCATTTGTGTTTCTATACTGAGACTCTGAATACACTGGAAGTGCAATTTTTTTTTAACGTGGCGGGATAAAGGTTTTCAAGTTCTCCTGATACATCCGTATTATTATTTCAGAATTGCTGGCATTTCTTGCCATCTTCGGATCTACACCCATTTGAGTCAGTGGGCCATTCTGGACGGAGGAGATAATAGAGCAGAAGTGAAGTGAGAGAAAAGGAGAGAAAAGATTTTCTCTTTTCTCTTCAAAGAGGAAAGGTCTTTGGAATGGGAACAACTCACAACCAAACTTTGGGGAAAGGATGTGATGGAAAACGAGACAAACATCCTACCCCTGTGATGAGAAGGATTCCCTGGGCTCGATGGAGCGAGGTCACAGGTGGCTGGACAAGGAAACCAACTAGGGAGAAACACACACAAGTGCAGGGCAAACACCCCGAGGCCACTCAGCCTGACTCCATGCAAACATGTGTCCAGCAGCCAGCCCTTCACCTGTGGCTCCCCAGCAAGACAGGTACCTCGGGGGTGCCAACTCATTCTGAGTCCATTATGCCTGGTCATTCATAAACCGCTGTCTAACTTGTGAGGAATAACCTCTCAATGTTTATGAGGAAATTGGGGAAGGAGATTGGAAGGTTACTTAAATGGAAAAAAAAAAAGAGTTCAGGAAGGCAGGATGGTAGAGAGAAAAGAAAAGGACCTTAAAAGATGGAAAGGATTTGCCAAAGAAGAGAAAGAAAAAGAAATGATTCCGAATGGGTTAACCTGCACCTAGGAAGCTAAGGAAGATTATTGATGTGTGAAGACTATGGAATAAAATGAATAAAATTTATCAGAAGTTGCTGAGACTATGGTAAGAAGCATGATTATCAAATTATGAATTGGCTGAAATGGCATTCTAGGGGGACACTAGGAAGGGGAAACAAATGTTCATGAGATGACAGTGGCAGGTGGAAAGTTGTTTCAGGGGAAGATCAGTCTTGCAGAGTGTGTATCAGAGGAGGGCAAGTGTGAGCAAGCAAGGAAATACTAAGTGTATACGGTTCCTTCACTGAGTGCACCCAGCCCCGTGGTCAGCCTTGAGAACAAGCAGGACTTCAGGTACTGGAGCTACATTTCATTCATCAAGACTTGAGAAGACACCCTTAACTCAGGTCTTCTCTTCAAACTCCATCTTTCCTTCTTGACCTTCATTTGGCCTCTTCCCTCACCCTCAAGCTGTGGACTAAGGCCACAAGAGCAAGATGGGTCACTAGTGTCCTCCATCCCCTAGCGACTGTGCTTCACATCAGTGGAGTACCGAAGGCAATAACCAAGTAACAGACACAAGAGTGTATGAAGACGAAGAGATTCTGATAAGGCTTTCTGTGACAGTGTGGGCCGAGTCAGCTGTATATGCCTGCTATCACCTGAAGGATGAGCAGCCTTAGGGGAGAAGTGCTCAGAAGGCAGAGCCTGGCTCTCTAGAGGCTCTGCGTCCTCACAGCCCACTCCAAGACCTCAGTTGCAGCTTCGGCCCCCAATCTCTCTCCCTCTGCCTACTCACAGTTTTTGAAGTCTTCTTTCCTCCACATTTCTCTTGAGAGGTGGGGGAGGAAGATGAGGTTCAGGCCAGCTCAGACTCCCCTGGGATCCCAGCAGGATGCCTATCATGAACCTCCCACCTTCTAGGAAGCTCCTAAGATCTCCACACTTGGGGGAGGTTTCATTTCATCTGTGCTTCAAATTGCTGGCTGGAGATGGCCTGTTGGAAGGTGGCTAAAAGCAAGTAGGAATCTTCGGGCAGCCTGGCCCTTCTCGACTGTCAGACATCTTCAGGGATATTCTAGGAAACGTTGTTTGTTCTAGAGAAGGGAGGGAAACAATCCAATTGTCCAATAATGCTTGAATGGAAAATAAATGATGCTATATGCATGTGATGAAATAATATCAAACAGTCAAAAATCAAAGACCTAGATCTATATGGACTGATGTGGATAAATCTTGAAAAGATTATATTGATTGAAAGAAAATAAGATGAAGAATCTTAGATTATGATAACAGGTATGTAAGTATTTAAATATTTAAATCAATTCAACATATTGCTTCTATATATAGAGATGCAAGAAAATAAACTTTATCCAAAGAACACATTATTTACATTTAATATGTTCATTTATCTAGGAAACCCAAAAGAACCCACAGATAAACTAGCAGGAACTAATAAGACGGTTCAACAAGGCACACACATACAAGATCAATACATTTAAAAAATCAATCAGGCTCCTCTACACTGGCGATAATAAATTAGAAACTGTAAAAGAAAATAAGAAAAAAAGAAGATCTAAAAAGAGTCACAAGAGCCATATAAATTATTTAGAGCTAAGCATACGTAAAAGTAACTATAACTAACAAACTGAGTACGACCACTTAAACTCCGCCCAACCCAAGGATTAAAAAACGCCTGTTCTTACTTTATGAGAACAGGCCCTCTTCTTAAGTAGCAGATCAGTAAGTGAGAGTGAATCAAAGAAACACAGCATTTGAAAAGTCAGCTAGGCCAAGCCTCTCGATCGCACAGACAGAAGCTGAAGCCCAGACAGGTTGAGTTACTTGGTAAAGGGCCCAAGGTCCTGACTCAAGGACTAGCATTTTTCACTAATTCGTAAGATACAGTCAAATTCAGTACCTTGGAAAGAGATGGGAAAAAATGAAGAAATCAATTATATAGTTACTCATCTTTAAGTACAGAAATAGCCGTGACAAAATTACAGGTATTGAGGGAATATTGAAGCGCAGAGTTTAAAATGTCAATAATCCACAGGGAAACTGGAGACCATTTAAAATATTCATATTAAATCTCTATATAAGACATTAAAAGATCTCCAATCAAAATGTTCATTTTATAATAGATATGGTATGATACAATTTATAATAGATGTGGTATGAACCTTTCCCTTTCATGGGAAAGGTTCGGCTGGGAAACAGGAATTGTTCTTGAAAACGGGGCCTGTGCTATTGCAGAGACTGTGCTGAACCTAGGTCAACAGAATGCTCCGATGTCATCATTGAGGTCACAGAATCCTGCTGTGCGCCTAGCAACCTTGGAAACTTAACAGCCCTGGTGAGCACTAGGCAGCACTGCTGGTTCAATAAGTGGTACCAGTTTTTCAGCCATTTAGGCGACTTGACTATTTTTATTTGTATTGAATCATTTCAACGGATTGCCCAAGAGCCAACAAGGGCCAACCTGTAGGGAAGAGGAGGAGTTGGACATCTCTCGAGGCATCTTCTAAGGGAGACTTCTAGTTGGTATGATGAAACGGCGACAAAAGAGGAAACATCTGGAAAATGAAGAGTCCCAGGAAACTGCCGAGAACGGAGGAGGTATGTGGGGGGCAACTTGGCTGGGGCACATGGGTTTCTGCCAAACTGAACCTTCTCTAGGAAGCGGGGGACTGAGAACGTGTCACCTGTGAAGCAGGGAGCGAGAGACCTTGTCTCACTGATGCTGCCGTATCCATCCGGAGCGTCCCTGTGGTGTGAGACGGCACAGAACGGCCAGATGCCCCCTGGGAGATGGGAGGTCAGCTCCGCTGCTCTGAGGACTCTCTCCTGGGGCTGCCGGGCCTGGAGCTTTGTCGGACTCACAGCAGGCTGCATCCTGCTTGCACAGACCTAGAGGTGCAGCTTTTCTCAGTCCCCGATTTCTCTCTTATTCTCTTGGATCTTTCGCTGGGGTCATGAGGTGGGGGATGTGAAGGATGCAAGGATGCTGAGACCCATGAGTTGCTCGGCCTCTTTTACCAAAGTGGAAAGAGAAGCCCCATGAGTTGAAGACCCTGTTGAAAAATATCTTGACAAGTGGAATGCAGTTCGAAAGACGATTGTTTGCCTAGGGATGGTGTCATATTGAAAGCAAGGAGGTTTTATTCCTTCAACAGGAACAATTTCCCAAAGGAGACCAAGGGAAGGGAAGGGCTTTCCAGAGACTGAGACCGCGTGGTCAAGGGTGAGAAATGTCCTCAGGGTCCTGCGGGGAGCTCTGAGAGCCACGGGCCACGTGGTGCCTGCGTGCATTAAATGTAGGCGAGTAGCTTGCCCTGGGAGGGGGTGGTCACCCCAGAGATCCAGCTAGAGGTCTCTGCCCCAGATTAGAGCCCAGTAGCTCCTACCAGGCCCAGGGCCCTGGAGACTGTAGGATGGGCCCTGGGAGCGGAGGTCTAGACAGCAGGCAGATTTTCAGGCAGTGGCTGGGACAGGCTGGGGAAGGCAATGACTGCCCCTGACCATTCAGAATATTTTTCTCTATGTTCCTGTGTGTGTGTGGGGGGGTGGGGGGCGGAGGGGGTAGTGCAGAGAAGAGCAGGATGAATGGGGGTAGAGTGCTTATCAGATATAAACTCTGCGTGGTACAGTTCTTGTCACCCTGCCTGGACCTGGCTGACACTCGGTGTATGTAAGAGTGTATACAGAACTCTTGTTAGGGGTGTTTTATGAGACAGTAACTCATACACCCATGTACACTCTGATACAGCAAAAATATCATACACCCCACATATAACTTCTGTATTAAACCACACACAGCACATGGAGGTATATACACGCATCCCTCCTGTACTACATTCTCATACAACCCACCTGTATCACAATCCTCTCCTCCAACACCAAACGCTGGAGATGAGATATGTATATAGACACACACACTATATATATAGGACACACACACACACACACTATATATATATATCTCAACTCTCGCACAAACACACCTAACTTCAGCCATCTCTAAATACCTCTAAAAGAACCAGTCACGTGTCATACACACCACACTTGTAACACATTCTTGAGTAATGCCAGACCCGCTTTGTACAAACCACAGTAAACCACAGTCTCACTAACCCATGTCAGGGTTGCCAGAGAAAATATGGGCTATCCAGTTCAATTTGAATTCCAGATAAACAACAAGTAATTTTTCAGTATCAGTATGTCCCAAATATTGTATGGGTCATACCTACACTAAAACTAAGTAAGAACAAATACTGCATGGGAATACTTACACTAAAAAATTATTCTGGGTTTATCTGAAACTGAAATTTAACTGGGTGCCCTGTATTTTTCTTCGCTTAGTCTGGCAACCCTTATATACTTACCACCAGCTCAGGTATTATATATTTATTGTAGTTTTGTTTAGTGTGTGTCTTCCCCTACTAGAATGTGCAGCGTTACCAGAGACTACAACAATGGAAGAGTGCCGGATACACAGGAGTAGCTGCTTACTGAATCTTGGTGAATGAATGAATGAACACACACCATAAATACAAGCCACACCATGTAATGAGGAAAAGTTACATGTCCCAGAATTCCTGACTTGTGAACAGAAACCATGCACACAAAGGCCACAGACACAGATAAGACACATCTCCACCGTGCTCCCCATGCCAACCCCACACTTACCACAGACTTAACTGATACACATCACTCACTCTTCCCACATACTCACGGTCACCACCGAGGCCTACATTACCAACAAGACAGTGACAGAGTAAGTACTGATTTGAATTAAATACTGGAGTATCCACTGGGAACCACACTCTCAACTGTGTGTATTCACTGCACCTGACACGTGCCAGACACTCGGTAAGTATTTGTGGACAGAGGACTGATGAACCCACCCTGAGCCTTTCATTCCTCCCTCAGGAATCTCGAAGTCACAAGAGGATCCCCCTCACCTTGGATCCACTGTGGTGGCCAAAGGCTGCAGCCCAGGGGCAGGGGAGGTCTCCTCTGCCTCTACATACTTCTCCTGTGTTTCTTCTCCACGCAAGCTCATCTACGCTGGTAAGGGCGCGGGGTTCCTCAGGTGAGGGGGTGCTTGGCTGTGAGGCAGGAGGCACACAGATCCCAGGGAGGCTGAGAGGAACCCCAGGGTCATCAGAGGTGATGAGGGCTCTGTGGAGGAGCCTGGGCAGGATGGCTGAGCTGTTACGAGGGCGTGGATCCCAGCTGAGTCTGGGGCGGGGGTGTGTGAATCCTGGTACTACCATGGTGGCGAAGTCAAGGAGCAGGGGCCGGAAAGGTCTGGGCTTGAGGTGGAGGGAAGAGGGACCAGATTAAGCATCTTCAGAGGAAAATGTAGGCTTTGTCTTTGCCTTTGCTTCCCGAGAAGGACAGAGTTCTACATCATAGATCTCCAGCCTGAGAGCAGGACCATCCAGCTCAGGTCCACACAGCTCACACATACATCCGCCCTCCAGGCACAACCCTTCTCAGTGCACACAGAAACCCCAAGCACCACAGCCCCATTCCACAAGGAATGCACCACCGATATTCCCAAAATCACACTCCTCGTCGTACACGCATCCACCAGCGTCGCTCACATACCACAGCCCTCACCACCATACTCCACACCCCTGTATACAGACACCGCTCCAGTATCCCCCCACACGCACAAGAAAAGCCCACAGATGACACCAGATACACCACTCCGTCCTACGGCCAACGGACACCAAGCTCACGACATAGCTACGTCATGCAAATGTCCCTCTCTCGTCTACCACACCTGCTCCCTCAGCTTCTGGCACGGCCCATGCATGTTATTATGTTTTTAATTTCCTTTTTCAGGAATCCGGAGATCACATCGAGACACTGCCCAGCCTAAAGCACCCCTAGCCCAGGTTCAGGAAAAAGGGGAGACTGCTCCCCCATCACACTGTGTCTCCTCCTCACCCTCTTCACCCTGTAAGCACTATCTGCACCCAGACAAAGAGGAAAGGGGCATGAAAATATACTACATGCAGGTACAAGTGAACAAGGGTGTCGCTGTCTCCTGGAAGACAAAGAAACCCTTGGAGTTGCCTGAAAAGCAGCTGACGATAGAAGAAGTGACCCTTCCTGAGGATGCGTGCACAGTAGGCACTTGCCCCTCTGATGTGTTCACCGAAAGCCTCCTGTCTGACAGTGAGCCCACTGGGGAGGAGAAAGAGTATGAGGAAAGGGCAGAGCCAGGCAGCCCATCAGGGTCACCTGCAGTCCAGGAGACACCCAGGGCCAAGACACCGGCCTGGATGGTGACCATGGAGACCGGCTTCAGGTGCATGGCCTGCTGCCGGGTCTTCCACACCTCGGAGATCCTCCAGCAGCACGTGAAGGGCGGCGTCCTGGAGGGCTTCGGCTGCCGTGTCTTTCATCTCAACATCGCCCAGTGGATGGCCAATGTGGAATTCGAGAGCACCCCTGAGGAGGAGGGCAGTGTGGAACCCGAGACCAACTCTGAGGACGAGGAGGACGAGGAGGACGAGGAAGAGAAGCTAGAAGGCCCCAGCCCGAAGAGACCCCGCAGGCAGGGTCTTTTCTCTCTTTTGAGTTCCACACAGCAACTGAGATTCATGGGACAGAAGATCCTGGAGACCTTGTGGCCTTGGAAGAGGTAAGGCTTGAGGCTGGCAGTCTTCTGAGCCTATGTCACGAAAGGCCCAGAGGAGTCTAAGGGAAGGGGCCGCACACTTGTGCTGGTTTACCTAATGGCTCTGCAGTTGCATCAACTTGGGACACACACAGCACTTGCAAAGGAATTGAGCTCTGTTGACTTCAACAAGAATGTGGAGCCTTTTCCTAGGAGTTTTCTCAGGGTCTGCACGATGGACCTCAACTCTTAGAGGACGTACCACCAGCAGCTCCTTGTCGGCAGAGAGAGCCAGGAGTGGTCTGAAGAGAGGACAGGGGCCCTTGCAGGACCAGAACTTTGAGGTCTGAGAGCCTTGGGCCTGAGCTGAGATCTAACCCGGACCACTGGACCTAGCCTTCTGTGACAAAGGGGAATATGAAAGAGAGTCACGTGGAAATGAGGTTCCCCGAGATATGGAAGTGTTCCAGAACCTTCGTTGCGTGGTAGTTGATCTGGAGCCAAGCTCACTGTGGTGTGTGTGGCTCTGAGCATTAAGGCAACGCTGGAGGGTAACCCTGACCAGCAGAGCTTGGAGTGCTTCTTGTCTCTTCCTGTTCTACCTCAGTTGTTTTATCCCTTCCAGGGAGAAGAAAGGACCCTCGGGAGAGTAGCAGACAGAATGCCGTGGTCTGAAGGAGGATGAAGGGACCGGCACTCAGTCTAACATCATATGACAATAGAAGCGTCCTATGCAATAAAGGGCATTTTCCAAACCTTTCCTGGAGCTTTTATTTAATGACATTTTTCTATCTATGCATCTATCTGTCATCTACATCTGTATCTTTCAAGGTTTGTGAACAAGCTTTCACATAAGCACTAGAGACGTCCGCCAGCATTTTCCAGAAGGAGGCCTGGAAATTGCTGGGGACTCCTCACAAATAGGGAACGGCCACAACCCCTGCCACACAGACTATGCGCGTGGCCCTCCTGACGTACTCCCACTCTCTCTCTGAATTTCCCAAGGTCTGAGATGAGGGTGCTGGCTGGAGGCAATGATCGCGGGCAGGCTGAATCTTCTCCAGATTCTGATTCTCTTCCTGGGCCTATCGTCCTCAAGCACAGTCTCCATGTCCCTGGTCACACTGATCTCTCTCCTTCAGTCCTTCCCTCCCTCCCTCTCCTGCCTCCCAGTGCAAAGAATACTTTTTTACATTTGAGACGACATTTATTTTTTGTGCACAGAATTCTCACCTGTTCTACTGTGGCCTCTGTTTTGAACATTCCAAAGCTGAGAATTTTCTTTTTTTCTCCCTCATTTCTGCTGAGTCTTTACCTTCCTAATGCAGTGAACTCAGAGTGCCTAGCTGACTGGAGGGGGAAAAAAATCCAGGGAGCAAAGAGAAATAATAAAAAAAGTATCAGTTAATTTTTCATAGTGTTATCCAACTATATATTTTTAAAATTTTGGATTAATATTAGGAATATACTCTTTATAAAAAACTGAATTATCGGGCTTCCCTGGTGGAGCAGTCGTTAAGAATATGCCTGCGAATGCAGGGGACATGGGTTCGAGCCCTGGTCTGGGAAGATCCCACGTGCCACGGAGTAACTAAGCCCGCGCGCCACAACTACTGAGCCTGCGCTCTAGAGCCCGTGTGCCACATCAACCGAGCCCACGTGCCACAACTACGGAAGCCTGCGTGCCTAGAGCCCGTGCTCCGCAACAAGAGAAGCCACTGCAATGAGAAGCCCGTGCACCACAGCCAAGAGGAGCCCCCGCTCACTGCAACTAGAGAACGCCCGCTAGCAGCAACAAAGACCCAATGCAGCCCCAAATAAATTAATTAATTTTTAAAAATTGAATTATTTTCAAGGGGACAATGTATAAAAGTACAATAAAAACCCCCCTTCATAACCACCCAACCCCACTCTCAAGATGGAATCGATATGCTGTGATACAATTTATAGTCGTAGTACTACTCCTCCTCCCACCGCAGCCAAAATCCTCTGAGCCCGGTGCAGCAGCTTCCTTTCACAATGCTAGGACCCGCCACAAGACACATGATAATCCCTTTGGACATTTCAAGGAGCAGCACCAAGGGAACAGTACCTGGGAAATGTCACTGACAGCTCAGAATATCCATGGCATTTCTAGGGCCTCGGCACTGCTCTCGCTCTGGGAATGAAGGTCCAAAAAGCACATCGGAGAATGTTCGTAATTGTATACAAGCTCCACCTTTGAAACACAATCTAGATAGAACCAAATATACAAGCCTGCACAATGGATGAAGCCAACGTCTTCTCCATGATTGCCCTTCTG
The DNA here is from genome assembly GCF_964341445.2 of Mesoplodon mirus. Taxonomy (NCBI): domain Eukaryota; kingdom Metazoa; phylum Chordata; class Mammalia; order Artiodactyla; family Ziphiidae; genus Mesoplodon; species Mesoplodon mirus. The sequence goes on along the minus strand of NW_028295698.1, from coordinate 965,702 downwards.
ACAACTTTGTTGTCTCCTCAACCATAAAAGGTGAACTTCAAACTCACGACCTTGCCTTGTCACCAGAAACATCCAAGCTTGGATCACTCTTTCTAAGACCAGATATTTGCTCTGTGAACTATTAGAGACTTGTCACATACACAGAAGTAGAACAGGATTATTTCTATCTACCTGGGGACCTGGAGACTTTCACATTGCTCCTGTTAAAACTCTCAGAACACCAAAACTTTACCTACAAAGGGTTCAAGCTATGACACTCCCAATTTTCACAAACCTCCTCATCTCTTGTGAGTCACATGCAGCCAATTCCAGGAATTGAAAACATGGTTGTGAGGATGAAACTGACTTTGGGGCTCCCCTTGGATATGGTCTTCCAGACTTACCAAAAGGCCATTAAGAGGACGGTTTACCCCACCTCAGGGAAACCCGAGGCAGTACTTGCAGTCAAGGGCTGGCCATGGCTTCTGAGCTACATCCAGAAAGAATTTCATACTGTACCTGGATCTGCTGAAGCCATTTCTGACTGTCCGAGAGCCAGCATGTACCGCTCCTCAACTGCCTCCATTGTGGATCATCAGTAGGGCTTTCAGATTTACTAAATAAAAATACAGGATACCCAGTTAAACTTGAACTTCACATGAATAGTAAGTCATCACTTTTAGTATAAGTAGATCCTATGTACTATTTGGGGCATACTTATCTTCAAAATATACTCGTTGTTTTTCTGACATTCATATTTAACGGAACAGCCTATATTTTATCTGTCAACCCTACTCATCAGAAATGATGGAGTCTTATAGAGATGCAAGAGATGCCTCAGAGCATCCTCAGCTTTTACTTCTATGTCCTGGACAGTGAGCACGAGCCTCCCACTCACATTAATTGGCTATAATGGAGTATATTCTCCATTTTAGAGCCTTTTGTACTTGTCATTGTTATCATCTTCCTTATTTTAAAGAGAGGTTTATTTTTTTCCAAACTTAATAGCTCATCCAAAAGTATTTGGAAGTTCATTCGACAAGGGAAAAACAACATGATTCTGAAAAGTGAAGGAAACTGCCTGGTGTTTAGTAAAGAAGTATTAGGGAGATTGAAAAAGCCAAACTTAATAAGCAAATCTCTCCAAGGGTATTTTCAGAGCTTGATACCCTCCCACACCCTGAAAATATTATTACATCAAGAAGGTAGAACCTGCTAACCAAATGTAAGGCTCCCATATGATTCTATCAAACTGAGGATGCTTCTTTACTAAGCAGTCAGCACACTTGCTGCCCCAGGGACCTTGGCAGTTGCAATACAGAGCTCTTCCCTTTGGGATGGAAACAGCAAGTTTTCCTGTGGTCTACACGCTGGCCCCAAAAATACTACGCTCCCAATACTTGTCAACTTTAAGTATTTTTCTACATATCTCCATTTTTCTGTTACTATTTGGACTACATCCTAGCCTTGACATTACATAAATTGCATTCAAGAAGCTATTTTTAAAAGTTGGTAGGAAATCTTAAATCTATAGCTTACAGTCCCTGGCTTACTTTCATCCAGGTGCATAAGGGTTTTCAAAAGTAGTCAGGTTTGTTACCCCGTATCACAGCCCCACGCTTTTGTCAGAGATACAAAAATGGAACATGGTATTTAAGGTTTTAGTTGCCAAATCATCAAGCCTCCCAGACAGAGGCAATAGAGCAAAATGATTACAGAGGCATGGATTTTGACTTGCTCCAGCGTCTTGGGCAAGTCACTTGGCCTCTATTTATTTGTACTTATCTGCATTTATCTGTCACTTGGGGGTCATAATTGTACCTGGTCCATGGGTACGCTGTACAAATGATCTGTAAAGTAGTTACAAGAAACCGACACAGAGTAAGCACTCCACAGATATTGGCTATTAGCTATTGGAAATAGTTCTCCGTGAAACAGATGACTTTATCAGTGGATGACTCGGTGGGAGACAGTGAATCACAGAATCACAGCATGTTGAAAGTGACCTAGTTCACACTCTTATGTGAAAAAAAGAAAAGTGTGCATGCGTAGAAAATGTCTGAAAGTTTACATAACGAATAGTTCATCATGTTAACTTTGAGGATTAGAATAAATCAGGAAAGGAGGAAAGAAAAACTTGAGTGTCATTCAATTTCTACATCATTTGTGTTTCTATACTGAGACTCTGAATACACTGGAAGTGCAATTTTTTTTTAACGTGGCGGGATAAAGGTTTTCACGTTCTCCTGATACATCCGTATTATTATTTCAGAATTGCTGGCATTTCTTGCCATCTTCGGATCTACACCCATTTGAGTCAGTGGGCCATTCTGGACGGAGGAGATAATAGAGCAGAAGTGAAGTGAGAGAAAAGGAGAGAAAAGATTTTCTCTTTTCTCTTCAAAGAGGAAAGGTCTTTGGAATGGGAACAACTCACAACCAAACTTTGGGGAAAGGATGTGATGGAAAACGAGACAAACATCCTACCCCTGTGATGAGAAGGATTCCCTGGGCTCGATGGAGCGAGGTCACAGGTGGCTGGACAAGGAAACCAACTAGGGAGAAACACACACAAGTGCAGGGCAAACACCCCGAGGCCACTCAGCCTGACTCCATGCAAACATGTGTCCAGCAGCCAGCCCTTCACCTGTGGCTCCCCAGCAAGACAGGTACCTCGGGGGTGCCAACTCATTCTGAGTCCATTATGCCTGGTCATTCATAAACCGCTGTCTAACTTGTGAGGAATAACCTCTCAATGTTTATGAGGAAATTGGGGAAGGAGATTGGAAGGTTACTTAAATGGAAAAAAAAAAAAAAAGAGTTCAGGAAGGCAGGATGGTAGAGAGAAAAGAAAAGGACCTTAAAAGATGGAAAGGATTTGCCAAAGAAGAGAAAGAAAAAGAAATGATTCCGAATGGGTTAACCTGCACCTAGGAAGCTAAGGAAGATTATTGATGTGTGAAGACTATGGAATAAAATGAATAAAATTTATCAGAAGTTGCTGAGACTATGGTAAGAAGCATGATTATCAAATTATGAATTGGCTGAAATGGCATTCTAGGGGGACACTAGGAAGGGGAAACAAATGTTCATGAGATGACAGTGGCAGGTGGAAAGTTGTTTCAGGGGAAGATCAGTCTTGCAGAGTGTGTATCAGAGGAGGGCAAGTGTGAGCAAGCAAGGAAATACTAAGTGTATACGGTTCCTTCACTGAGTGCACCCAGCCCCGTGGTCAGCCTTGAGAACAAGCAGGACTTCAGGTACTGGAGCTACATTTCATTCATCAAGACTTGAGAAGACACCCTTAACTCAGGTCTTCTCTTCAAACTCCATCTTTCCTTCTTGACCTTCATTTGGCCTCTTCCCTCACCCTCAAGCTGTGGACTAAGGCCACAAGAGCAAGATGGGTCACTAGTGTCCTCCATCCCCTAGCGACTGTGCTTCACATCAGTGGAGTACCGAAGGCAATAACCAAGTAACAGACACAAGAGTGTATGAAGACGAAGAGATTCTGATAAGGCTTTCTGTGACAGTGTGGGCCGAGTCAGCTGTATATGCCTGCTATCACCTGAAGGATGAGCAGCCTTAGGGGAGAAGTGCTCAGAAGGCAGAGCCTGGCTCTCTAGAGGCTCTGCGTCCTCACAGCCCACTCCAAGACCTCAGTTGCAGCTTCGGCCCCCAATCTCTCTCCCTCTGCCTACTCACAGTTTTTGAAGTCTTCTTTCCTCCACATTTCTCTTGAGAGGTGGGGGAGGAAGATGAGGTTCAGGCCAGCTCAGACTCCCCTGGGATCCCAGCAGGATGCCTATCATGAACCTCCCACCTTCTAGGAAGCTCCTAAGATCTCCACACTTGGGGGAGGTTTCATTTCATCTGTGCTTCAAATTGCTGGCTGGAGATGGCCTGTTGGAAGGTGGCTAAAAGCAAGTAGGAATCTTCGGGCAGCCTGGCCCTTCTCGACTGTCAGACATCTTCAGGGATATTCTAGGAAACGTTGTTTGTTCTAGAGAAGGGAGGGAAACAATCCAATTGTCCAATAATGCTTGAATGGAAAATAAATGATGCTATATGCATGTGATCAAATAATATCAAACAGTCAAAAATCAAAGACCTAGATCTATATGGACTGATGTGGATAAATCTTGAAAAGATTATATTGATTGAAAGAAAATAAGATGAAGAATCTTAGATTATGATAACAGGTATGTAAGTATTTAAATATTTAAATCAATTCAACATATTGCTTCTATATATAGAGATGCAAGAAAATAAACTTTATCCAAAGAACACATTATTTACATTTAATATGTTCATTTATCTAGGAAACCCAAAAGAACCCACAGATAAACTAGCAGGAACTAATAAGACGGTTCAACAAGGCACACACATACAAGATCAATACATTTAAAAAATCAATCAGGCTCCTCTACACTGGCGATAATAAATTAGAAACTGTAAAAGAAAATAAGAAAAAAAGAAGATCTAAAAAGAGTCACAGGGCTTCCCTGGTGGCGCAGTGGTTGAGAGTCCGCCTGCCGATGCAGGGGACACGGGTTCGTGCCCCTATCCCGGAAGATCCCACATGCCGCGCAGCGGCTGGGCCCGCGAGCCATGGCCGCAGAGCCTGTGTGTCCAGAGCCTGTGCTCCACAACGGGAGAGGCCACAGCAGTGTGAGGCCCGCGTACAGCAAAAAAAAAATAAAAAAAAATAAAAAAAATAAAAAAAAAAATAAAAAATAAAAACAGTCACAAGAGCCATATAAATTATTTAGAGCTAAGCATACGTAAAAGTAACTATAACTAACAAACTGAGTACGACCACTTAAACTCCGCCCAACCCAAGGATTAAAAAACGCCTGTTCTTACTTTATGAGAACAGGCCCTCTTCTTAACTAGCAGATCTGTAAGTGAGAGTGAATCAAAGAAACACAGCATTTGAAAAGTCAGCTAGGCCAAGCCTCTCGATCGCACAGACAGAAGCTGAAACCCAGACAGGTTGAGTTACTTGGTAAAGGGCCAAGGTCCTGACTCAAGGACTAGCATTTTTCACTAATTCGTAAGATACAGTCAAATTCAGTACCTTGGAAAGAGATGGGAAAAAATGAAGAAATCAATTATATAGTTACTCATCTTTAAGTACAGAAATAGCCGTGACAAAATTACAGGTATTGAGGGAAAATTGAAGTGCAGAGTTTAAAATGTCAATAATCCACAGGGAAACTGGAGACCATTTAAAATATTCATATTAAATCTCTATATAAGACATTAAAAGATCTCCAATCAAAATGTTCATTTTATAATAGATATGGTATGATACAATTTATAATAGATGTGGTATGAACCTTTCCCTTTCATGGGAAAGGTTCGGCTGGGAAACAGGAATTGTTCTTGAAAACGGGGCCTGTGCTATTGCAGTGACTGTGCTGAACCTAGGTCAACAGAATGCTCCGATGTCATCATTGAGGTCACAGAATCCTGCTGTGCGCCTGGCAACCTTGGAAACTTAACAGCCCTGGTGAGCACTAAGCAGCACTGCTGGTTCAATAAGTGGTACCAGTTTTTCAGCCATTTAGGCGACTTGACTATTTTTATTTGTATTGAATCATTTCAACGGATTGCCCAAGAGCCAACAAGGGCCAACCTGTAGGGAAGAGGAGGAGTTGGACATCTCTCGAGGCATCTTCTAAGGGAGACTTCTAGTTGGTATGATGAAATGGCGACAAAAGAGGAAACATCTGGAAAATGAAGAGTCCCAGGAAACTGCCGAGAACGGAGGAGGTATGTGGGGGGCAACTTGTCTGGGGCACATGGGTTTCTGCCAAACTGAACCTTCTCTAGGAAGCGGGGGACTGAGAACGTGTCACCTGTGAAGCAGGGAGCGAGAGACCTTGTCTCACTGATGCTGCCGTATCCATCCGGAGCGTCCCTGTGGTGTGAGATGGCACAGAATGGCCAGATGCCCCCTGGGAGATGGGAGGTCTGCTCCGCTGCTCTGAGGACTCTCTCCTGGGGCTGCCGGGCCTGGAGCTTTGTCGGACTCACAGCAGGCTGCATCCTGCTTGCACAGACCTAGAGGTGCAGCTTTTCTCAGTCCCCGATTTCTCTCTTATTCTCTTGGATCTTTCGCTGGGGTCATGAGGTGGGGGATGTGAAGGATGCAAGGATGCTGAGACCCATGAGTTGCTCGGCCTCTTTTACCAAAGTGGAAAGAGAAGCCCCATGAGTTGAAGACCCTGTTGAAAAATATCTTGACAAGTGGAATGCAGTTCGAAAGACGATTGTTTGCCTAGGGATGGTGTCATATTGAAAGCAAGGAGGTTTTATTCCTTCAACAGGAACAATTTCCCAAAGGAGACCAAGGGAAGGGAAGGGCTTTCCAGAGACTGAGACCGCGTGGTCAAGGGTGAGAAATGTCCTCAGGGTCCTGCGGGGAGCTCTGAGAGCCACGGGCCACGTGGTGCCTGCGTGCATTAAATGTAGGCGAGTAGCTTGCCCTGGGAGGGGGTGGTCACCCCAGAGATCCAGCTAGGGGTCTCTGCCCCAGATTAGAGCCCAGTAGCTCCTACCAGGCCCAGGGCCCTGGAGACTGTAGGATGGGCCCTGGGAACGGAGGTCTAGACAGCAGGCAGATTTTCAGGCAGTGGCTGGGACAGGCTGGGGAAGGCAATGACTGCCCCTGATCATTCAGAATATTTTTCTCTATGTTCCTGTGTGTGTGTGGGGGGGGTGGGGGGCGGAGGGGGTAGTGCAGGGAAGAGCAGGATGAATGGGGGTAGAGTGCTTATCAGATATAAACTCTGCGTGGTACAGTTCTTGTCACCCTGCCTGGACCTGGCTGACACTCGGTGTATGTAAGAGTGTATACAGAACTCTTGATAGGGGTGTTTTATGAGACAGTAACTCATACACCCATGTACACTCTGATACAGCAAAAATATCATACACCCCACATATAACTTCCGTATTAAACCACACACAGCACATGGAGGTATATACACGCATCCCTCCTGTACTACATTCTCATACAACCCACCTGTATCACAATCCTCTCCTCCAACACCAAACGCTGGAGATGAGATATGTATATAGACACACACACTATATATATAGGACACACACACACACACACTATATATATATATCTCCTCAACTCTCGCACAAACACACCTAACTTCAGCCATCTCTAAATACCTCTAAAAGAACCAGTCACGTGTCATACACACCACACTTGTAACACATTCTTGAGTAATGCCAGACCCGCTTTGTACAAACCACAGTAAACCACAGTCTCACTAACCCATGTCAGGGTTGCCAGAGAAAATATGGGCTATCCAGTTCAATTTGAATTCCAGATAAAGAACAAGTAATTTTTCAGTATCAGTATGTCCCAAATATTGTATGGGCCATACTTACACTAAAACTAAGTAAGAACAAATACTGCATGGGAATACTTACACTAAAAAATTATTCTGGGTTTATCTGAAACTGAAATTTAACTGGGTGCCCTGTATTTTTCTTCGCTTCGTCTGGCAACCCTTATATACTTACCACCAGCTCAGGTATTATATATTTATTGTAGTTTTGTTTAGTGTGTGTCTTCCCCTACTAGAATGCGCAGCGTTACCAGAGACTACAACAATGGAAGAGTGCCGGATACACAGGAGTAGCTGCTTACTGAATCTTGGTGAATGAATGAATGAACACACACCATAAATACAAGCCACACCATGTAATGAGGAAAAGTTACATGTCCCAGAATTCCTGACTTGTGAACAGAAACCATGCACACAAAGGCCACAGACACAGATAAGACACATCTCCACCGTGCTCCCCATGCCAACCCCACACTTACCACAGCCTTAACTGATACACATCACTCACTCTTCCCACATACTCACGGTCACCACCGAGGCCTACATTACCAACAAGACAGTGACAGAGTAAGTACTGATTTGAATTAAATACTGGAGTATCCACTGGGAACCACACTCTCAACTGTGTGTATTCACTGCACCTGACACGTGCCAGACACTCGGTAAGTATTTGTGGACAGAGGACTGATGAACCCACCCTGAGCCTTTCATTCCTCCCTCAGGAATCTCGAAGTCACAAGAGGATCCCCCTCATCTTGGATCCACTGTGGTGGCCAAAGGCTGCAGCCCAGGGGCAGGGGAGGTCTCCTCTGCCTCTACATACTTCTCCTGTGCTTCTTCTCCGCGCAAGCTCATCTACGCTGGTAAGGGCACGGGGCTCCTCAGGTGAGGGGGTGCTTGGCTGTGAGGCAGGAGGCACACAGATCCCAGGGAGGCTGAGAGGAACCCCAGGGTCATCAGAGGTGATGAGGGCTCTGTGGAGGAGCCTGGGCAGGATGGCTGAGCTGTTACGAGGGCGTGGATCCAGCTGAGTCTGGGGCGGGGGTGTGTGAATCCTGGTACTACCATGGTGGCGAAGTCAAGGAGCAGGGGCCGGAAAGGTCTGGGCTTGAGGTGGAGGGAAGAGGGACCAGATTAAGCATCTTCAGAGGAAAATGTAGGCTTTGTCTTTGCCTTTGCTTCCCGAGAAGGACAGAGTTCTACATCATAGATCTCCAGCCTGAGAGCAGGACCATCCAGCTCAGGTCCACACAGCTCACACATACATCCGACCTCCAGGCACAACCCTTCTCAGTGCACACAGAAACCCCAAGCACCACAGCCCCATTCCACAAGGAATGCACCACCGATATTCCCAAACTCACACTCCTCGTCGTACACGCATCCACCCGCGTCGCTCACATACCACAGCCCTCACCACCATACTCCACACCCCTGTATACAGACACCGCTCCAGTATCCCCCCACACGCACAAGAAAAGCCCACAGATGACACCAGATACACCGCTCCGTCCTACGGCCAACAGACACCAAGCTCACGACATAGCTACGTCATGCAAATGTCCCTCTCTCGTCTACCACACCTGCTCCCTCAGCTTCTGGCACGGCCCATGCATGTTATTATGTTTTTAATTTCCTTTTTCAGGAATCTGGAGATCACATCGAGACACTGCCCAGCCTAAAGCACCCCTAGCCCAGGTTCAGGAAAAAGGGGAGACTGCTCCCCCATCACACTGTGTCTCCTCCTCACCCTCTTCACCCTGTAAGCACTATCTGCACCCAGACAAAGAGGAAAGGGGCATGAAAATATACTACATGCAGGTACAAGTGAACAAGGGTGTCGCTGTCTCCTGGAAGACAAAGAAACCCTTGGAGTTGCCTGAAAAGCAGCTGACGATAGAAGAAGTGACCCTTCCTGAGGATGCGTGCACAGTAGGCACTTGCCCCTCTGATGTGTTCACCGAAAGCCTCCTGTCTGACAGTGAGCCCACTGGGGAGGAGAAAGAGTATGAGGAAAGGGCAGAGCCAGGCAGCCCATCAGGGTCACCTGCAGTCCAGGAGACACCCAGGGCCAAGACACCGGCCTGGATGGTGACCATGGAGACCGGCTTCAGGTGCATGGCCTGCTGCCGGGTCTTCCACACCTCGGAGATCCTCCAGCAGTACGTGAAGGGCGGCGTCCTGGAGGGCTTCGGCTGCCGTGTCTTTCATCTCAACATCGCCCAGTGGATGGCCAATGTGGAATTCGAGAGCACCCCTGAGGAGGAGGGCAGTGTGGAACCCGAGACCAACTCTGAGGACGAGGAGGACGAGGAGGACGAGGAAGAGAAGCTAGAAGGCCCCAGCCCGAAGAGACCCCGCAGGCAGGGTCTTTTCTCTCTTTTGAGTTCCACACAGCAACTGAGATTCATGGGACAGAAGATCCTGGAGACGGTGTGGCCTTGGAAGAGGTAAGGCTTGAGGCTGGCAGTCTTCTGAGCCTATGTCACGAAAGGCCCAGAGGAGTCTAAGGGAAGGGGCCGCACACATGTGCTGGTTTACCTAATGGCTCTGCAGTTGCTTCAACTTGGGACACACCCAGCACTTCCAAAGGATTTGAGCTCTGTTGGCTTCAACAAGAATGTGGAGCCTTTTCCTAGGAGTTTTCTCAGGGTCTGCACGATGGACCTCAACTCTTAGAGGACGTACCACCAGCAGCTCCTTGTCGGCAGAGAGAGCCAGGAGTGGTCTGAAGAGAGGACAGGGGCCCTTGCAGGACCAGAACTTTGAGGTCTGAGAGCCTTGGGCCTGAGCTGAGATCTAACCCGGACCACTGGACCTAGCCTTCTGTGACAAAGGGGAATATGAAAGAGAGTCACGTGGAAATGAGGTTCCCCGAGATATGGAAGTGTTCCAGAACCTTCGTTGCGTGGTAGTTGATCTGGAGCCAAGCTCACTGTGGTGTGTGTGGCTCTGAGCATTAAGGCAACGCTGGAGGGTAACCCTGACCAGCAGAGCTTGGAGTGCTTCTTGTCTCTTCCTGTTCTACCTCAGTTGTTTTATCCCTTCCAGGGAGAAGAAAGGACCCTCGGGAGAGTAGCAGACAGAATGCCGTGGTCTGAAGGAGGATGAAGGGACCGGCACTCAGTCTAACATCATATGACAATAGGAACGTCCTATGCAATAAAGGGCATTTCCCAAACCTTTCCTGGATGTTTTAGTTAATGACATTTTTCTATCTATGCATCTATCTATCAGTCATCTACATCTGTATCTTTCAAGGTTTGTGAACAAGCTTTCACATAAGCACTAGAGATGTCCGCCAGCATTTTCCAGAAGGAGGCCTGGAAATTGCTGGGGACTCCTCACAAATAGGGAACGGCCACAACCCCTGCCACACAGACTATGCGCGTGGCCCTCCTGACGTACTCCCACTCTCTCTCTGAATTTCCCAACGTCTGAGATGAGGGTGCTGGCTGGAGGCAATGATCGCGGGCAGGCTGAATCTTCTCCAGATTCTGATTCTCTTCCTGGGCCTATCGTCCTCAAGCACAGTCTCCATGTCCCTGGTCACACTGATCTCTCTCCTTCAGTCCTTCCCTCCCTCCCTCTCCTGCCTCCCAGTGCAAAGAATACTTTTTTACATTTGAGACGACATTTATTTTTTGTGCACAGAATTCTCACCTGTTCTACTGTGGCCTCTGTTTTGAACATTCCAAAGCTGAGAATTTTCTTTTTTTTCTCCCTCATTTCTGCTGAGTCTTTACCTTCCTAATGCAGTGAACTCAGAGTGCCTAGCTGACTGGAGGGGGAAAAAAATCCAGGGAGCAAAGAGAAATAATAAAAAAAGTATCAGTTAATTTTTCATAGTGTTATCCAACTATATATTTTTAAAATTTTGGATTAATATTAGGAATATACTCTTTATAAAAAACTGAATTATCGGGCTTCCCTGGTGGAGCAGTCGTTAAGAATATGCCTGCGAATGCAGGGGACATGGGTTCGAGCCCTGGTCTGGGAAGATCCCACGTGCCACGGAGTAACTAAGCCCGTGCACCACAACTACTGAGCCTGCGCTCTAGAGCCCGTGTGCCACATCAACCGAGCCCACGTGCCACAACTACGGAAGCCTGCGTGCCTAGAGACCATGCTCCGCAACAAGAGAAGCCACTGCAATGAGAAGCCCGTGCACCACAGCCAAGAGGAACCCCCGCTCACTGCAACTAGAGAATGCCCGCTAGCAGCAACAAAGACCCAATGCAGCCACAAATAAATTAATTAATTTTTAAAAATTGAATTATTTTCAAGGGGACAATGTATAAAAGTACAATAAAAGCCCCCCTTCATAACCCCCCAACCCCACTCTCAAGATGGAATCCATATGCTGTGATACAATTTATAGTCGTAGTACTACTCCTCCTCCCACCGCAGCTGAAATCCTCTGAGCCCGGTGCAGCAGCTTCCTTTCACAATGCTAGGACCCGCCACAAGACACATGATAATCCCTTTGGACATTTCAAGGAGCGGCACCAAGGGAACCGCACCTGGGAAATGCCACTGACAGCTCAGAATATCCATGGCATTTCTAGGGCCTCGGCACTGCTCTCGCTCTGGGAATGAAGGTCCAAAAAGCACATCGGAGAATGTTCATAATTGTAAACAAGCTCCACCTTTGAAACACAATCTAGATAGAACCAAATATACAAGCCTGCACAATGGATGAAGCCAACGTCTTCTCCATGATTGCCCTTCTGACAACTTTGTTGTCTCCTCAACCATAAAAGGTGAAGTTGAAAATCAGGACCTTGCCTTGTCACCAGAAACATCGAAGCTTGGATCACTCTTTCTAAGACCAGATATTTGCTCTGTGAACTATTAGAGACTTGTCACATACACAGAAGTGGAACAGGATTATTTCTATCTACCTGGGGACCTGGAGTCTTTCACATTGCTCCTGTTAAAACTCTCACAACAGCAAAACTTTACATACAAAGGGTTCAAGCTATGACACTCCCAACTTCCACAAACCTCCTCAGCTCTTGTGAGTCACATGCAGCCAATTCCAGGAATTGGAAACATGGTTGTGAGGATGAAACTGACTTTGGGGCTCCCCTTGGATATGGTCTTCCAGACTTACCAAAAGGCCATTAAGAGGAAGGTTTACCCCACCTCAGGGAAACCCGAGGCAGTACTTGCAGTCAAGGTCTGGCCATGGCTTCTGAGCTACATCCAAAAAGAATTTCATACTGTACCTGGATCTGCTGAAGCCATTTCTGACTGTCCGAGAGCCAGCATGTACCGCTCCTCAACTGCCTCCATTGTGGATCATCAGTAGGGCTTTCAGATTTACTAAATAAAAATACAGGATACCCAGTTAACCTTGAACTTCACATGAATAATAAGTCATTATTTTTAGTATAAGTAGATCCTATGAACTATTTGGGGCATACTTATCTTCAAAATGTAGTCGTTGTTTTTCAAACATTCATATTTAACTAAACAGCCTATACATCATCTGTCAACCCTACTCAGCAGAAATGATGGAGGCTCATAGAGATCCAGGAGACGCCTCAGCGCCTCCTCAGCTTTTATTTCTACGTTCTGGACAGCGAGCACGAACCTTCCACTCCGTCATTGGCTAGAATGGAGGATATTCTCTGTTTTAGAGCTTTTTCTACTTGTCATTGTTATTATCTTCCTTATTTTAAAGAGATGTTTATTTTTCCCCAAACTTAATAGCTCATCCAAAAGTATTTCAAAGTTCATTAGACAAGGGAAAAACAACATGGTTCTGAAAAGTGAAGGAAACCGCCTGGTGTTTAATAAAGAAATAGTAGGGAGATTGAAAAAGCCAAACTTAATAAGCAGATCTCTCCAAGGGTATTTTCAGAGCTTGATACCCTCCCACACCCTGAAAATATCATTACATCAAGAATGTAGAACTGCTAACCAAATGTAAGGCTCCCATATGATTCTATCAAACTGAGGATGCTTCTTTACTAAGCAGTGAGCACACTTGCTGCCCCAGGGACCTTGGCAGTTGCAACGTAGGGCTCTTCCCTTTGGGATGGAAACAGCAAGTTTTCCTGTGGTCTACACGCTGGCCCCAAAAATACTACACTCCCAATACTTGTCAACTTTAAGTATTTTCCTACATATCTCCATTTTTCTGTTACTATTTGGACTACATCCTAGACTTGACACTACATAAATTGCATTCAAGAAGCTATTTTTAAAAGTTGGTAGGAAACCTTAAATCTATGGCTTGCAGTCCCTGGCTTACTTTCATCCAGGTGCATAAGGGTTTTCAAAAGTAGTCATGTTAGTTACCCCGTATCACAGCCCCACGCTTGTGTCACAGATATAAAAATGGAACATGATATTTAAGGTTTTAGTTGCCAAATCATCAAGCCTCCCAGACAGAGGCAATAGAGCAAAATGATTACAGAGGCATGGATTTTGATTTGCTCCAGCATCTTGGGCAAGTCACTTGGCCTCTGTATTTATTTGTACTTATCTGCACTTATCTGTCACTTGGGGGTCATAATTGTACCTGGTCCATGGGTACGCTGTACAAATGATCTGTAAAGTAGTTACAAGAAACCGACACAGAGTAAGCACTCCACAGACATTGGCTATTAGCTATTGGAAATAGTTCTCCGTGAAACAGATGACTTTATCAGTGGATGACTCGGTGGGAGACAGTGAATCACAGAATCACAGCATGTTGAAAGTGACCTAGTTCACACTCTTATGTGAAAAAAAGAAAAGTGTGCATGGGTAGAAAATGTCTGAAACTTTACACAACAAAGAGCTCATCATGTTAACTTGGAGGATTAGAATAAATCAGGAAAGGAGGAAAGAAAAACTTGAGTGTAATTCAATTTCTCTATCATTTGTGTTTCTACACTGAGACTCTGAATACACTGGAAGTGCATTTTTTTTTAATGTGGCGGGATAAAGGTTTTCAAGTTTTCCTGATCCATCCATATTATTATCTCAGAATTGCTGGCAGTTCTTGCCATCTTCGGATCTACACCCATGTGAGTCAGTGGGCCATTCTGGACGGAGGAGATAATAGAGCAGAAGTGAAGTGAGAGGAAAGAAGAGACAAGATTTTCTCTTTTCTCTTCAAAGAGGAAAGGTCTTTGGAATGGGAACAACTCACAACCAAACTTTGGGGAAAGGATGTGATGGAAAATGAGACAAACATCCTACCCCTGTGATGAGAAGGATTCCCTAGGCTCGATGGAGGGAGGTCACAGGTGGCTGGACAAGGAAACCAACTAGGGAGAAACACACACAAGTGCAGGGCAAACACCCTGAGGCCACTCAGCCTGACTCCATGCAAACATGTGTCCAGCAGCCAGCCCTTCACCTCTGGCTCCCCAGCAAGACAGGTACCTCGGGCATGCCAACTCATTCTGAGTCCATTATGCCTGGCCATTCATAAACCGCTGTCTAACGTGAGAGGAATAAACTCTCAATGTTTATGAGGAAACTGGGGAAGGAGACTGAAAGGTTACTTAAACGGAAAAAAAACAAGTTCAGCAAGGCAGGATGGTAGAGAGACAAGAAAAAGACCTTAAAAGATAGAAAGGATTTGCCAAAGAAGAGAAAGAAAAAGAAATGATTCCAAATGGGTTAACCTGCAGCTAGGAAGTTAAGGAAGATTATTGATGGGTGTAGACTATGGAATAGAGCAAATAAAATTTATCCGAAATTGCTGAGAATATGGTAAGCAGCATGATTATCAAATTATGAATTGGCTGCAATGGCATTCTAGGGGGACACTAGGAAGGGGAAGCAAATGTTCCTGAGATGACAGTAGCAGGGGGAAAGTTGTTTCAGGGGAAGATCAGTCTTGCAGAGGGTGTATCAGAGGAGGGTAAGCGTGAGCAAGCAAGGAAATACTAAGTGTATACGGTTCCTTCACTGAGTGCACCCAGCCCCGCGGTCAGCCTTGAGAACAAGCAGGACTTCAGGTACTAGAGCTACATTTCAGTCATCAAGACTTGAGAAGACATCCTTAACTCAGGTCTTCTCTTCAAACTCCATCTTTCATTCTTAACCTTCATTTGGCCTCTTCCCTTACCATCCAGCTGTGGACTGAGGACACAGAGCAAGATGGGTCACTAGTGTCCTCCATCCCCTGGCGACTGTGGTTCACATCAGTGGAGTACCAATGGCAATAACCAAGTAACAGACACAAGAGTGTATGAAGAAGAAGAGATTCTGATAAGGCTTTCTGTGACAGTGTGGGCCAAGTCGGCTCTATATGACTGGTATCACGTGAATTATGAGCAGCCTTAGGGGAGAAGTTCTCAGAAGGCAGAGCCTGGCTCTCTAGAGGCTCTGTGTGGTCACAGCCCATTCCAAGACCTCAGTTACAGCTTCGGCCCCCAATATCCCTCCCTCTGGTGCTCACAGTTTTTGAAGTCTTCTTTCCTCCACATTTCTCTTGAGAGGTGGAGGAGGAAGATGAGCTTCAGGCCAGCTCAGACTCCCCTGGGATCCCAGCAGGATGCCTATCATTAACCTCCCACCTTCTAGGAAGCTCCTAAGATCTTCACATTTCGGGCAGTTCTCATTTCAGCTGTGCTTCAAATTGCTGGCTGGAGACGGCCTGTTGGAAGGTGGCTAAAAGCAAGTAGCAATCCTTCGGGCAGCCTGGCCCTTCTCGACTGTCAGACACCTTCAGGGATATTCTAGGAAATGTTGTTTGTTCTAGAGAAGGGAGGGAAACAATCCAATTGTCCAATAATGCTTGAATGGAAAATAAATGATGCTATATGCATGTGATCAAATAATATCAAACAGTCAAATATCAAAGATCTAGATCTATATGGATTCACGTGGATAAATCTTGAAAACATAATATTGATTGAAAGAAAATAAGATAAAGAACGTTAGATTGTGATAACAGGTATGTAAGTATTTAAATATTTAAATCAATTCAATATATTGCTTCTATATATATAGATGCAAGAAAATAAACTTTATCCAAAGAACATACTATTTACATTTAATATGCTCATTTATCTAGGAGACCCAAAAGAACCCACAGATAAACTAGCAGGAACTAATAAGACGGTTCAACAAGGCACACACATACAAGATCAATAAATTTTAAAAATCAATCAGGCTCCTCTACACTGGCGATAACAAATTAGAAACTGTAAAAGAAAATAAGAAAAAAAGAAGATCTAAAAAGAGTCACAAGAGCCATATAAATTATTTAGAGCTAAGCATACGTAGAAGGCAATATAACTAACAAGCTGAGTACGAACAGTTAAACTCCGCCCAACCCAAGGTTAGGAAAAGACTGTTGTTACTTTATGAGAACAGACCCTCTTCTTAAGGAGCAGATCAGTAAGTGAGAGTGAATCAAAGAAACACAGCATTTGAAAAGTCAGCTAGTCCAAGCCTCTTGATCGCACATACAGAAGCTGAAGCCCAGATAGGTTGAGTTACTTGCTAAAGGGCCCAATGTCCTGACTCAAGGACTAGCATTTTTCACTCAGTCGCAAGACACAATCAAATGCAGTACCTTGGAAAGAGATGGGGAAAAAATGAAGAAATCAATTATATAGTTCCTCATCTTTAAGTACAGAAATAGCTGTGACAAAATTACACGTATTGAGGGAAAATTGAAGTGCAGAGTTTAAAATGTCAATAATCCACAGGGAAACTGGAGACCATTTAAAATATTCATATTAAATCTCTCTAGAAAAGACATTAAAAGATCTCCAATCAAAATGTGAATTTTATAATAGACATGGTATGATACAATTTATAATAGATATGGTAGGAACCTTTCCCTTTCACGGGAAAGCATCGGCTGGGAAAAAGGAATTGTTTTTGAAAATGGGGCCTGTGCTACTGCAGACACTGTGCTCACCCTAGGTCCATCGAATGCACTGATGTCAGCACTGAGGTCACAGAATTCCACTGTGCGCCTGGCAACCTTGCAAACATAACAGCCCTGGTGAGCACTAGGCACTACTGCTGGTTCACCAAGTGGTACAAGTTTTTCAGCCATTTAGGAGACTTGACTATTTTTGTTTGTATTGAATCATTTCAACGGATTGCCCAAGAGCCAAGAAGGGCCAACCTGTAGGGAAGAGGAGGAGTTGGACATCTCTTGAGGCATCTTCTAAGGGAGACTTCTAGTTGGTACGATGGAACGGCGACAAAAGAGGAAACATCTGGAAAATGAAGAGTCCCAGGAAACTGCCGAGAACGGAGGAGGTATGTGGGGGGCAACTTGTCTGGGGCACATGGGTTTCTGCCAAACTGAAGCTTCTCTAGGAAGCGGGGGACTGAGAACGTGTCACCTGTGAAGCAGGGAGCGACAGACCTTGTCTCACTGATGCTGCCGTATCTATCTGGAGGGCCCTTGTGGTGTGAGATGGCACAGAACCGCCAGATGCCCCCTGGGAGTTGGGAGGTCAGCTCCGCTGGTCTGAGGACTCTCTCCTGGGGCAGCCGGGCCTGGAGCTTTGTCGGACTCACAGCAGGCTGCATCCTGTTTGCACAGACCTAGAGGTGCAGCCTTTCTCAGTCCCCGATTTCTCTCTTATTCTCTTGGATCTTTCCCTGGGGTCATGAGGTGGGGGATGTGAAGGATGCAAGGATGCTGAGAGAGACCCATGACTTGCTTGGCCTCTTTTACCAAAGTGGAAAGAGAAGCCCCATGAGTTGAAGGCCCTGTTGAAAAATATCTTGACAAGTGGAATGCACTTTGAAAGAAGATTGTTTGTCTAGGGATGGTGTCATATTGAAAGCAAGGAGGATTTATTCCTTCAACAGGAAGAATTTCCCAAAGGAGATCAAGGGAAGGGAAGGGTTTTCCAGATACTGAGACCACGTGAGCGGGGGTGAGAAATGGCCTCAGGGTCCTGCGGGGAGCTCTGAGAGCCATGGGCCACGTGGTGCCTGCGTGCATTAAATGTAGTCGAGTAGCTTGCCCTGGGAGAGGGGTGGTCACACCAGAGCTCCAGCTAGAGGCCTCTGCCCCAGATTAGAGCCCAGTAACTCCTACCAGGCCCAGGGCCCTGGAGACTGTAGGATGGGAGCTGGGAATGGAGCAATAGACAGCAGGCAGGTTTCCAGGCAGAGGCTGGGACAGGCTGGGGAAGGCAATGACTGCCCCTGACCATTCAGAATATTTTGCTCTATGTTCCTGTGTGTGTGTGGGTGTGTGAGTGTGTGTGTGTGTGTGTGTGTGTGTGTGTGTGTGGTAGTGCAGAGAAGAGCGAGATGAATGGGGTTAGAGTGCTTACCAGATATAAAGTCTGCGTGGTAAAGTTCTTGTCACCCTGCCTGGACCTGGCTGACACTCGGTGTACGTAAGAGTGTATACAGAATTCTTGTTAGGGGTGTTTTATGAGACAGTAACTCATACACCCATGTACACTCTGATGCAGCAAAAATATCACACAGCCCACATTTAACTTCCTTAGTAAACCACACACAGCACATGGAGGTATATACACGGATCCCTCCTGTACTACATTCTCATACAACCCACCTGTATCACAATCCTCTCCTCCAACACCAAACGCTGGAGATGAGATATGTATATAGACACACACACTATATATATAGGACACACACACACACACACACTATATATATATATCTCCTCAACTCTCGCACAAACACACCTAACTTCAGCCATCGCTAAATACCTCTGTAAGAACCAGTCACGTGTCATACACACCACACTTGTAACACATTCTTGAGTAATGCCAGACCCGCTTTGTACAAACCACAGTAAACCAGAGTCTCAGTAACCCATGTCAGGGTTGCCAGAGAAAATATGGGCTATCCAGTTCAATTTGAATTCCAGATAAACAACAAGTAATTTTTCAGTATCAGTATGTCCCAAATATTGTATGGGCCATACTTACACTAAAACTAAGTAAGAACAAATACTGCATGGGAATACTTACACTAAAAAATTATTCTGGGTTTATCTGAAACTGAAATTTAACTTGGTGCCTTGTATTCTTGTTCGCTAAGTCTGGCAACCCTTATATACTTACCACCAGCTGATGTATTATATATTTATTGTAGTTTTGTTTAGTGTGTGTCTTCCCCTACTAGAATGTGCAGCGTTACCAAAGACTACAACAATGGAAGAGTGCCGGATACACAGGAGTAGCTGCTTACTGAATCTTGGTGAATGAATGAATGAACACGCACCATAAATACAAGCCACACCATGTAATGAGGAAACGTTACATGTCCCAGAATTCCTGACTTGTGAACAGAAACCATGCACACAAAGGCCACAGACACAGATAGACACATCTGCACTGTGCTCCCCATGCCAACCCCACACTTACCACAGACTTAACTGATACACATCACTCACTCTTCCCACACACTCACAGTCACCACCGAGGCCTACATTACCAACTAGACAGTGAGAGAATAAGTATTGATTGGAATTAAATCCTGGAGGATCCACTGGGAACCACACTCTCAACTGTGTGTATTCACTGCTCCTGACACGTGTCACACACTCAGTAAATATTTGTGGACAGAGGACTGATGAACCCACCCTGAGCCTTTCATTCCTCCCTCAGGAATCTCGAAGTCACAAGAGGATCCCCCTCGGCTTGGATCCACTGTGGTGGCCCAAGGCTGCAGCCCAGGGGCAGTGGAGGTCTCCTCTGCCCCTAAATACTTCTTCTGTACTTCTACTCCGTGCAAGCTCAGCTACGCTGGTAAGGGCGCGGGGCTCCTCAGGTGAGGGGGTGCTTGGCTGTGAGGCAGGAGGCACACAGATCCCAGGGAGGCTGAGAGGAAATCCAGGGTCATCAGAGGTGATGAGGGCTCTGTGGAGGAGCCTGGGCAGGATGGCTGAGCTGTTCCGAGGGCGTGGATGCCAGCTGAGTCTGGGGGGGCGGTGTGAATACTGGTAGTACCATGGTGGGGAAGTCAAGGAGCAGGGGCCGGAAAGGTCTGGGCTTGAGGTGGAGGGAAGAGGGACCAGATTAAGCATCTTCAGAGGAAAATGTAGGCTTTGTCTTTGCCTTTGCTTCCCGAGAAGGACAGAGTTCTACATCATAGATCTCCAGCCTGAGAGCAGGACCATCCAGCTCAGGTCCACACAGCTCACACATACATCCGACCTCCAGGCACAACCCTTCTCAGTGCACACAGAAACCCCAAGCACCACAGCCCCATTCCACAAGGAATGCACCACCGATATTCCCAAACTCACACTCCTCGTCGTACACGCATCCACCCGCGTCGCTCACATACCACAGCCCTCACCACCATACTCCACACCCCTGTATACAGACACCGCTCCAGTATCCCCCCACACGCACAAGAAAAGCCCACAGATGACACCAGATACACCGCTCCGTCCTACGGCCAACAGACACCAAGCTCACGACATAGCTACGTCATGCAAATGTCCCTCTCTCGTCTACCACACCTGCTCCCTCAGCTTCTGGCACGGCCCATGCATGTTATTATGTTTTTAATTTCCTTTTTCAGGAATCCGGAGATCACATCGAGACACTGCCCAGCCTAAAGCACCCCTAGCCCAGGTTCAGGAAAAAGGGGAGACTGCTCCCCCATCACACTGTGTCTCCTCCTCACCCTCTTCACCCTGTAAGCACTATCTGCACCCAGACAAAGAGGAAAGGGGCATGAAAATATACTACATGCAGATACAAGTGAACAAGGGTGTCGCTGTCTCCTGGAAGACAAAGAAACCCTTGGAGTTGCCTGAAAAGCAGCTGACGATAGAAGAAGTGACCCTTCCTGAGGATGCGTGCACAGTAGGCACTTGCCCCTCTGATGTGTTCACCGAAAGCCTCCTGTCTGACAGTGAGCCCACTGGGGAGGAGAAAGAGTATGAGGAAAGGGCAGAGCCAGGCAGCCCATCAGGGTCACCTGCAGTCCAGGAGACACCCAGGGCCAAGACACCGGCCTGGATGGTGACCATGGAGACCGGCTTCAGGTGCATGGCCTGCTGCCGGGTCTTCCACACCTCGGAGATCCTCCAGCAGCACGTGAAGGGCGGCGTCCTGGAGGGCTTCGGCTGCCGTGTCTTTCATCTCAACATCGCCCAGTGGATGGCCAATGTGGAATTCGAGAGCACCCCTGAGGAGGAGGGTAGTGTGGAACCCGAGACCACCTCTGAGGACGAGGAGGACGAGGAGGACGAGGAAGAGAAGCTAGAAGGCCCCAGCCCGAAGAGACCCCGCAGGCAGGGTCTTTTCTCTCTTTTGAGTTCCACACAGCAACTGAGATTCATGGGACAGAAGATCCTGGAGACGGTGTGGCCTTGGAAGAGGTAAGGCTTGAGGCTGGCACTCTTCTGAGCCTATGTCACGAGGGCCCAGAGGAGTCTAAGGGAGGGGCCGCACACATGTGCTGGTTTACCTAATGGCTCTGCAGTTGCATCAACTTGGGACACACCCAGCACTTCCAAAGGATTTGAGCTCTGTTGGCTTCAACAAGAATGTGGAGCCTTTTCCTAGGAGTTTTCTCAGGGTCTGCACGATGGACCTCAACTCTTAGAGGACGTACCACCAGCAGCTCCTTGTCGGCAGAGAGAGCCAGGAGTGGTCTCAAGAGAGGACAGGGGCCCTTGCAGGACCAGAACTTTGAGGTCTGAGAGCCTTGGGCCTGAGCTGAGATCTCACCCAGACCACTGGACCTAGCCTTCTGTGACAAAGGGGAATATGAAAGAGAGTCACGTGGAAATGAGGTTCCCCGAGATATGGAAGTGTTCCAGAACCTTCGTTGCGTGGTAGTTGATCTGGAGCCAAGCTCACTGTGGTGTGTGTGGCTCTGAGCATTAAGGCAATGCTGGAGGGTAACGCTGACCAGCAGAGCTTGGAGTGCTTCTTGTCTCTTCCTGTTCAACCTCAGTTGTTTTATCCCTTCCAGGGAGAAGAAAGGACCCTCGGGAGAGTAGCAGACAGAATGCCGTGGTCTGAAGGAGGATGAAGGGACCGGCACTCAGTCTAACATCATATGACAATAGGAACGTCCTATGCAATAAAGGGCATTTCCCAAACCGTTCCTGGATGTTTTAGTTAATGACATTTTTCTATCTATGCATCTATCTATCAGTCATCTACATCTGTATCTTTCAAGGTTTGTGAACAAGCTTTCACATAAGCACTAGAGATGTCCGCCAGCATTTTCCAGAAGGAGGCCAGGAAATTGCTGGGGACTCCTCACAAATAGGGAACGGCCACAACCCCTGCCACACAGACTATGCGCGTGGCCCTCCTGACTTACTCCCACTCTCTCTCTGAATTTCCCAAGGTCTGAGATGAGGGTGCTGGCTGGAGGCAATGATCGCGGGCAGGCTGAATCTTCTCCAGATTCTTATTCTCTTCCTGGGCCTATCGTCCTCAAGCACAGTCTCCATGTCCCTGGTCACACTGATCTCTCTCCTTCAGTCCTTCCCTCCCTCCCTCTCCTGCCTCCCAGTGCAAAGAATACTTTTTTACATTTGAGACGAGATTTATTTTTTGTGCACAGAATTCTCACCTGTTCTACTGTGGCCTCTGTTTTGAACATTTCAAAGCTGAGAATTTTCTTTTTTTCTCCCTCATTTCTGCTGAGTCTTTACCTTCCTAATGCAGTGAACTCAGAGTGCCTCGCTGACTGGAGGGGGAAAAAAATCCAGGCAGCAAAGAGAAATAATAAAAAAAAGTATCAGTTAATTTTTCATAGTGTTATCCAACTATATATTTTTAAAATTTTGGATTAATATTAGGAATATACTCTTTATAAAAAACTGAATTATCGGGCTTCCCTGGTGGAGCAGTCATTAAGAATATGCCTGCGAATGCAGGGGACATGGGTTCGAGCCCTGGTCTGGGAAGATCCCACGTGCCACGGAGTAACTAAGCCCGCACGCCACAACTACGGATCCTGCGCTCTAGAGCCCGTGTGCCACATCAACCAAGCCCACGTGCCACAACTACGGAAGCCTGCGTGCCTAGAGCCCGTGCTCCGCAACAAGAGAAGCCACTGCAATGAGAAGCCCGTGCACCACAGCCAAGAGGAGCCCCCGCTCACTGCAACTAGAGAACGCCCGCTAGCAGCAACAAAGACCCAATGCAGCCACAAATAAATTAATTAATTTTTAAAATTGAATTATTTTCAAGGGGACAATGTATAAAAGTACAATAAAAGCCCCCCTTCATAACCCCCCAACCCCACTCTCAAGATGGAATCGATATGCTGTGATACAATTTATAGTCGTAGTACTACTCCTCCTCCCACCGCAGCCGAAATCCTCTGAGCCCGGTGCAGCAGCTTCCTTTCACAATGCTAGGACCCGCCACAAGACACATGATAATCCCTTTGGACATTTCAAGGAGCAGCACCAAGGGAACAGTACCGGGGAAATGCCACTGACAGCTCAGAATATCCATGGCATTTCTAGGGCCTCGGCACTGCTCTCGCTCTGGGAATGAAGGTCCAAAAAGCACATCGGAGAATGTTCGTAATTGTAAACAAGCTCCACCTTTGAAACACAATCTAGATAGTACCAAATATACAAGCCTGCACAATGGATGAAGCCAACGTCTCCTCCATGATTGCCCTTCTGACAACCTTATAGTCTCCTCAACCATAAAAGGTGAACTTCAAACTCACGACCTTGCCTTGTCACCAGAAACATCCAAGCTTGGATCACTCTTTCTAAGACCAGATATTTGCTCTGTGAACTATTAGAGACTTGTCACATACACAGAAGTAGAACAGGATTATTTCTATCTACCTGGGGACCTGGAGTCTTTCACATTGCTCCTGTTAAAACTCTCACAACAGCAAAACTTTACCTACAAAGGGTTCAAGCTATGACACTCCCAATTTTCACAAACCTCCTCATCTCTTGTGAGTCACATGCAGCCAATTCCAGGAATTGGAAACATGGTTGTGAGGATAAAACTGACTTTGGGGCTCCCCTTGTATATGGTCTTCCAGACTTACCAAAAGGCCATTAAGAGGATGGTATACCCCACCTCAGGGAAACCCGAGGCAGTACTTGCAGTCAAGGGCTGGCCATGGCTTCTGAGCTACATCCAGAAAGAATTTCATACTGTACCTGGATCTGCTGAAGCCATTTCTGACTGTCCGAGAGCCAGCATGTACTGTTCCTCAACTGCCTCCATTGTGGATCATCAGTAGGGCTGTCAGATTTACTAAATAAAAATACAGGATACCCAGTTAAACTTGAACTTCACATGAATAGTAAGTCATCACTTTTAGTATAAGTAGATCCTATGTACTATTTGGGGCATACTTATCTTCAAAATATACTCGTTGTTTTTCTGACATTCATATTTAACGGAACAGCCTATATTTTATCTGTCAACCCTACTCATCAGAAATGATGGAGTCTTATAGAGATGCAAGAGATGCCTTAGAGCATCCTCAGCTTTTACTTCTATGTCCTGGACAGTGAGCACGAGCTTCCCACTCACATTAATTGGCTATAATGGAGTATATTCTCCATTTTAGAGCCTTTTGTACTTGTCATTGTTATCATCTTCCTTATTTTAAAGAGAGGTTTATTTTTTTCCAAACTTAATAGCTCATCCAAAAGTATTTGGAAGTTCATTCGACAAGGGAAAAACAACATGATTCTGAAAAGTGAAGGAAACTGCCTGGTGTTTAGTAAAGAAGTATTAGGGAGATTGAAAAAGCCAAACTTAATAAGCAAATCTCTCCAAGGGTATTTTCAGAGCTTGATACCCTCCCACACCCTGAAAATATTATTACATCAAGAAGGTAGAACCTGCTAACCAAATGTAAGGCTCCCATATGATTCTATCAAACTGAGGATGCTTCTTTACTAAGCAGTGAGCACACTTGCTGCCCCAGGGACCTTGGCAGTTGCATTACAGAGCTCTTCCCTTTGGGATGGAAACAGCAAGTTTTCCTGTGGTCTACACACTGGCCCCAAAAATACTACGCTCCCAATACTTGTCAACTTTAAGTATTTTTCTACATATCTCCATTTTTCTGTTACTATTTGGACTACATCCTAGCCTTGACATTACATAAATTGCATTCAAGAAGCTATTTTTAAAAGTTGGTAGGAAATCTTAAATCTATAGCTTACAGTCCCTGGCTTACTTTCATCCAGGTGCATAAGGGTTTTCAAAAGTAGGTTAGTTACCCCGTATCACAGCCCCACGCTTTTGTCAGAGATACAATAATGGAACATGGTATTTAAGGTTTTAGTTGCCAAATCATCAAGCCTCCCAGACAGAGGCAATAGAGCAAAATGATTACAGAGGCATGGATTTTGATTTGCTCCAGTGTCTTGGGCAAGTCACTTGGCCTCTGTATTTATTTGTACTTATCTGCCCTTTTCTGTCCCTTGGGAGTTATAATTGTACCTAGTCCATGGGTATGTTGTACAAATGATCTGTAAAGTAGTTAGAAGAAACCGACACAGAGTAAGCACTCCACAGACATTGGCTATTAGCTACTGGAAATATTTCTCCATGAAACAGATGACTTTATCAGTGGATGACTCGGTGGGAGACAGTGAATCACAGAATCACAGCATGTTGAAAGTGACCTAGTTCACACTCTTATGTGAAAAAAAGAAAAGTGTGCATGCGTAGAAAATGTCTGAAAGTTTACATAACGAATAGTTCATCATGTTAACTTTGAGGATTAGAATAAATCAGGAAAGGAGGAAAGAAAAACTTGAGTGTCATTCAATTTCTACATCATTTGTGTTTCTACACTGAGACTCTGAATACACTGGAAGTGCAATTTTTTTTTTTAACGTGGCGGGATAAAGGTTTTCAAATTCTCCTGATACATCCGTATTATTATTTCAGAATTGCTGGCATTTCTTGCCATATTCGGATCTACACCCATTTGAGTCAGTGGGCCATTCTGGACGGAGGAGATAATGAGGTGAAGGCCCTGTTGAAAAATATCTTGACCAGTGGAATGCACTTTGAAAGAAGATTGTTTGTCTAGGGATGGTGTCATATTGAAAGCAAGGAGGTTTTATTCCTTCAACAGGAAGAATTTCCCAAAGGAGATCAAGGGAAGGGAAGGGTTTTCCAGAGACTGAGACCGCGTGAGCGGGGGTGAGAAATGGCCTCAGGGACCTGCGGGGAGCTCTGAGAGCCACGGGCCACGTGGTGCCTGCGTGCATTAAATGTAGGCGAATAGCTTGCCCTGGGAGAGGGGTGGTCACCCCAGAGCTCCAGCTAGAGGTCTCTGCCCCAGATTAGAGCCCAGTAACTCCTACCAGGCCCAGGGCCCTGGAGACTGTAGGATGGGAGCTGGGAATGGAGCTCTAGACAGCAGGCAGATTTCCAGGCAGTGGCTGGGACAGGCTGGGGAAGACAATGACTGCCCCTGACCATTCAGAATGTTTTGCTCTATGTTCCTGTGTTGGTGTGGGTGTGTGAGAGTGTGTGTGTGTGTGTGTGTGTGTGTGTGTGTGTGTGTGTGGTAATGCAGAGAATAGCGAGATGAATGGTGTTAGAGTGCTTACCAGATATAAAGTCTGCGTGGTAAAGTTCTTGTCACCCTGCCTCGACCAGGCTGACACTCGGTGTACCTAAGAGTGTATACAGAATTCTTGTTAGGGGTGTTTTATGAGACAGTAAGTCATACACCCATGTACACTCTGATGCAGCAAAAATATCACACACCCCACATATAACTTCCTTAGTAAACCACACACAGCACATGGAGGTATATACACGGATCCCTCCTGTACTACGTTCTCATACAACCCACCTGTATCACAATCCTCTCCTCCAACACCAAACGCTGGAGATGAGATATGTATATAGACACACACACTATATATATAGGACACACACACACACAATATATATATATATATATATATATATATATATATATATATATATATATATATATATATAAATATATATATATATGTATCTCCACAACTCTCGCACAAACACACCTAACTTCAGCCATCGCTAATTACCTCTGTAACAACCAGTCACGTGTCATACACACCACACTTGTAACACATTCTTGAGTAATGCCAGACCCGCTTTGTACAAACCACAGTAAACCACAGTCTCAGTAACCCATGTCAGGATTGCCAGAGAAAATATGGGCTATCCAGTTCAATTTGAATTCCAGATAAACAACAAGTAATTTTTCAGTATCCGTATGTCCCACATATTGTATGGGCCATACTTACACTAAAACTAAGTCAGGCCAAATACTGCATGGGAATACTTACACTAAAAAATTATTCTGGGTTTATCTGAAACTGAAATTTAACTGGGTGCCTTGTATTCTTGTTCGCTATATCTGGCAACCCTTATATACTTACCACCAGCTGATGTATTATATAGTTATTGTAGTTTTGTTTAGTGTGTGTCTTCCCCTACTAGAATGTGCAGCGTTACCAAAGACTACAACAATGGAAGAGTGCCGGATACACAGGAGTAGCTGCTTACTGAATCTTGGTGAATGAATGAATGAACACACACCATAAATACAAGCCACACCATGTAATGAGGAAACGTTACATGTCCCAGAATTCCTGACTTGTGAACAGAAACCATGCACACAAAGGCCACAGACACAGATAGACACGTCTGCACTGTGCTCCCCATGCCAACCCCACACTTACCACAGACTTAACTGATACACATCACTCACTCTTCCCACACACTCACAGTCACCACCGAGGCCTACATTACCAACTAGACAGTGAGAGAATAAGTATTGATTGGAATTAAATCCTGGAGGATCCACTGGGAACCACACTCTCAACTGTGTGTATTCACTGCATCTGACACGTGTCACACACTCAGTAAATATATGTGGACAGAGGACTGATGAACCCACCCTGAGCCTTTCATTCCTCCCTCAGGAATCTCGAAGTCACAAGAGGATCCCCCTCGGCTTGGATCCACTGTGGTGGCCCAAGGCTGCAGCCCAGGGGCAGTGGAGGTCTCCTCTGCCCCTAAATACTTCTTCTGTACTTCTACTCCACGCAAGCTCAGCTACGCTGGTAAGGGCGCGGGGCTCATGAGGTGAGGGGGTGCTTGGCTGTGAGGCAGGAGGCACACAGATCCCAGGGAGGCTGAGAGGAAATCCAGGGTCATCAGAGGTGATGAGGGCTCTGTGGAGGAGCCTGGGCAGGATGGCTGAGCTGTTCCGAGGGCGTGGATGCCAGCTGAGTCTGGGGGGGCAGTGTGAATACTGGTAGTACCATGGTGGGGAAGTCAAGGAGCAGGGGCCGGAAAGGTCTGGGCTTGAGGTGGAGGGAAGAGGGACCAGATTAAGCATCTTCAGAGGAAAATGTAGGCTTTGTTTTTGCCTTTGCTTCCAGAGAAGGACAGAGTTCTGCATCATACACCTCCAGCCTGAGAGCAGGACCATCCAGCTCAGGTCCACACAGCTCACACATACACGCGCCCTCCAGGCACAGCCCTTCTCAGTGCACATCAACCCCAAGCACGTTCTCCACAGTACTCTCCTGCACCACAGCTCCATTCCACAAGGAATGCACCACCGATATTCCCAAACTCACACTCCTCGTCGTACATGCATCCAGCCGCATCCCTCACATACTACAGCCCTCACCACCATACTCCACAACCCTGTATACAGACACAGCTCCAGTATCCCCCCCACGCACATGAAAAGCCCACAGATGACACCAGATACACCACTCCATCCTACGGCCAACAGACACCAAGCTCACGACATTGCTATGTCGTGCCAATGTCCGTCTCTCGTCTACCACACCTGCTCCCTCAGCTTCCGGCATGGCCCATGCATGTTATTATGATTTTAATTTCCTTTTTCAGGAATCCGGAGATTTCATCGAGACACTGCCCAGCCTAGACCACCCCTAGCCCAGGATCAGGAAGAAGGAGAGACCGCTTCCCCATCACACTGTGTCTCCTCCTCACTCTCTTCACCCTGTAAGAACTATCTGCACCCAGACAAAGAGGAAAGGGGTATGAAAATATACTACATGCAGGTACAAGTGAACAAGGGTGTCGCTGTCTCCTGGAAGACAAAGAAACCCTTGGAGTTGCCTGAAAAGCAGCTGAGGATAGAAGAAGTGACCCTTCCTGAGGATGTGTGCGCAGTAGCCACTGACCCCTCTTCTGATGTGTCCACCGAAAGCCTCCTGTCTGACAGTGAGCCCACTGGGGAGGAGAAAGAGTATGAGGAAATGGCAGAGCCAGGCAGCCCATCAAGGCCACCTGCCGTCGAGGAGAGACCCAGCGCCAAGACAGTGGACTGGATGCTGACCATGGAGACCGGCTTCAGGTGCATGGCCTGCTGCCGGGTCTTCCCCACCTTGGAGATCCTCCAGCAGCACGTGAAGGGCGGCGTCCTGCAGGGCTTCAGCTGCCGTGCCTTTCATCTCACCATGGCCCAGCGGATGGGCAATTTGGAATCCGAGAGGACCCCTGAGGAAGAGGACGAGGAGGAGGAGGAGGAGAACGAGGAGGAGGAGGAGGAGGAGGAGGAGGAGTAAGAGAAGCATGAAGAAAAGGAGAATGAGGGAGAGCAGCCCACGGGGAAGGACCCAGCCCAAAGAGACCCCGCAGGCAGGGTCTTTTCTCTCCTTTGAGTTCCAAACAGCAACTGAGATCCATGGGACAGAAGATTCTGGAAAACGGTGTGGCCGTCCCTTGGAAGAGGTAAGCCTTGAGGCTGGCAGTCTTCTGAGCCTATGTCACGAGGGCCCAGAGGAGTCTAAGGGAAGGGGCCGCACACATGTGCTGGTTTACCTAATGGCTCTGCAGTTGCATCAAATGGGACACACCCAGCACTAACAAAGGCATTGACCTCTGTTGACGTAAACAAGAAGGTGGAGCCTTTTCCTAGGAGTTTTCTCAGGGTCTGCACGATGGACCTCAACTCTTAGAGGACGTACTGCCAGCAGCTCCTTCTCGGCAGTGAGAGCCAGGAATGGTCTCAAGAGAGGACAGGGGCCCTTGCAGGACCAGAACTTTGAGGTCTGAGAGCCTTGGGCCTGAGCCGAGATCTCACCCGGACCACTGGACCTAGCCTTCTGTGACAAAGGGGAATATGAAAGAGAGTCACGCTGAAATGAGGTCCCCCGAGATATGGAAATGTTCCAGAACCTTCGTTGCGTGGTAGTTGATCTGGAGCCAAGCTCACTGTGGTGTGTGTGGCTCTGAGCATTAAGGCAATGCTGGAGGGTAACGCTGACCAGCAGAGCTTGGAGTGCTTCTTGTCTCTTCCTGTTCAACCTCAGTTGTTTTATCCCTTCCAGGGAGAAGAAAGGACCCTCGGGAGAGTA
The DNA here is from genome assembly GCF_964341445.2 of Mesoplodon mirus. NCBI lineage: Eukaryota > Metazoa > Chordata > Mammalia > Artiodactyla > Ziphiidae > Mesoplodon > Mesoplodon mirus. The sequence goes on along the minus strand of NW_028295698.1, from coordinate 935,057 downwards.
GCAGACAGAATGCCGTGGTCTGAAGGAGGATGAAGGGACCGGCACTCAGTCTAACATCATATGACAATAGAAGCGTCCTATGCAATAAAGGGCATTTTCCAAACCTTTCCTGGAGCTTTTATTTAATGACATTTTTCTATCTATGCATCTATCTGTCATCTACATCTGTATCTTTCAAGGTTTGTGAACAAGCTTTCACATAAGCACTAGAGACGTCCGCCAGCATTTTCCAGAAGAGGCCTGCAAATTGCTGGGGACTCCTCACAAATAGGGAACGGCCACAACCCCTGCCACACAGACTATGCGCGTGGCCCTCCTGACGTACTCCCACTCTCTCTCTGAATTTCCCAACGTCTGAGATGAGGGTGCTGGCTGGAGGCAATGATCACGTGCAGGCTGAATCTTCTCCAGATTCTGATTCTCTTCCTGGGCATATCGTCCTCAAGCACAGTCTCCATGTCCCTGGCCACACTGATCTCTCTCCTTCAGTCCTTCCCTCCCTCCCTCTCCTGCCTCCCAGTGCAGAGAATACTTTTTTGCATTTGAGACGACATTTATTTTTGGTTCACAGAATTCTCACCTGTTCTACTGTGGCCTCCGTTGTGAACATTCCAAAGCTGAGACTTTTCTGTTTTTCTCCCTCATTTCTGCTGAGTCTTTACCTTCCTAATGCAGTGAACTCACAGTGCCTAGCTGACTGGATGGGGAAAAAGATCCAGGGAGCAAAGAGAAATAATAAAATAATATATCAGTTAATTTTTCATAATGTTATCCAACTACATATTTTTAAAATTTTGGAATAATATTAGGAATCTTCTCTTTATAAAAAACTGAATTATCGGGCTTCCCTGGTGGAGCAGTGGTTAAGAATATGCCTGCGAATGCAGGGGACATGGGTTCGAGCCCTGGCCTGGGAAGATCCCACGTGCCACGGAGTAACTAAGCCCGCGCGCCACAACTACTGAGCCTGCGCTCTAGAGCCCGTGTGCCACATCAACCGATCCCACGTGCCACAACTAAGGTAGCCTGCGTGCCTAGAGCCCATGCTCCGCAACAAGAGAAGCCACTGCAATGAGAAGCCCGTGCACCACAGCCAAGAGGAGCCCCCGCTCACTGCAACTAGAGAACGCCCGCTAGCAGCAACAAAGACCCAATGCAGCCCCAAATAAATTAATTAATTTTAAAAAATTGAATTAGTTTCAAGGGTACAATGTATAAAAGTACAATAAAAGCCCCCCTTCATAACCCCCCAACCCCACTCTCAAGATGGAATCGATATGCTGTGATACAATTTATAGTCGTAGTACTACTCCTCCTCCCACCACATCCGAAATCCTCTGAGCCAGGTGCAGCAGCTTCCTTTCACAATGCTAAGATCCGCCACAAGACAGATGATAATCCCTTTGGACATTTCAAGGAGAGGCACCAAGGGAACAGTACCGGGGAAATGCCACTGACAGCTCAGAATATCCATGGCATTTCTAGGGCCTCGGCACTGCTCTCGCTCTGGGAATGAAGGTCCAAAAAGCACATCGGAGAATGTTCGTAATTGTAAACAAGCTCCACCTTTGAAACACAATCTAGATAGAACCAAATATACAAGCCTGCACAATGGATGAAGCCAATGTCTTCTCCATGATTGCCCTTCTGACAACTTTGTTGTCTCCTCAACCATAAAAGGTGAACTTCAAACTCACGACCTTGCCTTGTCACCAGAAACATCCAAGCTTGGATCACTCTTTCTAAGACCAGATATTTGCTCTGTGAACTATTAGAGACTTGTCACATACACAGAAGTAGAACAGGATTATTTCTATCTACCTGGGGACCTGGAGTCTTTCACATTGCTCCTGTTAAAACTCTCACAACAGCAAAACTTTACCTACAAAGCGTTCAAGCTATGACACTCCCAATTTTCACAAACCTCCTCATCTCTTGTGAGTCACATGCAGCCAATTCCAGGAATTGAAAACATGGTTGTGAGGATGAAACTGACTTTGGGGCTCCCCTTGGATATGGTCTTCCAGACTTATCAAAAGGCCATTAAGAGGAAGGTTTACCCCACCTCAGGGAAACCCGAGGCAGTACTTGCAGTCAAGGGCTGGCCATGGCTTCTGAGCTACATCCAGAAAGAATTTCATACTGTACCTGGATCTGCTGAAGCCATTTCTGACTGTCCGAGAGCCAGCATGTACCGCTCCTCAACTGCCTCCATTGTGGATCATCAGTAGGGCTGTCAGATTTACTAAATAAAAATACAGGATACCCAGTTAAACTTGAACTTCACATGAATAGTAAGTCATCACTTTTAGTATAAGTAGATCCTATGTACTATTTGGGGCATACTTATCTTCAAAATATACTCGTTGTTTTTCTGACATTCATATTTAACGGAACAGCCTATATTTTATCTGTCAACCCTACTCATCAGAAATGATGGAGTCTTATAGAGATGCAAGAGATGCCTCAGAGCATCCTCAGCTTTTACTTCTATGTCCTGGACAGTGAGCACGAGCTTCCCACTCACATTAATTGGCTATAATGGAGTATATCCTCCATTTTAGAGCCTTTTGTACTTGTCATTGTTATCATCTTCCTTATTTTAAAGAGAGGTTTATTTTTTTCCAAACTTAATAGCTCATCCAAAAGTATTTGGAAGTTCATTCGACAAGGGAAAAACAACATGATTCTGAAAAGTGAAGGAAACTGCCTGGTGTTTAGTAAAGAAGTATTAGGGAGATTGAAAAAGCCAAACTTAATAAGCAAATCTCTCCAAGGGTATTTTCAGAGCTTGATACCCTCCCACACCCTGAAAATATTATTACATCAAGAAGGTAGAACCTGCTAACCAAATGTAAGGCTCCCATATGATTCTATCAAACTGAGGATGCTTCTTTACTAAGCAGTGAGCACACTTGCTGCCCCAGGGACCTTGGCAGTTGCAATACAGAGCTCTTCCCTTTGGGATGGAAACAGCAAGTTTTCCTGTGGTCTACACACTGGCCCCAAAAATACTACGCTCCCAATACTTGTCAACTTTAAGTATTTTTCTACATATCTCCATTTTTCTGTTACTATTTGGACTACATCCTAGCCTTGACATTACATAAATTGCATTCAAGAAGCTATTTTTAAAAGTTGGTAGGAAATCTTAAATCTATAGCTTACAGTCCCTGGCTTACTTTCATCCAGGTGCATAAGGGTTTTCAAAAGCAGGTTAGTTACCCTGTATCACAGCCCCACGCTTTTGTCAGAGATACAATAATGGAACATGGTATTTAAGGTTTTAGTTGCCAAATCATCAAGCCTCCCAGACAGAGGCAATAGAGCAAAATGATTACAGAGGCATGGATTTTGATTTGCTCCAGTGTCTTGGGCAAGTCACTTGGCCTCTGTATTTATTTGTACTTATCTGCCCTTTTCTGTCCCTTGGGAGTTATAATTGTACCTAGTCCATGGGTATGTTGTACAAATGATCTGTAAAGTAGTTAGAAGAAACCGACACAGAGTAAGCACTCCACAGACATTGGCTATTAGCTACTGGAAATATTTCTCCATGAAACAGATGACTTTATCAGTGGATGACTCGGTGGGAGACAGTGAATCACAGAATCACAGCATGTTGAAAGTGACCTAGTTCACACTCTTATGTGAAAAAAAGAAAAGTGTGCATGCGTAGAAAATGTCTGAAAGTTTACATAACGAATAGTTCATCATGTTAACTTTGAGGATTAGAATAAATCAGGAAAGGAGGAAAGAAAAACTTGAGTGTCATTCAATTTCTACATCATTTGTGTTTCTACACTGAGACTCTGAATACACTGGAAGTGCAATTTTTTTTTTTTAACGTGGCGGGATAAAGGTTTTCAAATTCTCCTGATACATCCGTATTATTATTTCAGAATTGCTGGCATTTCTTGCCATCTTCGGATCTACACCCATTTGAGTCAGTGGGCCATTCTGGACGGAGGAGATAATGAGGTGAAGGCCCTGTTGAAAAATATCTTGACCAGTGGAATGCACTTTGAAAGAAGATTGTTTGTCTAGGGATGGTGTCATATTGAAAGCAAGGAGGTTTTATTCCTTCAACAGGAAGAATTTCCCAAAGGAGATCAAGGGAAGGGAAGGGTTTTCCAGAGACTGAGACCGCGTGAGCGGGGGTGAGAAATGGCCTCAGGGACCTGCGGGGAGCTCTGAGAGCCACGGGCCACGTGGTGCCTGCGTGCATTAAATGTAGGCGAATAGCTTGCCCTGGGAGAGGGGTGGTCACCCCAGAGCTCCAGCTAGAGGTCTCTGCCCCAGATTAGAGCCCAGTAACTCCTACCAGGCCCAGGGCCCTGGAGACTGTAGGATGGGAGCTGGGAATGGAGCTCTAGACAGCAGGCAGATTTCCAGGCAGTGGCTGGGACAGGCTGGGGAAGACAATGACTGCCCCTGACCATTCAGAATGTTTTGCTCTATGTTCCTGTGTTGGTGTGGGTGTGTGAGTGTGTGTGTGTGTGTGTGTGTGTGTGTGTGTGTGTGTGTGTGTGTGTGGTAATGCAGAGAATAGCGAGATGAATGGTGTTAGAGTGCTTACCAGATATAAAGTCTGCGTGGTAAAGTTCTTGTCACCCTGCCTCGACCAGGCTGACACTCGGTGTACCTAAGAGTGTATACAGAATTCTTGTTAGGGGTGTTTTATGAGACAGTAAGTCATACACCCATGTACACTCTGATGCAGCAAAAATATCACACACCCCACATATAACTTCCTTAGTAAACCACACACAGCACATGGAGGTATATACACGGATCCCTCCTGTACTACGTTCTCATACAACCCACCTGTATCACAATCCTCTCCTCCAACACCAAACGCTGGAGATGAGATATGTATATAGACACACACACTATATATATAGGACACACACACACACAATATATATATATATATATATATATATATATATATATAGATAGATAGATTGATAGATAAATATATATATATATATATATATGTATCTCCACAACTCTCGCACAAACACACCTAACTTCAGCCATCGCTAATTACCTCTGTAACAACCAGTCACGTGTCATACACACCACACTTGTAACACATTCTTGAGTAATGCCAGACCCGCTTTGTACAAACCACAGTAAACCACAGTCTCAGTAACCCATGTCAGGATTGCCAGAGAAAATATGGGCTATCCAGTTCAATTTGAATTCCAGATAAACAACAAGTAATTTTTCAGTATCCGTATGTCCCACATATTGTATGGGCCATACTTACACTAAAACTAAGTCAGGCCAAATACTGCATGGGAATACTTACACTAAAAAAATTATTCTGGGTTTATCTGAAACTGAAATTTAACTGGGTGCCTTGTATTCTTGTTCGCTATATCTGGCAACCCTTATATACTTACCACCAGCTGATGTATTATATAGTTATTGTAGTTTTGTTTAGTGTGTGTCTTCCCCTACTAGAATGTGCAGCGTTACCAAAGACTACAACAATGGAAGAGTGCCGGATACACAGGAGTAGCTGCTTACTGAATCTTGGTGAATGAATGAATGAACACACACCATAAATACAAGCCACACCATGTAATGAGGAAACGTTACATGTCCCAGAATTCCTGACTTGTGAACAGAAACCATGCACACAAAGGCCACCGACACAGATACACACGTCTGCACTGTGCTCCCCATGCCAACCCCACACTTACCACAGACTTAACTGATACACATCACTCACTCTTCCCACACACTCACAGTCACCACCGAGGCCTACATTACCAACTAGACAGTGAGAGAATAAGTATTGATTGGAATTAAATCCTGGAGGATCCACTGGGAACCACACTCTCAACTGTGTGTATTCACTGCATCTGACACGTGTCACACACTCAGTAAATATTTGTGGACAGAGGACTGATGAACCCACCCTGAGCCTTTCATTCCTCCCTCAGGAATCTCGAAGTCACAAGAGGATCCCCCTCGGCTTGGATCCACTGTGGTGGCCCAAGGCTGCAGCCCAGGGGCAGTGGAGGTCTCCTCTGCCCCTAAATACTTCTTCTGTACTTCTACTCCACGCAAGCTCAGCTACGCTGGTAAGGGCGCGGGGCTCATCAGGTGAGGGGGTGCTTGGCTGTGAGGCAGGAGGCACACAGATCCCAGGGAGGCTGAGAGGAAATCCAGGGTCATCAGAGGTGATGAGGGCTCTGTGGAGGAGCCTGGGCAGGATGGCTGAGCTGTTCCGAGGGCGTGGATGCCAGCTGAGTCTGGGGGGGCAGTGTGAATACTGGTAGTACCATGGTGGGGAAGTCAAGGAGCAGGGGTCGGAAAGGTCTGGGCTTGAGGTGGAGGGAAGAGGGACCAGATTAAGCATCTTCAGAGGAAAATGTAGGCTTTGTCTTTGCCTTTGCTTCCAGAGAAGGACAGAGTTCTGCATCATACACCTCCAGCCTGAGAGCAGGACCATCCAGCTCAGGTCCACACAGCTCACACATACATCTGCCCTCCAGGCACAGCCCTTCTCAGAACACACATAAACCATAAGCACCACAGCCCCATTCCACAAGTAATGCACCACCGATATTACCAAAATCACACTCCTTGTCATACACGCATCCAGCCGCATCCCTCACATACCACAGCCCTCACCACCATACTCCACACCCCTGTATACAGACACCGCTCCAGTATCCCCCCCACGCACATGAAAAGCCCACAGATGACACCAGATACACCGCTCCATCCTACGGCCAACAGACACCAAGCTCACGACATAGCTACGTCATGCAAATGTCCCTCTCTCGTCTACCACACCTGCTCCCTCAGCTTCCGGCACGGCCCATGCATGTTATTATGGTTTTAATTTCCTTTTTCAGGAATCCGGAGATTTCAAGAGACTGCCTGGCCTACAGCACCCCTAGCCCAGGTTCAGGAAGAAGGGGAGACCGCTCCCCCATCACACTGTGTCTCCTCCTCACTCTCTTCACCCTGTAAGGACTATCTGCACCCAGACAAAGAGGAAAGGGGCATGGAAATATACTACATGCAGGTACAAGTGAACAAGGGTGTCGCTGTCTCCTGGAAGACAAAGAAACCCTTGGAGTTGCCTGAAAAGCAGCTGACGATAGAAGAAGTGACCCTTCCTGAGGATGCGTGCACAGTAGGCACTTGCCCCTCTGATGTGTTCACCGAAAGCCTCCTGTCTGACAGTGAGCCCACTGGGGAGGAGAAAGAGTATGAGGAAAGGGCAGAGCCAGGCAGCCCATCAGGGTCACCTGCCATCGAAGAGAGACCCAGGGCCAAGACAACGGACTGGATGCTGACCATGGAGACCGGCTTCAGGTGCATGGCCTGCTGCCGGGTCTTCCCCACCTTGGAGATCCTCCAGCAGCACGTGAAGGGTGGCGTCCTGCAGGGCTTCAGCTGCCGTGTCTTTCATCTCAACATGGCCCAGTGGATGGGCAATGTGGAATCCGAGAGCACCCCTGAGGAGGAGGAGGAGGAGGAGGAGGAGGAAGAGAAGCAAGAAGAAAAGGAGAATGAGGGAGAGCAGCCCACGGGGGAAGGCCCCAGCCCAAAGAGACCCCGCAGGCAGGGTCTTTTCTCTCCTTTGAGTTCCAAACAGCAACTGAGATTCATGGGACAGAAGATCCTGGAAGACGGTGTGGCCGTCCCTTGGAAGAGGTAAGGCTTGAGGCTGGCAGTCTTCTGAGCCTATGTCACAAGGGCCCAGAGGAGTCTAAGGGAAGGGGCCGCACACATGTGCTGGTTTACCTAATGGCTCTGCAGTTGCATCAAATGGGACACACCCAGCACTAACAAAGGCATTGACCTCTGTTGACGTAAACAAGAAGGTGGAGCCTTTTCCTAGGAGTTTTCTCAGGGTCTGCACGATGGACCTCAACTCTTAGAGGACGTACTGCCAGCAGCTCCTTCTCGGCAGAGAGAGCCAGGAGTGGTCTCAAGAGAGGACAGGGGCCCTTGCAGGACCAGAACTTTGAGGTCTGAGAGCCTTGGGCCTGAGCCGAGATCTCACCCTGACCACTGGACCGAGCCTTCTGTGACAAAGGGGAATATGAAAGAGAGTCACGTGGAAATGAGGTCCCCCGAGATATGGAAATGTTCCAGAACCTTCGTTGCGTGGTAGTTGATCTGGAGCCAAGCTCACTGTGGTGTGTGTGGCTCTGAGCATTAAGGCAATGCTGGAGGGTAACCCTGACCAGCAGAGCTTGGAGTGCTTCTTGTCTCTTCCTGTTCTACCTCAGTTGTTTTATCCCTTCCAGGGAGAAGAAAGGACCCTCGGGAGAGTAGCAGACAGAATGCCGTGGTCTGAAGGAGGATGAAGGGACCGGCACTCAGTCTAACATCATATGACAATAGAAGCGTCCTATGCAATAAAGGGCATTTTCCAAACCTTTCCTGGAGCTTTTATTTAATGACATTTTTCTATCTATGCATCTATCTGTCATCTACATCTGTATCTTTCAAGGTTTGTGAACAAGCTTTCACATAAGCACTAGAGACGTCCGCCAGCATTTTCCAGAAGAGGCCTGCAAATTGCTGGGGACTCCTCACAAATAGGGAACGGCCACAACCCCTGCCACACAGACTATGCGCGTGGCCCTCCTGACGTACTCCCACTCTCTCTCTGAATTTCCCAACCTCTGAGATGAGGGTGCTGGCTGGAGGCAATGATCACGTGCAGGCTGAATCTTCTCCAGATTCTGATTCTCTTCCTGGGCATATCGTCCTCAAGCACAGTCTCCATGTCCCTGGCCACACTGATCTCTCTCCTTCAGTCCTTCCCTCCCTCCCTCTCCTGCCTCCCAGTGCAGAGAATACTTTTTTGCATTTGAGACGACATTTATTTTAGGTTCACAGAATTCTCACCTGTTCTACTGTGGCCTCCGTTGTGAACATTCCAAAGCTGAGACTTTTCTGTTTTTCTCCCTCATTTCTGCTGAGTCTTTACCTTCCTAATGCAGTGAACTCACAGTGCCTAGCTGACTGGAAGGGGAAAAAGATCCAGGGAGCAAAGAGAAATAATAAAAGAATATATCAGTTAATTTTTCATAGTGTTATCCAACTACATATTTTTAAAATTTTGGAATAATATTAGGAATCTTCTCTTTATAAAAAACTGAATTATCGGGCTTCCCTGGTGGAGCAGTGGTTAAGAATATGCCTGCGAATTCAGGGGACATGGGTTCGAGCCCTGGTCTGGGAAGATCCCACGTGCCACGGAGTAACTAAGCCCCCGCCACAACTACTGAGCCTGCGCTCTAGAGCCCGTGTGCCACATCAACCGAGCCCACGTTCCACAACTAAGGAAGCCTGCGTGCCTAGAGCCCATGCTCCGCAACAAGAGAAGCCACTGCAATGAGAAGCCCGTGCACCAGAGCCAAGAGGAGACCCCGCTCACTGCAACTAGAGAACGCCCGCTAGCAGCAACAAAGACCCAATGCAGCCCCAAATAAATTAATTAATTTTTAAAAATTGAATTAGTTTCAAGGGTACAATGTATAAAAGTACAATAAAAGCCCCCCTTCATAACCCCCCAACCCCACTCTCAAGATGGAATCGATATGCTGTGATACAATTTATAGTCGTAGTACTACTCCTCCTCCCACCACATCCGAAATCCTCTGAGCCAGGTGCAGCAGCTTCCTTTCACAATGCTAGGACCCGCCACAAGACACATGATAATCCCTTTGGACATTTCAAGGAGCAGCACCAAGGGAACAGTACCGGGGAAATGCCACTGACAGCTCAGAATATCCATGGCATTTCTAGAGCCTCGGCACTGCTCTAGCTCTGGGTATGAAGGTCCAAAAACCACATCAGAGAATGTTCATAGTTGTAAACAAGCTCCACCTTTGAAACACAATCTACATAGAACCACATATACAAGCCTGCACAATGGATGAAGCCAAGGTCTCCTCCATGATTTCCCTTCTGACCACCTTATTGTCTCCTCAACCATAAAAGATCAACTTCAGACTCACGACCTTGCCTTGTCACCAGAAACATCCAAGCTTGGATCAGTCTTTGTTAGACCAGATATTTGCTCTTTGAACTATTAGAGACTTGTCACATACACAGAAGTAAAACAGGATTGTTTCTATCTACCTGGGGACCTGGAGTCTTTCACATTGCTCCTGTTAAAACTCTCAGAGCACCAAAACTTTACCTACAAAGGGTTCAAGCTATGACACTCCCAATTTTCACAAACCTCCTCAGCTCTTGTGAGTCACATGCAGCCAATTCCAGGAATTGGAAACATGGTTGTGAGGATGAAACTGACTTTGGGGCTCCCCTTGGATATGGTCTTCCAGACTTACCAAAAGGCCATTAAGAGGAAGGTTTACCCCACCTCAGGGAAACCCGAGGCAGTACTTGCAGTCAAGGGCTGGCCATGGCTTCTGAGCTACCTCCAAAAAGAATTTCATACTGTACCTGGATCTGCTGATGCCATTTCTGACTGTCCGAGAGCCAGCATGTACCGTTCCTGAACTGCCTTCATTGTGGATCATCAGTAGGGCTGTCACCTTTACTAAATAAAAATACAGGATACCCAGTTAAACTTGAACTTCACATGAATAATAAGTCATCACTTTTAGTATAAGTAGATCCTATGTACTATTTGGGGCATACTTACCTTAAAAATGTACTCGTTGTTTTTCTGACTTTCATATTTAACTGAAGAGCCTATATTTTATCTGTCAACCCTACTCAGCAGAAATGATGGAGGTTTATAGAGATCCAAGAGATGCCTCAGAACATCCTCAGCTTTTATTTCTATGTCCTGGACAGTGAGCCCGAGCTTCCCACTCCCATTAATTGGCTATAATGGAGTATAGTCTCCATTTTACAGGTTTTGCTACTTGTCATTGTTATTATCTTCCTCTCACAGCAGTGAGAGGCCCGCATATTGCAAAACAAACAAACAAACAAACAAACAAAAAGGAATAAGCTTGAATAATTCCTCCAAATATCAGTGGTTTAAAACAACAAGGTTTGGGGCGTCCCTGGTGGCGCAGTCGTTGAAAATCTGCCTGCCAATGCAGGGGACACAGGTTCGAGCCCTGGTCTTGGAGGATCCCACATGCCGTGGAGCAATTGGGCCCGTGAGCCACAACTACTGAGCCTGTGCGTCGGGAGCCTGTGCTCCGCAACAAGAGAGGCCGTAATAGTGAGAGGCCTGCGCACCGCCATGAAGAGTGGCCCCCGCTTGCCGCAACTAGAGAAAGCCCTCACACAGAAACGAAGACCCAACGCAGCTAAAAATAAATAAATTAAAAAAAAAAAAAACAAAGGTTCATTTCCCGCTCTTTGTACATGCCCATCATTGGCTGCCTAGGAGTTCTGCTCTTCGTTTTCCTTATTCCTGCCCCCAGCTTGACAAAGCCACCTCTCTCAGTCATCTTTGTAGAGAGAAAGAATTCTGGAGCCTCACACTGGCAGTGTGAGTTCTCGCCCAAAAGTAACACACATCACTTCCACCCAAAATTGTTGACCACAATCTTATTTTTAGGGAAACCACTGCCCAAAACTGCCTGCCCTGACCAGGCCCGACAGTAACCACTTTCACGAGTTATCTTAAAACAGGAGGTCCTGGTAAGGAACGCGGAACTAACCAACTACCACCAACCGGAAGAATTAGGGAAAGGTCAAAAGGAGAGAGGAGACTCCTGTCCATATGTCCTACCAACCTCCCAGAATCCTTCTCTCTGGAACCTATCTTAGCTGAGCAATGTGTGCACCACCAGAAAGGATCCTGAGTCAGAATGACTGGCCGGAGACAACCCAGAAACTAACCCCATCACCATAAAACCTGAGACTGCGAGCCACATGGCAGAGCAGTTCTCCTGGGTTCCCTTCCCCTCCTGCTCTGCACCCGGACACCCCTTCCCAATAAAGTCTGTTGATTTGTCAGCACGTGTGTCTCCTCAGAAAATTCTTTTCTGAGTGGTAGGCAAGAGCCCACTCTTGGGCCCTGGAAGAGGTCCCTCTTCCTACAACATTATCATGTGTCTCTCCATTTTCTAAACTCCTTAGGCAAAAGTAATTGTGAACAATACTACTGAATAGTACAGAAACCATACAGAAAAATTCTAATCCCTCCCTGTTAAATAGGAGACTTGACAAAACCACCAAGCTATGCATTCACAAAACTGGGTCTAGAACTCACATCTCTTAGGTCATGATTCAGAACCTTTTCCCACTATGCTATATGTTAGGATTTTTACACCAAGACAATGTAGTTGGGTTAATAATGCCTTTCATTTTTTGTTTTTATTTTTTTTTTCATAAATGGATTCAGGAGGGAGGCTTTGGAAGCCCCTAAAACACTTGCCTTAAACTGAAAAGCAACTGGAAAATAATCCCACTGCCTTTTGAAATGTTTGACCTAGTAAAGATTAGATGTCTGCGAGGCTTTTATGTTCTGAATATAAGGAATAAAAAGGAAACAATCTTCCTAAGACTTTAGGAAACAGGCGGAAAAACTCTTGACTCCCACTTTGCTATTTTGATTAGCTCGTTGACACTTCAGTTCTTTGACTAATAGCAGTGGCAACAGCTGGAGTTTAGCCAAGATATAAGTATATATAATAGGGTGGCGGCCCCTGCAGAACCACATACCACTGTAAATGCTTTAGCTCAATCCTACTTGCTCATAGGTCTGTGCAAAGTAACAAATGGTTCTGAAACATTTATTCCAAATAGCTTTCTTATTATTACTTTAAAGATAACTTGGCTGCCAAATACTTGCTCCCTGGTGAAAAAGAATGCATATATGGGAGGAGGATTTATGTATCAAGATATGCTGCTTATTTCCCTCCTGCTGATACAATGCACATCTAATGAATTAGAGGTAATCTTCCTCTCTTCCCCAAATTGTAGATAAATGAGTATGTCGTTTCTCCCTCCCTTCAATTCATCCTGGTCATAGTTATTTTCTTTAAGAATATTATTCCCCTGCTTAAATCTTAAATGGCTTCCCAATGCGAGAAGAATAAAACCGAAAAGAGTCAACCGAACGTTCAAAGCCCCGTAGGGTTGAAGACCCTGCCGAGTTTTCCAGACTAAGCGTAACACTCACCTTCCCGCCTCCACTCAACTAGGCCAGACTTCCCTCCCTCCATCAGAGGACAGGCGCTTGCTCAACTCATTTCTTTCAAGAGTATAATTTTTCAAAGTACAAATTGTTTTTAAGTTCAATTAAAATCCCACTTTCTACAGGAAGCCCTTCCAGATATCCCAGTGAGAATGGACCACACATTTTCCCAGCATGTTAGTTGTACCTCTGTGATAACTCTTTTCACATCCTTCAATCGGGCAGATTCTTAATGAATGCGTCTGATTTCCCCCACAACATAGAGTAGGAGCCCTTGGAAAGTAAGACGCCATGATTCCTTATCTCTGGATTTTCCACATCTCCTTGCACTGAGTATGATCCCTAGCAGGACCCTGTGGGCTCCTGGGCACAAAGCCTGTATCGGTGTCCCCCATTTCTTGATTACAGGAAATAGGCTTCATTCAGCCTCCATGACCTTCCCTGAGTTCCAAGGAGCAGGTTCAAACAGTTGCTAATTAGAGAAGGGAGGGGATGCGAGACGAGGGAGGAATAGTCAAAAGAAACACTAGTGCAGCCTTCGGGCAGGGTCTTGGTTCCCCCTTAAGGGATACACATAACAATATCTTTGACCTGTTTTGCAGATACTGAAACCCCCACTAGGTGGGAGAAGTTAATGGTGTGCTACCCACAAACACGGAGACCCCAGAACCAGTTGGAACCGTAAGGTTGATGATGCTGACACCCACTTACCTCACCACCAACCAATCAGAGAAATGTCCATGAGCTGATCATGCTCTCCTCTTTGAACGATTACTATAAAACTCCTCACTACCCTCTCCAGGTCAGGGACACAGAGTTTTGAGGGCAATCGCCTGCTCTAGCCCCCTTTGCCTGGCAAAGCAATAAAGCTATTCTTTTCTACTTCACCCACAACTCTGTCTTGAGATTTAATTCAGTGTCAGGGTACGGAGGCCGGATTCGGCTTCAAGTATGAGCTCCCCTATTTGCTCCTCCATCCAGCATGAAAAAAAAACAAAAGCTTAAATAAATTACCAAAGTACTGGATCTTCTTCCTCCCTAGGCAAAACAATGTCCTGACTAGTGGCCTCTCTTCCTTTTCCCCATACCAGCACAGGAATGCCATCTCTGCATTTATGCTTGCCTGTCACCATGTTCATGTAACTGAGCAAAAGTGACAGCCCTCAGGCTTCCCTGGTGGCGCAGTGGTTGGGAGTCCGCCTGCCGATGCAGGGGACATGGGTTCGTGCCCCGGTCCGGGAGCATACCGCATGCCACGGAGCCGCTGGGCCCGTGAGCCATGGCCGCTGGGCCTGCACGTCCGGAGCCTGTGCTCCGCAACGGGAGAGGCCACAACAGTGAGAGGCCCACATACCGCAAAAAAAAAAAATAAATAAATAAAAGTACTATACACCATGCCCAGATGAAATGCATTGATGATGAAACATATGAAAATCAATCATTGTAATACAGCAAAATTAACAGAAGGAAAGACAAAACCACGTGATTATATCAACTGATGTAGAAAAAACATTTGACAAAAGTCTAATACCCTTTCCTGATAAAAACACAGCGAACTATTAATAGAAGGAAAGTACTTCAACATAATAAAAGCCATATATGAAAAACCAACAGCTAACATCATACTCGGCAGTGAAAGACTTAAAGCTTTTCCTCTAAGACCAGGAAGACGGAAAAGATACCCAATCTCATCACTACTATTCAACATAGTACTAAATGTCCTAGCCAGAGAAATCAGACACACAAAAAAAAATAAAATAAAAGGCATCCAAATTTGAAAGGAAGAAGTAAAATGATCTCTGTTTACAGATGACATATTAGGCACAAAAATTCCTAAAGATTACACACACACACACACACACAAACAAACCTGCTGAACCCAAGAAATAATTTTAGCAAAGTTGCAGAATACAAAATTAACAAACACAATGCAGTTGCATTTTTATACATTAACAATGATCCATCTGAAAGAGAATTAAGAAAATAATCTCACTTACAGCAGCATCAAGAAGGAGAAAATGCTTAGGTATAAAATTAGCCAAGAAGGTGAAGAACGTGTACATTGAAAACTACAACACACTGCTTAAAGATATCAAGGAAGATTGTATTTGTATATAAATGGAAAGACATCCCATGCTCAAGGATTGGAATATCGTTAAAATGGCCATGCTACCCAAAGAAATCTACAAATTGAATGCAATTCCGATCAAAATCCCAGTAGCAGAAAAATATCTTATGATTCTTATGGAGCCTCAAGTAGCCATAACAATCTTGTAAAAGAACAAAGTTAGAAGCCTCACACTTCCTGATTTCAAAACACAGTACAAAGCAACAGCAATCAAAGTGGTATGGTACTTGTAGAAAAACATTTAGACCAGTTTAACAGAGTAGAGAGCCTAGAAATTAACCCTTGCTTATATGGCCAAACGATATTTGACAAAGGTGCCAAAAATACACAATGGGGAAAACACAATCTCTTAAACAAATGATATTGGAAAACTGGATATCTACTTGCAAAAGAATAAATTAAAGAACGAAGTACAGGGGTTCCCTGTGGCGCAGTGGTTGAGAGTCCACCTGCCGATGCAGGGGACATGGGTTCGTTCCCCTGGTCCGGGACGATCCCACATGCCACGGAGCGGCTAGGCCCGTGAGCCATGGCCGCTGAGCCTGCGCGTGCGGAGCCTGTGCTCCACAACAGGACAGGCCACAACAATGAGAGGCCCGCGTACCGCAAAAAAAAAAAAAAAAAAAAAAAAAAAAAGAAAAAAAGAAAGAAAGAAGTACAGGACCAAAACTATAAAACTCCTAGAAGCAAGCATAGGGTAAAAATTTTAGGACATTACATTTGGCAATAATTTCTGGGATACAATACTAAAAGCACATACAACAATGCAAAAGTAGACAAATAGGACTACATCAAATTTTAAAACTTCCATGCAGGTAAGGAAACAATCAACAGAATGACAAGGCAACCTATTGGAATGGGAAAAATATTTGAAAATCTTATGTCTAATGTGGGATTAATATCCAAAATATCTGAGGAACTTCCACAACTCAACAAAAAAAACCACAAATAACTGATTTTTTAAGTGCAAAGAACTTGAACAGACAAGTCTCCAGTGAAGATATACAAATGGCCAACAAGCACATGAAAAGATGCTCAACATCACTAAACTTAAGAGAAATGCAAATCAAGGCCACAATGAGACATTATCTCACACCCATTGGGATGGCCACTGTCAAAAGAACAGAAATAACAAGTGTTGGAGAGGACACGGAGAGGTTAGAACCCTGTGCCCTCTTGTTGGGAATGAGAAATGGTGCAGCCACTAGAGAAAATAGTACAGAAGTTCCTCAAAAAATTAAAAATAAAATTACCATATGATCCAGCAATCCCACTTCTGGGTTTATATGCAAAATAATTCAAAGCAGGATCTCAGAAATAAATCTGCACACTCTGCAACATTATTCACAATAGTCAGGAGGTGGAAGCAAACAAAATATTCCTTCACAGATGAATGGACATACAAACAATGAAATATTATACAGCCTTAAAAAAAAGAAGGGAATCCTGTCAAATGCTACAACATGGATGAATCCTGAGGACATGATGCTAAGCAAAATAAGCCAGTCACAAAAGGACAAATACTGTATGATTCCTCTCATATGAAGTATGTAGAGTACTCAAAATCATAGAAACAGAAAGTAGAAAAGTGGTTGCCAAGGAAGGGCTGGAAGAAGGAGGGTGGGGGAATTAGTGTTTAATGGGTATCGAGTTTCAGTTCTGCAAGATGAAAAAGTTCTAGAAGTCTGTTGCACAACAATGTGAATACACTTAAAACACTAAACTGTATGCTTAAAATGACTTAGATGATAATCACTGTCATGTGTTTTTAGTACAATTTTTTAAATATATACTGACGTCTGAGTGCTAACCACAGAGAATATCATTTAATTTGTCTGGGATGCAGACTGGACACTGGGATTTTATTTTATTTTTTTAATTTTTTTTTTGCGGTACGCGGGCCTCTCGCTGTTGTGGCCTCTCCCGTTGCGGAGCACAGGCTCCAGAGGCGCAGGCTCAGCGGCCATGGCTCACGGGCCCAGCCGCTCCATGGCATGTGGGATCTTCCCGGACCGGGGCACGAACCCGTGTCCCCTGCATCGGCAGGCGGACTCTCAACCACTGCGCCACCAAGGAAGCCCGACACTGGGAGTTTTTAAAGGCCTCCTGTAATTCATCAGTGCCATACAGGACCATGGGCCTAGTGTCACATGTTATGATTTTTCCAAGACAGGCTAAAATCAAGATTTTTATCTTTATTTGTAATGTTTATATAAACACTGCTGGTTTTTTTTTTTTTTTTAATGCTGGCAACTAATTTTTTAAATTCTGTGCAAACCAAACACACCACTCTTGCTGCCTCTTGGGCTACCGATCTCCAAGTTCCTTTCTAGCTTACAATGTCTGTGGATCAAAATTAAGTTTCCTGTGTCTCAGTAGGTGGCCTCCTTACCAGGGGACTCTCCTCTGGCTTTTGAATCTTCCTATGTGAAATACTCATCAATAAAATGGGTCACTATGCACAGTGGGGTGTCCCAAGAAGTGTATCATGTATCATGGTTACAAGTCCTTGGCATGTGTGGGTTATCGTTTTGGTCAGTAAAGTCGATTGGAGGTTTCTGAACAACAATTTCAGGCAGAGAAACCTGGTTGTTTTGAGGGTGTGGGGGGATGTTTGTTTATTTGATTTCCAGTTTGAGAGAACCCTGTAGTTTAAGCTGAAGAGTACATGGATTCCTAAATACATTTACCATACAAAAGTTGAATTGCTTTGATGTAAGCAGGACTGGAGAAGTGGGAAGTGAATGACTGTAATTCATCTCCTGCCTTATCAACAGGCTTTTCTGTCCTGAGCAAACTCGGCTCCACAGAGCCTCCATCCAGGTTCAAAGGGAAAGGTTCAAGGGCTGGAGGAGGGAAAGCAGTGAGCTGAACATCTTCATTCCCTGCTCCTGAGTAACCACTGCTCTTACCCACTGTACTGAGCTTCTACTTAAGCTTTTGTTAGAAAAGGGGTTCAAGTGCTTTAAAGAAAGAAGTTAAAAAAACCCTGACCTAGATGAGGCTATCTAGAATACTCATTAATTTTTCAGATAACACTAATAGAAAAGTAACTGCACAAATAGAAAATACAAGCACCAATGAACAGTGAATACATGGATGGAAAAGAAAGTGGAATTCTGAGGCTATCCAACAAACCAAATCATACGTTATTGTTTATAACACAACTTCAACCTAGAGAAAGCCTAAGTAAAAGCATGGGGATGTAAGGTCCCTTGCAGCCTGCCCACTCACCTTCCGCGTGGAGCAACACTCCAGGCTAGAGTTTAGTGTCTGTGAGAGTGAAAAGCATGCTTAGCAGTGAGGTTAAGTAAAGGTCTATAACATGAATCTTGAGGAAAGAGTAAAATAACCAAGATTATTCTTTCAAGATAAAAACACTGTAAAAGATTGAATCTAAAAAGACAAAGGCTGCAGAAGCAGCCAAAGAAAAAAATAGGTAAATTGGACTATATCAAAATTTAAAACTTTTATGCATCCAACTTTTGTACTATCAACAAAGTGAAAAGGCAGCTCTTGGAATGAAACAAAATATTTGCAAATTATATGTCTGACAAAGGGTTAATATCAAGAATATAAACAGAACTCCTACAACTCAACAACAAAACAAACAAACAACTCAATTTAAAAATGGGCAAAGGACTTGAATAGGAATTTCTTCAAAGAAAATATACAAATATCTAATAAGCGCATGAAGAGATGGCTTTACATCTCTAATATTAGGGAAATACAAATCAAAACCACAGTGAGACACCACTTCCCATTCGTCAGAATGGTTATTATCCAAAAAACAGAAAATAACTATTGGTGAAGATGCGGAGAAATCGGAACTCTTGTGCGCTGCTGGTGGGAATATAAAACAGTGCAACACTGTGGAAAGTAGTATGGCAGTTCCTCAAAAAATTAAAAATAGGATTACTATCTGATCCAACAATTCCACTTTTGGATATATACCCAAAAGAATTGAAAGCAAGGATGTGAAAAGATATTTGCCCACCCACATTCATAGCAGTAGTATTCACAATAGCCCAAAGGAGGAAACAACCCAATTGTGCATCAACGCACGCATGGATAAAGAAAATGTGGTGTACACCTAGCGTGAAGTATTATGCAACCTTAAAAAGGAAAGAAATTCTGACACATGCTACAACGTGGATGAACCTTGAAGATAGTATGTGAAGTGAAATAAGCCAGTCACAAAAGGACAAATACTGTATATTACCTCACCTATATACGATACCTAGAATAGTCAAATTCATAGAGACAGAAAGTAGAATGATAGTTGCCAGGGGCTGGGGGAAGGGAGGAAAGAGGAGTTATTGTTTAATGAGTACCGGGTTCCCATCTTACGAGATGAAAAAAGTCCTCGAAGTGGACAGTAGTGATGGTTGCACAACAGTGTGAATGCCACTGAAGTGTATACCTTTTTATAAAATGGTTAAAATGGTAAATTACATGTTATGTATATTTTACCACAATGTTTTCAAACATTTTTTAAAAACAAAGACTATAAAATCATGAAAGCATGTTAGCCCACATGCCAAGTGAGTTTCATGAGATGCCAGCCACACGGACTTAACGTATTTCTTCTTTACAATATCATCCCACTTCACTTGATAGACATGAGAAGCTGTGATCCATCAGGGTGAACTCTGAGTGCACCTGCAATGGCAGGACTGGTCATAGGGACTGTGACTTAGGAAGGAAATCAATGGAAACATTAAAGAAAGCTTAGAAGGGCTGGTTGAACACAATGAGGTGAGCAGGAATACTGAAAACATTTCAGCCCAAAGGGATTTTAGTGAACCTGATGATTCTCGAACATTACTGGCAAGGCTACTTATAACAGACATCAAACTACTTATTATAACAGGGGAGATAAAAGTCAACTGGTACAGTTTGTGAGAATGAAGTCTTTAGACTACTAACAGGACAAAAGTGTAGACAGTAGGGATTGTTTATCAGACACTAAATGTAATACAGAGAGAAACTAAAGGATCTCATTCCAAAAACACATAAACTTGCCTCATGGATGCTGAAACAATCTTGCGGTTGGAGACAGCAATGATTTCACACATTTTACAATATTAGAAGGTCTGGCCCCCCTTCCTCTGGAAAAGTGAAGATGCTGATTTTTTTTTTCATCCTCTCTGCTTCAGATGGATCTGAGAAACTCAGACGTGTTTGGCATGACGTGTACCACCATTAAATATGCTTCAAGGAGTTACAATATCAACGGATAATGAATAACGTAAAATTAACCATGAATAAAAGACAGACCAAATTTGATACTTCCACGAATTGAGAACTAAGAGCAAATTCACAGCAAGTAAGAGAAAACTCCAACAAAGGAACCTGGAAAAAGCTCCAAAAGATTGAGTTATAACGTAAAAAAGAATTTTCAAGAAAACGTGTCAATTAAGCTTTGGGCAAGATTTAAGAGCAGAGGCAAAGCTCTCAAGTTCATGGTGGTGTTAGAGGATCCAATCCCCCTGCTGTGCCTGAGGTAGGCAGTGAAGGAAGAAGATAAAGACATGATGCTTCGTGGGAGCAGGAAGATACACAAAGAGCTGCCAATGAGCTCCATCAGCAAGTGGCCCCCCAGCCCACTGGCAGCACAATGGGAACCAGACACCTGCGCACAATGCCTGAAGCACACACCAGAAGGATGCTCTGCGTCCAGAGACATGCCAAGCTTCAGCGGCAAAGACCTCTCCAGGTGGGAAAAATGTAATTGACCTATGTGCTTTTCTTCTTTTTATTCCTCTTTTTATTGATGTCAGGTCACTGAATATTCATATCATAAAAGCTATGTTCCATTTCATAGAGATAGCCATTTCAGGGTTTGGGATTTAGACAAATGATCTACTTCACAACAACCATCCATAAGACCCACATCACTTTACTTCTCAGTATTCAACCTTCCTAAATCCTCCCAGATGGCTACATTTTACCAAAAGACGTCTCTCCATTCACAGGAGCAGGGCTTCATGGGGGAGCAATTGCTCACACTTTCTGTGACTCGCCAACCACGTTTCTTGTGAGTAAAGGTCACCACGGCTTAATAACACTTTCTGTGTAGAATACGGAGAGGAACACAATTGCATTTTATAATCAGATCTACGTTTGTCCTTGTGACATAGCAACAGAGGAGAATAAAACATTCACTGACTGTCAAGCCTCGAAAGATGACTTTAAATCACCCAGCTTTATGTTTCAGTGGCCTTTTTTATTGAAACATAATCAACTCATATTTGATGAAACAGACACAAGACTATGGGAAGAACAACGATTCCAAATGTGGAGAAGGTCTGGACTTCTTACTGTTTGTTATTTCAGTAATTTAAGCATTTTGAGATTCAGGTCTATGAAACTCCTTTCTAACCCAAGTCAAGGACTTGGTCTCTCTCCAAAGTTTTTTAAAGAAAACACGGATTGAAAGTCAATGCACATCAGTCATGTGGGGGAAAGGCGGCTTTTGTAGTGAGATATGGATCTGAATCTCAGCCTTATCACTTATTAGTTACATGACCTGACATTCGTGTCGTTACCTCTCTGAGCCTCAATTTTCTGTCTGTAACATGGTGCTGATAATGCTTACTTCTGCTGCTTGCTGAGGATATTAAATGGGGTAATGAATCAACATTACCTGGCACAGAGCCAGGGGCATGGTCAATGTTTTAAAAATTGAAGGTAAAAAGAGGTTAGGACATTTCTGGCTTCTATATGTGCTGAGGAGAAGGAAGAAGGTGGGGAGAGAAGGAAAGAAAAGAAGGAGTATCACAGCACAATGCACTGATACCCCTAAGATACGTCACTATCCTAACATCCTTTCTAACAGAAACACAGAATAGAATCGAAGACCCATCTTATGCAGCCAACTCATAAAGCAGGTATAGGACTCCCACCATAACATCAGGAGTCCAACGGGTTCCACTGTAATTAACTTGGATTTGTACTCAGACCATTCAGATGTGAGGATAAAATCATTTCTTAAATAAACTAAAGGGAACTTAAAGCTATCCCTCTACCCCCAGTCTCTACTGCAAGGGCTAAAGAATTTCCATATTCGTCTCCCTTTCCCACTCACTTCAGACATGCCATGTCCCACCAAGATGCAGTTATCCTACTTCCCTCTCTTCCGTCTCTGTTTGGGTGAAAAAAATCATCCATTCCTGTATTGGTTCAGTCTTTTGGACCATTTCTAACCGATTTTCTTCATATCTCATCACAGAATGATAACTTTAGGCAAGGCTTGAAGAGTAAACTGCAGCCAGCTAGCAAATTCAAAACAAGCCCAAGGTCAGCAGCACACCAGTGAGACCAGGGTTCATTACTTAAACGTTAGAATCATTTCACATGAAAATGAAAAGGGGGGTTAATCAGTTAATGAATCTGGCACGGCAGCATCCAGAGCGGCAGGGGAGGACAAAACACTGAATGAGTTCAGAAACCAAGGAGACATTATAAACAAAGAGGGCCATTGCCTACATGTCCCTGCTTCTGTCCTTAAGATCTGAATGTCCTTTGAATCCTAACATTTAAGAGTGCAACCCTTTCCAGCTCTGGGAGGCTTGAATGCCTCTAGTGAAATGCCAGCGTTAATGAGAGTCTAATATACCTTTCCACCTGCAGCACCTGTGCAGACAAATTGTACCAGGCTTCAGACAAGCTGAAAAGCCTCCGTGTGCTGTAGATGGAACAGCTGGTAGAGTCAGTGTTCATTTGCTGAATGGTTCCTCTAGTCCCAGCTTGAGCTGGATAGGAAACTCTACAAAGGTAGCTAACTCGGAGCTTCCACGCAAGAAACATCTGTCAACTCAACAACTTTGTGTGAGACGCCTGCCTTCTCGGCTGTGGCGAATGACGACAAAGACTGCCACCAGATAGACTGACAATGGTAGTCAACACGTCCTTTCTGAAGTGACACAGCAAGACTCCATCGCCACTAGCTCCAGTTTTGAAACAACATCTGGCACAGAACCAGGGTCATTTACCCACCCCCCTCCTTGGAATAAAATGAACACTTGGTTATTCACAATGCATTTGGTCCCCTTCCATTGAGAGGTATTTTAGCTACCTATTTGTTCTATCTATTGAGTTTATTCTGCATCATTGTATCTACTCTACAAAGCCTGTAAGCATTATTATCAAAAAGAAAGATGAAAAACACCTTTTCAGGAACAGAGTGGTAGAAACCTTCAAACCACCCAACTAACTTCAAAGCATTATCTAACTCCCAGAATTACCCCAGTGGGTACAAGCACATACTATGGAGAGAGTGTATTTTTCAATAAAATATTCCCTTTGTGGGCTGAAACATGCCCTATCTTCTTATGAAATTATTAGTTCGTTATTAAAATTCTTCAATTGAACTATTTCTTGAGATCTGTTCCTCTGCTGACTCATACCCGCTATCACTGATCCTAATCCCACCCTGTACCAGAGATTCTCAGTAAAAGGAAACGAGAAGATTGTACATACACAAAGCCTACGTTCACACCTTCTCTCCAAAACTAATACACCAATAAAGCCAATAAACCAGTTGAAAATCAACAAAGAGAAAAAGAGATCCTTCCATGCTCCATGCCCACCTGATCTCACATTGTCCTACTTCTACTCTCAGCTTTGTCTTCCATTTCTAGATCTTTTCCTACCTTTTGGGAAAATCTGAACTTATCTTCTGAATGAGAAAACTAAATGCCTTTAGTGAATACTCACCCCTACATCTTCCTTCACTACACAAACTTCATCATGCATTTTCAAGGCAAGCACCTTATCTGAGCTCCCCCTGACTCTCCACAATGAGGGAAGGGGACTGTCCAAAATTTCCCATCAGAATGAAGTTGGATGCAAACAAAGAGCCATCCGAACTTTAAGGCTACAATAGGTTGTTCTGAATTTCACTCTTTGAGGAAAAGCATTTCTTTAAATGATGGTCCTTTAAAATGTTAATCTATTGCCAATGTGCTTCAGCATCACTTTAGGGAAAATCAAATGACACTCTGTTTCCTATAGACACTTTACAGTCTACAAGCTGAGGTGATTAACGCTTGATATTCAGTACAACATGGTGGCCCAAAAGCTAATAAGAAGCTTATTATGAATGACTTCACAGCCTAAGACAGTAGCCTACAATTCCTTCCCATTACTGGTTCTGTCCTCCAAGTCTAATGAGTATTCCTGCACATAACTTTACACTTTGATTTTTTATCATTACCAAGCCATCAGACATGGATTAGGAGCAAAGTCAAAGTAATAGGAGGTTATATCCCAATATTATTTTTGAGCAACTAACAGTTCTCACTTGAATGAAATGAATTTTATTTTACACCAAACTCAATGATATAGCTGTCGTCTGGAACTTCAGTGCTATACTCTACTTCCTGGAAGTTTAGCTCATTGGATTCCTGGATTTCAGCACAGAAACCCTGAGTTCCACTCTTCAGGCCTGCCATTGAGTTACTATGTAATCATGCCTAAGTCATTTTTTGATTTGTTTGCTTTTTCTCCATTGGTAAAATGGCAATAATCCAAATTCTCCAAGCCAGGGACCTCATTTTAGGATTTATTTTTAAGCTATGTTTCTAGAAGCCCTAAAATTCTGCATAGTTGTTTCAGGTGTTACATACAAATAATTTAGTCCAAATTTTTTATTTTTAATGTATATTTTAACACTGTGGGAATATTCTAGGAGTCACTGACTCACAAGTGATATATATTAGGTTTTAACACATTTTGGTGAACCCCCTTGCAAGGCATGTCTGGTTAACTCATTCTTGTCTGCAAATCTCAGTGTAAGACTCCTACCAAATTTGTGTATATAAATGACCTTACTTTAAATATGTTAGTTATTAGTAAGTGTGTAGATTGGCCCTGGTCATTTTTTTAAAACAGCAGTACCTGCTTTGCTCTCATTTCTAAACATGTGTAATCAAGTCCTCATGTCTGTGAAAGCCTTTGTCAAAGCCTACATGCTAAACCAGTCCATATTGGGCATGTGCAGTACCTAGTCTTAGCATGCAACCTTTGGGCAATGAGGCAAGATGGTGCTAGTGGTATAGTGAGAAACTGCTAGAGCCAGGTTACAAGGGCTGCTTGATTAATGGCAGATTTTGCAATCATGTTGGGGAATCATGCTGGATTTTCAGGGTGACAAACAGTTTTCAGGATCCCAAAGGGTTAGATGAGACACCATTCTGGGTTTCATGCAACTGGATAGGACCTCAGAGAATGGAAAATCCATGTTCCTTGAACATCGCACAGACTGGCCTATTGGTACAATTGGCTAAGTACATATCATCTAAGTTTATCACGGTAAACTGTCCCTTCTCTAAGATTTATATAATAAGAGAATTCCGTTTTCCCCTATCAGTAACCCACTTCTACAATAACATGCCCCTCCAATTTCTATACCATGTAAAATTCAGACTCATCTACCTGGAACCCAGTCTTATCACATAATAGTCAATTACTCAATAACTAATTTCTAACAGATAATGTTTTAATATTACTTAGTTATAAATCTTTTAGTACTTATTAGAAGTTTTGTGTGCTTCTTCCCTGACTTTGATGCTTATGATAAGAAATACAAGGGCTTCCCTGGTGGCGCAGTGGTTGAGAGTCCACCTGCCAATGCAGGGGATGCGCATTTGTGCCCCGGTCTGGGAAGATCCCACATGCCGCAGAGCGGCTAGGCCCGTGAGCCATGGCCGCTGAGCCTGCGCGTCCGGAGCCTGTGCTCCGCAAAGGGAGAGGCCACAGCAGTGAGAGGCCCGTGTACCGCAAAATATAAAAATTAAAAAGAAAAAATACAAGCAGTAGTTAGGCATTGTTGGTGATGCAATTTTTAAATGGGATTTCTTACTATACCTCCCATGGGTTTCTGGGTAAATAATAACTGCAGAGTGTCCTGAGAGCACACAGCAGTCCATTACCATTTTCAGCTACCTGCCTGTCAAATCAGTATTTTCATAATATAGTTTATACTTTGGAGTTCTAGAGAAAATTATATTTGTAAAAGGAATCAATCACTGGGGGGAAAAAAGTTTGAAAGCTGATATTTTGACGACACAACCGCTGGCATCATTTGTAAATCAACCTGATAGATAAAACCAAAACATCCAACGTGTATTCCATGCTGTATTTTGTCTGAGTTATGAGTAGGCATACCCCCTGAGAGGGAGACTGCTTACTTCAGCCCAACTCAAAACACAGATGGAACAGCTCTCCAAAATCAATTATGCAGTCAATGCATGAAAATAGAAAAAGTAAGTTTTGTGGGGAGACAGAAAATTTGGGTTTCATCTGAATCAGAAAGAATACACAGAGGTCTCATGATGATACTATCATGTCACTGATATTTATTATAAATATTGGATGCCTCTGGCCTGGTTGTATATTTATGATAAGGAATTAAACCAGTTGTTAAATGCCGAGCTGTGATTACACATGGGTTCTGGTCAGATTCAATCTTTTCTTTTCTTTTCTTTTTTAACATCTTTATTGGGTTATACTTACTTTAAAATGGTGTGTTAGTTCATGCTTTATTAAAAAGTGAATCAGCTATATATATACATATATCACCATATCTCCTCCCTCTTGTGTCTCCCTCCCACTCTCCCTATCCCACCCCTCTAGGTGGTAACAAAGCACCGAGCTGATCTCCCTGTGCTATGCGGCCGCTTCCCACTAGCTATCTATTTCACATTTGGTAGTGTATATATGTCCATGCCACTCTCTCACTTCATCCCAGCTTACCCTTCCCACTCCCCGTGTCCTCAAGTCCATTCTCTACATCTGTGTCTTTATTCCTATCCTGCCCCTAGGTTCTTCAGAACCTTTTTTTTTTAAGATACCATATATACGTGTTAGCATAGGGTATTTATTTTTCTCTTTCAGACTTACATCACTCTGTATAGCAGTCTCTAGCTCCATTCACCTCACTACAAATAACTCAATTTTGTTTCTTTTTATGGCTGAGTAATATTCCATTGTATATATGTGCCACATCTTCTTTATCCATTCATCTATCGATGGACACATAGGTTGCTTCCATACCCTGGCTGTTGTAAATAGAGCTGCAATGAACATTGTGGCACATGACTCTTTTTGAATTATGGTTTTCTCAGGGTATATGCCCAGTAGTGGGATTGCTGAGTCGTATGGTAGCTCTATTTTTAGTTTTTTAAGGAACCTCCATACTGACCTCCATAGTGGCTGTATCAAGTTACATTCCCAACAACAGTGCAAGAGGCTTCCCTTTTCTCCACAGCCTCTGCAGCATTTATGGTTTGTATATTTTTTGATGATGGCCATTCTGACTGGTGTGAGGTGATACCTCATTGTAGCTTTGATTTGCATTTCTCTAATGATTAGTGATGTTGAGCATTCTTTCATGTGTTTGTGGGCAATCTCTATATCTTCTTTGGAGAAATGTCTATTTAGGCCTTCTGCCCATTTTTGGATTGGGTTCTTTGTTTTTTTGATATTGAGTTGCATGAGATGTTTGTGAATTTTGGAGATTGATCCTTTGTCAGTTGCTTCGTTTGCAAATATTTCCTCCCATTCTGAGGGTGGTCTTTTCATCTTGTTTAGGGTTTCTTTTGATGTGCAAAAGCTTTTACGTTTCATTAGGTCCCATTTGTTTATTTTTATTTCCATTTCTCTAGGAGGTGGGTCAAAAAGGATCTTGCTGTGATTTATGTCATAGACTGTTCTGCCTATGTTTTCCTTGAAGAGTTTTATAGTGTCTGGCTGTATATTTAGGTCATTAATCCATTTTGACTTTCTTTTTCGTATGGTGTTAGGGAGTGTTCTAATTTCATTCTTTAACATGTAGCTGTCCAGTTTTCTCAGCACCACTTATAGAAGAGGCTCTCTTTTTTCCATTGTGTATTCTTGCCTCCTTTCTCAAAAATAAGGTGACCAAATGTGCGTGGCTTTATCTCCGGGCTTTCTGTCCTGTTCCACTGATCTATATTTCTGTTTTTGTGCCAGTACCATACTGTCTTGATTACTGTAGCTTTGTAGTATAGTATGAAGTCTGGGAGCCTGATTCCTCCAGCTCGTTTTTCTTTTTCAACATTGCTTTGGCTATTCAGGGTCTTTTGTGTTTCCATACAAATTGTGAAAATTTTTGTTCTAGTTCTGTGAAAAATGCCATTGCTAGTTTGATGGGAATTGCACTGAATCTGTAGATTGCTTTGGGTCGTATAGTCATTTTCACAATGTTGATTCTTCCAATCCAAGAACATGGTATTCCTCTCCATCTATTTGAATCATCTTTCATTTCTTTCATCAGTGTCTTACACTTTTCTGCATACAGGTCTTTTGTCTCCTTAGGTAGGTTTATTCCTAGGTATTTTATTCTTTTTGTTGCCATGGTAAATGGGAGTGTTTCCTTCATTTCTCTTTCAGATTTTTCATCATTAGTGTACAGGAATGCAAGAGGTTTCTGCCCATTTTGTATCCTGCTACTTTACCAAATTCATTGATTAGCTCTAGTAGTTTTCTGGTAGCATCTTTAGGATTCTCTATGTAAAGTAGCATGTCATCTGCAAACAGTGACAGCTTTACTTCTTTTCCAATTTGGATTCCTTTTATTTCTTTTTCTCCTCTGATTGCTGCGGCTAAAACTTCCAAAACTATGTTGAATAATAGTGGTGAGAGTGGACAACCTTGTCTTGTTCCTGATCTTAGAGGAAAGGGTTTCAGTTTCTCACCATTGAGAACGATGTTAGCTATGGGTTTGTCATACATGGCCTTTATTATACTGAGGTAAGTTCCCTCTATGCCTAGTTTCTGGATGCTTTTTATCATAAATGGGTGTTGAATTTTGTCAAAAGCTTTTTCTGCATCTCTTGAGATGATCATATTGTTTTACTCCTTCAATTTGTTAATATGGTTTATCACAATGATTGATTTGCGTATATTAAAGAATCCTTGCATCCTGGGATAAACCCCACTTGATCGTGGTGTATGATCCTTTTAATGTGCTGCTGGATTCTGTTTGCTAGTATTTTGTTGAGGATTTTTTCATCTCTGTTCATCAATGATATTGGCCTGTAGTTTTCTATCAATGTGACATATTTGTCTGGTTTTGGTATCAGGGTGATGGTGGCCTTGTAGAATGAGTTTGGAAGTGTTGCTCCATCTGCTACATTTTGGGAGAGCTTGACAAGGAGACGTGTTAGCTCTTCTCTAAATGTTTGATAGAATTTGCCTGTGAAGCCATCTGGTCCTGGGCTTTTGTTTCTTGGAAGATTTTTAATCACAGTCTCAATTTCAGCACTTGTGATTGGTCTGTTTATATTTTCTATTCCTTCCTGGTTCGGTCTCGGAAGGTTATGCTTTTCTAATAATTTGTCCATTTCTTCCAGGTTGTCCATTTTATTGGCATAGAGTTGCTTGTAGTCATCTCTCACGATCCTTTGTATTTCTGCAGTGTCAGTTGTTACTTCTTCTTCATTTCTAACTGTTGATTTGCATCTTCTCCCTTTTTTTCCTGATGAGTCTGACTAATGGTTTATCAATTTGGCTTCTCTTCTCAAAGAACCGGCTTTTAGTTTTATTGATCTTTGCTACTGTTTCCTTCATTTCTTTTTTGTTTATTTCTGATGTGATCTTAATGATTTCTTTCCTTTTGCTAACTTTG
The DNA here is from genome assembly GCF_964341445.2 of Mesoplodon mirus. Classification (NCBI taxonomy): domain Eukaryota; kingdom Metazoa; phylum Chordata; class Mammalia; order Artiodactyla; family Ziphiidae; genus Mesoplodon; species Mesoplodon mirus. The sequence continues at coordinate 905,153 of NW_028295698.1, read as the reverse complement.
GGTCTTTTTTTGTTTTTCTTTCTCTAATTGCTTTAGGTGTGAGGTTAGGTTGTTTATTTGAGATTTTTCCTGTTTCTTGAGGTAGGATTGTATTGCTATAAACTTCCCTCTTAGAACTGCAGTTGCTGCATCCCATAGGTTTTGGGTCATCATGTTTTCATTTCACATAACTGATGTGTCTTAGATGCTTAACATGAAAACAAATATTCTAAAATCAGCAGTGTCCTTTTGCTTTTTGTATCACTTCTATATTATATCATTATTTAAACAATACTGTAGCCAATTAATGTGCATAGGGAAAAATCAATCAACCATAAAGAAAGCTTAAGTTTTTCTATTATTTAATATCATTTCATAGAAGGCAACTTGACAACTGTTTTCTCTCAAGAAAATGACTTCCTAGGGGTTCTCCCAGAATCAAACCCAGTCATAAACATTCCAGTTCAAATAGTTAATATGAGAAATGGAAGAAACGCCAATAGGAAAGTGAGATAGGGAAGAGAAGGCAAGCATTAAATACTGTGTTATAGCCAGGTAAGAGTGTGGAAAAGTGGAGGTAATCCACAGAGAAACTCTGGGAAACACAAGCTTCCAACTTGAAGGGCCAGGGAGCTGGGGCATTTAGATACCCACTCCCATCAGTCCTTGGTTGAGGACTGCTGCTGGGAAGCTATTAATTCCCCTCACTTCCTTCCTGCCATCTACACAGACAGAGCAGACTTCAACAGCTTCAGAAGTTCCTGGGCTGGAAAATGCCAAATAATGGCAATTGAAAGTTTGCCACATGCACAAAATGGTAGGGTCTAAGAAATATAGGAGGGACATTGAACAAATTGCCAATAGCAGGCAACCGGCAAATGCAAATTCAGAGGGCTTCACAAGTCATCTTAGCAATTAGAATAGATAATAAGAAACCTCTCTCAACAGGAGCCTGAGATGCACTATTCTTATCATTTGAATAATGAGTGCTGGTTTCCATTTATTAAACAGTTCTTATGTGCCAGGTACTGTACCAATGGCCCAACGTCCATGATCTCATTTAATGCCCACAACAATCTTATTAGTACATCACCAGTTTATAGAGGAGGAAGCTGGACTCAGAGGCATTAAGTAATTTACTGAAGTAACAGACACCAGCCCAGGTCTCTCAGTTGCCAAAATATTTTCTCTTTCTGCCTCCCACTGTTTTCAGCGTCCCTAGATGGACAGATATATTTTCTTTAGCTTGAGTATGTCATTAGCTCTGGAAATTCTATCTAAAAAACGTCACAGTCCGCCCCTTTCAGAGAAAGACCTGTGTCTTCATATCTTGGAAATTCCAGCCTGTGTACCAAACATGGAGAGACTTCCCACCTGGTGCCCCTGTCATCTCTGCCGCGTGGACTTTTACGAGAGGCTCTCATTTGGTGCTCTGCACCTGCCCCATGGTGGTTAGCACTTTCAAAGAGCTGCAGGCTCCAGGAATCACAAAACCATCTCTGCTTCTATGTCCTTTCCCACCTGATTTCCATTTGCTCTGCCTGGTCATGATGGGAAGTTTCTTTTTTTGTAGCATCATTCCAGTCTGACTTTTCTTTCACCTCTTCACATTCCACATTCCATCAAGTGGCAATTTTATTCTACGATCACCAGTTAGAACTTTAAAATAGATTTTCAAAGAATATCTGACTGTTAGAACTTCAAATAGCTCAAATATAACCATTTTCTTCAATAAACCTAAATTGTAATCTCTTTTAAATAGTATTTTGAGCAAAATAATAATTCATGCTCACTTGTATTAGTCCCTTTTCACTCCTGAGTCTCCAAGTCATTCTTAAAACCTTCAAACTTTAAGTCCTCTAATGCTATCACAGCACACTTTTAATTACTGGTATCAAAAGAAAGGGACTATCATAGGGGAAAAGCCTTCTATGTTATTTTACCAGCTTAATTTCTACACAAAAGCTTTCAAGTAATCAACAAAAAGAAGAAATGCGAATCCAAATAAGCCACAAACTAGGAAGACAGTCCAAGAATGAACAATGAAGGTCAAATCCAAGTACAACAAACCCCATGGAGAATACTGATGTTTTGCTGCAGTGACATTTCATGGTTAATTGGTGGTTTGTTAAAGATTACATTTCCAAGATCAAAAAGAATAATGATAAAACACACTCAGACATGGAAAGCAAGGGCTCTATAAACAGTAGCTCTTTGGAAATTATAAATGGTACTAAATGACTAATGAGGAAGATAGAGAGCTTACCAATTCTCAGGGAATTTTGTAACTTTCAAACCACAGACTGTTGTGGGCAGGATTTGATCAAAGGTCTCTAGAGTACACTTTCATCCTCATGAGGTTGGGGTCAGGAAGAGGAGAAGGTAAAGAGGACCAGGAGCTATAAGGCTGTGACTTGGAAAGGCCTTTTGCAGTCATCTACTTCCAGCATCCTGCCCCAGAATTCCTCAAATTCCATGTTTTCCCATAAGCTGTTATTTCCATCCAGGTGTTACATGTACCAGACCCCTTTTCTACAGCAATGGCCCTTTCAGGTCTTGAGGGAATTTAAAATCATACAAAGAAAAATCTGCCTTGCAGAATCTTAGGAGATTTCACTGATTTCACATTGCTCTTAATGGAACGAAGGCATGGCATCATCTGCCTAGCCTCATATAAAAAAGGAGGAAAAAACCAAAAAACATTCATTGCCCCATTGAATCTGGTGCCCTACATAGTCCCATGTGTGACACTGGTCCCACACAGAAAAATTTGAGCTTACTGTCCACGCTGGTGCTCAGTTAAACCCACCCTATACACAGTCACCTAAGTGGCTTTTCTAGGACACAGTCTGATGGAGGCACTCCTCTGCCTTCACCTTCAATGAATCCCCATTGCTTACAGAACAAAGTCTAAATGACAGAGCCATGGCTCTCGTTCCAGCCATATCTCCTATCAACCCCCTTTCTCAGAGTTCATGCCCCAGCCATGCTGAAGAACATACAATATTCTCTTTATCTTAAGGATTTTGTACAGAGTGGTCCCTCTGCCTGAAACTTCCTTCCTTCCTTCCATCTTTGCCGGGGAAGGTCCTGGAAAATTGCTACTCACCCTGCTCATCTCCACTATCACTTCGTTCAAGAAGTCCCTCTGGGTCTCCCATTCCCGACCACCACAACTGGACTTAGTTAAATTTACCCTCCTGTTTACACCCACAAACACCTACTTCCTCTATCAAATGACTTATTTCCGATGTTGTAATTACCTATTTCTTTATCAGTCTCTCTGACTGAACTATACACTCCTTAAAGACCGAGAAGTTGTTTCCTTCACTATCGTATCACAAAACCTAACAGACTAACTGACACATGATAGGAACTCAGTAAATACGTGTTGGATGAATAAATGAATGAATGAACGAATGAACAACACACTAACCAGCTGTATGAGCTCAATCTCTAGTCCATGCCTCTGTCTCTTACCTGCAACCTAAAACAATCCCAGTACTTCTGGTTGTCTTCCTTGGTCCTGGAACATTTGTGAACTTGCAACAACATCATTCCCATCCCAGACAACGCCACTTCCAATAATTTGTTGTCCTTATCTATAGTAACACCAGTTACCTAAATTTGGCCCATCTACTCCAACCACATCCCAAATCCTCTGAGCCAGGTGCAGCAGCTTCCTTTCACAATGCTAGGACCCACCACAAAACAGATGATAATCCCTTTGCACATTTCAAGGAGCAGCACCAAGGGAACAGTACCTGGGAAAGGCCATTGACAGCTCAGAATATCCAGGGCATTTCTAGAACCTCGGCACTGCTCTCGCTCTAGGAATGAAGGTCCAAAAAGCATCTCAGAGAATGTTCATAATTGTAAACAAGCTCCACCTTTGAAACACAATCTAGATAGAACCAAATATACAAGCCTGCACAATGGATGAAGCCAACGACTCCTCCATGATTGCCCTTCTGACAACCTTATAGTCTCCTCAACCATAAAAGGTGAACTTCAAACTCACGACCTTGCCTTGTCACCAGAAACATCCAAGCTTGGATCAGTCTTTCCAAGACCAGATATTTGTTCTGTGAGCTACTAGAGACTTGTCACATACACAGAAGTATAAGAGGATTATTTCTATCTACCTGGGGACCTGGAGTCTTTCACATTGCTCCTGTTAAAACTCTCAGAACACCAAAACTTTACCTACAAAGGGTTCAAGCTATGACACTCCCAATTTTCACAAACCTCCTCATCTCTTGTGAGTCACATGCAGCCAATTCCAGGAATTGAAAACATGGTTGTGAGGATGAAACTGACTTTGGGGCTCCCCTTGGATATGGTCTTCCAGACTTACCAAAAGGCCATTAAGAGGAAGGTTTACCCCACCTCAGGGAAACCCGAGGCAGTACTTGCAGTCAAGGGCTGGCCATGGCTTCTGAGCTACATCCAAAAAGAAATTCATACTGTACCTGGATCTGCTGGAGCCATTTCTGACTGTCCGAGAGCCAGCATGTACCGTTCCTGAACTGCCTCCATTGTGGATCATCAGTAGGGCTGTCAGATTTACTAAATAAAAATACAGGATACCCAGTTAAACTTGAACTTCACATGAATAGTAAGTCATCACTTTTAGTATAAGTAGATCCTATGTAGTATTTGGGGCATACTTATCTTAAAAATGTACTCGTTGTTTTTCTGACATTCATATTTAACTGAACAGCTTATATTTTACCTGTCAACCGTACTCATCAGAAATGATGGAGGCTTATAGAGATCCAAGAGATGCCTCAGAGCATCCTCAGCTTTTACTTCTATGTCCTGGACAGTGAGCACGAGCTTCCCACTCCCATTAATTGCCTGTAATGGCATATATTCTCCATTTTAGAGTCTTTTCTACTTGTAATTGTAATTATCTTCCTTATTTTAAAGAGATGTATATTTTTTTCCAAACTTAATAGCTCATCCAAAAGTATTTGGAAGTTCATTCGACAAGGGAAAAACAACATGATTCTGACAAGCGAAGGAAGCCGCCTGGTGCTTAGTAAAGAAGTATTAGGGAGATTGAAAAAGCCAAACTTAATAAGCAAATCTCTCCAAGGGTATTTTCAGAGCTTGATACCCTCCCACACCCTGAAAATATTATTACATCAAGAAGGTAGAACCTGCTAACCAAATGTAAGACTCCCATATGATTCTATCAAACTGAGGATGCTTCTTTACTAAGCAGTGTGCACACGTGCTGCCCCAGGTACCTTGGCAGTTGCAACACAGAGCTCTTCCCTTTGGGATGGAAACAGCAAGTTTTCCTGTGGTCTTCACACTGGCCCCAAAAATACTACACTCCCAATACTTGTCAACTTTAAGTATTTTTCTGCATATCTTCATTTTTCTGTTACTATTTGGACTACATCCTAGCCTTGACATTACATAAATTGCATTCAAGAAGCTATTTTTAAAAGTTGGTAGGAAATCTTAAATCTATGGCTTGCAGTCCCTGGCTTATTTTCATCCAGGTGCATAAGGGTTTTCAAAAGTACTCAGGTTAGTTACCCCGTATCACAGTCCCACGCTTGTGTCACAGATATGAAAATGGAACATGATATTTAAGGTTTTAGTTGCCAAATCATCAAGCTTCCCAGGAAGAGGCAATAGAGCAAAATGATTAGAGAGGCATGGATTTTGATTTGCTCCAGTGTCTTGGGCAAGTCACTTGGCCTCTGTATTTATTTGTACTTATCTGCACTTATCTGTCACTTGGGGGTTACCATTGTACCTAGTCCATGGGTATGTTGTACAAATTAACTGTAACGTAGTTAGAAGAAACCGACACAGAGTAAGCACTCCACAGACATTGGCTATTAGCTATTGGAAATATTTCTCCATGAAACACATGACTTTATCAGTGGATGACCCGGTGGGAGACAGTGAATCACAGAATCACAGCATGTTGAAAGTGACCTAGTTCACACTCTTATGTGAAAAAAAGAAAAGTGTGCATGGGTAGAAAATGTCTGAAACTTTACATAACAAATAGTACATCATGTTAACTTTGAGGATTAGAATAAATCAGGAAAGGAGGAAAGCAAAACTTGAGTGTAATTCAATTTCTACATCATTTGTGTTTCTACACAGAGACTCTGAATACACTGGAAGTGCAATTTTTTTTAATGTGGCGGGATAAAGGTTTTCAAGTTTTCCTGATCCATCCGTATTATTATTTCAGAATTGCTGGCATTTCTTGCCATCTTCAGATCTACACCCATTTGAGTCAGTGGGCCCTTCTGGATGGAGGAGATAATAGAGAAGTGAAGTGAGAGAAAAGGAGAGACAAGATTTTCTCTTTTCTCTTCAAAGAGGAAAGGTCTTTGGAATGGGAACAACTCACAACCAATCTTTGGGGAAAGGATGTGATGGAAAATGAGACAAACATCCTACCCCTGTGATGAGAAGGATTCCCTGGGCTGGATGGAGGGAGGTCACAGGTGGATGGACAAGGAAACCAACTAGGGAGAAACACACACAAGTGCAGAGCAAACACCCCGAGGCCACTCAGCCTGACTCCATGCAAACATGTGTCCAGCAGACAGCCCTTCACCTGTGGCTCCCCAGCAAGACAGGTACCTCGGGGGTGCCAACTCATTCTGAGTCCATTATGCCTGGCCATTCATAAACCGCTGTCTAACTTGTGAGGAATAAATTCTAAATGTTTATGAGGAAGTTGGGGAAGGAGATTGAAAGGTTACTTAAACGGAAAAAAAAGAAGTTCTGGAAGGCAGGATGGTAGAGAGACAAGAAAAAGACCTTAAAAGATAGAAAGGATTTGCCAAAGAAGAGAAAGAAAAAGAAATGATTCCAAATGGGTTAACCTGCAGCTAGGAAGTTAAGGAAGATTATTGATGGGTGAAGACTATGGAATAAAGTGAATAAAATTTCTCAGAAGTTGCTGAGACTATGGTAAGAAGCATGATTATCAAATTATGAATTGTCTGCAGTAGCATTCTAGGGGGACACTAGGAAGGGGAAGCAAATGTTCATGAGATGACAGTGGCAGGTGGAAAGTTGTTTCAGGGGAAGATCAGTCGTGCAGAGTGTGTATCAGAGGAGGGCAAGTGTGAGCAAGCAAGGAAATACTAAGTGTATACGATTCCTTCACTGAGTGCACCCAGCCCCGTGGTCAGCCTTGAGAACAAGCAGGACTTCAGGTACTGGAGCTACATTTCAGTCATCAAGACTTGAGAAGACACCCTTAACTCAGGTCTTCTCTTCAAACTCCATCTTTCCTTCTTGACCTTCATTTGGCCTCTTCCCTTACCCTCAAGCTGTGGACTGAGGCCACAGAGCAAGATGGGTCACTAGTGTCCTCCATCCCCTGGCGACTGTGGTTCACATCAGTGGAGTACCAAAGGCAATAACCAAGTAACAGACACAAGAGTGTATGAAGAAGAAGAGATTCTGATAAGGCTTTCTGTGACAGTGTGGGCCGAGTTGGCTGTATATGCCTGCTATCACCTGAATGATCAGCAAACTTAGGGGAGAAGTGCTCAGAAGGCAGAGCCTGGCTCTCTACAGGCTCTGCGTCCTCACAGCCCACTCCAAGACCTCAGTTGCAGCTTCGGCCCCTAATCTCTCTCCCTCTGCCTACTCACAGTTTTTGAAGTCTTCTTTCCTCCACATTTCTCTTGAGAGGTGGAGGAGGAAGATGAGCTTCAGGCCAGCTCAGACTCCCCTGGGATCCCAGCAGGATGCCTCTCATTAACCTCCCACATTCTAGGAAGCTCCTAAGATCTCCACACTTGGGGGAGTGTTCATTTCATCAGTGCTTCAAATTGCTGGCTGGAGATGGCCTGTTGAAAGGTGGCTAAAAGCAAGTAGGAACCTTTGGGCAGCCTGGCCTTTCTCGACTGTCAGACATCTTCAGGGATATTCTAGGAAACATTGCTTGTTTTAGAGAAGGGAGGGAAACAATCCAATTGTCCAATAGTGCTTGAATGGAAAATAAATGATGCTATACGAATGTGACGAAATAATACCAAACAGTCAAAAATCAAAGACCTAGATCTATATGGACTGATGTCACTAAATCTTGAAAACATAATATTGTTTGAAAGAAAATGAGATAAAGAATCTTAGATTATGATAACAGGTATGTAAGTATTTAAATATTTAAATCAATTCAACATATTGCTTCTATATATATAGATGCAAGAAAATAAATTTTATCCAATGAACACATTATTTACATTTAATATGTTCATTTATCTAGGAAACTCAAAAGAACCCTCAGATAAACTAGCAGGAACTAATAAGACGGTTCAACAAAGCACACACATACAAGATCAATAAATTTTAAAAGTCAATCACGCTCCTCTATACTGGTGATAGCAAATTAGAAACTGTAAAAGAAAATAAGAAAAAAAGAAGATCTAAAAATTGTCACAAGAGCCATATAAATTACTTACAACTAAGCATACATAAAAGTAAATAAAACTGACAAACTGAGTACGACCACTTAAACTCCGCCCAACCCAAGGATTAGAAAACGACTGTTCTTACTTTATGAGAACACGCCCTCTTCCTAAGTAGCAGATCAGTACGTGAGAGTGAATCAAAGAAACACAGCATTTGAAAAGTCAACTAGGCCAAGCCTCTCGATCGCACAGACAGAAGCTGAAGCCCAGACAGGTTGAGTTACTTGGTAAAGGGCCCAATGTCCTGACTCAAGGACTCGCATTTTTCACTCATTCGTAAGACACAATCAAATTCAGTACCTTGGAAAGAGAGGGGAAATAAATGAAGAAATCAATTATATAGTTACTCATCTTTAAGTACAGAAATAGCCGTGACAAAATTACACGTATTGAGGGAAAAATGAAGTGCAGAGTTTAAAATGTCAATAATCCACAGGGAAACTGGAGACCATTTAAAATATTCATATTAAATCTCTCTAGAAAAGACATTAAAAGATCTCCAATCAAAATGTTCATTTTATAATAGATATGGTATGATACAACTTATAATAGATATGGTATGAACCTTTCCCTTTCACGGGAAAGCTTCGGCTGGGAAACAGGAATTGTTCTTGAAAATGGGGCCTGTGCTATTGCAGACACTGTGCTGAACTTAGGTCCACAGAATGCTCTGATGTCATCATTGAGGTCACAGAATCCTGCTGTGCGCCTGGCAACCTTGTAAACTGAACAGCCCTGGTGAGCACTAGGCAGTACTGCTGGTTCACTAAGTGGTACAAGTTTTTCAGCCATTTAGGAGACTTGACTATTTTTGTTTGTATTGAATCATTTCAACAGATTGCCCAAGAGGCAACAAAGGCCAACCTGTAGGGAAGAGGAGGAGTTGGACATCTCTTGAGGCATCTTCTAAGGGAGACTTCTAGTTGGTACCATGAAACGGCGACAGAAGAGGAAACATCTGGAAAATGTAGAGTCCCAGGAAACTGCCGAGAACGGAGGAGGTATGTGGGGGGCAACTTGCTAGGGGACATGGGTTTCTGCCAAACTAAACCTTCTCTAGGATGGGGGGGACTGAGAACGTGTCACCTGTGAAGCAGGGAGCGAGAGACCTCGTCTCACTGATGCTGCCGTATCCATCCGGAGGGTCCCTGTGGTGTGAGATGGCACAGAACGGCCAGATGCCCCCTGGGAGATGGGAGGTCAGCTCCGCTGGTCTGGGGACTCTCTCCTGGGGCTGCCGGGCCTGGAGCTTTGTCGGACTCACAGCAGGCTGCATCCTGCTTGCACAGACCTAGAGGTGCAGCTTTTCTCAGTCCCCGATTTCTCTCTTATGCTCTTGGATCTTTCCCTGGGGTCATGAGGTGGGGGACGTGAAGGATGCAAGGATGCTGAGAGAGACCCATGAGTTGCTTGGCCTCTTTTACCAAAGTGGAAAGAGAAGCCCCATGAGTTGAAGGCCCTGTTGAAAAGTATCTTGACAAGTGGAATGCAGTTCGAAAGAAGATTGTTTGTCTAGGGATGGTGTCATATTGAAAGCAAGGAGGTTTTATTCCTTCAACAGGATGAATTGCCCAAAGGAGATCAAGGGAAGGGAAGGGTTTTCCAGAGACTGATACCACGTGGGCGGGGGTGAGAAATGTCCTTATGGTCCTGCGGGGAGCTCTGAGAGCCACGGGCCACGGGGTGCCTGCGTGCATTAAATGTAGGCGAGTAGCTTGCCCTGGGCGGGGGTGGTCACCCCAGAGTTCCAGCTAGAGGTCTCTGCCCCAGATTAGAGCCCAGTAGCTCCTACCAAGCCCAGGACACTGGAGACTGTAGGGTGGGCCGTGGCAATGGAGGTCTAGAGAGCAGGTAGATTTCCAGGCAGTGGCTGGGACAGCCTGGGGAAGGCAATGACTGCCCCTAACCATTCAGAATATTTTTCTCTATGTTCCTCTGTGTGTGTGTGTGACTGTGTCTGTGTGTGTGTGTGTCGTAGTGCAGAGATGAGCAGGATGAATGGGGGTAGAGTGCTTATCAGATATAAAGTCTGTGTGGTAAAGTTCCTGTCACCCTGCCTGGACCTGGCTGACACTCGCTGTATGTAAGAGTGTATACAGAACTCTTGTTAGGGGTGTTTTATGAGACAGTAACTCATACACCCATGTACACTGTGATACAGCAAAAATATCACACACCCCACATATAACTTCCTTAGTAAACCACACACGGCACATGGAGGTATATGCATGCATCCCTCCTGTACTACGTTCTCATACAACCCATCTGTACCACAATCCTGTCCTCCAACACCAAACGCTGGAGATGAGATATATATATAGACACACACACTATATATATAGGACACACACACACACACACTATATATATATATATGTATCTGATCAACTCTCACACAAACACAGCTAACTTCAGCTATCGCTAAATACCTCTATAAGAACCAGTCACGTGTCATACACACCACACTTATAACACATTCTTGAGTAATGCCAGACCCGCTTTGTACAAACCACAGTAAACCACAGTCTCAGTAACACATGTCAGGGTTGCCAGAGAAAATATGGGCTATCCAGTTCAATTTGAATTCCAGATAAGCAACAAGTAATTTTTCAGTATCCGTATGTCCCAAATATTGTACGGGCCATACTTACACTAAAAGTAAGTAAGACCAAATACTCCATGGGAATACTTACACTAAAAAATTATTCTGGCTTTATCTGAAACTGAAATTTAACTGGGTGCCCTGTATTTTTCTTCGTTTAGTCTGGCAACCCTTATATACTTACCAACAGCTCAGGTATTATATATTTATTGTAGTTTTGTTTAGTGTGTGTCTTCCACTACTAGAATGTGCAGGATTACCAGAGACTACAACAATGCAAGAGTGCCAGATACACAGGAGTAGCTGCTTACTGAATCTTGGTGAATGAATGAATGAACACACACCATAAATACAAGCCACACCATGTAATGAGGAAAAGTTACATGTCCCAGAATTCCAGACTTGTGAACAGAAACCATGCACACGAAGGCCACAGACACAGATAAGACACAACTGCACCGTGCTCCCCATGCTAACCCCACACTTACCACAGACTTAACTGATACACATCACTCACTCTTCCCACATACTCACAGTCACCACCGAGGCCTACATTACCAACAAGACAGTGACAGAGTAAGTACTGATTGGAATTAAATCCTGGAGTATACACTGGGAACCACACTCTCAACTGTGTGTATTCACTGCACCTGACACGTGTCACACACTCAGTAAATATTTGTGGACAGAGGACTGATGAACCCACCCTGAGCCTTTCATTCCTCCCTCAGGACTCTCGAAGTCACAAGAGGATCCCCCTCACCTTGGATCCACTGTGGTGGCCCAAGGCTGCAGCCCAGGGGCAGGGGAGGTCTCCTCTGCCCCTAAACACTTCTCCTGTGCTTCTTCTCCGCGCAAGCTCATCTACGCCGGTAAGGGCGCGGGGCTCCTCAGGTGAGGGGGTGCTTGGCTGTGAGGCAGGAAGCACACAGATCCCAGGGAGGCTGAGAGGAAACCCAGGGTCATCAGAGGTGATGAGGGCTCTGTGGAGGAGCCTGGGCAGGATGGCTGAGGTGTTACGAGGGCGTGGATCCCAGCTGAGTCAGGGGTGGGTGGCGGGTGTGAATCCTGGTACTACCATGGTGGGGATGTCAAAGAGCAGTGGCCGGAAAGGTCTGGACTTCAGGTGGAGGGAAGAGGGACCAGATTAAGCATCTTCAGAGGAAAATGTAGGGTTTCTCTTTGCCTTTGCTTCCAGAGAAGGACAGAGTTCTGCATCACAGACCTCCAGCCTGAGAGCAGCACCATCCAGCTCAGGTCCACACAGCTCACACACACATGCGCCCTCCAGGCACAGCCCTTCTCAGTGCACACATGAACCCCAAGCACGTGATCCACAGTACTCTCCTCCTGCACCACCGCCCCATTCCACAAGGTATGCACCACCGGTATTCCCAAACTCACACTCCTCGTCATACACGCATCCATCCGCATCCCTCACATACCACAGTCCTCACCACTGTACTCCACACCCGTGTATACAGACACCGCTCCAGTATCCCCCAACACGCAGAAAAAAGCCCACAGATGACAACAGATACACCACTGCCTCCTACGGCCAACAGACACCCAGCTCACGACATAGCTACATCATGCAAATGTCCCTCTCTCGTCTACCACACCAGCTCCCTCAGCTTCTGGCATGGCCCATGCATGTTATTATGTTTTTAATTTCCTTTTTCAGGAATCCGGAGATCACATCGAGACACTGCCCAGCCTACCGCACCCCTAGCCCAGGTTCAGGAAAAAGGGGAGACCACTCCCCCATCACACTGTGTCTCCTCCTCACCCTCTTCACCCTGTAAGAACGATCTGCACACAGACAAAGAGGAAAGGGGCATGAAATATACTACATGCAGGTACAAGTGAACAAGGGTGTCGCTGTCTCCTGGAAGACAAACAAACCCTTGGAGTTGCCTGAAAAGCAGCTGAGGATAGAAGTGACCCTTCCTGAGGATGCGTGCACAGTAGACACTTACCCCTCTGATGTGTCCACCGAAAACCTCCTGTCTGACAGTGAGCCCACTGGGGAGGAGAAAGAGTATGAGGAAAGGGCAGAGCCAGGCAGCCCATCAGGGTCACCTGCCGTCGAGGAGACACCCAGGGCCAAGACACCGGACTGGATGGTGACCATGGAGACTGGCTTCAGGTGCATGGCCTGCTGCCGGGTCTTCCCCACCTTGGAGGTCCTCCAGCAGCACGTGAAGGGCGGCGTCCTGGAGGGCTTCAGCTGCCGTATCTTTCATCTCAACATGGCCCAGTGGATGGGCAATGTGGAAACCGAAATCACCCCGAGGAGGAGGACAAGGAGGACGAGGAGGACGAGGAGGAGGAGGAAGAGAAGCAAGAAGGCCCCAGCACAAGGAGACCCCATAGGCAGGCTCTTTCCTCTCTTTTGATTTCCACACAGCAACTGAGATTCATGGGACAGAAGATCCTGGAGACGGTGTGGTCTTGGAAGAGGTAAGGCTTGAGGCTGGCAGTCTTCTGAGCCTATGTCACGAGGGCCCAGAGGTGTCTAAGGGAAGGAGCCGCACACATGTGCTGGTTGACCTAATGGCTCTGAAGTTGCATCAACTTGGGACACACCCAGCACTTCCAAAGGAATTGAGCTCTGTTGACTTCAACAAGAATGTGGAGCCTTTTCCTAGGAGTTTTCTCAGGGTCTGCACGATGGACCTCAACTCTTAGAGGACGTACTGCCAGCAGCTCCTTCTCGGCAGAGAGAGCCAGGAGTGGTATCAAGAGAGGACAGGGGCCCTTGCAGGACCAGAACTTTGAGGTCTGAGAGCCTTGGGCCTGAGCCGAGATCTCACCCGGACCACTGGACCGAGCCTTCTGTGACAAAGGGGAATATGAAAGAGAGTCACGTGGAAATGAGGTCCCCCGAGATATGGAAATGTTCCAGAACCTTCGTTGCGTGGTAGTTGATCTGGAGCCAAGCTCACTGTGGTGTGTGTGGCTCTGAGCATTAAGGCAATGCTGGAGGGTAACCCTGACCAGCAGAGCTTGGAGTGCTTCTTGTCTCTTCCTGTTCTACCTCATTTGTTTTATCCCTTCCAGGGAGAAGAAAGCACCCTCGGGATAGTTGGTAGTAAACCAGGGTATATCCTCCCTCAAGGGGACCCGGCCTGCCCTTCATTCAAGATGCCCTGGAAATGGGAACTGACTCATGTTATCGAATTGGCCGAGGGAGCACAATTCCCATGTTGATTCCGGTCAGACATGTTCATCAGACCTAGAGCTTTTCTCCTGATTCAAATCAAGTAGGGTATTAGTAGACTTCCCATTTATTTCAGCCCTAGAGATAGCACATGAGCAAATATAAAAACTCTCTGTGTATCAAAGCATTCTAATGAGCCCTTTCATTTTGCTGTTCATTGTGAAAAACACGCTCACTTTATCTCTGCCAATGAAGTGTTTCCACTTGACCCATGATGCCCCACGATCCCATTAGCCTCACTGAATTTAGGGAGCCCATTATGATGACATAATTTCCCTCTCATTCCTGGCCTGCAGAGAAGAGCAGCTATAGAGCATTCCAAGACTGCTAACGCTCCCCTCACCAATACGTTTCTTAAACCTCTGGCAAAGCAAGTGTCCTCTGAGCCCTCCCAGGGCACATAGGGGGTTTGGGTGAGCAGATCTTATGTGATAAATCCACTCCAGTGGTCTGGCATTCCTATGCCTTTGTAAACCTTCTACAGTGGTGGTTCTCAGCTGGGGACACTTTTGGTCCCCCCTCCCAGGAAATATGTGGCAGTGTCTTGAGACTTTTTTTTTTTTTTTTTGGTACGCGGGGCTCTCACTGTTGTGGCCTCTCCCGTTGTGGAGCACAAGCTCCACACAGGCTCCGCACAGGCTCAGTGGCCATGGCTCACGGGCCTAGCTGCTCCACGGCATGTGGGATCTTCCCGGGCCCTGGCACGGACCCATGTCCCCTGCATCGGCAGGCGGACTCTCAACCACTGTGCCACCAGGGATGCCCCTTGAGACTTTTTTCTTTAAGGAGCTGTGTTATGAATGAGCCCCACGTGGCTGGTGCACATGGATGTATCAAGGCACTTTTTTTTTTTTTTTTTGGTACGCGGGCCTCTCACTGTTGTGGTCTCTCCCGTTGCGGAGCACAGGCTCCAGACGCGCAGGCTCAGCGGCCATGGCTCACGGGCCCAGCTGCCCCGCGGCATGTGGGATCTTCCCGGACCGGGGCACAAACCCATGTCCCCTGCATCGGCAGGCGGACTCTCCATCACTGCGCCACCAGGGAAGCCCTCAAGGCACTTTTGATTGTTACAACTAGGGTGGCAGGGAAGAGTATGTGCCACTGGCCCATCTTACATTGCACAGGACAGCTCCCAACAACAAAGAGCTATCCAGTTCAAAATGTCAGTCATGCCAACGCCAAGAAATTTTGCTACAACATACTTAGAAAGTCCTGGCATTTTGACTTTAGCATACGCTCACTTTGGGTACAGGTTTCAGTCATTTGAGCAAACTGTTGAAGGCATTCCCAGGTAGCCAAGCTAACACGCTGAGTCTGGAATGGGTGTTGAATGCACTCGTATCAACAAATCCAGCCTAACCCAATATTACATTACTCCCACCTGCTTCAATACCTACAAAATCCACACACATTATTTCTCAGGTTTCTATTGATATAAATTATAAAATTCCATATTTTAGAAGATAGTGTCTCCTCATGGTCATCCTTTATACCCGGTGGGTACCCACCCCTTCCCTGCTCCCGTCCCCATTTCAAGGACTCTAGTCTGATTACTAGGTCTGGAAAAATGAGAGGTAGTGGAGGCAAGTCTTGAGGATCCACAGACCCCTGCAAGGAAACTATCTCAGAGTAGAGGCAGACTTCCTTCTAATAGCACAGCAGGCTCAACTAAGAGGTCACAGGTCAGAGGTCACAGGCCTCAGCTTTGTTGGAATCTGCCCATATATTTCCACCTCAAATTTCCAGGATTCTACTCCTTCCCACTGATGCCCTAGGACATAAGAGAATCTACAAGGTTGTGAATCAATGTGTTGTCATTCAGCCACTGACTGAATTTGACTTTGGATCCCCTTAAAAAAATAAATAAATAAAAAGGAAGGAAAGAAAGATAGAAATGCTGATTATAACAAGTCCCCCAAAGTGTTGCTATGTAGCCAAGCTCAAAGCTAAGACAGAAAATCCCCAACGCTAAAAATAGATTTCGAGCTCAAGCTATCAACTGGGAGTTGAAACTGAAGGCCCTACAAAGGCCAATGGAACCGGATACAAAGCTAAAGATTTAGTCTTTAGCATAGGTGGGAGTCAAGGTTAGAGGAAGCCATGCACTGGGAGTGAGTTGTGAACTACTCAACACTAAGAATGGAAGAGCAGCTCTTTCATTGAATGTGAAGAAAGAAACAGGTAGTCCCTAGTTGCTACCACTGTCTTTGAACCAAACTAAAGAACAAGGTCAACCAGAAGGGCAGATATGAGAATCAAAAAGGAAACCTCTCTGGAATCCTCACTGAACCAAGTCTAAGTTCTGCTCTACTTGTGGTCTTTCACTTACAGAGACAAACCTTTTGGGCTTACAACAGGGATCAACAGACTTTTTCTCTCAAGGGCCAGAAAGTAAATATTTTAGGTTTTGTGGGCCATCAGTGCTCGTCACAACCACTGAACACTGTCAGCACAATGGGAAACACTCAAAGATGGTAAATAAATGGATGGGCCAATAAAGAGCTTTTATGTTCCAATAAAGCTTTAAAGGCAACGAGCCAGGTTGGGCTCACAGGAGGTAGTTTTCCAGCCCTTGACTTAACTCACTAAACTACAAATTACCTTGAGAGTTGGTGGTTTGATAGCTACCAAACCAAACCAAACAAGAAAGCCCTAGGATTTCTGACATCTAATGCAATGCAATTTGAGGTAGCATGGACTTCACATACACATGTGAAGGTGTGGTCTAGGAAACCAATCTTGGAAACCTGCCTCTCACATTAAATACATCTTTTGCTGAGTAAAGCCCTTTAACCAAGTAAGTGTTAAACATCAGTGAAATGACTAAGAAGTAGGAAATGGTATGCAAACCTCCTCCTTAACAACTTGTTCCCATCAGTCGAGGTTTCTTCCCTATGCACATTTTTCCTTAGGGAATCGTTGATAAATTTTACCTCTAAAACTTACCTATTTCCACTCTCTATCTTCAGGATTTGCCCAATCACTGTTACTTTGTAAACAATTTAAAAAAGTTTTTTGGGGGGTAAATTCCTTTTTTCCCACAGCTAATGGTTCTCTGTGTCATAGTGTCTGGAACGACCCAGCTACTTCTCCAGTCAGACCAAGCACTTGAAAGGACAAGCCGGTACCCCGAGCTATCCATCCATTCACCCAGTAAGGAAGCCTGATGAGGAGAACTAGGATGTGTAAATTTCTACTGTTGGAATTAAAACAGAATATTCTGGGCTGCATGGATTTATCCTAAACTTCAAATGCATTAATTATAAATATACTGTTACACTGACTACTATTCTGTATCTTTGAATAACCATATACATTTTTTCTTTTTATAACTGATTTCTAGAGGTCTATTCCTTAATTTTGGCCATATATATGTATACCTCATGATGATAGGATTTCTTACTGTGAGGGATTAATATGTTCTTAGTAATTTTTAATATTATA
Source organism: Mesoplodon mirus (assembly GCF_964341445.2). Lineage (NCBI taxonomy): Eukaryota > Metazoa > Chordata > Mammalia > Artiodactyla > Ziphiidae > Mesoplodon > Mesoplodon mirus. The sequence goes on along the minus strand of NW_028295698.1, from coordinate 887,434 downwards.
TTTTACATTATTTTACTACCTATGTTACTATAAAAATAACAGTATTTTACTGGAAAATTGATGCTCAATGAAAAATTTAAAATATGGAAGTTACATGTGGAAAAAATCCCTGAAAATCTTGCCACTGTTAACATAAGGGTGAATATCCCTTTACAGATGACAGGATGCATTAACACACACACATACATGTTTGATTAAGGTATGTGATGTACCTACCTAAAATACATTAAACTGTTACATGCTTCTGTCATTAAGTTTAAGCCATCATTTTAACAGACCTGTTATTACGTAACTATCTTAAAATATAAAGACATTCCTATTGAATATTTCACTTTTACAAAATTTAGTAACATTGACATGCTACTCACCTTTTCTATTTGAATTTCCTAATTATAAGGTCCTATTCTGTGATTTCTATATCAAAGGGACGCACGTTCTATGTTTTGATATGTACTCAGCAACTTCACTTTGAAAATCAATTTTTCAATCCACCGCTAGGAAAAAGTGTGCAAGTCAGTCGTTGAATAAATATGTTTGATGAAATTACCAAATTTCAACAAATAATTTTTTTCTTTTTATCTCAGGCCAGAGAGGAGTAAGGAGATAGAGAACTTGACAAAAGTAATCTACTTCAAACAGCCTCTTTTCTCTACTTAAGAAGTCTTGATGAAAGTAATGCTAAAACCCTTGGGAGACAATCACATCAAAACCTAGACGGAAATGTGGTGAATAAGAAACCAACGATCAGTTCATTTACTAAGAAATGTTTGTCCTCTGTCACTGTCATTAGTAACTCTTTCTGACACTTAAACCTCTGCCTTGACATTCTTGAAAAAAGGGTCAACAGTATGTTTTCTGTATTGCAAGATGAACAATCCATTTTCAGTAAGTCTATACTGTCACAAAAGATAAATACATTTGTACTGTATAAGATTCACAGAGGGCCTCCCTGGTGGCGCAGTGGTTGAGAGTCCGCCTGCCGATGCAGGGGATACGGGTTCGTGCCCCGGTCTGGGAGGATCCCATATGCCGCGGAGCGGCTGGGCCCGTGAGCCATGGCCGCTGAGCCTGCGCATCCGGAGCCTGTGCTCCGCAACGGGAGAGGCCACAACAGTGAGAGGCCCGCGTACGGAAAAAAAAAAAAAAAAAAAAAAAAAAAAAAAAAAAAAAAGATTCACAGAATATTAGATAGACAAAGTCCAAGATAAGATCCAACTTGAAGCGAGGCTGGGTGGAGACAAATGGAGCTCAGCATAACAGGACGATGCCACATTAATATTACAAATTGCAATACTGAGTGGTTTTCTAACACTTCAAATTTTTGTCTCCCTGAATTACTTTTAAGGCCAGATTTAGGTTAACTGCTCTGAATACAATTTTTTATGAAATTTTGGAGGGGATTGCAACATAATTTTCAAAAAGTTTTTCCTCATTCATTAACTGAACAAATATCGAGCACCTACAAAGTAGCTGACAATGTTCAGACTGTAGATTGAGAACAAACGTCGCTGCATTCGTGGAATTTACGTTGTAATGAGCATACATTTTGGCATGTTCATCATACTTTTGTACAAGGCCTGCTAAAACTCACTCTAAGGCTTCTCCCCTAATATTTAATAGAGGTCAAAGTTCAAACTTACTACACCATTTACCAGAGTTCTCTGCCGTGTGGCCTCCTGACTACTGGGACATGTTGAGCTATGGCTGAAACACCGACTTTAATGAAACAAATGATTTTTTTTTTCTTTTGAACTTGATGACTGGAAGAATTCACATGACACCTGAGTTGTTTTTGGTTTTGTTTTAATCATTTTATGGAACTTTCTTCATGTGTGGGCTCTCTGATGGTCTTACCACTCCTATCACTTTTATAGGATTTATCAGCAGCATGGATTCTGTGATGAACTGTTAGACTGGAGCGCCAACTGAAGCTCTTACCACAGGTCTCACACTTGTAAGGCTTCTCCCCTGTGTGCACTCTTTGATGAGACTGTAGCTGTGAAGGCCGACTGAAGACCTTACTGCATCTGTCACATCTGTACGGCTTCTCTCCAGTGTGGACGCTTTGATGAAGCTGAAGACTTGAGGCCTGAATGAAGTGCTTCCCACACTCCCCACACTTATATGGTTTCTCTCCTGTGTGGACCCTCTGATGCATGTCGAGGTTCAGGCTCCACTTGAAGCCCTTCCCACACTCCTCACATTTGTATGGCTTTTCTCCAGTGTGGACTTTTTGATGGGCTTGAAGGTGTGAACTCCGACCAAAGCTCTTCCCACACTCTTCACATTTGAATGGTTTTTCTCTGCTGTGGACTCTCTCATGGGCCAGAAGATTTGAGGCCTGCCTGAAGACTTTCCCACACTCCTCACAATTATACGGTTTCTCTCCGGTGTGGATTCTGCAATGAACTTTAAGATCTGCTCTACGACTGAATCCCTTCCCACACTCTTCACATTTGTATGGTTTCTCACCGGTATGGATCAGCTGGTGGATCTGAAGTCGTGAACTCTGATTGAAGCCCTGCCCACACTCCTCACACTTGTAAGGTTTCTCTACACTGTGGGCCTTCTGATGGATTTGAAGATATGAACTCTGACGGAAGCCCTTCCCACATACCTCACATTTATAGGGCTTCTCCCCTGTGTGGACAACCAGATGAACTTGATAATGGGAGTTCCTCCTGAAGCTCTTCCCACACTCCTTACAGTTGTATGGTTTCTCTCCTGTATGGACTCTTTGATGTGCCTGAAGGTTTGAACTCAGAGTAAAGCCTTTACCACACACATTACGTATGTATGATTTCTCTCCAGTGTGGACTCCCTGATGGGCCTGAAGACTTGAAGGCCGACTAAAGCCTTTCCCACATTCCTCACATTTGTAGGGTTTTTCTCCTGTGTGGACCCTCTGATGAATGTATAGATTTGAGCTACAAATGAAGCCCTTCCCACACTCCTCACATTTGTACGGTTTCTCTCCCGTATGGACTCTCTGATGGGACTGAAGGTGTGAATTCCGACTGAAGCTCTTATCACATGTGTCACATTTGAATGGTTTCTCCCCAGTGTGGACTCTCTGATGGTCCTGAAGGTGAGAGGCCTGACTGAAGGCCCTCCCACACTCCTCACAATTATAAGGTTTCTCTCCCGTGTGGACTTTACAATGAATAGTTAAGTGCTGACCTACGACTGAAGCCTTTCCCACATTCCCCACATTTGAATGGTTTCTCTACAGTGTGGACTTTCTGAGGAGTCTGCAGCTGGGAGCTCTGACTGAACTCCTTGCCACACTCATCACACTCACTGTGTTCTCCTCCCACGTGAACTCTCTGATGAATATGAAGAACCGAGCTGTAACGGAAGCCTTTTCCACACTCACTGCACGTATGAGACTTCTCTTTTGAGTGTAATTGCTGGTGACGATCAAAGGTGGAGAGATCGGTGAAGGTTTCTTTACATTCATTACACTGGTAAGGTTTTTGTCCCGTGTGAATCATAGTATTCTGATCCAGTGTTGAAACCCTCGTGCTATCTTTTCTATAATCACTGTAGCCGTAAGGTTTTTGACCCTTGTGTACTCCATGAGCATCAAGGTGATGTGAAATCCAACTGATGGTGTCAACATCCTCTTTACACTGACACAGTTTATTTTTCATGGAAATTTGCTGGTGTCTATTCTGATAATTCTGTGACTCAGCCAATGAAGTTTTCCTCCAAGAATCCTGGGCTCTCAAAGTTGCAAACCTTGGATTTCCAGGACTACTGGGATCACCTGCTTTATCATTTAATATACGGTTCTCATCTTCAGAAATTTGAATAGAGTCCTGCCCCAATCTGGCAGGGGGAATCACCTTGTTTGTGGAACTGACAACTATTTATCATGGAGTCTTGGCATCTGGTTAAGTCATTTGCAATTTGTTGCCAGATTTGCCAGCAGGAAAGCTCTTCACGTGATCCTCTGTCTTGAACGGCCCTCAACTCACTTTGATTGTTTTCTTCTAGAGGGACAGAGAATTCAGAGATGTGGACACGTGAAAGCTTTGTTCAAAGATTCAAGATTTTACACTTAAGACACAGTATGGGACTTTAATGAACCTCAGGATGGTTCAGCTTATCTTTCGCACGACAAATGAAGTTCTCTGGTTTATATACTAACAGAAACCAAGAGATGGTCTGTTAAACTCCCAAATACTTAGCATTAATGAAACCCATTTAAAACCAAATGACTACTCGGACATACTATTTCAATCATCTTTCAAAAATTACATGTCATTCCTACCATAACACAGTATCAATAAAGACAAGCATTTTGCTGTGCTCACAGCTTTAACAGTGCCTAGCAGTTAGTCAGGGCTCAAGAAATGCATGCACAGGTGAACTCAGTTTGATTTCTAGGATTCTCTACAATTCTGAATCCCAGGTTAAGTTTGAACCAAGTCAGAGAAGCGAAACAGCTTTTACAAGTCAGGTATCAGATACAGGAAAAGGACTGGAAAGTACAGTTTGGCTTAAGTTGAAAGGCTGCACCCGAGGCGGCAGCACACCAAGGGGGTTAGTGCTGAGGAGGATATGAAAGGGGCTAAAAACCGGGACTGCCCCGGTGGCACAGTGGTTAATAATCTGCCTGCCAGTGCAGGGGACACAGGTTCGAGCCCTGGTCCGGGAAGATCCCACATGCCGCAGAGCAACTAAGCCCGTGAGCCACAACTACTGAGCCCACGTGCCACAACTACTGAAGCCCGCGTTCCTAGAGACCGTGCTCTGAAACAAGAGAAGCCACTGCACTGAGAAGCCTGCGCACCACAACGAAGAGCTGCTCCCACTCACCACAACGAAGAGCTGCTCCCACTCACCACAACGAGAGAAAAGCCCATATGCAGCAACCAAGACCCAATGCAACCAACAATTAATTAATTTTAAAAAAGGGTCGGCCTCCCTGGTGGCGCAGTGGTTGAGAGTCCGCCTGCCGATGCAGGGGATGCGGGTTCGTGCCCCGGTCTGGGAGGATCCCATATGCCGCGGAGCGGCTGGGCCCGTGAGCCATGGCCGCTGAGCCTGCGCGTCCGGAGCCTGTGCTCCGCAACGGGAGAGGCCACAACAGTGAGAGGCCCGCGTACGGGGAAAAAAAAAAAAAAAGGGTCTAAGAATCAGTGGGGTTAAAAAAAAGCATGAAGACCTATGCACTGGATCCTTCTCAGGCATTTGTGCTGCCTAATATGTTCCTCCACTCCCCCTGCCAAGCAGGAGTCAAAATGTAGAGGCTAGGGAAGAATGCTGTCTCTTTAAAAACAGCATGGAAAATTTTTGGACACAGATACATTGGTCTTTAACAAGAATGAGTTCCAAAGTGAAGAATGGGCTTTATGAGTGAGCTGGGAATAAATTCCATAGCCTGTGATAAGTATTGAGAAGAAACAGACTAGAAACTATTAAAGAATGATCAAAGCACTCAAGGTGACATTATCTAAAATGCCTTCTACAAGATACATACAAATGCACACACACACACACACAAAATGTTTGTACAGCTAACAAAGATCGATTTCTTATTAGTGAGGTGGGCTTTGGAGGAGGCAAATGGGACACAGCGGGGCAAATCTTTTAAGGGAAAGGCTAACTCACCAGGGGGCTGTTTTCTGAGACCTGTTCTCCCCTGGTATAAGGGATAAGGAAGTAGAAATTTCTTTCCTTCTATGGGAGGGTTACCTAAGAAGTAGACATAAGAATCCTCATTCAAAACAGTATTTCCTCCCCAAATGAATTTGCTCTGCTACTGAGAGCTCAAGGAAAGTCACAGGGAAAGCATTTTACTCAGTTTGGTTATAATTACAGGTTCTGTACATATTTTTTGTGCAAGTTGATGAGGGCCAACTTGTACAGAAAGGCAAACACACACATACACACATCATGGGCACCTGAGAAGTTAGAATTAGGCTAGGAATTCATTTGAAGACAAAAAAACATTTAGCAATATCCCTTATTCACTCGGATTTGTTCACCGCCTACTAGCTATTTTCATGGAAGGCTAATTTCTCTATCCATTAACTCATTCGTTTCTTCAAGAAATATTTAAGAGTTCCTGTCATGTACCAAGACTATGCTAAGCACTGAGGCTAGTGAGCAATAAACATATAACAGACCGAATTCCTCCTGCACTCCTGGATTACCCTCCAGTGGAAGAAAGAGAGGTGAGAAACAGGTGAACAAAATGTACATGAGTGAAACGCTTAGAGACAAAACAAGGCAGGGCAGAGAGAGTAAGAAAGAGAGGACTGTATTTTCCATAGGGTGGTCAGAGGACAGCCACCTCCTCATCTTTAAGGCGACTGACTGAAAGAAGTAGAGGCCTAAAAGATTACAGGTGAAAGAGTATTCCAGGCAGAGAGAAGGACCAGGAAAAGGCTCTGTGGCAGAAGCATCCTTTGCAGGTCTGGAAAAGATAGGGTAAGAGGGAGGAGAGGTGGTGTATTCAGGGAGGTGGTGGAGAACGAACAGCAGCCCACAGAAGGCTCTAGAAGCCACTTTAAGTGGTTTTTATTCTAAGTAAAAGAAGCCACAAGAGAATTCTGAAACAAGAACATAACCTGACTTAAAGTTACAAAAGATCACTTTGCCACCTAAAGAACAAACTGTGGGAGGAGAAGGGTGGCAACAGGTGACCAGTACAAAGACTATGCAATAATCCTGGAAAGAGATTTCCAACTGGGACCAGGTGATGGACAGCACAGGGCTGGTGAGAAGCAAAACAGATAGAGAGCTAACCACAGGAACTCACGGCTGCTTTGTTCTCACCTAAATTTCTATCTGGGTTGCTGAATTCATCAACCAAAGCCTCTCTTCTCTTTCTATATGTTTTGTATCTCGTTTGAAGAATGAGAACATGCAAAGTCACAAGTTAACATGAACGGGCTAGAGCGAAAGTTTACTAGAAATTTGAGTTCCAACTGCATATTCAAGGTATTGAAAGCTGTGTTTTTCAAACTTTGTATCACGACCCACTGAAGAAACAGCATTTATTTCACAACCTAGATACACAGGTAGAAAAGTATACATTACTAAAACGAAGCTTGAATGACCTATATCTAACCAATGTCTCTTTTCATGAAATCTGTTCCCACTGGCTCTCACACCACTCATGCCATCGCCCAGAGTTTCTGCTGCAATGTGTTGTACTCTTCCTAAGAAACTCTGATATTTTCTATACTATTTTATTTCATTAAAAAGTCACACGTAGGGCTCAATAAATTGGCTTTATGATCCACTAATGGCAGGGAGGGAAATCTGAAGAAGAATACACAAGGTACAGCAAGATACTGCCGATTTACAGTTCTTTTACAAAATAAATGAAAAGGACCTGAAACACACTGTTTGGAAAGACCAGAGACATCCTCTCGTGTCCCACAGGAATTGCAAAAGTCTGGTCCCCAAACTCAGGGAACCACCTCAAGAGGCCCAAAGCCTTGAAACACCAAGGTCACAAAGACACTCGCAGAGAAAGGCTGTCCTCACCCACTGAGACCAGGTTCCCGAAGTGTTCCACCATCACATCCTGGTACAGCTTCCTCTGGGCCGAGTCCAGCAGCCCCAGCTCCTCCTCTGTGAAGGCCACGGCCACGTCCTTGAAGGTCACCGCCTCCTACGGCAAACAACACCACCTCAATCTTATACCCAGTGGCCAGTGGAAGAGGGACAGCCCCGAGGAGACGAGGAGGATGGGAAGTTGCTCCGGCTCCTGTGAGGTGTGCAGACTTCCCAGCACCCCCTCCTTCCATCCTGCCAATGCCACACACTGACTTTCCTCAGCCTCACTGGACGTGCAGCTATGAAAGAGAAAGCTTTGTGTGTTTACCTGGGGCTCTCAGACAACTCATAAGTAAACTCCCTAGAATTCTAACCACTGGATCCTGAACTAAAAAGCTTTCACTGTTTAATTATTATTGCCAAGTGCCCCAGAAACAGTTACCAATTTAGTCCTGGCAGTATTTGATGGCACCTGCTTTCTCACTGAGGTGGGAACCAGCTGAGAAGGAGTGTTATATGTGGAAACTAACCAAAAGGCCATGCCAGGTCTCTGAATGAAAACTCTCTCTTTCCCCGTTTCTGTCTTTCGCTTGAATGCAATACTCTGACTCCAGACCCTTGGTTTTCTGGGTGAGTCTGAGTTGGTTCCTCCTTTTTTCACAACCCCGATTCTTTATATTTAAAACAAAGATGAAACCAAGCACCTCTTTATACAATTGTTCTGAGCTGTCTATGCAGTGACAAGTGCTTTAAGTACCACTGGACTTTTTAAACTAAGGTCATGCATTACTCTGATTAGAAAAAAATATAAGATGGAAAAAGAAACAAATCGGTAAATAAAATACACAAAGGGTCTGACTCAAGCATGGGGAAGACTGAATCTAACTCTGGTCGTGAGAAAACTTCTAACAATACATGATTTTTTCTGCGTGAAGCAGCAGTTTGATCCTGCTGTGCTCTGCCGTATTTGGATATTCTACCAAAAAACATCCAAGGCACCACATGTAAAACATACCTCTTAAATTCTGAATACCTAAACCTACTATGTTAAGGGCAAAAAGGGGCAATATTCTTCAGAACAGATATTTTGAGAAAAAGGTTAAATCAGGAACACTGTCACTGTAGTGCTCCTAAAACAGGAGAAGTCTTTAAACTAAATGTCTGTGCATAAAGAATAGTTTAAAGAATAGGTGCAGGGCTCCCCTGGTGGCGCAGTGGTTGAGAGTCCGCCTGCCGATGCAGGGGACACGGGTTCGTGCCCCGGTCCGGGAAGATCCCACATGCCGCGGAGCAGCTGGGCCCGTGAGCCATGGCCGCTGAGCCTGCGCGTCCGGAGCCTGTGCCCCGCAACGGGAGAGGCCACAACAGTGAGAGGCCCGCATACCAGAAAAAAAAAAAAAAATAGGTGCATAAGTTTGCAGGAACATGATAAAGCAATTAAAAGTGAATGTTAGCTAGTATTAAATGAAAAAAACAATTTAAAACTGTATCTATGTTATAAATACGAATACACATCCATGAATACATATGATGAAGAGATTACAGAAATATAAAAGCAGCTAATTTGTAAGCAGGTAAGCAGTAGACTGGAAGATGTCCTTCATTTCCCTTAATTTTTCTTTTACTTGTAAAATAAAAAAAATGATGAAATAAAACAAAAATTAAAACCGAAACCAATTAAATTTAACAGGAATTTTAAAAAAAGCACACATGGCACACTCAGGTCCTCATATGCTTAGACTCTCCTTGAAAGAGAAAACCCATATGGAACTATACCCAATATTTCGTAATAACCTATAAGGGAAAAGAATCTGAAAATATATGTATATATATGTATAACTGAATCACTTTGCTGTACACCTGAAATTAATACATTGTAAATCAACTATACTCCAATCAAAAAAAAAAAAAGAAAAAGAAAAACAAGAGGAAAACCTGTGTCCAACCTGAGTACAAAAATGGCGTTTCTAACAGCAAGAAAGGCAAGCTCTACTCACCTGGAATGTGCTCATTTTCTCTCTCCTTCTGGGGCAGTGCAGAGTCCTAGCAAGACAGACAGGGAAAGAAGAAGTCAAACTGGAAACTGGTTTAAAGAAAAAGAAGTCACTAACCCACGTGGTGCTCATTGTGAATTACCAAGGCTCCCAGTCCTCGGGGTGGCTACAGCTGATTATGCTTGATGAGCAGAGCCGCACGCAGATACCAGATGCCCCCGTGAACCCCCTCAGTGGCTGTGTGAGGAATGACCTGCCCAGCCATACACAGTGGCCCCCTCACAGTGTGCCTGCAGCTTCCACAGGGGTCATTCTTATTCTGGGTATGGGGTAAACAGAGACCATGTAAGTCAGAGTAGGTTTTGGAGTCAATATGCATGGGCTCTGATCAGGCTACGCCATTCACTAGCAGTGTCACCCTGGGCAAATTATTCACATCTCTTCGCCTCAGTTCTGTCTTCTGCCAGTAGGGGAGAACACGGGCATCCACCTCGTGAGATCGTCATAAGGTAGGAAGCTCTGAGAACACCACTGTCAGGGTTTCTTATTTCTTAGCAACTGCGGTAAAGCAGATGATATTTTAGTTAGAAATTATCCTTAGAGATGTGATTTCTACCAACAGAAGACTGTCAGACATGTGGAGGTCGTACGTTGTTGCCCTGTTATGTGAGAGTCTTTATAGACTTCTGAAAATCTCTGCTTGTCTTCCTAAAGATTTTGTGACTGCAACAATAATATTTAAATTGACATGGACAACTTTTTACAAAAGGTATAAAAATACGTTAAGTTTCTTTTTAAACAGGAAGTACCCTTTTGACAATTATGCACAGAGGTAAAGAGAACTAATAAAAGCCAGGATTCTGCAACAACAATAAAAAATACTTTGACAGTCCATACCTAATTCAAATGAAAAAAAGACAGGAATCTGAATTGTAATTATATCATTATAAATATAGGAACGTTTAAGAAATAAATGGGAGACTTCCCTGGTGGTGCAGTGGATAAGACGCCACATTCCCAATGCAGGGGGCCCGGGTTCGATCTAGTACAAAAGATGGCAATGATTCCACTCCCCAAAGCTTGGGAGAGAGATATCTTCACAACTTCTAACGACCTCCATTTTGACTCTACACTTGCTAGCTGTCTTCTGCTCAATTCAGGATTCTGAAAGGGGCCCTGACAGTTGACAATAATTAGTGGGGGAATAAAATCATTGGACTAAGTAGGCCTTTGGTGAAGCCAGCTCAGTTTTATCTGTGACATCCAGCAGGGTCAATTTCCTCGGCCTCAGTTTCCAGAAAAGACCCTCTCTTGAGCTTCTCGAATTTTCACGTGCATGTGAATTACTGCGGGATCTTGTTGGAATGCAGCCTCCTGGACCCCCTACGCAGAAATTATAAATCAGAACGTCTCGAATGGGGCTCAAGGCTGGGCATTTCTATCCAAGTGATGCCAATGCCGCTGGTTTGTGGAACACAATTTGAGTAGCACTGCAGTGTAACATCAGTCCCACAAAAAAACAGCCTCCACTACACAGAAACATACACAAAGAGTAACCAGACAAAAAGGCACTAAAACATTAACAACTGTTATCTTTACATCCTAAAGTTACAGATAATTAAAATTGTTCTTTATGTATATATCTGCATTTTTCCATAATGATTATGCTACTTCTATGATATACATATTATTTGAAATAAAATAAATGACCCAGTTGAGAAAACTATCTTAAACACTCATAAAATAGCCTAAACCTTGCTCTCAAGGTCCCCACAATTAAGTCCCAACCTCCTTTCATGATATGATCCTAGCCAGTACCCTATGCTCAAAGAGAATATACCAAAGGGATTAGCAAACTCAGCTGCTGGACTCAAACTGCCTGGGTCCCAACCCCAGCTCTGCCTCCTACCATCTGGGTGAGGATGGGCCAACAGGGTTGTGTTCCCTGCCTTAAAGTAGAGAAAACAGCAGTACCAATTCACAGAGCCACCGCCTGATGGAAATGTGTTCATTTGCATAAAGCTTTTAGAATGGAAATTAGTGACCAAGGCTCAGTTATCATCCTTACCCATGTCTCATACGTTCTACAATTTATAGGAATATCTTAAGTAGAAGAATGCCAAGTCCTACTCACGTGGGGCTCTGCTGCCTCTTCCTCCGTGCAGTGCTTTTTGAGAAGCCAGGGCTGGGGAAGGAAAGGAGACTGTGAAATACCAGGGCTGTGTTTCCATCCCCACTAATTCATACCGCACCCCCTTCCGCCCCCGTACCAGCTAGAAGTCCTCTCCTTCCAAAACAGGCCAGGAGTCCAGGACAATTCAGCTTCCTGGGCTCACAGAATCCCGCTGAGAAATGGGTGCCTCCCGAATTAGCGTAGTATTAATACCAACAATGTATCAGGCAGTTGTAGACCTTTTACTTGTGCTATCTCGTTTCTCCTCACAACACTATATTAACAAGGCATTCCTTTTTCCCCCCTTTTACCGAACAGCAACGGAGGCACAGAGGAGTTAAGCAACTCACCCAGTGTGACGCCGTATGAAGCGGTAGGGCTAGCTCATAGGTGGGGGACGGGGTCAGGTTAGGGGTGAAGAAAACCGGGGAGACCCTCAAACCCCAGGAGGCACGACCTGAGCCCACCCCATCCCGGCTACGTTACCAAACGCAAAGGAAGCTCCGCCCGCGGGACGTACATCACCACTCCAGGCCCTCAAACCTCCGCTTTTAGCCGCTCCTCCTCTTTCTCCCCAAATGAAAGGTCTGCAAAGGGGAAGCTTGAATGGGTCGTGAAGAGCGGACCTGAAACACCGTCACCAGGCAGAACATGGCTGCTACGTGTCCTCCTGGGGCGGAAGTGCCTGCGACTAACCCGGAACTCCTGGACCATATTTCCCAGAATTCCGCGGGTAAACCTTTACAGCGAGGCGTTACTGTAGCTGCAGTATATGGGACTACACGAGTTTACGAGCTCTGGACTACATGTCCCAGAATGCAAGGGTGGGTGCGGGGGTGTCTACCGGCACGAGCTCTGGACTACATGTTTTCACTCTGGTTTTCACTTTCCGGAATCCCTGAGAAGGTCTCAGGCCGTCTTGCCGTTCTACTGTGTAGGCCTCAGAAGAGTGTAGATTCTGTTCATTGAAAGGCGTACAAACTCAGTCGAATTTTGGACGTCTTCAAGAGGCTAAGCGACATAAAAGCATTAACAGCCACGAAGGCTTCCTGGTAAACCCCAAAGAGTTTCACCATTGGAATAAGGGGAGAAGGAAACTGGGCTTTCTTTGGCAGGGACTGAAGCCAAACGCCAAAACACCTCATTCCCTGAAATTGTGTAAAGGTGAACGTGTTTTGTTAGCATCTTACAACCCGTGCAGAAGCAAGGGAAAATCCTTTCTAGAGACAGACATCAACATCCTAGGTCTCAAGTTATTTCTGTAATTATAAAATCTGTGACATTGCTATTTGACCAAGTGAACTTTAAGGGGAAGGAAAAAGCATTACTTGACATACGGAGGGACACTTCACAGTCATAAAAGTTTCAAATTCTCAGAAACTAATAACTTCAGCTGATACTTTATAAAGCAAACGTTGACAGAACCATGAAGAGAAACATTCAAATTCATAATTGGATCTGGAGATTGGAACACATACATAGAGGGAAATGTTGAGCCTTAAAAGCATATATTAAAGTAGAAAGGGGGGCTTCCCTGGTGGCGCAGTGGTTGAGAGTCCGCCTGCCGATGCAGGGGACATGGGTTCGTGCCCTGGTCCGGGAAGATCCCACATACCACGGAGCGGCTGGGCCCGTGAGCCATGGCCGCTGAGCCTGGGCGTCCGGAGCCTGTGCTCCGCAACGGGAGAGGCCACAACAGTGAGAGGCCCGCGTACAGCAAGGACAACAAAAACAAAACAAAACAAAACAAATAAAGTAGAAAGGAAGTTGAAAATTGATTCAGAAAACATCCATTTCAGGAAATTAATAAATGAATAATAAAACTGAAGAAGGCAGATGGAAAAATATAAGATCAGATGAATGAAATACAAAAATAAAGTAGATCCCCCACACACCCACAAAACAGAAATTAAAGAAAAAAACAAAACAAACAAAAAAAGATCATCCATAGTATAAACAAAGATTTTTTCAAAAATGTGTTCCAAATTCTTTCAGGAAAATATCCTCCAAGAACTATTCCTGACTTAAGCCAACATAGCACACAGGATTTCTTTCCACTACAAGGAAAGTGAAATCTTGGATATAGCATGATGAAATACGGTAACATGATTAAGTTTTATTTATTCACCTCCTGTTCCCTATGGCACCCTCCACTCCCTTCTCTACCCCGTAAGCTACCATTCTAATTTGTTTGATGTGTTTTCTTTTGGGTGTGTTCTTGTGCAAAATGTGCACTTGTGTATATTTTCAATTCATATAAATAATATTGTGTCATAAAATTCATTCTGGTGTTTATTTCCTTCATTCAGGAGTATATTTTTAAGATTCACCCATCCAGGCTTCCCTGGTGGCGCAGTGGTTGAGAATCTGCCTGCTAATGCAGGGGACACGGGTTTGAGCCCTGGTCTGGGAAGATCCCACATGCCACGGAGCAACTAGGCCCGTGAGCCACGTACTGAGCCTGCGCGTCTGGAGCCTGTGCTCCCCAACAAGAGGCCGTGATAGTGAGGCCCACGCACCACGATGAGGAGTGGCCCCCGCTTGCCACAACTAAAGAAAGCCCTCGCACAGAAACGAAGACCCAACACAGCAAAAATAAGTAAATAAACTCCTACCCCCAACATCTAAAAAAACATAAAAATAAAAAATAAAAGAAGAGCTGGGGCAATCTGAAAGAAGAATGAAAAGAAAGATATTAGTCACATTAAACCTTACTATAAATCTACAATATAAGATAGTCTGGTGTTTGCTCAAGGATAGACAAGATAATAGACATCAAAATCCATGTTGAAACAGACATTATAACAATGTGTAAAAAGAAAACACTGCAGGGAGCTCCCTGGTGGTCTAGTGGTAAGGATTTGGCGCTTTCACTGTGGTGACCCTGGTTCAATCCCTGGTCAGGGAACTGAGATCCTGCAAGCCATGCAGCACGGCCAAAAGAAAAAAGAAAGAAAAGAAAACACTGCAGCAGAGAGGGGAAAGAACTCTTGTTAATACAGTTGATCCTTGAACTAGGGTTCAAGGGGGTTAGGGGTGCCAACCCTCTGCTAAGTTGAAAATCCAAGTATAACTTATAGCCAGTCCTCTGTACGTACACGGTTTCTCCATAATCGGCAATTCTGCATCTGAGGATTGAACCAACCTTGGATCGTGTAGTAGTGCAGTATTTACTATTCAAAAAAATCCTCGTATAAGTGCACTTGTGTAGTTTAAACCCATGTTGTCCAAGGGTCAACTATTGGTTCTCAGTCAGCTGGATATCCATATGGGAAAAATATTAATCATTACTGCATAGGATATAAAAATATAAATTCCAGAAGATCTGCAGACTTAAATTTGAAAAGTAAACAATGATGCTTTAGGAAAGAAACGTAAGATAACAGCCTTTTTGCCTTGGAGTAGGAAGAATTTCTTAAGACCAAAAAAATCACCAACTGTGAAAGAAAAAATTGAAAAATTGGACTATTTCAAAGTTAAGAAACACCGTAAACCCAAACGCAGCACTCTTGGGCCAAAAGTGAGAGAGATTTTAAAAACATCTATGGAATAAAAGACTCAGATGCATCCCTCATGCCCATGCATTCTTCAAGGGTCAACTGTATCTACCAAAGTTGAACATATACCCTATAACCCTTTGGTTCCAC
Source organism: Mesoplodon mirus (assembly GCF_964341445.2). Classification (NCBI taxonomy): domain Eukaryota; kingdom Metazoa; phylum Chordata; class Mammalia; order Artiodactyla; family Ziphiidae; genus Mesoplodon; species Mesoplodon mirus. The sequence goes on along the minus strand of NW_028295698.1, from coordinate 872,102 downwards.
CCATAGAAATATCCCTCAAACAAGTGCACAAGGCACATTCTAGATTGCTCACATCACCACTAACTGTGATAGCCAAGAATGGGGAAGTACCCAATACCCACCAATAATGGGATTAATAAATAGATTTTGATATGTTTACACACTGCAATAATATCCACCAATGAAAATGAATCAACGGTATCCACTCCCATCAATATGGATAAATGTCATGGATATACTGTGGAGCAAATGAAGCCAACACAAAATAGCACCTATTACATGACTCCATTTATATCAAGTACAAAATAGGCTAAGTGAATCTACACCATTACAAATTAGTGGCTACCATATGGAAAGGAAGGTTACTAGAAAGAGCCAAAAAGGGATGCTTCTAGGGTTTGGGGTTTGTCCTGGTCCTCCAAGAACTAGACGGCAAAGTGCTGAGAAAGACTTTAATGAACAAATATTTCATTGGGGGAAACATCGGAGAGAAAATGGCAGGGAGCTCTGGAAGGCTGGCAGAACTATCAGCGCATAGTGCAAGTCTGACCCTGAGTGAAGATTTGGAAGAAAGATTTGGTAAATCATCCGAGACTGCCTTGTCATCTACGTAAAATCCTTCAAGGCTGTCAGAGTCCTTGAAAAAAGGTCACTGGACAGAGGAATCCTGGTCTCCAAGAAATGGCCTGCCTTAGGATCCCTGCTGTGCTGACCAGGAGCAATCAGGGGCAAGGCCGGCCTCCAGGCAAACGTGGTGATGGATTTAAGAGCAGCAGCTGGGACCTTTGGCCAGTTATGCTCCCTGTGGTCATAACTGTGAAACAGGAGACTCTCAACGTGGATGCTTCCTTGTGATAAGATCTGGTTGTTTATTTCTGTCAGAAATAATCCTGAAGCAACGTTGCGTCCTTCTCAGTATATCATACCCCAGAGATCTAAAACGTTCGTTTGTTCTGTTATTGATAATGTTCACCTCTTGGCTAAGGTAGTGTTCACCAAATTTATACCTACTGTATTTCTTGTTGTGATCAATACTTCGTGGAGAGATATTTGGGGTTTTGTAGCATCCTGCTCCTTGTAAACTTTCAACCAGTAGTTTTATAATTCATTGATTACTCTTGCCAGAACCTATCATTACTATGATGGTTGTAAATAATGATTTTTACATTATGTCATTCCTTCTATATGTTTATGGTTTGGCATTCTATTATGAGAGCCCTTCCTTCCCTCCCTTCCTCTTTTTTTATTCATATTCTGTATGATAATTATTTATTTTAGGGTCAAATTGCTCAGATTTACCCACTGTGAGTCTCTTCAAGCTGGATCTTTTTACACGTCCCACCACTCTTTCCTACTTTCTGGCACAGTAAATTTTCTCCAGGATCATTCTACACTTTCCTTGCTCCAGCCCTGAAATAGAAACGTGGATATACATGCTTATATACATCACATACACATGTGTGTGTTTGTATATCCTCGCACTTCCATATCTACTTCTGTAAATACCTAGCACGTGCACTCACTCCCTCTCTCTCTCTACAGATGGGTGGACGGATGGATGGATGGGTAGACAGATCTGTATAAATAACTTATGGTCAGACTTCCATATCCGTGGTTCCTCTGTATCTGTAATTCTGCAACCATGGGTTCAACCAACCACAGATCATGTAGTACTGTAGTAATTACTATTAAAAAAAAAACCCTGCATATAAGTGGACCTGCCCAGTTCAAACCCATATTGTTCAAGGGTCAACTGTAACTTGCTAAATAAAGCCCTTTAACCAACTATATTAAAAATACCACCATTGGTCTGCGTATGGAATGCCATCCAAACCTGCTTTGTCCTTACTGGTTCCACATCCAGAGGGTCCTCTGCTATTATGCTCAGTTCTCTCCTCATGTGCATCTTTTCAACAAGAGAAACTTTTTTTTTTTAAACCTCCACAATGTAGGTATATCCACTTTTGTTTCTAGCTCCAGGATTTTCCCTCTCCCTATTATGGATCTGTAGTTAAAGCACAGCATAAATAATAAAGCTTCAACTGTTGAAACTCATGAATTTTTCTGTGTATGCAAAATAATCTGAGAACTGTTTTGTTTTTGAAATTGGCTTCCAGAGTTCATACCATAATTTTGATCTTATATGCCTTATGACAATATAGAACAATCATATGAGGTCTTAACTGCAAGGGATAATTATTTAATACTTTTTCAAATTCTATTAAAATAATTTCCTGCTTTGGCAATACCCACTATTCAATGAAAAAAATACAACATGAAGTTATAAAATGGAAAAATATCACAAAATGCTCCTTGCCTAGGAAAACCACTCTGGAAGAGTATCCCTTTACACATGATCTTATGCATGTACACATACATGTGTGCACATGCACACATACACAAACACTAACAAAGATTTATGGTTGATTATACTATGAAGGCTACAATCTGTGACCTCTCAAAGCCCATATTGTGTATCTCCTGCGATTATGATATGTCATAAATTTTTAAAATAAATTTTTTATTTAATTTATTTATTTTGGGCTGCATTGGGTCTTCGTTGCTGCGTGCGGGCTTTCTCTAGTTGCAGTGAGTGTGGGCTACTCTTCGTTGCGGTGCGTGGGCTTCTCATTGCAGTGGCTTCTCTTGTTGCGGAGCACAGGCTCTAAGCACGTAGGCTTCAGTTGTTGTGGCACACAGCCTCAGTAGTTGTGGCACACGGGCTTAGTTGCTCCACAGCATGTGGGATCTTCCTGGACCAGGGCTCGAACCCGTGTCCCCTGCATTGGCAGGCGAATTCTTAGCCACTGTACCACCAGGGAAGTCCCTGTCATCATTTCACCGGCTTCAGATTAATATAGGAATCTATCAAAACTCAAATTCTTACAGCTGTACACTAATTTCCATTAAAAAATTTAGTGACATCATTGATGTGGTGTTCATCTTTTTGGTATTTTAATCTCACAATCAATAACTTCCAATTATATGATTTCTAAATCAAAGAGATCTAATATAATCTGATATATATACTCCTTTCCTGAAACCATGCTTTACTGCAACCAATAGGGAAAAGCACATAAATGTCAGTCTTGTCTCAATAATACACTGGATAATTTTATCAGATTCCTACAAGTTTTCTGGGTATTTGCCTCATGGATGTGGGGGAAGAATATGGCATAGCCCCTACCTGAGAACTTTAGAAGAAATGCTACAATAATTAGAAGGCAAACATTCCAAAGTCTGGATGAAAATGCAGAGAATTAGAAATCAGTAAGTTCAAGGTCAACTAAAAATTTTTTTTTCTAGGGACAAACAATTTTTGTGACACTTTCAAAGTGTTACAGTAAACCCTGCCTTAATATTGACAGACAAAATATCAATTGTATACTATGCAGTTACTGTTGTTGCAAAGTTAATCATGTTTTTTCACTCTGTACCATCAGAAAAAAAAAATCACAAGGTAGTTCAATTTCTACTGAACACAGTCCTTGGAAAACTAGACGGCGTCTCAAATAACCACCCAACTTGAGAACAGAGGCTGCGGGAGGCAAGGAGCCAGTTGCGATAGGCTAATAGCATATTAATATTGAAGATTGGGGGGCTTCCCTTCCCTGGTGGCGTAGTGGTTAAGAATCTGCCTGCCAATGCAGGGGACACGGGTTTGAGCCCTGGTCCAGGAAGATCCCACATGCTGCACAGCAGCTCAGCCGCGTGCCACAACTACTGAAGCCTGCACACCTAGAGCCCGTGCTCCACAAAGAGAAGCCACTGCAATGAGAAGCCCACACACTGCAATGAAAAGTAGCCCCCACTCACTGCAACTAGAGAAAGCCTGCGTGCAGCAATAAAGACCCAAGGCAGCCAAAAATAAATTAAAAAAATATATATTGCAGATTGGTTTTCTGCAGTGGTTTTCAGTATTTCAACAAAAGTTCATGTCCTGAATTAATTTTATTTTGCAGGTTTCCCCATCTGGATACAACTTTCATATATTATACATTTCCCCCTTTTGGTTTATTTAAAACACAAGTACTGAGCACACCTAAAAGCACTAGTCAATGATAAGGTTGTGTACATTCAGCAGCCAAGTCCCTGCCCTCATGGAGCGCACATTCTCACGGACATCAATTTTGACTAGCTCATCCTTACACTTTTGTTAAAGCCCAGACCAAACTCTTTTCCTTTCTAAGTGCTATCTCCTAAGTGACATCTGATAAATGTCAAAGTTCTGAATGCAGCCCTTACTGCACCACTCAGAAGGGATCTCTGCTGTGTGCTCTGCTGAACACTAGGATCTGTTTAGCTACTGCTTCAACACCAACTAAGTTAAAATACTTTCTCTCCTATGAGACCTGACGCTTGCAAGAATTCACGTTGCACGTGAGTTTTTTGAAAACAACATTTTGTAGAACTTCTATCCTCTGACAGTTCCTTGATGTTCTTACCACTCTCGCTGCTTTCATAAAATGTGTCCCCAGTATGCATTTTGTGATGACTTATAAGATTGGAGCGCCAACTGAAGCTCTTACCACAGGTCTCACACTTGTAAGGCTTCTCCCCTGTGTGCACTCTTTGATGAGACTGTAGCTGTGAAGGCCGACTGAAGACCTTACTGCATCTGTCACATCTGTACGGCTTCTCTCCAGTGTGGACGCTTTGATGAAGCTGAAGACTTGAGGCCTGAATGAAGTGCTTCCCACACTCCCCACACTTATATGGTTTCTCTCCTGTGTGGACCCTCTGATGCATGTCGAGGTTCAGGCTCCACTTGAAGCCCTTCCCACACTCCTCACATTTGTATGGCTTTTCTCCAGTGTGGACTTTTTGATGGGCTTGAAGGTGTGAACTCCGACCAAAGCTCTTCCCACACTCTTCACATTTGAATGGTTTTTCTCTGCTGTGGACTCTCTCATGGGCCAGAAGATTTGAGGCCTGCCTGAAGACTTTCCCACACTCCTCACAATTATACGGTTTCTCTCCGGTGTGGATTCTGCAATGAATTTTAAGATCTGCTCTACGACTGAATCCCTTCCCACACTCTTCACATTTGTATGGTTTCTCACCGGTATGGATCAGCTGGTGGATCTGAAGTCGTGAACTCTGATTGAAGCCCTGCCCACACTCCTCACACTTGTAAGGTTTCTCTACACTGTGGGCCTTCTGATGGATTTGAAGATATGAACTCTGACGGAAGCCCTTCCCACATACCTCACATTTATAGGGCTTCTCCCCTGTGTGGACAACCAGATGAACTTGATAATGGGAGTTCCTCCTGAAGCTCTTCCCACACTCCTTACATTTGTATGGTTTCTCTCCTGTATGGACTCTTTGATGTGCCTGAAGGTTTGAACTCAGAGTAAAGCCTTTACCACACACATTATGTATGTATGATTTCTCTCCAGTGTGGACTCCCTGATGGGCCTGAAGACTTGAAGGCCGACTAAAGCCTTTCCCACATTCCTCACATTTGTAGGGTTTTTCTCCTGTGTGGACCCTCTGATGAATGTATAGATTTGAGCTACAAATGAAGCCCTTCCCACACTCCTCACATTTGTACGGTTTCTCTCCCGTATGGACTCTCTGATGGGACTGAAGGTGTGAATTCCGACTGAAGCTCTTATCACATGTGTCACATTTGAATGCTTTCTCCCCAGTGTGGACTCTCTGATGGTCCTGAAGGTGAGAGGCCTGACTGAAGGCCCTCCCACACTCCTCACAATTATAAGGTTTCTCTCCCGTGTGGACTTTACAATGAATAGTTAAGTGCTGACCTACGACTGAAGCCTTTCCCACATTCCCCACATTTGAATGGTTTCTCTACAGTGTGGACTTTCTGAGGAGTCTGCAGCTGGGAGCTCTGACTGAACTCCTTGCCACACTCATCACACTCACTGTGTTCTCCTCCCACGTGAACTCTCTGATGAATATGAAGAACCGAGCTGTAACGGAAGCCTTTTCCACACTCACTGCACGTATGAGACTTCTCTTTTGAGTGTAATTGCTGGTGAAGATCAAAGGTGGAGAGATCGGTGAAGGTTTCTTTACATTCATTACACTGGTAAGGTTTTTGTCCCGTGTGAATCATAGTATTCTGATCCAGTGTTGAAACCCTCATGCTATCTTTTCTATAATCACTGTAGCCGTAAGGTTTTTGACCCTTGTGTACTCCATGAGCATCAAGGTGATGTGAAATCCAACTGATGGTGTCAACATCCTCTTTACACTGACACAGTTTATTTTTCATGGAAATTTGCTGGTGTCTATTCTGATAATTCTGTGACTCAGCCAATGAAGTTTTCCTCCAAGAATCCTGGGCTCTCAAAGTTGCAAACCTTGGATTTCCAGGACTACTGGGATCACCTGCTTTATCATTTAATATACGGTTCTCATCTTCAGAAATTTGAATAGAGTCCTGCCCCAATCTGGCAGGGGGAATCACCTTGTTTGTGGAACTGACAACTATTTATCATGGAGTCTTGGCATCTGGTTAAGTCATTTGCAATTTGTTGCCAGATTTGCCAGCAGGAAAGCTCTTCACGTGATCCTCTGTCTTGAACGGCCCTCAACTCACTTTGATTGTTTTCTTCTAGAGGGACAGAGAATTCAGAGATGTGGACACGTGAAAGCTTTGTTCAAAGATTCAAGATTTTACACTTAAGACACAGTATGGGACTTTAATGAACCTCAGGATGGTTCAGCTTATCTTTCGCACAACAAATGAAGTTCTCTGGTTTATATACTAACAGAAACCAAGAGATGGTCTGTTAAACTCCCAAATACTTAGCATTAATGAAACCCATTTAAAACCAAATGACTACTCTGACATACTATTTCAATCATCTTTCAAAAATTACATGTCATTCCTACCATAACACAGTATCAATAAAGACAAGCATTTTGCTGTGCTCACAGCTTTAACAGTGCCTAGCAGTTAGTCAGGGCTCAAGAAATGCATGCACAGGTGAACTCAGTTTGATTTCTAGGATTCTCTACAATTCTGAATCCCAGGTTAAGTTTGAACCAAGTCAGAGAAGCGAAACAGCTTTTACAAGTCAGGTATCAGATACAGGAAAAGGACTGGAAAGTACAGTTTGGCTTAAGTTGAAAGGCTGCACCCGAGGCGGCAGCACACCAAGGGGGTTAGTGCTGAGGAGGATATGAAAGGGGCTAAAAACCGGGACTGCCCCGGTGGCACAGTGGTTAATAATCTGCCTGCCAGTGCAGGGGACACAGGTTCGAGCCCTGGTCCGGGAAGATCCCACATGCCGCAGAGCAACTAAGCCCGTGAGCCACAACTACTGAGCCCACGTGCCACAACTACTGAAGCCCGCGTTCCTAGAGACCGTGCTCTGAAACAAGAGAAGCCACTGCACTGAGAAGCCTGCGCACCACAACGAAGAGCTGCTCCCACTCACCACAACGAGAGAAAAGCCCATATGCAGCAACCAAGACCCAATGCAACCAACAATTAATTAATTTTAAAAAAGGGTCGGCCTCCCTGGTGGCGCAGTGGTTGAGAGTCCGCCTGCCGATGCAGGGGATGCGGGTTCGTGCCCCGGTCTGGGAGGATCCCATATGCCGCGGAGCGGCTGGGCCCGTGAGCCATGGCCGCTGAGCCTGCGCGTCCGGAGCCTGTGCTCCGCAACGGGAGAGGCCACAACAGTGAGAGGCCCGCGTACGGGGAAAAAAAAAAAAAAGGGTCTAAGAATCAGTGGGGTTAAAAAAAAGCATGAAGACCTATGCACTGGATCCTTCTCAGGCATTTGTGCTGCCTAATATGTTCCTCCACTCCCCCTGCCAAGCAGGAGTCAAAATGTAGAGGCTAGGGAAGAATGCTGTCTCTTTAAAAACAGCATGGAAAATTTTTGGACACAGATACATTGGTCTTTAACAAGAATGAGTTCCAAAGTGAAGAATGGGCTTTATGAGTGAGCTGGGAATAAATTCCATAGCCTGTGATAAGTATTGAGAAGAAACAGACTAGAAACTATTAAAGAATGATCAAAGCACTCAAGGTGACATTATCTAAAATGCCTTCTACAAGATACATACAAATGCACACACACACACACACAAAATGTTTGTACAGCTAACAAAGATCGATTTCTTATTAGTGAGGTGGGCTTTGGAGGAGGCAAATGGGACACAGCGGGGCAAATCTTTTAAGGGAAAGGCTAACTCACCAGGGGGCTGTTTTCTGAGACCTGTTCTCCCCTGGTATAAGGGATAAGGAAGTAGAAATTTCTTTCCTTCTATGGGAGGGTTACCTAAGAAGTAGACATAAGAATCCTCATTCAAAACAGTATTTCCTCCCCAAATGAATTTGCTCTGCTACTGAGAGCTCAAGGAAAGTCACAGGGAAAGCATTTTACTCAGTTTGGTTATAATTACAGGTTCTGTACATATTTTTTGTGCAAGTTGATGAGGGCCAACTTGTACAGAAAGGCAAACACACACATACACACATCATGGGCACCTGAGAAGTTAGAATTAGGCTAGGAATTCATTTGAAGACAAAAAAACATTTAGCAATATCCCTTATTCACTCGGATTTGTTCACCGCCTACTAGCTATTTTCATGGAAGGCTAATTTCTCTATCCATTAACTCATTCGTTTATTCAAGAAATATTTAAGAGTTCCTGTCATGTACCAAGACTATGCTAAGCACTGAGGCTAGTGAGCAATAAACATATAACAGACCGAATTCCTCCTGCACTCCTGGATTACCCTCCAGTGGAAGAAAGAGAGGTGAGAAACAGGTGAACAAAATGTACATGAGTGAAACGCTTAGAGACAAAACAAGGCAGGGCAGAGAGAGTAAGAAAGAGAGGACTGTATTTTCCATAGGGTGGTCAGAGGACAGCCACCTCCTCATCTTTAAGGCGACTGACTGAAAGAAGTAGAGGCCTAAAAGATTACAGGTGAAAGAGTATTCCAGGCAGAGAGAAGGACCAGGAAAAGGCTCTGTGGCAGAAGCATCCTTTGCAGGTCTGGAAAAGATAGGGTAAGAGGGAGGAGAGGTGGTGTATTCAGGGAGGTGGTGGAGAACGAACAGCAGCCCACAGAAGGCTCTAGAAGCCACTTTAAGTGGTTTTTATTCTAAGTAAAAGAAGCCACAAGAGAATTTTGAAACAAGAACATAACCTGACTTAAAGTTACAAAAGATCACTTTGCCAACTAAAGAACAAACTGTGGGAGGAGAAGGGTGGCAACAGGTGACCAGTACAAAGACTATGCAATAATCCTGGAAAGAGATTTCCAACTGGGACCAGGTGATGGACAGCACAGGGCTGGTGAGAAGCAAAACAGATAGAGAGCTAACCACAGGAACTCACGGCTGCTTTGTTCTCACCTAAATTTCTATCTGGGTTGCTGAATTCATCAACCAAAGCCTCTCTTCTCTTTCTATATGTTTTGTATCTCGTTTGAAGAATGAGAACATGCAAAGTCACAAGTTAACATGAACGGGCTAGAGCGAAAGTTTACTAGAAATTTGAGTTCCAACTGCATATTCAAGGTATTGAAAGCTGTGTTTTTCAAACTTTGTATCACGACCCACTGAAGAAACAGCATTTATTTCACAACCTAGATACACAGGTAGAAAAGTATACATTACTAAAACGAAGCTTGAATGACCTATATCTAACCAATGTCTCTTTTCATGAAATCTGTTCCCACTGGCTCTCACACCACTCATGCCATCGCCCAGAGTTTCTGCTGCAATGTGTTGTACTCTTCCTAAGAAACTCTGATATTTTCTATACTATTTTATTTCATTAAAAAGTCACACGTAGGGCTCAATAAATTGGCTTTATGATCCACTAATGGCAGGGAGGGAAATCTGAAGAAGAATACACAAGGTACAGCAAGATACTGCCGATTTACAGTTCTTTTACAAAATAATTGAAAAGGACCTGAAACACACTGTTTGGAAAGACCAGAGACATCCTCTCGTGTCCCACAGGAATTGCAAAAGTCTGGTCCCCAAACTCAGGGAACCACCTCAAGAGGCCCAAAGCCTTGAAACACCAAGGTCACAAAGACACTCGCAGAGAAAGGCTGTCCTCACCCACTGAGACCAGGTTCCCGAAGTGTTCCACCATCACATCCTGGTACAGCTTCCTCTGGGCCGAGTCCAGCAGCCCCAGCTCCTCCTCTGTGAAGGCCACGGCCACGTCCTTGAAGGTCACCGCCTCCTACGGCAAACAACACCACCTCAATCTTATACCCAGTGGCCAGTGGAAGAGGGGCAGCCCCGAGGAGACGAGGAGGATGGGAAGTTGCTCCGGCTCCTGTGAGGTGTGCAGACTTCCCAGCACCCCCTCCTTCCATCCTGCCAATGCCACACACTGACTTTCCTCAGCCTCACTGGACGTGCAGCTATGAAAGAGAAAGCTTTGTGTGTTTACCTGGGGCTCTCAGACAACTCATAAGTAAACTCCCTAGAATTCTAACCACTGGATCCTGAACTAAAAAGCTTTCACTGTTTAATTATTATTGCCAAGTGCCCCAGAAACAGTTACCAATTTAGTCCTGGCAGTATTTGATGGCACCTGCTTTCTCACTGAGGTGGGAACCAGCTGAGAAGGAGTGTTATATGTGGAAACTAACCAAAAGGCCATGCCAGGTCTCTGAATGAAAACTCTCTCTTTCCCCGTTTCTGTCTTTCGCTTGAATGAAATACTCTGACTCCAGACCCTTGGTTTTCTGGGTGAGTCTGAGTTGGTTCCTCCTTTTTTCACAACCCCGATTCTTTATATTTAAAACAAAGATGAAACCAAGCACCTCTTTATACAATTGTTCTGAGCTGTCTATGCAGTGACAAGTGCTTTAAGTACCACTGGACTTTTTAAACTAAGGTCATGCATTACTCTGATTAGAAAAAAATATAAGATGGAAAAAGAAACAAATCGGTAAATAAAATACACAAAGGGTCTGACTCAAGCATGGGGAAGACTGAATCTAACTCTGGTCGTGAGAAAACTTCTAACAATACCTGATTTTTTCTGCGTGAAGCAGCAGTTTGATCCTGCTGTGCTCTGCCGTATTTGGATATTCTACCAAAAAACATCCAAGGCACCACATGTAAAACATACCTCTTAAATTCTGAATACCTAAACCTACTATGTTAAGGGCAAAAAGGGGCAATATTCTTCAGAACAGATATTTTGAGAAAAAGGTTAAATCAGGAACACTGTCACTGTAGTGCTCCTAAAACAGGAGAAGTCTTTAAACTAAATGTCTGTGCATAAAGAATAGTTTAAAAAATAGGTGCAGGGCTCCCCTGGTGGCGCAGTGGTTGAGAGTCCGCCTGCCGATGCAGGGGACACGGGTTCGTGCCCCGGTCCGGGAAGATCCCACATGCCGCGGAGCAGCTGGGCCCGTGAGCCATGGCCGCTGAGCCTGCGCGTCCGGAGCCTGTGCCCCGCAACAGGAGAGGCCACAACAGTGAGAGGCCCGCATACCAGAAAAAAAAAAATAGGTGCATAAGTTTGCAGGAACATGATAAAGCAATTAAAAGTGAATGTTAGCTAGTATTAAATGAAAAACACAATTTAAAACTGTATCTATGTTATAAATACAAATACACATCCATGAATACATATGATGAAGAGATTACAGAAATATAAAAGCAGCTAATTTGTAAGCAGGTAAGCAGTAGACTGGAAGATGTCCTTCATTTCCCTTAATTTTTCTTTTACTTGTAAAATAAAAAAAATGATGAAATAAAACAAAAATTAAAACCGAAACCAATTAAATTTAACAGGAATTTTAAAAAAAGCACACATGGCACACTCAGGTCCTCATATGCTTAGACTCTCCTTGAAAGAGAAAACCCATATGGAACTATACCCAATATTTCGTAATAACCTATAAGGGAAAAGAATCTGAAAATATATGTATATATATGTATAACTGAATCACTTTGCTGTACACCTGAAATTAATACATTGTAAATCAACTATACTCCAATCAAACAAAAAAAAAGAAAAAGAAAAAAAAGAGGAAAACCTGTGTCCAACCTGAGTACAAAAATGGCGTTTTTAACAGCAAGAAAGGCAAGCTCTACTCACCTGGAATGTGCTCATGTTCTCTCTCCTTCTGGGGCAGTGCAGAGTCCAAGCAACACAGACAGGGAAAGAAGAAGTCAAACTGGAAACTGGTTTAAAGAAAAAGAAGTCACTAACCCACGTGGTGCTAATTGTGAATTACCAAGGCTCCCAGTCCTCGGGGTGGCTACAGCTGATTATGCTTGATGAGCAGAGCCCCACGCAGATACCAGATGCCCCCGTGAACCCCCTCAGTGGCTGTGTGAGGAATGACCTGCCCAGCCATACACAGTGGCCCCCTCACAGTGTGCCTGCAGCTTCCACAGGGGTCATTCTTATTCTGGGTATGGGGTAAACAGAGACCATGTAAGTCAGAGTAGGTTTTGGAGTCAATATGCATGGGCTCTGATCAGGCTACGCCATTCACTAGCAGTGTCACCCTGGGCAAATTATTCACATCTCTTCGCCTCTGTTCTGTCTTCTGCCAGTAGGGGAGAACACGGGCATCCACCTCGTGAGATCGTCATAAGGTAGGAAGCTCTGAGAACACCACTGTCAGGGTTTCTTATTTCTTGGCAACTGTGGAAAAGCAGATGATATTTTAGTTAGAAATTATCCTTAGAGATGTGATTTCTACCAACAGAAGACTGTCAGACATGTGGAGGTCGTACGTTGTTGCCCTGTTATGTGAGAGTCTTTATAGACTTCTGAAAATCTCTGCTTGTCTTCCTAAAGATTTTGTGACTGCAACAATAATATTTAAATTGACATGGACAACTTTTTACAAAAGGTATAAAAATACGTTAAGTTTCTTTTTAAACAGGAAGTACCCTTTTGACAATTATGCACAGAGGTAAAGAGAACTAATAAAAGCCAGGATTCTGCAACAACAATAAAAAATAGTTTGACAGTCCATACCTAATTCAAATGAAAAAAAGACAGGAATCTGAATTGTAATTATATCATTATAAATATAGGAACGTTTAAGAAATAAATGGGAGACTTCCCTGGTGGTGCAGTGGATAAGACGCCACATTCCCAATGCAGGGGGCCCGGGTTCGATCTAGTACAAAAGATGGCAATGATTCCACTCCCCAAAGCTTGGGAGAGAGATATCTTCACAACTTCTAATGACCTCCATTTTGACTCTACACTTGCTAGCTGTCTTCTGCTCAATTCAGGATTCTGAAAGGGGCCCTGACAGTTGACAATAATTAGTGGGGGAATAAAATCATTGGACTAAGTAGGCCTTTGGTGAAGCCAGCTCAGTTTTATCTGTGACATCCAGCAGGGTCAATTTCCTCGGCCTCAGTTTCCAGAAAAGACCCTCTCTTGAGCTTCTCGAATTTTCACGTGCATGTGAATTACTGCGGGATCTTGTTGGAATGCAGCCTCCTGGACCCCCTACGCAGAAATTATAAATCAGAACGTCTCGAATGGGGCTCAAGGCTGGGCATTTCTATCCAAGTGATGCCAATGCCGCTGGTTTGTGGAACACAATTTGAGTAGCACTGCAGTGTAACATCAGTCCCACAAAAAACAGCCTCCACTACACAGAAACATACACAAAGAGTAACCAGACAAAAAGGCACTAAAACATTAACAACTGTTATCTTTACATCCTAAAGTTACAGATAATTAAAATTGTTCTTTATGTATATATCTGCATTTTTCCATAATGATTATGCTACTTCTATGATATACATATTATTTGAAATAAAATAAATGACCCAGTTGAGAAAACTATCTTAAACACTCATAAAATAGCCTAAACCTTGCTCTCAAGGTCCCCACAATTAAGTCCCAACCTCCTTTCATGATATGATTCTAGCCAGTACCCTATGCTCAAAGAGAATATACCAAAGGGATTAGCAAACTCAGCTGCTGGACTCAAACTGCCTGGGTCCCAACCCCAGCTCTGCCTCCTACCATCTGGGTGAGGATGGGCCAACAGGGTTGTGTTCCCTGCCTTAAAGTAGAGAAAACAGCAGTACCAATTCACAGAGCCACCGCCTGATGGAAATGTGTTCATTTGCATAAAGCTTTTAGAATGGAAATTAGTGACCAAGGCTCAGTTATCATCCTTACCCATGTCTCATACGTTCTACAATTTATAGGAATATCTTAAGTAGAAGAATGCCAAGTCCTACTCACGTGGGGCTCTGCTGCCTCTTCCTCCGTGCAGTGCTTTTTGAGAAGCCAGGGCTGGGGAAGGAAAGGAGACTGTGAAATACCAGAGCTGTGTTTCCATCCCCACTAATTCATACCGCACCCCCTTCCGCCCCCGTACCAGCTAGAAGTCCTCTCCTTCCAAAACAGGCCAGGAGTCCAGGACAATTCAGCTTCCTGGGCTCACAGAATCCCGCTGCGAAATGGGTGCCTCCCGAATTAGCGTAGTATTAATACCAACAATGTATCAGGCAGTTGTAGACCTTTTACTTGTGCTATCTCGTTTCTCCTCACAACACTATATTAACAAGGCATTCCTTTTTCCCCCCTTTTACCGAACAGCAACGGAGGCACAGAGGAGTTAAGCAACTCACCCAGTGTGACGCCGTATGAAGCGGTAGGGCTAGCTCATAGGTGGGGGACGGGGTCAGGTTAGGGGTGAAGAAAACCGGGGAGACCCTCAAACCCCAGGAGGCACGACCTGAGCCCACCCCATCCCGGCTACGTTACCAAACGCAAAGGAAGCTCCGCCCGCGGGACGTACATCACCACTCCAGGCCCTCAAACCTCCGCTTTTAGCCGCTCCTCCTCTTTCTCCCCAAATGAAAGGTCTGCAAAGGGGAAGCTTGAATGGGTCGTGAAGAGCGGACCTGAAACACCGTCACCAGGCAGAACATGGCTGCTACGTGTCCTCCTGGGGCGGAAGTGCCTGCGACTAACCCGGAACTCCTGGACCATATTTCCCAGAATTCCGCGGGTAAACCTTTACAGCGAGGCGTTACTGTAGCTGCAGTATATGGGACTACACGAGTTTACGAGCTCTGGACTACATGTCCCAGAATGCAAGGGTGGGTGCGGGGGTGTCTACCGGCACGAGCTCTGGACTACATGTTTTCACTCTGGTTTTCACTTTCCGGAATCCCTGAGAAGGTCTCAGGCCGTCTTGCCGTTCTACTGTGTAGGCCTCAGAAGAGTGTAGATTCTGTTCATTGAAAGGCGTACAAACTCAGTCGAATTTTGGACGTCTTCAAGAGGCTAAGCGACATAAAAGCATTAACAGCCACGAAGGCTTCCTGGTAAACCCCAAAGAGTTTCACCATTGGAATAAGGGGAGAAGGAAACTGGGCTTTCTTTGGCAGGGACTGAAGCCAAACGCCAAAACACCTCATTCCCTGAAATTGTGTAAAGGTGAACGTGTTTTGTTAGCATCTTACAACCCGTGCAGAAGCAAGGGAAAATCCTTTCTAGAGACAGACATCAACATCCTAGGTCTCAAGTTATTTCTGTAATTATAAAATCTGTGACATTGCTATTTGACCAAGTGAACTTTAAGGGGAAGGAAAAAGCATTACTTGACATACGGAGGGACACTTCACAGTCATAAAAGTTTCAAATTCTCAGAAACTAATAACTTCAGCTGATACTTTATAAAGCAAACGTTGACAGAACCATGAAGAGAAACATTCAAATTCATAATTGGATCTGGAGATTGGAACACATACATAGAGGGAAATGTTGAGCCTTAAAAGCATATATTAAAGTAGAAAGGGGGGCTTCCCTGGTGGCGCAGTGGTTGAGAGTCCGCCTGCCGATGCAGGGGACATGGGTTCGTGCCCTGGTCCGGGAAGATCCCACATACCACGGAGCGGCTGGGCCCGTGAGCCATGGCCGCTGAGCCTGGGCGTCCGGAGCCTGTGCTCCGCAACGGGAGAGGCCACAACAGTGAGAGGCCCACGTACAGCAAGGACAACAAAAACAAAACAAAACAAAACAAATAAAGTAGAAAGGAAGTTGAAAATTGATTCAGAAAACATCCATTTCAGGAAATTAATAAATGAATAATAAAACTGAAGAAGGCAGATGGAAAAATATAAGATCAGATGAATGAAATACAAAAATAAAGTAGATCCCACACACACCCACAAAACAGAAATTAAAGAAACAAACAAAACAAACAAAAAAAGATCATCCATAGTATAAACAAAGATTTTTTCAAAAATGTGTTCCAAATTCTTTCAGGAAAATATCCTCCAAGAACTATTCCTGACTTAAGCCAACATAGCACACAGGATTTCTTTCCACTACAAGGAAAGTGAAATCTTGGATATAGCATGATGAAATACGGTAACATGATTAAGTTTTATTTATTCACCTCCTGTTCCCTATGGCACCCTCCACTCCCTTCTCTACCCCGTAAGCTACCATTCTAATTTGTTTGATGTGTTTTCTTTTGGGTGTGTTCTTGTGCAAAATGTGCACTTGTGTATATTTTCAATTCATATAAATAATATTGTGTCATAAAATTCATTCTGGTGTTTATTTCCTTCATTCAGGAGTATATTTTTAAGATTCACCCATCCAGGCTTCCCTGGTGGCACAGTGGTTGAGAGTCTGCCTGCCGATGCAGGGGACGCGGGTTCATGCCCCAGTCTGGGAAAATCCCACATGCCGTGGAGCGGCTGGGCCCGTGAGCCATGGCTGCTGAGCCTGCACGTCCGGAGCCTGTGCTCCGCAGCGGGAGAGGCCACAACAGCGAGAGGCCCACGTACCGCAGAAAAACAAACAAACAAAAAAAACATTCACCCCTCTATCTAATTTGTTTCATAGAGTTCCATTTTCTGCACCCACATTTTACCTGTACTCTTCCAACTGCCATGCCAATGATAATAAAATAAACATCTTCTTACATTTGTTTATAGACGTATCTGAGAATTTCTTTGGAACACATACCCGAGTGAAATTATTTCATAGCAAATATGTATACTTTAATAATATAGCCAGATTGACTTCCTGAACGGCTACACCAGTCCAGATTACCAAAGAGTTGCACGTCAGGTTTTTGTGCAACCACTTACCTTCATTTGGACGACTCATCACCGTTTTGCTAGTGTATTAAATGTATAGTAGTATCTTGTTTTAGTTAAATTTCTCTGATTTCTAATAAGTTTGATCTTTTTTTCAAATGCTTGGTAGCTTCATCTATAAGTGTCTACTTAAAACTTTTGCCCCATTTTCTAATGTGGATGCTATCTTTTTCTTCCTCATTTCTATTACATATTCTGATTATTAATACCTTTTCAGTTTTACCAATTACAAGTATCCTTTCCTAATTGGGCACGTGTTTCTAAAATTTTTCTCTTGTGTTCTTCATGGAATAGAAATCTTTAATTATAAGATAATAAACCAATAATTTCTTAACATCTGTGCTTCTGAAACTCCTCAGGTGAAAAAATATATTTCTACCTTTTAAAAATTAACTTTCTAGACTTATCTTTCACATGTAGGTCCTTTAAATATTTTGGAGTCTATTTATGTACATTTTATTACATGGGATCCACTTTTATTTTTCTCCAAGAGAAATTCTTAAAAATAGTGATATTCATGGCTTGAAGATTCAATATTACAAAGCTATCAGTAATCCTCAAAATGATCTATAGGCTCAATCAAACCCCAATAAAAACATCAGCATTTTTTCCCTTGGAAATTGATGAGATGTTTACAAATATTATGTGGGAAAGCAAAGAGCTACAAGAAGAGCTGGGGGCTTCCCTGGTGGCGCAGTGGTTGAGAATCTGCCTGCTAATGCAGGGGACACGGGTTTGAGCCCTGGTCTGGGAAGATCCCACATGCCACGGAGCAACTAGGCCCGTGAGCCACGTACTGAGCCTGCGCGTCTGGAGCCTGTGCTCCCCAACAAGAGGCCGTGATAGTGAGGCCCACGCACCACGATGAGGAGTGGCCCCCGCTTGCCACAACTAAAGAAAGCCCTCGCACAGAAACGAAGACCCAACACAGCAAAAATAAGTAAATAAACTCCTACCCCCAACATCTAAAAAAACATAAAAATAAAAAATAAAAGAAGAGCTGGGGCAATCTGAAAGAAGAATGAAAAGAAAGATATTAGTCACATTAAACCTTACTATAAATCTACAATATAAGATAGTCTGGTGTTTGCTCAAGGATAGACAAGATAATAGACATCAAAATCCATGTTGAAACAGACATTATAACAATGTGTAAAAAGAAAACACTGCAGGGAGCTCCCTGGTGGTCTAGTGGTAAGGATTTGGCGCTTTCACTGTGGTGACCCTGGTTCAATCCCTGGTCAGGGAACTGAGATCCTGCAAGCCACGCAGCACGGCCAAAAGAAAAAAGAAAGAAAAGAAAACACTGCAGCAGAGAGGGGAAAGAACTCTTGTTAATACAGTTGATCCTTGAACTAGGGTTCAAGGGGGTTAGGGGTGCCAACCCTCTGCTAAGTTGAAAATCCAAGTATAACTTATAGCCAGTCCTCTGTACGTACACGGTTTCTCCATAATCGGCAATTCTGCATCTGAGGATTGAACCAACCTTGGATCGTGTAGTAGTGCAGTATTTACTATTCAAAAAAATCCTCGTATAAGTGCACTTGTGTAGTTTAAACCCATGTTGTCCAAGGGTCAACTATTGGTTCTCAGTCAGCTGGATATCCATATGGGAAAAATATTAATCATTACTGCATAGGATATAAAAATATAAATTCCAGAAGATCTGCAGACTTAAATTTGAAAAGTAAACAATGATGCTTTAGGAAAGAAACGTAAGATAACAGCCTTTTTGCCTTGGAGTAGGAAGAATTTCTTAAGACCAAAAAAATCACCAACTGTGAAAGAAAAAATTGAAAAATTGGACTATTTCAAAGTTAAGAAACACCGTAAACCCAAACGCAGCACTCTTGGGCCAAAAGTGAGAGAGATTTTAAAAACATCTATGGAATAAAAGACTCAGATGCATCCCTCATGCCCATGCATTCTTCAAGGGTCAACTGTATCTACCAAAGTTGAACATATACCCTATAACCCTTTGGTTCCACCCATAGAAATATCCCTCAAACAAGTGCACAAGGCACATTCTAGATTGCTCACATCACCACTAACTGTGATAGCCAAGAATGGGGAAGTACCTAATACCCACCAATAATGGGATTAATAAATAGATTTTGATATGTTTACACACTGCAATAATATCCACCAATGAAAATGAATCAACGGTATCCACTCCCATCAATATGGATAAATGTCATGGATATACTGTGGAGCAAATGAAGCCAACACAAAATAGCACCTATTACATGACTCCATTTATATCAAGTACAAAATAGGCTAAGTGAATCTACACCATTACAAATTAGTGGCTACCATATGGAAAGGAAGGTTACTAGAAAGAGCCAAAAAGGGATGCTTCTAGGGTTTGGGGTTTGTCCTGGTCCTCCAAGAACTAGACGGCAAAGTGCTGAGAAAGACTTTAATGAACAAATATTTCATTGGGGGAAATATCGGAGAGAAAATGGCAGGGAGCTCTGGAAGGCTGGCAGAACTATCAGCGCATAGTGCAAGTCTGACCCTGAGTGAAGATTTGGAAGAAAGATTTGGTAAATCATCCGAGACTGCCTTGTCATCTACGTAAAATCCTTCAAGGCTGTCAGAGTCCTTGAAAAAAGGTCACTGGACAGAGGAATCCTGGTCTCCAAGAAATGGCCTGCCTTAGGATCCCTGCTGTGCTGACCAGGAGCAATCAGGGGCAAGGCCGGCCTCCAGGCAAACGTGGTGATGGATTTAAGAGCAGCAGCTGGGACCTTTGGCCAGTTATGCTCCCTGTGGTCATAACTGTGAAACAGGAGACTCTCAACGTGGATGCTTCCTTGTGATAAGATCTGGTTGTTTATTTCTGTCAGAAATAATCCTGAAGCAACGTTGCGTCCTTCTCAGTATATCATACCCCAGAGATCTAAAACGTTCGTTTGTTCTGTTATTGATAATGTTCACCTCTTGGCTAAGGTAGTGTTCACCAAATTTATACCTACTGTATTTCTTGTTGTGATCAATACTTCGTGGAGAGATATTTGGGGTTTTGTAGCATCCTGCTCCTTGTAAACTTTCAACCAGTAGTTTTATAATTCATTGATTACTCTTGCCAGAACCTATCATTACTATGATGGTTGTAAATAATGATTTTTACATTACGTCATTCCTTCTATATGTTTATGGTTTGGCATTCTATTATGAGAGCCCTTCCTTCCCTCCCTTCCTCTTTTTTTATTCATATTCTGTATGATAATTATTTATTTTAGGGTCAAATTGCTCAGATTTACCCACTGTGAGTCTCTTCAAGCTGGATCTTTTTACACGTCCCACCACTCTTTCCTACTTTCTGGCACAGTAAATTTTCTCCAGGATCATTCTACACTTTCCTTGCTCCAGCCCTGAAATAGAAACGTGGATATACATGCTTATATACATCACATACACATGTGTGTGTTTGTATATCCTCGCACTTCCATATCTACTTCTGTAAATACCTAGCACGTGCACTCACTCCCTCTCTCTCTCTACAGATGGGTGGACGGATGGATGGATGGGTAGACAGATCTGTATAAATAACTTATGGTCAGACTTCCATATCCGTGCTTCCTCTGTATCTGCAATTCTGCAACCATGGGTTCAACCAACCACAGATCATGTAGTACTGTAGTAATTACTATTAAAAAAAAAACCCTGCATATAAGTGGACCTGCCCAGTTCAAACCCATATTGTTCAAGGGTCAACTGTAACTTGCTAAATAAAGCCCTTTAACCAACTATATTAAAAATACCACCATTGGTCTGCGTATGGAATGCCATCCAAACCTGCTTTGTCCTTACTGGTTCCACATCCAGAGGGTCCTCTGCTATTATGCTCAGTTCTCTCCTCATGTGCATCTTTTCAACAAGAGAAACTTTTTTTTTTTAAACCTCCACAATGTAGGTATATCCACTTTTGTTTCTAGCTCCAGGATTTTCCCTCTCCCTATTATGGATCTGTAGTTAAAGCACAGCATAAATAATAAAGCTTCAACTGTTGAAACTCATGAATTTTTCTGTGTATGCAAAATAATCTGAGAACTGTTTTGTTTTTGAAATTGGCTTCCAGAGTTCATACCATAATTTTGATCTTATATGCCTTATGACAATATAGAACAATCATATGAGGTCTTAACTGCAAGGGATAATTATTTAATACTTTTTCAAATTCTATTAAAATAATTTCCTGCTTTGGCAATACCCACTATTCAATGAAAAAAATATAACATGAAGTTATAAAATGGAAAAATATCACAAAATGCTCCTTGCCTAGGAAAACCACTCTGGAAGAGTATCCCTTTACACATGATCTTATGCATGTACACATACATGTGTGCACATGCACACATACACAAACACTAACAAAGATTTATGGTTGATTATACTATGAAGGCTACAATCTGTGACCTCTCAAAGCCCATATTGTGTATCTCCTGCGATTATGATATGTCATAAATTTTTAAAATAAATTTTTTATTTAATTTATTTATTTTGGGCTGCATTGGGTCTTCGTTGCTGCGTGCGGGCTTTCTCTAGTTGCAGTGAGTGTGGGCTACTCTTCGTTGCGGTGCGCGGGCTTCTCATTGCAGTGGCTTCTCTTGTTGCGGAGCACAGGCTCTAAGCACGTAGGCTTCAGTTGTTGTGGCACACAGCCTCAGTAGTTGTGGCACACGGGCTTAGTTGCTCCACAGCATGTGGGATCTTCCTGGACCAGGGCTCGAACCCGTGTCCCCTGCATTGGCAGGCGAATTCTTAGCCACTGTACCACCAGGGAAGTCCCTGTCATCATTTCACCGGCTTCAGATTAATATAGGAATCTATCAAAACTCAAATTCTTACAGCTGTACACTAATTTCCATTAAAAAATTTAGTGACATCATTGATGTGGTGTTCATCTTTTTGGTATTTTAATCTCACAATCAATAACTTCCAATTATATGATTTCTAAATCAAAGAGATCTAATATATTCTGATATATATACTCCTTTCCTGAAACCATGCTTTACTGCAACCAATAGGGAAAAGCACATAAATGTCAGTCTTGTCTCAATAATACACTGGATAATTTTATCAGATTCCTACAAGTTTTCTGGGTATTTGCCTCATGGATGTGGGGGAAGAATATGGCATAGCCCCTACCTGAGAACTTTAGAAGAAATGCTACAATAATTAGAAGGCAAACATTCCAAAGTCTGGATGAAAATGCAGAGAATTAGAAATCAGTAAGTTCAAGGTCAACTAAAAATTTTTTTTTCTAGGGACAAACAATTTTTGTGACACTTTCAAAGTGTTACAGTAAACCCTGCCTTAATATTGACAGACAAAATATCAATTGTATACTATGCAGTTACTGTTGTTGCAAAGTTAATCATGTTTTTTCACTCTGTACCATCAGAAAAAAAAAATCACAAGGTAGTTCAATTTCTACTGAACACAGTCCTTGGAAAACTAGACGGCGTCTCAAATAACCACCCAACTTGAGAACAGAGGCTGCGGGAGGCAAGGAGCCAGTTGCGATAGGCTAATAGCATATTAATATTGAAGATTGGGGGGCTTCCCTTCCCTGGTGGCGTAGTGGTTAAGAATCTGCCTGCCAATGCAGGGGACACGGGTTTGAGCCCTGGTCCAGGAAGATCCCACATGCTGCACAGCAGCTCAGCCGCGTGCCACAACTACTGAAGCCTGCACACCTAGAGCCCGTGCTCCACAAAGAGAAGCCACTGCAATGAGAAGCCCACACACTGCAATGAAAAGTAGCCCCCACTCACTGCAACTAGAGAAAGCCTGCGTGCAGCAATAAAGACCCAAGGCAGCCAAAAATAAATTAAAAAAATATATATTGCAGATTGGTTTTCTGCAGTGGTTTTCAGTATTTCAACAAAAGTTCATGTCCTGAATTAATTTTATTTTGCAGGTTTCCCCATCTGGATACAACTTTCATATATTATACATTTCCCCCTTTTGGTTTATTTAAAACACAAGTACTGAGCACACCTAAAAGCACTAGTCAATGATAAGGTTGTGTACATTCAGCAGCCAAGTCCCTGCCCTCATGGAGCGCACATTCTCACGGACATCAATTTTGACTAGCTCATCCTTACACTTTTGTTAAAGCCCAGACCAAACTCTTTTCCTTTCTAAGTGCTATCTCCTAAGTGACATCTGATAAATGTCAAAGTTCTGAATGCAGCCCTTACTGCACCACTCAGAAGGGATCTCTGCTGTGTGCTCTGCTGAACACTAGGATCTGTTTAGCTACTGCTTCAACACCAACTAAGTTAAAATACTTTCTCTCCTATGAGACCTGACGCTTGCAAGAATTCACGTTGCACGTGAGTTTTTTGAAAACAACATTTTGTAGAACTTCTATCCTCTGACAGTACCTTGATGTTCTTACCACTCTCGCTGCTTTCATAAAATGTGTCCCCAGTATGCATTTTGTGATGACTTATAAGATGGGAGCGCCAACTGAAGCTTTTACCACACGTCTCACACTGGTAAGGTTTCTCCCCTGTATGAACTCGCCTGTGATACTGAAGCTGTGAAGACCGACTAAAGACTTTACCACACACATCACATCTGTACGGCTTCTCTCCAGTGTGGATGCTCTGATGAAGCTGAAGACTTGAGGCCTGACTGAAGTGCTTACCACGCTCCCCACACTTATATGGTTTCTCTCCTGTGGGGACCTTCCGATGCATGTCGAGGTTCAGGCTCCACATGAAGCCCTTCCCAGTGTCTTGGGAAAGTCACTTGGCCACTGTATTTATTTGTACTTATCTACACTTATCTGTCACTTGGGGGTTATAATGGTACCTGGTCCATAGGTACGTTGTACAAAAGATCTGTAAAGTAGTTACAAGAAACTGACACAGAGTAAGCACTCCACAGACATTGGCTATTAGCTATTGGAAATCTTTCTCCATGAAACAGATGACTTTATCAGTGGATGACTCGGTGGGAGACAGTGAATCACAGAATCACAGCATGTTGAAAGTGACCTAGTTCACACTCTAATGTGAAAAGAAGAAAAGTGTGCATGGGTAGAAAATGTCTGACAGTTTACATAACAAATAGTTCATCATGTTAACTTTGAGGATTAGAATAAATCAGGAAAGGAGGAAAGAAAAACTTGAGTGTAATTCAATTTCTCTATCATTTGTGTTTCTACACTGAGACTCTGAATACACTGGAAGTGCAATTTTTTTTAATGTGGAGGGATAAAGGTTTTTAAGTTCTCCTGATACATCCGTATTATTATTTCAGAATTGCTGGCATTTCTTGCCATCTTCGGATCTACACCCATGTGAGTCAGTGGGCCATTCTGGACGGAGGAGATAATAGAGCAGAAGTGAAGTGAGAGGAAAGGAGAGAAAAGATTTTCTCTTTTCTCTTCAAAGAGGAAAGGTCTTTGGAATGGGAACAACTCACAACCAAACTTTGGGGAAAGGATGTGATGGAAAACGAGACAAACATCCTACCCCTGTGATGAGGAGGATTCCCTGGGCTGGATGGAGGGAGGTCACAGGTGGCTGGACAAGGAAACCAACAAGGGAGAAACACACACAAGTGCAGGGCAAACACCCTGAGTCCACTCAGCCTGACTCCATGCAAACATGTGTCCAGCAGCCAGCCCTTCACCTGTGGCTCCCCAGCAAGACAGGTACCTCGGGGGTGCCAACTCTTTCTGAGTCCATTATGCCTGGCCAATCATAAACCGCTGTCTAACGTGTGAGGAATAAACTCTCAATGTGTATGAGGAAATTGGGGAAGGAGATTTAAAGGTTACTTAAACGGAAAAAAAAAGAAGTTCAGGAAGGCAGGATGGTAGAGAGACAAGAAAAAGACCTTAAAAGATAGAAAGGATTTGCCAAAGAAGAGAAAGAAAAAGAAATGATTCCGAATGGGTTAACCTGCATCTAGGAATTTAAGGAAGATTATTGATGGGTGAACACTATGGAATAAAGCGAATAAAATTTATCCGAAATTGCTGAGACTATTGTAAGCAGCATGATTATCAAATTATGAATTGGCTGCAATGGCATTCTAGGGGGGGCACTAGGAAGGGGAAGCAAATGTTCCTGAGATGACAGTAGCAGGGGGAAAGTTGTTTCAGGGGAAGATCAGTCTTGCAGAGGGTGTATCAGAGGAGGGCAAGTGTGAGCATCAAGGAAATACTAAGTGTATATGGTTCCTTCACTGAGTGCACCCAGCCCTGCGTTCAGCCTTGAGAACAAGCAGGACTTCAGGTACTGGAGCTACATTTCAGTCATCAAGACTTGAGAAGACACCCTTAACTCAGGTCTTCTCTTCAAACTCCATCTTTCCTTCTTGACCTACATTTGGCCTCTTCCCTTACCCTCAAGCTGTGGACTGAGGCCACAGAGCAAGATGGGTCAGTAGTGTCCTCCATCCCCTGGCGACTGTGGTTCACATCAGTGGAGCACCAAAGGCAATAACCAAGTAACAGACACAAGAGTGTATGAAGAAGAAGAGATTCTGATAAGGCTTTCTGTGACAGTGTGGGCCAAGTAGGCTCTATATGGCTGGTATCACCTGAATTATGAGCAGCCTTAGGGGAGAAGTTCTCAGAAGGCAGAGCCTGGCTCTCTAGAGGCTCTGTGTCCTCACAGCCCACTCCAAGACCTCAGTTAAAGCTTCGGCCCCCAATATCCCTTCCTCTGCCTACTCAGAGTTTTTGAAGTCTTCTTTCCTCCACATTTCCCTTGAGAGGTGGAGGAGGAAGATGAGCTTCAGACTAGCTCTGACTCCCCTGGGATCCCAGCAGGATGCCTATCATTAACCTCCCACCTTCTAGGAAGCTCCTAAGATCTTCATATTTGGGGGAGATCTCATTTCAGCTGTGCTTCAAATTGCTGGCTGGAGACGGCATGTTGGAAGGTGGCTAAAAGCAAGTAGCAATCCTTCGGGCAGCCTGGCCCGTCTCGACTGTCAGACATCTTCAGGGATATTCTAGGAAACGTTGTTTGTTCTAGAGAAGGGAGGGAAACAATCCAATTGTCCAATAATGCTTGAATGGAAAATAAATGATGCTATACGCGTGTGATGAAATAATATCAAACAGTGAAAAATCAAAGACCTAGATCTATATGGATTCACGTGGATAAATCTTGAAAATATAATATTGATTGAAAGAAAATAAGATAAAGAATGTTAGATTGTGATAACAGGTATGTAAGTATTTAAATATTTAAATTAATTCAACATATTGCTTCTATATATAGAGATGCAAGAAAATAAACTTTATCCAAAGAACACATTATTTACATTTAATATGCTCATTTATCTAGGAGACCCAAAAGAACCCACAGATAAACTAGCAGGAACTAATAAGACGGTTCAACAAGGCACACACATACAAGATCAATAAATTTTAAAAGTCAATCAGGCTCCTCTACACTGGCGATAACAAATTAGAAACTGTAAAAGAAAATAAGAAAAAAAGAAGATCTAAAAAGAGTCACAAGAGCCATATAAATTATTTAGAGCTAAGCATACGTAGAAGGCAATATAACTAACAAACTGAGTACAAACAGTTAAACTCCGCCCAACCCAAGGTTAGGAAAAGACTGTTGTTACTTTATGAGAACAGACCCTCTTCTTAAGGAGCAGATCAGTAAGTGAGAGTGAATCAAAGAAACACAGCATTTGAAAAGTCAGCTAGTCCAAGCCTCTTGATCGCACATACAGAAGCTGAAGCCCAGATAGGTTGAATTACTTGCTAAAGGGCCCAATGTCCTGACTCAAGGACTAGCAATTTTCACTCAGTCGCAAGACACAATCAAATGCAGTACCTTGGAAAGAGATGGGGAAAAAATGAAGAAATCAATTTTATAGTTCCTCATCTTTAAGTACAGAAATAGCCGTGACAAAATTACACGTATTGAGGGAAAATTGAAGTGCAGAGTTTAAAATGTCAATAATCCACAGGGAAACTGGAGACCATTTAAAACATTCATATTAAATCTCTCTAGAAAAGACATTAAAAGATCTCCAATCAAAATGTGAATTTTATAATAGACATGGTATGATACAATTTATAATAGATATGGTAGGAACCTTTCCCTTTCACGGGAAAGCTTCGGCTGGGAAAAAGGAATTGTTCTTGAAAATGGGGCCTGTGCTTCTGCAGACACTGTGCTCAACCTAGGTCCACCGAATGCTCTGATGTCAGCACTGAGGTCACAGAATTCCACTGTGCGCCTGGCAACCTTGCAAACATAACAGCCCTGGTGAGCACTAGACAGTACTGCTGGTTCACTAAGTGGTACAAGTTTATCAGCCATTTAGGAGACTTAACTATTTTTGTTTGTATTGAATCATTTCAACGGATTGCCCAAGAGCCAAGAAGGGCCAACCTGTAGAGAAGAGGAGGAGTTGGACATCTCTTGAAGCATCTTCTAAGGGAGACTTCTAGTTGGTACGATGGAACGGCGACAAAAGAGGAAACATCTGGAAAATGAAGAGTCCCAGGAAACTGCCGAGAACGGAGGAGGTATGTGGGGGGCAACTAGTCTGGGGCACATGGGTTTCTGCCAAATTGAAGCTTCTCTAGGAAGCGGGGGACTGAGAACGTGTCACTTGTGAAGCAGGGAGCGAGAGACCTTGTCTCACTGATGCTGCCGTATCTATCCGGAGGGTCCCTGTGGTGTGAGACGGCACAGAACGGCCAGATGCCCCCTGGGAGATGGGAGATGAGCTCCGCTGGTCTGAGGACTCTCTCCTGGGGCAGCCGAGCCTGGAGCTTTGTCGGACTCATAGCAGGCTGCATCCTGCTTGCACAGACCTAGAGGGGCAGCTTTTCTCAGTCCCCGATCTCTCTTATGCTCTTGGATCTTTCCCTGGGGTCATGAGGTGGGGGATGTGAAGGATGCAAGGATGCTGAGAGAGACCCATGAGTTGCTTGGCCTCTTTTACCAAAGTGGAAAGAGAAGCCCCATGAGTTGAAGGCCCTGTTGAAAAATATCTTGACAAGTGGAATGCACTTTGAAAGAAGATTGTTTGTCTAGGGATGGTGTCATATTGAAAGCAAGGAGGTTTTATTCCTTCAACAGGAAGAATTTCCCAAAGAGATCAAGGGAAGGGAAGGGTTTTCCAGAGACTGAGACCGCGTGAGCGGGGGTGAGAAATGGCCTCAGGGTCCTGCGGGGAGCTCTGAGAGCCACGGGCCACGTGGTGCCTGCCTGCATTAAATGGAGGCGAGTAGCTTGCCCTGGGAGAGGGGTGGTCACCCCAGAGCTCCAGCTAGAGGCCTCTGCCCCAGATTAGAGCCCAGTAGCTCCTACCAGGCCCAGGGCCCTGGAGACTGTAGGATGGGCCCTGGGAATGGAGCTCTAGACAGCAGGCAGATTTCCAGGCAGTGGCTGGGACAGGCTGGGGAAGGCAATGACTGCCCCTGACCATTCAGAATATTTTGCCCTATGTTCCTGTGTGTGTGTGTGTGAGTGTGTGTGTGTGTGTGTGTGTGTGTGTGTGTGTGGTAGTGCAGAGAAGAGCGAGATGAATGGGGGTAGAGTGCTTACCAGATATAAAGTCTGCGTGGTAAAGTTCTTGTCACCCTGCCTGGACCTGGCTGACACTCGGTGTACGTAAGAGTGTATACAGAATTCTTGTTAGGGGTGTTTTATGAGACAGTAACTCATACACCCATGTACACTCTGATGCAGCAAAAATATCACACACCCCACATATAACTTCCTTAGTAAACCACACACAGCACATGGAGGTATATACACGGATCCCTCCTGTACTACGTTCTCATACAACCCACCTGTATCACAATCCTCTCCTCCAACACCAAACGCTGGAGATGAGATATGTATATAGACACACACACTATATATATAGGACACACACACACAGACACTATATATATATATATATATATATATATATATATATATATGTATCTCCACAACTTTCGCACAAACACAGCTAACTTCAGCCATCGCTAAATACCTCTGTAAGAACCAGTCACGTGTCATACACACCACACTTGTAACACATTCTTGAGTAATGCCAGACCCGCTTTGTACAAACCACAGTAAACCACAGTCTCAGTAACCCATGTCAGGATTGCCAGAGAAAATATGGGCTATCCAGTTCAATTTGAATTCCAGATAAACAACAAGTAATTTTTCAGTATCAGTATGTCCCAAATATTGTATGGGCCATACTTACACTAAAACTAAGTGAGAACAAATACTGCATGGGAATACTTACACTAAAAAATTATTCTGGGTTTATCTGAAACTGAAATTTAACTGGGTGCCTTGTATTCTTGTTCGCTAAGTCTGGCAACCCTTATATACTTACCACCAGCTGATGTATTATATATTTATTGTAGTTTTGTTTAGTGTGTGTCTTCCCCTACTAGAATGTGCAGCGTTACCAAAGACTACAACAATGGAAGAGTGCCGGATACACAGGAGTAGCTGCTTACTGAATCTTGGTGAATGAATGAATGAACACGCACCATAAAAACAAGCCACACCATGTAATGAGGAAACGTTACATGTCCCAGAATTCCTGAATTGTGAACAGAAAAAATGCACACAAATGCCACAGACACAGATAGACACGTCTGCACTGTGCTCCCCATGCCAACCCCACACTTACCACTGACTTAACTGATACACATCACTCACTCTTCCCACACACTCACAGTCACCACCGAGGCCTACATTACCAACTAGACAGTGAGAGAATAAGTATTGATTGGAATTAAATCCTGGAGGATCCACTGGGAACCACACTCTCAAATGTGTGTATTCACTGCACCTGACACGTGTCACACACGCAGTAAATATTTGTGGACAGAGGACTGATGAACCCACCCTGAGTCTTTCATTACTCCCTCAGGAATCTCGAAGTCACAAGAGGATCCCCCTCGGCTTGGATCCACTGTGGTGGCCCAAGGCTGCAGCCCAGGGGCAGTGGAGGTCTCCTCTGCCCCTAAATACTTCTTCTGTACTTCTACTCCGCGCAAGCTCAGCTACGCTGGTAAGGGCGCGGGGCTCCTCAGGTGAGGGGCTGCTTGGCTGTGAGGCAGGAGGCACACAGATCCCAGGGAGGCTGAGAGGAAATCCAGGGTCATCAGAGGTGATGAGGGCTCTGTGGAGGAGCCTGGGCAGGATGGCTGAGCTGTTCCGAGGGCGTGGATGCCAGCTGAGACTGGGGGGGCGGTGAGAATACTGGTAGTACCATGGTGGGGAAGTCAAGGAGCACGGGCCGGAAAGGTCTGGGCTTGAGGTGGAGGGAAGAGGGACCAGATTAAGCATCTTCAGAGGAAAATGTAGACTTTGTCTTTGCCTTTGCTTCCAGAGAAGGACAGATTTCTGCATCATACACCTCCAGCCTGAGAGCAGGACCATCCAGCTCAGGTCCACACAGCTCACACATACATCTGCCCTCCAGGCACAGCCCTTCTCACAGCACACATAAACTCCAAGCACCACAGCCCCATTCCACAAGTAATGCACCACCGATATTACCAAAATCACACTCCTTGTCATACACGCATCCAGCCGCATCCCTCACATACCACAGCCCTCACCACCATACTCCACACCCCTTTATACAGACACCGCTCCAGTATCCCCCCCACGCACATGAAAAGCCCACAGATGACACCAGATACACCGCTCCATCCTACGGCCAACAGACACCAAGCTCACGACATAGCTACGTCATGCAAATGTCCCTCTCTCGTCTACCACACCTGCTCCCTCAGCTTCCGGCACGGCCCATGCATGTTATTATGGTTTTAATTTCCTTTTTCAGCAATGCGGGGATTTCGAGACACTGCCTGGCCTACAGCACCCCTAGCCCAGGTTCAGGAAGAAGGGGAGACCGCTCCCCCATCACACTGTGTCTCCTCCTCACTCTCTTCACCCTGTAAGGACTATCTGCACCCAGACAAAGAGGAAAGGGGCATGAAAATATACTACATGCAGGTACAAGTGAACAAGGGTGTCGCTGTCTCCTGGAAGACAAAGAAACCCTTGGAGTTGCCTGAAAAGCAGCTGACGATAGAAGAAGTGACCTTTCCTGAGGATGCGTGCACAGTAGGCACTTGCCCCTCTGATGTGTTCACCGAAAGCCTCCTGTCTGACTGTGAGCCCACTGGGGAGGAGAAAGAGTATGAGGAAAGGGCAGAGCCAGGCAGCCCATCAGGGTCACCTGCCGTCGAGGAGAGACCCAGGGCCAAGACACCGGACTGGATGGTGACCATGGAGACCGGCTTCAGGTGCATGGCCTGCTGCCGGGTCTTCCCCACCTTGGAGATCCTCCAGCAGCACGTGAAGGGCGGCGTCCTGCAGGGCTTCAGCTGCCGTGTCTTTCATCTCAACATGGCCCAGTGGATGGGCAATGTGGAATCCGAGAGCACCCCTGAGGAGGAGGACGAGGAGGAGGAGGAGGAAGAGAAGCAAGAAGAAAAGGAGAATGAGGGAGAGCAGCCCACGGGGGAAGGCCCCAGCCCAAAGAGACCCCGCAGGCAGGGTCTTTTCTCTCCTTTGAGCTCCAAACAGCAACTGAGATTCATGGGACAGAAGATCCTGGAAGACGGTGTGGCCGTCCCTTGGAAGAGGTAAGGCTTGAGGCTGGCAGTCTTCTGAGGCTATGTCACGAGGGCCCAGAGGAGTCTAAGGGAAGGGGCCGCACACATGTGCTCGTTGACCTAATGGCTCTGCAGTTGCATCAAATGGGACACACCCAGCACTAACAAAGGCATTGACCTCTGTTGACGTAAACAAGAAGGTGGAGCCTTTTCCTAGGAGTTTTCTCAGGGTCTGCACGATGGACCTCAACTCTTAGAGGACGTACTGCCAGCAGCTCCTTCTCGGCAGAGAGAGCCAGGAGTGGTCTCAAGAGAGGACAGGGGCCCTTGCAGGACCAGAAATTTGAGGTCTGAGAGCCTTGGGCCTGAGCCGAGTTCTCACCCTGACCACTGTACCTAGCCTTCTGTGACAAAGGGGAATATGAAAGAGAGTCACGTGGAAATGAGGTCCCCCAAGATATGGAAATGTTCCAGAACCTTCGTTGCGTGGTAGTTGATCTGGAGCCAAGCTCACTGTGGTGTGTGTGGCTCTGAGCATTAAGGCAATGCTGGAGGGTAACCCTGACCAGCAGAGCTTGGAGTGCTTCTTGTCTCTTCCTGTCCTACCTCATGTGTTTTATCCCTTCCAGGGAGAAGAAAGGACCCTCGGGAGAGTAGCAGACAGAATGCCGTGGTCTGAAGGAGGATGAAGGGACCGGCACTCAGTCTAACATCATATGACAATAGAAGCGTCCTATGCAATAAAGGGCATTTTCCATACCTTTCCTGGAGCTTTTATTTAATGACATTTTTCTATCTATGCATCTATCTGTCATCTACATCTGTATGTTTCAAGGTTTGTGAACAAGCTTTCACATAAGCACTAGAGACGTCCGCCAGCATTTTCCAGAAGAGGCCTGCAAATTGCTGGGGACTCCTCACAAATAGGGAACGGCCACAACCCCTGCCACACAGACTATGCGCGTGGCCCTCCTGACGTACTCCCACTCTCTCTCTGAATTTCCCAACGTCTGAGATGAGGGTGCTGACTGGAGGCAATGATCACGTGCAGGCTGAATCTTCTCCAGATTCTGATTCTCTTCCTGGGCATATCGTCCTCAAGCACAGTCTCCATATCCCTGGCCACACTGATCTCTCTCCTTCAGTCCTTCCCTCCCTCCCTCTCCTGCCTCCCAGTGCAGAGAATACTATTTTGCATTTGAGACGACATCTATTTTTGGTTCACAGAATTCTCACCTGTTCTACTGTGGCCTCCGTTGTGAACATTCCAAAGCTGAGACTTTTCTGTTTTTCTCCCTCATTTCTGCTGAGTCTTTACCTTCCTAATGCAGTGAACTCACAGTGCCTAGCTGACTGGATGGGGAAAAAAATCCAGGGAGCAAAGAGAAATAATAAAAGAATATATCAGTTAATTTTTCATAGTGTTATCCAACTACATATTTTTAAAATTTTGGAATAATATTAGGAATCTTCTCTTTATAAAAAACTGAATTATCGGGCTTCCCTGGTGGAGCAGTGGTTAAGAATATGCCTGCGAATGCAGGGGTCATGGGTTCGAGCCCTGGCCTGGGAAGATCCCACGTGCCACGGAGTAACTAAGCCCGCGTGCCACAACTACTGAGCCTGCGCTCTAGAGCCCGTGTGCCACATCAACCGAGCCCACGTGCCACAACTACGGAAGCCTGCGTGCCTAGAGACCATGCTCCGCAACAAGAGAAGCCACTGCAATGAGAAACCCGTGCAACACAGCCAAGAGGAGCCCCCGCTCACTGCAACTAGAGAACGCCCGCTAGCAGCAACAAAGACCCAATGCAGCCCCAAATAAATTAATTAATTTTTAAAAATTGAATTAGTTTCAAGGGTACAATGTATAAAAGTACAATAAAAGCCCCCCTTCATTACCCCCCAACCCCACTCTCAAGATGGAATCGATATGCTGTGATACAATTTATAGTCGTAGTACTACTCCTCCTCCCACCACAACCGAAATCCTCTGAGCCAGGTGCAGCAGCTTCCTTTCACAGTGCTAGGACCCGCCACAAGACACATGATAATCCCTTTGGACTTTTCAAGGAGCGGCACCAAGGGAACAGTACCGGGGAAATGCCACTGACAGCTCAGAATATCCATGGCATTTCTAGAGCCTCGGCACTGCTCTCGCTCTGGGAATGAAGGTCCAAAAAGCACATCGGAGAATGTTCATAGTTGTAAACAAGCTCCACCTTTGAAACACAATCTACATAGAACCACATATACAAGCCTGCACGATGGATGAAGCCAAGGTCTCCTCCATGATTTCCCTTCTGACCACCTTATTGTCTCCTCAACCATAAAAGGTGAACTTGAAACTCAGGACCTTGCCTTGTCACCAGAAACATCCAAGCTTGGATCAGTCTTTCTAAGACCAGATACTTGCTCTCTGAACTATTAGAGACTTGTCACATACACACAGGTAGAACAGGATTATTTCTATCTACCTGGGGACTTGGAGTCTTTCACATTGCTCCTGTTAAAACTCTCACAACAGCAAAACTTTACCTACAAAGGGTTCAAGCTATGACACTCCCAACTTCCAAAAACCTCCTCAGCTCTTGTGAGTCACATGCAGCCAATTCCAGGAATTGGAAACATGGTTGTGAGGATGAAACAGACTTTGGGGCTCCCCTTGGCGATGGTCTTCCAGACTTACCAAAAGGCCATTAAGAGGAAGGTTTACCCCACCTCAGGGAAACCCGAGGCAGTACTTGCAGTCAAGGGCTGGCCATGGCTTCTGAGCTACATCAAAAAGAATTTCATACTGTACCTGGATCTGCTGAAGCCATTTCTGACTGTCCGAGAGCCAGCATGTACCGTTCCTCAACTGCCTCCATTGTGGATCATCAGTAGGGCTGTCAGATTTAGGACATAAAAATACAGGATACCCAGTTAACCTTGAACTTCACATGAATAATAAGTCATTATTTTTAGTATAAGTAGATCCTATGAACTATTTGGGGCATACATATCTTCAAAATGTACTCGTTGTTTTTCAAACATTCATATTTAAATAAACAGCCTATATTTTATCTGTCAACGCTACTCAGCAGAAATGATGGAGGCTCATAGAGATACAGGAGACGCCTCAGCGCCTCCTCAGCTTTTATTTCTACGTCCTGGACAGCGAGCACGAACCTTCCACTCCCAGTCAGTGGCTAGAATGGAGGATATTCTCTGTTTTAGAGCTTTTTCTACTTGTCATTGTTATTATCTTCCTTATTTTAAAGAGATGTTTATTTTTTCCCAAACTTAATAGCTCATCCAAAAGTATTTCAAAGTTCATTAGACAAGGGAAAACAACATGGTTCTGAAAAGTGAAGGAAACCGCCTGGTGTTTAGTAAAGAAGTAGTAGGGAGACTGAAAAAGCCAAACTTAATAAGCAGATCTCTCCAAGGGTATTTTCAGAGCTTGATACCCTCCCACACCCTGAAAATATTATTACATCAAGAATGTAGAACTGCTAACCAAATGTAAGGCTCCCATATGATTCTATCAAACTGAGGATGCTTCTTTACTAAGCAGTGAGCACACTTGCTGTCCCAGGGACCTTGGCAGTTGCAACGTAGGGCTCTTCCCTTTGGGATGGAAACAGCAAGTTTTCCTGTGTTCTACACACTGGCCCCAAAAATACTACACTCCCAATACTTGTCAACTTTAAGTATTTTTCTACATATCTCCATTTTTCTGTTACTATTTGGACTACATCCTACACTTGACACTACATAAATTGCATTCAATAAGCTATTTCTAAAAGTTGGTAGGAAACCTTAAATCTATGGCTTGCAGTCCCTGGCTTACTTTCATCCAGGTGCATAAGGGTTTTCAAAAGTA
This sequence comes from Mesoplodon mirus, assembly GCF_964341445.2. Lineage (NCBI taxonomy): Eukaryota > Metazoa > Chordata > Mammalia > Artiodactyla > Ziphiidae > Mesoplodon > Mesoplodon mirus. The sequence continues at coordinate 836,575 of NW_028295698.1, read as the reverse complement.
GTCAGGTTAGTTACCCCCTATCACAGCCCCACGCTTGTGTCACAGATATAAAAATGGAACATGATATTTAAGGTTTTAGTTGCCAAATCATCAAGCCTCCCAGACAGAGGCAATAGAGCAAAATGATTACAGAGGCATGGATTTTGATTTGCTCCAGTGTCTTGGGCAAGTCACTTGGCCTCTGTATTTATTTGTACTTATCTGCACTTATCTGTCACTTGGGGGTCATAATTGTACCTGGTCCATGGGTACGCTGTACAAATGATCTGTAAAGTAGTTACAAGAAACCGACACAGAGTAAGCACTCCACAGACATTGGCTATTAGCTATTGGAAATAGTTCTCCATGAAACAGATGACTTCATCCGTGGATGACTCGGTGGGAGACAGTGAATCACAGAATCACAGCATGTTGAAAGTGACATAGTTCACACTCTTATGTGAAAAGAAGAAAAGTGTGCATGGGTAGAAATGTCTGAAACTTTACACAACAAAGAGTTCATCATGTTAACTTGGACGATTAGAATAAATCAGGAAAGGAGGAAAGAAAAACTTGAGTGTAATTCAATTTCTCTATCAGTTGTGTTTCTACACTGAGACTCTGAATACACTGGATGTGCAAATTTTTTAATGTGGCGGGATAAAGGTTTTCAAGTTTTCCTGATCCATCCGTATTATTATCTCAGAATTGCTGGCATTTCTTGCCATCTTTGGATCTACACCCTTGTGAGTCAGTGGGCCATTCTGGACGGAGGAGATAATAGAGCAGAAGTGAAGTGAGAGAAAAGGAGAGACAAGATTTTCTCTTTTCTCTTCAAAGAGGAAAGGTCTTTGGAATGGGAACAACTCACAACCAAACTTTGGGGAAAGGATGTGATGGAAAATGAGACAAACATCCTACCCCTGTGATGAGAAGGATTCCCTGGGCTGGATGGAGGGAGGTCACAGGTGGCTGGACAAGGAAACCAACTAGGGAGAAACACACACAAGTGCAGAGCAAACACCCCGAGGCCACTCAGCCTGACTCCATGCAAACATGTGTCCAGCAGACAGCCCTTCACCTGTGGCTCCCCAGCAAGACAGGTACCTCGGGGGTGCCAACTCATTCTGAGTCCATTATGCCTGGCCATTCATAAACCGCTGTCTAACGTGTGAGGAATAAACTCTCAATGTGTATGAGGAAATTGGGGAAGGAGATTGAAAGGTTACTTAAACAAAAAAAAAAGAAGTTCAGGAAGGCAAGATGGTAGAGAGACAAGAAAAAGACCTTAAAAGATAGAAAGGATTTGCCAAAGAAGAGAAAGCAAAAGAAATGATTCCGAATGGGTTAACCTGCAGCTAGGAAGTTAAGGAAGATTATTGATGGGTGAAGACTATGGAATAAAGCGAATAAAATTTCTCAGAAGTTGCTGAGAATATGGTAAGCAGCATGATTATCAAATTATGAATTGGCTGCAATGGCATTCTAGGGGGACACTAGGAAGGTGAAGCAAATGTTCCTGAGATGACAGTAGCAGGTGGAAAGTTGTTTCAGGGGAAGATCAGTCTTGCAGAGGGTGTATCAGAGGAGGGCAAGTGTGAGCAAGCAAGGAAATACTAAGTGTATACGATTCCTTCACTGAGTGCACCCAGCCCCGAGGTCAGCCTTGAGAACAAGCAGGACTTCAGGTACTGGAGCTACATTTCAGTCATCAAGACTTGAGAAGACACCCTTAACTCAGGTCTTCTCTTCAAACTCCATCTTTCCTTCTTGACCTTCATTTGGCCTCTTCCCTTACCCTCCAGCTGTGGACTGAGGCCACAGAGCAAGATGGGTCACTAGTGTCCTCCATCCCCTGGCGACTGTGGTTCACATCAGTGGAGTACCAAAGGCAATAACCAAGTAACAGACACAAGAGTGTATGAAGAAGAAGAGATTCTGATAAGGCTTTCTGTGACAGTGTGGGCCAAGTCGGCTCTATATGGCTGGTATCACATGAATTATGAGCAGCCTTAGGGGAGAAGTTCTCAAAAGGCAAAGCCTGGCTCTCGAGAGGCTCTGCGTGCTCACAGCCCTCTCCAAGACCTCAGTTACAGCTTCGGCCCCCAATATCTCTCCCTCTGCCTGCTCACAGTTTTTGAAGTCTTCTTTCCTCCACATTTCTCTTGAGAGGTGGAGGAGGAAGATGAGCTTCAGGCCAGCTCAGACTCCCCTGGGATCCCAGCAGGATGCCTATCATTAACCTCCCACCTTCTAGGAAGCTCCTAAGATCTTCACATTTGAGGCAGTTCTCATTTCAGCTGTGCTTCAAATTGCTGGCTGGAGACGGCCTGTTGGAATGTGGCTAAAAGCAAGTAGCAATCCTTCGGGCAGCCTGGCCCTTCTCGACTGTCAGTCATCTTCAGGGATATTCTAGGAAATGTTGTTTGTTCTAGAGAAGGGAGGGAAACAATCCAATTGTCCAATAATGCTTGAATGGAAAATAAATGATGCTATATGCATGTGATCACATAATATCAAACAGTCAAAAATCAAAGACCTAGATCTATATGGATTCACGTGGATAAATCCTGAAAACATAATATTGATTGAAAGAAAATAAGATAAACAATGTTAGATTGTGATAACAGGTATGTAAGTGTTTAAATATTTAAATCAATTCAACATATTGCTTCTATATATACAGATGCAAGAAAATAAACTTTATCCAAAGAACACATTATTTACATTTAATATGCTCATTTATCTAGGAGACCCAAAAGAACCCACAGATAAACTAGCAGGAACTAATAAGACGGTTCAACAAGGCACACACATACAAGATCAATAAATTTTAAAAGTCAATCAGGCTCCTCTACACTGGCGATAACAAATTAGAAACTATAAAAGAAAATAAGAAAAAAAGAAGATCTAAAAATTGTCACAAGAGCCGTATAAATTATTTAGAGCTAAGCATACGTAGAAGGCAATATAACTAACAAACTGAGTACGAACAGTTAAACTCCGCCCAACCCAAGGTTAGGAAAAGACTGTTGTTACTTTATGAGAACAGACCCTCTTCTTAAGGAGCAGATCAGTAAGTGAGAGTGAATCAAAGAAACACAGCATTTGAAAAGTCAGCTAGTCCAAGCCTCTTGATCGCACATACAGAAGCTGAAGCCCAGATAGGTTGAGTTACTTGCTAAAGGGCCCAATGTCCTGACTCAAGGACTAGCATTTTTCACTCAGTCGCAAGACACAATCAAATGCAGTACCTTGGAAAGAGATGGGGAAAAAATGAAGAAATCAATTATATAGTTCCTCATCTTTAAGTACAGAAATAGCCGTGACAAAATTACACGTATTGAGGGAAAATTGAAGTGCAGAGTTTAAAATGTCAATAATCCACAGGGAAACTGGAGACCATTTAAAACATTCATATTAAATCTCTCTAGAAAAGACATTAAAAGATCTCCAATCAAAATGTGAATTTTATAATAGACATGGTATGATACAATTTATAATAGATATGGTAGGAACCTTTCCCTTTCACGGGAAAGCTTCGGCTGGGAAAAAGGAATTGTTCTTGAAAATGGGGCCTGTGCTATTGCAGACACTGTGCTCAACCTAGGTCCACCGAATGCTCTGATGTCATCACTGAGGTCACAGAATTCCACTGTGAGCCTGGCAACCTTGCAAACATAACAGCCCTGGTGAGCACTAGGCACTACTGCTGGTTCACCAAGTGGTACAAGTTTTTCAGCCATTTAGGAGACTTGACTATTTTTGTTTGTATTGAATCATTTCAACGGATTGCCCAAGAGCCAAGAAGGGCCAACCTGTAGGGAAGAGGAGGAGTTGGACATCTCTTGAGGCATCTTCTAAGGGAGACTTCTAGTTGGTACGATGGAACGGCGACAAAAGAGGAAACATCTGGAAAATGAAGAGTCCCAGGAAACTGCCGAGAACGGAGGAGGTATGTGGGGGGCAACTTGTCTGGGGCACATGGGTTTCTGCCAAACTGAAGCTTCTCTAGGAAGCGGGGGACTGAGAACGTGTCACCTGTGAAGCAGGGAGCGAGAGACCTTGTCTCACTGATGCTGCCGTATCTATCCGGAGGGTCCCTGTGGTGTGAGACGGCACAGAACGGCCAGATGCCCCCTGGGAGATGGGAGGTCAGCTCCGCTGGTCTGAGGACTCTCTCCTGGGGCAGCCGGGCCTGGAGCTTTGTCGGACTCACAGCAGGCTGCATCCTGCTTGCACAGACCTAGAGGTGCAGCTTTTCTCAGTCCCCGATTTCTCTCTTATGCTCTTGGATCTTTCCTAGGGGTCATGAGGTGGGGGATGTGAAGGATGCAAGGATGCTGAGAGAGACCCATGAGTTGCTTGGCCTCTTTTACCAAAGTGGAAAGAGAAGCCCCATGAGTTGAAGGCCCTGTTGAAAAATATCTTGTCAAGTGGAATGCACTTTGAAAGAAGATTGTTTGTCTAGGGATGGTGTCATATTGAAAGCAAGGAGGTTTTATTCCTTCAACAGGAAGAATTTCCCAAAGGAGATCAAGGGAAGGGAAGGGTTTTCCAGAGACTGAGACCGCGTGAGCGGGGGTGAGAAATGGCCTCAGGGTCCTGCGGGGAGCTCTGAGAGCCACGGGCCACGTGGTGCCTGCGTGCATTAAATGTAGGCGAGTAGCTTGCCCTGGGAGAGGGGTGGTCACCCCAGAGCTCCAGCTAGAGGCCTCTGCCCCAGATTAGAGCCCAGTAGCTCCTACCAGGCCCAGGGCCCTGGAGACTGTAGGATGGGCCCTGGGAATGGAGCTCTAGACAGCAGTCAGATTTCCAGGCAGTGGCTGGGACAGGCTGGGGAAGGCAATGACTGCCCCTGACCATTCAGAATATTTTGCCCTATGTTCCTGTGTGTGTGTGTGTGAGTGTGTGTGTGTGTGTGTGTGTGTGTGTGTGTGTGTGGTAGTGCAGAGAAGAGCGAGATGAATGGGGTTAGAGTGCTTACCAGATATAAAGTCTGCGTGGTAAAGTTCTTGTCACCCTGCCTGGACCTGGCTGACACTCGGTGTATGTAAGAGTGTATACAGAATTCTTGTTAGGGGTGTTTTATGAGACAGTAACTCATACACCCATGTACACTCTGATGCAGCAAAAATATCACACACCCCACATATAACTTCCTTAGTAAACCACACACAGCACATGGAGGTATATACACGCATCCCTCCTATACTACGTTCTCATACAAACCACCTGTATCACAATCCTCTCCTCCAACACCAAACGCTGGAGATGAGATATGTATATAGACACACACACTATATATATAGGACACACACACACACACACACACACACACTATATACATGTATCTCTTCAACACTTGCACAAACACAACTAACTTCAGCCATCTCTAAATACCTCTATAAGAACCAGTCACGTGTCATACACACCACACTTATAACACATTCTTGAGTAATGCCAGACCCGCTTTGTACAAACCACAGTAAACCACAGTCTCAGTAACCCATGTCAGGATTGCCAGAGAAAATATGGGCTATCCAGTTCAATTTGAATTCTAGATAAAGAACAAGTAATTTTTCAGTATCCGTATGTCCCAAATATTGTATGGGCTATACTTACACTAAAACTAAGTCAGGCCAAATACTGCATGGGAATACTTACACTAAAAGATTATTCTGGGTTTATCTGAAACTGAAATTTAACTGGGTGCCTTGTATTCTTGTTCGCTAAGTCTGGCAACCCTTATATACTTACCACCAGCTGATGTATTATATATTTATTGTAGTTTTGTTTAGTGTGTGTCTTCCCCTACTAGAATGTGCAGCGTTACCAAGGACTACAACAATGGAAGAGTGCCGGATACACAGGAGTAGCTGCTTACTGAATCTTGGTGAATGAATGAATGAACACACACCATAAATACAAGCCACACCATGTAATGAGGAAACGTTACATGTCCCAGAATTCCTGACTTGTGAACAGAAACCATGCACACAAAGGCCACAGACACAGATAGACACGTCTGCACTGTGCTCCCCATGCCAACCCCACACTTACCACAGACTTAACTGATACACATCACTCACTCTTCCCACACACTCACAGTCACCACCGAGGCCTACATTACCAACTAGACAGTGAGAGAATAAGTATTGATTGGAATTAAATCCTGGAGGATCCACTGGGAACCACACTCTCAGCTGTGTGTATTCACTGCACCTGACACGTGTCACACACTCAGTAAATATTTGTGGACAGAGGACTGATGAACCCACCCTGAGCCTTTCATTCCTCCCTCAGGAATCTCGAAGTCACAAGAGGATCCCCCTCGGCTTGGATCCACTGTGGTGGCCCAAGGCTGCAGCCCAGGGGCAGTGGAGGTCTCCTCTGCCTCTAAATACTTCTTCTGTACTTCTACTCTGCGCAAGCTCAGCTACGCTGGTAAGGGCGTGGGGCTCCTCAGGTGACGGGGTGCTTGGCTGTGAAGCAGGAGGCACACAGATCCCAGGGAGGCTGAGAGGAAATCCAGGGTCATCAGAGGTGATGAGGGCTCTGTGGAGGAGCCTGGGCAGGATGGCTGAGCTGTTCCGAGGGCGTGGATGCCAGCTGAGTCTGGGGGTGTGTGTGTGAATACTGCTACTACCATGGTGGGGAAGTCAAGGAGCAGGGGCCGGAAAGGTCTGGGCTTGAGGTGGAGGGAAGAGGGACCAGATTAAGCATCTTCAGAGGAAAATGTAGGCTTTGTCTTTGCCTTTGCTTCCAGAGAAGGACAGAGTTCTGCATCATACACCTCCAGCCTGAGAGCAGGACCATCCAGCTCAGGTGCACACAGCTCACACATACACGCGCCCTCCAGGCACAGCCCTTCTCAGTGCACATCAACCCCAAGCACGTGCTCCACAGTACTCTCCTGCACCACAACCCCATTCCACAAGGAATGCACCACCGATATTCCCAAACTCACACTCCTCATCGTACACGCATCCAGCCGCATCCCTCACATACTACAGCCCTCACCACCATACTCCACACCCCTGTATACAGACACCGCTCCAGTATACCCCCCCACGCACATGAAAAGCCCACAGATGACACCAGATACACCACTCCGTCCTACGGCCAACGGACACCAAGCTCACGACATTGCTATGTCGTGCCAATGTCCCTCTCTCGTCTACCACACCTGCTCCCTCAGCTTCCGGCATGGCCCATGCATGTTATTATGATTTTAATTTCCTTTTTCAGGAATCCGGAGATTTCATCGAGACACTGCCCAGCCTAGACCACCCCTAGCCCAGGATCAGGAAGAAGGAGAGACCGCTTCCCCATCACACTGTGTCTCCTCCTCACCCTCTTCACCCTGTAAGAACTATCTGCACCCAGACAAAGAGGAAAGGGGCATGAAAATACACTACATGCAGGTACAAGTGAACAAGGGTGTCGCTGTCTCCTGGAAGACAAAGAAACCCTGGGAGTTGCCTGAAAAGCAGCTGAGGATAGAAGAAGTGACCCTTCCTGAGGATGTGTGCGCAGTAGCCACTGACCCCTCTTCTGATGTGTCCACCGAAAGCCTCCTGTCTGACAGTGAGCCCACTGGGGAGGAGAAAGAGTATGAGGAAAGGGCAGAGCCAGGCAGCCCATCAGGGCCACCTGCCGTCGAGGAGAGACCCAGCGCCAAGACAGCGGACTGGATGCTGACCATGGAGACCGGCTTCAGGTGCATGGCCTGCTGCCAGGTCTTCACAACCTTGGAGATCCTCCAGCAGCACGTGAAGGGCGGCGTCCTGCAGGGCTTCAGCTGCCGTGCCTTTCATCTCACCATGGCCCAGCGGATGGGCAATGTGGAATCCGAGAGGACCCCTGAGGAAGAGGACGAGGAGGAGGAGGAGGAGAACGAGGAGGAGGAGGAGGAGGAGGAGGAGGAGGAGGAGGAGGAGGAGGAGAAGGAGGTAGAGAAGCAAGAAGAAAAGGAGAATGAGGGAGAGCAGCCCACGGGGGAAGGCCCCAGCCCAAAGAGACCCCGCAGGCAGGGTCTTTTCTCTCCTTTGAGTTCCAAACAGCAACTGAGATTCATGGGACAGAAGATCCTGGAAGACGGTGTGGCCGTCCCTTGGAAGAGGTAAGGCTTGAGGCTGGCAGTCTTCTGAGCCTATGTCACGAGGGCCCAGAGGAGTGTAAGGGAAGGGGCCGCACACATGTGCTGGTTTACCTAATGGCTCTGCAGTTGCATCAAATGGGACACACCCAGCACTAAGAAAGGCATTGACCTCTGTTGACGTAAACAAGAAGGTGGAGCCTTTTCCTAGGAGTTTTCTCAGGGTCTGCACGATGGACCTCAACTCTTAGAGGACGTACTGCCAGCAGCTCCTTCTCAGCAGAGAGAGCCAGGAGTGGTCTCAAGAGAGGACAGGGGCCCTTGCAGGACCAGAACTTTGAGGTCTGAGAGCCTTGGGCCTGAGCCGAGATCTCACCCGGACCACTGGACCGAGCCTTCTGTGACAAAGGGGAATATGAAAGAGAGTCACGTGGAAATGAGGTCCCCCGAGATATGGAAATGTTCCAGAACCTTCGTTGCGGGGTAGTTGATCTGGAGCCAAGCTCACTGTGGTGTGTGTGGCTCTGAGCATTAAGGCAATGCTGGAGGGTAACCCTGACCAGCAGAGCTTGGAGTGCTTCTTGTCTCTTCCTGTTCTACCTCATTTGTTTTATCCCTTCCAGGGAGAAGAAAGGACCCTCGGGAGAGTAGCAGACAGAATGCCGTGGTCTGAAGGAGGATGAAGGGACCGGCACTCAGTCTAACATCATATGACAATAGAAGCGTCCTATGCAATAAAGGCCATTTTCCAAACCTTTCCTGGAGCTTTTATTTAATGACATTTTTCTATCTATGCATCTATCTGTCATCTACATCTGTATCTTTCAAGGTTTGTGAACAAGCTTTCACATAAGCACTAGAGACGTCCGCCAGCATTTTCCAGAAGAGGCCTGCAAATTGCTGGGGACTCCTCACAAATAGGGAACGGCCACAACCCCTGCCACACAGACTATGCGCGTGGCCCTCCTGACGTACTCCCACTCTCTCTCTGAATTTCCCAACGTCTGAGATGAGGGTGCTGGCTGGAGGCAATGATCACGTGCAGGCTGAATCTTCTCCAGATTCTGATTCTCTTCCTGGGCATATCGTCCTTAAGCACAGTCTCCATGTCCCTGGCCACACTGATCTCTCTCCTTCAGTCCTTCCCTCCCTCCCTCTCCTGCCTCCCAGTGCAGAGAATACTTGTTTGCATTTGAGACGACATTTATTTTTGGTTCACAGAATTCTCACCTGTTCTACTGTGGCCTCCGTTGTGAACATTCCAAAGCTGAGACTTTTCTGTTTTTCTCCCTCATTTCTGCTGAGTCTTTACCTTCCTAATGCAGTGAACTCACAGTGCCTAGCTGACTGGATGGGGAAAAAATCCAGGGAGCAAAGAGAAATAATAAAAGAATATATCAGTTAATTTTTCATAGTGTTATCCAACTACATATTTTTAAAATTTTGGAATAATATTAGGAATCTTCTCTTTATAAAAAACTGAATTATCGGCCTTCCCTGGTGGAGCAGTGGTTAAGAATATGCCTGCGAATGCAGGGGTCATGGGTTCGAGCCCTGGTCTGGGAAGATCCCACGTGCCACGGAGTAACTAAGCCCGCGCGCCACAACTACTGAGCCTGCACTCTAGAGCCCGTGTGCCACATCAACCGAGCCCACGTGCCACAACTACGGAAGCCTGCGTGCCTAGAGACCATGCTCCGCAACAAGAGAAGCCACTGCAATGAGAAGCCCGTGCACCACCGCCAAAAGGAGCCCCCGCTCACTGCAACTAGAGAACGCCCGCTAGCAGCAACAAAGACCCAATGCAGCCCCAAATAAATTAATTAATTTTTAAAAATTGAATTAGTTTCAAGGGTACAATGTATAAAAGTACAATAAAAGCCCCCCTTCATAACACCCCAACCCCACTCTCAAGATGGAATCGATATGCTGTGATACAATTTATAGTCGTAGTACTACTCCTCCTCCCACCACATCCGAAATCCTCTGAGCCAGGTGCAGCAGCTTCCTTTCACAATGCTAGGACCCGCCACAAGACACATGATAATCCCTTTGGACATTTCAAGGAGCGGCACCAAGGGAACAGTACCGGGGAAATGCCACTGACAGCTCAGAATATCCATGGCATTTCTAGAGCCTCGGCACTGCTCTCGCTCTGGGAATGAAGGTCCAAAAAGCACATCGGAGAATGTTCATAGTTGTAAACAAGCTCCACCTTTGAAACACAATCTACATAGAACCACATATACAAGCCTGCATGATGGATGAAGCCAAGGTCTCCTCCATGATTTCCCTTCTGACCACCTTATTGTCTCCTCAACCATAAAAGGTGAACTTGAAACTCAGGACCTTGCCTTGTCACCAGAAACATCCAAGCTTGGATCAGTCTTTCTAAGACCAGATACTTGCTCTCTGAACTATTAGAGACTTGTCACATACACACAGGTAGAACAGGATTATTTCTATCTACCTGGGGACTTGGAGTCTTTCACATTGCTCCTGTTAAAACTCTCACAACAGCAAAACTTTACCTACAAAGGGTTCAAGCTATGACACTCCCAACTTCCACAAACCTCCTCAGCTCTGGTGAGTCACATGCAGCCAATTCCAGGAATTGGAAACATGGTTGTGAGGATGAAACTGACTTTGGGGCTCCCCTTGGATATGGTCTTCCAGACTTACCAAAAGGCCATTAAGAGGAAGGTTTACCCCACCTCAGGGAAACCCGAGGCAGTACTTGCAGTCAAGGGCTGGCCATGGCTTCTGAGCTACATCCAAAAAGAATTTCATACTGTACCTGGATCTGCTGAAGCCATTTCTGACTGTCCGAGAGCCAGCATGTACCGTTCCTCAACTGCCTCCATTGTGGATCATCAGTAGGGCTGTCAGATTTAGGACATAAAAATACAGGATACCCAGTTAAACTTGAACTTCACATGAATAATAAGTCATTATTTTTAGTATAAGTAGATCCTATGAACTATTTGGGGCATACTTATCTTCAAAATGTACTCGTTGTTTTTCAAACATTCATATATAACTAAACAGTCTATATTTTATCTGTCAACCCTACTCAGCAGAAATGATGGAGGCTCATAGAGATCCAGGAGACGCCTCAGCGCCTCCTCAGCTTTTATTTCTACGTCCTGGACAGCGAGCACAAACCTTCCACTCCCAGTCAGTGGCTAGAATGGAGGATATTCTCTGTTGTAGAGCTTTTTCTACTTGTCATTGTTATTATCTTCCTTATTTTAAAGAGATGTTTATTTTTTCCCAATCTTAATAGCTCATCCAAAAGTATTTCAAAGTTCATTAGAGAAGGGAAAAACAATATGGTTCTGAAAAGTGAAGGAAACCGCCTGGTGTTTAGTAAAGAAGTAGTAGGGAGACTGAAAAAGCCAAACTTAATAAGCAGATCTCTCCAAGGGTATTTTCAGAGCTTGATACCCTCCCACACCCTGAAAATATTATTACATCAAGAATGTAGAACTGCTAACCAAATGTAAGGCTCCCATATGATTCTATCAAACTGAGGATGCTTCTTTACTAAGCAGTGAGCACACTTGCTGTCCCAGGGACCTTGGCAGTTGCAACGTAGGGCTCTTCCCTTTGGGATGGAAACAGCAAGTTTTCCTGTGGTCTACACGCTGGCCCCAAAAATACTACACTCCCAATACTTGTCAACTTTAAGTATTTTTCTACATATCTCCATTTTTCTGTTACTATTTGGACTACATCCTAGACTTGACACTACATAAATTGCATTCAAGAAGCTATTTTTAAAAGTTGGTAGGAAACCTTAAATCAATGGCTTGCAGTCCCTGGCTTACTTTCATCCAGGTGCATAAGGGTTTTCAAAAGTAGTCAGGTTAGTTACCCTGTATCACAGCCCCACGCTTGTGTCACAGATATAAAAATGGAACATGATATTTAAGGTTTTAGTTGCCAAATCATCAAGCCTCCCAGACAGAGGCAATAGAGCAAAATGATTACAGAGGCATGGATTTTGATTTGCTCCAGTGTCTTGGGCAAGTCACTTGGCCTCTGTATTTATTTGTACTTATCTGCACTTATCTGTCACTTGGGGGTCATAATTGTACCTGGTCCATGGGTACGCTGTACAAATGATCTGTAAAGTAGTTACAAGAAACCGACACAGAGTAAGCACTCCACAGACATTGGCTATTAGCTATTGGAAATATTTCTCCGTGAAACAGATGACATTATCCGTGGATGACTCGGTGGGAGACAGTGAATCACAGAATCACAGCATGTTGAAAGTGACCTAGTTCACACTCTAATGTGAAAAGAAGAAAAGTGTGCATGGGTAGAAAATGTCTGAAACGTTACACAACAAAGAGTTCATCATGTTAACTTGGAGGATTAGAATAAATCAGGAAAGGAGGAAAGAAAAACTTGAGTGTAATTCAATTTCTCTATCATTTGTGTTTCTACACTGAGACTCTGAATACACTGGAAGTGCAATTTTTTTTAATGCGGCGGGATAAAAGTTTTCAAGTTTTCCTGATCCATCCGTATTATTATCTCAGAATTGTTGGCATTTCTTGCCATCTTTGGATCTACACCCATGTGAGTCAGTGGGCCATTCTGGACGGAGGAGATAATAGAGCAGAAGTGAAGTGAGAGAAAAGGAGAGACAAGATTTTCTCTTTTCTCTTCAAAGAGGAAAGGTCTTTGGAATGGGAACAACTCACAACCAAACTTTGGGGAAAGGATGTGATGGAAAATGAGACAAACATCCTACCCCTGTGATGAGAAGGATTCCCTGGGCTGGATGGAGGGAGGTCACAGGTGGCTGGACAAGGAAACCAACTAGGGAGAAACACACACAAGTGCAGAGCAAACACCCTGAGGCCACTCAGCCTGACTCCATGCAAACATGTGTCCAGCAGACAGCCCTTCACCTGTGGCTCCCCAGCAAGACAGGTACCTCGGGGGTGCCAACTCATTCTGAGTCCATTATGCCTGGCCATTCATAAACCGCTGTCTAACGTGTGAGGAATAAACTCTCAATGTGTATGAGGAAATTGGGGAAGGAGATTGAAAGGTTACTTAAACGGAAAAAAAAGAAGTTCAGGAAGGCAAGATGGTAGAGAGACAAGAAAAAGACCTTAAAAGATAGAAAGGATTTGCCAAAGAAGAGAAAGCAAAAGAAATGATTCCGAATGGGTTAACCTGCAGCTAGGAAGTTAAGGAAGATTATTGATGGGTGAAGACTATGGAATAAAGTGAATAAAATTTCTCAGAAGTTGCTGAGCATATGGTAAGCAGCATGATTATCAAATTATGAATTGGCTGCAATGGCATTCTAGGGGGACACTAGGAAGGGGAAGCAAATGTTCCTGAGATGACAGTAGCAGGTGGAAAGTTGTTTCAGGGGAAGATCAGTCTTGCAGAGGGTGTATCAGAGGAGGGCAAGTGTGAGCAAGCAAGGAAATACTAAGTGTATACGGTTCCTTCACTGAGTGCACCCAGCCCCGTGGTCAGCCTTGAGAACAAGCAGGACTTCAGGTACTGGAGCTACATTTCAGTCATCAAGACTTGAGAAGACACCCTTAACTCAGGTCTTCTCTTCAAACTCCATCTTTCCTTCTTGACCTTCATTTGGCCTCTTCCCTTACCCTTCAGCTGTGGACTGAGGCCACAGAGCAAGATGGGTCACTAGTGTCCTCCATCCCCTGGCGACTGTGGTTCACATCAGTGGAGTACCAAAGGCAATAACCAAGTAACAGACACAAGAGTGTATGAAGAAGAAGAGATTCTGATAAGGCTTTCTGTGACAGTGTGGGCCAAGTCGGCTCTATATGGCTGGTATCACGTGAATTATGAGCAGCCTTAGGGGAGAAGTTCTCAGAAGGCAGAGCCTGGCTCTCGAGAGGCTCTGCGTGCTCACAGCCCACTCCAAGACCTCAGTTACAGCTTCGGCCCCCAATATCTCTCCCTCTGCCTGCTCACAGTTTTTGAAGTCTTCTTTCCTCCACATTTCTCTTGAGAGGTGGAGGAGGAAGATGAGCTTCAGGCCAGCTCAGACTCCCCTGGGATCCCAGCAGGATGCCTATCATTAACCTCCCACCTTCTAGGAAGCTCCTAAGATCTTCACATTTGGGGCAGTTCTCATTTCAGCTGTGCTTCAATTTGCTGGCTGGAGACGGACTGTTGGAAGGTGGCTAAAAGCAAGTAGCAATCCTTCGGGCAGCCTGGCCCTTCTCGACTGTCAGTCATCTTCAGGGATATTCTGGGAAATGTTGTTTGTTCTAGAGAAGGGAGGGAAACAATCCAATTGTCCACTAATGCTTGAATGGAAAATAAATGATGCTATATGCATGTGATCACATAATATCAAACAGTCAAAAATCAAAGACCTAGATCTATATGGATTCACGTGGATAAATCTTGAAAACATAATATTGATTGAAAGAAAATAAGATAAACAATGTTAGATTGTGATAACAGGTATGTAAGTGTTTAAATATTTAAATCAATTCAACATATTGCTTCTATATATACAGATGCAAGAAAATAAACTTTATCCAAAGAACACATTATTTACATTTAATATGCTCATTTATCTAGGAGACCCAAAAGAACCCACAGATAAACTAGCAGGAACTAATAAGACGGTTCAACAAGGCACACACATACAAGATCAATAAATTTTAAAAGTCAATCAGGCTCCTCTACGCTGGCGATAACAAATTAGAAACTATAAAAGAAAATAAGAAAAAAAGAAGATCTAAAAATTGTCACAAGAGCCGTATAAATTATTTAGAGCTAAGCATACGTAGAAGGCAATATAACTAAGGAACTGAGTACGAACAGTTAAACTCCGCCCAACCCAAGGTTAGGAAAAGACTGTTGTTACTTTATGAGAACAGACCCTCTTCTTAAGGAGCAGATCAGTAAGTGAGAGTGAATCAAAGAAACACAGCATTTGAAAAGTCAGCTAGTCCAAGCCTCTTGATCGCACATACAGAAGCTGAAGCCCAGATAGGTTGAGTTACTTGCTAAAGGGCCCAATGTCCTGACTCAAGGACTAGCATTTTTCACTCAGTCACAAGACACAATCAAATGCAGTACCTTGGAAAGAGATGGGGAAAAAATGAAGAAATCAATTATATAGTTCCTCATCTTTAAGTACAGAAATAGCCGTGACAAAATTACACGTATTGAGGGAAAATTGAAGTGCAGAGTTTAAAATGTCAATAATCCACAGGGAAACTGGAGACCATTTAAAACATTAATATTAAATCTCTCTAGAAAAGACATGAAAAGATCTCCAATCAAAATGTGAATTTTATAATAGACATGGTATGATACAATTTATAATAGATATGGTAGGAACCTTTCCCTTTCACGGGAAAGCTTCGGCTGGGAAAAAGGAATTGTTCTTGAAAATGGGGCCTGTGCTATTGCAGACACTGTGCTCAACCTAGGTCCACCGAATGCTCTGATGTCATCACTGAGGTCACAGAATTCCACTGTGAGCCTGGCAACCTTGCAAACATAACAGCCCTGGTGAGCACTAGGCACTACTGCTGGTTCACCAAGTGGTACAAGTTTTTCAGCCATTTAGGAGACTTGACTATTTTTGTTTGTATTGAATCATTTCAACGGATTGCCCAAGAGCCAAGAAGGGCCAACCTGTAGGGAAGAGGAGGAGTTGGACATCTCTTGAGGCATCTTCTAAGGGAGACTTCTAGTTGGTACGATGGAACGGCGACAAAAGAGGAAACATCTGGAAAATGAAGAGTCCCAGGAAACTGCCGAGAACGGAGGAGGTATGTGGGGGGCAACTTGTCTGGGGCACATGGGTTTCTGCCAAACTGAAGCTTCTCTAGGAAGCGGGGGACTGAGAACGTGTCACCTGTGAAGCAGGGAGCGAGAGACCTTGTCTCACTGATGCTGCCGTATCTATCCGGAGGGTCCCTGTGGTGTGAGACGGCACAGAACGGCCAGATGCCCCCTGGGAGATGGGAGGTCAGCTCCGCTGGTCTGAGGACTCTCTCCTGGGGCAGCCGGGCCTGGAGCTTTGTCGGACTCACAGCAGGCTGCATCCTGCTTGCACAGACCTAGAGGTGCAGCTTTTCTCAGTCCCCGATTTCTCTCTTATGCTCTTGGATCTTTCCTAGGGGTCATGAGGTGGGGGATGTGAAGGATGCAAGGATGCTGAGAGAGACCCATGAGTTGCTTGGCCTCTTTTACCAAAGTGGAAAGAGAAGCCCCATGAGTTGAAGGCCCTGTTGAAAAATATCTTGACAAGTGGAATGCACTTTGAAAGAAGATTGTTTGTCTAGGGATGGTGTCATATTGAAAGCAAGGAGGTTTTATTCCTTCAACAGGAAGAATTTCCCAAAGGAGATCAAGGGAAGGGAAGGGTTTTCCAGAGACTGAGACCGCGTGAGCGGGGGTGAGAAATGGCCTCAGGGTCCTGCGGGGAGCTCTGAGAGCCACGGGCCACGTGGTGCCTGCCTGCATTAAATGGAGGCGAGTAGCTTGCCCTGGGAGAGGGGTGGTCACCCCAGAGCTCCAGCTAGAGGCCTCTGCCCCAGATTAGAGCCCAGTAGCTCCTACCAGGCCCAGGGCCCTGGAGACTGTAGGATGGGCCCTGGGAATGGAGCTCTAGACAGCAGGCAGATTTCCAGGCAGTGGCTGGGACAGGCTGGGGAAGGCAATGACTGCCCCTGACCATTCAGAATATTTTGCCCTATGTTCCTGTGTGTGTGTGTGTGAGTGTGTGTGTGTGTGTGTGTGTGTGTGTGTGTGTGGTAGTGCAGAGAAGAGCGAGATGAATGGGGTTAGAGTGCTTACCAGATATAAAGTCTGCGTGGTAAAGTTCTTGTCACCCTGCCTGGACCTGGCTGACACTCGGTGTACGTAAGAGTGTATACAGAATTCTTGTTAGGGGTGTTTTATGAGACAGTAACTCATACACCCATGTACACTCTGATGCAGCAAAAATATCACACACCCCACATATAACTTCCTTAGTAAACCACACACAGCACATGGAGGTATATACACGCATCCCTCCTATACTACGTTCTCATACAACCCACCTGTATCACAATCCTCTCCTCCAACACCAAACGCTGGAGATGAGATATGTATATAGACACACACACTATATATATAGGACACACACACACACACACACACACTATATACATGTATCTCCTCAACTCTTGCACAAACACAACTAACTTCAGCCATCTCTAAATACCTCTATAAGAACCAGTCACGTGTCATACACACCACACTTATAACACATTCTTGCGTAATGCCAGACCCGCTTTGTACAAACCACAGTAAACCACAGTCTCAGTAACCCATGTCAGGATTGCCAGAGAAAATATGGGCTATCCAGTTCAATTTGAATTCTAGATAAAGAACAAGTAATTTTTCAGTATCCGTATGTCCCACATATTGTATGGGCTATACTTACACTAAAACTAAGTCAGGCCAAATACTGCATGGGAATACTTACACTAAAAGATTATTCTGGGTTTATCTGAAACTGAAATTTAACTGGGTGCCTTGTATTCTTGTTCGCTAAGTCTGGCAACCCTTATATACTTACCACCAGCTGATGTATTATATATTTATTGTAGTTTTGTTTAGTGTGTGTCTTCCCCTACTAGAATGTGCAGCGTTACCAAAGACTACAACAATGGAAGAGTGCCGGATACACAGGAGTAGCTGCTTACTGAATCTTGGTGAATGAATGAATGAACACACACCATAAATACAAGCCACACCATGTAATGAGGAAACGTTACATGTCCCAGAATTCCTGACTTGTGAACAGAAACCATGCACACAAAGGCCACAGACACAGATAGACACGTCTGCACTGTGCTCCCCATGCCAACCCCACACTTACCACAGACTTAACTGATACACGTCACTCACTCTTCCCACACACTCACAGTCACCACCGAGGCCTACATTACCAACTAGACAGTGAGAGAATAAGTATTGATTGGAATTAAATCCTGGAGGATCCACTGGGAACCACACTCTCAGCTGTGTGTATTCACTGCACCTGACACGTGTCACACACTCAGTAAATATTTGTGGACAGAGGACTGATGAACCCACCCTGAGCCTTTCATTCCTCCCTCAGGAATCTCGAAGTCACAAGAGGATCCCCCTCGGCTTGGATCCACTGTGGTGGCCCAAGGCTGCAGCCCAGGGGCAGTGGAGGTCTCCTCTGCCTCTAAATACTTCTTCTGTACTTCTACTCTGCGCAAGCTCAGCTACGCTGGTAAGGGCGTGGGGCTCCTCAGGTGACGGGGTGCTTGGCTGTGAAGCAGGAGGCACACAGATCCCAGGGAGGCTGAGAGGAAATCCAGGGTCATCAGAGGTGATGAGGGCTCTGTGGAGGAGCCTGGGCAGGATGGCTGAGCTGTTCCGAGGGCGTGGATGCCAGCTGAGTCTGGGGGTGTGTGTGTGAATACTGCTACTACCATGGTGGGGAAGTCAAGGAGCAGGGGCCGGAAAGGTCTGGGCTTGAGGTGGAGGGAAGAGGGACCAGATTAAGCGTCTTCAGAGGAAAATGTAGGCTTTGTCTTTGCCTTTGCTTCCAGAGTAGGACAGAGTTCTGCATCATACACCTCCAGCCTGAGAGCAGGACCATCCAGCTCAGGTGCACACAGCTCACACATACACGCGCCCTCCAGGCACAGCCCTTCTCAGTGCACATCAACCCCAAGCACGTGCTCCACAGTACTCTCCTGCACCACAGCCCCATTCCACAAGGAATGCACCACCGATATTCCCAAACTCACACTCCTCATCGTACACGCATCCAGCCGCATCCCTCACATACTACAGCCCTCACCACCATACTCCACACCCCTGTATACAGACACCGCTCCAGTATACCCCCCCACGCACATGAAAAGCCCACAGATGACACCACATACACCACTCCGTCCTACGGCCAACGGACACCAAGCTCACGACATTGCTATGTCGTGCAAATGTCCCTCTCTCGTCTACCACACCTGCTCCCTCAGCTTCCGGCATGGCCCATGCATGTTATTATGATTTTAATTTCCTTTTTCAGGAATCCGGAGATTTCATCGAGACACTGCCCAGCCTAGACCACCCCTAGCCCAGGATCAGGAAGAAGGAGAGACCGCTTCCCCATCACACTGTGTCTCCTCCTCACCCTCTTCACCCTGTAAGAACTATCTGCACCCAGACAAAGAGGAAAGGGGCATGAAAATACACTACATGCAGGTACAAGTGAACAAGGGTGTCGCTGTCTCCTGGAAGACAAAGAAACACTGGGAGTTGCCTGAAAAGCAGCTGACGATAGAAGAAGTGACCCTTCCTGAGGATGTGTGCGCAGTAGCCACTGACCCCTCTTCTGATGTGTCCACCGAAAGCCTCCTGTCTGACAGTGAGCCCACTGGGGAGGAGAAAGAGTATGAGGAAAGGGCAGAGCCAGGCAGCCCATCAGGGCCACCTGCCGTCGAGGAGAGACCCAGCGCCAAGACAGCGGACTGGATGCTGACCATGGAGACCGGCTTCAGGTGCATGGCCTGCTGCCGGGTCTTCCCCACCTTGGAGATCCTCCAGCAGCACGTGAAGGGCGGCGTCCTGCAGGGCTTCAACTGCCGTGCCTTTCATCTCACCATGGCCCAGCGGATGGGCAATGTGGAATCCGAGAGCACCCCTGAGGAAGAGGACGAGGAGGAGGAGGAGGAGAACGAGGAGGAGGAGGAGGAGGAGGAGGAGGAGGAGGAGAAGGAGGTAGAGAAGCAAGAAGAAAAGGAGAATGAGGGAGAGCAGCCCACGGGGGAAGGCCCCAGCCCAAAGAGACCCCGCAGGCAGGGTCTTTTCTCTCCTTTGAGTTCCAAACAGCAACTGAGATTCATGGGACAGAAGATCCTGGAAGACGGTGTGGCCGTCCCTTGGAAGAGGTAAGGCTTGAGGCTGGCAGTCTTCTGAGCCTATGTCACGAGGGCCCAGAGGAGTCTAAGGGAAGGGGCCGCACACATGTGCTGGTTTACCTAATGGCTCTGCAGTTGCATCAAATGGGACACACCCAGCACTAAGAAAGGCATTGACCTCTGTTGATGTAAACAAGAAGGTGGAGCCTTTTCCTAGGAGTTTTCTCAGGGTCTGCACGATGGACCTCAACTCTTAGAGGACGTACTGCCAGCAGCTCCTTCTCGGCAGAGAGAGCCAGGAGTGGTCTCAAGAGAGGACAGGGGCCCTTGCAGGACCAGAACTTTGAGGTCTGAGAGCCTTGGGCCTGAGCTGAGATCTCACCCGGACCACTGGACCTAGCCTTCTGTGACAAAGGGGAATATGAAAGAGAGTCACGTGGAAATGAGGTCCCCCGAGATCTGGAAATGTTCCAGAACCTTCGTTGCGTGGTAGTTGATCTGGAGCCAAGCTCACTGTGGTGTGTGTGGCTCTGAGCATTAAGGCAATGCTGGAGGGTAACCCTGACCAGCAGAGCTTGGAGTGCTTCTTGTCTCTTCCTGTTCTACCTCATTTGTTTTATCCCTTCCAGGGAGAAGAAAGGACCCTCGGGAGAGTAGCAGACAGAATGCCGTGGTCTGAAGGAGGATGAAGGGACCGGCACTCAGTCTAACATCATATGACAATAGAAGCGTCCTATGCAATAAAGGGCATTTTCCAAACCTTTCCTGGAGCTTTTATTTAAAGACATTTTTCTATCTATGCATCTATCTGTCATCTACATCTGTATCTTTCAAGGTTTGTGAACAAGCTTTCACATAAGCACTAGAGACGTCCGCCAGCATTTTCCAGAAGAGGCCTGCAAATTGCTGGGGACTCCTCACAAATAGGGAACGGCCACAACCCCTGCCACACAGACTATGCGCGTGGCCCTCCTGACGTACTCCCACTCTCTCTCTGAATTTCCCAACGTCTGAGATGAGGGTGCTGACTGGAGGCAATGATCACGTGCAGGCTGAATCTTCTCCAGATTCTGATTCTCTTCCTGGGCATATCGTCCTTAAGCACAGTCTCCATGTCCCTGGCCACACTGATCTCTCTCCTTCAGTCCTTCCCTCCCTCCCTCTCCTGCCTCCCAGTGCAGAGAATACTTTTTTGCATTTGAGACGACATTTATTTTTGGTTCACAGAATTCTCACCTGTTCTACTGTGGCCTCCGTTGTGAACATTCCAAAGCTGAGACTTTTCTGTTTTTCTCCCTCATTTCTGCTGAGTCTTTACCTTCCTAATGCAGTGAACTCACAGTGCCTAGCTGACTGGATGGGGAAAAAAATCCAGGGAGCAAAGAGAAATAATAAAAGAATATATCAGTTAATTTTTCATAGTGTTATCCAACTACATATTTTTAAATTTTGGAATAATATTAGGAATCTTCTCTTTATAAAAAACTGAATTATCGGGCTTCCCTGGTGGAGCAGTGGTTAAGAATATGCCTGCGAATGCAGGGGTCATGGGTTCGAGCCCTGGTCTGGGAAGATCCCACGTGCCACGGAGTAACTAAGCCCGCGTGCCACAACTACTGAGCCTGCGCTCTAGAGCCCGTGTGCCACATCAACCGAGCCCACGTGCCACAACTACGGAAGCCTGCGTGCCTAGAGACCATGCTCCGCAACAAGAGAAGCCACTGCAATGAGAAGCCCGTGCACCACAGCCAAGAGGAGCCCCCGCTCACTGCAACTAGAGAACACCCGCTAGCAGCAACAAAGACCCAATGCAGCCCCAAATAAATTAATTAATTTTTAAAAATTGAATTAGTTTCAAGGGTACAATGTATAAAAGTACAATAAAAGCCCCCCTTCATAACCCCCCAACCCCACTCTCAAGATGGAATCGATATGCTGTGATACAATTTATAGTCGTAGTACTACTCCTCCTCCCACCACATCCGAAATCCTCTGAGCCAGGTGCAGCAGCTTCCTTTCACAATGCTAGGACCCGCCACAAGACACATGATAATCCCTTTGGACATTTCAAGGAGCGGCACCAAGGGAACAGTACCGGGGAAATGCCACTGACAGCTCAGAATATCCATGGCATTTCTAGAGCCTCGGCACTGCTCTCGCTCTGGGAATGAAGGTCCAAAAAGCACATCGGAGAATGTTCATAGTTGTAAACAAGCTCCACCTTTGAAACACAATCTACATAGAACCACATATACAAGCCTGCACGATGGATGAAGCCAAGGTCTCCTCCATGATTTCCCTTCTGACCACCTTATTGTCTCCTCAACCATAAAAGGTGAACTTGAAACTCAGGACCTTGCCTTGTCACCAGAAACATCCAAGCTTGGATCAGTCTTTCTAAGACCAGATACTTGCTCTCTGAACTATTAGAGACTTGTCACATACACACAGGTAGAACAGGATTATTTCTATCTACCTGGGGACTTGGAGTCTTTCACATTGCTCCTGTTAAAACTCTCACAACAGCAAAACTTTACCTACAAAGGGTTCAAGCTATGACACTCCCAACTTCCACAAACCTCCTCAGCTCTGGTGAGTCACATGCAGCCAATTCCAGGAATTGGAAACATGGTTGTGAGGATGAAACTGACTTTGGGGCTCCCCTTGGATATGGTCTTCCAGACTTACCAAAAGGCCATTAAGAGGAAGGTTTACCCCACCTCAGGGAAACCCGAGGCAGTACTTGCAGTCAAGGGCTGGCCATGGCTTCTGAGCTACATCCAAAAAGAATTTCATACTGTACCTGGATCTGCTGAAGCCATTTCTGACTGTCTGAGAGCGAGCATGTACCACTCCTCAACTGCCTCCATTGTGGATCATCAGTAGGGCTGTCAGATTTAGGACATAAAAATACAGGATACCCAGTTAAACTTGAACTTCACATGAATAATGTCATTATTTTTAGTATAAGTAGATCCTATGAACTATTTGGGGCATACTTATCTTCAAAATGTACTCGTTGTTTTTCAAACATTCATATTTAACTAAACAGTCTATATTTTATCTGTCAACCCTACTCAGCAGAAATGATGGAGGCTCATAGAGATCCAGGAGACGCCTCAGCACCTCCTCAGCTTTTATTTCTACGTCCTGGACAGCGAGCACGAACCTTCCACTCCCAGTCAGTGGCTAGAATGGAGGATATTCTCTGTTTTAGAGCTTTTTCTACTTGTCATTGTTATTATCTTCCTTATTTTAAAGAGATGTTTATTTTTTCCCAATCTTAATAGCTCATCCAAAAGTATTTCAAAGTTCATTAGAGAAGGGAAAAACAATATGGTTCTGAAAAGTGAAGGAAACCGCCTGGTGTTTAGTAAAGAAGTAGTAGGGAGACTGAAAAAGCCAAACTTAATAAGCAGATCTCTCCAAGGGTATTTTCAGAGCTTGATACCCTCCCACACCCTGAAAATATTATTACATCAAGAATGTAGAACTGCTAACCAAATGTAAGGCTCCCATATGATTCTATCAAACTGAGGATGCTTCTTTACTAAGCAGTGAGCACACTTGCTGTCCCAGGGACCTTGGCAGTTGCAACGTAGGGCTCTTCCCTTTGGGATGGAAACAGCAAGTTTTCCTGTGGTCTACACGCTGGCCCCAAAAATACTACACTCCCAATACTTGTCAACTTTAAGTATTTTTCTACATATCTCCATTTTTCTGTTACTATTTGGACTACATCCTAGACTTGACACTACATAAATTGCATTCAAGAAGCTATTTTTAAAAGTTGGTAGGAAACCTTAAATCTATGGCTTGCAGTCCCTGGCTTACTTTCATCCAGGTGCATAAGGGTTTTCAAAAGTAGTCAGGTTAGTTACCCTGTATCACAGCCCCACGCTTGTGTCACAGATATAAAAATGGAACATGATATTTAAGGTTTTAGTTGCCAAATCATCAAGCCTCCCAGACAGAGGCAATAGAGCAAAATGATTACAGAGGCATGGATTTTGATTTGCTCCAGTGTCTTGGGCAAGTCACTTGGCCTCTGTATTTATTTGTACTTATCTGCACTTATCTGTCACTTGGGGGTCATAATTGTACTTGGTCCATGGGTACGCTGTACAAATGATCTGTAAAGTAGTTACAAGAAACCGACACAAAGTAAGCACTCCACAGACATTGGCTATTAGCTATTGGAAATATTTCTCCGTGAAACAGATGACATTATCCGTGGATGACTCGGTGGGAGACAGTGAATCACAGAATCACAGCATGTTGAAAGTGACCTAGTTCACACTCTAATGTGAAAAGAAGAAAAGTGTGCATGGGTAGAAAATGTCTGAAACTTTACACAACAAAGAGTTCATCATGTTAACTTGGAGGATTAGAATAAATCAGGAAAGGAGGAAAGAAAAACTTGAGTGTAATTCAATTTCTCTATCATTTGTGTTTCTACACTGAGACTCTGAATACACTGGAAGTGCAATTTTTTTTAATGTGGCGGGATAAAGGTTTTCAAGTTTTCCTGATCCATCCGTATTATTATCTCAGAATTGCTGGCATTTCTTGCCATCTTTGGATCTACACCCATGTGAGTCAGTGGGCCATTCTGGACGGAGGAGATAATAGAGCAGAAGTGAAGTGAGAGAAAAGGAGAGACAAGATTTTCTCTTTTCTCTTCAAAGAGGAAAGGTCTTTGGAATGGGAACAACTCACAACCAAACTTTGGGGAAAGGATGTGATGGAAAATGAGACAAACATCCTACCCCTGTGATGAGAAGGATTCCCTGGGCTGGATGGAGGGAGGTCACAGGTGGCTGGACAAGGAAACCAACTAGGGAGAAACACACACAAGTGCAGAGCAAACACCCTGAGGCCACTCAGCCTGACTCCATGCAAACATGTGTCCAGCAGAGAGCCCTTCACCTGTGGCTCCCCAGCAAGACAGGTACCTCGGGGGTGCCAACTCATTCTGAGTCCATTATGCCTGGCCATTCATAAACCGCTGTCTAACGTGTGAGGAATAAACTCTCAATGTTTATGAGGAAATTGGGGAAGGAGATTGAAAGGTTACTTAAACGAAAAAAAAAGAAGTTCAGGAAGGCAAGATGTTAGAGAGACAAGAAAAAGACCTTAAAAGATAGAAAGGATTTGCCAAAGAAGAGAAAGCAAAAGAAATGATTCCGAATGGGTTAACCTGCAGCTAGGAAGTTAAGGAAGATTATTGATGGGTGAAGACTATGGAATAAAGCGAATAAAATTTCTCAGAAGTTGCTGAGAATATGGTAAGCAGCATGATTATCAAATTATGAATTGGCTGCAATGGCATTCTAGGGGGACACTAGGAAGGTGAAGCAAATGTTCCTGAGATGACAGTAGCAGGTGGAAAGTTGTTTCAGGGGAAGATCAGTCTTGCAGAGGGTGTATCAGAGGAGGGCAAGTGTGAGCAAGCAAGGAAATACTAAGTGTATACGGTTCCTTCACTGAGTGCACCCAGCCCCGCGGTCAGCCTTGAGAACAAGCAGGACTTCAGGTACTGGAGCTACATTTCAGTCATCAAGACTTGAGAAGACACCCTTAACTCAGGTCTTCTCTTCAAACTCCATCTTTCCTTCTTGACCTTCATTTGGCCTCTTCCCTTACCCTCCAGCTGTGGACTGAGGCCACAGAGCAAGATGGGTCACTAGTGTCCTCCATCCCCTGGCGACTGTGGTTCACATCACTGGAGTACCAAAGGCAATAACCAAGTAACAGACACAAGAGTGTATGAAGAAGAAGAGTTTCTGATAAGGCTTTCTGTGACAGTGTGGGCCAAGTCGGCTCTATATGGCTGGTATCACGTGAATTATGAGCAGCCTTAGGGGAGAAGTTCTCAGAAGGCAGAGCCTGGCTCTCGAGAGGCTCTGCGTGCTCACAGCCCACTCCAAGACCTCAGTTACAGCTTCGGCCCCCAATATCTCTCCCTCTGCCTGCTCACAGTTTTTGAAGTCTTCTTTCCTCCACATTTCTCTTGAGAGGTGGAGGAGGAAGATGAGCTTCAGGCCAGCTCAGACTCCCCTGGGATCCCAGCAGGATGCCTATCATTAACCTCCCACCTTCTAGGAAGCTCCTAAGATCTTCACATTTGGGGCAGTTCTCATTTCAGCTGTGCTTCAAATTGCTGGCTGGAGACGGCCTGTTGGAAGGTGGCTAAAAGCAAGTAGCAATCCTTCGGGCAGCCTGGCCCTTCTCGACCGTCAGACATCTTCAGGGATATTCTAGGAAATGTTGTTTGTTCTAGAGAAGGGAGGGAAACAATCCAGTTGTCCAATAATGCTTGAATGGAAAATAAATGATGCTATATGCATGTGATCACATAATATCAAACAGTCAAAAATCAAAGACCTAGATCTCTATGGATTCACGTGGATAAATCTTGAAAACATAATATTGATTGAAAGAAAATAAGATAAAGAATGTTAGATTGTGATAACAGGTATGTAAGTATTTAAATATTTAAATCAATTCAACATATTGCTTCTATATATAGAGATGCAAGAAAATAAACTTTATCCAAAGAACACATTATTTACATTTAATATGCTCATTTATCTAGGAGACCCAAAAGAACCCACAGATAAACTAGCAGGAACTAATAAGACGGTTCAACAAGGCACACACATACAAGATCAATAAATTTTAAAAGTCAATCAGGCTCCTCTACACTGGCGATAACAAATTAGAAACTATAAAAGAAAATAAGAAAAAAAGAAGATCTAAAAATTGTCACAAGAGCCGTATAAATTATTTAGAGCTAAGCATACGTAGAAGGCAATATAACTAACGAACTGAGTACAAACAGTTAAACTCCGCCCAACCCAAGGTTAGGAAAAGACTGTTGTTACTTTATGAGAACAGACCCTCTTCTTAAGGAGCAGATCAGTACGTGAGAGTGAATCAAAGAAACACAGCATTTGAAAAGTCAGCTAGTCCAAGCCTCTTGATCGCACATACAGAAGCTGAAGCCCAGATAGGTTGAGTTACTTGCTAAAGGGCCCAATGTCCTGACTCAAGGACTAGCATTTTTCACTCAGTCGCAAGACACAATCAACTGCAGTAACTTGGAAAGAGATGGGGAAAAAATGAAGAAATCAATTATATAGTTCCTCATCTTTAAGTACAGAAATAGCCGTGACAAAATTACACGTATTGAGGGAAAATTGAAGTGCAGAGTTTAAAATGTCAATAATCCACAGGGAAACTGGAGACCATTTAAAACATTCATATTAAATCTCTCTAGAAAAGACATTAAAAGATCTCCAATCAAAATGTGAATTTTATAATAGACATGGTATGATACAATTTATAATAGATATGGTAGGAACCTTTCCCTTTCACGGGAAAGCTTCGGCTGGGAAAAAGGAATTGTTCTTGAAAATGGGGCCTGTGCTATTGCAGACACTGTGCTCAACCTAGGTCCACCGAATGCTCTGATGTCATCACTGAGGTCACAGAATTCCACTGTGAGCCTGGCAACCTTGCAAACATAACAGCCCTGGTGAGCACTAGGCACTACTGCTGGTTCACCAAGTGGTACAAGTTTTTCAGCCATTTAGGAGACTTGACTATTTTTGTTTGTATTGAATCATTTCAACGGATTGCCCAAGAGCCAAGAAGGGCCAACCTGTAGGGAAGAGGAGGAGTTGGACATCTCTTGAGGCATCTTCTAAGGGAGACTTCTAGTTGGTACGATGGAACGGCGACAAAAGAGGAAACATCTGGAAAATGAAGAGTCCCAGGAAACTGCCGAGAACGGAGGAGGTATGTGGGGGGCAACTTGTCTGGGGCACATGGGTTTCTGCCAAACTGAAGCTTCTCTAGGAAGCGGGGGACTGAGAACGTGTCACCTGTGAAGCAGGGAGCGAGAGACCTTGTCTCACTGATGCTGCCGTATCTATCCGGAGGGTCCCTGTGGTGTGAGACGGCACAGAACGGCCAGATGCCCCCTGGGAGATGGGAGGTCAGCTCCGCTGGTCTGAGGACTCTCTCCTGGGGCAGCCGGGCCTGGAGCTTTGTCGGACTCACAGCAGGCTGCATCCTGCTTGCACAGACCTAGAGGTGCAGCTTTTCTCAGTCCCCGATTTCTCTCTTATGCTCTTGGATCTTTCCTAGGGGTCATGAGGTGGGGGATGTGAAGGATGCAAGGATGCTGAGAGAGACCCATGAGTTGCTTGGCCTCTTTTACCAAAGTGGAAAGAGAAGCCCCATGAGTTGAAGGCCCTGTTGAAAAATATCTTGACAAGTGGAATGCACTTTGAAAGAAGATTGTTTGTCTAGGGATGGTGTCATATTGAAAGCAAGGAGGTTTTATTCCTTCAACAGGAAGAATTTCCCAAAGGAGATCAAGGGAAGGGAAGGGTTTTCCAGAGACTGAGACCGCGTGAGCGGGGGTGAGAAATGGCCTCAGGGTCCTGCGGGGAGCTCTGAGAGCCACGGGCCACGTGGTGCCTGCGTGCATTAAATGTAGGCGAGTAGCTTGCCCTGGGAGAGGGGTGGTCACCCCAGAGCTCCAGCTAGAGGCCTCTGCCCCAGATTAGAGCCCAGTAGCTCCTACCAGGCCCAGGGCCCTGGAGACTGTAGGATGGGCCCTGGGAATGGAGCTCTAGACAGCAGGCAGATTTCCAGGCAGTGGCTGGGACAGGCTGGGGAAGGCAATGACTGCCCCTGACCATTCAGAATATTTTGCCCTATGTTCCTGTGTGTGTGTGTGTGTGAGTGTGTGTGTGTGTGTGTGTGTGTGTGTGTGTGTGTGGTAGTGCAGAGAAGAGCGAGATGAATGGGGGTAGAGTGCTTACCAGATATAAAGTCTGCGTGGTAAAGTTCTTGTCACCCTGCCTGGACCTGGCTGACACTCGGTGTACGTAAGAGTGTATACAGAATTCTTGTTAGGGGTGTTTTATGAGACAGTAACTCATACACCCATGTACACTCTGATACAGCAAAAATATCACACACCCCACATATAACTTCTTTAGTAAACCACACAGAGCACATGGAGGTATATACACGCATCCCTCCTGTACTACATTCTCATACAACCCACCTGTATCACAATCCTCTCCTCCAACACCAAACGCTGGAGATGAGATATGTATATAGACACACACACTATATATATAGGACACACACACACACACACACACACACTATATACATGTATCTCCTCAACTCTTGCACAAACACAGCTAACTTCAGCCATCTCTAAATACCTCTATAAGAACCAGTCACGTGTCATACACACCACACTTATAACACATTCTTGCGTAATGCCAGACCCGCTTTGTACAAACCACAGTAAACCACAGTCTCAGTAACCCATGTCAGGATTGCCAGAGAAAATATGGGCTATCCAGTTCAATTTGAATTCCAGATAAACAACAAGTAATTTTTCAGTATCCGTATGTCCCACATATTGTATGGGCTATACTTACACTAAAACTAAGTCAGGCCAAATACTGCATGGGAATACTTACACTAAAAGATTATTCTGGGTTTATCTGAAACTGAAATTTAACTGGGTGCCTTGTATTCTTGTTCGCTAAGTCTGGCAACCCTTATATACTTACCACCAGCTGATGTATTATATATTTATTGTAGTTTTGTTTAGTGTGTGTCTTCCCCTACTAGAATGTGCAGCGTTACCAAAGACTACAACAATGGAAGAGTGCCGGATACACAGGAGTAGCTGCTTACTGAATCTTGGTGAATGAATGAATGAACACACACCATAAATACAAGCCACACCATGTAATGAGGAAACGTTACATGTCCCAGAATTCCTGACTTGTGAACAGAAACCATGCACACAAAGGCCACAGACACAGATAGACACGTCTGCACTGTGCTCCCCATGCCAACCCCACACTTACCACAGACTTAACTGATACACATCACTCACTCTTCCCACACACTCACAGTCACCACCGAGGCCTACATTACCAACTAGACAGTGAGAGAATAAGTATTGATTGGAATTAAATCCTGGAGGATCCACTGGGAACCACACTCTCAACTGTGTGTATTCACTGCACCTGACACGTGTCACACACTCAGTAAATATTTGTGGACAGAGGACTGAGGAACCCACCCTGAGCCTTTCATTCCTCCCTCAGGAATCTCGAAGTCACAAGAGGATCCCCCTCGGCTTGGATCCACTGTGGTGGCCCAAGGCTGCAGCCCAGGGGCAGTGGGGGTCTCCTCTGCCTCTAAATACTTCTTCTGTACTTCTACTCTGCGCAAGCTCGGCTACGCTGGTAAGGGCGTGGGGCTCCTCAGGTGACGGGGTGCTTGGCTGTGAAGCAGGAGGCACACAGATCCCAGGGAGGCTGAGAGGAAATCCAGGGTCATCAGAGGTGATGAGGGCTCTGTGGAGGAGCCTGGGCAGGATGGCTGAGCTGTTCCGAGGGCGTGGATGCCAGCTGAGTCTGGGGGTGTGTGTGTGAATACTGCTACTACCATGGTGGGGAAGTCAAGGAGCAGGGGCCCGAAAGGTCTGGGCTTGAGGTGGAGGGAAGAGGGACCAGATTAAGCATCTTCAGAGGAAAATGTAGGCTTTGTCTTTGCCTTTGCTTCCAGAGAAGGACAGAGTTCTGCATCATACACCTCCAGCCTGAGAGCAGGACCATCCAGCTCAGGTGCACACAGCTCACACATACACGCGCCCTCCAGGCACAGCCCTTCTCAGTGCACATCAACCCCAAGCACGTGCTCCACAGTACTCTCCTGCACCACAGCCCCATTCCACAAGGAATGCACCACCGATATTCCCAAACTCACACTCCTCATCGTACACGCATCCAGCCGCATCCCTCACATACTACAGCCCTCACCACCATACTCCACACCCCTGTATACAGACACCGCTCCAGTATACCCCCCCACGCACATGAAAAGCCCACAGATGACACCAGATACACCACTCCGTCCTACGGCCAACGGACACCAAGCTCACGACATTGCTATGTCGTGCCAATGTCCCTCTCTCGTCTACCACACCTGCTCCCTCAGCTTCCGGCATGGCCCATGCATGTTATTATGATTTTAATTTCCTTTTTCAGGAATCCGGAGATTTCATCGAGACACTGCCCAGCCTAGACCACCCCTAGCCCAGGATCAGGAAGAAGGAGAGACCGCTTCCCCATCACACTGTGTCTCCTCCTCACCCTCTTCACCCTGTAAGAACTATCTGCACCCAGACAAAGAGGAAAGGGGCATGAAAATATACTACATGCAGGTACAAGTGAACAAGGGTGTCGCTGTCTCCTGGAAGACAAAGAAACCCTTGGAGTTGCCTGAAAAGCAGCTGAGGATAGAAGAAGTGACCCTTCCTGAGGATGTGTGCGCAGTAGCCACTGACCCCTCTTCTGATGTGTCCACCGAAAGCCTCCTGTCTGACAGTGAGCCCACTGGGGAGGAGAAAGAGTATGAGGAAAGGGCAGAGCCAGGCAGCCCATCAGGGCCACCTGCCGTCGAGGAGAGACCCAGCGCCAAGACAGCGGACTGGATGCTGACCATGGAGACCGGCTTCAGGTGCATGGCCTGCTGCCGGGTCTTCCCCACCTTGGAGATCCTCCAGCAGCACGTGAAGGGCGGCATCCTGCAGGGCTTCAGCTGCCGTGCCTTTCATCTCACCATGGCCCAGCGGATGGGCAATGTGGAATCCGAGAGCACCCCTGAGGAAGAGGACGAGGAGGAGGAGGAGGAGAACGAGGAGGAGGAGGAGGAGGAGGAGGAGGAGGAGGAGGAGAAGGAGGTAGAGAAGCAAGAAGAAAAGGAGAATGAGGGAGAGCAGCCCACGGGGGAAGGCCCCAGCCCAAAGAGACCCCGCAGGCAGGGTCTTTTCTCTCCTTTGAGTTCCAAACAGCAACTGAGATTCATGGGACAGAAGATCCTGGAAGACGGTGTGGCCGTCCCTTGGAAGAGGTAAGGCTTGAGGCTGGCAGTCTTCTGAGCCTATGTCACGAGGGCCCAGAGGAGTCTAAGGGAAGGGGCCGCACACATGTGCTGGTTTACCTAATGGCTCTGCAGTTGCATCAAATGGGACACACCCAGCACTAACAAAGGTATTGACCTCTGTTGACGTAAACAAGAAGGTGGAGCCTTTTCCTAGGAGTTTTCTCAGGGTCTGCACGATGGACCTCAACTCTTAGAGGACGTACTGCCAGCAGCTCCTTCTCGGCAGAGAGAGCCAGGAGTGGTCTCAAGAGAGGACAGGGGCCCTTGCAGGACCAGAACTTTGAGGTCTGAGAGCCTTGGGCCTGAGCCGAGATCTCACCCGGACCACTGGACCGAGCCTTCTGTGACAAAGGGGAATATGAAAGAGAGTCACGTGGAAATGAGGTCCCCCGAGATATGGAAATGTTCCAGAACCTTTGTTGCGTGGTAGTAGATCTGGAGCCAAGCTCACTGTGGTGTGTGTGGCTCTGAGCATTAAGGCAATGCTGGAGGGTAACCCTGACCAGCAGAGCTTGGAGTGCTTCTTGTCTCTTCCTGTTCTACCTCATTTGTTTTATCCCTTCCAGGGAGAAGAAAGGACCCTCGGGAGAGTAGCAGACAGAATGCCGTGGTCTGAAGGAGGATGAAGGGACCGGCACTCAGTCTAACATCATATGACAATAGAAGCGTCCTATGCAATAAAGGGCATTTTCCAAACCTTTCCTGGAGCTTTTATTTAAAGACATTTTTCTATCTATGCATCTATCTGTCATCTACATCTGTATCTTTCAAGGTTTGTGAACAAGCTTTCACATAAGCACTAGAGACGTCCGCCAGCATTTTCCAGAAGAGGCCTGCAAATTGCTGGGGACTCCTCACAGATAGGGAACGGCCACAACCCCTGCCACACAGACTATGCGCGTGGCCCTCCTGACGTACTCCCACTCTCTCTCTGAATTTCCCAACGTCTGAGATGAGGGTGCTGGCTGGAGGCAATGATCACGTGCAGGCTGAATCTTCTCCAGATTCTGATTCTCTTCCTGGGCATATCGTCCTTAAGCACAGTCTCCATGTCCCTGGCCACACTGATCTCTCTCCTTCAGTCCTTCCCTCCCTCCCTCTCCTGCCTCCCAGTGCAGAGAATACTTTTTTTGCATTTGAGACGACATTTATTTTTGGTTCACAGAATTCTCACCTGTTCTACTGTGGCCTCCGTTGTGAACATTCCAAAGCTGAGACTTTTCTGTTTTTCTCCCTCATTTCTGCTGAGTCTTTACCTTCCTAATGCAGTGAACTCACAGTGCCTAGCTGACTGGATGGGGAAAAAGATCCAGGGAGCAAAGAGAAATAATAAAAGAATATATCAGTTAATTTTTCATAGTGTTATCCAACTACATATTTTTAAAATTTTGGAATAATATTAGGAATCTTCTCTTTATAAAAAACTGAATTATCGGCCTTCCCTGGTGGAGCAGTGGTTAAGAATATGCCTGCGAATGCAGGGGTCATGGGTTCGAGCCCTGGTCTGGGAACATCCCACGTGCCACGGAGTAACTAAGCCCGCGCGCCACAACTACTGAGCCTGCGCTCTAGAGCCCGTGTGCCACATCAACCGAGCCCACGTGCCACAACTACGGAAGCCTGCGTGCCTAGAGACCATGCTCCGCAACAAGAGAAGCCACTGCAATGAGAAGCCCGTGCACCACAGCCAAGAGGAGCCCCCGCTCACTGCAACTAGAGAACGCCCGCTAGCAGCGACAAAGACCAAATGCAGCCCCAAATAAATTAATTAATTTTTAAAAATTGAATTAGTTTCAAGGGTACAATGTATAAAAGTACAATAAAAGCCCCCCTTCATAACCCCCCAACCCCACTCTCAAGATGGAATCGATATGCTGTGATACAATTTATAGTCGTAGTACTACTCCTCCTCCCACCACATCCGAAATCCTCTGAGCCAGGTGCAGCAGCTTCCTTTCACAATGCTAGGACCCGCCACAAGACACATGATAATCCCTTTGGACATTTCAAGGAGCGGCACCAAGGGAACAGTACCGGGGAAATGCCACTGACAGCTCAGAATATCCATGGCATTTCTAGAGCCTCGGCACTGCTCTCGCTCTGGGAATGAAGGTCCAAAAAGCACATCGGAGAATGTTCATAGTTGTAAACAAGCTCCACCTTTGAAACACAATCTGCATAGAACCACATATACAAGCCTGCACGATGGATGAAGCCAAGGTCTCCTCCATGATTTCCCTTCTGACCACCTTATTGTCTCCTCAACCATAAAAGGTGAACTTGAAACTCAGGACCTTGCCTTGTCACCAGAAACATCCAAGCTTGGATCAGTCTTTCTAAGACCAGATACTTGCTCTCTGAACTATTAGAGACTTGTCACATACACACAGGTAGGACAGGATTATTTCTATCTACCTGGGGACTTGGAGTCTTTCACATTGCTCCTGTTAAAACTCTCACAACAGCAAAACTTTACCTACAAAGGGTTCAAGCTATGACACTCCCAACTTCCACAAACCTCCTCAGCTCTTGTGAGTCACATGCAGCCAATTCCAGGAATTGGAAACATGGTTGTGAGGATGAAACTGACTTTGGGGCTCCCCTTGGATATGGTCTTCCAGACTTACCAAAAGGCCATTAAGAGGAAGGTTTACCCCACCTCAGGGAAACCCGAGGCAGTACTTGCAGTCAAGGGCTGGCCATGGCTTCTGAGCTACATCCAAAAAGAATTTCATACTGTACCTGGATCTGCTGAAGCCATTTCTGACTGTCCGAGAGCCAGCATGTACCACTCCTCAACTGCCTCCATTGTGGATCATCAGTAGGGCTGTCAGATTTAGGACATAAAAATACAGGATACCCAGTTAAACTTGAACTTCACATGAATAATAAGTCATTATTTTTAGTATAAGTAGATCCTATGAACTATTTGGGGCATACTTATCTTCAAAATGTACTCGTTGTTTTTCAAACATTCATATTTAACTAAACAGTCTATATTTTATCTGTCAACCCTACTCAGCAGAAATGATGGAGGCTCATAGAGATCCAGGAGACGCCTCAGCGCCTCCTCAGCTTTTATTTCTACGTCCTGGACAGCGAGCACGAACCTTCCACTCCCAGTCAGTGGCTAGAATGGAGGATATTCTCTGTTTTAGAGCTTTTTCTACTTGTCATTGTTATTATCTTCCTTATGTTAAAGAGATGTTTATTTTTTCCCAATCTCAATAGCTCACCCAAAAGTATTTCAAAGTTCATTAGAGAAGGGAAAAACAATATGGTTCTGAAAAGTGAAGGAAACCGCCTGGTGTTTAGTAAAGAAGTAGTAGGGAGACTGAAAAAGCCAAACTTAATAAGCAGATCTCTCCAAGGGTATTTTCAGAGCTTGATACCCTCCCACACCCTGAAAATATTATTACATCAAGAATGTAGAACTGCTAACCAAATGTAAGGCTCCCATATGATTCTATCAAACTGAGGATGCTTCTTTACTAAGCAGTGAGCACACTTGCTGTCCCAGGGACCTTGGCAGTTGCAACGTAGGGCTCTTCCCTTTGGGATGGAAACAGCAAGTTTTCCTGTGGTCTACACGCTGGCCCCAAAAATACTACACTCCCAATACTTGTCAACTTTAAGTATTTTTCTACATATCTCCATTTTTCTGTTACTATTTGGACTATATCCTAGACTTGACACTACATAAATTGCATTCAAGAAGCTATTTTTAAAAGTTGGTAGGAAACCTTAAATCTATGGCTTGCAGTCCCTGGCTTACTTTCATCCAGGTGCATAAGGGTTTTCAAAAGTAGTCAGGTTACTTACCCTGTATCACAGCCCCACGCTTGTGTCACAGATATAAAAATGGAACATGATATTTAAGGTTTTAGTTGCCAAATCATCAAGCCTCCCAGACAGAGGCAATAGAGCAAAATGATTACAGAGGCATGGATTTTGATTTGCTCCAGTGTCTTGGGCAAGTCACTTGGCCTCTGTATTTATTTGTACTTATCTGCACTTATCTGTCACTTGGGGGTCATAATTGTACCTGGTCCATGGGTACGCTGTACAAATGATCTGTAAAGTAGTTACAAGAAACCGACACAGAGTAAGCACTCCACAGACATTGGCTATTAGCTATTGGAAATATTTCTCCGTGAAACAGATGACATTATCCGTGGATGACTCGGTGGGAGACAGTGAATCACAGAATCACAGCATGTTGAAAGTGACCTAGTTCACACTCTAATGTGAAAAGAAGAAAAGTGTGCATGGGTAGAAAATGTCTGAAACTTTACACAACAAAGAGTTCATCATGTTAACTTGGAGGATTAGAATAAATCAGGAAAGGAGGAAAGAAAAACTTGAGTGTAATTCAATTTCTCTATCATTTGTGTTTCTACACTGAGACTCTGAATACACTGGAAGTGCAATTTTTTTTAATGTGGCGGGATAAAGGTTTTCAAGTTTTCCTGATCCATCCGTATTATTATCTCAGAATTGCTGGCATTTCTTGCCATCTTTGGATCTACACCCATGTGAGTCAGTGGGCCATTCTGGACGGAGGAGATAATAGAGCAGAAGTGAAGTGAGAGAAAAGGAGAGACAAGATTTTCTCTTTTCTCTTCAAAGAGGAAAGGTCTTTGGAATGGGAACAACTCACAACCAAACTTTGGGGAAAGGATGTGATGGAAAATGAGACAAACATCCTACCCCTGTGATGAGAAGGATTCCCTGGGCTGGATGGAGGGAGGTCACAGGTGGCTGGACAAGGAAACCAACTAGGGAGAAACACACACAAGTGCAGAGAAAACACCCTGAGGCCACTCAGCCTGACTCCATGCAAACATGTGTCCAGCAGACAGCCCTTCACCTGTGGCTCCCCAGCAAGACAGGTACCTCGGGGGTGCCAACTCATTCTGAGTCCATTATGCCTGGCCATTCATAAACCGCTGTCTAACGTGTGAGGAATAAACTCTCAATGTTTATGAGGAAATTGGGGAAGGAGATTGAAAGGTTACTTAAACGAAAAAAAAAGAAGTTCAGGAAGGCAGGATGGTAGAGAGACAAGAAAAAGACCTTAAAAGATAGAAAGGATTTGCCAAAGAAGAGAAAGCAAAAGAAATGATTCCGAATGG
Organism: Mesoplodon mirus; assembly: GCF_964341445.2. Taxonomy (NCBI): domain Eukaryota; kingdom Metazoa; phylum Chordata; class Mammalia; order Artiodactyla; family Ziphiidae; genus Mesoplodon; species Mesoplodon mirus. The sequence continues at coordinate 799,442 of NW_028295698.1, read as the reverse complement.
GTTAACCTGCAGCTAGGAAGTTAAGGAAGATTATTGATGGGTGAAGACTATGGAATAAAGTGAATAAAATTTCTCAGAAGTTGCTGAGAATATGGTAAGCAGCATGATTATCAAATTATGAATTGGCTGCAATGGCATTCTAGGGGGACACTAGGAAGGTGAAGCAAATGTTCCTGAGATGACAGTAGCAGGTGGAAAGTTGTTTCAGGGGAAGATCAGTCTTGCAGAGGGTGTATCAGAGGAGGGCAAGTGTGAGCAAGCAAGGAAATACTAAGTGTATACGGTTCCTTCACTGAGTGCACCCAGCCCCGCGGTCAGCCTTGAGAACAAGCAGGACTTCAGGTACTGGAGCTACATTTCATTCATCAAGACTTGAGAAGACACCCTTAACTCAGGTCTTCTCTTCAAACTCCATCTTTCCTTCTTGACCTTCATTTGGCCTCTTCCCTTACCCTCCAGCTGTGGACTGAGGCCACAGAGCAAGATGGGTCACTAGTGTCCTCCATCCCCTGGCGACTGTGGTTCACATCAGTGGAGTACCAAAGGCAATAACCAAGTAACAGACACAAGAGTGTATGAAGAAGAAGAGATTCTGATAAGGCTTTCTGTGACAGTGTGGGCCAAGTCGGCTCTATATGGCTGGTATCACGTGAATTATGAGCAGCCTTAGGGGAGAAGTTCTCAGAAGGCAGAGCCTGGCTCTCGAGAGGCTCTGCGTGCTCACAGCCCACTCCAAGACCTCAGTTACAGCTTCGGCCCCCAATATCTCTCCCTCTGCCTGCTCACAGTTTTTGAAGTCTTCTTTCCTCCACATTTCTCTTGAGAGGTGGAGGAGGAAGATGAGCTTCAGGCCAGCTCAGACTCCCCTGGGATCCCAGCAGGATGCCTATCATTAACCTCCCACCTTCTAGGAAGCTCCTAAGATCTTCACATTTGGGGCAGTTCTCATTTCAGCTGTGCTTCAAATTGCTGGCTGGAGACGGCCTGTTGGAAGGTGGCTAAAAGCAAGTAGCAATCCTTCGGGCAGCCTGGCCGTTCTCGACTGTCAGTCATCTTCAGGGATATTCTAGGAAATGTTGTTTGTTCTAGAGAAGGGAGGGAAACAATCCAATTGTCCAATAATGCTTGAATGGAAAATAAATGATGCTATATGCATGTGATCACATAATATCAAACAGTCAAAAATCAAAGACCTAGATCTATATGGATTCACGTGGATAAATCCTGAAAACATAATATTGATTGAAAGAAAATAAGATAAACAATGTTAGATTGTGATAACAGGTATGTAAGTGTTTAAATATTTAAATCAATTCAACATATTGCTTCTATATATAGAGATGCAAGAAAATAAACTTTATCCAAAGAACACATTATTTACATTTAATATGCTCATTTATCTAGGAGACCCAAAAGAACCCACAGATAAACTAGCAGGAACTAATAAGACGGTTCAACAAGGCACACACATACAAGATCAATAAATTTTAAAAGTCAATCAGGCTCCTCTACACTGGCGATAACAAATTAGAAACTATAAAAGAAAATAAGAAAAAAAGAAGATCTAAAAATTGTCACAAGAGCCGTATAAATTATTTAGAGCTAAGCATACGTAGAAGGCAATATAACTAACGAACTGAGTACGAACAGTTAAACTCCGCCCAACCCAAGGTTAGGAAGAGACTGTTGTTACTTTATGAGAACAGACCCTCTTCTTAAGGAGCAGATCAGTAAGTGAGAGTGAATCAAAGAAACACAGCATTTGAAAAGTCAGCTAGTCCAAGCCTCTTGATCGCACATACAGAAGCTGAAGCCCAGATAGGTTGAGTTACTTGCTAAAGGGCCCAATGTCCTGACTCAAGGACTAGCATTTTTCACTCAGTCGCAAGACACAATCAAATGCAGTACCTTGGAAAGAGATGGGGAAAAAATGAAGAAATCAATTATATAGTTCCTCATCTTTAAGTACAGAAATAGCCGTGACAAAATTACACGTATTGAGGGAAAATTGAAGTGCAGAGTTTAAAATGTCAATAATCCACAGGGAAACTGGAGACCATTTAAAACATTCATATTAAATCTCTCTAGAAAAGACATTAAAAGATCTCCAATCAAAATGTGAATTTTATAATAGACATGGTATGATACAATTTATAATAGATATGGTAGGAACCTTTCCCTTTCACGGGAAAGCTTCGGCTGGGAAAAAGGAATTGTTCTTGAAAATGGGGCCTGTGCTATTGCAGACACTGTGCTCAACCTAGGTCCACCGAATGCTCTGATGTCATCACTGAGGTCACAGAATTCCACTGTGAGCCTGGCAACCTTGCAAACATAACAGCCCTGGTGAGCACTAGGCACTACTGCTGGTTCACCAAGTGGTACAAGTTTTTCAGCCATTTAGGAGACTTGACTATTTTTGTTTGTATTGAATCATTTCAACGGATTGCCCAAGAGCCAAGAAGGGCCAACCTGTAGGGAAGAGGAGGAGTTGGACATCTCTTGAGGCATCTTCTAAGGGAGACTTCTAGTTGGTACGATGGAACGGCGACAAAAGAGGAAACATCTGGAAAATGAAGAGTCCCAGGAAACTGCCGAGAACGGAGGAGGTATGTGGGGGGCAACTTGTCTGGGGCACATGGGTTTCTGCCAAACTGAAGCTTCTCTAGGAAGCGGGGGACTGAGAACGTGTCACCTGTGAAGCAGGGAGCGAGAGACCTTGTCTCACTGATGCTGCCGTATCTATCCGGAGGGTCCCTGTGGTGTGAGACGGCACAGAACGGCCAGATGCCCCCTGGGAGATGGGAGGTCAGCTCCGCTGGTCTGAGGACTCTCTCCTGGGGCAGCCGGGCCTGGAGCTTTGTCGGACTCACAGCAGGCTGCATCCTGCTTGCACAGACCTAGAGGTGCAGCTTTTCTCAGTCCCCGATTTCTCTCTTATGCTCTTGGATCTTTCCTAGGGGTCATGAGGTGGGGGATGTGAAGGATGCAAGGATGCTGAGAGAGACCCATGAGTTGCTTGGCCTCTTTTACCAAAGTGGAAAGAGAAGCCCCATGAGTTGAAGGCCCTGTTGAAAAATATCTTGACAAGTGGAATGCACTTTGAAAGAAGATTGTTTGTCTAGGGATGGTGTCATATTGAAAGCAAGGAGGTTTTATTCCTTCAACAGGAAGAATTTCCCAAAGGAGATCAAGGGAAGGGAAGGGTTTTCCAGAAACTGAGACCGCGTGAGCGGGGGTGAGAAATGGCTTCAGGGTCCTGCGGGGAGCTCTGAGAGCCACGGGCCACGTGGTGCCTGCGTGCATTAAATGGAGGCGAGTAGCTTGCCCTGGGAGAGGGGTGGTCACCCCAGAGCTCCAGCTAGAGGCCTCTGCCCCAGATTAGAGCCCAGTAGCTCCTACCAGGCCCAGGGCCCTGGAGACTGTAGGATGGGCCCTGGGAATGGAGCTCTAGACAGCAGGCAGATTTCCAGGCAGTGGCTGGGACAGGCTGGGGAAGGCAATGACTGCCCCTGACCATTCAGAATATTTTGCCCTATGTTCCTGTGTGTGTGTGTGTGAGTGTGTGTGTGTGTGTGTGTGTGTGTGTGTGTGTGGTAGTGCAGAGAAGAGCGAGATGAATGGGGTTAGAGTGCTTACCAGATATAAAGTCTGCGTGGTAAAGTTCTTGTCACCCTGCCTGGACCTGGCTGACACTCGGTGTACGTAAGAGTGTATACAGAATTCTTGTTAGGGGTGTTTTATGAGACAGTAACTCATACACCCATGTACACTCTGATGCAGCAAAAATATCACACACCCCACATATAACTTCCTTAGTAAACCACACACAGCACATGGAGGTATATACACGCATCCCTCCTATACTACGTTCTCATACAAACCACCTGTATCACAATCCTCTCCTCCAACACCAAACGCTGGAGATGAGATATGTATATAGACACACACACTATATATATAGGACACACACACACACACACACACACACACACTATATACATGTATCTCTTCAACACTTGCACAAACACAACTAACTTCAGCCATCTCTAAATACCTCTATAAGAACCAGTCACGTGTCATACACACCACACTTATAACACATTCTTGAGTAATGCCAGACCCGCTTTGTACAAACCACAGTAAACCACAGTCTCAGTAACCCATGTCAGGATTGCCAGAGAAAATATGGGCTATCCAGTTCAATTTGAATTCTAGATAAAGAACAAGTAATTTTTCAGTATCCGTATGTCCCAAATATTGTATGGGCTATACTTACACTAAAACTAAGTCAGGCCAAATACTGCATGGGAATACTTACACTAAAAGATTATTCTGGGTTTATCTGAAACTGAAATTTAACTGGGTGCCTTGTATTCTTGTTCGCTAAGTCTGGCAACCCTTATATACTTACCACCAGCTGATGTATTATATATTTATTGTAGTTTTGTTTAGTGTGTGTCTTCCCCTACTAGAATGTGCAGCGTTACCAAGGACTACAACAATGGAAGAGTGCCGGATACACAGGAGTAGCTGCTTACTGAATCTTGGTGAATGAATGAATGAACACACACCATAAATACAAGCCACACCATGTAATGAGGAAACGTTACATGTCCCAGAATTCCTGACTTGTGAACAGAAACCATGCACACAAAGGCCACAGACACAGATAGACACGTCTGCACTGTGCTCCCCATGCCAACCCCACACTTACCACAGACTTAACTGATACACATCACTCACTCTTCCCACACACTCACAGTCACCACCGAGGCCTACATTACCAACTAGACAGTGAGAGAATAAGTATTGATTGGAATTAAATCCTGGAGGATCCACTGGGAACCACACTCTCAGCTGTGTGTATTCACTGCACCTGACACGTGTCACACACTCAGTAAATATTTGTGGACAGAGGACTGATGAACCCACCCTGAGCCTTTCATTCCTCCCTCAGGAATCTCGAAGTCACAAGAGGATCCCCCTCGGCTTGGATCCACTGTGGTGGCCCAAGGCTGCAGCCCAGGGGCAGTGGAGGTCTCCTCTGCCTCTAAATACTTCTTCTGTACTTCTACTCTGCGCAAGCTCAGCTACGCTGGTAAGGGCGTGGGGCTCCTCAGGTGACGGGGTGCTTGGCTGTGAAGCAGGAGGCACACAGATCCCAGGGAGGCTGAGAGGAAATCCAGGGTCATCAGAGGTGATGAGGGCTCTGTGGAGGAGCCTGGGCAGGATGGCTGAGCTGTTCCGAGGGCGTGGATGCCAGCTGAGTCTGGGGGTGTGTGTGTGAATACTGCTACTACCATGGTGGGGAAGTCAAGGAGCAGGGGCCGGAAAGGTCTGGGCTTGAGGTGGAGGGAAGAGGGACCAGATTAAGCATCTTCAGAGGAAAATGTAGGCTTTGTCTTTGCCTTTGCTTCCAGAGAAGGACAGAGTTCTGCATCATACACCTCCAGCCTGAGAGCAGGACCATCCAGCTCAGGTGCACACAGCTCACACATACACGTGCCCTCCAGGCACAGCCCTTCTCAGTGCACATCAACCCCAAGCACGTGCTCCACAGTACTCTCCTGCACCACAGCCCCATTCCACAAGGAATGCACCACCGATATTCCCAAACTCACACTCCTCATCGTACACGCATCCAGCCGCATCCCTCACATACTACAGCCCTCACCACCATACTCCACACCCCTGTATACAGACACCGCTCCAGTATACCCCCCCACGCACATGAAAAGCCCACAGATGACACCAGATACACCACTCCGTCCTACGGCCAACGGACACCAAGCTCACGACATTGCTATGTCGTGCCAATGTCCCTCTCTCGTCTACCACACCTGCTCCCTCAGCTTCCGGCATGGCCCATGCATGTTATTATGATTTTAATTTCCTTTTTCAGGAATCCGGAGATTTCATCGAGACACTGCCCAGCCTAGACCACCCCTAGCCCAGGATCAGGAAGAAGGAGAGACCGCTTCCCCATCACACTGTGTCTCCTCCTCACCCTCTTCACCCTGTAAGAACTATCTGCACCCAGACAAAGAGGAAAGGGGCATGAAAATACACTACATGCAGGTACAAGTGAACAAGGGTGTCGCTGTCTCCTGGAAGACAAAGAAACACTGGGAGTTGCCTGAAAAGCAGCTGAGGATAGAAGAAGTGACCCTTCCTGAGGATGTGTGCGCAGTAGCCACTGACCCCTCTTCTGATGTGTCCACCGAAAGCCTCCTGTCTGACAGTGAGCCCACTGGGGAGGAGAAAGAGTATGAGAAAAGGGCAGAGCCAGGCAGCCCATCAGGGCCACCTGCCGTCGAGGAGAGACCCAGCGCCAAGACAGCGGACTGGATGCTGACCATGGAGACCGGCTTCAGGTGCATGGCCTGCTGCCAGGTCTTCCCCACCTTGGAGATCCTCCAGCAGCACGTGAAGGGCGGCGTCCTGCAGGGCTTCAGCTGCCGTGCCTTTCATCTCACCATGGCCCAGCGGATGGGCAATGTGGAATCCGAGAGGACCCCTGAGGAAGAGGACGAGGAGGAGGAGGAGGAGAACGAGGAGGAGGAGGAGGAGGAGGAGGAGGAGGAGGAGGAGGAGGAGGAGGAGAAGGAGGTAGAGAAGCAAGAAGAAAAGGAGAATGAGGGAGAGCAGCCCACGGGGGAAGGCCCCAGCCCAAAGAGACCCCGCAGGCAGGGTCTTTTCTCTCCTTTGAGTTCCAAACAGCAACTGAGATTCATGGGACAGAAGATCCTGGAAGACGGTGTGGCCGTCCCTTGGAAGAGGTAAGGCTTGAGGCTGGCAGTCTTCTGAGCCTATGTCACGAGGGCCCAGAGGAGTGTAAGGGAAGGGGCCGCACACATGTGCTGGTTTACCTAATGGCTCTGCAGTTGCATCAAATGGGACACACCCAGCACTAACAAAGGCATTGACCTCTGTTGACGTAAACAAGAAGGTGGAGCCTTTTCCTAGGAGTTTTCTCAGGGTCTGCACGATGGACCTCAACTCTTAGAGGACGTACTGCCAGCAGCTCCTTCTCAGCAGAGAGAGCCAGGAGTGGTCTCAAGAGAGGACAGGGGCCCTTGCAGGACCAGAACTTTGAGGTCTGAGAGCCTTGGGCCTGAGCCGAGATCTCACCCGGACCACTGGACCGAGCCTTCTGTGACAAAGGGGAATATGAAAGAGAGTCACGTGGAAATGAGGTCCCCCGAGATATGGAAATGTTCCAGAACCTTCGTTGCGGGGTAGTTGATCTGGAGCCAAGCTCACTGTGGTGTGTGTGGCTCTGAGCATTAAGGCAATGCTGGAGGGTAACCCTGACCAGCAGAGCTTGGAGTGCTTCTTGTCTCTTCCTGTTCTACCTCATTTGTTTTATCCCTTCCAGGGAGAAGAAAGGACCCTCGGGAGAGTAGCAGACAGAATGCCGTGGTCTGAAGGAGGATGAAGGGACCGGCACTCAGTCTAACATCATATGACAATAGAAGCGTCCTATGCAATAAAGGCCATTTTCCAAACCTTTCCTGGAGCTTTTATTTTTTTTTTTTTTTTTTTTTTTTTTTTTTTTTTGCCTTATAACAAATTTAATCAGTTATACATATACATATGTTTCCATATCCCCTCCCTTTTGCGTCTCCCTCCCACCCTCCCTATCCCACCCCTCCAGACGGTCACAAAGCACCGAGCTGATCTCCCTGTGCTATGCGGCTGCTTCCCACTAGCTATCTACCTTACGTTTGGTAGTGTATATATGTCCATGCCGCTCTTTCACTTTGTCACAGCTTACCCTTCCCCCTCCCCATATCCTCAAGTCCATTCTCTAGTAGGTCTGGGTCTTTATTCCTGTTTTACCCCTAGGTTCTTCATGACATTTTTTTTTCTTAAATTCCATATATATGTGTTAGCATACAGTATTTGTCTTTCTCTTTCTGACTTACTTCACTCTGTATGACAGACTCTAGGTCTATCCACCTCATTACAAATAGCTCAATTTCATTTCTTTTTATGGCTGAGTAATATTCCATTGTATATATGTGCCACATCTTCTTTATCCATTCATCCGATGATGGACACTTAGGTTGTTTCCATCTCCGGGCTATTGTAAATAGGGCTGCTATGAACATTTTGGTACATGTCTCTTTTTGAATTATGGTTTTCTCAGGGTATATGCCCAGTAGTGGGATTGCTGGGTCATATGGTAGTTCTATTTGTAGTTTTTTAAGGAACCTCCATACCGTTCTCCATAGCGGCTGTACCAATTCACATTCCCACCAGCAGTGCAAGAGTGTTCCCTTTTTTCCACACCCTCTCCAGCATTTATTGTTTCTAGATTTTTTGATGATGGCCATTCTGACTGGTGTGAGATGATATCTCATTGTAGTTTTGATTTGCATTTCTCTAATGAGTAAAGATGTTGAGCATCCTTTCATGTGTTTGTTGGCAGTCTGTATATCTTCTGTGGAGAAATGTCTATTTAGGTCTTCTGCCCATTTTTGGATTGGGTTGTTTGTTTTTTTGTTATTGAGCTGCATGAGCTGCTTATAAATTTTGGAGATTAATCCTTTGTCAGTTGCTTCATTTGCAAATATTTTCTCCCATTCTGAGGGTTGTCTTTTGGTCTTGTTTATGGTTTCCTTTGCTGTGCAAAAGCTTTTAAGTTTCATTAGGTCCCATGTGTTTATTTTTGTCTTTATTTCCATTTCTCTAGGAGGTGGGTCAAAAAGGATCTTGCTGTGATTTATGTCATAGAGTGTTCTGCCTATGTTTTCCTCTAAGAGTTTGATAGTGTCTGGCCTTACATTTAGGTCTTTAATCCATTTTGAGCTTATTTTTGTGTATGGTGTTAGGGAGTGATCTAATCTCATACTTTTACATGTACCTGTCCAGTTTTCCCAACACCACTTATTGAAGAGACTGTCCTTTCTCCACTGTACATTCCTGCCTCCTTTATCAAAGATAAGGTGACCATATGTCCGTGGGTTTATCTCTGGGCTTTCTATCCTGTTCCATTGATCTATCTTTCTGTTTTTGTGCCAGTACCATACTGTCTTGATTACTGTAGCTTTGTAGTATAGTCTGAAGTCAGGGAGCCTGATTCCTCCAGCTCCATTTTTCGTTCTCAAGATTGCTTTGGCTATTCGGGGTCTTTTGTGTTTCCATACAAATTGTGAAATTTTTTGTTCTAGTTCTGTGAAAAATGCCAGTGGTAGTTTGATAGGGATTGCATTGAATCTGTAGATGGCTTTGGGTAGTAGAGTCATTTTCACAATGTTGATTCTTCCAATCCAAGAACATGGTACATCTCTCCATCTATTTGTATCATCTTTAATTTCTTTCATCAGTGTCTTATAATTTTCTGCATACAGGTCTTTTGTCTCCTTAGGTAGGTTTATTCCTAGATATTTTATTCTTTTTGTTGCAATGGTAAATGGGAGTGTTTCCTTGATTTCACTTTCAGATTTTTCATCATTAGTATATAGGAATGCCAGAGATTTCTGTGCATTAATTTTGTATCCTGCAACTTTACCAAATTCATTGATTAGCTCTAGTAGTTTTCTGGTAGCATCTTTAGGATTCTCTATGTATAGTATCATGTCATCTGCAAACAGTGACAGCTTTACTTCTTCTTTTCCGATTTGGATTCCTTTTATTTCCTTTTCTTCTCTGATTGCTGTGGCTAAAACTTCCAAAACTAGGTTGAATAAGAGTGGTGAGAGTGGGCAACCTTGTCTTGTTCCTGATCTTAGTGGAAATGGTTTCAGTTTTTCACCATTGAGGACGATGCTGGCCGTGGGTTTGTCATATATGGCCTTTATTATGTTGAGGAAAGTTCCCTCTATGCCTACTTTCTGCAGGGTTTTTATCATAAATGGGTGTTGAATTTTGTCGAAAGCTTTCTCTGCATCTATTGAGATGATCATATGGTTTTTCTCCTTCAATTTGTTAATATGGTGTATCACGTTGATTGATTTGCGTATATTGAAGAATCCTTGCATTCCTGGAATAAACCCCACTTGATCATGGTGTATGATCCTTTTAATGTGCTGTTGGATTCTGTTTGCTAGTATTTTGTTGAGGATTTTTGCATCTATGTTCATCAGTGATATTGGCCTGTAGTTTTCTTTCTTTGTGACATCCTTGTCTGGTTTTGGTATCAAGGTGATGGTGGCCTCGTAGAATGAGTTTGGGAGTGTTCCTCCCTCTGCTATATTTTGGAAGAGTTTCAGAAGGATAGGTGTTAGCTCTTCTCTAAATGCTTGATAGAATTCGCCTGTGAAGCCATCTGGTCCTGGGCTTTTGTTTGTTGGAAGATTTTTTATCACAGTTTCAATTTCAGTGCTTGTGATTGGTCTGTTCATATTTTCTATTTCTTCCTGAGTCAGTCTTGGCAGGTTGTGCATTTCTAAGAATTTGTCCATTTCTTCCAGGTTGTCCATTTTATTGGCATAGAGTTGCTTATAGTAATCTCTCATGATCTTTTGTATTTCTGCAGTGTCAGTTGTTACTTCTCCTTTTTCATTTCTAATTCTATTGATTTGAGTCTTCTCCCTTTTTTTCTTGATGAGTCTGGCTAATGGTTTATCAATTTTGTTTATCTTCTCAAAGAACCAGCTTTTAGTTTTATTGATCTTTGCTATCGTTTCCTTCATTTCTTTTTCATTTATTTCTGATCTGATTTTTATGATTTCTTTCCTTCTGCTAACTTTGGGATGTTTTTGTTCTTCTTTCTCTAATTGCTTTAGGTGCAAGCTTAGGTTGTTTATTCGAGATGTTTCCTGTTTCTTAAGGTGGGATTGTATTGCTATAAACTTCCCCCTTAGAACTGCTTTTGCTGCGTCCCATAGGTTTTGGGTCGTCGTGTCTCCATTTTCATTTGTTTCTAGGTATTTTTTAATTTCCTCTTTGATTTCTTCAGTGATCACTTCGTTATTAAGTAGTGTATTGTTTAGCCTCCATGTGTTTGTATTTTTTACAGCTCTTTTCCTGTAATTGATATCTAGTCTCATAGCATTGTGGTCGGAAAAGATACTTGATACAATTTCAATTTTCTTAAATTTACCAAGGCTTGATTTGTGACCCAAGATATGATCTATCCTGGAGAATGTTCCATGAGCACTTGAGAAAAATGTGTATTCTGTTGTTTTTGGATGGAATATCCTATAAATATCACTTAAGTCCATCTTGTTTAATGTATCATTTAAAGCTTGTGTTTCCTTATTTATTTTCATTTTGGATGATCTGTCCATTGGTGAAAGTGGGGTGTTAAAGTCCCCTACTATGAGTGTGTTACTGTCAATTTCTCCTTTTATGGCTGTTAGTATTTGCCTTATGTATTGAGGTGCTCCTATGTTGGGTGCATAAATATTTACAATTGTTATATCTTCTTCTTGGATCGATCCCTTGATCATTAGGTAGTGTCCTTCTTTGTCTCTTCTAGTAGTCTTTATTTTAAAGTCTATTTTGTCTGATATGAGAATTGCTACTCCAGCTTTCTTTTGGTTTCCATTTGCATGGAATATCTTTTTCCATCCCCTTACTTTCAGTCTGTATGTGTCTCTAGGTCTGAAGTGGGTCTCTTGTAGACAGCATATAGATGGGTCTTGTTTTTGTATCCATTCAGCCAATCTGTGTCTTTTGGTGGGAGCATTTAGTCCATTTACATTTAAGGTAATTATTGATATGTATGTTCCTGTTCCCATTTTCTTAATTGTTTTGGGTTCATTATTGTAGGTCTTTTACTTCTGTTGTGTTTCTTGCCTAGAGAAGTTCCTTTAGCATTTGTTGTAAAGCTGGTTTGGTGGTGCTGAATTCTCTCAGCTTTTGCTTGTCTGTAAACGTTTTAATTTCTCCATCAAATCTGAATGAGATCCTTGCTGGGTAGAGTAATCTTGGTTGCAGGTTTTTCTCCTTCATCACTTTAATTATGTCCTGCCACTCCCTTCTGGCTTGTAGAGTTTCTGCTGAGAGATCAGCTGTTAGCCTGATGGGGATTCCCTTGTGTGTTATTTGTTGTTTTTGCCTTGCTGCTTTTAATATGATTTCTTTGTGTTTAATTTTTGACAGTTTGATTAATATGTGTCTTGGCGTATTTCTCCTTGGATTTATTCTGTATGGGACTCTCTGTGCCTCCTGGACTTGATTAACTATTTCCTTTCCCATATTAGGGAAGTTTTCAACTATAATCTCTTCAAATATTTTCTCAGTCCCTTTCTTTTTCTCTTCTTCTTCTGGAACCCCTATAATTCGAATGTTGGTGCGTTTAATGTTGTCCCAGAGGTCTCTGAGACTGTCCTCTGTTCGTTTCATTCTTTTTTCTTTATTTTGCTCTGCAGCAGTTATTTCCACTATTTTATCTTCCACCTCACTTATCCGTTCTTCTGCCTCAGTTATTCTGCTATTGATCCCATCTAGAGTATTTTTTATTTCATGTATTGTGTTTTTAATCGATGCTTGATTCATCTTTAGTTCTTCTAGGTCCTTGTTAACTGTTTCTTGCATTTTGTCTATTCTATTTCCAAGATTTTGGATCTGGGAAATAGAATCTTGGATCATCTTTACCATCATTATTCTGAATTCTTTTTCAGGTAGACTGCCTATTACCTCTTCATTTGTTAGATCTGGTGGGTTTTTATCTTGCTCCTTCTCCTGCTGTGTGTTTTTCTGTCTTCTCATTTTGCTTATGTTACTGTGTTTGGGGTCTCCTTTTTGCAGGCTGCAGGTTCAAAGTTCCCGTTGTTATTGGTGTCTGACCCCAGTGGCTAAGGTTGGTTTAGTGGGTTGTGTAGGCTTCCTGGTGGAGGGGACTAGTGCCTGTGTTCTGGTGGATGAGGCTGGATCTTGTCTTTCTGGTGGGCAGGTCCACGTCTGGTGGTGTGTTTTGGGGTGTCTGCGGACTTTTTATGAGTTTAGGCCACCTCTCTGCTAATGGGTGGCGTTGTGTTCCTGTCTTGCTAGTTGTTTGGCTTAGGGTGTCCAGCACTGTAGCCTGCTGGTCGTTGAGTGAAGCTGGGTGCTGGTGTTGAGATGGAGATCTCTGGAAGATTTTTGCCGTTTGATATTATGTGGAGCTGGGAGGTCTCTTGTGGACCAGTGTCCTGAAGTTGGCTCTCCCACCTCAGAGGCACAGCACTGACTCCTGGCTCCTCAATTTGGGATGATGTGTTGTCTATTCATGTATTCCACAGATGCAGGGTACATCAAGTTGATTGTGGAGCTTTAATCCGCTGCTTCTGAGGCTGCTGGGAGAGGTTTCCCTTTCTCTTCTTTGTTCTCACAGCCTGGAGCTTTTATTTAATGACATTTTTCTATCTATGCATCTATCTGTCATCTACATCTGTATCTTTCAAGGTTTGTGAACAAGCTTTCACATAAGCACTAGAGACGTCCGCCAGCATTTTCCAGAAGAGGCCTGCAAATTGCTGGGGACTCCTCACAAATAGGGAACGGCCACAACCCCTGCCACACAGACTATGCGCGTGGCCCTCCTGACGTACTCCCACTCTCTCTCTGAATTTCCCAACGTCTGAGATGAGGGTGCTGGCTGGAGGCAATGATCACGTGCAGGCTGAATCTTCTCCAGATTCTGATTCTCTTCCTGGGCATATCGTCCTTAAGCACAGTCTCCATGTCCCTGGCCACACTGATCTCTCTCCTTCAGTCCTTCCCTCCCTCCCTCTCCTGCCTCCCAGTGCAGAGAATACTTGTTTGCATTTGAGACGACATTTATTTTTGGTTCACAGAATTCTCACCTGTTCTACTGTGGCCTCCGTTGTGAACATTCCAAAGCTGAGACTTTTCTGTTTTTCTCCCTCATTTCTGCTGAGTCTTTACCTTCCTAATGCAGTGAACTCACAGTGCCTAGCTGACTGGATGGGGAAAAAGATCCAGGGAGCAAAGAGAAATAATAAAAGAATATATCAGTTAATTTTTCATAGTGTTATCCAACTACATATTTTTAAAATTTTGGAATAATATTAGGAATCTTCTCTTTATAAAAAACTGAATTATCGGCCTTCCCTGGTGGAGCAGTGGTTAAGAATATGCCTGCGAATGCAGGGGTCATGGGTTCGAGCCCTGGTCTGGGAAGATCCCACGTGCCACGGAGTAACTAAGCCCGCGCGCCACAACTACTGAGCCTGCACTCTAGAGCCCGTGTGCCACATCAACCGAGCCCACGTGCCACAACTACGGAAGCCTGCGTGCCTAGAGACCATGCTCCGCAACAAGAGAAGCCACTGCAATGAGAAGCCCGTGCACCACCGCCAAAAGGAGCCCCCGCTCACTGCAACTAGAGAACGCCCGCTAGCAGCAACAAAGACCCAATGCAGCCCCAAATAAATTAATTAATTTTTAAAAATTGAATTAGTTTCAAGGGTACAATGTATAAAAGTACAATAAAAGCCCCCCTTCATAACACCCCAACCCCACTCTCAAGATGGAATCGATATGCTGTGATACAATTTATAGTCGTAGTACTACTCCTCCTCCCACCACATCCGAAATCCTCTGAGCCAGGTGCAGCAGCTTCCTTTCACAATGCTAGGACCCGCCACAAGACACATGATAATCCCTTTGGACATTTCAAGGAGCGGCACCAAGGGAACAGTACCGGGGAAATGCCACTGACAGCTCAGAATATCCATGGCATTTCTAGAGCCTCGGCACTGCTCTCGCTCTGGGAATGAAGGTCCAAAAAGCACATCGGAGAATGTTCATAGTTGTAAACAAGCTCCACCTTTGAAACACAATCTACATAGAACCACATATACAAGCCTGCATGATGGATGAAGCCAAGGTCTCCTCCATGATTTCCCTTCTGACCACCTTATTGTCTCCTCAACCATAAAAGGTGAACTTGAAACTCAGGACCTTGCCTTGTCACCAGAAACATCCAAGCTTGGATCAGTCTTTCTAAGACAAGATACTTGCTCTCTGAACTATTAGAGACTTGTCACATACACACAGGTAGAACAGGATTATTTCTATCTACCTGGGGACTTGGAGTCTTTCACATTGCTCCTGTTAAAACTCTCACAACAGCAAAACTTTACCTACAAAGGGTTCAAGCTATGACACTCCCAACTTCCACAAACCTCCTCAGCTCTGGTGAGTCACATGCAGCCAATTCCAGGAATTGGAAACATGGTTGTGAGGATGAAACTGACTTTGGGGCTCCCCTTGGATATGGTCTTCCAGACTTACCAAAAGGCCATTAAGAGGAAGGTTTACCCCACCTCAGGGAAACCCGAGGCAGTACTTGCAGTCAAGGGCTGGCCATGGCTTCTGAGCTACATCCAAAAAGAATTTCATACTGTACCTGGATCTGCTGAAGCCATTTCTGACTGTCCGAGAGCCAGCATGTACCGTTCCTCAACTGCCTCCATTGTGGATCATCAGTAGGGCTGTCAGATTTAGGACATAAAAATACAGGATACCCAGTTAAACTTGAACTTCACATGAATAATAAGTCATTATTTTTAGTATAAGTAGATCCTATGAACTATTTGGGGCATACTTATCTTCAAAATGTACTCGTTGTTTTTCAAACATTCATATATAACTAAACAGTCTATATTTTATCTGTCAACCCTACTCAGCAGAAATGATGGAGGCTCATAGAGATCCAGGAGACGCCTCAGCGCCTCCTCAGCTTTTATTTCTACGTCCTGGACAGCGAGCACAAACCTTCCACTCCCAGTCAGTGGCTAGAATGGAGGATATTCTCTGTTGTAGAGCTTTTTCTACTTGTCATTGTTATTATCTTCCTTATTTTAAAGAGATGTTTATTTTTTCCCAATCTTAATAGCTCATCCAAAAGTATTTCAAAGTTCATTAGAGAAGGGAAAAACAATATGGTTCTGAAAAGTGAAGGAAACCGCCTGGTGTTTAGTAAAGAAGTAGTAGGGAGACTGAAAAAGCCAAACTTAATAAGCAGATCTCTCCAAGGGTATTTTCAGAGCTTGATACCCTCCCACACCCTGAAAATATTATTACATCAAGAATGTAGAACTGCTAACCAAATGTAAGGCTCCCATATGATTCTATCAAACTGAGGATGCTTCTTTACTAAGCAGTGAGCACACTTGCTGTCCCAGGGACCTTGGCAGTTGCAACGTAGGGCTCTTCCCTTTGGGATGGAAACAGCAAGTTTTCCTGTGGTCTACACGCTGGCCCCAAAAATACTACACTCCCAATACTTGTCAACTTTAAGTATTTTTCTACATATCTCCATTTTTCTGTTACTATTTGGACTACATCCTAGACTTGACACTACATAAATTGCATTCAAGAAGCTATTTTTAAAAGTTGGTAGGAAACCTTAAATCTATGGCTTGCAGTCCCTGGCTTACTTTCATCCAGGTGCATAAGGGTTTTCAAAAGTAGTCAGGTTACTTACCCTGTATCACAGCCCCACGCTTGTGTCACAGATATAAAAATGGAACATGATATTTAAGGTTTTAGTTGCCAAATCATCAAGCCTCCCAGACAGAGGCAATAGAGCAAAATGATTACAGAGGCATGGATTTTGATTTGCTCCAGTGTCTTGGGCAAGTCACTTGGCCTCTGTATTTATTTGTACTTATCTGCACTTATCTGTCACTTGGGGGTTACCATTGTACCTAGTCCATGGGTATGTTGTACAAATTAACTGTAACGTAGTTAGAAGAAACCGACACAGAGTAAGCACTCCACAGACATTGGCTATTAGCTATTGGAAATATTTCTCCATGAAACACATGACTTTATCAGTGGATGACCCGGTGGGAGACAGTGAATCACAGAATCACAGCATGTTGAAAGTGACCTAGTTCACACTCTTATGTGAAAAAAAGAAAAGTGTGCATGGGTAGAAAATCTCTGAAACTTTACATAACAAATAGTACATCATGTTAACTTTGAGGATTAGAATAAATCAGGAAAGGAGGAAAGCAAAACTTGAGTGTAATTCAATTTCTACATCATTTGTGTTTCTACACAGAGACTCTGAATACACTGGAAGTGCAATTTTTTTTAATGTGGCGGGATAAAGGTTTTCAAGTTTTCCTGATCCATCCGTATTATTATTTCAGAATTGCTGGCATTTCTTGCCATCTTCAGATCTACACCCATTTGAGTCAGTGGGCCCTTCTGGATGGAGGAGAAAATAGAGCAGAAGTGAAGTGAGAGAAAAGGAGAGACAAGATTTTCTCTTTTCTCTTCAAAGAGGAAAGGTCTTTGGAATGGGAACAACTCACAACCAAACTTTGGGGAAAGGATGTGATGGAAAATGAGACAAACATCCTACCCCTGTGATGAGAAGGATTCCCTGGGCTGGATGGAGGGAGGTCACAGGTGGATGGACAAGGAAACCAACTAGGGAGAAACACACACAAGTGCAGAGCAAGCACCCCGAGGCCACTCAGCCTGACTCCATGCAAACATGTGTCCAGCAGACAGCCCTTCACCTGTGGCTCCCCAGCAAGACAGGTACCTCGGGGGTGCCAACTCATTCTGAGTCCATTATGCCTGGCCATTCATAAACCGCTGTCTAACGTGTGAGGAATAAACTCTCAATGTTTATGAGGAAATTGGGGAAGGAGATTGAAAGGTTACTTAAACGAAAAAAAAAGAAGTTCAGGAAGGCAAGATGGTAGAGAGACAAGAAAAAGACCTTAAAAGATAGAAAGGATTTGCCAAAGAAGAGAAAGCAAAAGAAATGATTCCGAATGGGTTAACCTGCAGCTAGGAAGTTAAGGAAGATTATTGATGGGTGAAGACTATGGAATAAAGTGAATAAAATTTCTCAGAAGTTGCTGAGCATATGGTAAGCAGCATGATTATCAAATTATGAATTGGCTGCAATGGCATTCTAGGGGGACACTAGGAAGGTGAAGCAAATGTTCCTGAGATGACAGTAGCAGGTGGAAAGTTGTTTCAGGGGAAGATCAGTCTTGCAGAGGGTGTATCAGAGGAGGGCAAGTGTGAGCAAGCAAGGAAATACTAAGTGTATACGGTTCCTTCACTGAGTGCACCCAGCCCCGCGGTCAGCCTTGAGAACAAGCAGGACTTCAGGTACTGGAGCTACATTTCAGTCATCAAGACTTGAGAAGACACCCTTAACTCAGGTCTTCTCTTCAAACTCCATCTTTCCTTCTTGACCTTCATTTGGCCTCTTCCCTTACCCTCCAGCTGTGGACTGAGGCCACAGAGCAAGATGGGTCACTAGTGTCCTCCATCCCCTGGCGACTGTGGTTCACATCAGTGGAGTACCAAAGGCAATAACCAAGTAACAGACACAAGAGTGTATGAAGAAGAAGAGATTCTGATAAGGCTTTCTGTGACAGTGTGGGCCAAGTCGGCTCTATATGGCTGGTATCACGTGAATTATGAGCAGCCTTAGGGGAGAAGTTCTCAGAAGGCAGAGCCTGGCTCTCGAGAGGCTCTGCGTGCTCACAGCCCACTCCAAGACCTCAGTTACAGCTTCGGCCCCCAATATCTCTCCCTCTGCCTGCTCACAGTTTTTGAAGTCTTCTTTCCTCCACATTTCTCTTGAGAGGTGGAGGAGGAAGATGAGCTTCAGGCCAGCTCAGACTCCCCTGGGATCCCAGCAGGATGCCTATCATTAACCTCCCACCTTCTAGGAAGCTCCTAAGATCTTCACATTTGGGGCAGTTCTCATTTCAGCTGTGCTTCAATTTGCTGGCTGGAGACGGCCTGTTGGAAGGTGGCTAAAAGCAAGTAGCAATCCTTCGGGCAGCCTGGCCCTTCTCGACTGTCAGTCATCTTCAGGGATATTCTGGGAAATGTTGTTTGTTCTAGAGAAGGGAGGGAAACAATCCAATTGTCCACTAATGCTTGAATGGAAAATAAATGATGCTATATGCATGTGATCACATAATATCAAACAGTCAAAAATCAAAGACCTAGATCTATATGGATTCACGTGGATAAATCTTGAAAACATAATATTGATTGAAAGAAAATAAGATAAACAATGTTAGATTGTGATAACAGGTATGTAAGTGTTTAAATATTTAAATCAATTCAACATATTGCTTCTATATATACAGATGCAAGAAAATAAACTTTATCCAAAGAACACATTATTTACATTTAATATGCTCATTTATCTAGGAGACCCAAAAGAACCCACAGATAAACTAGCAGGAACTAATAAGACGGTTCAACAAGGCACACACATACAAGATCAATAAATTTTAAAAGTCAATCAGGCTCCTCTACACTGGCGATAACAAATTAGAAACTATAAAAGAAAATAAGAAAAAAAGAAGATCTAAAAATTGTCACAAGAGCCGTATAAATTATTTAGAGCTAAGCATACGTAGAAGGCAATATAACTAAGGAACTGAGTACGAACAGTTAAACTCCGCCCAACCCAAGGTTAGGAAAAGACTGTTGTTACTTTATGAGAACAGACCCTCTTCTTAAGGAGCAGATCAGTAAGTGAGAGTGAATCAAAGAAACACAGCATTTGAAAAGTCAGCTAGTCCAAGCCTCTTGATCGCACATACAGAAGCTGAAGCCCAGATAGGTTGAGTTACTTGCTAAAGGGCCCAATGTCCTGACTCAAGGACTAGCATTTTTCACTCAGTCACAAGACACAATCAAATGCAGTACCTTGGAAAGAGATGGGGAAAAAATGAAGAAATCAATTATATAGTTCCTCATCTTTAAGTACAGAAATAGCCGTGACAAAATTACACGTATTGAGGGAAAATTGAAGTGCAGTTTAAAATGTCAATAATCCACAGGGAAACTGGAGACCATTTAAAACATTCATATTAAATCTCTCTAGAAAAGACATGAAAAGATCTCCAATCAAAATGTGAATTTTATAATAGACATGGTATGATACAATTTATAATAGATATGGTAGGAACCTTTCCCTTTCACGGGAAAGCTTCGGCTGGGAAAAAGGAATTGTTCTTGAAAATGGGGCCTGTGCTATTGCAGACACTGTGCTCAACCTAGGTCCACCGAATGCTCTGATGTCATCACTGAGGTCACAGAATTCCACTGTGAGCCTGGCAACCTTGCAAACATAACAGCCCTGGTGAGCACTAGGCACTACTGCTGGTTCACCAAGTGGTACAAGTTTTTCAGCCATTTAGGAGACTTGACTATTTTTGTTTGTATTGAATCATTTCAACGGATTGCCCAAGAGCCAAGAAGGGCCAACCTGTAGGGAAGAGGAGGAGTTGGACATCTCTTGAGGCATCTTCTAAGGGAGACTTCTAGTTGGTACGATGGAACGGCGACAAAAGAGGAAACATCTGGAAAATGAAGAGTCCCAGGAAACTGCCGAGAACGGAGGAGGTATGTGGGGGGCAACTTGTCTGGGGCACATGGGTTTCTGCCAAACTGAAGCTTCTCTAGGAAGCGGGGGACTGAGAACGTGTCACCTGTGAAGCAGGGAGCGAGAGACCTTGTCTCACTGATGCTGCCGTATCTATCCGGAGGGTCCCTGTGGTGTGAGACGGCACAGAACGGCCAGATGCCCCCTGGGAGATGGGAGGTCAGCTCCGCTGGTCTGAGGACTCTCTCCTGGGGCAGCCGGGCCTGGAGCTTTGTCGGACTCACAGCAGGCTGCATCCTGCTTGCACAGACCTAGAGGTGCAGCTTTTCTCAGTCCCCGATTTCTCTCTTATGCTCTTGGATCTTTCCTAGGGGTCATGAGGTGGGGGATGTGAAGGATGCAAGGATGCTGAGAGAGACCCATGAGTTGCTTGGCCTCTTTTACCAAAGTGGAAAGAGAAGCCCCATGAGTTGAAGGCCCTGTTGAAAAATATCTTGACAAGTGGAATGCACTTTGAAAGAAGATTGTTTGTCTAGGGATGGTGTCATATTGAAAGCAAGGAGGTTTTATTCCTTCAACAGGAAGAATTTCCCAAAGGAGATCAAGGGAAGGGAAGGGTTTTCCAGAAACTGAGACCGCGTGAGCGGGGGTGAGAAATGGCTTCAGGGTCCTGCGGGGAGCTCTGAGAGCCACGGGCCACGTGGTGCCTGCGTGCATTAAATGGAGGCGAGTAGCTTGCCCTGGGAGAGGGGTGGTCACCCCAGAGCTCCAGCTAGAGGCCTCTGCCCCAGATTAGAGCCCAGTAGCTCCTACCAGGCCCAGGGCCCTGGAGACTGTAGGATGGGCCCTGGGAATGGAGCTCTAGACAGCAGGCAGATTTCCAGGCAGTGGCTGGGACAGGCTGGGGAAGGCAATGACTGCCCCTGACCATTCAGAATATTTTGCCCTATGTTCCTGTGTGTGTGTGTGTGAGTGTGTGTGTGTGTGTGTGTGTGTGTGTGTGTGTGTGGTAGTGCAGAGAAGAGCGAGATGAATGGGGTTAGAGTGCTTAACAGATATAAAGTCTGCGTGGTAAAGTTCTTGTCACCCTGCCTGGACCTGGCTGACACTCGGTGTACGTAAGAGTGTATACAGAATTCTTGTTAGGGGTGTTTTATGAGACAGTAACTCATACACCCATGTACACTCTGATGCAGCAAAAATATCACACACCCCACATATAACTTCCTTAGTAAACCACACACAGCACATGGAGGTATATACACGCATCCCTCCTATACTACGTTCTCATACAAACCACCTGTATCACAATCCTCTCCTCCAACACCAAACGCTGGAGATGAGATATGTATATAGACACACACACTATATATATAGGACACACACACACACACACACACACACACACTATATACATGTATCTCTTCAACACTTGCACAAACACAACTAACTTCAGCCATCTCTAAATACCTCTATAAGAACCAGTCACGTGTCATACACACCACACTTATAACACATTCTTGAGTAATGCCAGACCCGTTTTGTACAAACCACAGTAAACCACAGTCTCAGTAACCCATGTCAGGATTGCCAGAGAAAATATGGGCTATCCAGTTCAATTTGAATTCTAGATAAAGAACAAGTAATTTTTCAGTATCCGTATGTCCCAAATATTGTATGGGCTATACTTACACTAAAACTAAGTCAGGCCAAATACTGCATGGGAATACTTACACTAAAAGATTATTCTGGGTTTATCTGAAACTGAAATTTAACTGGGTGCCTTGTATTCTTGTTCGCTAAGTCTGGCAACCCTTATATACTTACCACCAGCTGATGTATTATATATTTATTGTAGTTTTGTTTAGTGTGTGTCTTCCCCTACTAGAATGTGCAGCGTTACCAAGGACTACAACAATGGAAGAGTGCCGGATACACAGGAGTAGCTGCTTACTGAATCTTGGTGAATGAATGAATGAACACACACCATAAATACAAGCCACACCATGTAATGAGGAAACGTTACATGTCCCAGAATTCCTGACTTGTGAACAGAAACCATGCACACAAAGGCCACAGACACAGATAGACACGTCTGCACTGTGCTCCCCATGCCAACCCCACACTTACCACAGACTTAACTGATACACATCACTCACTCTTCCCACACACTCACAGTCACCACCGAGGCCTACATTACCAACTAGACAGTGAGAGAATAAGTATTGATTGGAATTAAATCCTGGAGGATCCACTGGGAACCACACTCTCAGCTGTGTGTATTCACTGCACCTGACACGTGTCACACACTCAGTAAATATTTGTGGACAGAGGACTGATGAACCCACCCTGAGCCTTTCATTCCTCCCTCAGGAATCTCGAAGTCACAAGAGGATCCCCCTCGGCTTGGATCCACTGTGGTGGCCCAAGGCTGCAGCCCAGGGGCAGTGGAGGTCTCCTCTGCCTCTAAATACTTCTTCTGTACTTCTACTCTGCGCAAGCTCAGCTACGCTGGTAAGGGCGTGGGGCTCCTCAGGTGACGGGGTGCTTGGCTGTGAAGCAGGAGGCACACAGATCCCAGGGAGGCTGAGAGGAAATCCAGGGTCATCAGAGGTGATGAGGGCTCTGTGGAGGAGCCTGGGCAGGATGGCTGAGCTGTTCCGAGGGCGTGGATGCCAGCTGAGTCTGGGGGTGTGTGTGTGAATACTGCTACTACCATGGTGGGGAAGTCAAGGAGCAGGGGCCGGAAAGGTCTGGGCTTGAGGTGGAGGGAAGAGGGACCAGATTAAGCATCTTCAGAGGAAAATGTAGGCTTTGTCTTTGCCTTTGCTTCCAGAGAAGGACAGAGTTCTGCATCATACACCTCCAGCCTGAGAGCAGGACCATCCAGCTCAGGTGCACACAGCTCACACATACACGTGCCCTCCAGGCACAGCCCTTCTCAGTGCACATCAACCCCAAGCACGTGCTCCACAGTACTCTCCTGCACCACAGCCCCATTCCACAAGGAATGCACCACCGATATTCCCAAACTCACACTCCTCATCGTACACGCATCCAGCCGCATCCCTCACATACTACAGCCCTCACCACCATACTCCACACCCCTGTATACAGACACCGCTCCAGTATACCCCCCCACGCACATGAAAAGCCCACAGATGACACCAGATACACCACTCCGTCCTACGGCCAACGGACACCAAGCTCACGACATTGCTATATCGTGCCAATGTCCCTCTCTCGTCTACCACACCTGCTCCCTCAGCTTCCGGCATGGCCCATGCATGTTATTATGATTTTAATTTCCTTTTTCAGGAATCCGGAGATTTCATCGAGACACTGCCCAGCCTAGACCACCCCTAGCCCAGGATCAGGAAGAAGG
Organism: Mesoplodon mirus; assembly: GCF_964341445.2. Classification (NCBI taxonomy): domain Eukaryota; kingdom Metazoa; phylum Chordata; class Mammalia; order Artiodactyla; family Ziphiidae; genus Mesoplodon; species Mesoplodon mirus. The sequence continues at coordinate 775,767 of NW_028295698.1, read as the reverse complement.
AGAGACCGCTTCCCCATCACACTGTGTCTCCTCCTCACCCTCTTCACCCTGTAAGAACTATCTGCACCCAGACAAAGAGGAAAGGGGCATGAAAATACACTACATGCAGGTACAAGTGAACAAGGGTGTCGCTGTCTCCTGGAAGACAAAGAAACCCTGGGAGTTGCCTGAAAAGCAGCTGAGGATAGAAGAAGTGACCCTTCCTGAGGATGTGTGCGCAGTAGCCACTGACCCCTCTTCTGATGTGTCCACCGAAAGCCTCCTGTCTGACAGTGAGCCCACTGGGGAGGAGAAAGAGTATGAGAAAAGGGCAGAGCCAGGCAGCCCATCAGGGCCACCTGCCGTCGAGGAGAGACCCAGCGCCAAGACAGCGGACTGGATGCTGACCATGGAGACCGGCTTCAGGTGCATGGCCTGCTGCCAGGTCTTCCCCACCTTGGAGATCCTCCAGCAGCACGTGAAGGGCGGCGTCCTGCAGGGCTTCAGCTGCCGTGCCTTTCATCTCACCATGGCCCAGCGGATGGGCAATGTGGAATCCGAGAGGACCCCTGAGGAAGAGGACGAGGAGGAGGAGGAGGAGAACGAGGAGGAGGAGGAGGAGGAGGAGGAGGAGGAGGAGGAGGAGGAGGAGGAGGAGGAGAAGGAGGTAGAGAAGCAAGAAGAAAAGGAGAATGAGGGAGAGCAGCCCACGGGGGAAGGCCCCAGCCCAAAGAGACCCCGCAGGCAGGGTCTTTTCTCTCCTTTGAGTTCCAAACAGCAACTGAGATTCATGGGACAGAAGATCCTGGAAGACGGTGTGGCCGTCCCTTGGAAGAGGTAAGGCTTGAGGCTGGCAGTCTTCTGAGCCTATGTCACGAGGGCCCAGAGGAGTGTAAGGGAAGGGGCCGCACACATGTGCTGGTTTACCTAATGGCTCTGCAGTTGCATCAAATGGGACACACCCAGCACTAACAAAGGCATTGACCTCTGTTGACGTAAACAAGAAGGTGGAGCCTTTTCCTAGGAGTTTTCTCAGGGTCTGCACGATGGACCTCAACTCTTAGAGGACGTACTGCCAGCAGCTCCTTCTCAGCAGAGAGAGCCAGGAGTGGTCTCAAGAGAGGACAGGGGCCCTTGCAGGACCAGAACTTTGAGGTCTGAGAGCCTTGGGCCTGAGCCGAGATCTCACCCGGACCACTGGACCGAGCCTTCTGTGACAAAGGGTAATATGAAAGAGAGTCACGTGGAAATGAGGTCCCCCGAGATATGGAAATGTTCCAGAACCTTCGTTGCGGGGTAGTTGATCTGGAGCCAAGCTCACTGTGGTGTGTGTGGCTCTGAGCATTAAGGCAATGCTGGAGGGTAACCCTGACCAGCAGAGCTTGGAGTGCTTCTTGTCTCTTCCTGTTCTACCTCATTTGTTTTATCCCTTCCAGGGAGAAGAAAGGACCCTCGGGAGAGTAGCAGACAGAATGCCGTGGTCTGAAGGAGGATGAAGGGACCGGCACTCAGTCTAACATCATATGACAATAGAAGCGTCCTATGCAATAAAGGCCATTTTCCAAACCTTTCCTGGAGCTTTTATTTAATGACATTTTTCTATCTATGCATCTATCTGTCATCTACATCTGTATCTTTCAAGGTTTGTGAACAAGCTTTCACATAAGCACTAGAGACGTCCGCCAGCATTTTCCAGAAGAGGCCTGCAAATTGCTGGGGACTCCTCACAAATAGGGAACGGCCACAACCCCTGCCACACAGACTATGCGCGTGGCCCTCCTGACGTACTCCCACTCTCTCTCTGAATTTCCCAACGTCTGAGATGAGGGTGCTGGCTGGAGGCAATGATCACGTGCAGGCTGAATCTTCTCCAGATTCTGATTCTCTTCCTGGGCATATCGTCCTTAAGCACAGTCTCCATGTCCCTGGCCACACTGATCTCTCTCCTTCAGTCCTTCCCTCCCTCCCTCTCCTGCCTCCCAGTGCAGAGAATACTTGTTTGCATTTGAGACGACATTTATTTTTGGTTCACAGAATTCTCACCTGTTCTACTGTGGCCTCCGTTGTGAACATTCCAAAGCTGAGACTTTTCTGTTTTTCTCCCTCATTTCTGCTGAGTCTTTACCTTCCTAATGCAGTGAACTCACAGTGCCTAGCTGACTGGATGGGGAAAAAATCCAGGGAGCAAAGAGAAATAATAAAAGAATATATCAGTTAATTTTTCATAGTGTTATCCAACTACATATTTTTAAAATTTTGGAATAATATTAGGAATCTTCTCTTTATAAAAAACTGAATTATCGGCCTTCCCTGGTGGAGCAGTGGTTAAGAATATGCCTGCGAATGCAGGGGTCATGGGTTCGAGCCCTGGTCTGGGAAGATCCCACGTGCCACGGAGTAACTAAGCCCGCGCGCCACAACTACTGAGCCTGCACTCTAGAGCCCGTGTGCCACATCAACCGAGCCCACGTGCCACAACTACGGAAGCCTGCGTGCCTAGAGACCATGCTCCGCAACAAGAGAAGCCACTGCAATGAGAAGCCCGTGCACCACCGCCAAAAGGAGCCCCCGCTCACTGCAACTAGAGAACGCCCGCTAGCAGCAACAAAGACCCAATGCAGCCCCAAATAAATTAATTAATTTTTAAAAATTGAATTAGTTTCAAGGGTACAATGTATAAAAGTACAATAAAAGCCCCCCTTCATAACACCCCAACCCCACTCTCAAGATGGAATCGATATGCTGTGATACAATTTATAGTCGTAGTACTACTCCTCCTCCCACCACATCCGAAATCCTCTGAGCCAGGTGCAGCAGCTTCCTTTCACAATGCTAGGACCCGCCACAAGACACATGATAATCCCTTTGGACATTTCAAGGAGCGGCACCAAGGGAACAGTACCGGGGAAATGCCACTGACAGCTCAGAATATCCATGGCATTTCTAGAGCCTCGGCACTGCTCTCGCTCTGGGAATGAAGGTCCAAAAAGCACATCGGAGAATGTTCATAGTTGTAAACAAGCTCCACCTTTGAAACACAATCTACATAGAACCACATATACAAGCCTGCATGATGGATGAAGCCAAGGTCTCCTCCATGATTTCCCTTCTGACCACCTTATTGTCTCCTCAACCATAAAAGGTGAACTTGAAACTCAGGACCTTGCCTTGTCACCAGAAACATCCAAGCTTGGATCAGTCTTTCTAAGACAAGATACTTGCTCTCTGAACTATTAGAGACTTGTCACATACACACAGGTAGAACAGGATTATTTCTATCTACCTGGGGACTTGGAGTCTTTCACATTGCTCCTGTTAAAACTCTCACAACAGCAAAACTTTACCTACAAAGGGTTCAAGCTATGACACTCCCAACTTCCACAAACCTCCTCAGCTCTGGTGAGTCACATGCAGCCAATTCCAGGAATTGGAAACATGGTTGTGAGGATGAAACTGACTTTGGGGCTCCCCTTGGATATGGTCTTCCAGACTTACCAAAAGGCCATTAAGAGGAAGGTTTACCCCACCTCAGGGAAACCCGAGGCAGTACTTGCAGTCAAGGGCTGGCCATGGCTTCTGAGCTACATCCAAAAAGAATTTCATACTGTACCTGGATCTGCTGAAGCCATTTCTGACTGTCCGAGAGCCAGCATGTACCGTTCCTCAACTGCCTCCATTGTGGATCATCAGTAGGGCTGTCAGATTTAGGACATAAAAATACAGGATACCCAGTTAAACTTGAACTTCACATGAATAATAAGTCATTATTTTTAGTATAAGTAGATCCTATGAACTATTTGGGGCATACTTATCTTCAAAATGTACTCGTTGTTTTTCAAACATTCATATATAACTAAACAGTCTATATTTTATCTGTCAACCCTACTCAGCAGAAATGATGGAGGCTCATAGAGATCCAGGAGACGCCTCAGCGCCTCCTCAGCTTTTATTTCTACGTCCTGGACAGCGAGCACAAACCTTCCACTCCCAGTCAGTGGCTAGAATGGAGGATATTCTCTGTTGTAGAGCTTTTTCTACTTGTCATTGTTATTATCTTCCTTATTTTAAAGAGATGTTTATTTTTTCCCAATCTTAATAGCTCATCCAAAAGTATTTCAAAGTTCATTAGAGAAGGGAAAAACAATATGGTTCTGAAAAGTGAAGGAAACCGCCTGGTGTTTAGTAAAGAAGTAGTAGGGAGACTGAAAAAGCCAAACTTAATAAGCAGATCTCTCCAAGGGTATTTTCAGAGCTTGATACCCTCCCACACCCTGAAAATATTATTACATCAAGAATGTAGAACTGCTAACCAAATGTAAGGCTCCCATATGATTCTATCAAACTGAGGATGCTTCTTTACTAAGCAGTGAGCACACTTGCTGTCCCAGGGACCTTGGCAGTTGCAACGTAGGGCTCTTCCCTTTGGGATGGAAACAGCAAGTTTTCCTGTGGTCTACACGCTGGCCCCAAAAATACTACACTCCCAATACTTGTCAACTTTAAGTATTTTTCTACATATCTCCATTTTCCTGTTACTATTTGGACTACATCCTAGACTTGACACTACATAAATTGCATTCAAGAAGCTATTTTTAAAAGTTGGTAGGAAACCTTAAATCTATGGCTTGCAGTCCCTGGCTTACTTTCATCCAGGTGCATAAGGGTTTTCAAAAGTAGTCAGGTTACTTACCCTGTATCACAGCCCCACGCTTGTGTCACAGATATAAAAATGGAACATGATATTTAAGGTTTTAGTTGCCAAATCATCAAGCCTCCCAGACAGAGGCAATAGAGCAAAATGATTACAGAGGCATGGATTTTGATTTGCTCCAGTGTCTTGGGCAAGTCACTTGGCCTCTGTATTTATTTGTACTTATCTGCACTTATCTGTCACTTGGGGGTTACCATTGTACCTAGTCCATGGGTATGTTGTACAAATTAACTGTAACGTAGTTAGAAGAAACCGACACAGAGTAAGCACTCCACAGACATTGGCTATTAGCTATTGGAAATATTTCTCCATGAAACACATGACTTTATCAGTGGATGACCCGGTGGGAGACAGTGAATCACAGAATCACAGCATGTTGAAAGTGACCTAGTTCACACTCTTATGTGAAAAAAAGAAAAGTGTGCATGGGTAGAAAATCTCTGAAACTTTACATAACAAATAGTACATCATGTTAACTTTGAGGATTAGAATAAATCAGGAAAGGAGGAAAGCAAAACTTGAGTGTAATTCAATTTCTACATCATTTGTGTTTCTACACAGAGACTCTGAATACACTGGAAGTGCAATTTTTTTTAATGTGGCGGGATAAAGGTTTTCAAGTTTTCCTGATCCATCCGTATTATTATTTCAGAATTGCTGGCATTTCTTGCCATCTTCAGATCTACACCCATTTGAGTCAGTGGGCCCTTCTGGATGGAGGAGAAAATAGAGCAGAAGTGAAGTGAGAGAAAAGGAGAGACAAGATTTTCTCTTTTCTCTTCAAAGAGGAAAGGTCTTTGGAATGGGAACAACTCACAACCAAACTTTGGGGAAAGGATGTGATGGAAAATGAGACAAACATCCTACCCCTGTGATGAGAAGGATTCCCTGGGCTGGATGGAGGGAGGTCACAGGTGGATGGACAAGGAAACCAACTAGGGAGAAACACACACAAGTGCAGAGCAAGCACCCCGAGGCCACTCAGCCTGACTCCATGCAAACATGTGTCCAGCAGACAGCCCTTCACCTGTGGCTCCCCAGCAAGACAGGTACCTCGGGGGTGCCAACTCATTCTGAGTCCATTATGCCTGGCCATTCATAAACCGCTGTCTAACGTGTGAGGAATAAACTCTCAATGTTTATGAGGAAATTGGGGAAGGAGATTGAAAGGTTACTTAAACGAAAAAAAAAGAAGTTCAGGAAGGCAAGATGGTAGAGAGACAAGAAAAAGACCTTAAAAGATAGAAAGGATTTGCCAAAGAAGAGAAAGCAAAAGAAATGATTCCGAATGGGTTAACCTGCAGCTAGGAAGTTAAGGAAGATTATTGATGGGTGAAGACTATGGAATAAAGTGAATAAAATTTCTCAGAAGTTGCTGAGAATATGGTAAGCAGCATGATTATCAAATTATGAATTGGCTGCAATGGCATTCTAGGGGGACACTAGGAAGGTGAAGCAAATGTTCCTGAGATGACAGTAGCAGGTGGAAAGTTGTTTCAGGGGAAGATCAGTCTTGCAGAGGGTGTATCAGAGGAGGGCAAGTGTGAGCAAGCAAGGAAATACTAAGTGTATACGGTTCCTTCACTGCGTGCACCCAGCCCCGCGGTCAGCCTTGAGAACAAGCAGGACTTCAGGTACTGGAGCTACATTTCAGTCATCAAGACTTGAGAAGACACCCTTAACTCAGGTCTTCTCTTCAAACTCCATCTTTCCTTCTTGACCTTCATTTGGCCTCTTCCCTTACCCTCCAGCTGTGGACTGAGGCCACAGAGCAAGATGGGTCACTAGTGTCCTCCATCCCCTGGCGACTGTGGTTCACATCACTGGAGTACCAAAGGCAATAACCAAGTAACAGACACAAGAGTGTATGAAGAAGAAGAGATTCTGATAAGGCTTTCTGTGACAGTGTGGGCCAAGTCGGCTCTATATGGCTGGTATCACGTGAATTATGAGCAGCCTTAGGGGAGAAGTTCTCAGAAGGCAGAGCCTGGCTCTCGAGAGGCTCTGCGTGCTCACAGCCCACTCCAAGACCTCAGTTACAGCTTCGGCCCCCAATATCTCTCCCTCTGCCTGCTCACAGTTTTTGAAGTCTTCTTTCCTCCACATTTCTCTTGAGAGGTGGAGGAGGAAGATGAGCTTCAGGCCAGCTCAGACTCCCCTGGGATCCCAGCAGGATGCCTATCATTAACCTCCCACCTTCTAGGAAGCTCCTAAGATCTTCACATTTGGGGCAGTTCTCATTTCAGCTGTGCTTCAATTTGCTGGCTGGAGACGGCCTGTTGGAAGGTGGCTAAAAGCAAGTAGCAATCCTTCGGGCAGCCTGGCCCTTCTCGACTGTCAGTCATCTTCAGGGATATTCTGGGAAATGTTGTTTGTTCTAGAGAAGGGAGGGAAACAATCCAATTGTCCACTAATGCTTGAATGGAAAATAAATGATGCTATATGCATGTGATCACATAATATCAAACAGTCAAAAATCAAAGACCTAGATCTATATGGATTCACGTGGATAAATCTTGAAAACATAATATTGATTGAAAGAAAATAAGATAAACAATGTTAGATTGTGATAACAGGTATGTAAGTGTTTAAATATTTAAATCAATTCAACATATTGCTTCTATATATACAGATGCAAGAAAATAAACTTTATCCAAAGAACACATTATTTACATTTAATATGCTCATTTATCTAGGAGACCCAAAAGAACCCACAGATAAACTAGCAGGAACTAATAAGACGGTTCAACAAGGCACACACATACAAGATCAATAAATTTTAAAAGTCAATCAGGCTCCTCTACACTGGCGATAACAAATTAGAAACTATAAAAGAAAATAAGAAAAAAAGAAGATCTAAAAATTGTCACAAGAGCCGTATAAATTATTTAGAGCTAAGCATACGTAGAAGGCAATATAACTAAGGAACTGAGTACGAACAGTTAAACTCCGCCCAACCCAAGGTTAGGAAAAGACTGTTGTTACTTTATGAGAACAGACCCTCTTCTTAAGGAGCAGATCAGTAAGTGAGAGTGAATCAAAGAAACACAGCATTTGAAAAGTCAGCTAGTCCAAGCCTCTTGATCGCACATACAGAAGCTGAAGCCCAGATAGGTTGAGTTACTTGCTAAAGGGCCCAATGTCCTGACTCAAGGACTAGCATTTTTCACTCAGTCACAAGACACAATCAAATGCAGTACCTTGGAAAGAGATGGGGAAAAAATGAAGAAATCAATTATATAGTTCCTCATCTTTAAGTACAGAAATAGCCGTGACAAAATTACACGTATTGAGGGAAAATTGAAGTGCAGTTTAAAATGTCAATAATCCACAGGGAAACTGGAGACCATTTAAAACATTCATATTAAATCTCTCTAGAAAAGACATGAAAAGATCTCCAATCAAAATGTGAATTTTATAATAGACATGGTATGATACAATTTATAATAGATATGGTAGGAACCTTTCCCTTTCACGGGAAAGCTTCGGCTGGGAAAAAGGAATTGTTCTTGAAAATGGGGCCTGTGCTATTGCAGACACTGTGCTCAACCTAGGTCCACCGAATGCTCTGATGTCATCACTGAGGTCACAGAATTCCACTGTGAGCCTGGCAACCTTGCAAACATAACAGCCCTGGTGAGCACTAGGCACTACTGCTGGTTCACCAAGTGGTACAAGTTTTTCAGCCATTTAGGAGACTTGACTATTTTTGTTTGTATTGAATCATTTCAACGGATTGCCCAAGAGCCAAGAAGGGCCAACCTGTAGGGAAGAGGAGGAGTTGGACATCTCTTGAGGCATCTTCTAAGGGAGACTTCTAGTTGGTACGATGGAACGGCGACAAAAGAGGAAACATCTGGAAAATGAAGAGTCCCAGGAAACTGCCGAGAACGGAGGAGGTATGTGGGGGGCAACTTGTCTGGGGCACATGGGTTTCTGCCAAACTGAAGCTTCTCTAGGAAGCGGGGGACTGAGAACGTGTCACCTGTGAAGCAGGGAGCGAGAGACCTTGTCTCACTGATGCTGCCGTATCTATCCGGAGGGTCCCTGTGGTGTGAGACGGCACAGAACGGCCAGATGCCCCCTGGGAGATGGGAGGTCAGCTCCGCTGGTCTGAGGACTCTCTCCTGGGGCAGCCGGGCCTGGAGCTTTGTCGGACTCACAGCAGGCTGCATCCTGCTTGCACAGACCTAGAGGTGCAGCTTTTCTCAGTCCCCGATTTCTCTCTTATGCTCTTGGATCTTTCCTAGGGGTCATGAGGTGGGGGATGTGAAGGATGCAAGGATGCTGAGAGAGACCCATGAGTTGCTTGGCCTCTTTTACCAAAGTGGAAAGAGAAGCCCCATGAGTTGAAGGCCCTGTTGAAAAATATCTTGACAAGTGGAATGCACTTTGAAAGAAGATTGTTTGTCTAGGGATGGTGTCATATTGAAAGCAAGGAGGTTTTATTCCTTCAACAGGAAGAATTTCCCAAAGGAGATCAAGGGAAGGGAAGGGTTTTCCAGAAACTGAGACCGCGTGAGCGGGGGTGAGAAATGGCCTCAGGGTCCTGCGGGGAGCTCTGAGAGCCACGGGCCACGTGGTGCCTGCGTGCATTAAATGTAGACGAGGAGCTTGCCCTGGGAGAGGGGTGGTCACCCCAGAGCTCCAGCTAGAGGCCTCTGCCCCAGATTAGAGCCCAGTAGCTCCTACCAGGCCCAGGGCCCTGGAGACTGTAGGATGGGCCCTGGGAATGGAGCTCTAGACAGCAGGCAGATTTCCAGGCAGTGGCTGGGACAGGCTGGGGAAGGCAATGACTGCCCCTGACCATTCAGAATATTTTGCCCTATGTTCCTGTGTGTGTGTGTGTGTGAGTGTGTGTGTGTGTGTGTGTGTGTGTGTGTGTGTGTGTGGTAGTGCAGAGAAGAGCGAGATGAATGGGGTTAGAGTGCTTACCAGATATAAAGTCTGCGTGGTAAAGTTCTTGTCACCCTGCCTGGACCTGGCTGACACTCGGTGTACGTAAGAGTGTATACAGAATTCTTGTTAGGGTTGTTTTATGAGACAGTAACTCATACACCCATGTACACTCTGATGCAGCAAAAATATCACACACCCCACATATAACTTCCTTAGTAAACCACACACAGCACATGGAGGTATATACACGCATCCCTCCTATACTACGTTCTCATACAACCCACCTGTATCACAATCCTCTCCTCCAACACCAAACGCTGGAGATGAGATATGTATATAGACACACACACTATATATATAGGACACACACACACACACACACACACTATATACATGTATCTCCTCAACTCTTGCACAAACACAACTAACTTCAGCCATCTCTAAATACCTCTATAAGAACCAGTCACGTGTCATACACACCACACTTATAACACATTCTTGAGTAATGCCAGACCCGCTTTGTACAAACCACAGTAAACCACAGTCTCAGTAACCCATGTCAGGATTGCCAGAGAAAATATGGGCTATCCAGTTCAATTTGAATTCTAGATAAAGAACAAGTAATTTTTCAGTATCCGTATGTCCCACATATTGTATGGGCTATACTTACACTAAAACTAAGTCAGGCCAAATACTGCATGGGAATACTTACACTAAAAGATTATTCTGGGTTTATCGGAAACTGAAATTTAACTGGGTGCCTTGTATTCTTGTTCGCTAAGTCTGGCAACCCTTATATACTTACCACCAGCTGATGTATTATATATTTATTGTAGTTTTGTTTAGTGTGTGTCTTCCCCTACTAGAATGTGCAGCGTTACCAAAGACTACAACAATGGAAGAGTGCCGGATACACAGGAGTAGCTGCTTACTGAATCTTGGTGAATGAATGAATGAACACACACCATAAATACAAGCCACACCATGTAATGAGGAAACGTTACATGTCCCAGAATTCCTGACTTGTGAACAGAAACCATGCACACAAAGGCCACAGACACAGATAGACACATCTGCACTGTGCTCCCCATGCCAACCCCACACTTACCACAGACTTAACTGATACACGTCACTCACTCTTCCCACACACTCACAGTCACCACCGAGGCCTACATTACCAACTAGACAGTGAGAGAATAAGTATTGATTGGAATTAAATCCTGGAGGATCCACTGGGAACCACACTCTCAGCTGTGTGTATTCACTGCACCTGACACGTGTCACACACTCAGTAAATATTTGTGGACAGAGGACTGATGAACCCACCCTGAGCCTTTCATTCCTCCCTCAGGAATCTCGAAGTCACAAGAGGATCCCCCTCGGCTTGGATCCACTGTGGTGGCCCAAGGCTGCAGCCCAGGGGCAGTGGAGGTCTCCTCTGCCTCTAAATACTTCTTCTGTACTTCTACTCTGCGCAAGCTCAGCTACGCTGGTAAGGGCGTGGGGCTCCTCAGGTGACGGGGTGCTTGGCTGTGAAGCAGGAGGCACACAGATCCCAGGGAGGCTGAGAGGAAATCCAGGGTCATCAGAGGTGATGAGGGCTCTGTGGAGGAGCCTGGGCAGGATGGCTGAGCTGTTCCGAGGGCGTGGATGCCAGCTGAGTCTGGGGGTGTGTGTGTGAATACTGCTACTACCATGGTGGGGAAGTCAAGGAGCAGGGGCCGGAAAGGTCTGGGCTTGAGGTGGAGGGAAGAGGGACCAGATTAAGCGTCTTCAGAGGAAAATGTAGGCTTTGTCTTTGCCTTTGCTTCCAGAGAAGGACAGAGTTCTGCATCATACACCTCCAGCCTGAGAGCAGGACCATCCAGCTCAGGTGCACACAGCTCACACATACACGTGCCCTCCAGGCACAGCCCTTCTCAGTGCACATCAACCCCAAGCACGTGCTCCACAGTACTCTCCTGCACTACAGCCCCATTCCACAAGGAATGCACCACCGATATTCCCAAACTCACACTCCTCATCGTACACGCATCCAGCCGCATCCCTCACATACTACAGCCCTCACCACCATACTCCACACCCCTGTATACAGACACCGCTCCAGTATACCCCCCCACGCACATGAAAAGCCCACAGATGACACCACATACACCACTCCGTCCTACGGCCAACGGACACCAAGCTCACGACATTGCTATGTCGTGCCAATGTCCCTCTCTCGTCTACCACACCTGCTCCCTCAGCTTCCGGCATGGCCCATGCATGTTATTATGATTTTAATTTCCTTTTTCAGGAATCCGGAGATTTCATCGAGACACTGCCCAGCCTAGACCACCCCTAGCCCAGGATCAGGAAGAAGGAGAGACCGCTTCCCCATCACACTGTGTCTCCTCCTCACCCTCTTCACCCTGTAAGAACTATCTGCACCCAGACAAAGAGGAAAGGGGCATGAAAATACACTACATGCAGGTACAAATGAACAAGGGTGTCGCTGTCTCCTGGAAGACAAAGAAACCCTTGGAGTTGCCTGAAAAGCAGCTGACGATAGAAGAAGTGACCCTTCCTGAGGATGTGTGCGCAGTAGCCACTGACCCCTCTTCTGATGTGTGCACCGAAAGCCTCCTGTCTGACAGTGAGCCCACTGGGGAGGAGAAAGAGTATGAGGAAAGGGCAGAGCCAGGCAGCCCATCAGGGCCACCTGCCGTCGAGGAGAGACCCAGCGCCAAGACAGCGGACTGGATGCTGACCATGGAGACTGGCTTCAGGTGCATGGCCTGCTGCCGGGTCTTCCCCACCTTGGAGATCCTCCAGCAGCACGTGAAGGGCGGCGTCCTGCAGGGCTTCAGCTGCCGTGCCTTTCATCTCACCCTGGCCCAGCGGATGGGCAATGTGGAATCCGAGAGCACCCCTGAGGAAGAGGACGAGGAGGAGGAGGAGGAGAACGAGGAGGAGGAGGAGGAGGAGGAGGAGGAGAAGGAGGTAGAGAAGCAAGAAGAAAAGGAGAATGAGGGAGAGCAGCCCACGGGGGAAGGCCCCAGCCCAAAGAGACCCCGCAGGCAGGGTCTTTTCTCTCCTTTGAGTTCCAAACAGCAACTGAGATTCATGGGACAGAAGATCCTGGAAGACGGTGTGGCCGTCCCTTGGAAGAGGTAAGGCTTGAGGCTGGCAGTCTTCTGAGCCTATGTCACGAGGGCCCAGAGGAGTCTAAGGGAAGGGGCCGCACACATGTGCTGGTTTACCTAATGGCTCTGCAGTTGCATCAAATGGGACACACCCAGCACTAAGAAAGGCATTGACCTCTGTTGACGTAAACAAGAAGGTGGAGCCTTTTCCTAGGAGTTTTCTCAGGGTCTGCACGATGGACCTCAACTCTTAGAGGACGTACTGCCAGCAGCTCCTTCTCGGCAGAGAGAGCCAGGAGTGGTCTCAAGAGAGGACAGGGGCCCTTGCAGGACCAGAACTTTGAGGTCTGAGAGCCTTGGGCCTGAGCCGAGATCTCACCCGGACCACTGGACCTAGCCTTCTGTGACAAAGGGGAATATGAAAGAGAGTCACGTGGAAATGAGGTCCCCCGAGATCTGGAAATGTTCCAGAACCTTCGTTGCGTGGTAGTTGATCTGGAGCCAAGCTCACTGTGGTGTGTGTGGCTCTGAGCATTAAGGCAATGCTGGAGGGTAACCCTGACCAGCAGAGCTTGGAGTGCTTCTTGTCTCTTCCTGTTCTACCTCATTTGTTTTATCCCTTCCAGGGAGAAGAAAGGACCCTCGGGAGAGTAGCAGACAGAATGCCGTGGTCTGAAGGAGGATGAAGGGACCGGCACTCAGTCTAACATCATATGACAATAGAAGCGTCCTATGCAATAAAGGCCATTTTCCAAACCTTTCCTGGAGCTTTTATTTAATGACATTTTTCTATCTATGCATCTATCTGTCATCTACATCTGTATCTTTCAAGGTTTGTGAACAAGCTTTCACATAAGCACTAGAGACGTCCACCAGCATTTTCCAGAAGAGGCCTGCAAATTGCTGGGGACTCCTCACAAATAGGGAACGGCCACAACCCCTGCCACACAGACTATGCGCGTGGCCCTCCTGACGTACTCCCACTCTCTCTCTGAATTTCCCAACGTCTGAGATGAGGGTGCTGACTGGAGGCAATGATCACGTGCAGGCTGAATCTTCTCCAGATTCTGATTCTCTTCCTGGGCATATCGTCCTTAAGCACAGTCTCCATGTCCCTGGCCACACTGATCTCTCTCCTTCAGTCCTTCCCTCCCTCCCTCTCCTGCCTCCCAGTGCAGAGAATACTTTTTTGCATTTGAGACGACATTTATTTTTGGTTCACAGAATTCTCACCTGTTCTACTGTGGCCTCCGTTGTGAACATTCCAAAGCTGAGACTTTTCTGTTTTTCTCCCTCATTTCTGCTGAGTCTTTACCTTCCTAATGCAGTGAACTCACAGTGCCTAGCTGACTGGATGGGGAAAAAAATCCAGGGAGCAAAGAGAAATAATAAAAGAATATATCAGTTAATTTTTCATAGTGTTATCCAACTACATATTTTTAAATTTTGGAATAATATTAGGAATCTTCTCTTTATAAAAAACTGAATTATCGGGCTTCCCTGGTGGAGCAGTGGTTAAGAATATGCCTGCGAATGCAGGGGTCATGGGTTCGAGCCCTGGTCTGGGAAGATCCCACGTGCCACGGAGTAACTAAGCCCGCGTGCCACAACTACTGAGCCTGCGCTCTAGAACCCGTGTGCCACATCAACCGAGCCCACGTGCCACAACTACGGAAGCCTGCGTGCCTAGAGACCATGCTCCGCAACAAGAGAAGCCACTGCAATGAGAAGCCCGTGCACCACAGCCAAGAGGAGCCCCCGCTCACTGCAACTAGAGAACACCCGCTAGCAGCAACAAAGACCCAATGCAGCCCCAAATAAATTAATTAATTTTTAAAAATTGAATTAGTTTCAAGGGTACAATGTATAAAAGTACAATAAAAGCCCCCCTTCATAACCCCCCAACCCCACTCTCAAGATGGAATCGATATGCTGTGATACAATTTATAGTCGTAGTACTACTCCTCCTCCCACCACATCCGAAATCCTCTGAGCCAGGTGCAGCAGCTTCCTTTCACAATGCTAGGACCCGCCACAAGACACATGATAATCCCTTTGGACATTTCAAGGAGCGGCACCAAGGGAACAGTACCGGGGAAATGCCACTGACAGCTCAGAATATCCATGGCATTTCTAGAGCCTCGGCACTGCTCTCGCTCTGGGAATGAAGGTCCAAAAAGCACATCGGAGAATGTTCATAGTTGTAAACAAGCTCCACCTTTGAAACACAATCTACATAGAACCACATATACAAGCCTGCACGATGGATGAAGCCAAGGTCTCCTCCATGATTTCCCTTCTGACCACCTTATTGTCTCCTCAACCATAAAAGGTGAACTTGAAACTCAGGACCTTGCCTTGTCACCAGAAACATCCAAGCTTGGATCAGTCTTTCTAAGACCAGATACTTGCTCTCTGAACTATTAGAGACTTGTCACATACACACAGGTAGAACAGGATTATTTCTATCTACCTGGGGACTTGGAGTCTTTCACATTGCTCCTGTTAAAACTCTCACAACAGCAAAACTTTACCTACAAAGGGTTCAAGCTATGACACTCCCAACTTCCACAAACCTCCTCAGCTCTGGTGAGTCACATGCAGCCAATTCCAGGAATTGGAAACATGGTTGTGAGGATGAAACTGACTTTGGGGCTCCCCTTGGATATGGTCTTCCAGACTTACCAAAAGGCCATTAAGAGGAAGGTTTACCCCACCTCAGGGAAACCCGAGGCAGTACTTGCAGTCAAGGGCTGGCCATGGCTTCTGAGCTACATCCAAAAAGAATTTCATACTGTACCTGGATCTGCTGAAGCCATTTCTGACTGTCCGAGAGCCAGCATGTACCACTCCTCAACTGCCTCCATTGTGGATCATCAGTAGGGCTGTCAGATTTAGGACATAAAAATACAGGATACCCAGTTAAACTTGAACTTCACATGAATAATGTCATTATTTTTAGTATAAGTAGATCCTATGAACTATTTGGGGCATACTTATCTTCAAAATGTACTCGTTGTTTTTCAAACATTCATATTTAACTAAACAGTCTATATTTTATCTGTCAACCCTACTCAGCAGAAATGATGGAGGCTCATAGAGATCCAGGAGACGCCTCAGCGCCTCCTCAGCTTTTATTTCTACGTCCTGGACAGCGAGCACGAACCTTCCACTCCCAGTCAGTGGCTAGAATGGAGGATATTCTCTGTTTTAGAGCTTTTTCTACTTGTCATTGTTATTATCTTCCTTATTTTAAAGAGATGTTTATTTTTTCCCAATCTTAATAGCTCATCCAAAAGTATTTCAAAGTTCATTAGAGAAGGGAAAAACAATATGGTTCTGAAAAGTGAAGGAAACCGCCTGGTGTTTAGTAAAGAAGTAGTAGGGAGACTGAAAAAGCCAAACTTAATAAGCAGATCTCTCCAAGGGTATTTTCAGAGCTTGATACACTCCCACACCCTGAAAATATTATTACATCAAGAATGTAGAACTGTTAACCAAATGTAAGGCTCCCATATGATTCTATCAAACTGAGGATGCTTCTTTACTAAGCAGTGAGCACACTTGCTGTCCCAGGGACCTTGGCAGTTGCAACGTAGGGCTCTTCCCTTTGGGATGGAAACAGCAAGTTTTCCTGTGGTCTACACGCTGGCCCCAAAAATACTACACTCCCAATACTTGTCAACTTTAAGTATTTTTCTACATATCTCCATTTTTCTGTTACTATTTGGACTACATCCTAGACTTGACACTACATAAATTGCATTCAAGAAGCTATTTTTAAAAGTTGGTAGGAAACCTTAAATCTATGGCTTGCAGTCCCTGGCTTACTTTCATCCAGGTGCATAAGGGTTTTCAAAAGTAGTCAGGTTAGTTACCCTGTATCACAGCCCCACGCTTGTGTCACAGATATAAAAATGGAACATGATATTTAAGGTTTTAGTTGCCAAATCATCAAGCCTCCCAGACAGAGGCAATAGAGCAAAATGATTACAGAGGCATGGATTTTGATTTGCTCCAGTGTCTTGGGCAAGTCACTTGGCCTCTGTATTTATTTGTACTTATCTGCACTTATCTGTCACTTGGGGGTCATAATTGTACCTGGTCCATGGGTACGCTGTACAAATGATCTGTAAAGTAGTTACAAGAAACCGACACAGAGTAAGCACTCCACAGACATTGGCTATTAGCTATTGGAAATAGTTCTCCGTGAAACAGATGACATTATCCGTGGATGACTCGGTGGGAGACAGTGAATCACAGAATCACAGCATGTTGAAAGTGACCTAGTTCACACTCTAATGTGAAAAGAAGAAAAGTGTGCATGGGTAGAAAATGTCTGAAACTTTACACAACAAAGAGTTCATCATGTTAACTTGGAGGATTAGAATAAATCAGGAAAGGAGGAAAGAAAAACTTGAGTGTAATTCAATTTCTCTATCATTTGTGTTTCTACACTGAGACTCTGAATACACTGGAAGTGCAATTTTTTTTAATGTGGCGGGATAAAGGTTTTCAAGTTTTCCTGATCCATCCGTATTATTATCTCAGAATTGCTGGCATTTCTTGCCATCTTTGGATCTACACCCATGTGAGTCAGTGGGCCATTCTGGACGGAGGAGATAATAGAGCAGAAGTGAAGTGAGAGAAAAGGAGAGACAAGATTTTCTCTTTTCTCTTCAAAGAGGAAAGGTCTTTGGAATGGGAACAACTCACAACCAAACTTTGGGGAAAGGATGTGATGGAAAATGAGACAAACATCCTACCCCTGTGATGAGAAGGATTCCCTGGGCTGGATGGAGGGAGGTCACAGGTGGCTGGACAAGGAAACCAACTAGGGAGAAACACACACAAGTGCAGAGCAAACACCCTGAGGCCACTCAGCCTGACTCCATGCAAACATGTGTCCAGCAGACAGCCCTTCACCTGTGGCTCCCCAGCAAGACAGGTACCTCGGGGGTGCCAACTCATTCTGAGTCCATTATGCCTGGCCATTCATAAACCGCTGTCTAACGTGTGAGGAATAAACTCTCAATGTTTATGAGGAAATTGGGGAAGGAGATTGAAAGGTTACTTAAACGAAAAAAAAAGAAGTTCAGGAAGGCAAGATGGTAGAGAGACAAGAAAAAGACCTTAAAAGATAGAAAGGATTTGCCAAAGAAGAGAAAGCAAAAGAAATGATTCCGAATGGGTTAACCTGCAGCTAGGAAGTTAAGGAAGATTATTGATGGGTGAAGACTATGGAATAAAGCGAATAAAATTTCTCAGAAGTTGCTGAGAATATGGTAAGCAGCATGATTATCAAATTATGAATTGGCTGCAATGGCATTCTAGGGGGACACTAGGAAGATGAAGCAAATGTTCCTGAGATGACAGTAGCAGGTGGAAAGTTGTTTCAGGGGAAGATCAGTCTTGCAGAGGGTGTATCAGAGGAGGGCAAGTGTGAGCAAGCAAGGAAATACTAAGTGTATACGGTTCCTTCACTGAGTGCACCCAGCCCCGCGGTCAGCCTTGAGAACAAGCAGGACTTCAGGTACTGGAGCTACATTTCAGTCATCAAGACTTGAGAAGACACCCTTAACTCAGGTCTTCTCTTCAAACTCCATCTTTCCTTCTTGACCTTCATTTGGCCTCTTCCCTTACCCTCCAGCTGTGGACTGAGGCCACAGAGCAAGATGGGTCACTAGTGTCCTCCATCCCTTGGCGACTGTGGTTCACATCAGTGGAGTACCAAAGGCAATAACCAAGTAACAGACACAAGAGTGTATGAAGAAGAAGAGATTCTGATAAGGCTTTCTGTGACAGTGTGGGCCAAGTCGGCTCTATATGGCTGGTATCACGTGAATTATGAGCAGCCTTAGGGGAGAAGTCCTCAGAAGGCAGAGCCTGGCTCTCGAGAGGCTCTGCGTGCTCACAGCCCACTCCAAGACCTCAGTTACAGCTTCGGCCCCCAATATCTCTCCCTCTGCCTGCTCACAGTGTTTGAAGTCTTCTTTCCTCCACATTTCTCTTGAGAGGTGGAGGAGGAAGATGAGCTTCAGGCCAGCTCAGACTCCCCTGGGATCCCAGCAGGATGCCTATCATTAACCTCCCACCTTCTAGGAAGCTCCTAACATCTTCACATTTGGGGCAGTTCTCATTTCAGCTGTGCTTCAAATTGCTGGCTGGAGACGGCCTGTTGGAAGGTGGCTAAAAGCAAGTAGCAATCCTTCGGGCAGCCTGGCCCTTCTCGACTGTCAGTCATCTTCAGGGATATTCTAGGAAATGTTGTTTGTTCTAGAGAAGGGAGGGAAACAATCCAATTGTCCAATAATGCTTGAATGGAAAATAAATGATGCTATATGCATGTGATCACATAATATCAAAGAGTCAAAAATCAATGACTTAGATCTATATGGATTCACGTGGATAAATCTTGAAAACATAATATTGATTGAAAGAAAATAAGATAAACAATGTTAGATTGTGATAACAGGTATGTAAGTGTTTAAATATTTAAATCAATTCAACATATTGCTTCTATATATACAGATGCAAGAAAATAAACTTTATCCAAAGAACACATTATTTACATTTAATATGCTCATTTATCTAGGAGACCCAAAAGAACCCACAGATAAACTAGCAGGAACTAATAAGACGGTTCAACAAGGCACACACATACAAGATCAATAAATTTTAAAAGTCAATCAGGCTCCTCTACACTGGCGATAACAAATTAGAAACTATAAAAGAAAATAAGAAAAAAAGAAGATCTAAAAATTGTCACAAGAGCCGTATAAATTATTTAGAGCTAAGCATACGTAGAAGGCAATATAACTAACGAACTGAGTACGAACAGTTAAACTCCGCCCAACCCAAGGTTAGGAAGAGACTGTTGTTACTTTATGAGAACAGACCCTCTTCTTAAGGAGCAGATCAGTAAGTGAGAGTGAATCAAAGAAACACAGCATTTGAAAAGTCAGCTTGTCCAAGCCTCTTGATCGCACATACAGAAGCTGAAGCCCAGATAGGTTGAGTTACTTGCTAAAGGGCCCAATGTCCTGACTCATAGACTAGCATTTTTCACTCAGTCGCAAGACACAATCAAATGCAGTACCTTGGAAAGAGATGGGGAAAAAATGAAGAAATCAATTATATAGTTCCTCATCTTTAAGTACAGAAATAGCCGTGACAAAATTACACGTATTGAGGGAAAATTGAAGTGCAGAGTTTAAAATGTCAATAATCCACAGGGAAACTGGAGACCATTTAAAACATTCATATTAAATCTCTCTAGAAAAGACATTAAAAGATCTCCAATCAAAATGTGAATTTTATAATAGACATGGTATGATACAATTTATAATAGATATGGTAGGAACCTTTCCCTTTCACGGGAAAGCTTCGGCTGGGAAAAAGGAATTGTTCTTGAAAATGGGGCCTGTGCTATTGCAGACACTGTGCTCAACCTAGGTCCACCGAATGCTCTGATGTCATCACTGAGGTCACAGAATTCCACTGTGAGCCTGGCAACCTTGCAAACATAACAGCCCTGGTGAGCACTAGGCACTACTGCTGGTTCACCAAGTGGTACAAGTTTTTCAGCCATTTAGGAGACTTGACTATTTTTGTTTGTATTGAATCATTTCAACGGATTGCCCAAGAGCCAAGAAGGGCCAACCTGTAGGGAAGAGGAGGAGTTGGACATCTCTTGAGGCATCTTCTAAGGGAGACTTCTAGTTGGTATGATGGAACGGCGACAAAAGAGGAAACATCTGGAAAATGAAGAGTCCCAGGAAACTGCCGAGAACGGAGGAGGTATGTGGGGGGCAACTTGTCTGGGGCACATGGGTTTCTGCCAAACTGAAGCTTCTCTAGGAAGCGGGGGACTGAGAACGTGTCACCTGTGAAGCAGGGAGCGAGAGACCTTGTCTCACTGATGCTGCCGTATCTATCCGGAGGGTCCCTGTGGTGTGAGACGGCACAGAACGGCCAGATGCCCCCTGGGAGATGGGAGGTCAGCTCCGCTGGTCTGAGGACTCTCTCCTGGGGCAGCCGGGCCTGGAGCTTTGTCGGACTCACAGCAGGCTGCATCCTGCTTGCACAGACCTAGAGGTGCAGCTTTTCTCAGTCCCCGATTTCTCTCTTATGCTCTTGGATCTTTCCTAGGGGTCATGAGGTGGGGGATGTGAAGGATGCAAGGATGCTGAGAGAGACCCATGAGTTGCTTGGCCTCTTTTACCAAAGTGGAAAGAGAAGCCCCATGAGTTGAAGGCCCTGTTGAAAAATATCTTGACAAGTGGAATGCACTTTGAAAGAAGATTGTTTGTCTAGGGATGGTGTCATATTGAAAGCAAGGAGGTTTTATTCCTTCAACAGGAAGAATTTCCCAAAGGAGATCAAGGGAAGGGAAGGGTTTTCCAGAGACTGAGACCGCGTGAGCGGGGGTGAGAAATGGCTTCAGGGTCCTGCGGGGAGCTCTGAGAGCCACGGGCCACGTGGTGCCTGCGTGCATTAAATGTAGGCGAGTAGCTTTCCCTGGGAGAGGGGTGGTCACCCCAGAGCTCCAGCTAGAGGCCTCTGCCCCAGATTAGAGCCCAGTAGCTCCTACCAGGCCCAGGGCCCTGGAGACTGTAGGATGGGCCCTGGGAATGGAGCTCTAGACAGCAGGCAGATTTCCAGGCAGTGGCTGGGACAGGCTGGGGAAGGCAATGACTGCCCCTGACCATTCAGAATATTTTGCCCTATGTTCCTGTGTGTGTGTGTGTGAGTGTGTGTGTGTGTGTGTGTGTGTGTGTGTGTGTGGTAGTGCAGAGAAGAGCGAGATGAATGGGGTTAGAGTGCTTACCAGATATAAAGTCTGCGTGGTAAAGTTCTTGTCACCCTGCCTGGACCTGGCTGACACTCGGTGTACGTAAGAGTGTATACAGAATTCTTGTTAGGGTTGTTTTATGAGACAGTAACTCATACACCCATGTACACTCTGATGCAGCAAAAATATCACACACCCCACATATAACTTCCTTAGTAAACCACACACAGCACATGGAGGTATATACACGCATCCCTCCTATACTACGTTCTCATACAAACCACCTGTATCACAATCCTCTCCTCCAACACCAAACGCTGGAGATGAGATATGTATATAGACACACACACTATATATATAGGACACACACACACACACACACACACTATATACATGTATCTCCTCAACTCTTGCACAAACACAACTAACTTCAGCCATCTCTAAATACCTCTATAAGAACCAGTCACGTGTCATACACACCACACTTATAACACATTCTTGAGTAATGCCAGACCCGCTTTGTACAAACCACAGTAAACCACAGTCTCAGTAACCCATGTCAGGATTGCCAGAGAAAATATGGGCTATCCAGTTCAATTTGAATTCTAGATAAAGAACAAGTAATTTTTCAGTATCCGTATGTCCCACATATTGTATGGGCTATACTTACACTAAAACTAAGTCAGGCCAAATACTGCATGGGAATACTTACACTAAAAGATTATTCTGGGTTTATCTGAAACTGAAATTTAACTGGGTGCCTTGTATTCTTGTTCGCTAAGTCTGGCAACCCTTATATACTTACCACCAGCTGATGTATTATATATTTATTGTAGTTTTGTTTAGTGTGTGTCTTCCCCTACTAGAATGTGCAGCGTTACCAAAGACTACAACAATGGAAGAGTGCCGGATACACAGGAGTAGCTGCTTACTGAATCTTGGTGAATGAATGAATGAACACGCACCATAAATACAAGCCACACCATGTAATGAGGAAACGTTACATGTCCCAGAATTCCTGACTTGTGAACAGAAACCATGCACACAAAGGCCACAGACACAGATAGACACGTCTGCACTGTGCTCCCCATGCCAACCCCACACTTACCACAGACTTAACTGATACACGTCACTCACTCTTCCCACACACTCACAGTCACCACCGAGGCCTACATTACCAACTAGACAGTGAGAGAATAAGTATTGATTGGAATTAAATCCTGGAGGATCCACTGGGAACCACACTCTCAAATGTGTGTATTCACTGCACCTGACACGTGTCACACACTCAGTAAATATTTGTGGACAGAGGACTGATGAACCCACCCTGAGCCTTTCATTCCTCCCTCAGGAATCTCGAAGTCACAAGAGGATCCCCCTCGGCTTGGATCCACTGTGGTGGCCCAAGGCTGCAGCCCAGGGGCAGTGGAGGTCTCCTCTGCCTCTAAATACTTCTTCTGTACTTCTACTCTGCGCAAGCTCAGCTACGCTGGTAAGGGCGTGGGGCTCCTCAGGTGACGGGGTGCTTGGCTGTGAAGCAGGAGGCACACAGATCCCAGGGAGGCTGAGAGGAAATCCAGGGTCATCAGAGGTGATGAGGGCTCTGTGGAGGAGCCTGGGCAGGATGGCTGAGCTGTTCCGAGGGCGTGGATGCCAGCTGAGTCTGGGGGTGTGTGTGTGAATACTGCTACTACCATGGTGGGGAAGTCAAGGAGCAGGGGCCGGAAAGGTCTGGGCTTGAGGTGGAGGGAAGAGGGACCAGATTAAGCATCTTCAGAGGAAAATGTAGGCTTTGTCTTTGCCTTTGCTTCCAGAGAAGGACAGAGTTCTGCATCATACACCTCCAGCCTGAGAGCAGGACCATCCAGCTCAGGTGCACACAGCTCACACATACACGCGCCCTCCAGGCACAGCCCTTCTCAGTGCACATCAACCCCAAGCACGTGCTCCACAGTACTCTCATGCACCACAGCCCCATTCCACAAGGAATGCACCACCGATATTCCCAAACTCACACTCCTCATCGTACACGCATCCAGCCGCATCCCTCACATACTACAGCCCTCACCACCATACTCCACACCCCTGTATACAGACACCGCTCCAGTATACCCCCCCACGCACATGAAAAGCCCACAGATGACACCACATACACCACTCCGTCCTACGGCCAACGGACACCAAGCTCACGACATTGCTATGTCGTGCCAATGTCCCTCTCTCGTCTACCACACCTGCTCCCTCAGCTTCCGGCATGGCCCATGCATGTTATTATGATTTTAATTTCCTTTTTCAGGAATCCGGAGATTTCATCGAGACACTGCCCAGCCTAGACCACCCCTAGCCCAGGATCAGGAAGAAGGAGAGACCGCTTCCCCATCACACTGTGTCTCCTCCTCACCCTCTTCACCCTGTAAGAACTATCTGCACCCAGACAAAGAGGAAAGGGGCATGAAAATACACTACATGCAGGTACAAGTGAACAAGGGTGTCGCTGTCTCCTGGAAGACAAAGAAACACTGGGAGTTGCCTGAAAAGCAGCTGAGGATAGAAGAAGTGACCCTTCCTGAGGATGTGTGCGCAGTAGCCACTGACCCCTCTTCTGATGTGTGCACCGAAAGCCTCCTGTCTGACAGTGAGCCCACTGGGGAGGAGAAAGAGTATGAGGAAAGGGCAGAGCCAGGCAGCCCATCAGGGCCACCTGCCGTCGAGGAGAGACCCAGCGCCAAGACAGCGGACTGGATGCTGACCATGGAGACCGGCTTCAGGTGCATGGCCTGCTGCCGGGTCTTCCCCACCTTGGAGATCCTCCAGCAGCACGTGAAGGGCGGCGTCCTGCAGGGCTTCAGCTGCCGTGCCTTTCATCTCACCATGGCCCAGCGGATGGGCAATGTGGAATCCGAGAGCACCCCTGAGGAAGAGGACGAGGAGGAGGAGGAGGAGAACGAGGAGGAGGAGGAGGAGGAGGAGGAGGAGGAGAAGGAGGTAGAGAAGCAAGAAGAAAAGGAGAATGAGGGAGAGCAGCCCACGGGGGAAGGCCCCAGCCCAAAGAGACCCCGCAGGCAGGGTCTTTTCTCTCCTTTGAGTTCCAAACAGCAACTGAGATTCATGGGACAGAAGATCCTGGAAGACGGTGTGGCCGTCCCTTGGAAGAGGTAAGGCTTGAGGCTGGCAGTCTTCTGAGCCTATGTCACGAGGGCCCAGAGGAGTCTAAGGGAAGGGGCCGCACACATGTGCTGGTTTACCTAATGGCTCTGCAGTTGCATCAAATGGGACACACCCAGCACTAACAAAGGCATTGACCTCTGTTGACGTAAACAAGAAGGTGGAGCCTTTTCCTAGGAGTTTTCTCAGGGTCTGCACGATGGACCTCAACTCTTAGAGGACGTACTGCCAGCAGCTCCTTCTCGGCAGAGAGAGCCAGGAGTGGTCTCAAGAGAGGACAGGGGCCCTTGCAGGACCAGAACTTTGAGGTCTGAGAGCCTTGGGCCTGAGCCGAGATCTCACCCGGACCACTGGACCTAGCCTTCTGTGACAAAGGGGAATATGAAAGAGAGTCACGTGGAAATGAGGTCCCCCGAGATCTGGAAATGTTCCAGAACCTTCGTTGCGTGGTAGTTGATCTGGAGCCAAGCTCACTGTGGTGTGTGTGGCTCTGAGCATTAAGGCAATGCTGGAGGGTAACCCTGACCAGCAGAGCTTGGAGTGCTTCTTGTCTCTTCCTGTTCTACCTCATTTGTTTTATCCCTTCCAGGGAGAAGAAAGGACCCTCGGGAGAGTAGCAGACAGAATGCCGTGGTCTGAAGGAGGATGAAGGGACCGGCACTCAGTCTAATATCATATGACAATAGAAGCGTCCTATGCAATAAAGGGCATTTTCCAAACCTTTCCTGGAGCTTTTATTTAATGACATTTTTCTATCTATGCATCTATCTGTCATCTACATCTGTATCTTTCAAGGTTTGTGAACAAGCTTTCACATAAGCACTAGAGACGTCTGCCAGCATTTTCCAGAAGAGGCCTGCAAATTGCTGGGGACTCCTCACAAATAGGGAACGGCCACAACCCCTGCCACACAGACTATGCGCGTGGCCCTCCTGACGTACTCCCACTCTCTCTCTGAATTTCCCAACGTCTGAGATGAGGGTGCTGACTGGAGGCAATGATCACGTGCAGGCTGAATCTTCTCCAGATTCTGATTCTCTTCCTGGGCATATCGTCCTTAAGCACAGTCTCCATGTCCCTGGCCACACTGATCTCTCTCCTTCAGTCCTTCCCTCCCTCCCTCTCCTGCCTCCCAGTGCAGAGAATACTTTTTTGCATTTGAGACGACATTTATTTTTGGTTCACAGAATTCTCACCTGTTCTACTGTGGCCTCCGTTGTGAACATTCCAAAGCTGAGACTTTTCTGTTTTTCTCCCTCATTTCTGCTGAGTCTTTACCTTCCTAATGCAGTGAACTCACAGTGCCTAGCTGACTGGATGGGGAAAAAAATCCAGCGAGCAAAGAGAAATAATAAAAGAATATATCAGTTAATTTTTCATAGTGTTATCCAACTACATATTTTTAAATTTTGGAATAATATTAGGAATCTTCTCTTTATAAAAAACTGAATTATCGGGCTTCCCTGGTGGAGCAGTGGTTAAGAATATGCCTGCGAATGCAGGGGTCATGGGTTCGAGCCCTGGTCTGGGAAGATCCCACGTGCCACGGAGTAACTAAGCCCGCGTGCCACAACTACTGAGCCTGCGCTCTAGAGCCCGTGTGCCACATCAACCGAGCCCACGTGCCACAACTACGGAAGCCTGCGTGCCTAGAGACCATGCTCTGCAACAAGAGAAGCCACTGCAATGAGAAGCCCGTGCACCACAGCCAAGAGGAGCCCCCGCTCACTGCAACTAGAGAACACCCGCTAGCAGCAACAAAGACCCAATGCAGCCCCAAATAAATTAATTAATTTTAAAAAATTGAATTAGTTTCAAGGGTACAATGTATAAAAGTACAATAAAAGCCCCCCTTCATAACCCCCCAACCCCACTCTAAAGATGGAATCGATATGCTGTGATACAATTTATAGTCGTAGTACTACTCCTCCTCCCACCACATCCGAAATCCTCTGAGCCAGGTGCAGCAGCTTCCTTTCACAATGCTAGGACCCGCCACAAGACACATGATAATCCCTTTGGACATTTCAAGGAGCGGCACCAAGGGAACAGTACCGGGGAAATGCCACTGACAGCTCAGAATATCCATGGCATTTCTAGAGCCTCGGCACTGCTCTCGCTCTGGGAATGAAGGTCCAAAAAGCACATCGGAGAATGTTCATAGTTGTAAACAAGCTCCACCTTTGAAACACAATCTACATAGAACCACATATACAAGCCTGCACGATGGATGAAGCCAAGGTCTCCTCCATGATTTCCCTTCTGACCACCTTATTGTCTCCTCAACCATAAAAGGTGAACTTGAAACTCAGGACCTTGCCTTGTCACCAGAAACATCCAAGCTTGGATCAGTCTTTCTAAGACCAGATACTTGCTCTCTGAACTATTAGAGACTTGTCACATACACACAGGTAGAACAGGATTATTTCTATCTACCTGGGGACTTGGAGTCTTTCACATTGCTCCTGTTAAAACTCTCACAACAGCAAAACTTTACCTACAAAGGGTTCAAGCTATGACACTCCCAACTTCCACAAACCTCCTCAGCTCTGGTGAGTCACATGCAGCCAATTCCAGGAATTGGAAACATGGTTGTGAGGATGAAACTGACTTTGGGGCTCCCCTTGGATATGGTCTTCCAGACTTACCAAAAGGCCATTAAGAGGAAGGTTTACCCCACCTCAGGGAAACCCGAGGCAGTACTTGCAGTCAAGGGCTGGCCATGGCTTCTGAGCTACATCCAAAAAGAATTTCATACTGTACCTGGATCTGCTGAAGCCATTTCTGACTGTCCGAGAGCCAGCATGTACCGTTCCTCAACTGCCTCCATTGTGGATCATCAGTAGGGCTGTCAGATTTAGGACATAAAAATACAGGATACCCAGTTAAACTTGAACTTCACATGAATAATAAGTCATTATTTTTAGTATAAGTAGATCCTATGAACTATTTGGGGCATACTTATCTTCAAAATGTACTCGTTGTTTTTCAAACATTCATATATAACTAAACAGTCTATATTTTATCTGTCAACCCTACTCAGCAGAAATGATGGAGGCTCATAGAGATCCAGGAGACGCCTCAGCGCCTCCTCAGCTTTTATTTCTACGTCCTGGACAGCGAGCACGAACCTTCCACTCCCAGTCAGTGGCTAGAATGGAGGATATTCTCTGTTTTAGAGCTTTTTCTACTTGTCATTGTTATTATCTTCCTTATTTTAAAGAGATGTTTATTTTTTCCCAATCTTAATAGCTCATCCAAAAGTATTTCAAAGTTCATTAGAGAAGGGAAAAACAATATGGTTCTGAAAAGTGAAGGAAACCGCCTGGTGTTTAGTAAAGAAGTAGTAGGGAGACTGAAAAAGCCAAACTTAATAAGCAGATCTCTCCAAGGGTATTTTCAGAGCTTGATACCCTCCCACACCCTGAAAATATTATTACATCAAGAATGTAGAACTGCTAACCAAATGTAAGGCTCCCATATGATTCTATCAAACTGAGGATGCTTCTTTACTAAGCAGTGAGCACACTTGCTGTCCCAGGGACCTTGGCAGTTGCAACGTAGGGCTCTTCCCTTTGGGATGGAAACAGCAAGTTTTCCTGTGGTCTACACGCTGGCCCCAAAAATACTACACTCCCAATACTTGTCAACTTTAAGTATTTTCCTACATATCTCCATTTTTCTGTTACTATTTGGACTACATCCTAGACTTGACACTACATAAATTGCATTCAAGAAGCTATTTTTAAAAGTTGGTAGGAAACCTTAAATCTATGGCTTGCAGTCCCTGGCTTACTTTCATCCAGGTGCATAAGGGTTTTCAAAAGTAGTCAGGTTAGTTACCCTGTATCACAGCCCCACGCTTGTGTCACAGATATAAAAATGGAACATGATATTTAAGGTTTTAGTTGCCAAATCATCAAGCCTCCCAGACAGAGGCAATAGAGCAAAATGATTACAGAGGCATGGATTTTGATTTGCTCCAGTGTCTTGGGCAAGTCACTTGGCCTCTGTATTTATTTGTACTTATCTGCACTTATCTGTCACTTGGGGGTCATAATTGTACCTGGTCCATGGGTACGCTGTACAAATGATCTGTAAAGTAGTTACAAGAAACCGACACAGAGTAAGCACTCCACAGACATTGGCTATTAGCTATTGGAAATATTTCTCCGTGAAACAGATGGCATTATCCGTGGATGACTCGGTGGGAGACAGTGAATCACAGAATCACAGCATGTTGAAAGTGACCTAGTTCACACTCTAATGTGAAAAGAAGAAAAGTGTGCATGGGTAGAAAATGTCTGAAACTTTACACAGCAAAGAGTTCATCATGTTAACTTGGAGGATTAGAATAAATCAGGAAAGGAGGAAAGAAAAACTTGAGTGTAATTCAATTTCTCTATCATTTGTGTTTCTACACTGAGACTCTGAATACACTGGAAGTGCAATTTTTTTTAATGTGGCGGGATAAAGGTTTTCAAGTTTTCCTGATCCATCCGTATTATTATCTCAGAATTGCTGGCATTTCTTGCCATCTTTGGATCTACACCCATGTGAGTCAGTGGGCCATTCTGGACGGAGGAGATAATAGAGCAGAAGTGAAGTGAGAGAAAAGGAGAGACAAGATTTTCTCTTTTCTCTTCAAAGAGGAAAGGTCTTTGGAATGGGAACAACTCACAACCAAACTTTGGGGAAAGGATGTGATGGAAAATGAGACAAACATCCTACCCCTGTGATGAGAAGGATTCCCTGGGCTGGATGGAGGGAGGTCACAGGTGGCTGGACAAGGAAACCAACTAGGGAGAAACACACACAAGTGCAGAGCAAACACCCTGAGGCCACTCAGCCTGACTCCATGCAAACATGTGTCCAGCAGAGAGCCCTTCACCTGTGGCTCCCCAGCAAGACAGGTACCTCGGGGGTGCCAACTCATTCTGAGTCCATTATGCCTGGCCATTCATAAACCGCTGTCTAACGTGTGAGGAATAAACTCTCAATGTTTATGAGGAAATTGGGGAAGGAGATTGAAAGGTTACTTAAACGAAAAAAAAAGAAGTTCAGGAAGGCAAGATGGTAGAGAGACAAGAAAAAGACCTTAAAAGATAGAAAGGATTTGCCAAAGAAGAGAAAGCAAAAGAAATGATTCCGAATGGGTTAACCTGCAGCTAGGAAGTTAAGGAAGATTATTGATGGGTGAAGACTATGGAATAAAGCGAATAAAATTTCTCAGAAGTTGCTGAGAATATGGTAAGCAGCATGATTATCAAATTATGAATTGGCTGCAATGGCATTCTAGGGGGACACTAGGAAGGTGAAGCAAATGTTCCTGAGATGACAGTAGCAGGTGGAAAGTTGTTTCAGGGGAAGATCAGTCTTGCAGAGGGTGTATCAGAGGAGGGCAAGTGTGAGCAAGCAAGGAAATACTAAGTGTATACGGTTCCTTCACTGAGTGCACCCAGCCCCGCGGTCAGCCTTGAGAACAAGCAGGACTTCAGGTACTGGAGCTACATTTCAGTCATCAAGACTTGAGAAGACACCCTTAACTCAGGTCTTCTCTTCAAACTCCATCTTTCCTTCTTGACCTTCATTTGGCCTCTTCCCTTACCCTCCAGCTGTGGACTGAGGCCACAGAGCAAGATGGGTCACTAGTGTCCTCCATCCCCTGGCGACTGTGGTTCACATCAGTGGAGTACCAAAGGCAATAACCAAGTAACAGACACAAGAGTGTATGAAGAAGAAGAGATTCTGATAAGGCTTTCTGTGACAGTGTGGGCCAAGTCGGCTCTATATGGCTGGTATCACGTGAATTATGAGCAGCCTTAGGGGAGAAGTCCTCAGAAGGCAGAGCCTGGCTCTCGAGAGGCTCTGCGTGCTCACAGCCCACTCCAAGACCTCAGTTACAGCTTCGGCCCCCAATATCTCTCCCTCTGCCTGCTCACAGTTTTTGAAGTCTTCTTTCCTCCACATTTCTCTTGAGAGGTGGAGGAGGAAGATGAGCTTCAGGCCAGCTCAGACTCCCCTGGGATCCCAGCAGGATGCCTATCATTAACCTCCCACCTTCTAGGAAGCTCCTAAGATCTTCACATTTGGGGCAGTTCTCATTTCAGCTGTGCTTCAAATTGCTGGCTGGAGACGGCCTGTTGGAAGGTGGCTAAAAGCAAGTAGCAATCCTTCGGGCATCCTGGCCCTTCTCGACTGTCAGTCATCTTCAGGGATATTCTGGGAAATGTTGTTTGTTCTAGAGAAGGGAGGGAAACAATCCAATTGTCCAATAATGCTTGAATGGAAAATAAATGATGCTATATGCATGTGATCACATAATATCAAACAGTCAAAAATCAAAGACCTAGATCTATATGGATTCACGTGGATAAATCTTGAAAACATAATATTGATTGAAAGAAAATAAGATAAACAATGTTAGATTGTGATAACAGGTATGTAAGTGTTTAAATATTTAAATCAATTCAACATATTGCTTCTATATATACAGATGCAAGAAAATAAACTTTATCCAAAGAACACATTATTTACATTTAATATGCTCATTTATCTAGGAGACCCAAAAGAACCCACAGATAAACTAGCAGGAACTAATAAGACGGTTCAACAAGGCACACACATACAAGATCAATAAATTTTAAAAGTCAATCAGGCTCCTCTACACTGGCGATAACAAATTAGAAACTATAAAAGAAAATAAGAAAAAAAGAAGATCTAAAAATTGTCACAAGAGCCGTATAAATTATTTAGAGCTAAGCATACGTAGAAGGCAATATAACTAACGAACTGAGTACGAACAGTTAAACTCCGCCCAACCCAAGGTTAGGAAGAGACTGTTGTTACTTTATGAGAACAGACCCTCTTCTTAAGGAGCAGATCAGTAAGTGAGAGTGAATCAAAGAAACACAGCATTTGAAAAGTCAGCTAGTCCAAGCCTCTTGATCGCACATACAGAAGCTGAAGCCCAGATAGGTTGAGTTACTTGCTAAAGGGCCCAATGTCCTGACTCAAGGACTAGCATTTTTCACTCAGTCGCAAGACACAATCAAATGCAGTACCTTGGAAAGAGATGGGGAAAAAATGAAGAAATCAATTATATAGTTCCTCATCTTTAAGTACAGAAATAGCCGTGACAAAATTACACGTATTGAGGGAAAATTGAAGTGCAGAGTTTAAAATGTCAATAATCCACAGGGAAACTGGAGACCATTTAAAACATTCATATTAAATCTCTCTAGAAAAGACATGAAAAGATCTCCAATCAAAATGTGAATTGTATAATAGACATGGTATGATACAATTTATAATAGATATGGTAGGAACCTTTCCCTTTCACGGGAAAGCTTCGGCTGGGAAAAAGGAATTGTTCTTGAAAATGGGGCCTGTGCTATTGCAGACACTGTGCTCAACCTAGGTCCACCGAATGCTCTGATGTCATCACTGAGGTCACAGAATTCCACTGTGAGCCTGGCAACCTTGCAAACATAACAGCCCTGGTGAGCACTAGGCACTACTGCTGGTTCACCAAGTGGTACAAGTTTTTCAGCCATTTAGGAGACTTGACTATTTTTGTTTGTATTGAATCATTTCAACGGATTGCCCAAGAGCCAAGAAGGGCCAACCTGTAGGGAAGAGGAGGAGTTGGACATCTCTTGAGGCATCTTCTAAGGGAGACTTCTAGTTGGTACGATGGAACGGCGACAAAAGAGGAAACATCTGGAAAATGAAGAGTCCCAGGAAACTGCCGAGAACGGAGGAGGTATGTGGGGGGCAACTTGTCTGGGGCACATGGGTTTCTGCCAAACTGAAGCTTCTCTAGGAAGCGGGGGACTGAGAACGTGTCACCTGTGAAGCAGGGAGCGAGAGACCTTGTCTCACTGATGCTGCCGTATCTATCCGGAGGGTCCCTGTGGTGTGAGACGGCACAGAACGGCCAGATGCCCCCTGGGAGATGGGAGGTCAGCTCCGCTGGTCTGAGGACTCTCTCCTGGGGCAGCCGGGCCTGGAGCTTTGTCGGACTCACAGCAGGCTGCATCCTGCTTGCACAGACCTAGAGGTGCAGCTTTTCTCAGTCCCCGATTTCTCTCTTATGCTCTTGGATCTTTCCTAGGGGTCATGAGGTGGGGGATGTGAAGGATGCAAGGATGCTGAGAGAGACCCATGAGTTGCTTGGCCTCTTTTACCAAAGTGGAAAGAGAAGCCCCATGAGTTGAAGGCCCTGTTGAAAAATATCTTGACAAGTGGAATGCACTTTGAAAGAAGATTGTTTGTCTAGGGATGGTGTCATATTGAAAGCAAGGAGGTTTTATTCCTTCAACAGGAAGAATTTCCCAAAGGAGATCAAGGGAAGGGAAGGGTTTTCCAGAAACTGAGACCGCGTGAGCGGGGGTGAGAAATGGCTTCAGGGTCCTGCGGGGAGCTCTGAGAGCCACGGGCCACGTGGTGCCTGCGTGCATTAAATGGAGGCGAGTAGCTTGCCCTGGGAGAGGGGTGGTCACCCCAGAGCTCCAGCTAGAGGCCTCTGCCCCAGATTAGAGCCCAGTAGCTCCTACCAGGCCCAGGGCCCTGGAGACTGTAGGATGGGCCCTGGGAATGGAGCTCTAGACAGCAGGCAGATTTCCAGGCAGTGGCTGGGACAGGCTGGGGAAGGCAATGACTGCCCCTGACCATTCAGAATATTTTGCCCTATGTTCCTGTGTGTGTGTGTGTGAGTGTGTGTGTGTGTGTGTGTGTGGTAGTGCAGAGAAGAGCGAGATGAATGGGGGTAGTGTGCTTACCAGATATAAAGTCTGCGTGGTAAAGTTCTTGTCACCCTGCCTGGACCTGGCTGACACTCGGTGTACGTAAGAGTGTATACAGAATTCTTGTTAGGGTTGTTTTATGAGACAGTAACTCATACACCCATGTACACTCTGATGCAGCAAAAATATCACACACCCCACATATAACTTCCTTAGTAAACCACACACAGCACATGGAGGTATATACACGCATCCCTCCTATACTACGTTCTCATACAACCCACCTGTATCACAATCCTCTCCTCCAACACCAAACGCTGGAGATGAGATATGTATATAGACACACACACTATATATATAGGACACACACACACACACACACTATATACATGTATCTCCTCAACTCTTGCACAAACACAACTAACTTCAGCCATCTCTAAATACCTCTATAAGAACCAGTCACGTGTCATACACACCACACTTATAACACATTCTTGAGTAATGCCAGACCCGCTTTGTACAAACCACAGTAAACCACAGTCTCAGTAACCCATGTCAGGATTGCCAGAGAAAATATGGGCTATCCAGTTCAATTTGAATTCTAGATAAAGAACAAGTAATTTTTCAGTATCCGTATGTCCCACATATTGTATGGGCTATACTTACACTAAAACTAAGTCAGGCCAAATACTGCATGGGAATACTTACACTAAAAGATTATTCTGGGTTTATCTGAAACTGAAATTTAACTGGGTGCCTTGTATTCTTGTTCGCTAAGTCTGGCAACCCTTATATACTTACCACCAGCTGATGTATTATATATTTATTGTAGTTTTGTTTAGTGTGTGTCTTCCCCTACTAGAATGTGCAGCGTTACCAAAGACTACAACAATGGAAGAGTGCCGGATACACAGGAGTAGCTGCTTACTGAATCTTGGTGAATGAATGAATGAACACGCACCATAAATACAAGCCACACCATGTAATGAGGAAACGTTACATGTCCCAGAATTCCTGACTTGTGAACAGAAACCATGCACACAAAGGCCACAGACACAGATAGACACGTCTGCACTGTGCTCCCCATGCCAACCCCACACTTACCACAGACTTAACTGATACACGTCACTCACTCTTCCCACACACTCACAGTCACCACCGAGGCCTACATTACCAACTAGACAGTGAGAGAATAAGTATTGATTGGAATTAAATCCTGGAGGATCCACTGGGAACCACACTCTCAGCTGTGTGTATTCACTGCACCTGACACGTGTCACACACTCAGTAAATATTTGTGGACAGAGGACTGATGAACCCACCCTGAGCCTTTCATTCCTCCCTCAGGAATCTCGAAGTCACAAGAGGATCCCCCTCGGCTTGGATCCACTGTGGTGGCCCAAGGCTGCAGCCCAGGGGCAGTGGAGGTCTCCTCTGCCTCTAAATACTTCTTCTGTACTTCTACTCTGCGCAAGCTCAGCTACGCTGGTAAGGGCGTGGGGCTCCTCAGGTGACGGGGTGCTTGGCTGTGAAGCAGGAGGCACACAGATCCCAGGGAGGCTGAGAGGAAATCCAGGGTCATCAGAGGTGATGAGGGCTCTGTGGAGGAGCCTGGGCAGGATGGCTGAGCTGTTCCGAGGGCGTGGATGCCAGCTGAGTCTGGGGGTGTGTGTGTGAATACTGCTACTACCATGGTGGGGAAGTCAAGGAGCAGGGGCCGGAAAGGTCTGGGCTTGAGGTGGAGGGAAGAGGGACCAGATTAAGCATCTTCAGAGGAAAATGTAGGCTTTGTCTTTGCCTTTGCTTCCAGAGAAGGACAGAGTTCTGCATCATACACCTCCAGCCTGAGAGCAGGACCATCCAGCTCAGGTGCACACAGCTCACACATACACGCGCCCTCCAGGCACAGCCCTTCTCAGTGCACATCAACCCCAAGCACGTGCTCCACAGTACTCTCCTGCACCACAGCCCCATTCCACAAGGAATGCACCACCAATATTCCCAAACTCACACTCCTCATCGTACACGCATCCAGCCGCATCCCTCACATACTACAGCCCTCACCACCATACTCCACACCCCTGTATACAGACACCGCTCCAGTATACCCCCCCACGCACATGAAAAGCCCACAGATGACACCACATACACCACTCCATCCTACGGCCAACGGACACCAAGCTCACGACATTGCTATGTCGTGCCAATGTCCCTCTCTCGTCTACCACACCTGCTCCCTCAGCTTCCGGCATGGCCCATGCATGTTATTATGATTTTAATTTCCTTTTTCAGGAATCCGGAGATTTCATCGAGACACTGCCCAGCCTAGACCACCCCTAGCCCAGGATCAGGAAGAAGGAGAGACCACTTCCCCATCACACTGTGTCTCCTCCTCACCCTCTTCACCCTGTAAGAACTATCTGCACCCAGACAAAGAGGAAAGGGGCATGAAAATACACTACATGCAGGTACAAGTGAACAAGGGTGTCGCTGTCTCCTGGAAGACAAAGAAACCCTTGGAGTTGCCTGAAAAGCAGCTGACGATAGAAGAAGTGACCCTTCCTGAGGATGTGTGCGCAGTAGCCACTGACCCCTCTTCTGATGTGTGCACCGAAAGCCTCCTGTCTGACAGTGAGCCCACTGGGGAGGAGAAAGAGTATGAGGAAAGGGCAGAGCCAGGCAGCCCATCAGGGCCACCTGCCGTCGAGGAGAGACCCAGCGCCAAGACAGCGGACTGGATGCTGACCATGGAGACCGGCTTCAGGTGCATGACCTGCTGCCGGGTCTTCCCCACCTTGGAGATCCTCCAGCAGCACGTGAAGGGCGGCGTCCTGCAGGGCTTCAGCTGCCGTGCCTTTCATCTCACCATGGCCCAGCGGATGGGCAATGTGGAATCCGAGAGCACCCCTGAGGAAGAGGACGAGGAGGAGGAGGAGGAGAACGAGGAGGAGGAGGAGGAGGAGGAGGAGGAGGAGGAGAAGGAGGTAGAGAAGCAAGAAGAAAAGGAGAATGAGGGAGAGCAGCCCACGGGGGAAGGCCCCAGCCCAAAGAGACCCCGCAGGCAGGGTCTTTTCTCTCCTTTGAGTTCCAAACAGCAACTGAGATTCATGGGACAGAAGATCCTGGAAGACGGTGTGGCCGTCCCTTGGAAGAGGTAAGGCTTGAGGCTGGCAGTCTTCTGAGCCTATGTCACGAGGGCCCAGAGGAGTCTAAGGGAAGGGGCCGCACACATGTGCTGGTTTACCTAATGGCTCTGCAGTTGCATCAAATGGGACACACCCAGCACTAACAAAGGCATTGACCTCTGTTGACGTAAACAAGAAGGTGGAGCCTTTTCCTAGGAGTTTTCTCAGGGTCTGCACGATGGACCTCAACTCTTAGAGGACGTACTGCCAGCAGCTCCTTCTCGGCAGAGAGAGCCAGGAGTGGTCTCAAGAGAGGACAGGGGCCCTTGCAGGACCAGAACTTTGAGGTCTGAGAGCCTTGGGCCTGAGCCGAGATCTCACCCGGACCACTGGACCTAGCCTTCTGTGACAAAGGGGAATATGAAAGAGAGTCACGTGGAAATGAGGTCCCCCGAGATATGGAAATGTTCCAGAACCTTCGTTGCGTGGTAGTAGATCTGGAGCCAAGCTCACTGTGGTGTGTGTGGCTCTGAGCATTAAGGCAATGCTGGAGGGTAACCCTGACCAGCAGAGCTTGGAGTGCTTCTTGTCTCTTCCTGTTCTACCTCAGTTGTTTTATCCCTTCCAGGGAGAAGAAAGGACCCTCGGGAGAGTAGCAGACAGAATG
Source organism: Mesoplodon mirus (assembly GCF_964341445.2). NCBI lineage: Eukaryota > Metazoa > Chordata > Mammalia > Artiodactyla > Ziphiidae > Mesoplodon > Mesoplodon mirus. The sequence continues at coordinate 738,555 of NW_028295698.1, read as the reverse complement.
CCGTGGTCTGAAGGAGGATGAAGGGACCGGCACTCAGTCTAACATCATATGACAATAGAAGCGTCCTATGCAATAAAGGGCATTTTCCAAACCTTTCCTGGAGCTTTTATTTAAGGACATTTTTCTATCTATGCATCTATCTGTCATCTACATCTGTATCTTTCAAGGTTTGTGAACAAGCTTTCACATAAGCACTAGAGACGTCCGCCAGCATTTTCCAGAAGAGGCCTGCAAATTGCTGGGGACTCCTCACAAATAGGGAACGGCCACAACCCCTGCCACACAGACTATGCGCGTGGCCCTCCTGACGTACTCCCACTCTCTCTCTGAATTTCCCAACGTCTGAGATGAGGGTGCTGACTGGAGGCAATGATCACGTGCAGGCTGAATCTTCTCCAGATTCTGATTCTCTTCCTGGGCATATCGTCCTTAAGCACAGTCTCCATGTCCCTGGCCACACTGATCTCTCTCCTTCAGTCCTTCCCTCCCTCCCTCTCCTGCCTCCCAGTGCAGAGAATACTTTTTTGCATTTGAGACGACATTTATTTTTGGTTCACAGAATTCTCACCTGTTCTACTGTGGCCTCCGTTGTGAACATTCCAAAGCTGAGACTTTTCTGTTTTTCTCCCTCATTTCTGCTGAGTCTTTACCTTCCTAATGCAGTGAACTCACAGTGCCTAGCTGACTGGATGGGGAAAAAAATCCAGGGAGCAAGGAGAAATAATAAAAGAATATATCAGTTAATTTTTCATAGTGTTATCCAACTACATATTTTTTAAATTTTGGAATAATATTAGGAATCTTCTCTTTATAAAAAACTGAATTATCGGGCTTCCCTGGTGGAGCAGTGGTTAAGAATATGCCTGCGAATGCAGGGGTCATGGGTTCGAGCCCTGGTCTGGGAAGATCCCACGTGCCACGGAGTAACTAAGCCCACGTGCCACAACTACTGAGCCTGCGCTCTAGAGCCCGTGTGCCACATCAACCGAGCCCACGTGCCACAACTACGGAAGCCTGCGTGCCTAGAGCCCATGATCCGGAACAAGAGAAGCCACTGCAATGAGAAGCCCGTGCACCACAGCCAAGAGGAGCCCCCGCTCACTGCAACTAGAGAACACCCGCTAGCAGCAACAAAGACCCAATGCAGCCCCAAATAAATTAATTAATTTTTAAAAATTGAATTAGTTTCAAGGGTACAATGTATAAAAGTACAATAAAAGCCCCCCTTCATAACCCCCCAACACCACTCTCAAGATGGAATCGATATGCTGTGATACAATTTATAGTCGTAGTACTACTCCTCCTCCCACCACATCCGAAATCCTCTGAGCCAGGTGCAGCAGCTTCCTTTCACAATGCTAGGACCCGCCACAAGACACATGATAATCCCTTTGGACATTTCAAGGAGCGGCACCAAGGGAACAGTACCGGGGAAATGCCACTGACAGCTCAGAATATCCATGGCATTTCTAGAGCCTCGGCACTGCTCTCGCTCTGGGAATGAAGGTCCAAAAAGCACATCGGAGAATGTTCATAGTTGTAAACAAGCTCCACCTTTGAAACACAATCTACATAGAACCACATATACAAGCCTGCACGATGGATGAAGCCAAGGTCTCCTCCATGAATTCCCTTCTGACCACCTTATTGTCTCCTCAACCATAAAAGGTGAACTTGAAACTCAGGACCTTGCCTTGTCACCAGAAACATCCAAGCTTGGATCAGTCTTTCTAAGACCAGATACTTGCTCTCTGAACTATTAGAGACTTGTCACATACACACAGGTAGAACAGGATTATTTCTATCTACCTGGGGACTTGGAGTCTTTCACATTGCTCCTGTTAAAACTCTCACAACAGCAAAACTTTACCTACAAAGGGTTCAAGCTATGACACTCCCAACTTCCACAAACCTCCTCAGCTCTGGTGAGTCACATGCAGCCAATTCCAGGAATTGGAAACATGGTTGTGAGGATGAAACTGACTTTGGGGCTCCCCTTGGATATGGTCTTCCAGACTTACCAAAAGGCCATTAAGAGGAAGGTTTACCCCACCTCAGGGAAACCCGAGGCAGTACTTGCAGTCAAGGGCTGGCCATGGCTTCTGAGCTACATCCAAAAAGAATTTCATACTGTACCTGGATCTGCTGAAGCCATTTCTGACTGTCCGAGAGCCAGCATGTACCGTTCCTCAACTGCCTCCATTGTGGATCATCAGTAGGGCTGTCAGATTTAGGACATAAAAATACAGGATACCCAGTTAAACTTGAACTTCACATGAATAATAAGTCATTATTTTTAGTATAAGTAGATCCTATGAACTATTTGGGGCATACTTATCTTCAAAATGTACTCGTTGTTTTTCAAACATTCATATTTAACTAAACAGTCTATATTTTATCTGTCAACCCTACTCAGCAGAAATGATGGAGGCTCATAGAGATCCAGGAGACGCCTCAGCGCCTCCTCAGCTTTTATTTCTACGTCCTGGACAGCGAGCACGAACCTTCCACTCCCAGTCAGTGGCTAGAATGGAGGATATTCTCTGTTTTAGAGCTTTTTCTACTTGTCATTGTTATTATCTTCCTTATTTTAAAGAGATGTTTATTTTTTCCCAATCTTAATAGCTCATCCAAAAGTATTTCAAAGTTCATTAGAGAAGGGAAAAACAATATGGTTCTGAAAAGTGAAGGAAACCGCCTGGTGTTTAGTAAAGAAGTAGTAGGGAGACTGAAAAAGCCAAACTTAATAAGCAGATCTCTCCAAGGGTATTTTCAGAGCTTGATACCCTCCCACACCCTGAAAATATTATTACATCAAGAATGTAGAACTGCTAACCAAATGTAAGGCTCCCATATGATTCTATCAAACTGAGGATGCTTCTTTACTAAGCAGTGAGCACACTTGCTGTCCCAGGGACCTTGGCAGTTGCAACGTAGGGCTCTTCCCTTTGGGATGGAAACAGCAAGTTTTCCTGTGGTCTACACGCTGGCCCCAAAAATACTACACTCCCAATACTTGTCAACTTTAAGTATTTTTCTACATATCTCCATTTTTCTGTTACTATTTGGACTACATCCTAGACTTGACACTACATAAATTGCATTCAAGAAGCTATTTTTAAAAGTTGGTAGGAAACCTTAAATCTATGGCTTGCAGTCCCTGGCTTACTTTCATCCAGGTGCATAAGGGTTTTCAAAAGTAGTCAGGTTAGTTACCCTGTATCACAGCCCCACGCTTGTGTCACAGATATAAAAATGGAACATGATATTTAAGGTTTTAGTTGCCAAATCATCAAGCCTCCCAGACAGAGGCAATAGAGCAAAATGATTACAGAGGCATGGATTTTGATTTGCTCCAGTGTCTTGGGCAAGTCACTTGGCCTCTGTATTTATTTGTACTTATCTGCACTTATCTGTCACTTGGGGGTCATAATTGTACCTGGTCCATGGGTACGCTGTACAAATGATCTGTAAAGTAGTTACAAGAAACCGACACAGAGTAAGCACTCCACAGACATTGGCTATTAGCTATTGGAAATATTTCTCCGTGAAACAGATGACATTATCCGTGGATGACTCGGTGGGAGACAGTGAATCACAGAATCACAGCATGTTGAAAGTGACCTAGTTCACACTCTAATGTGAAAAGAAGAAAAGTGTGCATGGGTAGAAAATGTCTGAAACTTTACACAACAAAGAGTTCATCATGTTAACTTGGAGGATTAGAATAAATCAGGAAAGGAGGAAAGAAAAACTTGAGTGTAATTCAATTTCTCTATCATTTGTGTTTCTACACTGAGACTCTGAATACACTGGAAGTGCAATTTTTTTTAATGTGGCGGGATAAAGGTTTTCAAGTTTTCCTGATCCATCCGTATTATTATCTCAGAATTGCTGGCATTTCTTGCCATCTTTGGATCTACACCCATGTGAGTCAGTGGGCCATTCTGGACGGAGGAGATAATAGAGCAGAAGTGAAGTGAGAGAAAAGGAGAGACAAGATTTTCTCTTTTCTCTTCAAAGAGGAAAGGTCTTTGGAATGGGAACAACTCACAACCAAACTTTGGGGAAAGGATGTGATGGAAAATGAGACAAACATCCTACCCCTGTGATGAGAAGGATTCCCTGGGCTGGATGGAGGGAGGTCACAGGTGGCTGGACAAGGAAACCAACTAGGGAGAAACACACACAAGTGCAGAGCAAACACCCTGAGGCCACTCAGCCTGACTCCATGCAAACATGTGTCCAGCAGAGAGCCCTTCACCTGTGGCTCCCCAGCAAGACAGGTACCTCGGGGGTGCCAACTCATTCTGAGTCCATTATGCCTGGCCATTCATAAACCGCTGTCTAACGTGTGAGGAATAAACTCTCAATGTTTATGAGGAAATTGGGGAAGGAGATTGAAAGGTTACTTAAACGAAAAAAAAAGAAGTTCAGGAAGGCAAGATGGTAGAGAGACAAGAAAAAGACCTTAAAAGATAGAAAGGATTTGCCAAAGAAGAGAAAGCAAAAGAAATGATTCCGAATGGGTTAACCTGCAGCTAGGAAGTTAAGGAAGATTATTGATGGGTGAAGACTATGGAATAAAGCGAATGAAATTTCTCAGAAGTTGCTGAGAATATGGTAAGCAGCATGATTATCAAATTATGAATTGGCTGCAATGGCATTCTAGGGGGACACTAGGAAGGGGAAGCAAATGTTCCTGAGATGACAGTAGCAGGTGGAAAGTTGTTTCAGGGGAAGATCAGTCTTGCAGAGGGTGTATCAGAGGAGGGCAAGTGTGAGCAAGCAAGGAAATACTAAGTGTATACGGTTCCTTCACTGAGTGCACCCAGCCCCGCGGTCAGCCTTGAGAACAAGCAGGACTTCAGGTACTGGAGCTACATTTCAGTCATCAAGACTTGAGAAGACACCCTTAACTCAGGTCTTCTCTTCAAACTCCATCTTTCCTTCTTGACCTTCATTTGGCCTCTTCCCTTACCCTCCAGCTGTGGACTGAGGCCACAGAGCAAGATGGGTCACTAGTGTCCTCCATCCCCTGGCGACTGTGGTTCACATCAGTGGAGTACCAAAGGCAATAACCAAGTAACAGACACAAGAGTGTATGAAGAAGAAGAGATTCTGATAAGGCTTTCTGTGACAGTGTGGGCCAAGTCGGCTCTATATGGCTGGTATCACGTGAATTATGAGCAGCCTTAGGGGAGAAGTCCTCAGAAGGCAGAGCCTGGCTCTCGAGAGGCTCTGCGTGCTCACAGCCCACTCCAAGACCTCAGTTACAGCTTCGGCCCCCAATATCTCTCCCTCTGCCTGCTCACAGTTTTTGAAGTCTTCTTTCCTCCACATTTCTCTTGAGAGGTGGAGGAGGAAGATGAGCTTCAGGCCAGCTCAGACTCCCCTGGGATCCCAGCAGGATGCCTATCATTAACCTCCCACCTTCTAGGAAGCTCCTAAGATCTTCACATTTGGGGCAGTTCTCATTTCAGCTGTGCTTCAAATTGCTGGCTGGAGACGGCCTGTTGGAAGGTGGCTAAAAGCAAGTAGCAATCCTTCGGGCAGCCTGGCCCTTCTCGACTGTCAGTCATCTTCAGGGATATTCTGGGAAATGTTGTTTGTTCTAGAGAAGGGAGGGAAACAATCCAATTGTCCAATAATGCTTGAATGGAAAATAAATGATGCTATATGCATGTGATCACATAATATCAAACAGTCAAAAATCAAAGACCTAGATCTCTATGGATTCACGTGGATAAATCTTGAAAACATAATATTGATTGAAAGAAAATAAGATAAACAATGTTAGATTGTGATAACAGGTATGTAAGTGTTTAAATATTTAAATCAATTCAACATATTGCTTCTATATATACAGATGCAAGAAAATAAACTTTATCCAAAGAACACATTATTTACATTTAATATGCTCATTTATCTAGGAGACCCAAAAGAACCCACAGATAAACTAGCAGGAACTAATAAGACGGTTCAACAAGGCACACACATACAAGATCAATAAATTTTAAAAGTCAATCAGGCTCCTCTACACTGGCGATAACAAATTAGAAACTATAAAAGAAAATAAGAAAAAAAGAAGATCTAAAAATTGTCACAAGAGCCGTATAAATTATTTAGAGCTAAGCATACGTAGAAGGCAATATAACTAACGAACTGAGTACGAACAGTTAAACTCCGCCCAACCCAAGGTTAGGAAGAGACTGTTGTTACTTTATGAGAACAGACCCTCTTCTTAAGGAGCAGATCAGTAAGTGAGAGTGAATCAAAGAAACACAGCATTTGAAAAGTCAGCTAGTCCAAGCCTCTTGATCGCACATACAGAAGCTGAAGCCCAGATAGGTTGAGTTACTTGCTAAAGGGCCCAATGTCCTGACTCAAGGACTAGCATTTTTCACTCAGTCGCAAGACACAATCAAATGCAGTACCTTGGAAAGAGATGGGGAAAAAATGAAGAAATCAATTATATAGTTCCTCATCTTTAAGTACAGAAATAGCCGTGACAAAATTACACGTATTGAGGGAAAATTGAAGTGCAGAGTTTAAAATGTCAATAATCCACAGGGAAACTGGAGACCATTTAAAACATTCATATTAAATCTCTCTAGAAAAGACATTAAAAGATCTCCAATCAAAATGTGAATTTTATAATAGACATGGTATGATACAATTTATAATAGATATGGTAGGAACCTTTCCCTTTCACGGGAAAGCTTCGGCTGGGAAAAAGGAATTGTTCTTGAAAATGGGGCCTGTGCTATTGCAGACACTGTGCTCAACCTAGGTCCACCGAATGCTCTGATGTCATCACTGAGGTCACAGAATTCCACTGTGAGCCTGGCAACCTTGCAAACATAACAGCCCTGGTGAGCACTAGGCACTACTGCTGGTTCACCAAGTGGTACAAGTTTTTCAGCCATTTAGGAGACTTGACTATTTTTGTTTGTATTGAATCATTTCAACGGATTGCCCAAGAGCCAAGAAGGGCCAACCTGTAGGGAAGAGGAGGAGTTGGACATCTCTTGAGGCATCTTCTAAGGGAGACTTCTAGTTGGTACGATGGAACGGCGACAAAAGAGGAAACATCTGGAAAATGAAGAGTCCCAGGAAACTGCCGAGAACGGAGGAGGTATGTGGGGGGCAACTTGTCTGGGGCACATGGGTTTCTGCCAAACTGAAGCTTCTCTAGGAAGCGGGGGACTGAGAACGTGTCACCTGTGAAGCAGGGAGCGAGAGACCTTGTCTCACTGATGCTGCCGTATCTATCCGGAGGGTCCCTGTGGTGTGAGACGGCACAGAACGGCCAGATGCCCCCTGGGAGATGGGAGGTCAGCTCCGCTGGTCTGAGGACTCTCTCCTGGGGCAGCCGGGCCTGGAGCTTTGTCGGACTCACAGCAGGCTGCATCCTGCTTGCACAGACCTAGAGGTGCAGCTTTTCTCAGTCCCCGATTTCTCTCTTATGCTCTTGGATCTTTCCTAGGGGTCATGAGGTGGGGGATGTGAAGGATGCAAGGATGCTGAGAGAGACCCATGAGTTGCTTGGCCTCTTTTACCAAAGTGGAAAGAGAAGCCCCATGAGTTGAAGGCCCTGTTGAAAAATATCTTGACAAGTGGAATGCACTTTGAAAGAAGATTGTTTGTCTAGGGATGGTGTCATATTGAAAGCAAGGAGGTTTTATTCCTTCAACAGGAAGAATTTCCCAAAGGAGATCAAGGGAAGGGAAGGGTTTTCCAGAAACTGAGACCGCGTGAGCGGGGGTGAGAAATGGCTTCAGGGTCCTGCGGGGAGCTCTGAGAGCCACGGGCCACGTGGTGCCTGCGTGCATTAAATGGAGGCGAGTAGCTTGCCCTGGGAGAGGGGTGGTCACCCCAGAGCTCCAGCTAGAGGCCTCTGCCCCAGATTAGAGCCCAGTAGCTCCTACCAGGCCCAGGGCCCTGGAGACTGTAGGATGGGCCCTGGGAATGGAGCTCTAGACAGCAGGCAGATTTCCAGGCAGTGGCTGGGACAGGCTGGGGAAGGCAATGACTGCCCCTGACCATTCAGAATATTTTGCCCTATGTTCCTGTGTGTGTGTGTGTGAGTGAGTGTGTGTGTGTGTGTGTGTGTGTGTGTGTGTGTGGTAGTGCAGAGAAGAGCGAGATGAATGGGGGTAGTGTGCTTACCAGATATAAAGTCTGCGTGGTAAAGTTCTTGTCACCCTGCCTGGACCTGGCTGACACTCGGTGTACGTAAGAGTGTATACAGAATTCTTGTTAGGGTTGTTTTATGAGACAGTAACTCATACACCCATGTACACTCTGATGCAGCAAAAATATCACACACCCCACATATAACTTCCTTAGTAAACCACACACAGCACATGGAGGTATATACACGCATCCCTCCTATACTACGTTCTCATACAACCCACCTGTATCACAATCCTCTCCTCCAACACCAAACGCTGGAGATGAGATATGTATATAGACACACACACTATATATATAGGACACACACACACACACACACACACACTATATACATGTATCTCCTCAACTCTTGCACAAACACAACTAACTTCAGCCATCTCTAAATACCTCTATAAGAACCAGTCACGTGTCATACACACCACACTTATAACACATTCTTGCGTAATGCCAGACCCGCTTTGTACAAACCACAGTAAACCACAGTCTCAGTAACCCATGTCAGGATTGCCAGAGAAAATATGGGCTATCCAGTTCAATTTGAATTCCAGATAAACAACAAGTAATTTTTCAGTATCCGTATGTCCCACATATTGTATGGGCTATACTTACACTAAAACTAAGTCAGGCCAAATACTGCATGGGAATACTTACACTAAAAGATTATTCTGGGTTTATCTGAAACTGAAATTTAACTGGGTGCCTTGTATTCTTGTTCGCTAAGTCTGGCAACCCTTATATACTTACCACCAGCTGATGTATTATATATTTATTGTAGTTTTGTTTAGTGTGTGTCTTCCCCTACTAGAATGTGCAGCGTTACCAAAGACTACAACAATGGAAGAGTGCCGGATACACAGGAGTAGCTGCTTACTGAATCTTGGTGAATGAATGAATGAACACACACCATAAATACAAGCCACACCATGTAATGAGGAAACGTTACATGTCCCAGAATTCCTGACTTGTGAACAGAAACCATGCACACAAAGGCCACAGACACAGATAGACACGTCTGCACTGTGCTCCCCATGCCAACCCCACACTTACCACAGACTTAACTGATACACATCACTCACTCTTCCCACACACTCACAGTCACCACCGAGGCCTACATTACCAACTAGACAGTGAGAGAATAAGTATTGATTGGAATTAAATCCTGGAGGATCCACTGGGAACCACACTCTCAGCTGTGTGTATTCACTGCACCTGACACGTGTCACACACTCAGTAAATATTTGTGGACAGAGGACTGATGAACCCACCCTGAGCCTTTCATTCCTCCCTCAGGAATCTCGAAGTCACAAGAGGATCCCCCTCGGCTTGGATCCACTGTGGTGGCCCAAGGCTGCAGCCCAGGGGCAGTGGAGGTCTCCTCTGCCTCTAAATACTTCTTCTGTACTTCTACTCTGCGCAAGCTCAGCTACGCTGGTAAGGGCGTGGGGCTCCTCAGGTGACGGGGTGCTTGGCTGTGAAGCAGGAGGCACACAGATCCCAGGGAGGCTGAGAGGAAATCCAGGGTCATCAGAGGTGATGAGGGCTCTGTGGAGGAGCCTGGGCAGGATGGCTGAGCTGTTCCGAGGGCGTGGATGCCAGCTGAGTCTGGGGGTGTGTGTGTGAATACTGCTACTACCATGGTGGGGAAGTCAAGGAGCAGGGGCCGGAAAGGTCTGGGCTTGAGGTGGAGGGAAGAGGGACCAGATTAAGCATCTTCAGAGGAAAATGTAGGCTTTGTCTTTGCCTTTGCTTCCAGAGAAGGACAGAGTTCTGCATCATACACCTCCAGCCTGAGAGCAGGACCATCCAGCTCAGGTGCACACAGCTCACACATACACGCGCCCTCCAGGCACAGCCCTTCTCAGTGCACATCAACCCCAAGCACGTGCTCCACAGTACTCTCCTGCACCACAGCCCCATTCCACAAGGAATGCACCACCGATATTCCCAAACTCACACTCCTCATCGTACACGCATCCAGCCGCATCCCTCACATACTACAGCCCTCACCACCATACTCCACACCCCTGTATACAGACACCGCTCCAGTATACCCCCCCACGCACATGAAAAGCCCACAGATGACACCACATACACCACTCCATCCTACGGCCAACGGACACCAAGCTCACGACATTGCTATGTCGTGCCAATGTCCCTCTCTCGTCTACCACACCTGCTCCCTCAGCTTCCGGCATGGCCCATGCATGTTATTATGATTTTAATTTCCTTTTTCAGGAATCCGGAGATTTCATCGAGACACTGCCCAGCCTAGACCACCCCTAGCCCAGGATCAGGAAGAAGGAGAGACCGCTTCCCCATCACACTGTGTCTCCTCCTCACCCTCTTCACCCTGTAAGAACTATCTGCACCCAGACAAAGAGGAAAGGGGCATGAAAATACACTACATGCAGGTACAAGTGAACAAGGGTGTCGCTGTCTCCTGGAAGACAAAGAAACCCTTGGAGTTGCCTGAAAAGCAGCTGACGATAGAAGAAGTGACCCTTCCTGAGGATGTGTGCGCAGTAGCCACTGACCCCTCTTCTGATGTGTGCACCGAAAGCCTCCTGTCTGACAGTGAGCCCACTGGGGAGGAGAAAGAGTATGAGGAAAGGGCAGAGCCAGGCAGCCCATCAGGGCCACCTGCCGTCGAGGAGAGACCCAGCGCCAAGACAGCGGACTGGATGCTGACCATGGAGACCGGCTTCAGGTGCATGACCTGCTGCCAGGTCTTCCCCACCTTGGAGATCCTCCAGCAGCACGTGAAGGGCGGCGTCCTGCAGGGCTTCAGCTGCCGTGCCTTTCATCTCACCATGGCCCAGCGGATGGGCAATGTGGAATCCGAGAGCACCCCTGAGGAAGAGGACGAGGAGGAGGAAGAGGAGAACGAGGAGGAGGAGGAGGAGGAGGAGGAGGAGGAGGAGAAGGAGGTAGAGAAGCAAGAAGAAAAGGAGAATGAGGGAGAGCAGCCCACGGGGGAAGGCCCCAGCCCAAAGAGACCCCGCAGGCAGGGTCTTTTCTCTCCTTTGAGTTCCAAACAGCAACTGAGATTCATGGGACAGAAGATCCTGGAAGACGGTGTGGCCGTCCCTTGGAAGAGGTAAGGCTTGAGGCTGGCAGTCTTCTGAGCCTATGTCACGAGGGCCCAGAGGAGTCTAAGGGAAGGGGCCGCACACATGTGCTGGTTTACCTAATGGCTCTGCAGTTGCATCAAATGGGACACACCCAGCACTAAGAAAGGCATTGACCTCTGTTGACGTAAACAAGAAGGTGGAGCCTTTTCCTAGGAGTTTTCTCAGGGTCTGCACGATGGACCTCAACTCTTAGAGGACGTACTGCCAGCAGCTCCTTCTCGGCAGAGAGAGCCAGGAGTGGTCTCAAGAGAGGACAGGGGCCCTTGCAGGACCAGAACTTTGAGGTCTGAGAGCCTTGGGCCTGAGCCGAGATCTCACCCGGACCACTGGACCTAGCCTTCTGTGACAAAGGGGAATATGAAAGAGAGTCACGTGGAAATGAGGTCCCCCGAGATCTGGAAATGTTCCAGAACCTTCGTTGCGTGGTAGTTGATCTGGAGCCAAGCTCACTGTGGTGTGTGTGGCTCTGAGCATTAAGGCAATGCTGGAGGGTAACCCTGACCAGCAGAGCTTGGAGTGCTTCTTGTCTCTTCCTGTTCTACCTCATTTGTTTTATCCCTTCCAGGGAGAAGAAAGGACCCTCGGGAGAGTAGCAGACAGAATGCCGTGGTCTGAAGGAGGATGAAGGGACCGGCACTCAGTCTAACATCATATGACAATAGAAGCGTCCTATGCAATAAAGGCCATTTTCCAAACCTTTCCTGGAGCTTTTATTTAATGACATTTTTCTATCTATGCATCTATCTGTCATCTACATCTGTATCTTTCAAGGTTTGTGAACAAGCTTTCACATAAGCACTAGAGACGTCCGCCAGCATTTTCCAGAAGAGGCCTGCAAATTGCTGGGGACTCCTCACAAATAGGGAACGGCCACAACCCCTGCCACACAGACTATGCGCGTGGCCCTCCTGACGTACTCCCACTCTCTCTCTGAATTTCCCAACGTCTGAGATGAGGGTGCTGACTGGAGGCAATGATCACGTGCAGGCTGAATCTTCTCCAGATTCTGATTCTCTTCCTGGTCATATCGTCCTTAAGCACAGTCTCCATGTCCCTGGCCACACTGATCTCTCTCCTTCAGTCCTTCCCTCCCTCCCTCTCCTGCCTCCCAGTGCAGAGAATACTTTTTTGCATTTGAGACGACATTTATTTTTGGTTCACAGAATTCTCACCTGTTCTACTGTGGCCTCCGTTGTGAACATTCCAAAGCTGAGACTTTTCTGTTTTTCTCCCTCATTTCTGCTGAGTCTTTACCTTCCTAATGCAGTGAACTCACAGTGCCTAGCTGACTGGATGGGGAAAAAAATCCAGGGAGCAAAGAGAAATAATAAAAGAATATATCAGTTATTTTTTCATAGTGTTATCCAACTACATATTTTTAAATTTTGGAATAATATTAGGAATCTTCTCTTTATAAAAAACTGAATTATCGGGCTTCCCTGGTGGAGCAGTGGTTAAGAATATGCCTGCGAATGCAGGGGTCATGGGTTCGAGCCCTGGTCTGGGAAGATCCCACGTGCCACGGAGTAACTAAGCCCGCGTGCCACAACTACTGAGCCTGCGCTCTAGAGCCCGTGTGCCACATCAACCGAGCCCACGTGCCACAACTACGGAAGCCTGCGTGCCTAGAGACCATGCTCCGCAACAAGAGAAGCCACTGCAATGAGAAGCCCGTGCACCACAGCCAAGAGGAGCCCCCGCTCACTGCAACTAGAGAACACCCGCTAGCAGCAACAAAGACCCAATGCAGCCCCAAATAAATTAATTAATTTTTAAAAATTGAATTAGTTTCAAGGGTACAATGTATAAAAGTACAATAAAAGCCCCCCTTCATAACCCCCCAACCCCACTCTCAAGATGGAATCGATATGCTGTGATACAATTTATAGTCGTAGTACTACTCCTCCTCCCACCACATCCGAAATCCTCTGAGCCAGGTGCAGCAGCTTCCTTTCACAATGCTAGGACCCGCCACAAGACACATGATAATCCCTTTGGACATTTCAAGGAGCGGCACCAAGGGAACAGTACCGGGGAAATGCCACTGACAGCTCAGAATATCCATGGCATTTCTAGAGCCTCGGCACTGCTCTCGCTCTGGGAATGAAGGTCCAAAAAGCACATCGGAGAATGTTCATAGTTGTAAACAAGCTCCACCTTTGAAACACAATCTACATAGAACCACATATACAAGCCTGCACGATGGATGAAGCCAAGGTCTCCTCCATGATTTCCCTTCTGACCACCTTATTGTCTCCTCAACCATAAAAGGTGAACTTGAAACTCAGGACCTTGCCTTGTCACCAGAAACATCCAAGCTTGGATCAGTCTTTCTAAGACCAGATACTTGCTCTCTGAACTATTAGAGACTTGTCACATACACACAGGTAGAACAGGATTATTTCTATCTACCTGGGGACTTGGAGTCTTTCACATTGCTCCTGTTAAAACTCTCACAACAGCAAAACTTTACCTACAAAGGGTTCAAGCTATGACACTCCCAACTTCCACAAACCTCCTCAGCTCTGGTGAGTCACATGCAGCCAATTCCAGGAATTGGAAACATGGTTGTGAGGATGAAACTGACTTTGGGGCTCCCCTTGGATATGGTCTTCCAGACTTACCAAAAGGCCATTAAGAGGAAGGTTTACCCCACCTCAGGGAAACCCGAGGCAGTACTTGCAGTCAAGGGCTGGCCATGGCTTCTGAGCTACATCCAAAAAGAATTTCATACTGTACCTGGATCTGCTGAAGCCATTTCTGACTGTCCGAGAGCCAGCATGTACCACTCCTCAACTGCCTCCATTGTGGATCATCAGTAGGGCTGTCAGATTTAGGACATAAAAATACAGGATACCCAGTTAAACTTGAACTTCACATGAATAATGTCATTATTTTTAGTATAAGTAGATCCTATGAACTATTTGGGGCATACTTATCTTCAAAATGTACTCGTTGTTTTTCAAACATTCATATTTAACTAAACAGTCTATATTTTATCTGTCAACCCTACTCAGCAGAAATGATGGAGGCTCATAGAGATCCAGGAGACGCCTCAGCACCTCCTCAGCTTTTATTTCTACGTCCTGGACAGCGAGCACGAACCTTCCACTCCCAGTCAGTGGCTAGAATGGAGGATATTCTCTGTTTTAGAGCTTTTTCTACTTGTCATTGTTATTATCTTCCTTATTTTAAAGAGATGTTTATTTTTTCCCAATCTTAATAGCTCATCCAAAAGTATTTCAAAGTTCATTAGAGAAGGGAAAAACAATATGGTTCTGAAAAGTGAAGGAAACCGCCTGGTGTTTAGTAAAGAAGTAGTAGGGAGACTGAAAAAGCCAAACTTAATAAGCAGATCTCTCCAAGGGTATTTTCAGAGCTTGATACCCTCCCACACCCTGAAAATATTATTACATCAAGAATGTAGAACTGCTAACCAAATGTAAGGCTCCCATATAATTCTATCAAACTGAGGATGCTTCTTTACTAAGCAGTGAGCACACTTGCTGTCCCAGGGACCTTGGCAGTTGCAACGTAGGGCTCTTCCCTTTGGGATGGAAACAGCAAGTTTTCCTGTGGTCTACACGCTGGCCCCAAAAATACTACACTCCCAATACTTGTCAACTTTAAGTATTTTTCTACATATCTCCATTTTTCTGTTACTATTTGGACTACATCCTAGACTTGACACTACATAAATTGCATTCAAGAAGCTATTTTTAAAAGTTGGTAGGAAACCTTAAATCTATGGCTTGCAGTCCCTGGCTTACTTTCATCCAGGTGCATAAGGGTTTTCAAAAGTAGTCAGGTTAGTTACCCTGTATCACAGCCCCACGCTTGTGTCACAGATATAAAAATGGAACATGATATTTAAGGTTTTAGTTGCCAAATCATCAAGCCTCCCAGACAGAGGCAATAGAGCAAAATGATTACAGAGGCATGGATTTTGATTTGCTCCAGTGTCTTGGGCAAGTCACTTGGCCTCTGTATTTATTTGTACTTATCTGCACTTATCTGTCACTTGGGGGTCATAATTGTACCTGGTCCATGGGTACGCTGTACAAATGATCTGTAAAGTAGTTACAAGAAACCGACACAGAGTAAGCACTCCACAGACATTGGCTATTAGCTATTGGAAATATTTCTCCGTGAAACAGATGACATTATCCGTGGATGACTCGGTGGGAGACAGTGAATCACAGAATCACAGCATGTTGAAAGTGACCTAGTTCACACTCTAATGTGAAAAGAAGAAAAGTGTGCATGGGTAGAAAATGTCTGAAACTTTACACAACAAAGAGTTCATCATGTTAACTTGGAGGATTAGAATAAATCAGGAAAGGAGGAAAGAAAAACTTGAGTGTAATTCAATTTCTCTATCATTTGTGTTTCTACACTGAGACTCTGAATACACTGGAAGTGCAATTTTTTTTAATGTGGCGGGATAAAGGTTTTCAAGTTTTCCTGATCCATCCGTATTATTATCTCAGAATTGCTGGCATTTCTTGCCATCTTTGGATCTACACCCATGTGAGTCAGTGGGCCATTCTGGACGGAGGAGATAATAGAGCAGAAGTGAAGTGAGAGAAAAGGAGAGACAAGATTTTCTCTTTTCTCTTCAAAGAGGAAAGGTCTTTGGAATGGGAACAACTCACAACCAAACTTTGGGGAAAGGATGTGATGGAAAATGAGACAAACATCCTACCCCTGTGATGAGAAGGATTCCCTGGGCTGGATGGAGGGAGGTCACAGGTGGCTGGACAAGGAAACCAACTAGGGAGAAACACACACAAGTGCAGAGCAAACACCCTGAGGCCACTCAGCCTGACTCCATGCAAACATGTGTCCAGCAGAGAGCCCTTCACCTGTGGCTCCCCAGCAAGACAGGTACCTCGGGGGTGCCAACTCATTCTGAGTCCATTATGCCTGGCCATTCATAAACCGCTGTCTAACGTGTGAGGAATAAACTCTCAATGTTTATGAGGAAATTGGGGAAGGAGATTGAAAGGTTACTTAAACGAAAAAAAAAGAAGTTCAGGAAGGCAAGATGGTAGAGAGACAAGAAAAAGACCTTAAAAGATAGAAAGGATTTGCCAAAGAAGAGAAAGCAAAAGAAATGATTCCGAATGGGTTAACCTGCAGCTAGGAAGTTAAGGAAGATTATTGATGGGTGAAGACTATGGAATAAAGCGAATGAAATTTCTCAGAAGTTGCTGAGAATATGGTAAGCAGCATGATTATCAAATTATGAATTGGCTGCAATGGCATTCTAGGGGGACACTAGGAAGGGGAAGCAAATGTTCCTGAGATGACAGTAGCAGGTGGAAAGTTGTTTCAGGGGAAGATCAGTCTTGCAGAGGGTGTATCAGAGGAGGGCAAGTGTGAGCAAGCAAGGAAATACTAAGTGTATACGGTTCCTTCACTGAGTGCACCCAGCCCCGCGGTCAGCCTTGAGAACAAGCAGGACTTCAGGTACTGGAGCTACATTTCAGTCATCAAGACTTGAGAAGACACCCTTAACTCAGGTCTTCTCTTCAAACTCCATCTTTCCTTCTTGACCTTCATTTGGCCTCTTCCCTTACCCTCCAGCTGTGGACTGAGGCCACAGAGCAAGATGGGTCACTAGTGTCCTCCATCCCCTGGCGACTGTGGTTCACATCAGTGGAGTACCAAAGGCAATAACCAAGTAACAGACACAAGAGTGTATGAAGAAGAAGAGATTCTGATAAGGCTTTCTGTGACAGTGTGGGCCAAGTCGGCTCTATATGGCTGGTATCACGTGAATTATGAGCAGCCTTAGGGGAGAAGTCCTCAGAAGGCAGAGCCTGGCTCTCGAGAGGCTCTGCGTGCTCACAGCCCACTCCAAGACCTCAGTTACAGCTTCGGCCCCCAATATCTCTCCCTCTGCCTGCTCACAGTTTTTGAAGTCTTCTTTCCTCCACATTTCTCTTGAGAGGTGGAGGAGGAAGATGAGCTTCAGGCCAGCTCAGACTCCCCTGGGATCCCAGCAGGATGCCTATCATTAACCTCCCACCTTCTAGGAAGCTCCTAAGATCTTCACATTTGGGGCAGTTCTCATTTCAGCTGTGCTTCAAATTGCTGGCTGGAGACGGCCTGTTGGAAGGTGGCTAAAAGCAAGTAGCAATCCTTCGGGCAGCCTGGCCCTTCTCGACTGTCAGTCATCTTCAGGGATATTCTGGGAAATGTTGTTTGTTCTAGAGAAGGGAGGGAAACAATCCAATTGTCCAATAATGCTTGAATGGAAAATAAATGATGCTATATGCATGTGATCACATAATATCAAACAGTCAAAAATCAAAGACCTAGATCTCTATGGATTCACGTGGATAAATCTTGAAAACATAATATTGATTGAAAGAAAATAAGATAAACAATGTTAGATTGTGATAACAGGTATGTAAGTGTTTAAATATTTAAATCAATTCAACATATTGCTTCTATATATACAGATGCAAGAAAATAAACTTTATCCAAAGAACACATTATTTACATTTAATATGCTCATTTATCTAGGAGACCCAAAAGAACCCACAGATAAACTAGCAGGAACTAATAAGACGGTTCAACAAGGCACACACATACAAGATCAATAAATTTTAAAAGTCAATCAGGCTCCTCTACACTGGCGATAACAAATTAGAAACTATAAAAGAAAATAAGAAAAAAAGAAGATCTAAAAATTGTCACAAGAGCCGTATAAATTATTTAGAGCTAAGCATACGTAGAAGGCAATATAACTAACGAACTGAGTACGAACAGTTAAACTCCGCCCAACCCAAGGTTAGGAAGAGACTGTTGTTACTTTATGAGAACAGACCCTCTTCTTAAGGAGCAGATCAGTAAGTGAGAGTGAATCAAAGAAACACAGCATTTGAAAAGTCAGCTGGTCCAAGCCTCTTGATCGCACATACAGAAGCTGAAGCCCAGATAGGTTGAGTTACTTGCTAAAGGGCCCAATGTCCTGACTCAAGGACTAGCATTTTTCACTCAGTCGCAAGACACAATCAAATGCAGTACCTTGGAAAGAGATGGGGAAAAAATGAAGAAATCAATTATATAGTTCCTCATCTTTAAGTACAGAAATAGCCGTGACAAAATTACACGTATTGAGGGAAAATTGAAGTGCAGAGTTTAAAATGTCAATAATCCACAGGGAAACTGGAGACCATTTAAAACATTCATATTAAATCTCTCTAGAAAAGACATTAAAAGATCTCCAATCAAAATGTGAATTTTATAATAGACATGGTATGATACAATTTATAATAGATATGGTAGGAACCTTTCCCTTTCACGGGAAAGCTTCGGCTGGGAAAAAGGAATTGTTCTTGAAAATGGGGCCTGTGCTATTGCAGACACTGTGCTCAACCTAGGTCCACCGAATGCTCTGATGTCATCACTGAGGTCACAGAATTCCACTGTGAGCCTGGCAACCTTGCAA
Source organism: Mesoplodon mirus (assembly GCF_964341445.2). Lineage (NCBI taxonomy): Eukaryota > Metazoa > Chordata > Mammalia > Artiodactyla > Ziphiidae > Mesoplodon > Mesoplodon mirus. The sequence continues at coordinate 719,763 of NW_028295698.1, read as the reverse complement.
ACATAACAGCCCTGGTGAGCACTAGGCACTACTGCTGGTTCACCAAGTGGTACAAGTTTTTCAGCCATTTAGGAGACTTGACTATTTTTGTTTGTATTGAATCATTTCAACGGATTGCCCAAGAGCCAAGAAGGGCCAACCTGTAGGGAAGAGGAGGAGTTGGACATCTCTTGAGGCATCTTCTAAGGGAGACTTCTAGTTGGTACGATGGAACGGCGACAAAAGAGGAAACATCTGGAAAATGAAGAGTCCCAGGAAACTGCCGAGAACGGAGGAGGTATGTGGGGGGCAACTTGTCTGGGGCACATGGGTTTCTGCCAAACTGAAGCTTCTCTAGGAAGCGGGGGACTGAGAACGTGTCACCTGTGAAGCAGGGAGCGAGAGACCTTGTCTCACTGATGCTGCCGTATCTATCCGGAGGGTCCCTGTGGTGTGAGACGGCACAGAACGGCCAGATGCCCCCTGGGAGATGGGAGGTCAGCTCCGCTGGTCTGAGGACTCTCTCCTGGGGCAGCCGGGCCTGGAGCTTTGTCGGACTCACAGCAGGCTGCATCCTGCTTGCACAGACCTAGAGGTGCAGCTTTTCTCAGTCCCCGATTTCTCTCTTATGCTCTTGGATCTTTCCTAGGGGTCATGAGGTGGGGGATGTGAAGGATGCAAGGATGCTGAGAGAGACCCATGAGTTGCTTGGCCTCTTTTACCAAAGTGGAAAGAGAAGCCCCATGAGTTGAAGGCCCTGTTGAAAAATATCTTGACAAGTGGAATGCACTTTAAAAGAAGATTGTTTGTCTAGGGATGGTGTCATATTGAAAGCAAGGAGGTTTTATTCCTTCAACAGGAAGAATTTCCCAAAGGAGATCAAGGGAAGGGAAGGGTTTTCCAGAAACTGAGACCGCGTGAGCGGGGGTGAGAAATGGCTTCAGGGTCCTGCGGGGAGCTCTGAGAGCCACGGGCCACGTGGTGCCTGCGTGCATTAAATGGAGGCGAGTAGCTTGCCCTGGGAGAGGGGTGGTCACCCCAGAGCTCCAGCTAGAGGCCTCTGCCCCAGATTAGAGCCCAGTAGCTCCTACCAGGCCCAGGGCCCTGGAGACTGTAGGATGGGCCCTGGGAATGGAGCTCTAGACAGCAGGCAGATTTCCAGGCAGTGGCTGGGACAGGCTGGGGAAGGCAATGACTGCCCCTGACCATTCAGAATATTTTGCCCTATGTTCCTGTGTGTGTGTGTGTGAGTGAGTGTGTGTGTGTGTGTGTGTGTGTGTGTGTGGTAGTGCAGAGAAGAGCGAGATGAATGGGGGTAGTGTGCTTACCAGATATAAAGTCTGCGTGGTAAAGTTCTTGTCACCCTGCCTGGACCTGGCTGACACTCGGTGTACGTAAGAGTGTATACAGAATTCTTGTTAGGGGTGTTTTATGAGACAGTAACTCATACACCCATGTACACTCTGATGCAGCAAAAATATCACACACCCCACATATAACTTCCTTAGTAAACCACACACAGCACATGGAGGTATATACACGCATCCCTCCTATACTACGTTCTCATACAACCCACCTGTATCACAATCCTCTCCTCCAACACCAAACGCTGGAGATGAGATATGTATATAGACACACACACTATATATATAGGACACACACACACACACACACACACACTATATACATGTATCTCCTCAACTCTTGCACAAACACAACTAACTTCAGCCATCTCTAAATACCTCTATAAGAACCAGTCACGTGTCATACACACCACACTTATAACACATTCTTGAGTAATGCCAGACCCGCTTTGTACAAACCACAGTAAACCACAGTCTCAGTAACCCATGTCAGGATTGCCAGAGAAAATATGGGCTATCCAGTTCAATTTGAATTCCAGATAAACAACAAGTAATTTTTCAGTATCCGTATGTCCCACATATTGTATGGGCTATACTTACACTAAAACTAAGTCAGGCCAAATACTGCATGGGAATACTTACACTAAAAGATTATTCTGGGTTTATCTGAAACTGAAATTTAACTGGGTGCCTTGTATTCTTGTTCGCTAAGTCTGGCAACCCTTATATACTTACCACCAGCTGATGTATTATATATTTATTGTAGTTTTGTTTAGTGTGTGTCTTCCCCTACTAGAATGTGCAGCGTTACCAAAGACTACAACAATGGAAGAGTGCCGGATACACAGGAGTAGCTGCTTACTGAATCTTGGTGAATGAATGAATGAACACACACCATAAATACAAGCCACACCATGTAATGAGGAAACGTTACATGTCCCAGAATTCCTGACTTGTGAACAGAAACCATGCACACAAAGGCCACAGACACAGATAGACACGTCTGCACTGTGCTCCCCATGCCAACCCCACACTTACCACAGACTTAACTGATACACATCACTCACTCTTCCCACACACTCACAGTCACCACCGAGGCCTACATTACCAACTAGACAGTGAGAGAATAAGTATTGATTGGAATTAAATCCTGGAGGATCCACTGGGAACCACACTCTCAGCTGTGTGTATTCACTGCACCTGACACGTGTCACACACTCAGTAAATATTTGTGGACAGAGGACTGATGAACCCACCCTGAGCCTTTCATTCCTCCCTCAGGAATCTCGAAGTCACAAGAGGATCCCCCTCGGCTTGGATCCACTGTGGTGGCCCAAGGCTGCAGCCCAGGGGCAGTGGAGGTCTCCTCTGCCTCTAAATACTTCTTCTGTACTTCTACTCTGCGCAAGCTCAGCTACGCTGGTAAGGGCGTGGGGCTCCTCAGGTGACGGGGTGCTTGGCTGTGAAGCAGGAGGCACACAGATCCCAGGGAGGCTGAGAGGAAATCCAGGGTCATCAGAGGTGATGAGGGCTCTGTGGAGGAGCCTGGGCAGGATGGCTGAGCTGTTCCGAGGGCGTGGATGCCAGCTGAGTCTGGGGGTGTGTGTGTGAATACTGCTACTACCATGGTGGGGAAGTCAAGGAGCAGGGGCCGGAAAGGTCTGGGCTTGAGGTGGAGGGAAGAGGGACCAGATTAAGCATCTTCAGAGGAAAATGTAGGCTTTGTCTTTGCCTTTGCTTCCAGAGAAGGACAGAGTTCTGCATCATACACCTCCAGCCTGAGAGCAGGACCATCCAGCTCAGGTGCACACAGCTCACACATACACGCGCCCTCCAGGCACAGCCCTTCTCAGTGCACATCAACCCCAAGCACGTGCTCCACAGTACTCTCCTGCACCACAGCCCCATTCCACAAGGAATGCACCACCGATATTCCCAAACTCACACTCCTCATCGTACACGCATCCAGCCGCATCCCTCACATACTACAGCCCTCACCACCATACTCCACACCCCTGTATACAGACACCGCTCCAGTATACCCCCCCACGCACATGAAAAGCCCACAGATGACACCACATACACCACTCCATCCTACGGCCAACGGACACCAAGCTCACGACATTGCTATGTCGTGCCAATGTCCCTCTCTCGTCTACCACACCTGCTCCCTCAGCTTCCGGCATGGCCCATGCATGTTATTATGATTTTAATTTCCTTTTTCAGGAATCCGGAGATTTCATCGAGACACTGCCCAGCCTAGACCACCCCTAGCCCAGGATCAGGAAGAAGGAGAGACCGCTTCCCCATCACACTGTGTCTCCTCCTCACCCTCTTCACCCTGTAAGAACTATCTGCACCCAGACAAAGAGGAAAGGGGCATGAAAATACACTACACGCAGGTACAAGTGAACAAGGGTGTCGCTGTCTCCTGGAAGACAAAGAAACCCTTGGAGTTGCCTGAAAAGCAGCTGACGATAGAAGAAGTGACCCTTCCTGAGGATGTGTGCGCAGTAGCCACTGACCCCTCTTCTGATGTGTGCACCGAAAGCCTCCTGTCTGACAGTGAGCCCACTGGGGAGGAGAAAGAGTATGAGGAAAGGGCAGAGCCAGGCAGCCCATCAGGGCCACCTGCCGTCGAGGAGAGACCCAGCGCCAAGACAGCGGACTGGATGCTGACCATGGAGACCGGCTTCAGGTGCATGACCTGCTGCCAGGTCTTCCCCACCTTGGAGATCCTCCAGCAGCACGTGAAGGGCGGCGTCCTGCAGGGCTTCAGCTGCCGTGCCTTTCATCTCACCATGGCCCAGCGGATGGGCAATGTGGAATCCGAGAGCACCCCTGAGGAAGAGGACGAGGAGGAGGAGGAGGAGAACGAGGAGGAGGAGGAGGAGGAGGAGGAGGAGGAGGAGAAGGAGGTAGAGAAGCAAGAAGAAAAGGAGAATGAGGGAGAGCAGCCCACGGGGGAAGGCCCCAGCCCAAAGAGACCCCGCAGGCAGGGTCTTTTCTCTCCTTTGAGTTCCAAACAGCAACTGAGATTCATGGGACAGAAGATCCTGGAAGACGGTGTGGCCGTCCCTTGGAAGAGGTAAGGCTTGAGGCTGGCAGTCTTCTGAGCCTATGTCACGAGGGCCCAGAGGAGTCTAAGGGAAGGGGCCGCACACATGTGCTGGTTTACCTAATGGCTCTGCAGTTGCATCAAATGGGACACACCCAGCACTAAGAAAGGCATTGACCTCTGTTGACGTAAACAAGAAGGTGGAGCCTTTTCCTAGGAGTTTTCTCAGGGTCTGCACGATGGACCTCAACTCTTAGAGGACGTACTGCCAGCAGCTCCTTCTCGGCAGAGAGAGCCAGGAGTGGTCTCAAGAGAGGACAGGGGCCCTTGCAGGACCAGAACTTTGAGGTCTGAGAGCCTTGGGCCTGAGCCGAGATCTCACCCGGACCACTGGACCGAGCCTTCTGTGACAAAGGGGAATATGAAAGAGAGTCACGTGGAAATGAGGTCCCCCGAGATCTGGAAATGTTCCAGAACCTTCGTTGCGTGGTAGTTGATCTGGAGCCAAGCTCACTGTGGTGTGTGTGGCTCTGAGCATTAAGGCAATGCTGGAGGGTAACCCTGACCAGCAGAGCTTGGAGTGCTTCTTGTCTCTTCCTGTCCTACCTCATTTGTTTTATCCCTTCCAGGGAGAAGAAAGGACCCTCGGGAGAGTAGCAGACAGAATGCCGTGGTCTGAAGGAGGATGAAGGGACCGGCACTCAGTCTAACATCATATGACAATAGAAGCGTCCTATGCAATAAAGGGCATTTTCCAAACCTTTCCTGGAGCTTTTATTTAAGGACATTTTTCTATCTATGCATCTATCTGTCATCTACATCTGTATCTTTCAAGGTTTGTGAACAAGCTTTCACATAAGCACTAGAGACGTCCGCCAGCATTTTCCAGAAGAGGCCTGCAAATTGCTGGGGACTCCTCACAAATAGGGAACGGCCACAACCCCTGCCACACAGACTATGCGCGTGGCCCTCCTGACGTACTCCCACTCTCTCTCTGAATTTCCCAACGTCTGAGATGAGGGTGCTGACTGGAGGCAATGATCACGTGCAGGCTGAATCTTCTCCAGATTCTGATTCTCTTCCTGGTCATATCGTCCTTAAGCACAGTCTCCATGTCCCTGGCCACACTGATCTCTCTCCTTCAGTCCTTCCCTCCCTCCCTCTCCTGCCTCCCAGTGCAGAGAATACTTTTTTGCATTTGAGACGACATTTATTTTTGGTTCACAGAATTCTCACCTGTTCTACTGTGGCCTCCGTTGTGAACATTCCAAAGCTGAGACTTTTCTGTTTTTCTCCCTCATTTCTGCTGAGTCTTTACCTTCCTAATGCAGTGAACTCACAGTGCCTAGCTGACTGGATGGGGAAAAAAATCCAGGGAGCAAAGAGAAATAATAAAAGAATATATCAGTTATTTTTTCATAGTGTTATCCAACTACATATTTTTAAATTTTGGAATAATATTAGGAATCTTCTCTTTATAAAAAACTGAATTATCGGGCTTCCCTGGTGGAGCAGTGGTTAAGAATATGCCTGCGAATGCAGGGGTCATGTGTTCGAGCCCTGGTCTGGGAAGATCCCACGTGCCACGGAGTAACTAAGCCCGCGTGCCACAACTACTGAGCCTGCGCTCTAGAGCCCGTGTGCCACATCAACCGAGCCCACGTGCCACAACTACGGAAGCCTGCGTGCCTAGAGACCATGCTCCGCAACAAGAGAAGCCACTGCAATGAGAAGCCCGTGCACCACAGCCAAGAGGAGCCCCCGCTCACTGCAACTAGAGAACACCCGCTAGCAGCAACAAAGACCCAATGCAGCCCCAAATAAATTAATTAATTTTTAAAAATTGAATTAGTTTCAAGGGTACAATGTATAAAAGTACAATAAAAGCCCCCCTTCATAACCCCCCAACCCCACTCTCAAGATGGAATCGATATGCTGTGATACAATTTATAGTCGTAGTACTACTCCTCCTCCCACCACATCCGAAATCCTCTGAGCCAGGTGCAGCAGCTTCCTTTCACAATGCTAGGACCCGCCACAAGACACATGATAATCCCTTTGGACATTTCAAGGAGCGGCACCAAGGGAACAGTACCGGGGAAATGCCACTGACAGCTCAGAATATCCATGGCATTTCTAGAGCCTCGGCACTGCTCTCGCTCTGGGAATGAAGGTCCAAAAAGCACATCGGAGAATGTTCATAGTTGTAAACAAGCTCCACCTTTGAAACACAATCTACATAGAACCACATATACAAGCCTGCACGATGGATGAAGCCAAGGTCTCCTCCATGATTTCCCTTCTGACCACCTTATTGTCTCCTCAACCATAAAAGGTGAACTTGAAACTCAGGACCTTGCCTTGTCACCAGAAACATCCAAGCTTGGATCAGTCTTTCTAAGACCAGATACTTGCTCTCTGAACTATTAGAGACTTGTCACATACACACAGGTAGAACAGGATTATTTCTATCTACCTGGGGACTTGGAGTCTTTCACATTGCTCCTGTTAAAACTCTCACAACAGCAAAACTTTACCTACAAAGGGTTCAAGCTATGACACTCCCAACTTCCACAAACCTCCTCAGCTCTGGTGAGTCACATGCAGCCAATTCCAGGAATTGGAAACATGGTTGTGAGGATGAAACTGACTTTGGGGCTCCCCTTGGATATGGTCTTCCAGACTTACCAAAAGGCCATTAAGAGGAAGGTTTACCCCACCTCAGGGAAACCCGAGGCAGTACTTGCAGTCAAGGGCTGGCCATGGCTTCTGAGCTACATCCAAAAAGAATTTCATACTGTACCTGGATCTGCTGAAGCCATTTCTGACTGTCCGAGAGCCAGCATGTACCACTCCTCAACTGCCTCCATTGTGGATCATCAGTAGGGCTGTCAGATTTAGGACATAAAAATACAGGATACCCAGTTAAACTTGAACTTCACATGAATAATGTCATTATTTTTAGTATAAGTAGATCCTATGAACTATTTGGGGCATACTTATCTTCAAAATGTACTCGTTGTTTTTCAAACATTCATATTTAACTAAACAGTCTATATTTTATCTGTCAACCCTACTCAGCAGAAATGATGGAGGCTCATAGAGATCCAGGAGACGCCTCAGCACCTCCTCAGCTTTTATTTCTACGTCCTGGACAGCGAGCACGAACCTTCCACTCCCAGTCAGTGGCTAGAATGGAGGATATTCTCTGTTTTAGAGCTTTTTCTACTTGTCATTGTTATTATCTTCCTTATTTTAAAGAGATGTTTATTTTTTCCCAATCTTAATAGCTCATCCAAAAGTATTTCAAAGTTCATTAGAGAAGGGAAAAACAATATGGTTCTGAAAAGTGAAGGAAACCGCCTGGTGTTTAGTAAAGAAGTAGTAGGGAGACTGAAAAAGCCAAACTTAATAAGCAGATCTCTCCAAGGGTATTTTCAGAGCTTGATACCCTCCCACACCCTGAAAATATTATTACATCAAGAATGTAGAACTGCTAACCAAATGTAAGGCTCCCATATGATTCTATCAAACTGAGGATGCTTCTTTACTAAGCAGTGAGCACACTTGCTGTCCCAGGGACCTTGGCAGTTGCAACGTAGGGCTCTTCCCTTTGGGATGGAAACAGCAAGTTTTCCTGTGGTCTACACGCTGGCCCCAAAAATACTACACTCCCAATACTTGTCAACTTTAAGTATTTTTCTACATATCTCCATTTTTCTGTTACTATTTGGACTACATCCTAGACTTGACACTACATAAATTGCATTCAAGAAGCTATTTTTAAAAGTTGGTAGGAAACCTTAAATCTATGGCTTGCAGTCCCTGGCTTACTTTCATCCAGGTGCATAAGGGTTTTCAAAAGTAGTCAGGTTAGTTACCCTGTATCACAGCCCCACGCTTGTGTCACAGATATAAAAATGGAACATGATATTTAAGGTTTTAGTTGCCAAATCATCAAGCCTCCCAGACAGAGGCAATAGAGCAAAATGATTACAGAGGCATGGATTTTGATTTGCTCCAGTGTCTTGGGCAAGTCACTTGGCCTCTGTATTTATTTGTACTTATCTGCACTTATCTGTCACTTGGGGGTCATAATTGTACCTGGTCCATGGGTACGCTGTACAAATGATCTGTAAAGTAGTTACAAGAAACCGACACAGAGTAAGCACTCCACAGACATTGGCTATTAGCTATTGGAAATAGTTCTCCGTGAAACAGATGACATTATCCGTGGATGACTCGGTGGGAGACAGTGAATCACAGAATCACAGCATGTTGAAAGTGACCTAGTTCACACTCTAATGTGAAAAGAAGAAAAGTGTGCATGGGTAGAAAATGTCTGAAACTTTACACAACAAAGAGTTCATCATGTTAACTTGGAGGATTAGAATAAATCAGGAAAGGAGGAAAGAAAAACTTGAGTGTCATTCAATTTCTCTATCATTTGTGTTTCTACACTGAGACTCTGAATACACTGGAAGTGCAATTTTTTTTAATGTGGCGGGATAAAGGTTTTCAAGTTTTCCTGATCCATCCGTATTATTATCTCAGAATTGCTGGCATTTCTTGCCATCTTTGGATCTACACCCATGTGAGTCAGTGGGCCATTCTGGACGGAGGAGATAATAGAGCAGAAGTGAAGTGAGAGAAAAGGAGAGACAAGATTTTCTCTTTTCTCTTCAAAGAGGAAAGGTCTTTGGAATGGGAACAACTCACAACCAAACTTTGGGGAAAGGATGTGATGGAAAATGAGACAAACATCCTACCCCTGTGATGAGAAGGATTCCCTGGGCTGGATGGAGGGAGGTCACAGGTGGCTGGACAAGGAAACCAACTAGGGAGAAACACACACAAGTGCAGAGCAAACACCCTGAGGCCACTCAGCCTGACTCCATGCAAACATGTGTCCAGCAGACAGCCCTTCACCTGTGGCTCCCCAGCAAGACAGGTACCTCGGGGGTGCCAACTCATTCTGAGTCCATTATGCCTGGCCATTCATAAACCGCTGTCTAACGTGTGAGGAATAAACTCTCAATGTTTATGAGGAAATTGGGGAAGGAGATTGAAAGGTTACTTAAACGAAAAAAAAAGAAGTTCAGGAAGGCAAGATGGTAGAGAGACAAGAAAAAGACCTTAAAAGATAGAAAGGATTTGCCAAAGAAGAGAAAGCAAAAGAAATGATTCCGAATGGGTTAACCTGCAGCTAGGAAGTTAAGGAAGATTATTGATGGGTGAAGACTATGGAATAAAGCGAATAAAATTTCTCAGAAGTTGCTGAGAATATGGTAAGCAGCATGATTATCAAATTATGAATTGGCTGCAATGGGATTCTAGGGGGACACTAGGAAGGTGAAGCAAATGTTCCTGAGATGACAGTAGCAGGTGGAAAGTTGTTTCAGGGGAAGATCAGTCTTGCAGAGTGTGTATCAGAGGAGGGCAAGTGTGAGCAAGCAAGGAAATACTAAGTGTATACGGTTCCTTCACTGAGTGCACCCAGCCCCGCGGTCAGCCTTGAGAACAAGCAGGACTTCAGGTACTGGAGCTACATTTCAGTCATCAAGACTTGAGAAGACACCCTTAACTCAGGTCTTCTCTTCAAACTCCATCTTTCCTTCTTGACCTTCATTTGGCCTCTTCCCTTACCCTCCAGCTGTGGACTGAGGCCACAGAGCAAGATGGGTCACTAGTGTCCTCCATCCCCTGGCGACTGTGGTTCACATCAGTGGAGTACCAAAGGCAATAACCAAGTAACAGACACAAGAGTGTATGAAGAAGAAGAGATTCTGATAAGGCTTTCTGTGACAGTGTGGGCCAAGTCGGCTCTATATGGCTGGTATCACGTGAATTATGAGCAGCCTTAGGGGAGAAGTCCTCAGAAGGCAGAGCCTGGCTCTCGAGAGGCTCTGCGTGCTCACAGCCCACTCCAAGACCTCAGTTACAGCTTCGGCCCCCAATATCTCTCCCTCTGCCTGCTCACAGTTTTTGAAGTCTTCTTTCCTCCACATTTCTCTTGAGAGGTGGAGGAGGAAGATGAGCTTCAGGCCAGCTCAGACTCCCCTGGGATCCCAGCAGGATGCCTATCATTAACCTCCCACCTTCTAGGAAGCTCCTAAGATCTTCACATTTGGGGCAGTTCTCATTTCAGCTGTGCTTCAAATTGCTGGCTGGAGACGGCCTGTTGGAAGGTGGCTAAAAGCAAGTAGCAATCCTTCGGGCAGCCTGGCCCTTCTCGACTGTCAGTCATCTTCAGGGATATTCTGGGAAATGTTGTTTGTTCTAGAGAAGGGAGGGAAACAATCCAATTGTCCAATAATGCTTGAATGGAAAATAAATGATGCTATATGCATGTGATCACATAATATCAAACAGTCAAAAATCAAAGACCTAGATCTCTATGGATTCACGTGGATAAATCTTGAAAACATAATATTGATTGAAAGAAAATAAGATAAACAATGTTAGATTGTGATAACAGGTATGTAAGTGTTTAAATATTTAAATCAATTCAACATATTGCTTCTATATATACAGATGCAAGAAAATAAACTTTATCCAAAGAACACATTATTTACATTTAATATGCTCATTTATCTAGGAGACCCAAAAGAACCCACAGATAAACTAGCAGGAACTAATAAGACGGTTCAACAAGGCACACACATACAAGATCAATAAATTTTAAAAGTCAATCAGGCTCCTCTACACTGGCGATAACAAATTAGAAACTATAAAAGAAAATAAGAAAAAAAGAAGATCTAAAAATTGTCACAAGAGCCGTATAAATTATTTAGAGCTAAGCATACGTAGAAGGCAATATAACTAACGAACTGAGTACGAACAGTTAAACTCCGCCCAACCCAAGGTTAGGAAGAGACTGTTGTTACTTTATGAGAACAGACCCTCTTCTTAAGGAGCAGATCAGTAAGTGAGAGTGAATCAAAGAAACACAGCATTTGAAAAGTCAGCTGGTCCAAGCCTCTTGATCGCACATACAGAAGCTGAAGCCCAGATAGGTTGAGTTACTTGCTAAAGGGCCCAATGTCCTGACTCAAGGACTAGCATTTTTCACTCAGTCGCAAGACACAATCAAATGCAGTACCTTGGAAAGAGATGGGGAAAAAATGAAGAAATCAATTATATAGTTCCTCATCTTTAAGTACAGAAATAGCCGTGACAAAATTACACGTATTGAGGGAAAATTGAAGTGCAGAGTTTAAAATGTCAATAATCCACAGGGAAACTGGAGACCATTTAAAACATTCATATTAAATCTCTCTAGAAAAGACATTAAAAGATCTCCAATCAAAATGTGAATTTTATAATAGACATGGTATGATACAATTTATAATAGATATGGTAGGAACCTTTCCCTTTCACGGGAAAGCTTCGGCTGGGAAAAAGGAATTGTTCTTGAAAATGGGGCCTGTGCTATTGCAGACACTGTGCTCAACCTAGGTCCACCGAATGCTCTGATGTCATCACTGAGGTCACAGAATTCCACTGTGAGCCTGGCAACCTTGCAAACATAACAGCCCTGGTGAGCACTAGGCACTACTGCTGGTTCACCAAGTGGTACAAGTTTTTCAGCCATTTAGGAGACTTGACTATTTTTGTTTGTATTGAATCATTTCAACGGATTGCCCAAGAGCCAAGAAGGGCCAACCTGTAGGGAAGAGGAGGAGTTGGACATCTCTTGAGGCATCTTCTAAGGGAGACTTCTAGTTGGTACGATGGAACGGCGACAAAAGAGGAAACATCTGGAAAATGAAGAGTCCCAGGAAACTGCCGAGAACGGAGGAGGTATGTGGGGGGCAACTTGTCTGGGGCACATGGGTTTCTGCCAAACTGAAGCTTCTCTAGGAAGCGGGGGACTGAGAACGTGTCACCTGTGAAGCAGGGAGCGAGAGACCTTGTCTCACTGATGCTGCCGTATCTATCCGGAGGGTCCCTGTGGTGTGAGACGGCACAGAACGGCCAGATGCCCCCTGGGAGATGGGAGGTCAGCTCCGCTGGTCTGAGGACTCTCTCCTGGGGCAGCCGGGCCTGGAGCTTTGTCGGACTCACAGCAGGCTGCATCCTGCTTGCACAGACCTAGAGGTGCAGCTTTTCTCAGTCCCCGATTTCTCTCTTATGCTCTTGGATCTTTCCTAGGGGTCATGAGGTGGGGGATGTGAAGGATGCAAGGATGCTGAGAGAGACCCATGAGTTGCTTGGCCTCTTTTACCAAAGTGGAAAGAGAAGCCCCATGAGTTGAAGGCCCTGTTGAAAAATATCTTGACAAGTGGAATGCACTTTAAAAGAAGATTGTTTGTCTAGGGATGGTGTCATATTGAAAGCAAGGAGGTTTTATTCCTTCAACAGGAAGAATTTCCCAAAGGAGATCAAGGGAAGGGAAGGGTTTTCCAGAAACTGAGACCGCGTGAGCGGGGGTGAGAAATGGCTTCAGGGTCCTGCGGGGAGCTCTGAGAGCCACGGGCCACGTGGTGCCTGCGTGCATTAAATGGAGGCGAGTAGCTTGCCCTGGGAGAGGGGTGGTCACCCCAGAGCTCCAGCTAGAGGCCTCTGCCCCAGATTAGAGCCCAGTAGCTCCTACCAGGCCCAGGGCCCTGGAGACTGTAGGATGGGCCCTGGGAATGGAGCTCTAGACAGCAGGCAGATTTCCAGGCAGTGGCTGGGACAGGCTGGGGAAGGCAATGACTGCCCCTGACCATTCAGAATATTTTGCCCTATGTTCCTGTGTGTGTGTGTGTGAGTGAGTGTGTGTGTGTGTGTGTGTGTGTGTGTGTGGTAGTGCAGAGAAGAGCGAGATGAATGGGGGTAGTGTGCTTACCAGATATAAAGTCTGCGTGGTAAAGTTCTTGTCACCCTGCCTGGACCTGGCTGACACTCGGTGTACGTAAGAGTGTATACAGAATTCTTGTTAGGGGTGTTTTATGAGACAGTAACTCATACACCCATGTACACTCTGATGCAGCAAAAATATCACACACCCCACATATAACTTCCTTAGTAAACCACACACAGCACATGGAGGTATATACACGCATCCCTCCTATACTACGTTCTCATACAACCCACCTGTATCACAATCCTCTCCTCCAACACCAAACGCTGGAGATGAGATATGTATATAGACACACACACTATATATATAGGACACACACACACACACACACACACACTATATACATGTATCTCCTCAACTCTTGCACAAACACAACTAACTTCAGCCATCTCTAAATACCTCTATAAGAACCAGTCACGTGTCATACACACCACACTTATAACACATTCTTGAGTAATGCCAGACCCGCTTTGTACAAACCACAGTAAACCACAGTCTCAGTAACCCATGTCAGGATTGCCAGAGAAAATATGGGCTATCCAGTTCAATTTGAATTCCAGATAAACAACAAGTAATTTTTCAGTATCCGTATGTCCCACATATTGTATGGGCTATACTTACACTAAAACTAAGTCAGGCCAAATACTGCATGGGAATACTTACACTAAAAGATTATTCTGGGTTTATCTGAAACTGAAATTTAACTGGGTGCCTTGTATTCTTGTTCGCTAAGTCTGGCAACCCTTATATACTTACCACCAGCTGATGTATTATATATTTATTGTAGTTTTGTTTAGTGTGTGTCTTCCCCTACTAGAATGTGCAGCGTTACCAAAGACTACAACAATGGAAGAGTGCCGGATACACAGGAGTAGCTGCTTACTGAATCTTGGTGAATGAATGAATGAACACACACCATAAATACAAGCCACACCATGTAATGAGGAAACGTTACATGTCCCAGAATTCCTGACTTGTGAACAGAAACCATGCACACAAAGGCCACAGACACAGATAGACACGTCTGCACTGTGCTCCCCATGCCAACCCCACACTTACCACAGACTTAACTGATACACATCACTCACTCTTCCCACACACTCACAGTCACCACCGAGGCCTACATTACCAACTAGACAGTGAGAGAATAAGTATTGATTGGAATTAAATCCTGGAGGATCCACTGGGAACCACACTCTCAGCTGTGTGTATTCACTGCACCTGACACGTGTCACACACTCAGTAAATATTTGTGGACAGAGGACTGATGAACCCACCCTGAGCCTTTCATTCCTCCCTCAGGAATCTCGAAGTCACAAGAGGATCCCCCTCGGCTTGGATCCACTGTGGTGGCCCAAGGCTGCAGCCCAGGGGCAGTGGAGGTCTCCTCTGCCTCTAAATACTTCTTCTGTACTTCTACTCTGCGCAAGCTCAGCTACGCTGGTAAGGGCGTGGGGCTCCTCAGGTGACGGGGTGCTTGGCTGTGAAGCAGGAGGCACACAGATCCCAGGGAGGCTGAGAGGAAATCCAGGGTCATCAGAGGTGATGAGGGCTCTGTGGAGGAGCCTGGGCAGGATGGCTGAGCTGTTCCGAGGGCGTGGATGCCAGCTGAGTCTGGGGGTGTGTGTGTGAATACTGCTACTACCATGGTGGGGAAGTCAAGGAGCAGGGGCCGGAAAGGTCTGGGCTTGAGGTGGAGGGAAGAGGGACCAGATTAAGCATCTTCAGAGGAAAATGTAGGCTTTGTCTTTGCCTTTGCTTCCAGAGAAGGACAGAGTTCTGCATCATACACCTCCAGCCTGAGAGCAGGACCATCCAGCTCAGGTGCACACAGCTCACACATACACGCGCCCTCCAGGCACAGCCCTTCTCAGTGCACATCAACCCCAAGCACGTGCTCCACAGTACTCTCCTGCACCACAGCCCCATTCCACAAGGAATGCACCACCGATATTCCCAAACTCACACTCCTCATCGTACACGCATCCAGCCGCATCCCTCACATACTACAGCCCTCACCACCATACTCCACACCCCTGTATACAGACACCGCTCCAGTATACCCCCCCACGCACATGAAAAGCCCACAGATGACACCACATACACCACTCCATCCTACGGCCAACGGACACCAAGCTCACGACATTGCTATGTCGTGCCAATGTCCCTCTCTCGTCTACCACACCTGCTCCCTCAGCTTCCGGCATGGCCCATGCATGTTATTATGATTTTAATTTCCTTTTTCAGGAATCCGGAGATTTCATCGAGACACTGCCCAGCCTAGACCACCCCTAGCCCAGGATCAGGAAGAAGGAGAGACCGCTTCCCCATCACACTGTGTCTCCTCCTCACCCTCTTCACCCTGTAAGAACTATCTGCACCCAGACAAAGAGGAAAGGGGCATGAAAATACACTACACGCAGGTACAAGTGAACAAGGGTGTCGCTGTCTCCTGGAAGACAAAGAAACCCTTGGAGTTGCCTGAAAAGCAGCTGACGATAGAAGAAGTGACCCTTCCTGAGGATGTGTGCGCAGTAGCCACTGACCCCTCTTCTGATGTGTGCACCGAAAGCCTCCTGTCTGACAGTGAGCCCACTGGGGAGGAGAAAGAGTATGAGGAAAGGGCAGAGCCAGGCAGCCCATCAGGGCCACCTGCCGTCGAGGAGAGACCCAGCGCCAAGACAGCGGACTGGATGCTGACCATGGAGACCGGCTTCAGGTGCATGACCTGCTGCCAGGTCTTCCCCACCTTGGAGATCCTCCAGCAGCACGTGAAGGGCGGCGTCCTGCAGGGCTTCAGCTGCCGTGCCTTTCATCTCACCATGGCCCAGCGGATGGGCAATGTGGAATCCGAGAGCACCCCTGAGGAAGAGGACGAGGAGGAGGAGGAGGAGAACGAGGAGGAGGAGGAGGAGGAGGAGGAGGAGGAGGAGAAGGAGGTAGAGAAGCAGGAAGAAAAGGAGAATGAGGGAGAGCAGCCCACGGGGGAAGGCCCCAGCCCAAAGAGACCCCGCAGGCAGGGTCTTTTCTCTCCTTTGAGTTCCAAACAGCAACTGAGATTCATGGGACAGAAGATCCTGGAAGACGGTGTGGCCGTCCCTTGGAAGAGGTAAGGCTTGAGGCTGGCAGTCTTCTGAGCCTATGTCACGAGGGCCCAGAGGAGTCTAAGGGAAGGGGCCGCACACATGTGCTGGTTTACCTAATGGCTCTGCAGTTGCATCAAATGGGACACACCCAGCACTAAGAAAGGCATTGACCTCTGTTGACGTAAACAAGAAGGTGGAGCCTTTTCCTAGGAGTTTTCTCAGGGTCTGCACGATGGACCTCAACTCTTAGAGGACGTACTGCCAGCAGCTCCTTCTCGGCAGAGAGAGCCAGGAGTGGTCTCAAGAGAGGACAGGGGCCCTTGCAGGACCAGAACTTTGAGGTCTGAGAGCCTTGGGCCTGAGCCGAGATCTCACCCGGACCACTGGACCTAGCCTTCTGTGACAAAGGGGAATATGAAAGAGAGTCACGTGGAAATGAGGTCCCCCGAGATCTGGAAATGTTCCAGAACCTTCGTTGCGTGGTAGTTGATCTGGAGCCAAGCTCACTGTGGTGTGTGTGGCTCTGAGCATTAAGGCAATGCTGGAGGGTAACCCTGACCAGCAGAGCTTGGAGTGCTTCTTGTCTCTTCCTGTCCTACCTCATTTGTTTTATCCCTTCCAGGGAGAAGAAAGGACCCTCGGGAGAGTAGCAGACAGAATGCCGTGGTCTGAAGGAGGATGAAGGGACCGGCACTCAGTCTAACATCATATGACAATAGAAGCGTCCTATGCAATAAAGGGCATTTTCCAAACCTTTCCTGGAGCTTTTATTTAAGGACATTTTTCTATCTATGCATCTATCTGTCATCTACATCTGTATCTTTCAAGGTTTGTGAACAAGCTTTCACATAAGCACTAGAGACGTCCGCCAGCATTTTCCAGAAGAGGCCTGCAAATTGCTGGGGACTCCTCACAAATAGGGAACGGCCACAACCCCTGCCACACAGACTATGCGCGTGGCCCTCCTGACGTACTCCCACTCTCTCTCTGAATTTCCCAACGTCTGAGATGAGGGTGCTGACTGGAGGCAATGATCACGTGCAGGCTGAATCTTCTCCAGATTCTGATTCTCTTCCTGGTCATATCGTCCTTAAGCACAGTCTCCATGTCCCTGGCCACACTGATCTCTCTCCTTCAGTCCTTCCCTCCCTCCCTCTCCTGCCTCCCAGTGCAGAGAATACTTTTTTGCATTTGAGACGACATTTATTTTTGGTTCACAGAATTCTCACCTGTTCTACTGTGGCCTCCGTTGTGAACATTCCAAAGCTGAGACTTTTCTGTTTTTCTCCCTCATTTCTGCTGAGTCTTTACCTTCCTAATGCAGTGAACTCACAGTGCCTAGCTGACTGGATGGGGAAAAAAATCCAGGGAGCAAAGAGAAATAATAAAAGAATATATCAGTTATTTTTTCATAGTGTTATCCAACTACATATTTTTAAATTTTGGAATAATATTAGGAATCTTCTCTTTATAAAAAACTGAATTATCGGGCTTCCCTGGTGGAGCAGTGGTTAAGAATATGCCTGCGAATGCAGGGGTCATGTGTTCGAGCCCTGGTCTGGGAAGATCCCACGTGCCACGGAGTAACTAAGCCCGCGTGCCACAACTACTGAGCCTGCGCTCTAGAGCCCGTGTGCCACATCAACCGAGCCCACGTGCCACAACTACGGAAGCCTGCGTGCCTAGAGACCATGCTCCGCAACAAGAGAAGCCACTGCAATGAGAAGCCCGTGCACCACAGCCAAGAGGAGCCCCCGCTCACTGCAACTAGAGAACACCCGCTAGCAGCAACAAAGACCCAATGCAGCCCCAAATAAATTAATTAATTTTTAAAAATTGAATTAGTTTCAAGGGTACAATGTATAAAAGTACAATAAAAGCCCCCCTTCATAACCCCCCAACCCCACTCTCAAGATGGAATCGATATGCTGTGATACAATTTATAGTCGTAGTACTACTCCTCCTCCCACCACATCCGAAATCCTCTGAGCCAGGTGCAGCAGCTTCCTTTCACAATGCTAGGACCCGCCACAAGACACATGATAATCCCTTTGGACATTTCAAGGAGCGGCACCAAGGGAACAGTACCGGGGAAATGCCACTGACAGCTCAGAATATCCATGGCATTTCTAGAGCCTCGGCACTGCTCTCGCTCTGGGAATGAAGGTCCAAAAAGCACATCGGAGAATGTTCATAGTTGTAAACAAGCTCCACCTTTGAAACACAATCTACATAGAACCACATATACAAGCCTGCACGATGGATGAAGCCAAGGTCTCCTCCATGATTTCCCTTCTGACCACCTTATTGTCTCCTCAACCATAAAAGGTGAACTTGAAACTCAGGACCTTGCCTTGTCACCAGAAACATCCAAGCTTGGATCAGTCTTTCTAAGACCAGATACTTGCTCTCTGAACTATTAGAGACTTGTCACATACACACAGGTAGAACAGGATTATTTCTATCTACCTGGGGACTTGGAGTCTTTCACATTGCTCCTGTTAAAACTCTCACAACAGCAAAACTTTACCTACAAAGGGTTCAAGCTATGACACTCCCAACTTCCACAAACCTCCTCAGCTCTGGTGAGTCACATGCAGCCAATTCCAGGAATTGGAAACATGGTTGTGAGGATGAAACTGACTTTGGGGCTCCCCTTGGATATGGTCTTCCAGACTTACCAAAAGGCCATTAAGAGGAAGGTTTACCCCACCTCAGGGAAACCCGAGGCAGTACTTGCAGTCAAGGGCTGGCCATGGCTTCTGAGCTACATCCAAAAAGAATTTCATACTGTACCTGGATCTGCTGAAGCCATTTCTGACTGTCCGAGAGCCAGCATGTACCACTCCTCAACTGCCTCCATTGTGGATCATCAGTAGGGCTGTCAGATTTAGGACATAAAAATACAGGATACCCAGTTAAACTTGAACTTCACATGAATAATGTCATTATTTTTAGTATAAGTAGATCCTATGAACTATTTGGGGCATACTTATCTTCAAAATGTACTCGTTGTTTTTCAAACATTCATATTTAACTAAACAGTCTATATTTTATCTGTCAACCCTACTCAGCAGAAATGATGGAGGCTCATAGAGATCCAGGAGACGCCTCAGCACCTCCTCAGCTTTTATTTCTACGTCCTGGACAGCGAGCACGAACCTTCCACTCCCAGTCAGTGGCTAGAATGGAGGATATTCTCTGTTTTAGAGCTTTTTCTACTTGTCATTGTTATTATCTTCCTTATTTTAAAGAGATGTTTATTTTTTCCCAATCTTAATAGCTCATCCAAAAGTATTTCAAAGTTCATTAGAGAAGGGAAAAACAATATGGTTCTGAAAAGTGAAGGAAACCGCCTGGTGTTTAGTAAAGAAGTAGTAGGGAGACTGAAAAAGCCAAACTTAATAAGCAGATCTCTCCAAGGGTATTTTCAGAGCTTGATACCCTCCCACACCCTGAAAATATTATTACATCAAGAATGTAGAACTGCTAACCAAATGTAAGGCTCCCATATGATTCTATCAAACTGAGGATGCTTCTTTACTAAGCAGTGAGCACACTTGCTGTCCCAGGGACCTTGGCAGTTGCAACGTAGGGCTCTTCCCTTTGGGATGGAAACAGCAAGTTTTCCTGTGGTCTACACGCTGGCCCCAAAAATACTACACTCCCAATACTTGTCAACTTTAAGTATTTTTCTACATATCTCCATTTTTCTGTTACTATTTGGACTACATCCTAGACTTGACACTACATAAATTGCATTCAAGAAGCTATTTTTAAAAGTTGGTAGGAAACCTTAAATCTATGGCTTGCAGTCCCTGGCTTACTTTCATCCAGGTGCATAAGGGTTTTCAAAAGTAGTCAGGTTAGTTACCCTGTATCACAGCCCCACGCTTGTGTCACAGATATAAAAATGGAACATGATATTTAAGGTTTTAGTTGCCAAATCATCAAGCCTCCCAGACAGAGGCAATAGAGCAAAATGATTACAGAGGCATGGATTTTGATTTGCTCCAGTGTCTTGGGCAAGTCACTTGGCCTCTGTATTTATTTGTACTTATCTGCACTTATCTGTCACTTGGGGGTCATAATTGTACCTGGTCCATGGGTACGCTGTACAAATGATCTGTAAAGTAGTTACAAGAAACCGACACAGAGTAAGCACTCCACAGACATTGGCTATTAGCTATTGGAAATAGTTCTCCGTGAAACAGATGACATTATCCGTGGATGACTCGGTGGGAGACAGTGAATCACAGAATCACAGCATGTTGAAAGTGACCTAGTTCACACTCTAATGTGAAAAGAAGAAAAGTGTGCATGGGTAGAAAATGTCTGAAACTTTACACAACAAAGAGTTCATCATGTTAACTTGGAGGATTAGAATAAATCAGGAAAGGAGGAAAGAAAAACTTGAGTGTCATTCAATTTCTCTATCATTTGTGTTTCTACACTGAGACTCTGAATACACTGGAAGTGCAATTTTTTTTAATGTGGCGGGATAAAGGTTTTCAAGTTTTCCTGATCCATCCGTATTATTATCTCAGAATTGCTGGCATTTCTTGCCATCTTTGGATCTACACCCATGTGAGTCAGTGGGCCATTCTGGACGGAGGAGATAATAGAGCAGAAGTGAAGTGAGAGAAAAGGAGAGACAAGATTTTCTCTTTTCTCTTCAAAGAGGAAAGGTCTTTGGAATGGGAACAACTCACAACCAAACTTTGGGGAAAGGATGTGATGGAAAATGAGACAAACATCCTACCCCTGTGATGAGAAGGATTCCCTGGGCTGGATGGAGGGAGGTCACAGGTGGCTGGACAAGGAAACCAACTAGGGAGAAACACACACAAGTGCAGAGCAAACACCCTGAGGCCACTCAGCCTGACTCCATGCAAACATGTGTCCAGCAGACAGCCCTTCACCTGTGGCTCCCCAGCAAGACAGGTACCTCGGGGGTGCCAACTCATTCTGAGTCCATTATGCCTGGCCATTCATAAACCGCTGTCTAACGTGTGAGGAATAAACTCTCAATGTTTATGAGGAAATTGGGGAAGGAGATTGAAAGGTTACTTAAACGAAAAAAAAAGAAGTTCAGGAAGGCAAGATGGTAGAGAGACAAGAAAAAGACCTTAAAAGATAGAAAGGATTTGCCAAAGAAGAGAAAGCAAAAGAAATGATTCCGAATGGGTTAACCTGCAGCTAGGAAGTTAAGGAAGATTATTGATGGGTGAAGACTATGGAATAAAGCGAATAAAATTTCTCAGAAGTTGCTGAGAATATGGTAAGCAGCATGATTATCAAATTATGAATTGGCTGCAATGGGATTCTAGGGGGACACTAGGAAGGTGAAGCAAATGTTCCTGAGATGACAGTAGCAGGTGGAAAGTTGTTTCAGGGGAAGATCAGTCTTGCAGAGTGTGTATCAGAGGAGGGCAAGTGTGAGCAAGCAAGGAAATACTAAGTGTATACGGTTCCTTCACTGAGTGCACCCAGCCCCGCGGTCAGCCTTGAGAACAAGCAGGACTTCAGGTACTGGAGCTACATTTCAGTCATCAAGACTTGAGAAGACACCCTTAACTCAGGTCTTCTCTTCAAACTCCATCTTTCCTTCTTGACCTTCATTTGGCCTCTTCCCTTACCCTCCAGCTGTGGACTGAGGCCACAGAGCAAGATGGGTCACTAGTGTCCTCCATCCCCTGGCGACTGTGGTTCACATCAGTGGAGTACCAAAGGCAATAACCAAGTAACAGACACAAGAGTGTATGAAGAAGAAGAGATTCTGATAAGGCTTTCTGTGACAGTGTGGGCCAAGTCGGCTCTATATGGCTGGTATCACGTGAATTATGAGCAGCCTTAGGGGAGAAGTCCTCAGAAGGCAGAGCCTGGCTCTCGAGAGGCTCTGCGTGCTCACAGCCCACTCCAAGACCTCAGTTACAGCTTCGGCCCCCAATATCTCTCCCTCTGCCTGCTCACAGTTTTTGAAGTCTTCTTTCCTCCACATTTCTCTTGAGAGGTGGAGGAGGAAGATGAGCTTCAGGCCAGCTCAGACTCCCCTGGGATCCCAGCAGGATGCCTATCATTAACCTCCCACCTTCTAGGAAGCTCCTAAGATCTTCACATTTGGGGCAGTTCTCATTT
This sequence comes from Mesoplodon mirus, assembly GCF_964341445.2. Classification (NCBI taxonomy): domain Eukaryota; kingdom Metazoa; phylum Chordata; class Mammalia; order Artiodactyla; family Ziphiidae; genus Mesoplodon; species Mesoplodon mirus. The sequence goes on along the minus strand of NW_028295698.1, from coordinate 697,290 downwards.
CAGCTGTGCTTCAAATTGCTGGCTGGAGACGGCCTGTTGGAAGGTGGCTAAAAGCAAGTAGCAATCCTTCGGGCAGCCTGGCCCTTCTCGACTGTCAGTCATCTTCAGGGATATTCTAGGAAATGTTGTTTGTTCTAGAGAAGGGAGGGAAACAATCCAATTGTCCAATAATGCTTGAATGGAAAATAAATGATGCTATATGCATGTGATCACATAATATCAAACAGTCAAAAATCAAAGACCTAGATCTATATGGATTCACGTGGATAAATCTTGAAAACATAATATTGATTGAAAGAAAATAAGATAAACAATGTTAGATTGTGATAACAGGTATGTAAGTGTTTAAATATTTAAATCAATTCAACATATTGCTTCTATATATAGAGATGCAAGAAAATAAACTTTATCCAAAGAACACATTATTTACATTTAATATGCTCATTTATCTAGGAGACCCAAAAGAACCCACAGATAAACTAGCAGGAACTAATAAGACGGTTCAACAAGGCACACACATACAAGATCAATAAATTTTAAAAGTCAATCAGGCTCCTCTACACTGGCGATAACAAATTAGAAACTATAAAAGAAAATAAGAAAAAAAGAAGATCTAAAAATTGTCACAAGAGCCGTATAAATTATTTAGAGCTAAGCATACGTAGAAGGCAATATAACTAACGAACTGAGTACGAACAGTTAAACTCCGCCCAACCCAAGGTTAGGAAGAGACTGTTGTTACTTTATGAGAACAGACCCTCTTCTTAAGGAGCAGATCAGTAAGTGAGAGTGAATCAAAGAAACACAGCATTTGAAAAGTCAGCTAGTCCAAGCCTCTTGATCGCACATACAGAAGCTGAAGCCCAGATAGGTTGAGTTACTTGCTAAAGGGCCCAATGTCCTGACTCAAGGACTAGCATTTTTCACTCAGTCGCAAGACACAATCAAATGCAGTACCTTGGAAAGAGATGGGGAAAAAATGAAGAAATCAATTATATAGTTCCTCATCTTTAAGTACAGAAATAGCCGTGACAAAATTACACGTATTGAGGGAAAATTGAAGTGCAGAGTTTAAAATGTCAATAATCCACAGGGAAACTGGAGACCATTTAAAACATTCATATTAAATCTCTCTAGAAAAGACATTAAAAGATCTCCAATCAAAATGTGAATTTTATAATAGACATGGTATGATACAATTTATAATAGATATGGTAGGAAGCTTTCCCTTTCACGGGAAAGCTTCGGCTGGGAAAAAGGAATTGTTCTTGAAAATGGGGCCTGTGCTATTGCAGACACTGTGCTCAACCTAGGTCCACCGAATGCTCTGATGTCATCACTGAGGTCACAGAATTCCACTGTGAGCCTGGCAACCTTGCAAACATAACAGCCCTGGTGAGCACTAGGCACTACTGCTGGTTCACCAAGTGGTACAAGTTTTTCAGCCATTTAGGAGACTTGACTATTTTTGTTTGTATTGAATCATTTCAACGGATTGCCCAAGAGCCAAGAAGGGCCAACCTGTAGGGAAGAGGAGGAGTTGGACATCTCTTGAGGCATCTTCTAAGGGAGACTTCTAGTTGGTACGATGGAACGGCGACAAAAGAGGAAACATCTGGAAAATGAAGAGTCCCAGGAAACTGCCGAGAACGGAGGAGGTATGTGGGGGGCAACTTGTCTGGGGCACATGGGTTTCTGCCAAACTGAAGCTTCTCTAGGAAGCGGGGGACTGAGAACGTGTCACCTGTGAAGCAGGGAGCGAGAGACCTTGTCTCACTGATGCTGCCGTATCTATCCGGAGGGTCCCTGTGGTGTGAGACGGCACAGAACGGCCAGATGCCCCCTGGGAGATGGGAGGTCAGCTCCGCTGGTCTGAGGACTCTCTCCTGGGGCAGCCGGGCCTGGAGCTTTGTCGGACTCACAGCAGGCTGCATCCTGCTTGCACAGACCTAGAGGTGCAGCTTTTCTCAGTCCCCGATTTCTCTCTTATGCTCTTGGATCTTTCCTAGGGGTCATGAGGTGGGGGATGTGAAGGATGCAAGGATGCTGAGAGAGACCCATGAGTTGCTTGGCCTCTTTTACCAAAGTGGAAAGAGAAGCCCCATGAGTTGAAGGCCCTGTTGAAAAATATCTTGACAAGTGGAATGCACTTTGAAAGAAGATTGTTTGTCTAGGGATGGTGTCATATTGAAAGCAAGGAGGTTTTATTCCTTCAACAGGAAGAATTTCCCAAAGGAGATCAAGGGAAGGGAAGGGTTTTCCAGAAACTGAGACCGCGTGAGCGGGGGTGAGAAATGGCCTCATGGTCCTGCGGGGAGCTCTGAGAGCCATGGGCCACGTGGTGCCTGCGTGCATTAAATGTAGGCGAGTAGCTTGCCCTGGGAGAGGGGTGGTCACCCCAGAGCTCCAGCTAGAGGCCTCTGCCCCAGATTAGAGCCCAGTAGCTCCTACCAGGCCCAGGGCCCTGGAGACTGTAGGATGGGCCCTGGGAATGGAGCTCTAGACAGCAGGCAGATTTCCAGGCAGTGGCTGGGACAGGCTGGGGAAGGCAATGACTGCCCCTGACCATTCAGAATATTTTGCCCTATGTTCCTGTGTGTGTGTGTGTGAGTGTGTGTGTGTGTGTGTGTGTGTGTGTGTGTGTGTGTGGTAGTGCAGAGAAGAGCGAGATGAATGGGGGTAGAGTGCTTACCAGATATAACGTCTGCGTGGTAAAGTTCTTGTCACCCTGCCTGGACCTGGCTGACAATCGGTGTACGTAAGAGTGTATACAGAATTCTTTTACGGTGTTTTATGAGACAGTAACTCATACACCCATGTACACTCTGATGCAGCAAAAATATCACACACCCCACATATAACTTCCTTAGTAAACCACACACAGCACATGGAGGTATATACACGCATCCCTCCTATACTACGTTCTCATACAACCCACCTGTATCACAATCCTCTCCTCCAACACCAAACGCTTGAGATGAGATATGTATATAGACACACACACTATATATATAGGACACACACACACACACACACACACACTATATACATGTATCTCCTCAACTCTTGCACAAACACAACTAACTTCAGCCATCTCTAAATACCTCTATAAGAACCAGTCACGTGTCATACACACCACACTTATAACACATTCTTGAGTAATGCCAGACCCGCTTTGTACAAACCACAGTAAACCACAGTCTCAGTAACCCATGTCAGGATTGCCAGAGAAAATATGGGCTATCCAGTTCAATTTGAATTCCAGATAAACAACAAGTAATTTTTCAGTATCCGTATGTCCCACATATTGTATGGGCTATACTTACACTAAAACTAAGTCAGGCCAAATACTGCATGGGAATACTTACACTAAAAGATTATTCTGGGTTTATCTGAAACTGAAATTTAACTGGGTGCCTTGTATTCTTGTTTGCTAAGTCTGGCAACCCTTATATACTTACCACCAGCTGATGTATTATATATTTATTGTAGTTTTGTATAGTGTGTGTATTCCCCTACTAGAATGTGCAGCATTACCAAAGACTACAACAATGGAAGAGTGCCGGATACACAGGAGTAGCTGCTTACTGAATCTTGGTGAATGAATGAATGAACACACACCATAAATACAAGCCACACCATGTAATGAGGAAACGTTACATGTCCCAGAATTCCTGACTTGTGAACAGAAACCATGCACACAAAGGCCACAGACACAGATAGACACGTCTGCACTGTGCTCCCCATGCCAACCCCACACTTACCACAGACTTAACTGATACACATCACTCACTCTTCCCACACACTCACAGTCACCACCGAGGCCTACATTACCAACTAGACAGTGAGAGAATAAGTATTGATTGGAATTAAATCCTGGAGGATCCACTGGGAACCACACTCTCAACTGTGTGTATTCACTGCACCTGACACGTGTCACACACTCAGTAAATATTTGTGGACAGAGGACTGATGAACCCACCCTGAGCCTTTCATTCCTCCCTCAGGAATCTCGAAGTCACAAGAGGATCCCCCTCGGCTTGGATCCACTGTGGTGGCCCAAGGCTGCAGCCCAGGGGCAGTGGAGGTCTCCTCTGCCTCTAAATACTTCTTCTGTACTTCTACTCTGCGCAAGCTCAGCTACGCTGGTAAGGGCGTGGGGCTCCTCAGGTGACGGGGTGCTTGGCTGTGAAGCAGGAGGCACACAGATCCCAGGGAGGCTGAGAGGAAATCCAGGGTCATCAGAGGTGATGAGGGCTCTGTGGAGGAGCCTGGGCAGGATGGCTGAGCTGTTCCGAGGGCGTGGATGCCAGCTGAGTCTGGGGGTGTGTTTGTGAATACTGCTACTTCCATGGTGGGGAAGTCAAGGAGCAGGGGCCGGAAAGGTCTGGGCTTGAGGTGGAGGGAAGAGGGACCAGATTAAGCATCTTCAGAGGAAAATGTAGGCTTTGTCTTTGCCTTTGCTTCCAGAGAAGGACAGAGTTCTGCATCATACACCTCCAGCCTGAGAGCAGGACCATCCAGCTCAGGTGCACACAGCTCACACATACACGCGCCCTCCAGGCACAGCCCTTCTCAGTGCACATCAACCCCAAGCACGTGCTCCACAGTACTCTCCTGCACCACAGCCCCATTCCACAAGGAATGCACCACCGATATTCCCAAACTCACACTCCTCATCGTACACGCATCCAGCCGCATCCCTCACATACTACAGCCCTCACCACCATACTCCACACCCCTGTATACAGACACCGCTCCAGTATACCCCCCCACGCACATGAAAAGCCCACAGATGACACCACATACACCACTCCGTCCTACGGCCAACGGACACCAAGCTCACGACATTGCTATGTCGTGCCAATGTCCCTCTCTCATCTACCACACCTGCTCCCTCAGCTTCCGGCATGGCCCATGCATGTTATTATGATTTTAATTTCCTTTTTCAGGAATCCGGAGATTTCATCGAGACACTGCCCAGCCTAGACCACCCCTAGCCCAGGATCAGGAAGAAGGAGAGACCGCTTCCCCATCACACTGTGTCTCCTCCTCACCCTCTTCACCCTGTAAGAACTATCTGCACCCAGACAAAGAGGAAAGGGGCATGAAAATATACTACATGCAGGTACAAGTGAACAAGGGTGTCGCTGTCTCCTGGAAGACAAAGAAACCCTTGGAGTTGCCTGAAAAGCAGCTGAGGATAGAAGAAGTGACCCTTCCTGAGGATGTGTGCGCAGTAGCCACTGACCCCTCTTCTGATGTGTCCACCGAAAGCCTCCTGCCTGACAGTGAGCCCACTGGGGAGGAGAAAGAGTATGAGGAAAGGGCAGAGCCAGGCAGCCCATCAGGGCCACCTGCCGTCGAGGAGAGACCCAGCGCCAAGACAGCGGACTGGATGCTGACCATGGAGACCGGCTTCAGGTGCATGGCCTGCTGCCGGGTCTTCCCCACCTTGGAGATCCTCCAGCAGCACGTGAAGGGCGGCGTCCTGCAGGGCTTCAGCTGCCGTGCCTTTCATCTCACCCTGGCCCAGCGGATGGGCAATGTGGAATCCGAGAGCACCCCTGAGGAAGAGGACGAGGAGGAGGAGGAGGAGAACGAGGAGGAGGAGGAGGAGGAGGAGGAGGAGGAGGAGAAGGAGGTAGAGAAGCAAGAAGAAAAGGAGAATGAGGGAGAGCAGCCCACGGGGGAAGGCCCCAGCCCAAAGAGACCCCGCAGGCAGGGTCTTTTCTCTCCTTTGAGTTCCAAACAGCAACTGAGATTCATGGGACAGAAGATCCTGGAAGACGGTGTGGCCGTCCCTTGGAAGAGGTAAGGCTTGAGGCTGGCAGTCTTCTGAGCCTATGTCACGAGGGCCCAGAGGAGTCTAAGGGAAGGGGCCGCACACATGTGCTGGTTTACCTAATGGCTCTGCAGTTGCATCAAATGGGACACACCCAGCACTAAGAAAGGCATTGACCTCTGTTGACGTAAACAAGAAGGTGGAGCCTTTTCCTAGGAGTTTTCTCAGGGTCTGCACGATGGACCTCAACTCTTAGAGGACGTACTGCCAGCAGCTCCTTCTCGGCAGAGAGAGCCAGGAGTGGTCTCAAGAGAGGACAGGGGCCCTTGCAGGACCAGAACTTTGAGGTCTGAGAGCCTTGGGCCTGAGCCGAGATCTCACCCGGACCACTGGACCTAGCCTTCTGTGACAAAGGGGAATATGAAAGAGAGTCACGTGGAAATGAGGTCCCCCGAGATATGGAAATGTTCCAGAACCTTCGTTGCGTGGTAGTTGATCTGGAGCCAAGCTCACTGTGGTGTGTGTGGCTCTGAGCATTAAGGCAATGCTGGAGGGTAACCCTGACCAGCAGAGCTTGGAGTGCTTCTTGTCTCTTCCTGGCCTACCTCATTTGTTTTATCCCTTCCAGGGAGAAGAAAGGACCCTCGGGAGAGTAGCAGACAGAATGCCGTGGTCTGAAGGAGGATGAAGGGACCGGCACTCAGTCTAACATCATATGACAATAGAAGCGTCCTATGCAATAAAGGGCATTTTCCAAACCTTTCCTGGAGCTTTTATTTAAGGACATTTTTCTATCTATGCATCTATCTGTCATCTACATCTGTATCTTTCAAGGTTTGTGAACAAGCTTTCACATAAGCACTAGAGACGTCCGCCAGCATTTTCCAGAAGAGGCCTGCAAATTGCTGGGGACTCCTCACAAATAGGGAACGGCCACAACCCCTGCCACACAGACTATGCGCGTGGCCCTCCTGACGTACTCCCACTCTCTCTCTGAATTTCCCAACGTCTGAGATGAGGGTGCTGGCTGGAGGCAATGATCACGTGCAGGCTGAATCTTCTCCAGATTCTGATTCTCTTCCTGGGCATATCGTCCTTAAGCACAGTCTCCATGTCCCTGGCCACACTGATCTCTCTCCTTCAGTCCTTCCCTCCCTCCCTCTCCTGCCTCCCAGTGCAGAGAATACTTTTTTGCATTTGAAACGACATTTATTTTTGGTTCACAGAATTCTCACCTGTTCTACTGTGGCCTCCGTTGTGAACATTCCAAAGCTGAGACTTTTCTGTTTTTCTCCCTCATTTCTGCTGAGTCTTTACCTTCCTAATGCAGTGAACTCACAGTGCCTAGCTGACTGGACGGGGAAAAAGATCCAGGGAGCAAAGAGAAATAATAAAAGAATATATCAGTTAATTTTTCATAGTGTTATCCAACTACATATTTTTAAAATTTTGGAATAATATTAGGAATCTTCTCTTTATAAAAAACTGAATTATCGGGCTTCCCTGGTGGAGCAGTGGTTAAGAATATGCCTGCGAATGCAGGGGTCATGGGTTCGAGCCCTGGTCTGGGAAGATCCCACGTGCCACGGAGTAACTAAGCCCGCGCGCCACAACTACTGAGCCTGCGCTCTAGAGCCCGTGTGCCACATCAACCGAGCCCACGTGCCACAACTACGGAAGCCTGCGTGCCTAGAGACCATGCTCCGCAACAAGAGAAGCCACTGCAATGAGAAGCCCGTGCACCACAGCCAAGAGGAGCCCCCGCTCACTGCAACTAGAGAACGCCCGCTAGCAGCAACAAAGACCCAATGCAGCCCCAAATAAATTAATTAATTTTTAAAAATTGAATTAGTTTCAAGGGTACAATGTATAAAAGTACAATAAAAGCCCCCCTTCATAACCCCCCAACCCCACTCTCAAGATGGAATCGATATGCTGTGATACAATTTATAGTCGTAGTACTACTCCTCCTCCCACCACATCCGAAATCCTCTGAGCCAGGTGCAGCAGCTTCCTTTCACAATGCTAGGACCCGCCACAAGACACATGATAATCCCTTTGGACATTTCAAGGAGCGGCACCAAGGGAACAGTACCGGGGAAATGCCACTGACAGCTCAGAATATCCATGGCATTTCTAGAGCCTCGGCACTGCTCTCGCTCTGGGAATGAAGGTCCAAAAAGCACATCGGAGAATGTTCATAGTTGTAAACAAGCTCCACCTTTGAAACACAATCTACATAGAACCACATATACAAGCCTGCACGATGGATGAAGCCAAGGTCTCCTCCATGATTTCCCTTCTGACCACCTTATTGTCTCCTCAACCATAAAAGGTGAACTTGAAACTCAGGACCTTGCCTTGTCACCAGAAACATCCAAGCTTGGATCAGTCTTTCTAAGACCAGATACTTGCTCTCTGAACTATTAGAGACTTGTCACATACACACAGGTAGAACAGGATTATTTCTATCTACCTGGGGACTTGGAGTCTTTCACATTGCTCCTGTTAAAACTCTCACAACAGCAAAACTTTACCTACAAAGGGTTCAAGCTATGACACTATCCACTCTCATCACTACTATTCAACATAGTACTAAATGTCCTAGCCAGAGAAATCAGACACACATAAAAATAAAATAAAAGGCATCCAAATTTGAAAGGAAGAAGTAAAATGATCTCTGTTTACAGATGACATATTAGGCACAAAAATTCCTAAAGATTACACACACACACACACACACACACACAAACAAACCTGCTGAACCCAAGAAATAATTTTAGCAAAGTTGCAGAATACAAAATTAACAAACACAATGCAGTTTCATTTTTATACATTAACAATGATCAATCTGAAAGAGAATTAAGAAAATAATCTCACTTACAGCAGCATCAAGAAGGAGAAAATGCTTAGGTATAAAATTAGCCAAGAAGGTGAAGAACTTGTACATTGAAAACTACAACACACTGCTTAAAGATATCAAGGAAGATTGTATTTGTATATAAATGGAAAGACATCCCATGCTCAAGGATTGGAATATCGTTAAAATGGCCACGCTACCCAAAGAAATCTACAAATTGAATGCAATTCCGATCAAAATCCCAGTAGCAGAAAAATATCTTATGATTCTTATGGAGCCTCAAGTAGCCATAACAATCTTGTAAAAGAACAAAGTTAGAAGCCTCACACTTCCTGATTTCACAACACAGTACAAAGCAACAGCAATCAAAGTGGTATGGTACTTGTAGAAAAACATTTAGACCAGTTTAACAGAGTAGAGAGCCTAGAAATTAACCCTTGCTTATATGGCCAAACGATATTTGACAAAGGTGCCAAAAATACACAATGGGGAAAACACAATCTCTTAAACAAATGATATTGGAAAACTGGATATCTACTTGCAAAAGAATAAATTAAAGAACGAAGTACAGGGGTTCCCTGTGGTGCAGTGGTTGAGAGTCCACCTGCCGATGCAGGGGACATGGGTTCGTTCCCCTGGTCCGGGACGATCCCACATGCCACGGAGCGGCTAGGCCCGTGAGCCATGGCCGCTGAGCCTGCGCGTGCGGAGCCTGTGCTCCACAACAGGACAGGCCACAACAATGAGAGGCCCGCGTACCGCAAAAAAAAAAAAAAAAAAAAAGAAAGAAAGAAGTACAGGACCAAAACTATAAAACTCCTAGAAGCAAGCATAGGGTAAAAATTTTAGGACATTACATTTGGCAATAATTTCTGGGATACGATACTAAAAGCACATACAACAATGCAAAAGTAGACAAATAGGACTACATCAAATTTTAAAACTTCCATGCAGGTAAGGAAACAATCAACAGAATGACAAGGCAACCTATTGGAATGGGAAAAATATTTGAAAATCTTATGTCTAATGTGGGATTAATATCCAAAATATCTGAGGAACTTCCACAACTCAACAAAAAAACCCACAAATAACTGATTTTTTAAGTGCAAAGAACTTGAACAGACAAGTCTCCAGTGAAGATATACAAATGGCCAACAAGCACATGAAAAGATGCTCAACATCACTAAACTTAAGAGAAATGCAAATCAAGGCCACAATGAGACATTATCTCACACCCATTGGGATGGCCACTGTCAAAAGAACAGAAATAACAAGTGTTGGAGAGGACACGGAGAGGTAAGAACCCTGTGCCCTCTTGCTGGGAATGAGAAATGGTGCAGCCACTAGAGAAAATAGTACAGAAGTTCCTCAAAAAATTAAAAATAAAATTACCATATGATCCAGCAATCCCACTTCTGGGTTTATATGCAAAATAATTCAAAGCAGGATCTCAGAAATAAATCTGCACACTCTGCAACATTATTCACAATAGTCAGGAGGTGGAAGCAAACAAAATATTCCTTCACAGATGAATGGACATACAAACAATGAAATATTATACAGCCTTAAAAAAAAGAAGGGAATCCTGTCAAATGCTACAACATGGATGAATCCTGAGGACATGATGCTAAGCAAAATAAGCCAGTCACAAAAGGACAAATACTGTATGATTCCTCTCATATGAAGTATGTAGAGTACTCAAAATCATAGAAACAGAAAGTAGAAAAGTGGTTGCCAAGGAAGGGCTGGAAGAAGGAGGGTGGGGGAATTAGTGTTTAATGGGTATCGAGTTTCAGTTCTGCAAGATGAAAAAGTTCTAGAAGTCTGTTGCACAACAATGTGAATACACTTAAAACACTAAACTGTATGCTTAAAATGACTTAGATGATAATCACTGTCATGTGTTTTTAGTACAATTTTTTAAATATATACTGACGTCTGAGTGCTAACCACAGAGAATATCATTTAATTTGTCTGGGATGCAGACTGGACACTGGGATTTTATTTTATTTTTTTTAATTTTTTTTTGCGGTACGCGGGCCTCTCGCTGTTGTGGCCTCTCCCGTTGCGGAGCACAGGCTCCAGAGGCACAGGCTCAGCGGCCATGGCTCACGGGCCCAGCCGCTCCATGGCATGTGGGATCTTCCCGGACCGGGGCACGAACCCGTGTCCCCTGCATCGGCAGGCGGACTCTCAACCACTGCGCCACCAAGGAAGCCCGACACTGGGAGTTTTTAAAGGCCTCCTGTAATTCATCAGTGCCATACAGGAACATGGGCCTAGTGTCACATGTTATGATTTTTCCAAGACAGGCTAAAATCAAGATTTTTATCTTTATTTGTAATGTTTATATAAACACTGCTGTTTTTTTTTTTTTTTTTTTAATGCTGGCAACTAATTTTTTAAATTCTGTGCAAACCAAACACACCACTCTTGCTGCCTCTTGGGCTACCGATCTCCAAGTTCCTTTCTAGCTTACAATGTCTGTGGATCAAAATTAAGTTTCCTGTGTCTCAGTAGGTGGCCTCCTTACCAGGGGACTCTCCTCTGGCTTTTGAATCTTCCTATGTGAAATACTCATCAATAAAATGGGTCACTATGCATAATGGGGTGTCCCAAGAAGTGTATCATGTATCATGGTTAAAAGTCCTTGGCATGTGTGGGTTATCGTTTTGGTCAGTAAAGTCGATTGGAGGTTTCTGAACAACAATTTCAGGCAGAGAAACCTGGTTCTTTTGAGGGGGTGGGGGGATGTTTGTTTATTTGATTTCCAGTTTGAGAGAACCCTGTAGTTTAAGCTGAATAGTACATGGATTCCTAAATACACTTACCATACAAAAGTTGAATTGCTTTCATGTAAGTAGGACTGGAGAAGTGGGAAGTGAATGACTGTAATTCATCTCCTGCCTTATAAACAGGCTTTTCTTTTTTTTTTTTTTTTTTCTTTTTGCGGTACGCGGGCCTCTCACTGTTGTGGCCTCTCCCGTTGCGGAGCACAGGCTCCGGACGCGCAGGCCCAGCGGCCATGGCTCACGGGCCCAGCCGCTCCGCGGCATATGGGATCCTCCCAGACCGGGGCACGAACCCGTATCCCCTGCATCGGCAGGCGGACTCTCAACCACTGCGCCACCAGGGAGGCCCAACAGGCTTTTCTGTCCTGAGCAAACTCGGCTCCACAGAGCCTCCATCCAGGTTCAAAGGGAAAGGTTCAAGGGCTGGAGGAGGGAAAGCAGTGAGCTGAACATCTTCATTCCCTGCTCCTGAGTAACCACTGCTCTTACCCACTGTACTGAGCTTCTACTTAAGCTTTTGTTAGAAAAGGGGTTCAAGTGCTTTAAAGAAAGAAGTTAAAAAAACCCTGACCTAGATGAGGCTATCTAGAATACTCATTAATTTTTCAGATAACACTAATAGAAAAGTAACTGCACAAATAGAAAATACAAGCACCAATGAACAGTGAATACATGGATGGAAAAGAAAGTGGAATTCTGAGGCTATCCAACAAACCAAATCATACGTTATTGTTTATAACACAACTTCAACCTAGAGAAAGCCTAAGTAAAAGCATGGGGATGTAAGGTCCCTTGCAGCCTGCCCACTCACCTTCCGCGTGGAGCAACACTCCAGGCTAGATTTTAGTGTCTGTGAGAGTGAAAAGCATGCTTAGCAGTGAGGTTAAGTAAAGGTCTATAACATGAATCTTGAGGAAAGAGTAAAATAACCAAGATTATTCTTTCAAGATAAAAACACTGTAAAAGATTGAATCTAAAAAGACAAAGGCTGCAGAAGCAGCCAAAGAAAAAAATAGGTAAATTGGACTATATCAAAATTTAAAACTTTTATGCATCCAACTTTTGTACTATCAACAAAGTGAAAAGGCAGCTCTTGGAATGAAACAAAATATTTGCAAATTATATGTCTGACAAAGGGTTAATATCAAGAATATAAACAGAACTCCTACAACTCAACAACAAAACAAACAAACAACTCAATTTAAAAATGGGCAAAGGACTTGAATAGGAATTTCTTCAAAGAAAATATACAAATATCTAATAAGCGCATGAAGAGATGGCTTTACATCTCTAATATTAGGGAAATACAAATCAAAACCACAGTGAGACACCACTTCCCATTCGTCAGAATGGTTATTATCCAAAAAACAGAAAATAACTATTGGTGAAGATGCGGAGAAATCGGAACTCTTGTGCGCTGCTGGTGGGAATATAAAACAGTGCAACACTGTGGAAAGTAGTATGGCAGTTCCTCAAAAAATTAAAAATAGGATTACTATCTGATCCAACAATTCCACTTTTGGATATATACCCAAAAGAATTGAAAGCAAGGATGTGAAAAGATATTTGCCCACCCACATTCATAGCAGTAGTATTCACAATAGCCCAAAGGAGGAAACAACCCAATTGTGCATCAACGCACGCATGGATAAAGAAAATGTGGTGTACACCTAGCGTGAAGTATTATGCAACCTTAAAAAGGAAAGAAATTCTGACACATGCTACAACGTGGATGAACCTTGAAGATAGTATGTGAAGTGAAATAAGCCAGTCACAAAAGGACAAATACTGTATATTACCTCACCTATATACGATACCTAGAATAGTCAAATTCATAGAGACAGAAAGTAGAATGATAGTTGCCAGGGGCTGGGGGAAGGGAGGAAAGAGGAGTTATTGTTTAATGAGTACCGGGTTCCCATCTTACGAGATGAAAAAAGTCCTCGAAGTGGACAGTAGTGATGGTTGCACAACAGTGTGAATGCCACTGAAGTGTATACCTTTTTATAAAATGGTTAAAATGGTAAATTACATGTTATGTATATTTTACCACAATGTTTTCAAACATTTTTTAAAAACAAAGACTATAAAATCATGAAAGCATGTTAGCCCACATGCCAAGTGAGTTTCATGAGATGCCAGCCACACGGACTTAACGTATTTCTTCTTTACAATATCATCCCACTTCACTTGATAGACATGAGAAGCTGTGATCCATCAGGGTGAACTCTGAGTGCACCTGCAATGGCAGGACTGGTCATAGGGACTGTGACTTAGGAAGGAAATCAATGGAAACATTAAAGAAAGCTTAGAAGGGCTGGTTGAACACAATGAGGTGAGCAGGAATACTGAAAACATTTCAGCCCAAAGGGATTTTAGTGAACCTGATGATTCTCGAACATTACTGGCAAGGCTACTTATAACAGACATCAAACTACTTATTATAACAGGGGAGATAAAAGTCAACTGGTACAGTTTGTGAGAATGAAGTCTTTAGACTACTAACAGGACAAAAGTGTAGACAGTAGGGATTGTTTATCAGACACTAAATGTAATACAGAGAGAAACTAAAGGATCTCATTCCAAAAACACATAAACTTGCCTCATGGATGCTGAAACAATCTTGCGGTTGGAGACAGCAATGATTTCACACATTTTACAATATTAGAAGGTCTGGCCCCCCTTCCTCTGGAAAAGTGAAGATGCTGATTTTTTTTTTCATCCTCTCTGCTTCAGATGGATCTGAGAAACTCAGACGTGTTTGGCATGACGTGTACCACCATTAAATATGCTTCAAGGAGTTACAATATCAACGGATAATGAATAACGTAAAATTAACCATGAGTAAAAGACAGACCAAATTTGATACTTCCACGAATTGAGAACTAAGAGCAAATTCACAGCAAGTAAGAGAAAACTCCAACAAAGGAACCTGGAAAAAGCTCCAAAAGATTGAGTTATAACGTAAAAAAGAATTTTCAAGAAAACGTGTCAATTAAGCTTTTGGCAAGATTTAAGAGCAGAGGCAAAGCTCTCAAGTTCATGGTGGTGTTAGAGGATCCAATCCCCCTGCTGTGCCTGAGGTAGGCAGTGAAGGAAGAAGATAAAGACATGATGCTTCGTGGGAGCAGGAAGATACACAAAGAGCTGCCAATGAGCTCCATCAGCAAGTGGCCCCCCAGCCCACTGGCAGCACAATGGGAACCAGACACCTGCGTACAATGCCTGAAGCACACACCAGAAGGATGCTCTGCGTCCAGAGACATGCCAAGCTTCAGCGGCAAAGACCTCTCCAGGTGGGAAAAATGTAATTGACCTATGTGCTTTTCTTCTTTTTATTCCTCTTTTTATTGATGTCAGGTCACTGAATATTCATATCATAAAAGCTATGTTCCATTTCATAGAGATAGCCATTTCAGGGTTTGGGATTTAGACAAATGATCTACTTCACAACAACCATCCATAAGACCCACATCACTTTACTTCTCAGTATTCAACCTTCCTAAATCCTCCCAGATGGCTACATTTTACCAAAAGACGTCTCTCCATTCACAGGAGCAGGGCTTCATGGGGGAGCAATTGCTCACACTTTCTGTGACTCGCCAACCACGTTTCTTGTGAGTAAAGGTCACCACGGCTTAATAACACTTTCTGTGTAGAATACAGAGAGGAACACAATTGCATTTTATAATCAGATCTACGTTTGTCCTTGTGACATAGCAACAGAGGAGAATAAAACATTCACTGACTGTCAAGCCTCGAAAGATGACTTTAAATCACCCAGCTTTATGTTTCAGTGGCCTTTTTTATTGAAACATAATCAACTCATATTTGATGAAACAGACACAAGACTATGGGAAGAACAACGATTCCAAATGTGGAGAAGGTCTGGACTTCTTACTGTTTGTTATTTCAGTAATTTAAGCATTTTGAGATTCAGGTCTATGAAACTCCTTTCTAACCCAAGTCAAGGACTTGGTCTCTCTCCAAAGTTTTTTAAAGAAAACACGGATTGAAAGTCAATGCACATCAGTCATGTGGGGGAAAGGCGGCTTTTGTAGTGAGATATGGATCTGAATCTCAGCCTTATCACTTATTAGTTACATGACCTGACATTCGTGTCGTTACCTCTCTGAGCCTCAATTTTCTGTCTGTAACATGGTGCTGATAATGCTTACTTCTGCTGCTTGCTGAGGATATTAAATGGGGTAATGAATCAACATTACCTGGCACAGAGCCAGGGACATGGTCAATGTTTTAAAAATTGAAGGTAAAAAGAGGTTAGGACATTTCTGGCTTCTATATGTGCTGAGGAGAAGGAAGAAGGTGGGGAGAGAAGGAAAGAAAAGAAGGAGTATCACAGCACAATGCACTGATACCCCTAAGATACGTCACTATCCTAACATCCTTTCTAACAGAAACACAGAATAGAATCGAAGACCCATCTTATGCAGCCAACTCATAAAGCAGGTATAGGACTCCCACCATAACATCAGGAGTCCAACGGGTTCCACTGTAATTAACTTGGATTTGTACTCAGACCATTCAGATGTGAGGATAAAATCATTTCTTAAATAAACTAAAGGGAACTTAAAGCTATCCCTCTACCCCCAGTCTCTACTGCAAGGGCTAAAGAATTTCCATATTCGTCTCCCTTTCCCACTCACTTCAGACATGCCATGTCCCACCAAGATGCAGTTATCCTACTTCCCTCTCTTCCATCTCTGTTTGGGTGAAAAAAATCATCCATTCCTGTATTGGTTCAGTCTTTTGGACCATTTCTAACCGATTTTCTTCATATCTCATCACAGAATGATAACTTTAGGCAAGGCTTGAAGAGTAAACTGCAGCCAGCTAGCAAATTCAAAACAAGCCCAAGGTCAGCAGCACACCAGTGAGACCAGGGTTCATTACTTAAACGTTAGAATCATTTCACATGAAAATGAAAAGGGGGGTTAATCAGTTAATGAATCTGGCACAGCAGCATCCAGAGCAGCAGGGGAGGACAAAACACTGAATGAGTTCAGAAACCAAGGAGACATTATAAACAAAGAGGGCCATTGCCTACATGTCCCTGCTTCTCTCCTTAAGATCTGAATGTCCTTTGAATCCTAACATTTAAGAGTGCAACCCTTTCCAGCTCTGGGAGGCTTGAATGCCTCTAGTGAAATGCCAGCGTTAATGAGAGTCTAATATACCTTTCCACCTGCAGCACCTGTGCAGACAAATTGTACCAGGCTTCAGACAAGCTGAAAAGCCTCCGTGTGCTGTAGATGGAACAGCTGGTAGAGTCAGTGTTCATTTGCTGAATGGTTCCTGTAGTCCCAGCTTGAGCTGGATAGGAAACTCTACAAAGGTAGCTAACTCGGAGCTTCCACGCAAGAAACATCTGTCAACTCAACAACTTTGTGTGAGACGCCTGCCTTCTCGGCTGTGGCGAATGACGACAAAGACTGCCACCAGATAGACTGACAATGGTAGTCAACACGTCCTTTCTGAAATGACACAGCAAGACTCCATCGCCACTAGCTCCAGTTTTGAAACAACATCTGGCACAGAACCAGGGTCATTTACCCACCCCTCTCCTTGGAATAAAATGAACACTTGGTTATTCACAATGCATTTGGTCCCCTTCCATTGAGAGGTATTTTAGCTACCTATTTGTTCTATCTATTGAGTTTATTCTGCATCATTGTATCTACTCTACAAAGCCTGTAAGCATTATTATCAAAAAGAAAGATGAAAAACACCTTTTCAGGAACAGAGTGGTAGAAACCTTCAAACCACCCAACTAACTTCAAAGCATTATCTAACTCCCAGAATTACCCCAGTGGGTACAAGCACATACTATGGAGAGAGTGTATTTTTCAATAAAATATTCCCTTTGTGGGCTGAAACATGCCCTATCTTCTTATGAAATTATTAGTTCGTTATTAAAATTCTTCAATTGAACTATTTCTTGAGATCTGTTCCTCTGCTGACTCATACCCGCTATCACTGATCCTAATCCCACCCTGTACCAGAGATTCTCAGTAAAAGGAAACGAGAAGATTGTACATACACAAAGCCTACGTTCACACCTTCTCTCCAAAACTAATACACCAATAAAGCCAATAAACCAGTTGAAAATCAACAAAGAGAAAAAGAGATCCTTCCATGCTCCATGCCCACCTGATCTCACATTGTCCTACTTCTACTCTCAGCTTTGTCTTCCATTTCTAGATCTTTTCCTACCTTTTGGGAAAATCTGAACTTATCTTCTGAATGAGAAAACTAAATGCCTTTAGTGAATACTCACCCCTACATCTTCCTTCACTACACAAACTTCATCATGCATTTTCAAGGCAAGCACCTTATCTGAGCTCCCCCTGACTCTCCACAATGAGGGAAGGGGACTGTCCAAAATTTCCCATCAGAATGAAGTTGGATGCAAACAAAGAGCCATCCGAACTTTAAGGCTACAATAGGTTGTTCTGAATTTCACTCTTTGAGGAAAAGCATTTCTTTAAATGATGGTCCTTTAAAATGTTAATCTATTGCCAATGTGCTTCAGCATCACTTTAGGGAAAATCAAATGACACTCTGTTTCCTATAGACACTTTACAGTCTACAAGCTGAGGTGATTAACGCTTGATATTCAGTACAACATGGTGGCCCAAAAGCTAATAAGAAGCTTATTATGAATGACTTCACAGCCTAAGACAGTAGCCTACAATTCCTTCCCATTACTGGTTCTGTCCTCCAAGTCTAATGAGTATTCCTGCACATAACTTTACACTTTGATTTTTTATCATTACCAAGCCATCAGACATGGATTAGGAGCAAAGTCAAAGTAATAGGAGGTTATATCCCAATATTATTTTTGAGCAACTAACAGTTCTCACTTGAATGAAATGAATTTTATTTTACACCAAACTCAATGATATAGCTGTCGTCTGGAACTTCAGTGCTATACTCTACTTCCTGGAAGTTTAGCTCATTGGATTCCTGGATTTCAGCACAGAAACCCTGAGTTCCACTCTTCAGGCCTGCCATTGAGTTACTATGTAATCATGCCTAAGTCATTTTTTGATTTGTTTGCTTTTTCTCCATTGGTAAAATGGCAATAATCCAAATTCTCCAAGCCAGGGACCTCATTTTAGGATTTATTTTTAAGCTATGTTTCTAGAAGCCCTAAAATTCTGCATAGTTGTTTCAGGTGTTACATACAAATAATTTAGTCCAAATTTTTTATTTTTAATGTATATTTTAACACTGTGGGAATATTCTAGGAGTCACTGACTCACAAGTGATATATATTAGGTTTTAACACATTTTGGTGAACCCCCTTGCAAGGCATGTCTGGTTAACTCATTCTTGTCTGCAAATCTCAGTGTAAGACTCCTACCAAATTTGTGTATATAAATGACCTTACTTTAAATATGTTAGTTATTAGTAAGTGTGTAGATTGGCCCTGGTCATTTTTTTAAAACAGCAGTACCTGCTTTGCTCTCATTTCTAAACATGTGTAATCAAGTCCTCATGTCTGTGAAAGCCTTTGTCAAAGCCTACATGCTAAACCAGTCCATATTGGGCATGTGCAGTACCTAGTCTTAGCATGCAACCTTTGGGCAATGAGGCAAGATGGTGCTAGTGGTATAGTGAGAAACTGCTAGAGCCAGGTTACAAGGGCTGCTTGATTAATGGCAGATTTTGCAATCATGTTGGGGAATCATGCTGGATTTTCAGGGTGACAAACAGTTTTCAGGATCCCAAAGGGTTAGATGAGACACCATTCTGGGTTTCATGCAACTGGATAGGACCTCAGAGAATGGAAAATCCATGTTCCTTGAACATCGCACAGACTGGCCTATTGGTACAATTGGCTAAGTACATATCATCTAAGTTTATCACGGTAAACTGTCCCTTCTCTAAGATTTATATAATAAGAGAATTCCGTTTTCCCCTATCAGTAACCCACTTCTACAATAACATGCCCCTCCAATTTCTATACCATGTAAAATTCAGACTCATCTACCTGGAACCCAGTCTTATCACATAATAGTCAATTACTCAATAACTAATTTCTAACAGATAATGTTTTAATATTACTTAGTTATAAATCTTTTAGTACTTATTAGAAGTTTTGTGTGCTTCTTCCCTGACTTTGATGCTTATGATAAGAAATACGAGGGCTTCCCTGGTGGCGCAGTGGTTGAGAGTCCACCTGCCGATGCAGGGGATGCGCATTTGTGCCCCGGTCTGGGAAGATCCCACATGCCGCAGAGCGGCTAGGCCCGTGAGCCATGGCCGCTGAGCCTGCGCGTCCAGAGCCTGTGCTCCGCAAAGGGAGAGGCCACAGCAGTGAGAGGCCCGTGTACCGCAAAATATAAAAATTAAAAAAAAAAAATACAAGCAGTAGTTAGGCATTGTTGGTGATGCAATTTTGAAATGGGATTTCTTACTATACCTCCCATGGGTTTCTGGGTAAATAATAACTGCAGAGTGTCCTGAGAGCACACAGCAGTCCATTACCATTTTCAGCTACCTGCCTGTCAAATCAGTATTTTCATAATATAGTTTATACTTTGGAGTTCTAGAGAAAATTATATTTGTAAAAGGAATCAATCACTGGGGGGAAAAAAGTTTGAAAGCTGATATTTTGACGACACAACCGCTGGCGTCATTTGTAAATCAACCTGATAGATAAAACCAAAACATCCAACGTGTATTCCATGCTGTATTTTGTCTGAGTTATGAGTAGGCATACCCCCTGAGAGGGAGACTGCTTACTTCAGCCCAACTCAAAACACAGATGGAACAGCTCTCCAAAATCAATTATGCAGTCAATGCATGAAAATAGAAAAAGTAAGTTTTGTGGGGAGACAGAAAATTTGGGTTTCATCTGAATCAGAAAGAATACACAGAGGTCTCATGATGATACTATCATGTCACTGATATTTATTATAAATATTGGATGCCTCTGGCCTGGTTGTATATTTATGATAAGGAATTAAACCAGTTGTTAAATGCCGAGCTGTGATTACACATGGGTTCTGGTCAGATTCAATCTTTTCTTTTCTTTTCTTTTTTAACATCTTTATTGGGTTATACTTACTTTAAAATGGTGTGTTAGTTCATGCTTTATTAAGAAGTGAATCAGCTATATATATATACATATATCACCATATCTCCTCCCTCTTGTGTCTCCCTCCCACTCTCCCTATCCCACCCCTCTAGGTGGTAACAAAGCACCGAGCTGATCTCCCTGTGCTATGCGGCCGCTTCCCACTAGCTATCTATTTCACATTTGGTAGTGTATATATGTCCATGCCACTCTCTCACTTCATCCCAGCTTACCCTTCCCACTCCCCGTGTCCTCAAGTCCATTCTCGACACCTGTGTCTTTATTCCTATCCTGCCCCTAGGTTCTTCAGAACCTTTGTTTTTTTTTAGATACCATATATACGTGTTAGCATAGGGTATTTATTTTTCTCTTTCAGACTTACTTCACTCTGTATAGCAGTCTCTAGCTCCATTCACCTCACTACAAATAACTCAATTTTGTTTCTTTTTATGGCTGAGTAGTATTCCATTGTATATATGTGCCACATCTTCTTTATCCATTCATCTATCGATGGACACATAGGTTGCTTCCATACCCTGGCTGTTGTAAATAGAGCTGCAATGAACATTGTGGCACATGACTCTTTTTGAATTATGGTTTTCTCAGGGTATATGCCCAGTAGTGGGATTGCTGAGTCGTATGGTAGCTCTATTTTTAGTTTTTTAAGGAACCTCCATACTGACCTCCATAGTGGCTGTATCAAGTTACATTCCCAACAACAGTGCAAGAGGCTTCCCTTTTCTCCACAGCCTCTGCAGCATTTACGGTTTGTAGATTTTTTGATGATGGCCATTCTGACTGGTGTGAGGTGATACCTCATTGTAGCTTTGATTTGCATTTCTCTAATGATTAGTGATGTTGAGCATTCTTTCATGTGTTTGTGGGCAATCTCTATATCTTCTTTGGAGAAATGTCTATTTAGGCCTTCTGCCCATTTTTGGATTGGGTTCTTTGTTTTTTTGATATTGAGTTGCATGAGATGTTTGTGAATTTTGGAGATTGATCCTTTGTCAGTTGCTTCGTTTGAAAATATTTCCTCCCATTCTGAGGGTGGTCTTTTCATCTTGTTTAGGGTTTCTTTTGATGTGCAAAAGCTTTTACGTTTCATTAGGTCCCATTTGTTTATTTTTATTTCCATTTCTCTAGGAGGTGGGTCAAAAAGGATCTTGCTGTGATTTATGTCATAGACTGTTCTGCCTATGTTTTCCTTGAAGAGTTTTATAGTGTCTGGCTGTATATTTAGGTCATTAATCCATTTTGACTTTCTTTTTCGTATGGTGTAGGGAGTGTTCTAATTTCATTCTTTAACATGTAGCTGTCCAGTTTTCTCAGCACCACTTATAGAAGAGGCTCTCTTCTTTCCATTGTGTATTCTTGCCTCCTTTCTCAAAAATAAGGTGACCAAATGTGCGTGGCTTTACCTCCGGGCTTTCTGTCCTGTTCCACTGATCTATATTTCTGTTTTTGTGCCAGTACCATACTGTCTTGATTACTGTAGCTTTGTAGTATAGTATGAAGTCTGGGAGCCTGATTCCTCCAGCTCGTTTTTCTTTCTCAACATTGCTTTGGCTATTCAGGGTCTTTTGTGTTTCCATGCAAATTGTGAAAATTTTTGTTCTAGTTCTGTGAAAAATGCCATTGTTAGTTTGATGGGAATTGCACTGAATCTGTAGATTGCTTTGGGTCGTATAGTCATTTTCACAATGTTGATTCTTCCAATCCAAGAACATGGTATTCCTCTCCATCTATTTGAATCATCTTTCATTTCTTTCATCAGTGTCTTACACTTTTCTGCATACAGGTCTTTTGTCTCCTTAGGTAGGTTTATTCCTAGGTATTTTATTCTTTTTGTTGCCATGGTAAATGGGAGTGTTTCCTTCATTTCTCTTTCAGATTTTTCATCATTAGTGTACAGGAATGCAAGAGGTTTCTGCCCATTTTGTATCCTGCTACTTTACCAAATTCATTGATTAGCTCTAGTAGTTTTCTGGTAGCATCTTTAGGATTCTCTATGTAAAGTAGCATGTCATCTGCAAACAGTGACAGCTTTACTTCTTTTCCAATTTGGATTCCTTTTATTTCTTTTTCTCCTCTGATTGCTGCGGCTAAAACTTCCAAAACTATGTTGAATAATAGTGGTGAGAGTGGACAACCTTGTCTTGTTCCTGATCTTAGAGGAAAGGGTTTCAGTTTCTCACCATTGAGAACGATGTTAGCTATGGGTTTGTCATACATGGCCTTTATTATACTGAGGTAAGTTCCCTCTATGCCTAGTTTCTGGATGCTTTTTATCATAAATGGGTGTTGAATTTTGTCAAAAGCTTTTTCTGCATCTCTTGAGATGATCATATTGTTTTACTCCTTCAATTTGTTAATATGGTTTATCACAATGATTGATTTGCGTATATTAAAGAATCCTTGCATCCTGGGATAAACCCCACTTGATCGTGGTGTATGATCCTTTTAATGTGCTGCTGGATTCTGTTTGCTAGTATTTTGTTGAGGATTTTTTCATCTCTGTTCATCAATGATATTGGCCTGTAGTTTTCTATCAATGTGACATATTTGTCTGGTTTTGGTATCAGGGTGATGGTGGCCTTGTAGAATGAGTTTGGAAGTGTTGCTCCATCTGCTACATTTTGGGAGAGCTTGACAAGGAGACGTGTTAGCTCTTCTCTAAATGTTTGATAGAATTTGCCTGTGAAGCCATCTGGTCCTGGGCTTTTGTTTCTTGGAAGATTTTTAATCACAGTCTCAATTTCAGCACTTGTGATTGGTCTGTTTATATTTTCTATTCCTTCCTGGTTCAGTCTCGGAAGGTTATGCTTTTCTAATAATTTGTCCATTTCTTCCAGGTTGTCCATTTTATTGGCATAGAGTTGCTTGTAGTCATCTCTCACGATCCTTTGTATTTCTGCAGTGTCAGTTGTTACTTCTTCTTCATTTCTAACTGTTGATTTGCATCTTCTCCCTTTTTTTCCTGATGAGTCTGACTAATGGTTTATCAATTTGGCTTCTCTTCTCAAAGAACCGGCTTTTAGTTTTATTGATCTTTGCTACTGTTTCCTTCATTTCTTTTTTGTTTATTTCTGATGTGATCTTAATGATTTCTTTCCTTTTGCTAACTTTGGGTCTTTTTTGTTTTTCTTTCTCTAATTGCTTTAGGTGTGAGGTTAGGTTGTTTATTTGAGATTTTTCCTGTTTCTTGAGGTAGGATTGTATTGCTATAAACTTCCCTCTTAGAACTGCAGTTGCTGCATCCCATAGGTTTTGGGTCATCATGTTTTCATTTCACATAACTGATGTGTCTTAGATGCTTAACATGAAAACAAATATTCTAAAATCAGCAGTGTCCTTTTGCTTTTTGTATCACTTCTATATTATATCATTATTTAAACAATACTGTAGCCAATTAATGTGCATAGGGAAAAATCAATCGACCATAAAGAAAGCTTAAGTTTTTCTATTATTTTATATCTTTTCATAGAAGGCAACTTGACAACTGTTTTCTCTCAAGAAAATGACTTCCTAGGGGTTCTCCCAGAATCAAACCCAGTCATAAACATTCCAGTTCAAATAGTTAATATGAGAAATGGAAGAAACGCCAATAGGAAAGTGAGATAGGGAAGAGAAGGCAAGCATTAAATACTGTGTTATAGCCAGGTAAGAGTGTGGAAAAGTGGAGGTAATCCACAGAGAAACTCTGGGAAACACAAGCTTCCAACTTGAAGGGCCAGGGAGCTGGGGCATTTAGATACCCACTCCCATCAGTCCTTGGTTGAGGACTGCTGCTGGGAAGCTATTAATTCCCCTCACTTCCTTCCTGCCATCTACACAGACAGAGCAGACTTCAACAGCTTCAGAAGTTCCTGGGCTGGAAAATGCCAAATAATGGCAATTGAAAGTTTGCCACATGCACAAAATGGTAGGGTCTAAGAAATATAGGAGGGACATTGAACAAATTGCCAATAGCAGGCAACCGGCAAATGCAAATTCAGAGGGCTTCACAAGTCATCTTAGCAATTAGAATAGATAATAAGAAACCTCTCTCAACAGGAGCCTGAGATGCACTATTCTTATCATTTGAATAATGAGTGCTGGTTTCCATTTATTAAACAGTTCTTATGTGCCAGGTACTGTACCAATGGCCCAACGTCCATGATCTCATTTAATGACCACAACAATCTTATTAGTACATCACCAGTTTATAGAGGAGGAAGCTGGACTCAGAGGCATTAAGTAATTTACTGAAGTAACAGACACCAGCCCAGGTCTCTCAGTTGCCAAAATATTTTCTCTTTCTGCCTCCCACTGTTTTCAGCGTCCCTAGATGGACAGATATATTTTCTTTAGCTTGAGTATGTCATTAGCTCTGGAAATTCTATCTAAAAAACGTCACAGTCCGCCCCTTTCAGAGAAAGACCTGTGTCTTCATATCTTGGAAATTCCAGCCTGTGTACCAAACATGGAGAGACTTCCCACCTGGTGCCCCTGTCATCTCTGCCACGTGGACTTTTACGAGAGGCTCTCATTTGGTGCTCTGCACCTGCCCCATGGTGGTTAGCACTTTCAAAGAGCTGCAGGCTCCAGGAATCACAAAACCATCTCTGCTTCTATGTCCTTTCCCACCTGATTTCCATTTGCTCTGCCTGGTCATGATGGGAAGTTTCTTTTTTTGTAGCATCATTCCAGTCTGACTTTTCTTTCACCTCTTCACATTCCACATTCCATCAAGTGGCAATTTTATTCTACGATCACCAGTTAGAACTTTAAAATAGATTTTCAAAGAATATCTGACTGTTAGAACTTCAAATAGCTCAAATATAACCATTTTCTTCAATAAACCTAAATTGTAATCTCTTTTAAATAGTATTTTGAGCAAAATAATAATTCATGCTCACTTGTATTAGTCCCTTTTCACTCCTGAGTCTCCAAGTCATTCTTAAAACCTTCAAACTTTAAGTCCTCTAATGCTATCACAGCACACTTTTAATTACTGGTATCAAAAGAAAGGGACTATCATAGGGGAAAAGCCTTCTATGTTATTTTACCAGCTTAATTTCTACACAAAAGCTTTCAAGTAATCAACAAAAAGAAGAAATGCGAATCCAAATAAGCCACAAACTAGGAAGACAGTCCAAGAATGAACAATGAAGGTCAAATCCAAGTACAACAAACCCCATGGAGAATACTGATGTTTTGCTGCAGTGACATTTCATGGTTAATTGGTGGTTTGTTAAAGATTACATTTCCAAGATCAAAAAGAATAATGATAAAACACACTCAGACATGGAAAGCAAGGGCTCTATAAACAGTAGCTGTTTGGAAATTATAAATGGTACTAAATGACTAATGAGGAAGATAGAGAGCTTACCAATTCTCAGGGAATTTTGTAACTTTCAAACCACAGACTGTTGTGGGCAGGATTTGATCAAAGGTCTCTAGAGTACACTTTCATCCTCATGAGGTTGGGGTCAGGAAGAGGAGAAGGTAAAGAGGACCAGGAGCTATAAGGCTGTGACTTGGAAAGGCCTTTTGCAGTCATCTACTTCCAGCATCCTGCCCCAGAATTCCTCAAATTCCATGTTTTCCCATAAGCTGTTATTTCCATCCAGGTGTTACATGTACCAGACCCCTTTTCTACAGCAATGGCCCTTTCAGGTCTTGAGGGAATTTAAAATCATACAAAGAAAAATCTGCCTTGCAGAATCTTAGGAGATTTCACTGATTTCACATTGCTCTTAATGGAACGAAGGCATGGCATCATCTGCCTAGCCTCATATAAAAAAGGAGGAAAAAACCAAAAAACATTCATTGCCCCATTGAATCTGGTGCCCTACATAGTCCCATGTGTGACACTGGTCCCACACAGAAAAATTTGAGCTTACTGTCCACGCTGGTGCTCAGTTAAACCCACCCTATACACAGTCACCTAAGTGGCTTTTCTAGGACACAGTCTGATGGAGGCACTCCTCTGCCTTCACCTTCAATGAATCCCCATTGCTTACAGAACAAAGTCTAAATGACAGAGCCATGGCTCTCGTTCCAGCCATATCTCCTATCAACCCCCTTTCTCAGAGTTCATGCCCCAGCCATGCTGAAGAACATACAATATTCTCTTTATCTTAAGGATTTTGTACAGAGTGGTCCCTCTGCCTGAAACTTCCTTCCTTCCTTCCATCTTTGCCTGGGAAGGTCCTGGAAAATTGCTACTCACCCTGCTCATCTCCACTATCACTTCGTTCAAGAAGTCCCTCTGGGTCTCCCATTCCCGACCACCACAACTGGACTTAGTTAAATTTACCCTCCTGTTTACACCCACAAACACCTACTTCCTCTATCAAATGACTTATTTCCGATGTTGTAATTACCTATTTCTTTATCAGTCTCTCTGACTGAACTATACACTCCTTAAAGACCGAGAAGTTGTTTCCTTCACTATCGTATCACAAAACCTAACAGACTAACTGACACATGATAGGAACTCAGTAAATACGTGTTGGATGAATAAATGAATGAATGAACGAATGAACAACACACTAACCAGCTGTATGAGCTCAATCTCTAGTCCATGCCTCTGTCTCTTACCTGCAACCTAAAACAATCCCAGTACTTCTGGTTGTCTTCCTTGGTCCTGGAACATTTGTGAACTTGCAACATCATTCCCATCCCAGACAACGCCACTTCCAATAATTTGTTGTCCTTATCTATAGTAACACCAGTTACCAAATTTGGCCCATCTACTCCAACCACATCCCAAATCCTCTGAGCCAGGTGCAGCAGCTTCCTTTCACAATGCTAGGACCCACCACAAAACAGATGATAATCCCTTTGCACATTTCAAGGAGCAGCACCAAGGGAACAGTACCTGGGAAAGGCCATTGACAGCTCAGAATATCCAGGGCATTTCTAGAACCTCGGCACTGCTCTCGCTCTAGGAATGAAGGTCCAAAAAGCATCTCAGAGAATGTTCATAATTGTAAACAAGCTCCACCTTTGAAACACAATCTAGATAGAACCAAATATACAAGCCTGCACAATGGATGAAGCCAACGTCTCCTCCATGATTGCCCTTCTGACAACCTTATAGTCTCCTCAACCATAAAAGGTGAACTTCAAACTCACGACCTTGCCTTGTCACCAGAAACATCTAAGCTTGGATCAGTCTTTCCAAGACCAGATATTTGTTCTGTGAGCTACTAGAGACTTGTCACATACACAGAAGTATAAGAGGATTATTTCTATCTACCTGAGGACCTGGAGTCTTTCACATTGCTCCTGTTAAAACTCTCACAACAGCAAAACTTTACCTACAAAGGGTTCAAGCTATGACACTCCCAATTTCCACAAACCTCCTCAGCTCTTGTGAGTCACATGCAGCCAATTCCAGGAATTGGAAACATGGTTGTGAGGATGAAACTGACTTTGGGGCTCCCCTTGGATATGGTCTTCCAGACTTACCAAAAGGCCATTAAGAGGAAGGTTTACCCCACCTCAGGGAAACCCGAGGCAGTACTTGCAGTCAAGGGCTGGCCATGGCTTCTGAGCTACATCCAAAAAGAAATTCATACTGTACCTGGATATGCTGGAGCCATTTCTGACTGTCCGAGAGCCAGCATGTACCGTTCCTGAACTGCCTCCATTGTGGATCATCAGTAGGGCTGTCAGATTTACTAAATAAAAATACAGGATACCCAGTTAAACTTGAACTTCACATGAATAGTAAGTCATCACTTTTAGTATAAGTAGATCCTATGTAGTATTTGGGGCATACTTATCTTAAAAATGTACTCGTTGTTTTTCTGACATTCATATTTAACTGAACAGCTTATATTTTACCTGTCAACCCTACTCATCAGAAATGATGGAGGCTTATAGAGATCCAAGAGATGCCTCAGAGCATCCTCAGCTTTTATTTCTATGTCCTGGACAGTGAGGACGAGCTTCCCACTCCCATTAATTGCCTGTAATGGCATATATTCTCCATTTTAGAGTCTTTTCTACTTGTCATTGTAATTATCTTCCTTATTTTAAAGAGATGTATGTTTTTTTCCAAACTTAATAGCTCATCCAAAAGTATTTGGAAGTTCATTCGACAAGGGAAAAACAACATGATTCTGACAAGCGAAGGAAGCCGCCTGGTGCTTAGTAAAGAAGTATTAGGGAGATTGAAAAAGCCAAACTTAATAAGCAAATCTCTCCAAGGGTATTTTCAGAGCTTGATACCCTCCCACACCCTGAAAATATTATTACATCAAGAATGTAGAACCTGCTAACCAAATGTAAGGCTCCCATATGATTCTATCAAACTGAGGATGCTTCTTTACTAAGCAGTGAGCACACGTGCTGCCCCAGGTACCTTGGCAGTTGCAACACAGAGCTCTTCCCTTTGGGATGGAAACAGCAAGTTTTCCTGTGGTCTTCACACTGGCCCCAAAAATACTACACTCCCAATTCTTGTCAACTTTAAGTATTTTTCTGCATATCTTCATTTTTCTGTTACTATTTGGACTACATCCTAGCCTTGACATTACATACATTGCATTCAAGAAGCTATTTTTAAAAGTTGGTAGGAAATCTTAAATCTATGGCTTGCAGTCCCTGGCTTACTTTCATCCAGGTGCATAAGGGTTTTCAAAAGTACTCAGGTTAGTTACCCCGTATCACAGTCCCACGCTTGTGTCACAGATATGAAAATGGAACATGATATTTAAGGTTTTAGTTGCCAAATCATCAAGCTTCCCAGACAGAGGCAATAGAGCAAAATGAGTACAGAGGCATGGATTTTGATTTGCTCCAGTGTATTGGGAAAGTCACTTGGCCTCTGTATTTATTTGTACTTATCTGCACTTATCTGTCACTTGGGGGTTATCATTGTACCTAGTCCATGGGTATGTTGTACAAATTAACTGTAACGTAGTTAGAAGAAACCGACACAGAGTAAGCACTCCACAGACATTGGCTATTAGCTATTGGAAATATTTCTCCATGAAACAGATGACTTTATCAGTGGATGACCCGGTGGGAGACAGTGAATCACAGAATCACAGCATGTTGAAGGTGACCTAGTTCACACTCTTATGTGAAAAAAAGAAAAGTGTGCATGGGTAGAAAATGTCTGAAACTTTACATAACAAATAGTACATCATGTTAACTTTGAGGATTAGAATAAATGAGGAAAGGAGGAAAGCAAAACTTGAGTGTAATTCAATTTCTACATCATTTGTGTTTCTACACTGAGACTCTGAATACACTGGAAGTGCAATTTTTTTTAATGTGGCGGGATAAAGGTTTTCAAGTTTTCCTGATCCATCCGTATTATTATTTCAGAATTGCTGGCATTTCTTGCCATCTTCAGATCTACACCCATTTGAGTCAGTGGGCCCTTCTGGATGGAGGAGATAATAGAGCAGAAGTGAAGTGAGAGAAAAGGACAGACAAGGTTTTCTCTTTTCTCTTCAAAGAGGAAAGGTCTTTGGAATGGGAACAACTCACAACCAAACTTTGGGGAAAGGATGTGATGGAAAATGAGACAAACATCCTACCCCTGTGATGAGAAGGATTCCCTGGGCTGGATGGAGGGAGGTCACAGGTGGCTGGACAAGGAAACCAACTAGGGAGAAACACACACAAGTGCAGAGCAAACACCCCGAGGCCACTCAGCCTGACTCCATACAAACATGTGTCCAGCAGACAGCCCTTCACCTGTGGCTCCCCAGCAAGACAGGTACCTCGGGGGTGCCAACTCATTCTGAGTCCATTATGCCTGGCCATTCATAAACCGCTGTCTAACTTGTGAGGAATAAATTCTAAATGTTTATGAGGAAGTTGGGGAAGGAGATTGAAAGGTTACTTAAACGAAAAAAAAGAAGTTCAGGAAGGCAGGATGGTAGAGAGACAAGAAAAAGACCTTAAAAGATAGAAAGGATTTGCCAAAGAAGAGAAAGCAAAAGAAATGATTCCGAATGGGTTAACCTGCAGCTAGGAAGTTAAGGAAGATTATTGATGGGTGAAGACTATGGAATAAAGTGAATAAAATTTCTCAGAAGTTTCTGAGACTATGGTAAGACGCATGATTATCAAATTATGAATTGTCTGCAGTAGCATTCTAGGGGGACACTAGGAAGGGGAAGCAAATGTTCATGAGATGACAGTGGCAGGTGGAAAGTTGTTTCAGGGGAAGATCAGACGTGCAGAGTGTGTATCAGAGGAGGGCAAGTGTGAGCAAGCAAGGAAATACTAAGTGTATACGATTCCTTCACTGAGTGCACCCAGCCCCGTGGTCAGCCTTGAGAACAAGCAGGACTTCAGGTACTGGAGCTACATTTCAGTCATCAAGACTTGAGAAGACACCCTTAACTCAGGTCTTCTCTTC
The DNA here is from genome assembly GCF_964341445.2 of Mesoplodon mirus. Lineage (NCBI taxonomy): Eukaryota > Metazoa > Chordata > Mammalia > Artiodactyla > Ziphiidae > Mesoplodon > Mesoplodon mirus. Next base: position 666,372 of record NW_028295698.1, on the reverse strand, counting down.
AAACTCCATCTTTCCTTCTTGACCTTCAATTGGCCTCTTCCCTTACCCTCAAGCTGTGGACTGAGGCCACAGAGCAAGATGGGTCACTAGTGTCCTCCATCCCCTGGTGACTGTGCTTCACATCAGTGGAGTACCAAAGGCAATAACCACGTAACAGACACAAGAGTGTATGAAGAAGAAGAGATTCTGATAAGGCTTTCTGTGACAGTGTGGGCCGAGTTGGCTGTATATGCCTGCTATCACCTGAATGATGAGCAACCTTAGGGGAGAAGTGCTCAGAAGGCAGAGCCTGGCTCTCGAGAGGCTCTGCGTCCTCACAGCCCACTCCAAGACCTCAGTTGCAGCTTCGGCCCCCAATCTCTCTCCTTCTGCCTACTCACAGTTTTTGAAGTCTTCTTTCCTCCACATTTCTCTTGAGAGGTGGAGGAGGAAGATGAGCTTCAGGCCAGCTCAGACTCCCCTGGGATCCCAGCAGGATGCCTATCATTAACCTCCCACATTCTAGGAAGCTCCTAAGGTCTCCACACTTGGGGGAGTTTTCATTTCATCAGTGCTTCAAATTGCTGGCTGGAGATGGCCTGTTGAAAGGTGGCCAAAAGCAAGTAGGAACCTTTGGGCAGCCTGGCCCTTCTCGACTGTCAGACATCTTCAGGGATATTCTGGGAAACATTGCTTGTTTTAGAGAAGGGAGGGAAACAATCCAATTGTCCAATAATGCTTGAATGGAAAATAAATGATGCTATACGAATGTGACGAAATAATACCAAACAGTCAAAAATCAAAGACCTAGATCTATATGGACGGATGTCACTAAATCTTGAAAACATAATATTGTTTGAAAGAAAATAAGATAAAGAATCTTAGATTATGATAACAGGTATGTAAGTATTTAAATATTTAAATCAATTCAACATGTTGCTTCTATATATATAGATGCAAGAAAATAAATTTTATCCAATGAACACATTATTTACATTTAATATGTTCATTTATCTAGGAAACTCAAAATAACCCACAGATAAACTAGCAGGAACTAATAAGACGGTTCAACAAAGCACACACATACAAGATCAATAAATTTTAAAAGTCACTCACGCTCCTCTATACTGGTGATAGCAAATTAGAAACTGTAAAAGAAAATAAGAAAAAAAGAAGATCTAAAAATTGTCACAAGAGCCATATAAATTACTTAGAACTAAGCATACATAAAAGTAAATAAAACTGACAAACTGAGTACGACCACTTAAACTGCGCCCAACCCAAGGATTAGAAAACGACTGTTCTTACTTTATGAGAACACGCCCTCTTCCTAAGTAGCAGATCAGTACGTGAGAGTGAATCAAAGAAACACAGCATTTGAAAAGTCAACTAGGCCAAGCCTCTCGATCGCACAGACAGAAGCTGAAGCCCAGACAGGTTGAGTTACTTGGTAAAGGGCCCAATGTCCTGACTCAAGGACTCGCATTTTTCACTCATTTGTAAGACACAATCAAATTCAGTACCTTGGAAAGAGATGGGAAAAAAATGAAGAAATCAATTATATAGTTACTCATCTTTAAGTACAGAAATAGCCGTGACAAAATTACACGTATTGAGGGAAAATTGAAGTGCAGAGATTAAAATGTCAATAATCCACAGGGAAACTGGAGACCATTTAAAATATTCATATTAAATCTCTCTAGAAAAGGCATTAAAAGATCTCCAATCAAAATGTTCATTTTATAATAGATATGGTATCATACAACTTATAATAGATATGGTATGAACCTTTCCCTTTCACGGGAAAGCTTCGGCTGGGAAACAGGAATTGTTCTTGAAAATGGGGCCTGTGCTATTGCAGACACTGTGCTGAACTTAGGTCCACAGAATGCTCCGATGTCATCATTGAGGTCACAGAATCCTGCTGTGCGCCTGGCAACCTTGTAAACTTAACAGCCCTGGTGAGCACTAGGCAGTACTGCTGGTTCACTAAGTGGTACAAGTTTTTCAGCCATTTAGGAGACTTGACTATTTTTGTTTGTATTGAATCATTTGAACAGATTGCCCAAGAGGCAACAAGGGCCAACCTGTAGGGAAGAGGAGGAGTTGGACATCTCTTGAGGCATCTTCTAAGGGAGACTTCTAGTAGGTACCATGAAACGGCGACAAAAGAGGAAACATCTGGAAAATGAAGAGTCCCAGGAAACTGCCGAGAATGGAGGAGGTATGTCGGGGGCAACTTGCTGGGGCACATGGGTTTCTGCCAAACTAAACCTTCTCTAGGATGTGGGGGACTGAGAACGTGTCACCTGTGAAGCAGGGAGCGAGAGACCTCGTCTCACTGATGCTGACGTATCCATCCGGAGGGTCCCTGTGGTGTGAGATGGCACAGAACGGCCAGATGCCCCCTGGGAGATGGGAGGTCAGCTCCGCTGGTCTGGGGACTCTCTCCTGGAGCTGCCGGGCCTGGAGCTTTGTCGGACTCACAGCAGGCTGCATCCTGCTTGCACAGACCTAGAGGTGCAGCTTTTCTCAGTCCCCGATTTCTCTCTTATGCTCTTGGATCTTTCCCTGGGGTCATGAGGTGGGGGATGTGAAGGATGCAAGGATGCTGAGAGAGACCCATGAGTTGCTTGGCCTCTTTTACCAAAGTGGAAAGAGAAGCCCCATGAGTTGAAGGCCCTGTTGAAAAGTATCTTGACAAGTGGAATGCAGTTCGAAAGAAGATTGTTTGTCTAGGGATGGTGTCATATTGAAAGCAAGGAGGTTTTATTCCTTCAACAGGATGAATTGCCCAAAGGAGATCAAGGGAAGGGAAGGGTTTTCCAGAGACTGAGACCACGTGGGCGGGGGTGAGAAATGTCCTCAGGGTCCTGCAGGGAGCTCTGAGAGCCACGGGCCACGGGGTGCCTGCGTGCATTAAATGTAGGCGAGTAGCTTGCCCTGGGCGGGGGTGGACACCCCAGAGTTCCAGCTAGACGTCTCTGCCCCAGATTAGAGCCCAGTAGCTCCTACCAGGCCCAGGACACTGGAGACTGTAGGGTGGGCCCTGGCAATGGAGGTCTAGACAGCAGGTAAATTTTCAGGCAGTGGCTGGGACAGGCTGGGGAAGGCAATGACTGCCCCTGACCATTCAGAATATTTTTCTCTATGTTCCTGTGTGTGTGTGTGTGTGACTGTGTCTGTGTGTGTGTGTGTGTTGTAGTGCAGAGATGAGCAGGATGAATGGGGATAGAGTGCTTATCAGATATAAAGTCTGCGTGGTAAAGTTCCTGTCACCCTGCCTGGACCTGGCTGACACTCGCTGTATGTAAGAGTGTATACAGAACTCTTGTTAGGGGTGTTTTATGAGACAGTAACTCATACACCCATGTGCACTCTGATACAGCAAAAATATCACACACCCCACATATAACTTCCTTAGTAAACCACACACAGCACATGGAGGTATATACACGCATCCCTCCTGTACTACGTTATCATACAACCCATCTGTACCACAATCCTGTCCTCCAACACCAAACGCTGGAGATGAATATGTATATAGACACACACACTATATATATAGGACACACACACACACACACTATATATATATGTATCTGATCAACTCTCGCACAAACACAGCTAACTTCAGCCATCTCTAAATACCTCTATAAGAACCAGTCACGTGTCATACACACAACACTTATAACACATTCTTGAGTAATGCCAGACCCGCTTTGTACAAACCAGAGTAAGCCACAGTCTCAGTAACCCATGTCAGGGTTGCCAGAGAAAATATGGGCTATCCAGTTCATTTTGAATTCCAGATTAGCAACAAGTAATTTTTCAGTATCCGTATGTCCCAAATATTGTACGGGCCATACTTACACTAAAAGTAAGTAAGACCAAATACTGCATGGGAATACTTACACTAAAAAATTATTCTGGCTTTATCTGAAACTGAAATTTAACTGGGTGCCCTGTATTTTTCTTCGCTTAGTCTGGAAACCCTTATATACTTACCACCAGCTCAGGTATTATATATTTATTGTAGTTTTGTTTAGTCTGTGTCTTCCACTACTAGAATGTGCAGCATTACCAGAGACTACAACAATGCAAGAGTGCCAGATACACAGGAGTAGCTGCTTACTGAATCTTGGTGAATGAATGAATGAACAAACACCATAAATACAAGCCACACCATGTAATGAGGAAAAGTTACATGTCCCAGAATTCCTGACTTGTGAACAAAAACCATGCACACAAAGGCAAAAGACACAGATAAGACACAGCTGCACCGTGCTCCCCATGCTAACCCACACTTACCACAGACTTAACAGATACACATCACTCACTCTTCCCACATACTCACAGTCACCACCGAGGCCTACATTACCAACAAAACAGTGACAGAGTAAGTACTGATTGGAATTAAATCCTGGAGTATACACTGGGAATCACACTCTCAACTGTGTGTATTCACTGCACCTGACACGTGTCACACACTCAGTAAATATTTGTGGACAGAGAACTGATGAACCCACCCTGAGCCTTTCATTCCTCCCTCAGGAATCTCGAAGTCACAAGAGGATCCCCCTCGGCTTGGATCCACTGTGGTGGCCCAAGGCTGCAGCCCAGGGGCAGTGGAGGTCTCCTCTGCCCCTAAATACTTCTTCTGTACTTCTACTCCACGCAAGCTCAGCTACGCTGGTAAGGGCGCGGGGCTCCTCAGGTGAGGGGGTCCTTGGCTGTGAGGCAGGAGGCACACAGATCCCAGGGAGGCTGAGAGGAAATCCAGGGTCATCAGAGGTGATGAGGGCTCTGTGGAGGAGCCTGGGCAGGATGGCTGAGCTGTTCCGAGGGCGTGGATGCCAGCTGAGTCTGGGGGGGCGGTGTGAATACTGCTACTACCATGGTGGGGAAGTCAAGGTGCAGGGTCCGGAAATGTCTGGGCTTGAGGTGGAGGGAAGAGGGACCAGATTAAGCATCTTCAGAGGAAAATGTAGGCTTTGTCTTTGCCTTTGCTTCCAGAGAAGGACAGAGTTCTGCATCATACACCTCCAGACTGAGAGCAGGACCATCCAGCTCAGGTCCACACAGCTCACACATACATCTGCCCTCCAGGCACAGCCCTTCTCAGAGCACACATAAACCCCAAGCACCACAGCCCCATTCCACATGTAATGCACCACCGATATTACCAAAATCACACTCCTTGTCATACACGCATCCAGCCGCATCCCTCACATACCACAGCCCTCACCACCATACTCCACACCCCTGTATACAGACACCGCTCCAGTATCCCCCCCACACACATGAAAAGCCCACAGATGACACCAGATACACCGCTCCATCCTACGGCCAACAGACACCAAGCTCACGACATAGCTACGTCATGCAAATGTCCCTCTCTCGTCTACCACACCTGCTCCCTCAGCTTCCGGCACGGCCCATGCATGTTATTATGGTTTTAATTTCCTTTTTCAGCAATGCGGAGATTTCGAGACACTGCCTGGCCTACAGCACCCCTAGCCCAGGTTCAGGAAGAAGGGGAGACCGCTCCCCCATCACACTGTGTCTCCTCCTCACTCTCTTCACCCTGTAAGGACTATCTGCACCCAGACAAAGAGGAAAGGGGAATGAAAATATACTACATGCAGGTACAAGTGAACAAGGGTGTCGCTGTCTCCTGGAAGACAAAGAAACCCTTGGAGTTGCCTGAAAAGCAGCTGACGATAGAAGAAGTGACCCTTCCTGAGGATGTGTGCACAGTAGGCACTTGCCCCTCTGATGTGTTCACCGAAAGCCTCCTGTCTGACAGTGAGCCCACTGGGGAGGAGAAAGAGTATGAGGAAAGGGCAGAGCCAGGCAGCCCATCAGGGTCACCTGCCATCGAGGAGAGACCCAGGGCCAAGACACCGGACTGGATGGTGACCATGGAGACCGGCTTCAGGTGCATGGCCTGCTGCCGGGTCTTCCCCACCTTGGAGATCCTCCAGCAGCACGTGAAGGGCGGCGTCCTGCAGGGCTTCAGCTGCCGTGTCTTTCATCTCAACATGGCCCAGTGGATGGGCAATGTGGAATCCGAGAGCACCCCTGAGGAAGAGGACGAGGAGGAGGAGGAGGAGGAGGAAGAGAAGCAAGAAGAAAAGGAGAATGAGGGAGAGCAGCCCACGGGGGAAGGCCCCAGCCCAAAGAGACCCCGCAGGCAGGGTCTTTTCTCTCCTTTGAGTTCCAAACAGCAACTGAGATTCATGGGACAGAAGATCCTGGAAGACGGTGTGGCCGTCCCTTGGAAGAGGTAAGGCTTGAGGCTGGCAGTCTTCTGAGCCTATGTCACGAGGGCCCAGAGGAGTCTAAGGGAAGGGGCCGCACACATGTGCTGGTTTACCTAATGGCTCTGCAGTTGCATCAAATGGGACACACCCAGCACTAAGAAAGGCATTGACCTCTGTTGACGTAAACAAGAAGGTGGAGCCTTTTCCTAGGAGTTTTCTCAGGGTCTGCACGATGGACCTCAACTCTTAGAGGACGTACTGCCAGCAGCTCCTTCTCGGCAGAGAGAGCCAGGAGTGGTCTCAAGAGAGGACAGGGGCCCTTGCAGGACCAGAACTTTGAGGTCTGAGAGCCTTGGGCCTGAGCCGAGATCTCACCCGGACCACTGGACCGAGCCTTCTGTGACAAAGGGGAATATGAAAGAGAGTCACGTGGAAATGAGGTCCCCCGAGATATGGAAATGTTCCAGAACCTTCGTTGCGTGGTAGTTGATCTGGAGCCAAGCTCACTGTGGTGTGTGTGGCTCTGAGCATTAAGGCAATGCTGGAGGGTAACCCTGACCAGCAGAGCTTGGAGTGCTTCTTGTCTCTTCCTGTCCTACCTCATTTGTTTTATCCCTTCCAGGGAGAAGAAAGGACCCTCGGGAGAGTAGCAGACAGAATGCCGTGGTCTGAAGGAGGATGAAGGGACCGGCACTCAGTCTAACATCATATGACAATAGAAGCGTCCTATGCAATAAAGGGCATTTTCCAAACCTTTCCTGGAGCTTTTATTTAAGGACATTTTTCTATCTATGCATCTATCTGTCATCTACATCTGTATCTTTCAAGGTTTGTGAACAAGCTTTCACATAAGCACTAGAGACGTCCGCCAGCATTTTCCAGAAGAGGCCTGCAAATTGCTGGGGACTCCTCACAAATAGGGAACGGCCACAACCCCTGCCACACAGACTATGCGCGTGGCCCTCCTGACGTACTCCCACTCTCTCTCTGAATTTCCCAACGTCTGAGATGAGGGTGCTGGCTGGAGGCAATGATCACGTGCAGGCTGAATCTTCTCCAGATTCTGATTCTCTTCCTGGGCATATCGTCCTCAAGCACAGTCTCCATGTCCCTGGCCACACTGATCTCTCTCCTTCAGTCCTTCCCTCCCTCCCTCTCCTGCCTCCCAGTGCAGAGAATACTTTTTTGCATTTGAGACGACATTTATTTTTGGTTCACAGAATTCTCACCTGTTCTACTGTGGCCTCCGTTGTGAACATTCCAAAGCTGAGAATTTTCTTTTTTTCTCCCTCATTTCTGCTGAGTCTTTACCTTCCTAATGTAGTGAACTCAGAGTGCCTAGCTGACTGGATGGGGAAAAAGATCCAGGGAGCAAAGAGAAATAATAAAAGAATATATCAGTTAATTTTTCATAGTGTTATCCAACTACATATTTTTAAAATTTTGGAATAATATTAGGAATCTTCTCTTTATAAAAAACTGAATTATCGGGCTTCCCTGGTGGAGCAGTGGTTAAGAATATGCCTGCGAATGCACGGGACATGGGTTCGAGCCCTGGTCTGGGAAGATCCCACGTGCCACGGAGTAACTAAGCCCGCGTGCCACAACTACTGAGCCTGTGCTCTAGAGCCCGTGCCACATCTACCGAGCCCACGTGCCACAACTACGGAAGCCTGCGTGCCTAGAGCCCATGCTCCGCAACAAGAGAAGCCACTGCAATGAGAAGCCCGTGCACCACAGCCAAGAGGAGCCCCCGCTCACTGCAACTAGAGAACGCCCGCTAGCAGCAACAAAGACCCAATGCAGCCCCAAATAAATAAATTAATTTTAAAAAATTGAATTAGTTTCAAGGGTACAATGTATAAAAGTACAATAAAAGCCCCCCTTCATAAACCCCCAACCCCACTCTCAAGATGGAATCGATATGCTGTGATACAATTTATAGTCGTAGTACTACTCCTCCTCCCACCACATCCGAAATCCTCTGAGCCAGGTGCAGCAGCTTCCTTTCACAATGCTAGGACCCGCCACAAGACACATGATAATCCCTTTGGACATTTCAAGGAGCGGCACCAAGGGAACAGTACCGGGGAAATGCCACTGACAGCTCAGAATATCCATGGCATTTCTAGAGCCTCGGCACTGCTCTCGCTCTGGGAATGAAGGTCCAAAAAGCACATCGGAGAATGTTCATAGATGTAAACAAGCTCCACCTTTGAAACACGATCTACATAGAACCACATATACAAGCCTGCACGATGGATGAAGCCAAGGTCTCCTCCATGATTTCCCTTCTGACCACCTTATTGTCTCCTCAACCATAAAAGGTGAACTTGAAACTCAGGACCTTGCCTTGTCACCAGAAACATCCAAGCTTGGATCAGTCTTTCTAAGACCAGATACTTGCTCTCTGAACTATTAGAGACTTGTCACATACACACAGGTAGAACAGGATTATTTCTATCTACCTGGGGACATGGAGTCTTTCACATTGCTCCTGATAAAACTCTCACAACAGCAAAACTTTACCTACAAAGGGTTCAAGCTATGACACTCCCAATTTCCACAAACCTCCTCAGCTCTTGTGAGTCACATGCAGCCAATTCCAGGAATTGGAAACATGGTTGTGAGGATGAAACTGACTTTGGGGCTCCCCTTGGATATGGTCTTCCAGACTTACCAAAAGGCCATTAAGAGGAAGGTTTACCCCACCTCAGGGAAACCCGAGGCAGTACTTGCAGTCAAGGGCTGGCCATGGCTTCTGAGCTACATCCAAAAAGAATTTCATACTGTACCTGGATCTGCTGAAGCCATTTCTGACTGTCCGAGAGCCAGCATGTACCGTTCCTCAACTGCCTCCATTGTGGATCATCAGTAGGGCTGTCAGATTTAGTACATAAAAATACAGGATACCCAGTTAACCTTGAACTTCACATGAATAATAAGTCATTATTTTTAGTATAAGTAGATCCTATGAACTATTTGGGGCATACTTATCTTCAAAATGTACTCGTTGTTTTTCAAACATTCATATTTAACTAAACAGCCTATATTTTATCTGTCCACCCTACTCAGCAGAAATGATGGAGGCTCATAGAGATCCAGGAGACGCCTCAGAGCCTCCTCAGCTTTTATTTCTACGTCCTGGACAGCGAGCACGAACCTTCCACTCCGTCATTGGCTAGAATGGAGGATATTCTCTGTTTTAGAGATTTTTCTACTTCTCATTGTTATTATCTTCCTTATTTTAAAGAGATGTTTATTTTTCCCCAAACTTAATAGCTCATCCAAAAGTATTTCAAAGTTCATTAGACAAGGGAAAAACAACATGGTTCTGAAAAGTGAAGGAAACCGCCTGGTGTTTATTAAAGAAGTAGTAGGGAGACTGAAATAGCCAAACTTAATAAGCAGATCTCTCCAAGGGTATTTTCAGAGCTTGATATGCTCCCACACCCTGAAAATATTATTACATCAAGAATGTAGAACTGCTAACCAAATGTAAGGCTCCCATATGATTCTATCAAACTGAGGATGCTTCTTTACTAAGCAGTGAGCACACTTGCTGCCCCAGGGACCTTGGCAGTTGCAACGTAGGGCTCTTCCCTTTGGGATGGAAACAGCAAGTTTTCCTGTGGTCTACACGCTGGCCCCAAAAATACTACACTCCCAATACTTGTCAACTTTAAGTATTTTCCTACATATCTCCATTTTTCTGTTACTATTTGGGCTACATCCTAGACTTGACACTACATAAATTGCATTCAAGAAGCTATTTTTAAAAGTTGGTAGGAAACCTTAAATCTATGGCTTGCAGTCCCTGGCTTACTTTCATCCAGGTGCATAAGGGTTTTCAAAAGTAGTCAGGTTAGTTACCCCGTATCACAGCCCCACGCTTGTGTCACAGATATAAAAATGGAACATGATATTTAAGGTTTTAGTTGCCAAATCATCAAGCCTCCCAGACAGAGGCAATAGAGCAAAATGATTACAGAGGCATGGATTTTGATTTGCTCCAGCATCTTGGGCAAGTCACTTGGCCTCTGTATTTATTTGTACTTATCTGCACTTATCTGTCACTTGGGGGTCATAATTGTACCTGGTCCATGGGTACGCTGTACAAATGATCTGTAAAGTAGTTACAAGAAACCGACACAGAGTAAGCACTCCACAGACATTGGCTATTAGCTATTGGAAATAGTTCTCCGTGAAACAGATGACTTTATCAGTGGATGACTCGGTGGGAGACAGTGAATCACAGAATCACAGCATGTTGAAAGTGACCTAGTTCACACTCTTATGTGAAAAAAAGAAAAGTGTGCATGGGTAGAAAATGTCTGAAACTTTACACAACAAAGAGCTCATCATGTTAACTTGGAGGATTAGAATAAATCAGGAAAGGAGGAAAGAAAAACTTGAGTGTAATTCAATTTCTCTATCATTTGTGTTTCTACACTGAGACTCTGAATACACTGGAAGTGCAAATTTTTTTAATGTGGCGGGATAAAGGTTTTCAAGTTTTCCTGATCCATCCATATTATTATCTCAGAATTGCTGGCAGTTCTTGCCATCTTCGGATCTACACCCATGTGAGTCAGTGGGCCATTCTGGACGGAGGAGATAATAGAGCAGAAGTGAAGTGAGAGGAAAGGAGAGACAAGATTTTCTCTTTTCTCTTCAAAGAGGAAAGGTCTTTGGAATGGGAACAACTCACAACCAAACTTTGGGGAAAGGATGTGATGGAAAATGAGACAAACATCCTACCCCTGTGATGAGAAGGATTCCCTGGGCTGGATGGAGGGAGGTCACAGGTGGCTGGACAAGGAAACCAACTAGGGAGAAACACACACAAGTGCAGAGCAAACACCCTGAGGCCACTCAGCCTGACTCCATGCAAACATGTGTCCAGCAGACAGCCCTTCACCTGTGGCTCCCCAGCAAGACAGGTACCTCGGGGGTGCCAACTCATTCTGAGTCCATTATGCCTGGCCATTCATAAACCGCTGTCTAACGTGTGAGGAATAAACTCTCAATGTTTATGAGGAAATTGCGGAAGGAGATTGAAAGGTTACTTAAACGAAAAAAAAAAAAGTTCAGGAAGGCAAGATGGTAGAGAGACAAGAAAAAGACCTTAAAAGATAGAAAGGATTTGCCAAAGAAGAGAAGGAAAAAGAAATGATTCCGAATGGGTTAACCTGCAGCTAGGAAGTTAAGGAAGATTATTGATGGGTGAAGACTATGGAATAAAGTGAATAAAATTTCTCAGAAGTTGCTGAGAATATGGTAAGCAGCATGATTATCAAATTATGAATTGGCTGCAATGGCATTCTAGGGGGACACTAGGAAGGTGAAGCAAATGTTCCTGAGATGACAGTAGCAGGTGGAAAGTTGTTTCAGGGGAAGATCAGTCTTTCAGAGGGTGTATCAGAGGAGGGCAAGTGTGAGCAAGCAAGGAAATACTAAGTGTATACGGTTCCTTCACTGAGTGCACCCAGCCCCGTGGTCAGCCTTGAGAACAAGCAGGACTTCAGGTACTGGAGCTACATTTCAGTCATCAAGACTTGAGAAGACACCCTTAACTCAGGTCTTCTCTTCAAACTCCATCTTTCCTTCTTGACCTTCATTTGGCCTCTTCCCTTACCCTCCAGCTGTGGACTGAGGCCACAGAGCAAGATGGGTCACTAGTGTCCTCCATCCCCTGGCGACTGTGGTTCACATCAGTGGAGTACCAAAGGCAATAACCAAGTAACAGACACAAGAGTGTATGAAGAAGAAGAGATTCTGATAAGGCTTTCTGTGACAGTGTGGGCCAAGTCGGCTCTATATGGCTGGTATCACGTGAATTATGAGCAGCCTTAGGGGAGAAGTGCTCAGAAGGCAGAGCCTGGCTCTCGAGAGGCTCTGCGTGCTCACAGCCCACTCCAAGACCTCAGTTACAGCTTCGGCCCCCAATATCTCTCCCTCTGCCTGCTCACAGTTTTTGAAGTCTTCTTTCCTCCACATTTCTCTTGAGAGGTGGAGGAGGAAGATAAGCTTCAGGCCAGCTCAGACTCCCCTGGGATCCCAGCAGGATGCCTACCATTAACCTCCCACCTTCTAGGAAGCTCCTAAGATCTTCACATTTGGGGCAGTTCTCATTTCAGCTGTGCTTCAAATTGCTGGCTGGAGACGGCCTGTTGGAAGGTGGCTAAAAGCAAGTAGCAATCCTTCGGGCAGCCTGGCCCTTCTCGACTGTCAGACATCTTCAGGGATATTCTAGGAAATGTTGTTTGTTCTAGAGAAGGGAGGGAAACAATCCAATTGTCCAATAATGCTTGAATGGAATATAAATGATGCTATATGCATGTGATCACATAATATCAAACAGTCAAAAATCAAAGACCTAGATCTATATGGATTCACGTGGATAAATCTTGAAAACATAATATTGATTGAAAGAAAATAAGATAAAGAATGTTAGATTGTGATAACAGGTATGTAAGTGTTAAAATATTTAAATCAATTCAACATATTGCTTCTATATATAGAGATGCAAGAAAATAAACTTTATCCAAAGAACACATTATTTACATTTAATATGCTCATTTATCTAGGAGACCCAAAAGAACCCACAGATAAACTAGCAGGAACTAATAAGACGGTTCAACAAGGCACACACATACAAGATCAATAAATTTTAAAAGCCAATCAGGCTCCTCTACACTGGCGATAACAAATTAGAAACTATAAAAGAAAATAAGAAAAAAAGAAGATCTAAAAATTGTCACAAGAGCCGTATAAATTATTTAGAGCTAAGCATACATAGAAGGCAATATAACTAACAAACTGAGTACGAACAGTTAAACTCTGCCCAACCCAAGGTTAGGAAAAGACTGTTGTTACTTTATGAGAACAGACCCTCTTCTTAAGGAGCAGATCAGTAAGTGAGAGTGAATCAAAGAAACACAGCATTTGAAAAGTCAGCTAGTCCAAGCCTCTTGATCGCACATACAGAAGCTGAAGCCCAGATAGGTTGAGTTACTTGCTAAAGGGCCCAATGTCCTGACTCAAGGACTAGCATTTTTCACTCAGTCGCAAGACACAATCAAATGCAGTACCTTGGAAAGAGATGGGGAAAAAATGAAGAAATCAATTATATAGTTCCTCATCTTTAAGTACAGAAATAGCCGTGACAAAATTACACGTATTGAGGGAAAATTGAAGTGCAGAGTTTAAAATGTCAATAATCCACAGGGAAACTGGAGACCATTTAAAACATTCATATTAAATCTCTCTAGAAAAGACATGAAAAGATCTCCAATCAAAATGTGAATTTTATAATAGACATGGTATGATACAATTTATAATAGATATGGTAGGAACCTTTCCCTTTCACGGGAAAGCTTCGGCTGGGAAAAAGGAATTGTTCTTGAAAATGGGGCCTGTGCTATTGCAGACACTGTGCTCAACCTAGGTCCACCGAATGCTCTGATGTCATCACTGAGGTCACAGAATTCCACTGTGAGCCTGGCAACCTTGCAAACATAACAGCCCTGGTGAGCACTAGGCACTACTGCTGGTTCACCAAGTGGTACAAGTTTTTCAGCCATTTAGGAGACTTGACTACTTTTGTTTGTATTGAATCATTTCAACGGATTGCCCAAGAGCCAAGAAGGGCCAACCTGTAGGGAAGAGGAGGAGTTGGACATCTCTTGAGGCATCTTCTAAGGGAGACTTCTAGTTGGTACGATGGAACGGCGACAAAAGAGGAAACATCTGGAAAATGAAGAGTCCCAGGAAACTGCCGAGAACGGAGGAGGTATGTGGGGGGCAACTTGTCTGGGGCACATGGGTTTCTGCCAAACTGAAGCTTCTCTAGGAAGCGGGGGACTGAGAACGTTTCACCTGTGAAGCAGGGAGCGAGAGACCTTGTCTCACTGATGCTGCCGTATCTATCCGGAGGGTCCCTGTGGTGTGAGACGGCACAGAACGGCCAGATGCCCCCTGGGAGATGGGAGGTCAGCTCCGCTGGTCTGAGGACTCTCTCCTGGGGCAGCCGGGCCTGGAGCTTTGTCGGACTCACAGCAGGCTGCATCCTGCTTGCACAGACCTAGAGGTGCAGCTTTTCTCAGTCCCCGATTTCTCTCTTATGCTCTTGGATCTTTCCTAGGGGTCATGAGGTGGGGGATGTGAAGGATGCAAGGATGCTGAGAGAGACCCATGAGTTGCTTGGCCTCTTTTACCAAAGTGGAAAGAGAAGCCCCATGAGTTGAAGGCCCTGTTGAAAAATATCTTGACAAGTGGAATGCACTTTGAAAGAAGATTGTTTGTCTAGGGATGGTGTCATATTGAAAGCAAGGAGGTTTTATTCCTTCAACAGGAAGAATTTCCCAAAGGAGATCAAGGGAAGGGAAGGGTTTTCCAGAGACTGAGACCGCGTGAGCGGGGGTGAGAAATGGCCTCAGGGTCCTGCAGGGAGCTCTGAGAGCCACGGGCCACGTGGTGCCTGCCTGCATTAAATGGAGGCGAGTAGCTTGCCCTGGGAGAGGGGTGGTCACCCCAGAGCTCCAGCTAGAGGCCTCTGCCCCAGATTAGAGCCCAGTAGCTCCTACCAGGCCCAGGGCCCTGGAGACTGTAGGATGGGCCCTGGGAATGGAGCTCTAGACAGCAGGCAGATTTCCAGGCAGTGGCTGGGACAGGCTGGGGAAGGCAATGACAGCCCCTGACCATTCAGAATATTTTGCCCTATGTTCCTGTGTGTGTGTGTGTGAGTGTGTGTGTGTGTGTGTGTGTGTGTGTGTGTGTGTGTGTGTGTGGTAGTGCAGAGAAGAGCGAGATGAATGGGGGTAGAGTGCTTACCAGATATAAAGTCTGCGTGGTAAAGTTCTTGTCACCCTGCCTGGACCTGGCTGACACTCGGTGTACGTAAGAGTGTATACAGAATTCTTGTTAGGGGTGTTTTATGAGACAGTAACTCATACACCCATGTACACTCTGATGCAGCAAAAATATCACACACCCCACATATAACTTCCTTAGTAAACCACACACAGCACATGGAGGTATATACACGCATCCCTCCTATACTACGTTCTCATACAACCCACCTGTATCACAATCCTCTCCTCCAACACCAAACGCTGGAGATGAGATATGTATATAGACACACACACTATATATATAGGACACACACACACACACACACACACACTATATACATGTATCTCCTCAACTCTTGCACAAACACAACTAACTTCAGCCATCTCTAAATACCTCTATAAGAACCAGTCACGTGTCATACACACCACACTTATAACACATTCTTGAGTAATGCCAGACCCGCTTTGTACAAACCACAGTAAACCACAGTCTCAGTAACCCATGTCAGGATTGCCAGAGAAAATATGGGCTATCCAGTTCAATTTGAATTCCAGATAAACAACAAGTAATTTTTCAGTATCCGTATGTCCCACATATTGTATGGGCTATACTTACACTAAAACTAAGTCAGGCCAAATACTGCATGGGAATACTTACACTAAAAGATTATTCTGGGTTTATCTGAAACTGAAATTTAACTGGGTGCCTTGTATTCTTGTTCGCTAAGTCTGGCAACCCTTATATACTTACCACCAGCTGATGTATTATATATTTATTGTAGTTTTGTTTAGTGTGTGTCTTCCCCTACTAGAATGTGCAGCGTTACCAAAGACTACAACAATGGAAGAGTGCCGGATACACAGGAGTAGCTGCTTACTGAATCTTGGTGAATGAATGAATGAACACACACCATAAATACAAGCCACACCATGTAATGAGGAAACGTTACATGTCCCAGAATTCCTGACTTGTGAACAGAAACCATGCACACAAAGGCCACAGACACAGATAGACACGTCTGCACTGTGCTCCCCATGCCAACCCCACACTTACCACAGACTTAACTGATACACATCACTCACTCTTCCCACACACTCACAGTCACCACCGAGGCCTACATTACCAACTAGACAGTGAGAGAATAAGTATTGATTGGAATTAAATCCTGGAGGATCCACTGGGAACCACACTCTCAGCTGTGTGTATTCACTGCACCTGACACGTGTCACACACTCAGTAAATATTTGTGGACAGAGGACTGATGAACCCACCCTGAGCCTTTCATTCCTCCCTCAGGAATCTCGAAGTCACAAGAGGATCCCCCTCGGCTTGGATCCACTGTGGTGGCCCAAGGCTGCAGCCCAGGGGCAGTGGAGGTCTCCTCTGCCTCTAAATACTTCTTCTGTACTTCTACTCTGCGCAAGCTCAGCTACGCTGGTAAGGGCGTGGGGCTCCTCAGGTGACGGGGTGCTTGGCTGTGAAGCAGGAGGCACACAGATCCCAGGGAGGCTGAGAGGAAATCCAGGGTCATCAGAGGTGATGAGGGCTCTGTGGAGGAGCCTGGGCAGGATGGCTGAGCTGTTCCGAGGGCGTGGATGCCAGCTGAGTCTGGGGGTGTGTGTGTGAATACTGCTACTACCATGGTGGGGAAGTCAAGGAGCAGGGGCCGGAAAGGTCTGGGCTTGAGGTGGAGGGAAGAGGGACCAGATTAAGCATCTTCAGAGGAAAATGTAGGCTTTGTCTTTGCCTTTGCTTCCAGAGAAGGACAGAGTTCTGCATCATACACCTCCAGCCTGAGAGCAGGACCATCCAGCTCAGGTGCACACAGCTCACACATACACGCGCCCTCCAGGCACAGCCCTTCTCAGTGCACATCAACCCCAAGCACGTGCTCCACAGTACTCTCCTGCACCACAGCCCCATTCCACAAGGAATGCACCACCGATATTCCCAAACTCACACTCCTCATCGTACACGCATCCAGCCGCATCCCTCACATACTACAGCCCTCACCACCATACTCCACACCCCTGTATACAGACACCGCTCCAGTATACCCCCCCACGCACATGAAAAGCCCACAGATGACACCACATACACCACTCCGTCCTACGGCCAACGGACACCAAGCTCACGACATTGCTATGTCGTGCCAATGTCCCTCTCTCGTCTACCACACCTGCTCCCTCAGCTTCCGGCATGGCCCATGCATGTTATTATGATTTTAATTTCCTTTTTCAGGAATCCGGAGATTTCATCGAGACACTGCCCAGCCTAGACCACCCCTAGCCCAGGATCAGGAAGAAGGAGAGACCGCTTCCCCATCACACTGTGTCTCCTCCTCACCCTCTTCACCCTGTAAGAACTATCTGCACCCAGACAAAGAGGAAAGGGGCATGAAAATACACTACATGCAGGTACAAGTGAACAAGGGTGTCGCTGTCTCCTGGAAGACAAAGAAACCCTTGGAGTTGCCTGAAAAGCAGCTGACGATAGAAGAAGTGACCCTTCCTGAGGATGTGTGCGCAGTAGCCACTGACCCCTCTTCTGATGTGTGCACCGAAAGCCTCCTGTCTGACAGTGAGCCCACTGGGGAGGAGAAAGAGTATGAGAAAAGGGCAGAGCCAGGCAGCCCATCAGGGCCACCTGCCGTTGAGGAGAGACCCAGCGCCAAGACAGCGGACTGGATGCTGACCATGGAGACCGGCTTCAGGTGCATGGCCTGCTGCCGGGTCTTCCCCACCTTGGAGATCCTCCAGCAGCACGTGAAGGGCGGCGTCCTGCAGGGCTTCAGCTGCCGTGCCTTTCATCTCACCCTGGCCCAGCGGATGGGCAATGTGGAATCCGAGAGCACCCCTGAGGAAGAGGACGAGGAGGAGGAGGAGGAGAACGAGGAGGAGGAGGAGGAGGAGGAGGAGGAGAAGGAGGTAGAGAAGCAAGAAGAAAAGGAGAATGAGGGAGAGCAGCCCACGGGGGAAGGCCCCAGCCCAAAGAGACCCCGCAGGCAGGGTCTTTTCTCTCCTTTGAGTTCCAAACAGCAACTGAGATTCATGGGACAGAAGATCCTGGAAGACGGTGTGGCCGTCCCTTGGAAGAGGTAAGGCTTGAGGCTGGCAGTCTTCTGAGCCTATGTCACGAGGGCCCAGAGGAGTCTAAGGGAAGGGGCCGCACACATGTGCTGGTTTACCTAATGGCTCTGCAGTTGCATCAAATGGGACACACCCAGCACTAAGAAAGGCATTGACCTCTGTTGACGTAAACAAGAAGGTGGAGCCTTTTCCTAGGAGTTTTCTCAGGGTCTGCACGATGGACCTCAACTCTTAGAGGACGTACTGCCAGCAGCTCCTTCTCGGCAGAGAGAGCCAGGAGTGGTCTCAAGAGAGGACAGGGGCCCTTGCAGGACCAGAACTTTGAGGTCTGAGAGCCTTGGGCCTGAGCCGAGATCTCACCCGGACCACTGGACCGAGCCTTCTGTGACAAAGGGGAATATGAAAGAGAGTCACGTGGAAATGAGGTCCCCCGAGATATGGAAATGTTCCAGAACCTTCGTTGCGTGGTAGTTGATCTGGAGCCAAGCTCACTGTGGTGTGTGTGGCTCTGAGCATTAAGGCAATGCTGGAGGGTAACCCTGACCAGCAGAGCTTGGAGTGTTTCTTGTCTCTTCCTGTTCTACCTCATTTGTTTTATCCCTTCCAGGGAGAAGAAAGGACCCTCGGGAGAGTAGCAGACAGAATGCCGTGGTCTGAAGGAGGATGAAGGGACCGGCACTCAGTCTAATAACATATGACAATAGAAGCGTCCTATGCAATAAAGGCCATTTTCCAAACCTTTCCTGGAGCTTTTATTTAATGACATTTTTCTATCTATGCATCTATCTGTCATCTACATCTGTATCTTTCAAGGTTTGTGAACAAGCTTTCACATAAGCACTAGAGACGTCCGCCAGCATTTTCCAGAAGAGGCCTGCAAATTGCTGGGGACTCCTCACAAATAGGGAACGGCCACAACCCCTGCCACACAGACTATGCGCGTGGCCCTCCTGACGTACTCCCACTCTCTCTCTGAATTTCCCAACGTCTGAGATGAGGGTGCTGGCTGGAGGCAATGATCACGTGCAGGCTGAATCTTCTCCAGATTCTGATTCTCTTCCTGGGCATATCGTCCTTAAGCACAGTCTCCATGTCCCTGGCCACACTGATCTCTCTCCTTCAGTCCTTCCCTCCCTCCCTCTCCTGCCTCCCAGTGCAGAGAATACTTTTTTGCATTTGAAACGACATTTATTTTTGGTTCACAGAATTCTCACCTGTTCTACTGTGGCCTCCGTTGTGAACATTCCAAAGCTGAGACTTTTCTGTTTTTCTCCCTCATTTCTGCTGAGTCTTTACCTTCCTAATGCAGTGAACTCACAGTGCCTAGCTGACTGGACGGGGAAAAAGATCCAGGGAGCAAAGAGAAATAATAAAAGAATATATCAGTTAATTTTTCATAGTGTTATCCAACTACATATTTTTAAAATTTTGGAATAATATTAGGAATCTTCTCTTTATAAAAAACTGAATTATCGGGCTTCCCTGGTGGAGCAGTGGTTAAGAATATGCCTGCGAATGCAGGGGTCATGGGTTCGAGCCCTGGTCTGGGAAGATCCCACGTGCCACGGAGTAACTAAGCCCGCGTGCCACAACTACTGAGCCTGCGCTCTAGAGCCCGTGTGCCACATCAACCGAGCCCACGTGCCACAACTACGGAAGCCTGCGTGCCTAGAGACCATGCTCCGCAACAAGAGAAGCCACTGCAATGAGAAGCCCGTGCACCACAGCCAAGAGGAGCCCCCGCTCACTGCAACTAGAGAACGCCCGCTAGCAGCAACAAAGACCCAATGCAGCCCCAAATAAATTAATTAATTTTTAAAAATTGAATTAGTTTCAAGGGTACAATGTATAAAAGTACAATAAAAGCCCCCCTTCATAACCCCCCAACCCCACTCTCAAGATGGAATCGATATGCTGTGATACAATTTATAGTCGTAGTACTACTCCTCCTCCCACCACATCCGAAATCCTCTGAGCCAGGTGCAGCAGCTTCCTTTCACAATGCTAGGACCCGCCACAAGACACATGATAATCCCTTTGGACATTTCAAGGAGCGGCACCAAGGGAACAGTACCGGGGAAATGCCACTGACAGCTCAGAATATCCATGGCATTTCTAGAGCCTCGGCACTGCTCTCGCTCTGGGAATGAAGGTCCAAAAAGCACATCGGAGAATGTTCATAGTTGTAAACAAGCTCCACCTTTGAAACACAATCTACATAGAACCACATATACAAGCCTGCACGATGGATGAAGCCAAGGTCTCCTCCATGATTTCCCTTCTGACCACCTTATTGTCTCCTCAACCATAAAAGGTGAACTTGAAACTCAGGACCTTGCCTTGTCACCAGAAACATCCAAGCTTGGATCAGTCTTTCTAAGACCAGATACTTGCTCTCTGAACTATTAGAGACTTGTCACATACACACAGGTAGAACAGGATTATTTCTATCTACCTGGGGACTTGGAGTCTTTCACATTGCTCCTGTTAAAACTCTCACAACAGCAAAACTTTACCTACAAAGGGTTCAAGCTATGACACTATCCACTCTCATCACTACTATTCAACATAGTACTAAATGTCCTAGCCAGAGAAATCAGACACACATAAAAATAAAATAAAAGGCATCCAAATTTGAAAGGAAGAAGTAAAATGATCTCTGTTTACAGATGACATATTAGGCACAAAAATTCCTAAAGATTACACACACACACACACACACACACACAAACAAACCTGCTGAACCCAAGAAATAATTTTAGCAAAGTTGCAGAATACAAAATTAACAAACACAATGCAGTTTCATTTTTATACATTAACAATGATCAATCTGAAAGAGAATTAAGAAAATAATCTCACTTACAGCAGCATCAAGAAGGAGAAAATGCTTAGGTATAAAATTAGCCAAGAAGGTGAAGAACTTGTACATTGAAAACTACAACACACTGCTTAAAGATATCAAGGAAGATTGTATTTGTATATAAATGGAAAGACATCCCATGCTCAAGGATTGGAATATCGTTAAAATGGCCACGCTACCCAAAGAAATCTACAAATTGAATGCAATTCCGATCAAAATCCCAGTAGCAGAAAAATATCTTATGATTCTTATGGAGCCTCAAGTAGCCATAACAATCTTGTAAAAGAACAAAGTTAGAAGCCTCACACTTCCTGATTTCACAACACAGTAC
This sequence comes from Mesoplodon mirus, assembly GCF_964341445.2. Classification (NCBI taxonomy): domain Eukaryota; kingdom Metazoa; phylum Chordata; class Mammalia; order Artiodactyla; family Ziphiidae; genus Mesoplodon; species Mesoplodon mirus. Next base: position 644,991 of record NW_028295698.1, on the reverse strand, counting down.
AAAGCAACAGCAATCAAAGTGGTATGGTACTTGTAGAAAAACATTTAGACCAGTTTAACAGAGTAGAGAGCCTAGAAATTAACCCTTGCTTATATGGCCAAACGATATTTGACAAAGGTGCCAAAAATACACAATGGGGAAAACACAATCTCTTAAACAAATGATATTGGAAAACTGGATATCTACTTGCAAAAGAATAAATTAAAGAACGAAGTACAGGGGTTCCCTGTGGTGCAGTGGTTGAGAGTCCACCTGCCGATGCAGGGGACATGGGTTCGTTCCCCTGGTCCGGGACGATCCCACATGCCACGGAGCGGCTAGGCCCGTGAGCCATGGCCGCTGAGCCTGCGCGTGCGGAGCCTGTGCTCCACAACAGGACAGGCCACAACAATGAGAGGCCCGCGTACCGCAAAAAAAAAAAAAAAAAAAAAAGAAAGAAAGAAGTACAGGACCAAAACTATAAAACTCCTAGAAGCAAGCATAGGGTAAAAATTTTAGGACATTACATTTGGCAATAATTTCTGGGATACGATACTAAAAGCACATACAACAATGCAAAAGTAGACAAATAGGACTACATCAAATTTTAAAACTTCCATGCAGGTAAGGAAACAATCAACAGAATGACAAGGCAACCTATTGGAATGGGAAAAATATTTGAAAATCTTATGTCTAATGTGGGATTAATATCCAAAATATCTGAGGAACTTCCACAACTCAACAAAAAAACCCACAAATAACTGATTTTTTAAGTGCAAAGAACTTGAACAGACAAGTCTCCAGTGAAGATATACAAATGGCCAACAAGCACATGAAAAGATGCTCAACATCACTAAACTTAAGAGAAATGCAAATCAAGGCCACAATGAGACATTATCTCACACCCATTGGGATGGCCACTGTCAAAAGAACAGAAATAACAAGTGTTGGAGAGGACACGGAGAGGTAAGAACCCTGTGCCCTCTTGCTGGGAATGAGAAATGGTGCAGCCACTAGAGAAAATAGTACAGAAGTTCCTCAAAAAATTAAAAATAAAATTACCATATGATCCAGCAATCCCACTTCTGGGTTTATATGCAAAATAATTCAAAGCAGGATCTCAGAAATAAATCTGCACACTCTGCAACATTATTCACAATAGTCAGGAGGTGGAAGCAAACAAAATATTCCTTCACAGATGAATGGACATACAAACAATGAAATATTATACAGCCTTAAAAAAAAGAAGGGAATCCTGTCAAATGCTACAACATGGATGAATCCTGAGGACATGATGCTAAGCAAAATAAGCCAGTCACAAAAGGACAAATACTGTATGATTCCTCTCATATGAAGTATGTAGAGTACTCAAAATCATAGAAACAGAAAGTAGAAAAGTGGTTGCCAAGGAAGGGCTGGAAGAAGGAGGGTGGGGGAATTAGTGTTTAATGGGTATCGAGTTTCAGTTCTGCAAGATGAAAAAGTTCTAGAAGTCTGTTGCACAACAATGTGAATACACTTAAAACACTAAACTGTATGCTTAAAATGACTTAGATGATAATCACTGTCATGTGTTTTTAGTACAATTTTTTAAATATATACTGACGTCTGAGTGCTAACCACAGAGAATATCATTTAATTTGTCTGGGATGCAGACTGGACACTGGGATTTTATTTTATTTTTTTTAATTTTTTTTTGCGGTACGCGGGCCTCTCGCTGTTGTGGCCTCTCCCGTTGCGGAGCACAGGCTCCAGAGGCACAGGCTCAGCGGCCATGGCTCACGGGCCCAGCCGCTCCATGGCATGTGGGATCTTCCCGGACCGGGGCACGAACCCGTGTCCCCTGCATCGGCAGGCGGACTCTCAACCACTGCGCCACCAAGGAAGCCCGACACTGGGAGTTTTTAAAGGCCTCCTGTAATTCATCAGTGCCATACAGGAACATGGGCCTAGTGTCACATGTTATGATTTTTCCAAGACAGGCTAAAATCAAGATTTTTATCTTTATTTGTAATGTTTATATAAACACTGCTGTTTTTTTTTTTTTTTTTTTAATGCTGGCAACTAATTTTTTAAATTCTGTGCAAACCAAACACACCACTCTTGCTGCCTCTTGGGCTACCGATCTCCAAGTTCCTTTCTAGCTTACAATGTCTGTGGATCAAAATTAAGTTTCCTGTGTCTCAGTAGGTGGCCTCCTTACCAGGGGACTCTCCTCTGGCTTTTGAATCTTCCTATGTGAAATACTCATCAATAAAATGGGTCACTATGCATAATGGGGTGTCCCAAGAAGTGTATCATGTATCATGGTTAAAAGTCCTTGGCATGTGTGGGTTATCGTTTTGGTCAGTAAAGTCGATTGGAGGTTTCTGAACAACAATTTCAGGCAGAGAAACCTGGTTCTTTTGAGGGGGTGGGGGGATGTTTGTTTATTTGATTTCCAGTTTGAGAGAACCCTGTAGTTTAAGCTGAATAGTACATGGATTCCTAAATACACTTACCATACAAAAGTTGAATTGCTTTCATGTAAGTAGGACTGGAGAAGTGGGAAGTGAATGACTGTAATTCATCTCCTGCCTTATAAACAGGCTTTTCTTTTTTTTTTTTTTTTTTTCTTTTTGCGGTACGCGGGCCTCTCACTGTTGTGGCCTCTCCCGTTGCGGAGCACAGGCTCCGGACGCGCAGGCCCAGCGGCCATGGCTCACGGGCCCAGCCGCTCCGCGGCATATGGGATCCTCCCAGACCGGGGCACGAACCCGTATCCCCTGCATCGGCAGGCGGACTCTCAACCACTGCGCCACCAGGGAGGCCCAACAGGCTTTTCTGTCCTGAGCAAACTCGGCTCCACAGAGCCTCCATCCAGGTTCAAAGGGAAAGGTTCAAGGGCTGGAGGAGGGAAAGCAGTGAGCTGAACATCTTCATTCCCTGCTCCTGAGTAACCACTGCTCTTACCCACTGTACTGAGCTTCTACTTAAGCTTTTGTTAGAAAAGGGGTTCAAGTGCTTTAAAGAAAGAAGTTAAAAAAACCCTGACCTAGATGAGGCTATCTAGAATACTCATTAATTTTTCAGATAACACTAATAGAAAAGTAACTGCACAAATAGAAAATACAAGCACCAATGAACAGTGAATACATGGATGGAAAAGAAAGTGGAATTCTGAGGCTATCCAACAAACCAAATCATACGTTATTGTTTATAACACAACTTCAACCTAGAGAAAGCCTAAGTAAAAGCATGGGGATGTAAGGTCCCTTGCAGCCTGCCCACTCACCTTCCGCGTGGAGCAACACTCCAGGCTAGATTTTAGTGTCTGTGAGAGTGAAAAGCATGCTTAGCAGTGAGGTTAAGTAAAGGTCTATAACATGAATCTTGAGGAAAGAGTAAAATAACCAAGATTATTCTTTCAAGATAAAAACACTGTAAAAGATTGAATCTAAAAAGACAAAGGCTGCAGAAGCAGCCAAAGAAAAAAATAGGTAAATTGGACTATATCAAAATTTAAAACTTTTATGCATCCAACTTTTGTACTATCAACAAAGTGAAAAGGCAGCTCTTGGAATGAAACAAAATATTTGCAAATTATATGTCTGACAAAGGGTTAATATCAAGAATATAAACAGAACTCCTACAACTCAACAACAAAACAAACAAACAACTCAATTTAAAAATGGGCAAAGGACTTGAATAGGAATTTCTTCAAAGAAAATATACAAATATCTAATAAGCGCATGAAGAGATGGCTTTACATCTCTAATATTAGGGAAATACAAATCAAAACCACAGTGAGACACCACTTCCCATTCGTCAGAATGGTTATTATCCAAAAAACAGAAAATAACTATTGGTGAAGATGCGGAGAAATCGGAACTCTTGTGCGCTGCTGGTGGGAATATAAAACAGTGCAACACTGTGGAAAGTAGTATGGCAGTTCCTCAAAAAATTAAAAATAGGATTACTATCTGATCCAACAATTCCACTTTTGGATATATACCCAAAAGAATTGAAAGCAAGGATGTGAAAAGATATTTGCCCACCCACATTCATAGCAGTAGTATTCACAATAGCCCAAAGGAGGAAACAACCCAATTGTGCATCAACGCACGCATGGATAAAGAAAATGTGGTGTACACCTAGCGTGAAGTATTATGCAACCTTAAAAAGGAAAGAAATTCTGACACATGCTACAACGTGGATGAACCTTGAAGATAGTATGTGAAGTGAAATAAGCCAGTCACAAAAGGACAAATACTGTATATTACCTCACCTATATACGATACCTAGAATAGTCAAATTCATAGAGACAGAAAGTAGAATGATAGTTGCCAGGGGCTGGGGGAAGGGAGGAAAGAGGAGTTATTGTTTAATGAGTACCGGGTTCCCATCTTACGAGATGAAAAAAGTCCTCGAAGTGGACAGTAGTGATGGTTGCACAACAGTGTGAATGCCACTGAAGTGTATACCTTTTTATAAAATGGTTAAAATGGTAAATTACATGTTATGTATATTTTACCACAATGTTTTCAAACATTTTTTAAAAACAAAGACTATAAAATCATGAAAGCATGTTAGCCCACATGCCAAGTGAGTTTCATGAGATGCCAGCCACACGGACTTAACGTATTTCTTCTTTACAATATCATCCCACTTCACTTGATAGACATGAGAAGCTGTGATCCATCAGGGTGAACTCTGAGTGCACCTGCAATGGCAGGACTGGTCATAGGGACTGTGACTTAGGAAGGAAATCAATGGAAACATTAAAGAAAGCTTAGAAGGGCTGGTTGAACACAATGAGGTGAGCAGGAATACTGAAAACATTTCAGCCCAAAGGGATTTTAGTGAACCTGATGATTCTCGAACATTACTGGCAAGGCTACTTATAACAGACATCAAACTACTTATTATAACAGGGGAGATAAAAGTCAACTGGTACAGTTTGTGAGAATGAAGTCTTTAGACTACTAACAGGACAAAAGTGTAGACAGTAGGGATTGTTTATCAGACACTAAATGTAATACAGAGAGAAACTAAAGGATCTCATTCCAAAAACACATAAACTTGCCTCATGGATGCTGAAACAATCTTGCGGTTGGAGACAGCAATGATTTCACACATTTTACAATATTAGAAGGTCTGGCCCCCCTTCCTCTGGAAAAGTGAAGATGCTGATTTTTTTTTTCATCCTCTCTGCTTCAGATGGATCTGAGAAACTCAGACGTGTTTGGCATGACGTGTACCACCATTAAATATGCTTCAAGGAGTTACAATATCAACGGATAATGAATAACGTAAAATTAACCATGAGTAAAAGACAGACCAAATTTGATACTTCCACGAATTGAGAACTAAGAGCAAATTCACAGCAAGTAAGAGAAAACTCCAACAAAGGAACCTGGAAAAAGCTCCAAAAGATTGAGTTATAACGTAAAAAAGAATTTTCAAGAAAACGTGTCAATTAAGCTTTTGGCAAGATTTAAGAGCAGAGGCAAAGCTCTCAAGTTCATGGTGGTGTTAGAGGATCCAATCCCCCTGCTGTGCCTGAGGTAGGCAGTGAAGGAAGAAGATAAAGACATGATGCTTCGTGGGAGCAGGAAGATACACAAAGAGCTGCCAATGAGCTCCATCAGCAAGTGGCCCCCCAGCCCACTGGCAGCACAATGGGAACCAGACACCTGCGCACAATGCCTGAAGCACACACCAGAAGGATGCTCTGCGTCCAGAGACATGCCAAGCTTCAGCGGCAAAGACCTCTCCAGGTGGGAAAAATGTAATTGACCTATGTGCTTTTCTTCTTTTTATTCCTCTTTTTATTGATGTCAGGTCACTGAATATTCATATCATAAAAGCTATGTTCCATTTCATAGAGATAGCCATTTCAGGGTTTGGGATTTAGACAAATGATCTACTTCACAACAACCATCCATAAGACCCACATCACTTTACTTCTCAGTATTCAACCTTCCTAAATCCTCCCAGATGGCTACATTTTACCAAAAGACGTCTCTCCATTCACAGGAGCAGGGCTTCATGGGGGAGCAATTGCTCACACTTTCTGTGACTCGCCAACCACGTTTCTTGTGAGTAAAGGTCACCACGGCTTAATAACACTTTCTGTGTAGAATACGGAGAGGAACACAATTGCATTTTATAATCAGATCTACGTTTGTCCTTGTGACATAGCAACAGAGGAGAATAAAACATTCACTGACTGTCAAGCCTCGAAAGATGACTTTAAATCACCCAGCTTTATGTTTCAGTGGCCTTTTTTATTGAAACATAATCAACTCATATTTGATGAAACAGACACAAGACTATGGGAAGAACAACGATTCCAAATGTGGAGAAGGTCTGGACTTCTTACTGTTTGTTATTTCAGTAATTTAAGCATTTTGAGATTCAGGTCTATGAAACTCCTTTCTAACCCAAGTCAAGGACTTGGTCTCTCTCCAAAGTTTTTTAAAGAAAACACGGATTGAAAGTCAATGCACATCAGTCATGTGGGGGAAAGGCGGCTTTTGTAGTGAGATATGGATCTGAATCTCAGCCTTATCACTTATTAGTTACATGACCTGACATTCGTGTCGTTACCTCTCTGAGCCTCAATTTTCTGTCTGTAACATGGTGCTGATAATGCTTACTTCTGCTGCTTGCTGAGGATATTAAATGGGGTAATGAATCAACATTACCTGGCACAGAGCCAGGGGCATGGTCAATGTTTTAAAAATTGAAGGTAAAAAGAGGTTAGGACATTTCTGGCTTCTATATGTGCTGAGGAGAAGGAAGAAGGTGGGGAGAGAAGGAAAGAAAAGAAGGAGTATCACAGCACAATGCACTGATACCCCTAAGATACGTCACTATCCTAACATCCTTTCTAACAGAAACACAGAATAGAATCGAAGACCCATCTTATGCAGCCAACTCATAAAGCAGGTATAGGACTCCCACCATAACATCAGGAGTCCAACGGGTTCCACTGTAATTAACTTGGATTTGTACTCAGACCATTCAGATGTGAGGATAAAATCATTTCTTAAATAAACTAAAGGGAACTTAAAGCTATCCCTCTACCCCCAGTCTCTACTGCAAGGGCTAAAGAATTTCCATATTCGTCTCCCTTTCCCACTCACTTCAGACATGCCATGTCCCACCAAGATGCAGTTATCCTACTTCCCTCTCTTCCGTCTCTGTTTGGGTGAAAAAAATCATCCATTCCTGTATTGGTTCAGTCTTTTGGACCATTTCTAACCGATTTTCTTCATATCTCATCACAGAATGATAACTTTAGGCAAGGCTTGAAGAGTAAACTGCAGCCAGCTAGCAAATTCAAAACAAGCCCAAGGTCAGCAGCACACCAGTGAGACCAGGGTTCATTACTTAAACGTTAGAATCATTTCACATGAAAATGAAAAGGGGGGTTAATCAGTTAATGAATCTGGCACGGCAGCATCCAGAGCGGCAGGGGAGGACAAAACACTGAATGAGTTCAGAAACCAAGGAGACATTATAAACAAAGAGGGCCATTGCCTACATGTCCCTGCTTCTGTCCTTAAGATCTGAATGTCCTTTGAATCCTAACATTTAAGAGTGCAACCCTTTCCAGCTCTGGGAGGCTTGAATGCCTCTAGTGAAATGCCAGCGTTAATGAGAGTCTAATATACCTTTCCACCTGCAGCACCTGTGCAGACAAATTGTACCAGGCTTCAGACAAGCTGAAAAGCCTCCGTGTGCTGTAGATGGAACAGCTGGTAGAGTCAGTGTTCATTTGCTGAATGGTTCCTCTAGTCCCAGCTTGAGCTGGATAGGAAACTCTACAAAGGTAGCTAACTCGGAGCTTCCACGCAAGAAACATCTGTCAACTCAACAACTTTGTGTGAGACGCCTGCCTTCTCGGCTGTGGCGAATGACGACAAAGACTGCCACCAGATAGACTGACAATGGTAGTCAACACGTCCTTTCTGAAGTGACACAGCAAGACTCCATCGCCACTAGCTCCAGTTTTGAAACAACATCTGGCACAGAACCAGGGTCATTTACCCACCCCCCTCCTTGGAATAAAATGAACACTTGGTTATTCACAATGCATTTGGTCCCCTTCCATTGAGAGGTATTTTAGCTACCTATTTGTTCTATCTATTGAGTTTATTCTGCATCATTGTATCTACTCTACAAAGCCTGTAAGCATTATTATCAAAAAGAAAGATGAAAAACACCTTTTCAGGAACAGAGTGGTAGAAACCTTCAAACCACCCAACTAACTTCAAAGCATTATCTAACTCCCAGAATTACCCCAGTGGGTACAAGCACATACTATGGAGAGAGTGTATTTTTCAATAAAATATTCCCTTTGTGGGCTGAAACATGCCCTATCTTCTTATGAAATTATTAGTTCGTTATTAAAATTCTTCAATTGAACTATTTCTTGAGATCTGTTCCTCTGCTGACTCATACCCGCTATCACTGATCCTAATCCCACCCTGTACCAGAGATTCTCAGTAAAAGGAAACGAGAAGATTGTACATACACAAAGCCTACGTTCACACCTTCTCTCCAAAACTAATACACCAATAAAGCCAATAAACCAGTTGAAAATCAACAAAGAGAAAAAGAGATCCTTCCATGCTCCATGCCCACCTGATCTCACATTGTCCTACTTCTACTCTCAGCTTTGTCTTCCATTTCTAGATCTTTTCCTACCTTTTGGGAAAATCTGAACTTATCTTCTGAATGAGAAAACTAAATGCCTTTAGTGAATACTCACCCCTACATCTTCCTTCACTACACAAACTTCATCATGCATTTTCAAGGCAAGCACCTTATCTGAGCTCCCCCTGACTCTCCACAATGAGGGAAGGGGACTGTCCAAAATTTCCCATCAGAATGAAGTTGGATGCAAACAAAGAGCCATCCGAACTTTAAGGCTACAATAGGTTGTTCTGAATTTCACTCTTTGAGGAAAAGCATTTCTTTAAATGATGGTCCTTTAAAATGTTAATCTATTGCCAATGTGCTTCAGCATCACTTTAGGGAAAATCAAATGACACTCTGTTTCCTATAGACACTTTACAGTCTACAAGCTGAGGTGATTAACGCTTGATATTCAGTACAACATGGTGGCCCAAAAGCTAATAAGAAGCTTATTATGAATGACTTCACAGCCTAAGACAGTAGCCTACAATTCCTTCCCATTACTGGTTCTGTCCTCCAAGTCTAATGAGTATTCCTGCACATAACTTTACACTTTGATTTTTTATCATTACCAAGCCATCAGACATGGATTAGGAGCAAAGTCAAAGTAATAGGAGGTTATATCCCAATATTATTTTTGAGCAACTAACAGTTCTCACTTGAATGAAATGAATTTTATTTTACACCAAACTCAATGATATAGCTGTCGTCTGGAACTTCAGTGCTATACTCTACTTCCTGGAAGTTTAGCTCATTGGATTCCTGGATTTCAGCACAGAAACCCTGAGTTCCACTCTTCAGGCCTGCCATTGAGTTACTATGTAATCATGCCTAAGTCATTTTTTGATTTGTTTGCTTTTTCTCCATTGGTAAAATGGCAATAATCCAAATTCTCCAAGCCAGGGACCTCATTTTAGGATTTATTTTTAAGCTATGTTTCTAGAAGCCCTAAAATTCTGCATAGTTGTTTCAGGTGTTACATACAAATAATTTAGTCCAAATTTTTTATTTTTAATGTATATTTTAACACTGTGGGAATATTCTAGGAGTCACTGACTCACAAGTGATATATATTAGGTTTTAACACATTTTGGTGAACCCCCTTGCAAGGCATGTCTGGTTAACTCATTCTTGTCTGCAAATCTCAGTGTAAGACTCCTACCAAATTTGTGTATATAAATGACCTTACTTTAAATATGTTAGTTATTAGTAAGTGTGTAGATTGGCCCTGGTCATTTTTTTAAAACAGCAGTACCTGCTTTGCTCTCATTTCTAAACATGTGTAATCAAGTCCTCATGTCTGTGAAAGCCTTTGTCAAAGCCTACATGCTAAACCAGTCCATATTGGGCATGTGCAGTACCTAGTCTTAGCATGCAACCTTTGGGCAATGAGGCAAGATGGTGCTAGTGGTATAGTGAGAAACTGCTAGAGCCAGGTTACAAGGGCTGCTTGATTAATGGCAGATTTTGCAATCATGTTGGGGAATCATGCTGGATTTTCAGGGTGACAAACAGTTTTCAGGATCCCAAAGGGTTAGATGAGACACCATTCTGGGTTTCATGCAACTGGATAGGACCTCAGAGAATGGAAAATCCATGTTCCTTGAACATCGCACAGACTGGCCTATTGGTACAATTGGCTAAGTACATATCATCTAAGTTTATCACGGTAAACTGTCCCTTCTCTAAGATTTATATAATAAGAGAATTCCGTTTTCCCCTATCAGTAACCCACTTCTACAATAACATGCCCCTCCAATTTCTATACCATGTAAAATTCAGACTCATCTACCTGGAACCCAGTCTTATCACATAATAGTCAATTACTCAATAACTAATTTCTAACAGATAATGTTTTAATATTACTTAGTTATAAATCTTTTAGTACTTATTAGAAGTTTTGTGTGCTTCTTCCCTGACTTTGATGCTTATGATAAGAAATACGAGGGCTTCCCTGGTGGCGCAGTGGTTGAGAGTCCACCTGCCGATGCAGGGGATGCGCATTTGTGCCCCGGTCTGGGAAGATCCCACATGCCGCAGAGCGGCTAGGCCCGTGAGCCATGGCCGCTGAGCCTGCGCGTCCAGAGCCTGTGCTCCGCAAAGGGAGAGGCCACAGCAGTGAGAGGCCCGTGTACCGCAAAATATAAAAATTAAAAAAAAAAAAATACAAGCAGTAGTTAGGCATTGTTGGTGATGCAATTTTGAAATGGGATTTCTTACTATACCTCCCATGGGTTTCTGGGTAAATAATAACTGCAGAGTGTCCTGAGAGCACACAGCAGTCCATTACCATTTTCAGCTACCTGCCTGTCAAATCAGTATTTTCATAATATAGTTTATACTTTGGAGTTCTAGAGAAAATTATATTTGTAAAAGGAATCAATCACTGGGGGGAAAAAAGTTTGAAAGCTGATATTTTGACGACACAACCGCTGGCGTCATTTGTAAATCAACCTGATAGATAAAACCAAAACATCCAACGTGTATTCCATGCTGTATTTTGTCTGAGTTATGAGTAGGCATACCCCCTGAGAGGGAGACTGCTTACTTCAGCCCAACTCAAAACACAGATGGAACAGCTCTCCAAAATCAATTATGCAGTCAATGCATGAAAATAGAAAAAGTAAGTTTTGTGGGGAGACAGAAAATTTGGGTTTCATCTGAATCAGAAAGAATACACAGAGGTCTCATGATGATACTATCATGTCACTGATATTTATTATAAATATTGGATGCCTCTGGCCTGGTTGTATATTTATGATAAGGAATTAAACCAGTTGTTAAATGCCGAGCTGTGATTACACATGGGTTCTGGTCAGATTCAATCTTTTCTTTTCTTTTCTTTTTTAACATCTTTATTGGGTTATACTTACTTTAAAATGGTGTGTTAGTTCATGCTTTATTAAGAAGTGAATCAGCTATATATATATACATATATCACCATATCTCCTCCCTCTTGTGTCTCCCTCCCACTCTCCCTATCCCACCCCTCTAGGTGGTAACAAAGCACCGAGCTGATCTCCCTGTGCTATGCGGCCGCTTCCCACTAGCTATCTATTTCACATTTGGTAGTGTATATATGTCCATGCCACTCTCTCACTTCATCCCAGCTTACCCTTCCCACTCCCCGTGTCCTCAAGTCCATTCTCGACACCTGTGTCTTTATTCCTATCCTGCCCCTAGGTTCTTCAGAACCTTTGTTTTTTTTTAGATACCATATATACGTGTTAGCATAGGGTATTTATTTTTCTCTTTCAGACTTACTTCACTCTGTATAGCAGTCTCTAGCTCCATTCACCTCACTACAAATAACTCAATTTTGTTTCTTTTTATGGCTGAGTAGTATTCCATTGTATATATGTGCCACATCTTCTTTATCCATTCATCTATCGATGGACACATAGGTTGCTTCCATACCCTGGCTGTTGTAAATAGAGCTGCAATGAACATTGTGGCACATGACTCTTTTTGAATTATGGTTTTCTCAGGGTATATGCCCAGTAGTGGGATTGCTGAGTCGTATGGTAGCTCTATTTTTAGTTTTTTAAGGAACCTCCATACTGACCTCCATAGTGGCTGTATCAAGTTACATTCCCAACAACAGTGCAAGAGGCTTCCCTTTTCTCCACAGCCTCTGCAGCATTTACGGTTTGTAGATTTTTTGATGATGGCCATTCTGACTGGTGTGAGGTGATACCTCATTGTAGCTTTGATTTGCATTTCTCTAATGATTAGTGATGTTGAGCATTCTTTCATGTGTTTGTGGGCAATCTCTATATCTTCTTTGGAGAAATGTCTATTTAGGCCTTCTGCCCATTTTTGGATTGGGTTCTTTGTTTTTTTGATATTGAGTTGCATGAGATGTTTGTGAATTTTGGAGATTGATCCTTTGTCAGTTGCTTCGTTTGAAAATATTTCCTCCCATTCTGAGGGTGGTCTTTTCATCTTGTTTAGGGTTTCTTTTGATGTGCAAAAGCTTTTACGTTTCATTAGGTCCCATTTGTTTATTTTTATTTCCATTTCTCTAGGAGGTGGGTCAAAAAGGATCTTGCTGTGATTTATGTCATAGACTGTTCTGCCTATGTTTTCCTTGAAGAGTTTTATAGTGTCTGGCTGTATATTTAGGTCATTAATCCATTTTGACTTTCTTTTTCGTATGGTGTAGGGAGTGTTCTAATTTCATTCTTTAACATGTAGCTGTCCAGTTTTCTCAGCACCACTTATAGAAGAGGCTCTCTTCTTTCCATTGTGTATTCTTGCCTCCTTTCTCAAAAATAAGGTGACCAAATGTGCGTGGCTTTACCTCCGGGCTTTCTGTCCTGTTCCACTGATCTATATTTCTGTTTTTGTGCCAGTACCATACTGTCTTGATTACTGTAGCTTTGTAGTATAGTATGAAGTCTGGGAGCCTGATTCCTCCAGCTCGTTTTTCTTTCTCAACATTGCTTTGGCTATTCAGGGTCTTTTGTGTTTCCATGCAAATTGTGAAAATTTTTGTTCTAGTTCTGTGAAAAATGCCATTGTTAGTTTGATGGGAATTGCACTGAATCTGTAGATTGCTTTGGGTCGTATAGTCATTTTCACAATGTTGATTCTTCCAATCCAAGAACATGGTATTCCTCTCCATCTATTTGAATCATCTTTCATTTCTTTCATCAGTGTCTTACACTTTTCTGCATACAGGTCTTTTGTCTCCTTAGGTAGGTTTATTCCTAGGTATTTTATTCTTTTTGTTGCCATGGTAAATGGGAGTGTTTCCTTCATTTCTCTTTCAGATTTTTCATCATTAGTGTACAGGAATGCAAGAGGTTTCTGCCCATTTTGTATCCTGCTACTTTACCAAATTCATTGATTAGCTCTAGTAGTTTTCTGGTAGCATCTTTAGGATTCTCTATGTAAAGTAGCATGTCATCTGCAAACAGTGACAGCTTTACTTCTTTTCCAATTTGGATTCCTTTTATTTCTTTTTCTCCTCTGATTGCTGCGGCTAAAACTTCCAAAACTATGTTGAATAATAGTGGTGAGAGTGGACAACCTTGTCTTGTTCCTGATCTTAGAGGAAAGGGTTTCAGTTTCTCACCATTGAGAACGATGTTAGCTATGGGTTTGTCATACATGGCCTTTATTATACTGAGGTAAGTTCCCTCTATGCCTAGTTTCTGGATGCTTTTTATCATAAATGGGTGTTGAATTTTGTCAAAAGCTTTTTCTGCATCTCTTGAGATGATCATATTGTTTTACTCCTTCAATTTGTTAATATGGTTTATCACAATGATTGATTTGCATATATTAAAGAATCCTTGCATCCTGGGATAAACCCCACTTGATCGTGGTGTATGATCCTTTTAATGTGCTGCTGGATTCTGTTTGCTAGTATTTTGTTGAGGATTTTTTCATCTCTGTTCATCAATGATATTGGCCTGTAGTTTTCTATCAATGTGACATATTTGTCTGGCTTTGGTATCAGGGTGATGGTGGCCTTGTAGAATGAGTTTGGAAGTGTTGCTCCATCTGCTACATTTTGGGAGAGCTTGACAAGGAGACGTGTTAGCTCTTCTGTAAATGTTTGATAGAATTTGCCTGTGAAGCCATCTGGTCCTGGGCTTTTGTTTCTTGGAAGATTTTTAATCACAGTCTCAATTTCAGCACTTGTGATTGGTCTGTTTATATTTTCTATTCCTTCCTGGTTCAGTCTCGGAAGGTTATGCTTTTCTAATAATTTGTCCATTTCTTCCAGGTTGTCCATTTTATTGGCATAGAGTTGCTTGTAGTCATCTCTCACGATCCTTTGTATTTCTGCAGTGTCAGTTGTTACTTCTTCTTCATTTCTAACTGTTGATTTGCATCTTCTCCCTTTTTTTCCTGATGAGTCTGACTAATGGTTTATCAATTTGGCTTCTCTTCTCAAAGAACCGGCTTTTAGTTTTATTGATCTTTGCTACTGTTTCCTTCATTTCTTTTTTGTTTATTTCTGATGTGATCTTAATGATTTCTTTCCTTTTGCTAACTTTGGGTCTTTTTTGTTTTTCTTTCTCTAATTGCTTTAGGTGTGAGGTTAGGTTGTTTATTTGAGATTTTTCCTGTTTCTTGAGGTAGGATTGTATTGCTATAAACTTCCCTCTTAGAACTGCAGTTGCTGCATCCCATAGGTTTTGGGTCATCATGTTTTCATTTCACATAACTGATGTGTCTTAGATGCTTAACATGAAAACAAATATTCTAAAATCAGCAGTGTCCTTTTGCTTTTTGTATCACTTCTATATTATATCATTATTTAAACAATACTGTAGCCAATTAATGTGCATAGGGAAAAATCAATCGACCATAAAGAAAGCTTAAGTTTTTCTATTATTTTATATCTTTTCATAGAAGGCAACTTGACAACTGTTTTCTCTCAAGAAAATGACTTCCTAGGGGTTCTCCCAGAATCAAACCCAGTCATAAACATTCCAGTTCAAATAGTTAATATGAGAAATGGAAGAAACGCCAATAGGAAAGTGAGATAGGGAAGAGAAGGCAAGCATTAAATACTGTGTTATAGCCAGGTAAGAGTGTGGAAAAGTGGAGGTAATCCACAGAGAAACTCTGGGAAACACAAGCTTCCAACTTGAAGGGCCAGGGAGCTGGGGCATTTAGATACCCACTCCCATCAGTCCTTGGTTGAGGACTGCTGCTGGGAAGCTATTAATTCCCCTCACTTCCTTCCTGCCATCTACACAGACAGAGCAGACTTCAACAGCTTCAGAAGTTCCTGGGCTGGAAAATGCCAAATAATGGCAATTGAAAGTTTGCCACATGCACAAAATGGTAGGGTCTAAGAAATATAGGAGGGACATTGAACAAATTGCCAATAGCAGGCAACCGGCAAATGCAAATTCAGAGGGCTTCACAAGTCATCTTAGCAATTAGAATAGATAATAAGAAACCTCTCTCAACAGGAGCCTGAGATGCACTATTCTTATCATTTGAATAATGAGTGCTGGTTTCCATTTATTAAACAGTTCTTATGTGCCAGGTACTGTACCAATGGCCCAACGTCCATGATCTCATTTAATGCCCACAACAATCTTATTAGTACATCACCAGTTTATAGAGGAGGAAGCTGGACTCAGAGGCATTAAGTAATTTACTGAAGTAACAGACACCAGCCCAGGTCTCTCAGTTGCCAAAATATTTTCTCTTTCTGCCTCCCACTGTTTTCAGCGTCCCTAGATGGACAGATATATTTTCTTTAGCTTGAGTATGTCATTAGCTCTGGAAATTCTATCTAAAAAACGTCACAGTCCGCCCCTTTCAGAGAAAGACCTGTGTCTTCATATCTTGGAAATTCCAGCCTGTGTACCAAACATGGAGAGACTTCCCACCTGGTGCCCCTGTCATCTCTGCCGCGTGGACTTTTACGAGAGGCTCTCATTTGGTGCTCTGCACCTGCCCCATGGTGGTTAGCACTTTCAAAGAGCTGCAGGCTCCAGGAATCACAAAACCATCTCTGCTTCTATGTCCTTTCCCACCTGATTTCCATTTGCTCTGCCTGGTCATGATGGGAAGTTTCTTTTTTTGTAGCATCATTCCAGTCTGACTTTTCTTTCACCTCTTCACATTCCACATTCCATCAAGTGGCAATTTTATTCTACGATCACCAGTTAGAACTTTAAAATAGATTTTCAAAGAATATCTGACTGTTAGAACTTCAAATAGCTCAAATATAACCATTTTCTTCAATAAACCTAAATTCTAATCTCTTTTAAATAGTATTTTGAGCAAAATAATAATTCATGCTCACTTGTATTAGTCCCTTTTCACTCCTGAGTCTCCAAGTCATTCTTAAAACCTTCAAACTTTAAGTCCTCTAATGCTATCACAGCACACTTTTAATTACTGGTATCAAAAGAAAGGGACTATCATAGGGGAAAAGCCTTCTATGTTATTTTACCAGCTTAATTTCTACACAAAAGCTTTCAAGTAATCAACAAAAAGAAGAAATGCGAATCCAAATAAGCCACAAACTAGGAAGACAGTCCAAGAATGAACAATGAAGGTCAAATCCAAGTACAACAAACCCCATGGAGAATACTGATGTTTTGCTGCAGTGACATTTCATGGTTAATTGGTGGTTTGTTAAAGATTACATTTCCAAGATCAAAAAGAATAATGATAAAACACACTCAGACATGGAAAGCAAGGGCTCTATAAACAGTAGCTGTTTGGAAATTATAAATGGTACTAAATGACTAATGAGGAAGATAGAGAGCTTACCAATTCTCAGGGAATTTTGTAACTTTCAAACCACAGACTGTTGTGGGCAGGATTTGATCAAAGGTCTCTAGAGTACACTTTCATCCTCATGAGGTTGGGGTCAGGAAGAGGAGAAGGTAAAGAGGACCAGGAGCTATAAGGCTGTGACTTGGAAAGGCCTTTTGCAGTCATCTACTTCCAGCATCCTGCCCCAGAATTCCTCAAATTCCATGTTTTCCCATAAGCTGTTATTTCCATCCAGGTGTTACATGTACCAGACCCCTTTTCTACAGCAATGGCCCTTTCAGGTCTTGAGGGAATTTAAAATCATACAAAGAAAAATCTGCCTTGCAGAATCTTAGGAGATTTCACTGATTTCACATGGCTCTTAATGGAACGAAGGCATGGCATCATCTGCCTAGCCTCATATAAAAAAGGAGGAAAAAACCAAAAAACATTCATTGCCCCATTGAATCTGGTGCCCTACATAGTCCCATGTGTGACACTGGTCCCACACAGAAAAATTTGAGCTTACTGTCCACGCTGGTGCTCAGTTAAACCCACCCTATACACAGTCACCTAAGTGGCTTTTCTAGGACACAGTCTGATGGAGGCACTCCTCTGCCTTCACCTTCAATGAATCCCCATTGCTTACAGAACAAAGTCTAAATGACAGAGCCATGGCTCTCGTTCCAGCCATATCTCCTATCAACCCCCTTTCTCAGAGTTCATGCCCCAGCCATGCTGAAGAACATACAATATTCTCTTTATCTTAAGGATTTTGTACAGAGTGGTCCCTCTGCCTGAAACTTCCTTCCTTCCTTCCATCTTTGCCTGGGAAGGTCCTGGAAAATTGCTACTCACCCTGATCATCTCCACTATCACTTCGTTCAAGAAGTCCCTCTGGGTCTCCCATTCCCGACCACCACAACTGGACTTAGTTAAATTTACCCTCCTGTTTACACCCACAAACACCTACTTCCTCTATCAAATGACTTATTTCCGATGTTGTAATTACCTATTTCTTTATCAGTCTCTCTGACTGAACTATACACTCCTTAAAGACCGAGAAGTTGTTTCCTTCACTATCGTATCACAAAACCTAACAGACTAACTGACACATGATAGGAACTCAGTAAATACGTGTTGGATGAATAAATGAATGAATGAACGAATGAACAACACACTAACCAGCTGTATGAGCTCAATCTCTAGTCCATGCCTCTGTCTCTTACCTGCAACCTAAAACAATCCCAGTACTTCTGGTTGTCTTCCTTGGTCCTGGAACATTTGTGAACTTGCAACATCATTCCCATCCCAGACAACGCCACTTCCAATAATTTGTTGTCCTTATCTATAGTAACACCAGTTACCAAATTTGGCCCATCTACTCCAACCACATCCCAAATCCTCTGAGCCAGGTGCAGCAGCTTCCTTTCACAATGCTAGGACCCACCACAAAACAGATGATAATCCCTTTGCACATTTCAAGGAGCAGCACCAAGGGAACAGTACCTGGGAAAGGCCATTGACAGCTCAGAATATCCAGGGCATTTCTAGAACCTCGGCACTGCTCTCGCTCTAGGAATGAAGGTCCAAAAAGCATCTCAGAGAATGTTCATAATTGTAAACAAGCTCCACCTTTGAAACACAATCTAGATAGAACCAAATATACAAGCCTGCACAATGGATGAAGCCAACGTCTCCTCCATGATTGCCCTTCTGACAACCTTATAGTCTCCTCAACCATAAAAGGTGAACTTCAAACTCACGACCTTGCCTTGTCACCAGAAACATCTAAGCTTGGATCAGTCTTTCCAAGACCAGATATTTGTTCTGTGAGCTACTAGAGACTTGTCACATACACAGAAGTATAAGAGGATTATTTCTATCTACCTGAGGACCTGGAGTCTTTCACATTGCTCCTGTTAAAACTCTCACAACAGCAAAACTTTACCTACAAAGGGTTCAAGCTATGACACTCCCAATTTCCACAAACCTCCTCAGCTCTTGTGAGTCACATGCAGCCAATTCCAGGAATTGGAAACATGGTTGTGAGGATGAAACTGACTTTGGGGCTCCCCTTGGATATGGTCTTCCAGACTTACCAAAAGGCCATTAAGAGGAAGGTTTACCCCACCTCAGGGAAACCCGAGGCAGTACTTGCAGTCAAGGGCTGGCCATGGCTTCTGAGCTACATCCAAAAAGAAATTCATACTGTACCTGGATATGCTGGAGCCATTTCTGACTGTCCGAGAGCCAGCATGTACCGTTCCTGAACTGCCTCCATTGTGGATCATCAGTAGGGCTGTCAGATTTACTAAATAAAAATACAGGATACCCAGTTAAACTTGAACTTCACATGAATAGTAAGTCATCACTTTTAGTATAAGTAGATCCTATGTAGTATTTGGGGCATACTTATCTTAAAAATGTACTCGTTGTTTTTCTGACATTCATATTTAACTGAACAGCTTATATTTTACCTGTCAACCCTACTCATCAGAAATGATGGAGGCTTATAGAGATCCAAGAGATGCCTCAGAGCATCCTCAGCTTTTATTTCTATGTCCTGGACAGTGAGGACGAGCTTCCCACTCCCATTAATTGCCTGTAATGGCATATATTCTCCATTTTAGAGTCTTTTCTACTTGTCATTGTAATTATCTTCCTTATTTTAAAGAGATGTATGTTTTTTTCCAAACTTAATAGCTCATCCAAAAGTATTTGGAAGTTCATTCGACAAGGGAAAAACAACATGATTCTGACAAGCGAAGGAAGCCGCCTGGTGCTTAGTAAAGAAGTATTAGGGAGATTGAAAAAGCCAAACTTAATAAGCAAATCTCTCCAAGGGTATTTTCAGAGCTTGATACCCTCCCACACCCTGAAAATATTATTACATCAAGAATGTAGAACCTGCTAACCAAATGTAAGGCTCCCATATGATTCTATCAAACTGAGGATGCTTCTTTACTAAGCAGTGAGCACACGTGCTGCCCCAGGTACCTTGGCAGTTGCAACACAGAGCTCTTCCCTTTGGGATGGAAACAGCAAGTTTTCCTGTGGTCTTCACACTGGCCCCAAAAATACTACACTCCCAATTCTTGTCAACTTTAAGTATTTTTCTGCATATCTTCATTTTTCTGTTACTATTTGGACTACATCCTAGCCTTGACATTACATACATTGCATTCAAGAAGCTATTTTTAAAAGTTGGTAGGAAATCTTAAATCTATGGCTTGCAGTCCCTGGCTTACTTTCATCCAGGTGCATAAGGGTTTTCAAAAGTACTCAGGTTAGTTACCCCGTATCACAGTCCCACGCTTGTGTCACAGATATGAAAATGGAACATGATATTTAAGGTTTTAGTTGCCAAATCATCAAGCTTCCCAGACAGAGGCAATAGAGCAAAATGAGTACAGAGGCATGGATTTTGATTTGCTCCAGTGTATTGGGAAAGTCACTTGGCCTCTGTATTTATTTGTACTTATCTGCACTTATCTGTCACTTGGGGGTTATCATTGTACCTAGTCCATGGGTATGTTGTACAAATTAACTGTAACGTAGTTAGAAGAAACCGACACAGAGTAAGCACTCCACAGACATTGGCTATTAGCTATTGGAAATATTTCTCCATGAAACAGATGACTTTATCAGTGGATGACCCGGTGGGAGACAGTGAATCACAGAATCACAGCATGTTGAAGGTGACCTAGTTCACACTCTTATGTGAAAAAAAGAAAAGTGTGCATGGGTAGAAAATGTCTGAAACTTTACATAACAAATAGTACATCATGTTAACTTTGAGGATTAGAATAAATGAGGAAAGGAGGAAAGCAAAACTTGAGTGTAATTCAATTTCTACATCATTTGTGTTTCTACACAGAGACTCTGAATACACTGGAAGTGCAATTTTTTTTAATGTGGCGGGATAAAGGTTTTCAAGTTTTCCTGATCCATCCGTATTATTATTTCAGAATTGCTGGCATTTCTTGCCATCTTCAGATCTACACCCATTTGAGTCAGTGGGCCCTTCTGGATGGAGGAGATAATAGAGCAGAAGTGAAGTGAGAGAAAAGGACAGACAAGGTTTTCTCTTTTCTCTTCAAAGAGGAAAGGTCTTTGGAATGGGAACAACTCACAACCAAACTTTGGGGAAAGGATGTGATGGAAAATGAGACAAACATCCTACCCCTGTGATGAGAAGGATTCCCTGGGCTGGATGGAGGGAGGTCACAGGTGGCTGGACAAGGAAACCAACTAGGGAGAAACACACACAAGTGCAGAGCAAACACCCCGAGGCCACTCAGCCTGACTCCATACAAACATGTGTCCAGCAGACAGCCCTTCACCTGTGGCTCCCCAGCAAGACAGGTACCTCGGGGGTGCCAACTCATTCTGAGTCCATTATGCCTGGCCATTCATAAACCGCTGTCTAACTTGTGAGGAATAAATTCTAAATGTTTATGAGGAAGTTGGGGAAGGAGATTGAAAGGTTACTTAAACGAAAAAAAAGAAGTTCAGGAAGGCAGGATGGTAGAGAGACAAGAAAAAGACCTTAAAAGATAGAAAGGATTTGCCAAAGAAGAGAAAGCAAAAGAAATGATTCCGAATGGGTTAACCTGCAGCTAGGAAGTTAAGGAAGATTATTGATGGGTGAAGACTATGGAATAAAGTGAATAAAATTTCTCAGAAGTTTCTGAGACTATGGTAAGACGCATGATTATCAAATTATGAATTGTCTGCAGTAGCATTCTAGGGGGACACTAGGAAGGGGAAGCAAATGTTCATGAGATGACAGTGGCAGGTGGAAAGTTGTTTCAGGGGAAGATCAGACGTGCAGAGTGTGTATCAGAGGAGGGCAAGTGTGAGCAAGCAAGGAAATACTAAGTGTATACGATTCCTTCACTGAGTGCACCCAGCCCCGTGGTCAGCCTTGAGAACAAGCAGGACTTCAGGTACTGGAGCTACATTTCAGTCATCAAGACTTGAGAAGACACCCTTAACTCAGGTCTTCTCTTCAAACTCCATCTTTCCTTCTTGACCTTCAATTGGCCTCTTCCCTTACCCTCAAGCTGTGGACTGAGGCCACAGAGCAAGATGGGTCACTAGTGTCCTCCATCCCCTGGTGACTGTGCTTCACATCAGTGGAGTACCAAAGGCAATAACCACGTAACAGACACAAGAGTGTATGAAGAAGAAGAGATTCTGATAAGGCTTTCTGTGACAGTGTGGGCCGAGTTGGCTGTATATGC
This sequence comes from Mesoplodon mirus, assembly GCF_964341445.2. Taxonomy (NCBI): domain Eukaryota; kingdom Metazoa; phylum Chordata; class Mammalia; order Artiodactyla; family Ziphiidae; genus Mesoplodon; species Mesoplodon mirus. The sequence continues at coordinate 622,834 of NW_028295698.1, read as the reverse complement.
CTGCTATCACCTGAATGATGAGCAACCTTAGGGGAGAAGTGCTCAGAAGGCAGAGCCTGGCTCTCGAGAGGCTCTGCGTCCTCACAGCCCACTCCAAGACCTCAGTTGCAGCTTCGGCCCTCAATCTCTCTCCTTCTGCCTACTCACAGTTTTTGAAGTCTTCTTTCCTCCACATTTCTCTTGAGAGGTGGAGGAGGAAGATGAGCTTCAGGCCAGCTCAGACTCCCCTGGGATCCCAGCAGGATGCCTATCATTAACCTCCCACATTCTAGGAAGCTCCTAAGGTCTCCACACTTGGGGGAGTTTTCATTTCATCAGTGCTTCAAATTGCTGGCTGGAGATGGCCTGTTGAAAGGTGGCCAAAAGCAAGTAGGAACCTTTGGGCAGCCTGGCCCTTCTCGACTGTCAGACATCTTCAGGGATATTCTGGGAAACATTGCTTGTTTTAGAGAAGGGAGGGAAACAATCCAATTGTCCAATAATGCTTGAATGGAAAATAAATGATGCTATACGAATGTGACGAAATAATACCAAACAGTCAAAAATCAAAGACCTAGATCTATATGGACGGATGTCACTAAATCTTGAAAACATAATATTGTTTGAAAGAAAATAAGATAAAGAATCTTAGATTATGATAACAGGTATGTAAGTATTTAAATATTTAAATCAATTCAACATGTTGCTTCTATATATATAGATGCAAGAAAATAAATTTTATCCAATGAACACATTATTTACATTTAATATGTTCATTTATCTAGGAAACTCAAAATAACCCACAGATAAACTAGCAGGAACTAATAAGACGGTTCAACAAAGCACACACATACAAGATCAATAAATTTTAAAAGTCACTCACGCTCCTCTATACTGGTGATAGCAAATTAGAAACTGTAAAAGAAAATAAGAAAAAAAGAAGATCTAAAAATTGTCACAAGAGCCATATAAATTACTTAGAACTAAGCATACATAAAAGTAAATAAAACTGACAAACTGAGTACGACCACTTAAACTGCGCCCAACCCAAGGATTAGAAAACGACTGTTCTTACTTTATGAGAACACGCCCTCTTCCTAAGTAGCAGATCAGTACGTGAGAGTGAATCAAAGAAACACAGCATTTGAAAAGTCAACTAGGCCAAGCCTCTCGATCGCACAGACAGAAGCTGAAGCCCAGACAGGTTGAGTTACTTGGTAAAGGGCCCAATGTCCTGACTCAAGGACTCGCATTTTTCACTCATTTGTAAGACACAATCAAATTCAGTACCTTGGAAAGAGATGGGAAAAAAATGAAGAAATCAATTATATAGTTACTCATCTTTAAGTACAGAAATAGCCGTGACAAAATTACACGTATTGAGGGAAAATTGAAGTGCAGAGATTAAAATGTCAATAATCCACAGGGAAACTGGAGACCATTTAAAATATTCATATTAAATCTCTCTAGAAAAGGCATTAAAAGATCTCCAATCAAAATGTTCATTTTATAATAGATATGGTATCATACAACTTATAATAGATATGGTATGAACCTTTCCCTTTCACGGGAAAGCTTCGGCTGGGAAACAGGAATTGTTCTTGAAAATGGGGCCTGTGCTATTGCAGACACTGTGCTGAACTTAGGTCCACAGAATGCTCCGATGTCATCATTGAGGTCACAGAATCCTGCTGTGCGCCTGGCAACCTTGTAAACTTAACAGCCCTGGTGAGCACTAGGCAGTACTGCTGGTTCACTAAGTGGTACAAGTTTTTCAGCCATTTAGGAGACTTGACTATTTTTGTTTGTATTGAATCATTTGAACAGATTGCCCAAGAGGCAACAAGGGCCAACCTGTAGGGAAGAGGAGGAGTTGGACATCTCTTGAGGCATCTTCTAAGGGAGACTTCTAGTAGGTACCATGAAACGGCGACAAAAGAGGAAACATCTGGAAAATGAAGAGTCCCAGGAAACTGCCGAGAATGGAGGAGGTATGTCGGGGGCAACTTGCTGGGGCACATGGGTTTCTGCCAAACTAAACCTTCTCTAGGATGTGGGGGACTGAGAACGTGTCACCTGTGAAGCAGGGAGCGAGAGACCTCGTCTCACTGATGCTGCCGTATCCATCCGGAGGGTCCCTGTGGTGTGAGATGGCACAGAACGGCCAGATGCCCCCTGGGAGATGGGAGGTCAGCTCCGCTGGTCTGGGGACTCTCTCCTGGGGCTGCCGGGCCTGGAGCTTTGTCGGACTCACAGCAGGCTGCATCCTGCTTGCACAGACCTAGAGGTGCAGCTTTTCTCAGTCCCCGATTTCTCTCTTATGCTCTTGGATCTTTCCCTGGGGTCATGAGGTGGGGGATGTGAAGGATGCAAGGATGCTGAGAGAGACCCATGAGTTGCTTGGCCTCTTTTACCAAAGTGGAAAGAGAAGCCCCATGAGTTGAAGGCCCTGTTGAAAAGTATCTTGACAAGTGGAATGCAGTTCGAAAGAAGATTGTTTGTCTAGGGATGGTGTCATATTGAAAGCAAGGAGGTTTTATTCCTTCAACAGGATGAATTGCCCAAAGGAGATCAAGGGAAGGGAAGGGTTTTCCAGAGACTGAGACCACGTGGGCGGGGGTGAGAAATGTCCTCAGGGTCCTGCAGGGAGCTCTGAGAGCCACGGGCCACGGGGTGCCTACGTGCATTAAATGTAGGCGAGTAGCTTGCCCTGGGCGGGGGTGGACACCCCAGAGTTCCAGCTAGACGTCTCTGCCCCAGATTAGAGCCCAGTAGCTCCTACCAGGCCCAGGACACTGGAGACTGTAGGGTGGGCCCTGGCAATGGAGGTCTAGACAGCAGGTAAATTTTCAGGCAGTGGCTGGGACAGGCTGGGGAAGGCAATGACTGCCCCTGACCATTCAGAATATTTTTCTCTATGTTCCTGTGTGTGTGTGTGTGTGACTGTGTCTGTGTGTGTGTGTGTGTTGTAGTGCAGAGATGAGCAGGATGAATGGGGATAGAGTGCTTATCAGATATAAAGTCTGCGTGGTAAAGTTCCTGTCACCCTGCCTGGACCTGGCTGACACTCGCTGTATGTAAGAGTGTATACAGAACTCTTGTTAGGGGTGTTTTATGAGACAGTAACTCATACACCCATGTGCACTCTGATACAGCAAAAATATCACACACCCCACATATAACTTCCTTAGTAAACCACACACAGCACATGGAGGTATATACACGCATCCCTCCTGTACTACGTTATCATACAACCCATCTGTACCACAATCCTGTCCTCCAACACCAAACGCTGGAGATGAATATGTATATAGACACACACACTATATATATAGGACACACACACACACACACTATATATATATGTATCTGATCAACTCTCGCACAAACACAGCTAACTTCAGCCATCGCTAAATACCTCTATAAGAACCAGTCACGTGTCATACACACAACACTTATAACACATTCTTGAGTAATGCCAGACCCGCTTTGTACAAACCAGAGTAAGCCACAGTCTCAGTAACCCATGTCAGGGTTGCCAGAGAAAATATGGGCTATCCAGTTCATTTTGAATTCCAGATTAGCAACAAGTAATTTTTCAGTATCCGTATGTCCCAAATATTGTACGGGCCATACTTACACTAAAAGTAAGTAAGACCAAATACTGCATGGGAATACTTACACTAAAAAATTATTCTGGCTTTATCTGAAACTGAAATTTAACTGGGTGCCCTGTATTTTTCTTCGCTTAGTCTGGAAACCCTTATATACTTACCACCAGCTCAGGTATTATATATTTATTGTAGTTTTGTTTAGTCTGTGTCTTCCACTACTAGAATGTGCAGCATTACCAGAGACTACAACAATGCAAGAGTGCCAGATACACAGGAGTAGCTGCTTACTGAATCTTGGTGAATGAATGAATGAACAAACACCATAAATACAAGCCACACCATGTAATGAGGAAAAGTTACATGTCCCAGAATTCCTGACTTGTGAACAAAAACCATGCACACAAAGGCAAAAGACACAGATAAGACACAGCTGCACCGTGCTCCCCATGCTAACCCCACACTTACCACAGACTTAACAGATACACATCACTCACTCTTCCCACATACTCACAGTCACCACCGAGGCCTACATTACCAACAAAACAGTGACAGAGTAAGTACTGATTGGAATTAAATCCTGGAGTATACACTGGGAATCACACTCTCAACTGTGTGTATTCACTGCACCTGACACGTGTCACACACTCAGTAAATATTTGTGGACAGAGAACTGATGAACCCACCCTGAGCCTTTCATTCCTCCCTCAGGAATCTCGAAGTCACAAGAGGATCCCCCTCGGCTTGGATCCACTGTGGTGGCCCAAGGCTGCAGCCCAGGGGCAGTGGAGGTCTCCTCTGCCCCTAAATACTTCTTCTGTACTTCTACTCCACGCAAGCTCAGCTACGCTGGTAAGGGCGCGGGGCTCCTCAGGTGAGGGTGTGCTTGGCTGTGAGGCAGGAGGCACACAGATCCCAGGGAGGCTGAGAGGAAATCCAGGGTCATCAGAGGTGATGAGGGCTCTGTGGAGGAGCCTGGGCAGGATGGCTGAGCTGTTCCGAGGGCGTGGATGCCAGCTGAGTCTGGGGGGGCGGTGTGAATACTGCTACTACCATGGTGGGGAAGTCAAGGTGCAGGGTCCGGAAATGTCTGGGCTTGAGGTGGAGGGAAGAGGGACCAGATTAAGCATCTTCAGAGGAAAATGTAGGCTTTGTCTTTGCCTTTGCTTCCAGAGAAGGACAGAGTTCTGCATCATACACCTCCAGACTGAGAGCAGGACCATCCAGCTCAGGTCCACACAGCTCACACATACATCTGCCCTCCAGGCACAGCCCTTCTCAGAGCACACATAAACCCCAAGCACCACAGCCCCATTCCACATGTAATGCACCACCGATATTACCAAAATCACACTCCTTGTCATACACGCATCCAGCCGCATCCCTCACATACCACAGCCCTCACCACCATACTCCACACCCCTGTATACAGACACCGCTCCAGTATCCCCCCCACACACATGAAAAGCCCACAGATGACACCAGATACACCGCTCCATCCTACGGCCAACAGACACCAAGCTCACGACATAGCTACGTCATGCAAATGTCCCTCTCTCGTCTACCACACCTGCTCCCTCAGCTTCCGGCACGGCCCATGCATGTTATTATGGTTTTAATTTCCTTTTTCAGCAATGCGGAGATTTCGAGACACTGCCTGGCCTACAGCACCCCTAGCCCAGGTTCAGGAAGAAGGGGAGACCGCTCCCCCATCACACTGTGTCTCCTCCTCACTCTCTTCACCCTGTAAGGACTATCTGCACCCAGACAAAGAGGAAAGGGGCATGAAAATATACTACATGCAGGTACAAGTGAACAAGGGTGTCGCTGTCTCCTGGAAGACAAAGAAACCCTTGGAGTTGCCTGAAAAGCAGCTGAGGATAGAAGAAGTGACCCTTCCTGAGGATGTGTGCGCAGTAGCCACTGACCCCTCTTCTGATGTGTGCACCGAAAGCCTCCTGTCTGACAGTGAGCCCACTGGGGAGGAGAAAGAGTATGAGGAAAGGGCAGAGCCAGGCAGCCCATCAGGGTCACCTGCCGTCGAGGAGAGACCCAGGGCCAAGACACCGGACTGGATGGTGACCATGGAGACCGGCTTCAGGTGCATGGCCTGCTGCCGGGTCTTCCCCACCTTGGAGATCCTCCAGCAGCACGTGAAGGGCGGCATCCTGCAGGGCTTCAGCTGCCGTGTCTTTCATCTCAACATGGCCCAGTGGATGGGCAATGTGGAATCCGAGAGCACCCCTGAGGAAGAGGACGAGGAGGAGGAGGAGGAGGAGGAAGAGAAGCAAGAAGAAAAGGAGAATGAGGGAGAGCAGCCCACGGGGGAAGGCCCCAGCCCAAAGAGACCCCGCAGGCAGGGTCTTTTCTCTCCTTTGAGTTCCAAACAGCAACTGAGATTCATGGGACAGAAGATCCTGGAAGACGGTGTGGCCGTCCCTTGGAAGAGGTAAGGCTTGAGGCTGGCAGTCTTCTGAGCCTATGTCACGAGGGCCCAGAGGAGTCTAAGGGAAGGGGCCGCACACATGTGCTGGTTTACCTAATGGCTCTGCAGTTGCATCAAATGGGACACACCCAGCACTAACAAAGGCATTGACCTCTGTTGACGTAAACAAGAAGGTGGAGCCTTTTCCTAGGAGTTTTCTCAGGGTCTGCACGATGGACCTCAACTCTTAGAGGACGTACTGCCAGCAGCTCCTTCTCGGCAGAGAGAGCCAGGAGTGGTCTCAAGAGAGGACAGGGGCCCTTGCAGGACCAGAACTTTGAGGTCTGAGAGCCTTGGGCCTGAGCCGAGATCTCACCCGGACCACTGGACCGAGCCTTCTGTGACAAAGGGGAATATGAAAGAGAGTCACGTGGAAATGAGGTCCCCCGAGATATGGAAATGTTCCAGAACCTTCGTTGCGTGGTAGTTGATCTGGAGCCAAGCTCACTGTGGTGTGTGTGGCTCTGAGCATTAAGGCAATGCTGGAGGGTAACCCTGACCAGCAGAGCTTGGAGTGCTTCTTGTCTCTTCCTGTCCTACCTCATTTGTTTTATCCCTTCCAGGGAGAAGAAAGGACCCTCGGGAGAGTAGCAGACAGAATGCCGTGGTCTGAAGGAGGATGAAGGGACCGGCACTCAGTCTAACATCATATGACAATAGAAGCGTCCTATGCAATAAAGGGCATTTTCCAAACCTTTCATGGAGCTTTTATTTAATGACATTTTTCTATCTATGCATCTATCTGTCATCTACATCTGTATCTTTCAAGGTTTGTGAACAAGCTTTCACATAAGCACTAGAGACGTCCGCCAGCATTTTCCAGAAGAGGCCTGCAAATTGCTGGGGACTCCTCACAAATAGGGAACGGCCACAACCCCTGCCACACAGACTATGCGCGTGGCCCTCCTGACGTACTCCCACTCTCTCTCTGAATTTCCCAACGTCTGAGATGAGGGTGCTGGCTGGAGGCAATGATCACGTGCAGGCTGAATCTTCTCCAGATTCTGATTCTCTTCCTGGGCATATCGTCCTCAAGCACAGTCTCCATGTCCCTGGCCACACTGATCTCTCTCCTTCAGTCCTTCCCTCCCTCCCTCTCCTGCCTCCCAGTGCAGAGAATACTTTTTTGCATTTGAGACGACATTTATTTTTGGTTCACAGAATTCTCACCTGTTCTACTGTGGCCTCCGTTGTGAACATTCCAAAGCTGAGAATTTTCTTTTTTTCTCCCTCATTTCTGCTGAGTCTTTACCTTCCTAATGTAGTGAACTCAGAGTGCCTAGCTGACTGGATGGGGAAAAAGATCCAGGGAGCAAAGAGAAATAATAAAAGAATATATCAGTTAATTTTTCATAGTGTTATCCAACTACATATTTTTAAAATTTTGGAATAATATTAGGAATCTTCTCTTTATAAAAAACTGAATTATCGGGCTTCCCTGGTGGAGCAGTGGTTAAGAATATGCCTGCGAATGCACGGGACATGGGTTCGAGCCCTGGTCTGGGAAGATCCCACGTGCCACGGAGTAACTAAGCCCGCGTGCCACAACTACTGAGCCTGTGCTCTAGAGCCCGTGCCACATCTACCGAGCCCACGTGCCACAACTACGGAAGCCTGCGTGCCTAGAGCCCATGCTCCGCAACAAGAGAAGCCACTGCAATGAGAAGCCCGTGCACCACAGCCAAGAGGAGCCCCCGCTCACTGCAACTAGAGAACGCCCGCTAGCAGCAACAAAGACCCAATGCAGCCCCAAATAAATAAATTAATTTTAAAAAATTGAATTAGTTTCAAGGGTACAATGTATAAAAGTACAATAAAAGCCCCCCTTCATAAACCCCCAACCCCACTCTCAAGATGGAATCGATATGCTGTGATACAATTTATAGTCGTAGTACTACTCCTCCTCCCACCACATCCGAAATCCTCTGAGCCAGGTGCAGCAGCTTCCTTTCACAATGCTAGGACCCGCCACAAGACACATGATAATCCCTTTGGACATTTCAAGGAGCGGCACCAAGGGAACAGTACCGGGGAAATGCCACTGACAGCTCAGAATATCCATGGCATTTCTAGAGCCTCGGCACTGCTCTCGCTCTGGGAATGAAGGTCCAAAAAGCACATCGGAGAATGTTCATAGATGTAAACAAGCTCCACCTTTGAAACACGATCTACATAGAACCACATATACAAGCCTGCACGATGGATGAAGCCAAGGTCTCCTCCATGATTTCCCTTCTGACCACCTTATTGTCTCCTCAACCATAAAAGGTGAACTTGAAACTCAGGACCTTGCCTTGTCACCAGAAACATCCAAGCTTGTATCAGTCTTTCTAAGACCAGATACTTGCTCTCTGAACTATTAGAGACTTGTCACATACACACAGGTAGAACAGGATTATTTCTATCTACCTGGGGACATGGAGTCTTTCACATTGCTCCTGATAAAACTCTCACAACAGCAAAACTTTACCTACAAAGGGTTCAAGCTATGACACTCCCAATTTCCACAAACCTCCTCAGCTCTTGTGAGTCACATGCAGCCAATTCCAGGAATTGGAAACATGGTTGTGAGGATGAAACTGACTTTGGGGCTCCCCTTGGATATGGTCTTCCAGACTTACCAAAAGGCCATTAAGAGGAAGGTTTACCCCACCTCAGGGAAACCCGAGGCAGTACTTGCAGTCAAGGGCTGGCCATGGCTTCTGAGCTACATCCAAAAAGAATTTCATACTGTACCTGGATCTGCTGAAGCCATTTCTGACTGTCCGAGAGCCAGCATGTACCGCTCCTCAACAGCCTTCATTGTGGATCATCAGTAGGGCTGTCAGATTTAGTACATAAAAATACAGGATACCCAGTTAACCTTGAACTTCACATGAATAATAAGTCATTATTTTTAGTATAAGTAGATCCTATGAACTATTTGGGGCATACTTATCTTCAAAATGTACTCGTTGTTTTTCAAACATTCATATTTAACTAAACAGCCTATATTTTATCTGTCCACCCTACTCAGCAGAAATGATGGAGGCTCATAGAGATCCAGGAGACGCCTCAGAGCCTCCTCAGCTTTTATTTCTACGTCCTGGACAGCGAGCACGAACCTTCCACTCCGTCATTGGCTAGAATGGAGGATATTCTCTGTTTTAGAGCTTTTTCTACTTGTCATTGTTATTATCTTCCTTATTTTAAAGAGATGTTTATTTTTCCCCAAACTTAATAGCTCATCCAAAAGTATTTCAAAGTTCATTAGACAAGGGAAAAACAACATGGTTCTGAAAAGTGAAGGAAACCGCCTGGTGTTTATTAAAGAAGTAGTAGGGAGATTGAAATAGCCAAACTTAATAAGCAGATCTCTCCAAGGGTATTTTCAGAGCTTGATACCCTCCCACACCCTGAAAATATTATTACATCAAGAATGTAGAACTGCTAACCAAATGTAAGGCTCCCATATGATTCTATCAAACTGAGGATGCTTCTTTACTAAGCAGTGAGCACACTTGCTGCCCCAGGGACCTTGGCAGTTGCAACGTAGGGCTCTTCCCTTTGGGATGGAAACAGCAAGTTTTCCTGTGGTCTACACGCTGGCCCCAAAAATACTACACTCCCAATACTTGTCAACTTTAAGTATTTTCCTACATATCTCCATTTTTCTGTTACTATTTGGGCTACATCCTAGACTTGACACTACATAAATTGCATTCAAGAAGCTATTTTTAAAAGTTGGTAGGAAACCTTAAATCTATGGCTTGCAGTCCCTGGCTTACTTTCATCCAGGTGCATAAGGGTTTTCAAAAGTAGTCAGGTTAGTTACCCCGTATCACAGCCCCACGCTTGTGTCACAGATATAAAAATGGAACATGATATTTAAGGTTTTAGTTGCCAAATCATCAAGCCTCCCAGACAGAGGCAATAGAGCAAAATGATTACAGAGGCATGGATTTTGATTTGCTCCAGCATCTTGGGCAAGTCACTTGGCCTCTGTATTTATTTGTACTTATCTGCACTTATCTGTCACTTGGGGGTCATAATTGTACCTGGTCCATGGGTACGCTGTACAAATGATCTGTAAAGTAGTTACAAGAAACCGACACAGAGTAAGCACTCCACAGACATTGGCTATTAGCTATTGGAAATAGTTCTCCGTGAAACAGATGACTTTATCAGTGGATGACTCGGTGGGAGACAGTGAATCACAGAATCACAGCATGTTGAAAGTGACCTAGTTCACACTCTTATGTGAAAAAAAGAAAAGTGTGCATGGGTAGAAAATGTCTGAAACTTTACACAACAAAGAGCTCATCATGTTAACTTGGAGGATTAGAATAAATCAGGAAAGGAGGAAAGAAAAACTTGAGTGTAATTCAATTTCTCTATCATTTGTGTTTCTACACTGAGACTCTGAATACACTGGAAGTGCAAATTTTTTTAATGTGGCGGGATAAAGGTTTTCAAGTTTTCCTGATCCATCCATATTATTATCTCAGAATTGCTGGCAGTTCTTGCCATCTTCGGATCTACACCCATGTGAGTCAGTGGGCCATTCTGGACGGAGGAGATAATAGAGCAGAAGTGAAGTGAGAGGAAAGGAGAGACAAGATTTTCTCTTTTCTCTTCAAAGAGGAAAGGTCTTTGGAATGGGAACAACTCACAACCAAACTTTGGGGAAAGGATGTGATGGAAAATGAGACAAACATCCTACCCCTGTGATGAGAAGGATTCCCTGGGCTGGATGGAGGGAGGTCACAGGTGGCTGGACAAGGAAACCAACTAGGGAGAAACACACACAAGTGCAGAGCAAACACCCTGAGGCCACTCAGCCTGACTCCATGCAAACATGTGTCCAGCAGACAGCCCTTCACCTGTGGCTCCCCAGCAAGACAGGTACCTCGGGGGTGCCAACTCATTCTGAGTCCATTATGCCTGGCCATTCATAAACCGCTGTCTAACGTGTGAGGAATAAACTCTCAATGTTTATGAGGAAATTGGGGAAGGAGATTGAAAGGTTACTTAAACGAAAAAAAAAAGAAGTTCAGGAAGGCAAGATGGTAGAGAGACAAGAAAAAGACCTTAAAAGATAGAAAGGATTTGCCAAAGAAGAGAAGGAAAAAGAAATGATTCCGAATGGGTTAACCTGCAGCTAGGAAGTTAAGGAAGATTATTGATGGGTGAAGACTATGAAATAAAGTGAATAAAATTTCTCAGAAGTTGCTGAGAATATGGTAAGCAGCATGATTATCAAATTATGAATTGGCTGCAATGGCATTCTAGGGGGACACTAGGAAGGTGAAGCAAATGTTCCTGAGATGACAGTAGCAGGTGGAAAGTTGTTTCAGGGGAAGATCAGTCTTGCAGAGGGTGTATCAGAGGAGGGCAAGTGTGAGCAAGCAAGGAAATACTAAGTGTATACGGTTCCTTCACTGAGTGCACCCAGCCCCGTGGTCAGCCTTGAGAACAAGCAGGACTTCAGGTACTGGAGCTACATTTCAGTCATCAAGACTTGAGAAGACACCCTTAACTCAGGTCTTCTCTTCAAACTCCATCTTTCCTTCTTGACCTTCATTTGGCCTCTTCCCTTACCCTCCAGCTGTGGACTGAGGCCACAGAGCAAGATGGGTCACTAGTGTCCTCCATCCCCTGGCGACTGTGGTTCACATCAGTGGAGTACCAAAGGCAATAACCAAGTAACAGACACAAGAGTGTATGAAGAAGAAGAGATTCTGATAAGGCTTTCTGTGACAGTGTGGGCCAAGTCGGCTCTATATGGCTGGTATCACGTGAATTATGAGCAGCCTTAGGGGAGAAGTCCTCAGAAGGCAGAGCCTGGCTCTCGAGAGGCTCTGCGTGCTCACAGCCCACTCCAAGACCTCAGTTACAGCTTCGGCCCCCAATATCTCTCCCTCTGCCTGCTCACAGTTTTTGAAGTCTTCTTTCCTCCACATTTCTCTTGAGAGGTGGAGGAGGAAGATGAGCTTCAGGCCAGCTCAGACTCCCCTGGGATCCCAGCAGGATGCCTATCATTAACCTCCCACCTTCTAGGAAGCTCCTAAGATCTTCACATTTGGGGCAGTTCTCATTTCAGCTGTGCTTCAAATTGCTGGCTGGAGACGGCCTGTTGGAAGGTGGCTAAAAGCAAGTAGCAATCCTTCGGGCAGCCTGGCCCTTCTCGACTGTCAGACATCTTCAGGGATATTCTAGGAAATGTTGTTTGTTCTAGAGAAGGGAGGGAAACAATCCAATTGTCCAATAATGCTTGAATGGAATATAAATGATGCTATATGCATGTGATCACATAATATCAAACAGTCAAAAATCAAAGACCTAGATCTCTATGGATTCACGTGGATAAATCTTGAAAACATAATATTGATTGAAAGAAAATAAGATAAAGAATGTTAGATTGTGATAACAGGTATGTAAGTGTTAAAATATTTAAATCAATTCAACATATTGCTTCTATATATAGAGATGCAAGAAAATAAACTTTATCCAAAGAACACATTATTTACATTTAATATGCTCATTTATCTAGGAGACCCAAAAGAACCCACAGATAAACTAGCAGGAACTAATAAGATGGTTCAACAAGGCACACACATACAAGATCAATAAATTTTAAAAGCCAATCAGGCTCCTCTACACTGGCGATAACAAATTAGAAACTATAAAAGAAAATAAGAAAAAAAGAAGATCTAAAAATTGTCACAAGAGCCGTATAAATTATTTAGAGCTAAGCATACATAGAAGGCAATATAACTAACAAACTGAGTACGAACAGTTAAACTCTGCCCAACCCAAGGTTAGGAAAAGACTGTTGTTACTTTATGAGAACAGACCCTCTTCTTAAGGAGCAGATCAGTAAGTGAGAGTGAATCAAAGAAACACAGCATTTGAAAAGTCAGCTAGTCCAAGCCTCTTGATCGCACATACAGAAGCTGTAGCCCAGATAGGTTGAGTTACTTGCTAAAGGGCCCAATGTCCTGACTCAAGGACTAGCATTTTTCACTCAGTCGCAAGACACAATCAAATGCAGTACCTTGGAAAGAGATGGGGAAAAAATGAAGAAATCAATTATATAGTTCCTCATCTTTAAGTACAGAAATAGCCGTGACAAAATTACACGTATTGAGGGAAAATTGAAGTGCAGAGTTTAAAATGTCAATAATCCACAGGGAAACTGGAGACCATTTAAAACATTCATATTAAATCTCTCTAGAAAAGACATTAAAAGATCTCCAATCAAAATGTGAATTGTATAATAGACATGGTATGATACAATTTATAATAGATATGGTAGGAACCTTTCCCTTTCACGGGAAAGCTTCGGCTGGGAAAAAGGAATTGTTCTTGAAAATGGGGCCTGTGCTATTGCAGACACTGTGCTCAACCTAGGTCCACCGAATGCTCTGATGTCATCACTGAGGTCACAGAATTCCACTGTGAGCCTGGCAACCTTGCAAACATAACAGCCCTGGTGAGCACTAGGCACTACTGCTGGTTCACCAAGTGGTACAAGTTTTTCAGCCATTTAGGAGACTTGACTATTTTTGTTTGTATTGAATCATTTCAACGGATTGCCCAAGAGCCAAGAAGGGCCAACCTGTAGGGAAGAGGAGGAGTTGGACATCTCTTGAGGCATCTTCTAAGGGAGACTTCTAGTTGGTACGATGGAACGGCGACAAAAGAGGAAACATCTGGAAAATGAAGAGTCCCAGGAAACTGCCGAGAACGGAGGAGGTATGTGGGGGGCAACTTGTCTGGGACACATGGGTTTCTGCCAAACTGAAGCTTCTCTAGGAAGCGGGGGACTGAGAACGTGTCACCTGTGAAGCAGGGAGCGAGAGACCTTGTCTCACTGATGCTGCCGTATCTATCCGGAGGGTCCCTGTGGTGTGAGACGGCACAGAACGGCCAGATGCCCCCTGGGAGATGGGAGGTCAGCTCCGCTGGTCTGAGGACTCTCTCCTGGGGCAGCCGGGCCTGGAGCTTTGTCGGACTCACAGCAGGCTGCATCCTGCTTGCACAGACCTAGAGGTGCAGCTTTTCTCAGTCCCCGATTTCTCTCTTATGCTCTTGGATCTTTCCTAGGGGTCATGAGGTGGGGGATGTGAAGGATGCAAGGATGCTGAGAGAGACCCATGAGTTGCTTGGCCTCTTTTACCAAAGTGGAAAGAGAAGCCCCATGAGTTGAAGGCCCTGTTGAAAAATATCTTGACAAGTGGAATGCACTTTGAAAGAAGATTGTTTGTCTAGGGATGGTGTCATATTGAAAGCAAGGATGTTTTATTCTTTCAACAGGAAGAATTTCCCAAAGGAGATCAAGGGAAGGGAAGGGTTTTCCAGAGACTGAGACCGCGTGAGCGGGGGTGAGAAATGGCCTCAGGGTCCTGCGGGGAGCTCTGAGAGCCACGGGCCACGTGGTGCCTGCGTGCATTAAATGGAGGCGAGTAGCTTGCCCTGGGAGAGGGGTGGTCACCCCAGAGCTCCAGCTAGAGGCCTCTGCCCCAGATTAGAGCCCAGTAGCTCCTACCAGGCCCAGGGCCCTGGAGACTGTAGGATGGGCCCTGGGAATGGAGCTCTAGACAGCAGGCAGATTTCCAGGCAGTGGCTGGGACAGGCTGGGGAAGGCAATGACTGCCCCTGACCATTCAGAATATTTTGCCCTATGTTCCTGTGTGTGTGTGTGTGAGTGTGTGGGTGTGTGTGTGTGTGTGTGTGTGTGTGTGTGGTAGTGCAGAGAAGAGCGAGATGAATGGGGGTAGAGTGCTTACCAGATATAAAGTCTGCGTGGTAAAGTTCTTGTCACCCTGCCTGGACCTGGCTGACACTCGGTGTACGTAAGAGTGTATACAGAATTCTTGTTAGGGGTGTTTTATGAGACAGTAACTCATACACCCATGTACACTCTGATGCAGCAAAAATATCACACACCCCACATATAACTTCCTTAGTAAACCACACACAGCACATGGAGGTATATACACGCATCCCTCCTATACTACGTTCTCATACAACCCACCTGTATCACAATCCTCTCCTCCAACACCAAACGCTGGAGATGAGATATGTATATAGACACACACACTATATATATAGGACACACACACACACACACACACACACACTATATACATGTATCTCCTCAACTCTTGCACAAACACAACTAACTTCAGCCATCTCTAAATACCTCTATAAGAACCAGTCACGTGTCATACACACCACACTTATAACACATTCTTGAGTAATGCCAGACCCGCTTTGTACAAACCACAGTAAACCACAGTCTCAGTAACCCATGTCAGGATTGCCAGAGAAAATATGGGCTATCCAGTTCAATTTGAATTCCAGATAAACAACAAGTAATTTTTCAGTATCCGTATGTCCCACATATTGTATGGGCTATACTTACACTAAAACTAAGTCAGGCCAAATACTGCATGGGAATACTTACACTAAAAGATTATTCTGGGTTTATCTGAAACTGAAATTTAACTGGGTGCCTTGTATTCTTGTTCGCTAAGTCTGGCAACCCTTATATACTTACCACCAGCTGATGTATTATATATTTATTGTAGTTTTGTTTAGTGTGTGTCTTCCCCTACTAGAATGTGCAGCGTTACCAAAGACTACAACAATGGAAGAGTGCCGGATACACAGGAGTAGCTGCTTACTGAATCTTGGTGAATGAATGAATGAACACACACCATAAATACAAGCCACACCATGTAATGAGGAAACGTTACATGTCCCAGAATTCCTGACTTGTGAACAGAAACCATGCACACAAAGGCCACAGACACAGATAGACACGTCTGCACTGTGCTCCCCATGCCAACCCCACACTTACCACAGACTTAACTGATACACATCACTCACTCTTCCCACACACTCACAGTCACCACCGAGGCCTACATTACCAACTAGACAGTGAGAGAATAAGTATTGATTGGAATTAAATCCTGGAGGATCCACTGGGAACCACACTCTCAAATGTGTGTATTCACTGCACCTGACACGTGTCACACACTCAGTAAATATTTGTGGACAGAGGACTGATGAACCCACCCTGAGCCTTTCATTCCTCCCTCAGGAATCTCGAAGTCACAAGAGGATCCCCCTCGGCTTGGATCCACTGTGGTGGCCCAAGGCTGCAGCCCAGGGGCAGTGGAGGTCTCCTCTGCCTCTAAATACTTCTTCTGTACTTCTACTCTGCGCAAGCTCAGCTACGCTGGTAAGGGCGTGGGGCTCCTCAGGTGACGGGGTGCTTGGCTGTGAAGCAGGAGGCACACAGATCCCAGGGAGGCTGAGAGGAAATCCAGGGTCATCAGAGGTGATGAGGGCTCTGTGGAGGAGCCTGGGCAGGATGGCTGAGCTGTACCTAGGGCGTGGATGCCAGCTGAGTCTGGGGGTGTGTGTGTGAATACTGCTACTACCATGGTGGGGAAGTCAAGGAGCAGGGGCCGGAAAGGTCTGGGCTTGAGGTGGAGGGAAGAGGGACCAGATTAAGCATCTTCAGAGGAAAATGTAGGCTTTGTCTTTGCCTTTGCTTCCAGAGAAGGACAGAGTTCTGCATCATACACCTCCAGCCTGAGAGCAGGACCATCCAGCTCAGGTGCACACAGCTCACACATACACGCGCCCTCCAGGCACAGCCCTTCTCAGTGCACATCAACCCCAAGCACGTGCTCCACAGTACTCTCCTGCACCACAGCCCCATTCCACAAGGAATGCACCACCGATATTCCCAAACTCACACTCCTCATCGTACACGCATCCAGCCGCATCCCTCACATACTACAGCCCTCACCACCATACTCCACACCCCTGTATACAGACACCGCTCCAGTATACCCCCCCACGCACATGAAAAGCCCACAGATGACACCACATACACCACTCCGTCCTACGGCCAACGGACACCAAGCTCACGACATTGCTATGTCGTGCCAATGTCCCTCTCTCGTCTACCACACCTGCTCCCTCAGCTTCCGGCATGGCCCATGCATGTTATTATGATTTTAATTTCCTTTTTCAGGAATCCGGAGATTTCATCGAGACACTGCCCAGCCTAGACCACCCCTAGCCCAGGATCAGGAAGAAGGAGAGACCGCTTCCCCATCACACTGTGTCTCCTCCTCACCCTCTTCACCCTGTAAGAACTATCTGCACCCAGACAAAGAGGAAAGGGGCATGAAAATACACTACATGCAGGTACAACTGAACAAGGGTGTCGCTGTCTCCTGGAAGACAAAGAAACCCTTGGAGTTGCCTGAAAAGCAGCTGAGGATAGAAGAAGTGACCCTTCCTGAGGATGTGTGCGCAGTAGCCACTGACCCCTCTTCTGATGTGTGCACCGAAAGCCTCCTGTCTGACAGTGAGCCCACTGGGGAGGAGAAAGAGTATGAGGAAAGGGCAGAGCCAGGCAGCCCATCAGGGCCACCTGCCGTCGAGGAGAGACCCAGCGCCAAGACAGCGGACTGGATGCTGACCATGGAGACCGGCTTCAGGTGCATGGCCTGCTGCCGGGTCTTCCCCACCTTGGAGATCCTCCAGCAGCACGTGAAGGGCGGCGTCCTGCAGGGCTTCAGCTGCCGTGCCTTTCATCTCACCCTGGCCCAGCGGATGGGCAATGTGGAATCCGAGAGCACCCCTGAGGAAGAGGACGAGTAGGAGGAGGAGGAGAACGAGGAGGAGGAGGAGGAGGAGGAGGAGGAGGAGGAGAAGGAGGTAGAGAAGCAAGAAGAAAAGGAGAATGAGGGAGAGCAGCCCACGGGGGAAGGCCCCAGCCCAAAGAGACCCCGCAGGCAGGGTCTTTTCTCTCCTTTGAGTTCCAAACAGCAACTGAGATTCATGGGACAGAAGATCCTGGAAGACGGTGTGGCCGTCCCTTGGAAGAGGTAAGGCTTGAGGCTGGCAGTCTTCTGAGCCTATGTCACGAGGGCCCAGAGGAGTCTAAGGGAAGGGGCCGCACACATGTGCTGGTTGACCTAATGGCTCTGCAGTTGCATCAAATGGGACACACCCAGCACTAAGAAAGGCATTGACCTCTGTTGACGTAAACAAGAAGGTGGAGCCTTTTCCTAGGAGTTTTCTCAGGGTCTGCACGATGGACCTCAACTCTTAGAGGACGTACTGCCAGCAGCTCCTTCTCGGCAGAGAGAGCCAGGAGTGGTCTCAAGAGAGGACAGGGGCCCTTGCAGGACCAGAACTTTGAGGTCTGAGAGCCTTGGGCCTGAGCCGAGATCTCACCCGGACCACTGGACCTAGCCTTCTGTGACAAAGGGGAATATGAAAGAGAGTCACGTGGAAATGAGGTCCCCCGAGATATGGAAATGTTCCAGAACCTTCGTTGCGTGGTAGTTGATCTGGAGCCAAGCTCACTGTGGTGTGTGTGGCTCTGAGCATTAAGGCAATGCTGGAGGGTAACCCTGACCAGCAGAGCTTGGAGTGTTTCTTGTCTCTTCCTGTTCTACCTCATTTGTTTTATCCCTTCCAGGGAGAAGAAAGGACCCTCGGGAGAGTAGCAGACAGAATGCCGTGGTCTGAAGGAGGATGAAGGGACCGGCACTCAGTCTAATAACATATGACAATAGAAGCGTCCTATGCAATAAAGGCCATTTTCCAAACCTTTCCTGGAGCTTTTATTTAATGACATTTTTCTATCTATGCATCTATCTGTCATCTACATCTGTATCTTTCAAGGTTTGTGAACAAGCTTTCACATAAGCACTAGAGACGTCTGCCAGCATTTTCCAGAAGAGGCCTGCAAATTGCTGGGGACTCCTCACAAATAGGGAACGGCCACAACCCCTGCCACACAGACTATGCGCGTGGCCCTCCTGACGTACTCCCACTCTCTCTCTGAATTTCCCAACGTCTGAGATGAGGGTGCTGGCTGGAGGCAATGATCACGTGCAGGCTGAATCTTCTCCAGATTCTGATTCTCTTCCTGGGCATATCGTCCTTAAGCACAGTCTCCATGTCCCTGGCCACACTGATCTCTCTCCTTCAGTCCTTCCCTCCCTCCCTCTCCTGCCTCCCAGTGCAGAGAATACTTTTTTGCATTTGAGACGACATTTATTTTTGGTTCACAGAATTCTCACCTGTTCTACTGTGGCCTCCGTTGTGAACATTCCAAAGCTGAGACTTTTCTGTTTTTCTCCCTCATTTCTGCTGAGTCTTTACCTTCCTAATGCAGTGAACTCACAGTGCCTAGCTGACTGGACGGGGAAAAAGATCCAGGGAGCAAAGAGAAATAATAAAAGAATATATCAGTTAATTTTTCATAGTGTTATCCAACTACATATTTTTAAAATTTTGGAATAATATTAGGAATCTTCTCTTTATAAAAAACTGAATTATCGGGCTTCCCTGGTGGAGCAGTGGTTAAGAATATGCCTGCGAATGCAGGGGTCATGTGTTCGAGCCCTGGTCTGGGAAGATCCCACGTGCCACGGAGTAACTAAGCCCGCGCGCCACAACTACTGAGCCTGCGCTCTAGAGCCCGTGTGCCACATCAACCGAGCCCACGTGCCACAACTACGGAAGCCTGCGTGCCTAGAGACCATGCTCCGCAACAAGAGAAGCCACTGCAATGAGAAGCCCGTGCACCACAGCCAAGAGGAGCCCCCGCTCACTGCAACTAGAGAACGCCCGCTAGCAGCAACAAAGACCCAATGCAGCCCCAAATAAATTAATTAATTTTAAAAAATTGAATTAGTTTCAAGGGTACAATGTATAAAAGTACAATAAAAGCCCCCCTTCATAACCCCCCAACCCCACTCTCAAGATGGAATCGATATGCTGTGATACAATTTAGAGTCGTAGTACTACTCCTCCTCCCACCACATCCGAAATCCTCTGAGCCAGGTGCAGCAGCTTCCTTTCACAATGCTAGGACCCGCCACAAGACACATGATAATCCCTTTGGACATTTCAAGGAGCGGCACCAAGGGAACAGTACCGGGGAAATGCCACTGACAGCTCAGAATATCCATGGCATTTCTAGAGCCTCGGCACTGCTCTCGCTCTGGGAATGAAGGTCCAAAAAGCACATCGGAGAATGTTCATAGTTGTAAACAAGCTCCACCTTTGAAACACAATCTACATAGAACCACATATACAAGCCTGCACGATGGATGAAGCCAAGGTCTCCTCCATGATTTCCCTTCTGACCACCTTATTGTCTCCTCAACCATAAAAGGTGAACTTGAAACTCAGGACCTTGCCTTGTCACCAGAAACATCCAAGCTTGGATCAGTCTTTCTAAGACCAGATACTTGCTCTCTGAACTATTAGAGACTTGTCACATACACACAGGTAGAACAGGATTATTTCTATCTACCTGGGGACTTGGAGTCTTTCACATTGCTCCTGTTAAAACTCTCACAACAGCAAAACTTTACCTACAAAGGGTTCAAGCTATGACACTATCCACTCTCATCACTACTATTCAACATAGTACTAAATGTCCTAGCCAGAGAAATCAGACACACATAAAAATAAAATAAAAGGCATCCAAATTTGAAAGGAAGAAGTAAAATGATCTCTGTTTACAGATGACATATTAGGCACAAAAATTCCTAAAGATTACACACACACACACACACACACACACAAACAAACCTGCTGAACCCAAGAAATAATTTTAGCAAAGTTGCAGAATACAAAATTAACAAACACAATGCAGTTTCATTTTTATACATTAACAATGATCAATCTGAAAGAGAATTAAGAAAATAATCTCACTTACAGCAGCATCAAGAAGGAGAAAATGCTTAGGTATAAAATTAGCCAAGAAGGTGAAGAACTTGTACATTGAAAACTACAACACACTGCTTAAAGATATCAAGGAAGATTGTATTTGTATATAAATGGAAAGACATCCCATGCTCAAGGATTGGAATATCGTTAAAATGGCCACGCTACCCAAAGAAATCTACAAATTGAATGCAATTCCGATCAAAATCCCAGTAGCAGAAAAATATCTTATGATTCTTATGGAGCCTCAAGTAGCCATAACAATCTTGTAAAAGAACAAAGTTAGAAGCCTCACACTTCCTGATTTCACAACACAGTACAAAGCAACAGCAATCAAAGTGGTATGGTACTTGTAGAAAAACATTTAGACCAGTTTAACAGAGTAGAGAGCCTAGAAATTAACCCTTGCTTATATGGCCAAACGATATTTGACAAAGGTGCCAAAAATACACAATGGGGAAAACACAATCTCTTAAACAAATGATATTGGAAAACTAGATATCTACTTGCAAAAGAATAAATTAAAGAACGAAGTACAGGGGTTCCCTGTGGTGCAGTGGTTGAGAGTCCACCTGCCGATGCAGGGGACATGGGTTCGTTCCCCTGGTCCGGGACGATCCCACATGCCATGGAGCGGCTAGGCCCGTGAGCCATGGCCGCTGAGCCTGCGCGTGCGGAGCCTGTGCTCCACAACAGGACAGGCCACAACAATGAGAGGCCCGCGTACCGCAAAAAAAAAAAAAAAAAAAAAAAAGAAAGAAAGAAGTACAGGACCAAAACTATAAAACTCCTAGAAGCAAGCATAGGGTAAAAATTTTAGGACATTACATTTGGCAATAATTTCTGGGATACGATACTAAAAGCACATACAACAATGCAAAAGTAGACAAATAGGACTACATCAAATTTTAAAACTTCCATGCAGGTAAGGAAACAATCAACAGAATGACAAGGCAACCTATTGGAATGGGAAAAATATTTGAAAATCTTATGTCTAATGTGGGATTAATATCCAAAATATCTGAGGAACTTCCACAACTCAACAAAAAAACCCACAAATAACTGATTTTTTAAGTGCAAAGAACTTGAACAGACAAGTCTCCAGTGAAGATATACAAATGGCCAACAAGCACATGAAAAGATGCTCAACATCACTAAACTTAAGAGAAATGCAAATCAAGGCCACAATGAGACATTATCTCACACCCATTGGGATGGCCACTGTCAAAAGAACAGAAATAACAAGTGTTGGAGAGGACACGGAGAGGTAAGAACCCTGTGCCCTCTTGCTGGGAATGAGAAATGGTGCAGCCACTAGAGAAAATAGTACAGAAGTTCCTCAAAAAATTAAAAATAAAATTACCATATGATCCAGCAATCCCACTTCTGGGTTTATATGCAAAATAATTCAAAGCAGGATCTCAGAAATAAATCTGCACACTCTGCAACATTATTCACAATAGTCAGGAGGTGGAAGCAAACAAAATATTCCTTCACAGATGAATGGACATACAAACAATGAAATATTATACAGCCTTAAAAAAAAGAAGGGAATCCTGTCAAATGCTACAACATGGATGAATCCTGAGGACATGATGCTAAGCAAAATAAGCCAGTCACAAAAGGACAAATACTGTATGATTCCTCTCATATGAAGTATGTAGAGTACTCAAAATCATAGAAACAGAAAGTAGAAAAGTGGTTGCCAAGGAAGGGCTGGAAGAAGGAGGGTGGGGGAATTAGTGTTTAATGGGTATCGAGTTTCAGTTCTGCAAGATGAAAAAGTTCTAGAAGTCTGTTGCACAACAATGTGAATACACTTAAAACACTAAACTGTATGCTTAAAATGACTTAGATGATAATCACTGTCATGTGTTTTTAGTACAATTTTTTAAATATATACTGACGTCTGAGTGCTAACCACAGAGAATATCATTTAATTTGTCTGGGATGCAGACTGGACACTGGGATTTTATTTTATTTTTTTTAATTTTTTTTTGCGGTACGCGGGCCTCTCGCTGTTGTGGCCTCTCCCGTTGCGGAGCACAGGCTCCAGAGGCACAGGCTCAGCGGCCATGGCTCACGGGCCCAGCCGCTCCATGGCATGTGGGATCTTCCCGGACCGGGGCACGAACCCGTGTCCCCTGCATCGGCAGGCGGACTCTCAACCACTGCGCCACCAAGGAAGCCCGACACTGGGAGTTTTTAAAGGCCTCCTGTAATTCATCAGTGCCATACAGGACCATGGGCCTAGTGTCACATGTTATGATTTTTCCAAGACAGGCTAAAATCAAGATTTTTATCTTTATTTGTAATGTTTATATAAACACTGCTGTTTTTTTTTTTTTTTTTAATGCTGGCAACTAATTTTTTAAATTCTGTGCAAACCAAACACACCACTCTTGCTGCCTCTTGGGCTACCGATCTCCAAGTTCCTTTCTAGCTTACAATGTCTGTGGATCAAAATTAAGTTTCCTGTGTCTCAGTAGGTGGCCTCCTTACCAGGGGACTCTCCTCTGGCTTTTGAATCTTCCTATGTGAAATACTCATCAATAAAATGGGTCACTATGCATAATGGGGTGTCCCAAGAAGTGTATCATGTATCATGGTTAAAAGTCCTTGGCATGTGTGGGTTATCGTTTTGGTCAGTAAAGTCGATTGGAGGTTTCTGAACAACAATTTCAGGCAGAGAAACCTGGTTCTTTTGAGGGGGTGGGGGATGTTTGTTTATTTGATTTCCAGTTTGAGAGAACTCTGTAGTTTAAGCTGAATAGTACATGGATTCCTAAATACACTTACCATACAAAAGTTGAATTGCTTTCATGTAAGTAGGACTGGAGAAGTGGGAAGTGAATGACTGTAATTCATCTCCTGCCTTATAAACAGGCTTTTCTTTTTTTTTTCTTTTTGCGGTACGCGGGCCTCTCACTGTTGTGGCCTCTCCCGTTGCGGAGCACAGGCTCCGGACGCGCAGGCCCAGCGGCCATGGCTCACGGGCCCAGCCGCTCCGCGGCATATGGGATCCTCCCAGACCGGGGCACGAACCCGTATCCCCTGCATCGGCAGGCGGACTCTCAACCACTGCGCCACCAGGGAGGCCCAACAGGCTTTTCAGTCCTGAGCAAACTCGGCTCCACAGAGCCTCCATCCAGGTTCAAAGGGAAAGGTTCAAGGGCTGGAGGAGGGAAAGCAGTGAGCTGAACATCTTCATTCCCTGCTCCTGAGTAACCACTGCTCTTACCCACTGTACTGAGCTTCTACTTAAGCTTTTGTTAGAAAAGGGGTTCAAGTGCTTTAAAGAAAGAAGTTAAAAAAACCCTGACCTAGATGAGGCTATCTAGAATACTCATTAATTTTTCAGATAACACTAATAGAAAAGTAACTGCACAAATAGAAAATACAAGCACCAATGAACAGTGAATACATGGATGGAAAAGAAAGTGGAATTCTGAGGCTATCCAACAAACCAAATCATACGTTATTGTTTATAACACAACTTCAACCTAGAGAAAGCCTAAGTAAAAGCATGGGGATGTAAGGTCCCTTGCAGCCTGCCCACTCACCTTCCGCGTGGAGCAACACTCCAGGCTAGATTTTAGTGTCTGTGAGAGTGAAAAGCATGCTTAGCAGTGAGGTTAAGTAAAGGTCTATAACATGAATCTTGAGGAAAGAGTAAAATAACCAAGATTATTCTTTCAAGATAAAAACACTGTAAAAGATTGAATCTAAAAAGACAAAGGCTGCAGAAGCAGCCAAAGAAAAAAATAGGTAAATTGGACTATATCAAAATTTAAAACTTTTATGCATCCAACTTTTGTACTATCAACAAAGTGAAAAGGCAGCTCTTGGAATGAAACAAAATATTTGCAAATTATATGTCTGACAAAGGGTTAATATCAAGAATATAAACAGAACTCCTACAACTCAACAACAAAACAAACAAACAACTCAATTTAAAAATGGGCAAAGGACTTGAATAGGAATTTCTTCAAAGAAAATATACAAATATCTAATAAGCGCATGAAGAGATGGCTTTACATCTCTAATATTAGGGAAATACAAATCAAAACCACAGTGAGACACCACTTCCCATTCGTCAGAATGGTTATTATCCAAAAAACAGAAAATAACTATTGGTGAAGATGCGGAGAAATCGGAACTCTTGTGCACTGCTGGTGGGAATATAAAACAGTGCAACACTGTGGAAAGTAGTATGGCAGTTCCTCAAAAAATTAAAAATAGGATTACTATCTGATCCAACAATTCCACTTTTGGATATATACCCAAAAGAATTGAAAGCAAGGATGTGAAAAGATATTTGCCCACCCACATTCATAGCAGTAGTATTCACAATAGCCCAAAGGAGGAAACAACCCAATTGTGCATCAACGCACGCATGGATAAAGAAAATGTGGTGTACACCTAGCGTGAAGTATTATGCAACCTTAAAAAGGAAAGAAATTCTGACACATGCTACAACGTGGATGAACCTTGAAGATAGTATGTGAAGTGAAATAAGCCAGTCACAAAAGGACAAATACTGTATATTACCTCACCTATATACGATACCTAGAATAGTCAAATTCATAGAGACAGAAAGTAGAATGATAGTTGCCAGGGGCTGGGGGAAGGGAGGAAAGAGGAGTTATTGTTTAATGAGTACCGGGTTCCCATCTTACGAGATGAAAAAAGTCCTCGAAGTGGACAGTAGTGATGGTTGCACAACAGTGTGAATGCCACTGAAGTGTATACCTTTTTATAAAATGGTTAAAATGGTAAATTACATGTTATGTATATTTTACCACAATGTTTTCAAACATTTTTTAAAAACAAAGACTATAAAATCATGAAAGCATGTTAGCCCACATGCCAAGTGAGTTTCATGAGATGCCAGCCACACGGACTTAACGTATTTCTTCTTTACAATATCATCCCACTTCACTTGATAGACATGAGAAGCTGTGATCCATCAGGGTGAACTCTGAGTGCACCTGCAATGGCAGGAGTGGTCATAGGGACTGTGACTTAGGAAGGAAATCAATGGAAACATTAAAGAAAGCTTAGAAGGGCTGGTTGAACACAATGAGGTGAGCAGGAATACTGAAAACATTTCAGCCCAAAGGGATTTTAGTGAACCTGATGATTCTCGAACATTACTGGCAAGGCTACTTATAACAGACATCAAACTACTTATTATAACAGGGGAGATAAAAGTCAACTGGTACAGTTTGTGAGAATGAAGTCTTTAGACTACTAACAGGACAAAAGTGTAGACAGTAGGGATTGTTTATCAGACACTAAATGTAATACAGAGAGAAACTAAAGGATCTCATTCCAAAAACACATAAACTTGCCTCATGGATGCTGAAACAATCTTGCGGTTGGAGACAGCAATGATTTCACACATTTTACAATATTAGAAGGTCTGGCCCCCCTTCCTCTGGAAAAGTGAAGATGCTGATTTTTTTTTTCATCCTCTCTGCTTCAGATGGATCTGAGAAACTCAGACGTGTTTGGCATGACGTGTACCACCATTAAATATGCTTCAAGGAGTTACAATATCAACGGATAATGAATAACGTAAAATTAACCATGAATAAAAGACAGACCAAATTTGATACTTCCACGAATTGAGAACTAAGAGCAAATTCACAGCAAGTAAGAGAAAACTCCAACAAAGGAACCTGGAAAAAGCTCCAAAAGATTGAGTTATAACGTAAAAAAGAATTTTCAAGAAAACGTGTCAATTAAGCTTTGGGCAAGATTTAAGAGCAGAGGCAAAGCTCTCAAGTTCATGGTGGTGTTAGAGGATCCAATCCCCCTGCTGTGCCTGAGGTAGGCAGTGAAGGAAGAAGATAAAGACATGATGCTTCGTGGGAGCAGGAAGATACACAAAGAGCTGCCAATGAGCTCCATCAGCAAGTGGCCCCCCAGCCCACTGGCAGCACAATGGGAACCAGACACCTGCGCACAATGCCTGAAGCACACACCAGAAGGATGCTCTGCGTCCAGAGACATGCCAAGCTTCAGCGGCAAAGACCTCTCCAGGTGGGAAAAATGTAATTGACCTATGTGCTTTTCTTCTTTTTATTCCTCTTTTTATTGATGTCAGGTCACTGAATATTCATATCATAAAAGCTATGTTCCATTTCATAGAGATAGCCATTTCAGGGTTTGGGATTTAGACAAATGATCTACTTCACAACAACCATCCATAAGACCCACATCACTTTACTTCTCAGTATTCAACCTTCCTAAATCCTCCCAGATGGCTACATTTTACCAAAAGACGTCTCTCCATTCACAGGAGCAGGGCTTCATGGGGGAGCAATTGCTCACACTTTCTGTGACTCGCCAACCACGTTTCTTGTGAGTAAAGGTCACCACGGCTTAATAACACTTTCTGTGTAGAATACGGAGAGGAACACAATTGCATTTTATAATCAGATCTACGTTTGTCCTTGTGACATAGCAACAGAGGAGAATAAAACATTCACTGACTGTCAAGCCTCGAAAGATGACTTTAAATCACCCAGCTTTATGTTTCAGTGGCCTTTTTTATTGAAACATAATCAACTCATATTTGATGAAACAGACACAAGACTATGGGAAGAACAACGATTCCAAATGTGGAGAAGGTCTGGACTTCTTACTGTTTGTTATTTCAGTAATTTAAGCATTTTGAGATTCAGGTCTATGAAACTCCTTTCTAACCCAAGTCAAGGACTTGGTCTCTCTCCAAAGTTTTTTAAAGAAAACACGGATTGAAAGTCAATGCACATCAGTCATGTGGGGGAAAGGCGGCTTTTGTAGTGAGATATGGATCTGAATCTCAGCCTTATCACTTATTAGTTACATGACCTGACATTCGTGTCGTTACCTCTCTGAGCCTCAATTTTCTGTCTGTAACATGGTGCTGATAATGCTTACTTCTGCTGCTTGCTGAGGATATTAAATGGGGTAATGAATCAACATTACCTGGCACAGAGCCAGGGGCATGGTCAATGTTTTAAAAATTGAAGGTAAAAAGAGGTTAGGACATTTCTGGCTTCTATATGTGCTGAGGAGAAGGAAGAAGGTGGGGAGAGAAGGAAAGAAAAGAAGGAGTATCACAGCACAATGCACTGATACCCCTAAGATACGTCACTATCCTAACATCCTTTCTAACAGAAACACAGAATAGAATCGAAGACCCATCTTATGCAGCCAACTCATAAAGCAGGTATAGGACTCCCACCATAACATCAGGAGTCCAACGGGTTCCACTGTAATTAACTTGGATTTGTACTCAGACCATTCAGATGTGAGGATAAAATCATTTCTTAAATAAACTAAAGGGAACTTAAAGCTATCCCTCTACCCCCAGTCTCTACTGCAAGGGCTAAAGAATTTCCATATTCGTCTCCCTTTCCCACTCACTTCAGACATGCCATGTCCCACCAAGATGCAGTTATCCTACTTCCCTCTCTTCCGTCTCTGTTTGGGTGAAAAAAATCATCCATTCCTGTATTGGTTCAGTCTTTTGGACCATTTCTAACCGATTTTCTTCATATCTCATCACAGAATGATAACTTTAGGCAAGGCTTGAAGAGTAAACTGCAGCCAGCTAGCAAATTCAAAACAAGCCCAAGGTCAGCAGCACACCAGTGAGACCAGGGTTCATTACTTAAACGTTAGAATCATTTCACATGAAAATGAAAAGGGGGGTTAATCAGTTAATGAATCTGGCACGGCAGCATCCAGAGCGGCAGGGGAGGACAAAACACTGAATGAGTTCAGAAACCAAGGAGACATTATAAACAAAGAGGGCCATTGCCTACATGTCCCTGCTTCTGTCCTTAAGATCTGAATGTCCTTTGAATCCTAACATTTAAGAGTGCAACCCTTTCCAGCTCTGGGAGGCTTGAATGCCTCTAGTGAAATGCCAGCGTTAATGAGAGTCTAATATACCTTTCCACCTGCAGCACCTGTGCAGACAAATTGTACCAGGCTTCAGACAAGCTGAAAAGCCTCCGTGTGCTGTAGATGGAACAGCTGGTAGAGTCAGTGTTCATTTGCTGAATGGTTCCTCTAGTCCCAGCTTGAGCTGGATAGGAAACTCTACAAAGGTAGCTAACTCGGAGCTTCCACGCAAGAAACATCTGTCAACTCAACAACTTTGTGTGAGACGCCTGCCTTCTCGGCTGTGGCGAATGACGACAAAGACTGCCACCAGATAGACTGACAATGGTAGTCAACACGTCCTTTCTGAAGTGACACAGCAAGACTCCATCGCCACTAGCTCCAGTTTTGAAACAACATCTGGCACAGAACCAGGGTCATTTACCCACCCCCCTCCTTGGAATAAAATGAACACTTGGTTATTCACAATGCATTTGGTCCCCTTCCATTGAGAGGTATTTTAGCTACCTATTTGTTCTATCTATTGAGTTTATTCTGCATCATTGTATCTACTCTACAAAGCCTGTAAGCATTATTATCAAAAAGAAAGATGAAAAACACCTTTTCAGGAACAGAGTGGTAGAAACCTTCAAACCACCCAACTAACTTCAAAGCATTATCTAACTCCCAGAATTACCCCAGTGGGTACAAGCACATACTATGGAGAGAGTGTATTTTTCAATAAAATATTCCCTTTGTGGGCTGAAACATGCCCTATCTTCTTATGAAATTATTAGTTCGTTATTAAAATTCTTCAATTGAACTATTTCTTGAGATCTGTTCCTCTGCTGACTCATACCCGCTATCACTGATCCTAATCCCACCCTGTACCAGAGATTCTCAGTAAAAGGAAACGAGAAGATTGTACATACACAAAGCCTACGTTCACACCTTCTCTCCAAAACTAATACACCAATAAAGCCAATAAACCAGTTGAAAATCAACAAAGAGAAAAAGAGATCCTTCCATGCTCCATGCCCACCTGATCTCACATTGTCCTACTTCTACTCTCAGCTTTGTCTTCCATTTCTAGATCTTTTCCTACCTTTTGGGAAAATCTGAACTTATCTTCTGAATGAGAAAACTAAATGCCTTTAGTGAATACTCACCCCTACATCTTCCTTCACTACACAAACTTCATCATGCATTTTCAAGGCAAGCACCTTATCTGAGCTCCCCCTGACTCTCCACAATGAGGGAAGGGGACTGTCCAAAATTTCCCATCAGAATCAAGTTGGATGCAAACAAAGAGCCATCCGAACTTTAAGGCTACAATAGGTTGTTCTGAATTTCACTCTTTGAGGAAAAGCATTTCTTTAAATGATGGTCCTTTAAAATGTTAATCTATTGCCAATGTGCTTCAGCATCACTTTAGGGAAAATCAAATGACACTCTGTTTCCTATAGACACTTTACAGTCTACAAGCTGAGGTGATTAACGCTTGATATTCAGTACAACATGGTGGCCCAAAAGCTAATAAGAAGCTTATTATGAATGACTTCACAGCCTAAGACAGTAGCCTACAATTCCTTCCCATTACTGGTTCTGTCCTCCAAGTCTAATGAGTATTCCTGCACATAACTTTACACTTTGATTTTTTATCATTACCAAGCCATCAGACATGGATTAGGAGCAAAGTCAAAGTAATAGGAGGTTATATCCCAATATTATTTTTGAGCAACTAACAGTTCTCACTTGAATGAAATGAATTTTATTTTACACCAAACTCAATGATATAGCTGTCGTCTGGAACTTCAGTGCTATACTCTACTTCCTGGAAGTTTAGCTCATTGGATTCCTGGATTTCAGCACAGAAACCCTGAGTTCCACTCTTCAGGCCTGCCATTGAGTTACTATGTAATCATGCCTAAGTCATTTTTTGATTTGTTTGCTTTTTCTCCATTGGTAAAATGGCAATAATCCAAATTCTCCAAGCCAGGGACCTCATTTTAGGATTTATTTTTAAGCTATGTTTCTAGAAGCCCTAAAATTCTGCATAGTTGTTTCAGGTGTTACATACAAATAATTTAGTCCAAATTTTTTATTTTTAATGTATATTTTAACACTGTGGGAATATTCTAGGAGTCACTGACTCACAAGTGATATATATTAGGTTTTAACACATTTTGGTGAACCCCCTTGCAAGGCATGTCTGGTTAACTCATTCTTGTCTGCAAATCTCAGTGTAAGACTCCTACCAAATTTGTGTATATAAATGACCTTACTTTAAATATGTTAGTTATTAGTAAGTGTGTAGATTGGCCCTGGTCATTTTTTTAAAACAGCAGTACCTGCTTTGCTCTCATTTCTAAACATGTGTAATCAAGTCCTCATGTCTGTGAAAGCCTTTGTCAAAGCCTACATGCTAAACCAGTCCATATTGGGCATGTGCAGTACCTAGTCTTAGCATGCAACCTTTGGGCAATGAGGCAAGATGGTGCTAGTGGTATAGTGAGAAACTGCTAGAGCCAGGTTACAAGGGCTGCTTGATTAATGGCAGATTTTGCAATCATGTTGGGGAATCATGCTGGATTTTCAGGGTGACAAACAGTTTTCAGGATCCCAAAGGGTTAGATGAGACACCATTCTGGGTTTCATGCAACTGGATAGGACCTCAGAGAATGGAAAATCCATGTTCCTTGAACATCGCACAGACTGGCCTATTGGTACAATTGGCTAAGTACATATCATCTAAGTTTATCACGGTAAACTGTCCCTTCTCTAAGATTTATATAATAAGAGAATTCCGTTTTCCCCTATCAGTAACCCACTTCTACAATAACATGCCCCTCCAATTTCTATACCATGTAAAATTCAGACTCATCTACCTGGAACCCAGTCTTATCACATAATAGTCAATTACTCAATAACTAATTTCTAACAGATAATGTTTTAATATTACTTAGTTATAAATCTTTTAGTACTTATTAGAAGTTTTGTGTGCTTCTTCCCTGACTTTGATGCTTATGATAAGAAATACGAGGGCTTCCCTGGTGGCGCAGTGGTTGAGAGTCCACCTGCCGATGCAGGGGATGCGCATTTGTGCCCCGGTCTGGGAAGATCCCACATGCCGCAGAGCGGCTAGGCCCGTGAGCCATGGCCGCTGAGCCTGCGCGTCCAGAGCCTGTGCTCCGCAAAGGGAGAGGCCACAGCAGTGAGAGGCCCGTGTACCGCAAAATATAAAAATTAAAAAAAAAAAAATACAAGCAGTAGTTAGGCATTGTTGGTGATGCAATTTTGAAATGGGATTTCTTACTATACCTCCCATGGGTTTCTGGGTAAATAATAACTGCAGAGTGTCCTGAGAGCACACAGCAGTCCATTACCATTTTCAGCTACCTGCCTGTCAAATCAGTATTTTCATAATATAGTTTATACTTTGGAGTTCTAGAGAAAATTATATTTGTAAAAGGAATCAATCACTGGGGGGAAAAAAGTTTGAAAGCTGATATTTTGACGACACAACCGCTGGCGTCATTTGTAAATCAACCTGATAGATAAAACCAAAACATCCAACGTGTATTCCATGCTGTATTTTGTCTGAGTTATGAGTAGGCATACCCCCTGAGAGGGAGACTGCTTACTTCAGCCCAACTCAAAACACAGATGGAACAGCTCTCCAAAATCAATTATGCAGTCAATGCATGAAAATAGAAAAAGTAAGTTTTGTGGGGAGACAGAAAATTTGGGTTTCATCTGAATCAGAAAGAATACACAGAGGTCTCATGATGATACTATCATGTCACTGATATTTATTATAAATATTGGATGCCTCTGGCCTGGTTGTATATTTATGATAAGGAATTAAACCAGTTGTTAAATGCCGAGCTGTGATTACACATGGGTTCTGGTCCGATTCAATCTTTTCTTTTCTTTTCTTTTTTAACATCTTTATTGGGTTATACTTACTTTAAAATGGTGTGTTAGTTCATGCTTTATTAAGAAGTGAATCAGCTATATATATATACATATATCACCATATCTCCTCCCTCTTGTGTCTCCCTCCCACTCTCCCTATCCCACCCCTCTAGGTGGTAACAAAGCACCGAGCTGATCTCCCTGTGCTATGCGGCCGCTTCCCACTAGCTATCTATTTCACATTTGGTAGTGTATATATGTCCATGCCACTCTCTCACTTCATCCCAGCTTACCCTTCCCACTCCCCGTGTCCTCAAGTCCATTCTCGACACCTGTGTCTTTATTCCTATCCTGCCCCTAGGTTCTTCAGAACCTTTGTTTTTTTTTAGATACCATATATACGTGTTAGCATAGGGTATTTATTTTTCTCTTTCAGACTTACTTCACTCTGTATAGCAGTCTCTAGCTCCATTCACCTCACTACAAATAACTCAATTTTGTTTCTTTTTATGGCTGAGTAGTATTCCATTGTATATATGTGCCACATCTTCTTTATCCATTCATCTATCGATGGACACATAGGTTGCTTCCATACCCTGGCTGTTGTAAATAGAGCTGCAATGAACATTGTGGCACATGACTCTTTTTGAATTATGGTTTTCTCAGGGTATATGCCCAGTAGTGGGATTGCTGAGTCGTATGGTAGCTCTATTTTTAGTTTTTTAAGGAACCTCCATACTGACCTCCATAGTGGCTGTATCAAGTTACATTCCCAACAACAGTGCAAGAGGCTTCCCTTTTCTCCACAGCCTCTGCAGCATTTACGGTTTGTAGATTTTTTGATGATGGCCATTCTGACTGGTGTGAGGTGATACCTCATTGTAGCTTTGATTTGCATTTCTCTAATGATTAGTGATGTTGAGCATTCTTTCATGTGTTTGTGGGCAATCTCTATATCTTCTTTGGAGAAATGTCTATTTAGGCCTTCTGCCCATTTTTGGATTGGGTTCTTTGTTTTTTTGATATTGAGTTGCATGAGATGTTTGTGAATTTTGGAGATTGATCCTTTGTCAGTTGCTTCGTTTGAAAATATTTCCTCCCATTCTGAGGGTGGTCTTTTCATCTTGTTTAGGGTTTCTTTTGATGTGCAAAAGCTTTTACGTTTCATTAGGTCCCATTTGTTTATTTTTATTTCCATTTCTCTAGGAGGTGGGTCAAAAAGGATCTTGCTGTGATTTATGTCATAGACTGTTCTGCCTATGTTTTCCTTGAAGAGTTTTATAGTGTCTGGCTGTATATTTAGGTCATTAATCCATTTTGACTTTCTTTTTCGTATGGTGTAGGGAGTGTTCTAATTTCATTCTTTAACATGTAGCTGTCCAGTTTTCTCAGCACCACTTATAGAAGAGGCTCTCTTCTTTCCATTGTGTATTCTTGCCTCCTTTCTCAAAAATAAGGTGACCAAATGTGCGTGGCTTTATCTCCGGGCTTTCTGTCCTGTTCCACTGATCTATATTTCTGTTTTTGTGCCAGTACCATACTGTCTTGATTACTGTAGCTTTGTAGTATAGTATGAAGTCTGGGAGCCTGATTCCTCCAGCTCGTTTTTCTTTCTCAACATTGCTTTGGCTATTCAGGGTCTTTTGTGTTTCCATGCAAATTGTGAAAATTTTTGTTCTAGTTCTGTGAAAAATGCCATTGTTAGTTTGATGGGAATTGCACTGAATCTGTAGATTGCTTTGGGTCGTATAGTCATTTTCACAATGTTGATTCTTCCAATCCAAGAACATGGTATTCCTCTCCATCTATTTGAATCATCTTTCATTTCTTTCATCAGTGTCTTACACTTTTCTGCATACAGGTCTTTTGTCTCCTTAGGTAGGTTTATTCCTAGGTATTTTATTCTTTTTGTTGCCATGGTAAATGGGAGTGTTTCCTTCATTTCTCTTTCAGATTTTTCATCATTAGTGTACAGGAATGCAAGAGGTTTCTGCCCATTTTGTATCCTGCTACTTTACCAAATTCATTGATTAGCTCTAGTAGTTTTCTGGTAGCATCTTTAGGATTCTCTATGTAAAGTAGCATGTCATCTGCAAACAGTGACAGCTTTACTTCTTTTCCAATTTGGATTCCTTTTATTTCTTTTTCTCCTCTGATTGCTGCGGCTAAAACTTCCAAAACTATGTTGAATAATAGTGGTGAGAGTGGACAACCTTGTCTTGTTCCTGATCTTAGAGGAAAGGGTTTCAGTTTCTCACCATTGAGAACGATGTTAGCTATGGGTTTGTCATACATGGCCTTTATTATACTGAGGTAAGTTCCCTCTATGCCTAGTTTCTGGATGCTTTTTATCATAAATGGGTGTTGAATTTTGTCAAAAGCTTTTTCTGCATCTCTTGAGATGATCATATTGTTTTACTCCTTCAATTTGTTAATATGGTTTATCACAATGATTGATTTGCGTATATTAAAGAATCCTTGCATCCTGGGATAAACCCCACTTGATCGTGGTGTATGATCCTTTTAATGTGCTGCTGGATTCTGTTTGCTAGTATTTTGTTGAGGATTTTTTCATCTCTGTTCATCAATGATATTGGCCTGTAGTTTTCTATCAATGTGACATATTTGTCTGGTTTTGGTATCAGGGTGATGGTGGCCTTGTAGAATGAGTTTGGAAGTGTTGCTCCATCTGCTACATTTTGGGAGAGCTTGACAAGGAGACGTGTTAGCTCTTCTCTAAATGTTTGATAGAATTTGCCTGTGAAGCCATCTGGTCCTGGGCTTTTGTTTCTTGGAAGATTTTTAATCACAGTCTCAATTTCAGCACTTGTGATTGGTCTGTTTATATTTTCTATTCCTTCCTGGTTCAGTCTCGGAAGGTTATGCTTTTCTAATAATTTGTCCATTTCTTCCAGGTTGTCCATTTTATTGGCATAGAGTTGCTTGTAGTCATCTCTCACGATCCTTTGTATTTCTGCAGTGTCAGTTGTTACTTCTTCTTCATTTCTAACTGTTGATTTGCATCTTCTCCCTTTTTTTCCTGATGAGTCTGACTAATGGTTTATCAATTTGGCTTCTCTTCTCAAAGAACCGGCTTTTAGTTTTATTGATCTTTGCTACTGTTTCCTTCATTTCTTTTTTGTTTATTTCTGATGTGATCTTAATGATTTCTTTCCTTTTGCTAACTTTGGGTCTTTTTTGTTTTTCTTTCTCTAATTGCTTTAGGTGTGAGGTTAGGTTGTTTATTTGAGATTTTTCCTGTTTCTTGAGGTAGGATTGTATTGCTATAAACTTCCCTCTTAGAACTGCAGTTGCTGCATCCCATAGGTTTTGGGTCATCATGTTTTCATTTCACATAACTGATGTGTCTTAGATGCTTAACATGAAAACAAATATTCTAAAATCAGCAGTGTCCTTTTGCTTTTTGTATCACTTCTATATTATATCATTATTTAAACAATACTGTAGCCAATTAATGTGCATAGGGAAAAATCAATCGACCATAAAGAAAGCTTAAGTTTTTCTATTATTTTATATCTTTTCATAGAAGGCAACTTGACAACTGTTTTCTCTCAAGAAAATGACTTCCTAGGGGTTCTCCCAGAATCAAACCCAGTCATAAACATTCCAGTTCAAATAGTTAATATGAGAAATGGAAGAAACGCCAATAGGAAAGTGAGATAGGGAAGAGAAGGCAAGCATTAAATACTGTGTTATAGCCAGGTAAGAGTGTGGAAAAGTGGAGGTAATCCACAGAGAAACTCTGGGAAACACAAGCTTCCAACTTGAAGGGCCAGGGAGCTGGGGCATTTAGATACCCACTCCCATCAGTCCTTGGTTGAGGACTGCTGCTGGGAAGCTATTAATTCCCCTCACTTCCTTCCTGCCATCTACACAGACAGAGCAGACTTCAACAGCTTCAGAAGTTCCTGGGCTGGAAAATGCCAAATAATGGCAATTGAAAGTTTGCCACATGCACAAAATGGTAGGGTCTAAGAAATATAGGAGGGACATTGAACAAATTGCCAATAGCAGGCAACCGGCAAATGCAAATTCAGAGGGCTTCACAAGTCATCTTAGCAATTAGAATAGATAATAAGAAACCTCTCTCAACAGGAGCCTGAGATGCACTATTCTTATCATTTGAATAATGAGTGCTGGTTTCCATTTATTAAACAGTTCTTATGTGCCAGGTACTGTACCAATGGCCCAACGTCCATGATCTCATTTAATGCCCACAACAATCTTATTAGTACATCACCAGTTTATAGAGGAGGAAGCTGGACTCAGAGGCATTAAGTAATTTACTGAAGTAACAGACACCAGCCCAGGTCTCTCAGTTGCCAAAATATTTTCTCTTTCTGCCTCCCACTGTTTTCAGCGTCCCTAGATGGACAGATATATTTTCTTTAGCTTGAGTATGTCATTAGCTCTGGAAATTCTATCTAAAAAACGTCACAGTCCGCCCCTTTCAGAGAAAGACCTGTGTCTTCATATCTTGGAAATTCCAGCCTGTGTACCAAACATGGAGAGACTTCCCACCTGGTGCCCCTGTCATCTCTGCCGCGTGGACTTTTACGAGAGGCTCTCATTTGGTGCTCTGCACCTGCCCCATGGTGGTTAGCACTTTCAAAGAGCTGCAGGCTCCAGGAATCACAAAACCATCTCTGCTTCTATGTCCTTTCCCACCTGATTTCCATTTGCTCTGCCTGGTCATGATGGGAAGTTTCTTTTTTTGTAGCATCATTCCAGTCTGACTTTTCTTTCACCTCTTCACATTCCACATTCCATCAAGTGGCAATTTTATTCTACGATCACCAGTTAGAACTTTAAAATAGATTTTCAAAGAATATCTGACTGTTAGAACTTCAAATAGCTCAAATATAACCATTTTCTTCAATAAACCTAAATTCTAATCTCTTTTAAATAGTATTTTGAGCAAAATAATAATTCATGCTCACTTGTATTAGTCCCTTTTCACTCCTGAGTCTCCAAGTCATTCTTAAAACCTTCAAACTTTAAGTCCTCTAATGCTATCACAGCACACTTTTAATTACTGGTATCAAAAGAAAGGGACTATCATAGGGGAAAAGCCTTCTATGTTATTTTACCAGCTTAATTTCTACACAAAAGCTTTCAAGTAATCAACAAAAAGAAGAAATGCGAATCCAAATAAGCCACAAACTAGGAAGACAGTCCAAGAATGAACAATGAAGGTCAAATCCAAGTACAACAAACCCCATGGAGAATACTGATGTTTTGCTGCAGTGACATTTCATGGTTAATTGGTGGTTTGTTAAAGATTACATTTCCAAGATCAAAAAGAATAATGATAAAACACACTCAGACATGGAAAGCAAGGGCTCTATAAACAGTAGCTGTTTGGAAATTATAAATGGTACTAAATGACTAATGAGGAAGATAGAGAGCTTACCAATTCTCAGGGAATTTTGTAACTTTCAAACCACAGACTGTTGTGGGCAGGATTTGATCAAAGGTCTCTAGAGTACACTTTCATCCTCATGAGGTTGGGGTCAGGAAGAGGAGAAGGTAAAGAGGACCAGGAGCTATAAGGCTGTGACTTGGAAAGGCCTTTTGCAGTCATCTACTTCCAGCATCCTGCCCCAGAATTCCTCAAATTCCATGTTTTCCCATAAGCTGTTATTTCCATCCAGGTGTTACATGTACCAGACCCCTTTTCTACAGCAATGGCCCTTTCAGGTCTTGAGGGAATTTAAAATCATACAAAGAAAAATCTGCCTTGCAGAATCTTAGGAGATTTCACTGATTTCACATTGCTCTTAATGGAACGAAGGCATGGCATCATCTGCCTAGCCTCATATAAAAAAGGAGGAAAAAACCAAAAAACATTCATTGCCCCATTGAATCTGGTGCCCTACATAGTCCCATGTGTGACACTGGTCCCACACAGAAAAATTTGAGCTTACTGTCCACGCTGGTGCTCAGTTAAACCCACCCTATACACAGTCACCTAAGTGGCTTTTCTAGGACACAGTCTGATGGAGGCACTCCTCTGCCTTCACCTTCAATGAATCCCCATTGCTTACAGAACAAAGTCTAAATGACAGAGCCATGGCTCTCGTTCCAGCCATATCTCCTATCAACCCCCTTTCTCAGAGTTCATGCCCCAGCCATGCTGAAGAACATACAATATTCTCTTTATCTTAAGGATTTTGTACAGAGTGGTCCCTCTGCCTGAAACTTCCTTCCTTCCTTCCATCTTTGCCTGGGAAGGTCCTGGAAAATTGCTACTCACC
Source organism: Mesoplodon mirus (assembly GCF_964341445.2). Classification (NCBI taxonomy): domain Eukaryota; kingdom Metazoa; phylum Chordata; class Mammalia; order Artiodactyla; family Ziphiidae; genus Mesoplodon; species Mesoplodon mirus. Next base: position 583,922 of record NW_028295698.1, on the reverse strand, counting down.
CTGCTCATCTCCACTATCACTTCGTTCAAGAAGTCCCTCTGGGTCTCCCATTCCCGACCACCACAACTGGACTTAGTTAAATTTACCCTCCTGTTTACACCCACAAACACCTACTTCCTCTATCAAATGACTTATTTCCGATGTTGTAATTACCTATTTCTTTATCAGTCTCTCTGACTGAACTATACACTCCTTAAAGACCGAGAAGTTGTTTCCTTCACTATCGTATCACAAAACCTAACAGACTAACTGACACATGATAGGAACTCAGTAAATACGTGTTGGATGAATAAATGAATGAATGAACGAATGAACAACACACTAACCAGCTGTATGAGCTCAATCTCTAGTCCATGCCTCTGTCTCTTACCTGCAACCTAAAACAATCCCAGTACTTCTGGTTGTCTTCCTTGGTCCTGGAACATTTGTGAACTTGCAACATCATTCCCATCCCAGACAACGCCACTTCCAATAATTTGTTGTCCTTATCTATAGTAACACCAGTTACCAAATTTGGCCCATCTACTCCAACCACATCCCAAATCCTCTGAGCCAGGTGCAGCAGCTTCCTTTCACAATGCTAGGACCCACCACAAAACAGATGATAATCCCTTTGCACATTTCAAGGAGCAGCACCAAGGGAACAGTACCTGGGAAAGGCCATTGACAGCTCAGAATATCCAGGGCATTTCTAGAACCTCGGCACTGCTCTCGCTCTAGGAATGAAGGTCCAAAAAGCATCTCAGAGAATGTTCATAATTGTAAACAAGCTCCACCTTTGAAACACAATCTAGATAGAACCAAATATACAAGCCTGCACAATGGATGAAGCCAACGTCTCCTCCATGATTGCCCTTCTGACAACCTTATAGTCTCCTCAACCATAAAAGGTGAACTTCAAACTCACGACCTTGCCTTGTCACCAGAAACATCTAAGCTTGGATCAGTCTTTCCAAGACCAGATATTTGTTCTGTGAGCTACTAGAGACTTGTCACATACACAGAAGTATAAGAGGATTATTTCTATCTACCTGAGGACCTGGAGTCTTTCACATTGCTCCTGTTAAAACTCTCACAACAGCAAAACTTTACCTACAAAGGGTTCAAGCTATGACACTCCCAATTTCCACAAACCTCCTCAGCTCTTGTGAGTCACATGCAGCCAATTCCAGGAATTGGAAACATGGTTGTGAGGATGAAACTGACTTTGGGGCTCCCCTTGGATATGGTCTTCCAGACTTACCAAAAGGCCATTAAGAGGAAGGTTTACCCCACCTCAGGGAAACCCGAGGCAGTACTTGCAGTCAAGGGCTGGCCATGGCTTCTGAGCTACATCCAAAAAGAAATTCATACTGTACCTGGATATGCTGGAGCCATTTCTGACTGTCCGAGAGCCAGCATGTACCGTTCCTGAACTGCCTCCATTGTGGATCATCAGTAGGGCTGTCAGATTTACTAAATAAAAATACAGGATACCCAGTTAAACTTGAACTTCACATGAATAGTAAGTCATCACTTTTAGTATAAGTAGATCCTATGTAGTATTTGGGGCATACTTATCTTAAAAATGTACTCGTTGTTTTTCTGACATTCATATTTAACTGAACAGCTTATATTTTACCTGTCAACCCTACTCATCAGAAATGATGGAGGCTTATAGAGATCCAAGAGATGCCTCAGAGCATCCTCAGCTTTTATTTCTATGTCCTGGACAGTGAGGACGAGCTTCCCACTCCCATTAATTGCCTGTAATGGCATATATTCTCCATTTTAGAGTCTTTTCTACTTGTCATTGTAATTATCTTCCTTATTTTAAAGAGATGTATGTTTTTTTCCAAACTTAATAGCTCATCCAAAAGTATTTGGAAGTTCATTCGACAAGGGAAAAACAACATGATTCTGACAAGCGAAGGAAGCCGCCTGGTGCTTAGTAAAGAAGTATTAGGGAGATTGAAAAAGCCAAACTTAATAAGCAAATCTCTCCAAGGGTATTTTCAGAGCTTGATACCCTCCCACACCCTGAAAATATTATTACATCAAGAATGTAGAACCTGCTAACCAAATGTAAGGCTCCCATATGATTCTATCAAACTGAGGATGCTTCTTTACTAAGCAGTGAGCACACGTGCTGCCCCAGGTACCTTGGCAGTTGCAACACAGAGCTCTTCCCTTTGGGATGGAAACAGCAAGTTTTCCTGTGGTCTTCACACTGGCCCCAAAAATACTACACTCCCAATTCTTGTCAACTTTAAGTATTTTTCTGCATATCTTCATTTTTCTGTTACTATTTGGACTACATCCTAGCCTTGACATTACATACATTGCATTCAAGAAGCTATTTTTAAAAGTTGGTAGGAAATCTTAAATCTATGGCTTGCAGTCCCTGGCTTACTTTCATCCAGGTGCATAAGGGTTTTCAAAAGTACTCAGGTTAGTTACCCCGTATCACAGTCCCACGCTTGTGTCACAGATATGAAAATGGAACATGATATTTAAGGTTTTAGTTGCCAAATCATCAAGCTTCCCAGACAGAGGCAATAGAGCAAAATGAGTACAGAGGCATGGATTTTGATTTGCTCCAGTGTATTGGGAAAGTCACTTGGCCTCTGTATTTATTTGTACTTATCTGCACTTATCTGTCACTTGGGGGTTATCATTGTACCTAGTCCATGGGTATGTTGTACAAATTAACTGTAACGTAGTTAGAAGAAACCGACACAGAGTAAGCACTCCACAGACATTGGCTATTAGCTATTGGAAATATTTCTCCATGAAACAGATGACTTTATCAGTGGATGACCCGGTGGGAGACAGTGAATCACAGAATCACAGCATGTTGAAGGTGACCTAGTTCACACTCTTATGTGAAAAAAAGAAAAGTGTGCATGGGTAGAAAATGTCTGAAACTTTACATAACAAATAGTACATCATGTTAACTTTGAGGATTAGAATAAATGAGGAAAGGAGGAAAGCAAAACTTGAGTGTAATTCAATTTCTACATCATTTGTGTTTCTACACAGAGACTCTGAATACACTGGAAGTGCAATTTTTTTTAATGTGGCGGGATAAACGTTTTCAAGTTTTCCTGATCCATCCGTATTATTATTTCAGAATTGCTGGCATTTCTTGCCATCTTCAGATCTACACCCATTTGAGTCAGTGGGCCCTTCTGGATGGAGGAGATAATAGAGCAGAAGTGAAGTGAGAGAAAAGGACAGACAAGGTTTTCTCTTTTCTCTTCAAAGAGGAAAGGTCTTTGGAATGGGAACAACTCACAACCAAACTTTGGGGAAAGGATGTGATGGAAAATGAGACAAACATCCTACCCCTGTGATGAGAAGGATTCCCTGGGCTGGATGGAGGGAGGTCACAGGTGGATGGACAAGGAAACCAACTAGGGAGAAACACACACAAGTGCAGAGCAAACACCCCGAGGCCACTCAGCCTGACTCCATACAAACATGTGTCCAGCAGACAGCCCTTCACCTGTGGCTCCCCAGCAAGACAGGTACCTCGGGGGTGCCAACTCATTCTGAGTCCATTATGCCTGGCCATTCATAAACCGCTGTCTAACTTGTGAGGAATAAATTCTAAATGTTTATGAGGAAGTTGGGGAAGGAGATTGAAAGGTTACTTAAACGAAAAAAAAGAAGTTCAGGAAGGCAGGATGGTAGAGAGACAAGAAAAAGACCTTAAAAGATAGAAAGGATTTGCCAAAGAAGAGAAAGCAAAAGAAATGATTCCGAATGGGTTAACCTGCAGCTAGGAAGTTAAGGAAGATTATTGATGGGTGAAGACTATGGAATAAAGTGAATAAAATTTCTCAGAAGTTTCTGAGACTATGGTAAGACGCATGATTATCAAATTATGAATTGTCTGCAGTAGCATTCTAGGGGGACACTAGGAAGGGGAAGCAAATGTTCATGAGATGACAGTGGCAGGTGGAAAGTTGTTTCAGGGGAAGATCAGACGTGCAGAGTGTGTATCAGAGGAGGGCAAGTGTGAGCAAGCAAGGAAATACTAAGTGTATACGATTCCTTCACTGAGTGCACCCAGCCCCGTGGTCAGCCTTGAGAACAAGCAGGACTTCAGGTACTGGAGCTACATTTCAGTCATCAAGACTTGAGAAGACACCCTTAACTCAGGTCTTCTCTTCAAACTCCATCTTTCCTTCTTGACCTTCAATTGGCCTCTTCCCTTACCCTCAAGCTGTGGACTGAGGCCACAGAGCAAGATGGGTCACTAGTGTCCTCCATCCCCTGGTGACTGTGCTTCACATCAGTGGAGTACCAAAGGCAATAACCACGTAACAGACACAAGAGTGTATGAAGAAGAAGAGATTCTGATAAGGCTTTCTGTGACAGTGTGGGCCGAGTTGGCTGTATATGCCTGCTATCACCTGAATGATGAGCAACCTTAGGGGAGAAGTGCTCAGAAGGCAGAGCCTGGCTCTCGAGAGGCTCTGCGTCCTCACAGCCCACTCCAAGACCTCAGTTGCAGCTTCGGCCCCCAATCTCTCTCCTTCTGCCTACTCACAGTTTTTGAAGTCTTCTTTCCTCCACATTTCTCTTGAGAGGTGGAGGAGGAAGATGAGCTTCAGGCCAGCTCAGACTCCCCTGGGATCCCAGCAGGATGCCTATCATTAACCTCCCACATTCTAGGAAGCTCCTAAGGTCTCCACACTTGGGGGAGTTTTCATTTCATCAGTGCTTCAAATTGCTGGCTGGAGATGGCCTGTTGAAAGGTGGCCAAAAGCAAGTAGGAACCTTTGGGCAGCCTGGCCCTTCTCGACTGTCAGACATCTTCAGGGATATTCTGGGAAACATTGCTTGTTTTAGAGAAGGGAGGGAAACAATCCAATTGTCCAATAATGCTTGAATGGAAAATAAATGATGCTATACGAATGTGACGAAATAATACCAAACAGTCAAAAATCAAAGACCTAGATCTATATGGACGGATGTCACTAAATCTTGAAAACATAATATTGTTTGAAAGAAAATAAGATAAAGTATCTTAGATTATGATAACAGGTATGTAAGTATTTAAATATTTAAATCAATTCAACATGTTGCTTCTATATATATAGATGCAAGAAAATAAATTTTATCCAATGAACACATTATTTACATTTAATATGTTCATTTATCTAGGAAACTCAAAATAACCCACAGATAAACTAGCAGGAACTAATAAGACGGTTCAACAAAGCACACACATACAAGATCAATAAATTTTAAAAGTCACTCACGCTCCTCTATACTGGTGATAGCAAATTAGAAACTGTAAAAGAAAATAAGAAAAAAAGAAGATCTAAAAATTGTCACAAGAGCCATATAAATTACTTAGAACTAAGCATACATAAAAGTAAATAAAACTGACAAACTGAGTACGACCACTTAAACTGCGCCCAACCCAAGGATTAGAAAACGACTGTTCTTACTTTATGAGAACACGCCCTCTTCCTAAGTAGCAGATCAGTACGTGAGAGTGAATCAAAGAAACACAGCATTTGAAAAGTCAACTAGGCCAAGCCTCTCGATCGCACAGACAGAAGCTGAAGCCCAGACAGGTTGAGTTACTTGGTAAAGGGCCCAATGTCCTGACTCAAGGACTCGCATTTTTCACTCATTTGTAAGACACAATCAAATTCAGTACCTTGGAAAGAGATGGGAAAAAAATGAAGAAATCAATTATATAGTTACTCATCTTTAAGTACAGAAATAGCCGTGACAAAATTACACGTATTGAGGGAAAATTGAAGTGCAGAGATTAAAATGTCAATAATCCACAGGGAAACTGGAGACCATTTAAAATATTCATATTAAATCTCTCTAGAAAAGGCATTAAAAGATCTCCAATCAAAATGTTCATTTTATAATAGATATGGTATCATACAACTTATAATAGATATGGTATGAACCTTTCCCTTTCACGGGAAAGCTTCGGCTGGGAAACAGGAATTGTTCTTGAAAATGGGGCCTGTGCTATTGCAGACACTGTGCTGAACTTAGGTCCACAGAATGCTCCGATGTCATCATTGAGGTCACAGAATCCTGCTGTGCGCCTGGCAACCTTGTAAACTTAACAGCCCTGGTGAGCACTAGGCAGTACTGCTGGTTCACTAAGTGGTACAAGTTTTTCAGCCATTTAGGAGACTTGACTATTTTTGTTTGTATTGAATCATTTGAACAGATTGCCCAAGAGGCAACAAGGGCCAACCTGTAGGGAAGAGGAGGAGTTGGACATCTCTTGAGGCATCTTCTAAGGGAGACTTCTAGTAGGTACCATGAAACGGCGACAAAAGAGGAAACATCTGGAAAATGAAGAGTCCCAGGAAACTGCCGAGAATGGAGGAGGTATGTCGGGGGCAACTTGCTGGGGCACATGGGTTTCTGCCAAACTAAACCTTCTCTAGGATGTGGGGGACTGAGAACGTGTCACCTGTGAAGCAGGGAGCGAGAGACCTCGTCTCACTGATGCTGCCGTATCCATCCGGAGGGTCCCTGTGGTGTGAGATGGCACAGAACGGCCAGATGCCCCCTGGGAGATGGGAGGTCAGCTCCGCTGGTCTGGGGACTCTCTCCTGGGGCTGCCGGGCCTGGAGCTTTGTCGGACTCACAGCAGGCTGCATCCTGCTTGCACAGACCTAGAGGTGCAGCTTTTCTCAGTCCCCGATTTCTCTCTTATGCTCTTGGATCTTTCCCTGGGGTCATGAGGTGGGGGATGTGAAGGATGCAAGGATGCTGAGAGAGACCCATGAGTTGCTTGGCCTCTTTTACCAGGGTGGAAAGAGAAGCCCCATGAGTTGAAGGCCCTGTTGAAAAGTATCTTGACAAGTGGAATGCAGTTCGAAAGAAGATTGTTTGTCTAGGGATGGTGTCATATTGAAAGCAAGGAGGTTTTATTCCTTCAACAGGATGAATTGCCCAAAGGAGATCAAGGGAAGGGAAGGGTTTTCCAGAGACTGAGACCACGTGGGCGGGGGTGAGAAATGTCCTCAGGGTCCTGCAGGGAGCTCTGAGAGCCACGGGCCACGGGGTGCCTGCGTGCATTAAATGTAGGCGAGTAGCTTGCCCTGGGCGGGGGTGGACACCCCAGAGTTCCAGCTAGACGTCTCTGCCCCAGATTAGAGCCCAGTAGCTCCTACCAGGCCCAGGACACTGGAGACTGTAGGGTGGGCCCTGGCAATGGAGGTCTAGACAGCAGGTAAATTTTCAGGCAGTGGCTGGGACAGGCTGGGGAAGGCAATGACTGCCCCTGACCATTCAGAATATTTTTCTCTATGTTCCTGTGTGTGTGTGTGTGTGACTGTGTCTGTGTGTGTGTGTGTGTTGTAGTGCAGAGATGAGCAGGATGAATGGGGATAGAGTGCTTATCAGATATAAAGTCTGCGTGGTAAAGTTCCTGTCACCCTGCCTGGACCTGGCTGACACTCGCTGTATGTAAGAGTGTATACAGAACTCTTGTTAGGGGTGTTTTATGAGACAGTAACTCATACACCCATGTGCACTCTGATACAGCAAAAATATCACACACCCCACATATAACTTCCTTAGTAAACCACACACAGCACATGGAGGTATATACACGCATCCCTCCTGTACTACGTTATCATACAACCCATCTGTACCACAATCCTGTCCTCCAACACCAAACGCTGGAGATGAATATGTATATAGACACACACACTATATATATAGGACACACACACACACACACTATATATATATGTATCTGATCAACTCTCGCACAAACACAGCTAACTTCAGCCATCGCTAAATACCTCTATAAGAACCAGTCACGTGTCATACACACAACACTTATAACACATTCTTGAGTAATGCCAGACCCGCTTTGTACAAACCAGAGTAAGCCACAGTCTCAGTAACCCATGTCAGGGTTGCCAGAGAAAATATGGGCTATCCAGTTCATTTTGAATTCCAGATTAGCAACAAGTAATTTTTCAGTATCCGTATGTCCCAAATATTGTACGGGCCATACTTACACTAAAAGTAAGTAAGACCAAATACTGCATGGGAATACTTACACTAAAAAATTATTCTGGCTTTATCTGAAACTGAAATTTAACTGGGTGCCCTGTATTTTTCTTCGCTTAGTCTGGAAACCCTTATATACTTACCACCAGCTCAGGTATTATATATTTATTGTAGTTTTGTTTAGTCTGTGTCTTCCACTACTAGAATGTGCAGCATTACCAGAGACTACAACAATGCAAGAGTGCCAGATACACAGGAGTAGCTGCTTACTGAATCTTGGTGAATGAATGAATGAACAAACACCATAAATACAAGCCACACCATGTAATGAGGAAAAGTTACATGTCCCAGAATTCCTGACTTGTGAACAGAAACCATGCACACAAAGGCAAAAGACACAGATAAGACACAGCTGCACCGTGCTCCCCATGCTAACCCCACACTTACCACAGACTTAACAGATACACATCACTCACTCTTCCCACATACTCACAGTCACCACCGAGGCCTACATTACCAACAAAACAGTGACAGAGTAAGTACTGATTGGAATTAAATCCTGGAGTATACACTGGGAATCACACTCTCAACTGTGTGTATTCACTGCACCTGACACGTGTCACACACTCAGTAAATATTTGTGGACAGAGAACTGATGAACCCACCCTGAGCCTTTCATTCCTCCCTCAGGAATCTCGAAGTCACAAGAGGATCCCCCTCGGCTTGGATCCACTGTGGTGGCCCAAGGCTGCAGCCCAGGGGCAGTGGAGGTCTCCTCTGCCCCTAAATACTTCTTCTGTACTACTACTCCACGCAAGCTCAGCTACGCTGGTAAGGGCGCGGGGCTCCTCAGGTGAGGGGGTGCTTGGCTGTGAGGCAGGAGGCACACAGATCCCAGGGAGGCTGAGAGGAAATCCAGGGTCATCAGAGGTGATGAGGGCTCTGTGGAGGAGCCTGGGCAGGATGGCTGAGCTGTTCCGAGGGCGTGGATGCCAGCTGAGTCTGGGGGGGCGGTGTGAATACTGCTACTACCATGGTGGGGAAGTCAAGGTGCAGGGTCCGGAAATGTCTGGGCTTGAGGTGGAGGGAAGAGGGACCAGATTAAGCATCTTCAGAGGAAAATGTAGGCTTTGTCTTTGCCTTTGCTTCCAGAGAAGGACAGAGTTCTGCATCATACACCTCCAGACTGAGAGCAGGACCATCCAGCTCAGGTCCACACAGCTCACACATACATCTGCCCTCCAGGCACAGCCCTTCTCACAGCACACATAAACCCCAAGCACCACAGCCCCATTCCACATGTAATGCACCACCGATATTACCAAAATCACACTCCTTGTCATACACGCATCCAGCCGCATCCCTCACATACCACAGCCCTCACCACCATACTCCACACCCCTGTATACAGACACCGCTCCAGTATCCCCCCCACACACATGAAAAGCCCACAGATGACACCAGATACACCGCTCCATCCTACGGCCAACAGACACCAAGCTCACGACATAGCTACGTCATGCAAATGTCCCTCTCTCGTCTACCACACCTGCTCCCTCAGCTTCCGGCACGGCCCATGCATGTTATTATGGTTTTAATTTCCTTTTTCAGCAATGCAGAGATTTCGAGACACTGCCTGGCCTACAGCACCCCTAGCCCAGGTTCAGGAAGAAGGGGAGACCGCTCCCCCATCACACTGTGTCTCCTCCTCACTCTCTTCACCCTGTAAGGACTATCTGCACCCAGACAAAGAGGAAAGGGGCATGAAAATATACTACATGCAGGTACAAGTGAACAAGGGTGTCGCTGTCTCCTGGAAGACAAAGAAACCCTTGGAGTTGCCTGAAAAGCAGCTGAGGATAGAAGAAGTGACCCTTCCTGAGGATGTGTGCGCAGTAGCCACTGACCCCTCTTCTGATGTGTGCACCGAAAGCCTCCTGTCTGACAGTGAGCCCACTGGGGAGGAGAAAGAGTATGAGGAAAGGGCAGAGCCAGGCAGCCCATCAGGGTCACCTGCCGTCGAGGAGAGACCCAGGGCCAAGACACCGGACTGGATGGTGACCATGGAGACCGGCTTCAGGTGCATGGCCTGCTGCCGGGTCTTCCCCACCTTGGAGATCCTCCAGCAGCACGTGAAGGGCGGCATCCTGCAGGGCTTCAGCTGCCGTGTCTTTCATCTCAACATGGCCCAGTGGATGGGCAATGTGGAATCCGAGAGCACCCCTGAGGAAGAGGACGAGGAGGAGGAGGAGGAGGAGGAAGAGAAGCAAGAAGAAAAGGAGAATGAGGGAGAGCAGCCCACGGGGGAAGGCCCCAGCCCAAAGAGACCCCGCAGGCAGGGTCTTTTCTCTCCTTTGAGTTCCAAACAGCAACTGAGATTCATGGGACAGAAGATCCTGGAAGACGGTGTGGCCGTCCCTTGGAAGAGGTAAGGCTTGAGGCTGGCAGTCTTCTGAGCCTATGTCACGAGGGCCCAGAGGAGTCTAAGGGAAGGGGCCGCACACATGTGCTGGTTGACCTAATGGCTCTGCAGTTGCATCAAATGGGACACACCCAGCACTAAGAAAGGCATTGACCTCTGTTGACGTAAACAAGAAGGTGGAGCCTTTTCCTAGGAGTTTTCTCAGGGTCTGCACGATGGACCTCAACTCTTAGAGGACGTACTGCCAGCAGCTCCTTCTCGGCAGAGAGAGCCAGGAGTGGTCTCAAGAGAGGACAGGGGCCCTTGCAGGACCAGAACTTTGAGGTCTGAGAGCCTTGGGCCTGAGCCGAGATCTCACCCGGACCACTGGACCGAGCCTTCTGTGACAAAGGGGAATATGAAAGAGAGTCACGTGGAAATGAGGTCCCCCGAGATATGGAAATGTTCCAGAACCTTCGTTGCGTGGTAGTTGATCTGGAGCCAAGCTCACTGTGGTGTGTGTGGCTCTGAGCATTAAGGCAATGCTGGAGGGTAACCCTGACCAGCAGAGCTTGGAGTGCTTCTTGTCTCTTCCTGTCCTACCTCATTTGTTTTATCCCTTCCAGGGAGAAGAAAGGACCCTCGGGAGAGTAGCAGACAGAATGCCGTGGTCTGAAGGAGGATGAAGGGACCGGCACTCAGTCTAACATCATATGACAATAGAAGCGTCCTATGCAATAAAGGGCATTTTCCAAACCTTTCCTGGAGCTTTTATTTAAGGACATTTTTCTATCTATGCATCTATCTGTCATCTACATCTGTATCTTTCAAGGTTTGTGAACAAGCTTTCACATAAGCACTAGAGACGTCCGCCAGCATTTTCCAGAAGAGGCCTGCAAATTGCTGGGGACTCCTCACAAATAGGGAACGGCCACAACCCCTGCCACACAGACTATGCGCGTGGCCCTCCTGACGTACTCCCACTCTCTCTCTGAATTTCCCAACGTCTGAGATGAGGGTGCTGGCTGGAGGCAATGATCACGTGCAGGCTGAATCTTCTCCAGATTCTGATTCTCTTCCTGGGCATATCGTCCTCAAGCACAGTCTCCATGTCCCTGGCCACACTGATCTCTCTCCTTCAGTCCTTCCCTCCCTCCCTCTCCTGCCTCCCAGTGCAGAGAATACTTTTTTGCTTTGAGACGACATTTATTTTTGGTTCACAGAATTCTCACCTGTTCTACTGTGGCCTCCGTTGTGAACATTCCAAAGCTGAGAATTTTCTTTTTTTCTCCCTCATTTCTGCTGAGTCTTTACCTTCCTAATGTAGTGAACTCAGAGTGCCTAGCTGACTGGATGGGGAAAAAGATCCAGGGAGCAAAGAGAAATAATAAAAGAATATATCAGTTAATTTTTCATAGTGTTATCCAACTACATATTTTTAAAATTTTGGAATAATATTAGGAATCTTCTCTTTATAAAAAACTGAATTATCGGGCTTCCCTGGTGGAGCAGTGGTTAAGAATATGCCTGCGAATGCACGGGACATGGGTTCGAGCCCTGGTCTGGGAAGATCCCACGTGCCACGGAGTAATTAAGCCCGCGCGCCACAACTACTGAGCCTGCGCTGTAGAGCCCGTGCCACATCTACCGAGCCCACGTGCCACAACTACGGAAGCCTGCGTGCCTAGAGCCCATGCTCCGCAACAAGAGAAGCCACTGCAATGAGAAGCCCGTGCACCACAGCCAAGAGGAGCCCCCGCTCACTGCAACTAGAGAACGCCCGCTAGCAGCAACAAAGACCCAATGCAGCCCCAAATAAATAAATTAATTTTAAAAAATTGAATTAGTTTCAAGGGTACAATGTATAAAAGTACAATAAAAGCCCCCCTTCATAAACCCCCAACCCCACTCTCAAGATGGAATCGATATGCTGTGATACAATTTATAGTCGTAGTACTACTCCTCCTCCCACCACATCCGAAATCCTCTGAGCCAGGTGCAGCAGCTTCCTTTCACAATGCTAGGACCCGCCACAAGACACATGATAATCCCTTTGGACATTTCAAGGAGCGGCACCAAGGGAACAGTACCGGGGAAATGCCACTGACAGCTCAGAATATCCATGGCATTTCTAGAGCCTCGGCACTGCTCTCGCTCTGGGAATGAAGGTCCAAAAAGCACATCGGAGAATGTTCATAGATGTAAACAAGCTCCACCTTTGAAACACGATCTACATAGAACCACATATACAAGCCTGCACGATGGATGAAGCCAAGGTCTCCTCCATGATTTCCCTTCTGACCACCTTATTGTCTCCTCAACCATAAAAGGTGAACTTGAAACTCAGGACCTTGCCTTGTCACCAGAAACATCCAAGCTTGGATCAGTCTTTCTAAGACCAGATACTTGCTCTCTGAACTATTAGAGACTTGTCACATACACACAGGTAGAACAGGATTATTTCTATCTACCTGGGGACATGGAGTCTTTCACATTGCTCCTGATAAAACTCTCACAACAGCAAAACTTTACCTACAAAGGGTTCAAGCTATGACACTCCCAATTTCCACAAACCTCCTCAGCTCTTGTGAGTCACATGCAGCCAATTCCAGGAATTGGAAACATGGTTGTGAGGATGAAACTGACTTTGGGGCTCCCCTTGGATATGGTCTTCCAGACTTACCAAAAGGCCATTAAGAGGAAGGTTTACCCCACCTCAGGGAAACCCGAGGCAGTACTTGCAGTCAAGGGCTGGCCATGGCTTCTGAGCTACATCCAAAAAGAATTTCATACTGTACCTGGATCTGCTGAAGCCATTTCTGACTGTCCGAGAGCCAGCATGTACCGTTCCTCAACTGCCTCCATTGTGGATCATCAGTAGGGCTGTCAGATTTAGGACATAAAAATACAGGATACCCAGTTAACCTTGAACTTCACATGAATAATAAGTCATTATTTTTAGTATAAGTAGATCCTATGAACTATTTGGGGCATACTTATCTTCAAAATGTACTCGTTGTTTTTCAAACATTCATATTTAACTAAACAGCCTATATTTTATCTGTCCACCCTACTCAGCAGAAATGATGGAGGCTCATAGAGATCCAGGAGACGCCTCAGAGCCTCCTCAGCTTTTATTTCTACGTCCTGGACAGCGAGCACGAACCTTCCACTCCGTCATTGGCTAGAATGGAGGATATTCTCTGTTTTAGAGATTTTTCTACTTCTCATTGTTATTATCTTCCTTATTTTAAAGAGATGTTTATTTTTCCCCAAACTTAATAGCTCATCCAAAAGTATTTCAAAGTTCATTAGACAAGGGAAAAACAACATGGTTCTGAAAAGTGAAGGAAACCGCCTGGTGTTTATTAAAGAAGTAGTAGGGAGATTGAAATAGCCAAACTTAATAAGCAGATCTCTCCAAGGGTATTTTCAGAGCTTGATTCCCTCCCACACCCTGAAAATATTATTACATCAAGAATGTAGAACTGCTAACCAAATGTAAGGCTCCCATATGATTCTATCAAACTGAGGATGCTTCTTTACTAAGCAGTGAGCACACTTGCTGCCCCAGGGACCTTGGCAGTTGCAACGTAGGGCTCTTCCCTTTGGGATGGAAACAGCAAGTTTTCCTGTGGTCTACACGCTGGCCCCAAAAATACTACACTCCCAATACTTGTCAACTTTAAGTATTTTCCTACATATCTCCATTTTTCTGTTACTATTTGGGCTACATCCTAGACTTGACACTACATAAATTGCATTCAAGAAGCTATTTTTAAAAGTTGGTAGGAAACCTTAAATCTATGGCTTGCAGTCCCTGGCTTACTTTCATCCAGGTGCATAAGGGTTTTCAAAAGTAGTCAGGTTAGTTACCCCGTATCACAGCCCCACACTTGTGTCACAGATATAAAAATGGAACATGATATTTAAGGTTTTAGTTGCCAAATCATCAAGCCTCCCAGACAGAGGCAATAGAGCAAAATGATTACAGAGGCATGGATTTTGATTTGCTCCAGCATCTTGGGCAAGTCACTTGGCCTCTGTATTTATTTGTACTTATCTGCACTTATCTGTCACTTGGGGGTCATAATTGTACCTGGTCCATGGGTACGCTGTACAAATGATCTGTAAAGTAGTTACAAGAAACCGACACAGAGTAAGCACTCCACAGACATTGGCTATTAGCTATTGGAAATAGTTCTCCGTGAAACAGATGACTTTATCAGTGGATGACTCGGTGGGAGACAGTGAATCACAGAATCACAGCATGTTGAAAGTGACCTAGTTCACACTCTTATGTGAAAAAAAGAAAAGTGTGCATGGGTAGAAAATGTCTGAAACTTTACACAACAAAGAGCTCATCATGTTAACTTGGAGGATTAGAATAAATCAGGAAAGGAGGAAAGAAAAACTTGAGTGTAATTCAATTTCTCTATCATTTGTGTTTCTACACTGAGACTCTGAATACACTGGAAGTGCAAATTTTTTTAATGTGGCGGGATAAAGGTTTTCAAGTTTTCCTGATCCATCCATATTATTATCTCAGAATTGCTGGCAGTTCTTGCCATCTTCGGATCTACACCCATGTGAGTCAGTGGGTCATTCTGGACGGAGGAGATAATAGAGCAGAAGTGAAGTGAGAGGAAAGGAGAGACAAGATTTTCTCTTTTCTCTTCAAAGAGGAAAGGTCTTTGGAATGGGAACAACTCACAACCAAACTTTGGGGAAAGGATGTGATGGAAAATGAGACAAACATCCTACCCCTGTGATGAGAAGGATTCCCTGGGCTGGATGGAGGGAGGTCACAGGTGGCTGGACAAGGAAACCAACTAGGGAGAAACACACACAAGTGCAGAGCAAACACCCTGAGGCCACTCAGCCTGACTCCATGCAAACATGTGTCCAGCAGACAGCCCTTCACCTGTGGCTCCCCAGCAAGACAGGTACCTCGGGGGTGCCAACTCATTCTGAGTCCATTATGCCTGGCCATTCATAAACCGCTGTCTAACGTGTGAGGAATAAACTCTCAATGTTTATGAGGAAATTGCGGAAGGAGATTGAAAGGTTACTTAAACGAAAAAAAAAAGAAGTTCAGGAAGGCAAGATGGTAGAGAGACAAGAAAAAGACCTTAAAAGATAGAAAGGATTTGCCAAAGAAGAGAAGGAAAAAGAAATGATTCCGAATGGGTTAACCTGCAGCTAGGAAGTTAAGGAAGATTATTGATGGGTGAAGACTATGGAATAAAGTGAATAAAATTTCTCAGAAGTTGCTGAGAATATGGTAAGCAGCATGATTATCAAATTATGAATTGGCTGCAATGGCATTCTAGGGGGACACTAGGAAGGTGAAGCAAATGTTCCTGAGATGACAGTAGCAGGTGGAAAGTTGTTTCAGGGGAAGATCAGTCTTGCAGAGGGTGTATCAGAGGAGGGCAAGTGTGAGCAAGCAAGGAAATACTAAGTGTATACGGTTCCTTCACTGAGTGCACCCAGCCCCGTGGTCAGCCTTGAGAACAAGCAGGACTTCAGGTACTGGAGCTACATTTCAGTCATCAAGACTTGAGAAGACACCCTTAACTCAGGTCTTCTCTTCAAACTCCATCTTTCCTTCTTGACCTTCATTTGGCCTCTTCCCTTACCCTCCAGCTGTGGACTGAGGCCACAGAGCAAGATGGGTCACTAGTGTCCTCCATCCCCTGGCGACTGTGGTTCACATCAGTGGAGTACCAAAGGCAATAACCAAGTAACAGACACAAGAGTGTATGAAGAAGAAGAGATTCTGATAAGGCTTTCTGTGACAGTGTGGGCCAAGTCGGCTCTATATGGCTGGTATCACGTGAATTATGAGCAGCCTTAGGGGAGAAGTCCTCAGAAGGCAGAGCCTGGCTCTCGAGAGGCTCTGCGTGCTCACAGCCCACTCCAAGACCTCAGTTACAGCTTCGGCCCCCAATATCTCTCCCTCTGCCTGCTCACAGTTTTTGAAGTCTTCTTTCCTCCACATTTCTCTTGAGAGGTGGAGGAGGAAGATGAGCTTCAGGCCAGCTCAGACTCCCCTGGGATCCCAGCAGGATGCCTATCATTAACCTCCCACCTTCTAGGAAGCTCCTAAGATCTTCACATTTGGGGCAGTTCTCATTTCAGCTGTGCTTCAAATTGCTGGCTGGAGACGGCCTGTTGGAAGGTGGCTAAAAGCAAGTAGCAATCCTTCGGGCAGCCTGGCCCTTCTCGACTGTCAGACATCTTCAGGGATATTCTAGGAAATGTTGTTTGTTCTAGAGAAGGGAGGGAAACAATCCAATTGTCCAATAATGCTTGAATGGAATATAAATGATGCTATATGCATGTGATCACATAATATCAAACAGTCAAAAATCAAAGACCTAGATCTATATGGATTCACGTGGATAAATCTTGAAAACATAATATTGATTGAAAGAAAATAAGATAAACAATGTTAGATTGTGATAACAGGTATGTAAGTGTTAAAATATTTAAATCAATTCAACATATTGCTTCTATATATAGAGATGCAAGAAAATAAACTTTATCCAAAGAACACATTATTTACATTTAATATGCTCATTTATCTAGGAGACCCAAAAGAACCCACAGATAAACTAGCAGGAACTAATAAGACGGTTCAACAAGGCACACACATACAAGATCAATAAATTTTAAAAGCCAATCAGGCTCCTCTACACTGGCGATAACAAATTAGAAACTATAAAAGAAAATAAGAAAAAAAGAAGATCTAAAAATTGTCACAAGAGCCGTATAAATTATTTAGAGCTAAGCATACATAGAAGGCAATATAACTAACAAACTGAGTACGAACAGTTAAACTCTGCCCAACCCAAGGTTAGGAAAAGACTGTTGTTACTTTATGAGAACAGACCCTCTTCTTAAGGAGCAGATCAGTAAGTGAGAGTGAATCAAAGAAACACAGCATTTGAAAAGTCAGCTAGTCCAAGCCTCTTGATCGCACATACAGAAGCTGAAGCCCAGATAGGTTGAGTTACTTGCTAAAGGGCCCAATGTCCTGACTCAAGGACTAGCATTTTTCACTCAGTCACAAGACACAATCAAATGCAGTACCTTGGAAAGAGATGGGGAAAAAATGAAGAAATCAATTATATAGTTCCTCATCTTTAAGTACAGAAATAGCCGTGACAAAATTACACGTATTGAGGGAAAATTGAAGTGCAGAGTTTAAAATGTCAATAATCCACAGGGAAACTGGAGACCATTTAAAACATTCATATTAAATCTCTCTAGAAAAGACATTAAAAGATCTCCAATCAAAATGTGAATTTTATAATAGACATGGTATGATACAATTTATAATAGATATGGTAGGAACCTTTCCCTTTCACGGGAAAGCTTCGGCTGGGAAAAAGGAATTGTTCTTGAAAATGGGGCCTGTGCTATTGCAGACACTGTGCTCAACCTAGGTCCACCGAATGCTCTGATGTCATCACTGAGGTCACAGAATTCCACTGTGAGCCTGGCAACCTTGCAAACATAACAGCCCTGGTGAGCACTAGGCACTACTGCTGGTTCACCAAGTGGTACAAGTTTTTCAGCCATTTAGGAGACTTGACTACTTTTGTTTGTATTGAATCATTTCAACGGATTGCCCAAGAGCCAAGAAGGGCCAACCTGTAGGGAAGAGGAGGAGTTGGACATCTCTTGAGGCATCTTCTAAGGGAGACTTCTAGTTGGTACGATGGAACGGCGACAAAAGAGGAAACATCTGGAAAATGAAGAGTCCCAGGAAACTGCCGAGAACGGAGGAGGTATGTGGGGGGCAACTTGTCTGGGGCACATGGGTTTCTGCCAAACTGAAGCTTCTCTAGGAAGCGGGGGACTGAGAACGTGTCACCTGTGAAGCAGGGAGCGAGAGACCTTGTCTCACTGATGCTGCCGTATCTATCCGGAGGGTCCCTGTGGTGTGAGACGGCACAGAACGGCCAGATGCCCCCTGGGAGATGGGAGGTCAGCTCCGCTGGTCTGAGGACTCTCTCCTGGGGCAGCCGGGCCTGGAGCTTTGTCGGACTCACAGCAGGCTGCATCCTGCTTGCACAGACCTAGAGGTGCAGCTTTTCTCAGTCCCCGATTTCTCTCTTATGCTCTTGGATCTTTCCTAGGGGTCATGAGGTGGGGGATGTGAAGGATGCAAGGATGCTGAGAGAGACCCATGAGTTGCTTGGCCTCTTTTACCAAAGTGGAAAGAGAAGCCCCATGAGTTGAAGGCCCTGTTGAAAAATATCTTGACAAGTGGAATGTACTTTGAAAGAAGATTGTTTGTCTAGGGATGGTGTCATATTGAAAGCAAGGATGTTTTATTCTTTCAACAGGAAGAATTTCCCAAAGGAGATCAAGGGAAGGGAAGGGTTTTCCAGAGACTGAGACCGCGTGAGCGGGGGTGAGAAATGGCCTCAGGGTCCTGCGGGGAGCTCTGAGAGCCACGGGCCACGTGGTGCCTGCGTGCATTAAATGGAGGCGAGTAGCTTGCCCTGGGAGAGGGGTGGTCACCCCAGAGCTCCAGCTAGAGGCCTCTGCCCCAGATTAGAGCCCAGTAGCTCCTACCAGGCCCAGGGCCCTGGAGACTGTAGGATGGGCCCTGGGAATGGAGCTCTAGACAGCAGGCAGATTTCCAGGCAGTGGCTGGGACAGGCTGGGGAAGGCAATGACTGCCCCTGACCATTCAGAATATTTTGCCCTATGTTCCTGTGTGTGTGTGTGTGTGTGTGTGTGTGTGTGTGTGTGGTAGTGCAGATAAGAGCGAGATGAATGGGGGTAGAGAGCTTACCAGATATAAAGTCTGCGTGGTAAAGTTCTTGTCACCCTGCCTGGACCTGGCTGACACTCGGTGTACGTAAGAGTGTATACAGAATTCTTGTTAGGGGTGTTTTATGAGACAGTAACTCATACACCCATGTACACTCTGATGCAGCAAAAATATCACACACCCCACATATAACTTCCTTAGTAAACCACACACAGCACATGGAGGTATATACACGCATCCCTCCTATACTACGTTCTCATACAACCCACCTGTATCACAAACCTCTCCTCCAACACCAAACGCTGGAGATGAGATATGTATATAGACACACACACTATATATATAGGACACACACACACACACACACACACACAGTATATACATGTATCTCCTCAACTCTTGCACAAACACAAATAACTTCAGCCATCTCTAAATACCTCTATAAGAACCAGTCACGTGTCATACACACCACACTTATAACACATTCTTGAGTAATGCCAGACCCGCTTTGTACAAACCACAGTAAACCACAGTCTCAGTAACCTATGTCAGGATTGCCAGAGAAAATATGGGCTATCCAGTTCAATTTGAATTCCAGATAAACAACAAGTAATTTTTCAGTATCCGTATGTCCCACATATTGTATGGGCTATACTTACACTAAAACTAAGTCAGGCCACATACTGCATGGGAATACTTACACTAAAAGATTATTCTGGGTTTATCTGAAACTGAAATTTAACTGGGTGCCTTGTATTCTTGTTCGCTAAGTCTGGCAACCCTTATATACTTACCACCAGCTGATGTATTATATATTTATTGTAGTTTTGTTTAGTGTGTGTCTTCCCCTACTAGAATGTGCAGCATTACCAAAGACTACAACAATGGAAGAGTGCCGGATACACAGGAGTAGCTGCTTACTGAATCTTGGTGAATGAATGAATGAACACACACCATAAATACAAGCCACACCATGTAATGAGGAAACGTTACATGTCCCAGAATTCCTGACTTGTGAACAGAAACCATGCACACAAAGGCCACAGACACAGATAGACACGTCTGCACTGTGCTTCCCATGCCAACCCCACACTTACCACAGACTTAACTGATACACATCACTCACTCTTCCCACACACTCACAGTCACCACCGAGGCCTACATTACCAACTAGACAGTGAGAGAATAAGTATTGATTGGAATTAAATCCTGGAGGATCCACTGGGAACCACACTCTCAACTGTGTGTATTCACTGCACCTGACACGTGTCACACACTCAGTAAATATTTGTGGACAGAGGAATGATGAACCCACCCTGAGCCTTTCATTCCTCCCTCAGGAATCTCGAAGTCACAAGAGGATCCCCCTCGGCTTGGATCCACTGTGGTGGCCCAAGGCTGCAGCCCAGGGGCAGTGGAGGTCTCCTCTGCCTCTAAATACTTCTTCTGTACTTCTACTCTGCGCAAGCTCAGCTACGCTGGTAAGGGCGTGGGGCTCCTCAGGTGACGGGGTGCTTGGCTGTGAAGCAGGAGGCACACAGATCCCAGGGAGGCTGAGACGAAATCCAGGGTCATCAGAGGTGATGAGGGCTCTGTGGAGGAGCCTGGGCAGGATGGCTGAGCTGTTCCGAGGGCGTGGATGCCAGCTGAGTCTGGGGGTGTGTGTGTGAATACTGCTACTACCATGGTGGGGAAGTCAAGGAGCAGGGGCCGGAAAGGTCTGGGCTTGAGGTGGAGGGAAGAGGGACCAGATTAAGCATCTTCAGAGGAAAATGTAGGCTTTGTCTTTGCCTTTGCTTCCAGAGAAGGACAGAGTTCTGCATCATACACCTCCAGCCTGAGAGCAGGACCATCCAGCTCAGGTGCACACAGCTCACACATACACGCGCCCTCCAGGCACAGCCCTTCTCAGTGCACATCAACCCCAAGCACGTGCTCCACAGTACTCTCCTCCACCACAGCCCCATTCCACAAGGAATGCACCACCGATATTCCCAAACTCACACTCCTCATCGTACACGCATCCAGCCGCATCCCTCACATACTACAGCCCTCACCACCATACTCCACACCCCTGTATACAGACACCGCTCCAGTATACCCCCCCACGCACATGAAAAGCCCACAGATGACACCAAATACACCACTCCGTCCTACGGCCAACGGACACCAAGCTCACGACATTGCTATGTCGTGCCAATGTCCCTCTCTCGTCTACCACACCTGCTCCCTCAGCTTCCGGCATGGCCCATGCATGTTATTATGATTTTAATTTCCTTTTTCAGGAATCCGGAGATTTCATCGAGACACTGCCCAGCCTAGACCACCCCTAGCCCAGGATCAGGAAGGAGAGACCGCTCCCCCATCACACTGTGTCTCCTCCTCACCCTCTTCACCCTGTAAGAACAATCTGCACACAGACAAAGAGGAAAGGGGCATGAAAATATACTACATGCAGGTACAAGTGAACAAGGGTGTCGCTGTCTCCTGGAAGACAAAGAAACCCTTGGAGTTGCCTGAAAAGCAGCTGAGGATAGAAGAATTGACCCTTCCTGAGGATGTGTGCACAGTAGCCACGGACACTTCTTCTGATGTGTCCACCGAAAGCCTCCTGTCTGACAGTGAGCCCACTGGGGAGGAGAAAGAGTATGAGGAAAGGGCAGAGCCAGGCAGCCCATCAGGGCCACCTGCCGTCGAGGAGAGACCCAGCGCCAAGACAGCGGACTGGATGCTGACCATGGAGACCGGCTTCAGGTGCATGGCCTGCTGCCGGGTCTTCCCCACCTTGGAGATCCTCCAGCAGCACGTGAAGGGCGGCGTCCTGCAGGGCTTCAGCTGCCGTGCCTTTCATCTCACCATGGCCCAGCGGATGGGCAATGTGGAATCCGAGAGCACCCCTGAGGAAGAGGACGAGGAGGAGGAGGAGGAGAACGAGGAGGAGGAGGAGGAGGAGGAGGAGGAGGAGAAGGAGGTAGAGAAGCAAGAAGAAAAGGAGAAAGAGGGAGAGCAGCCCACGGGGGAAGGCCCCAGCCCAAAGAGACCCCGCAGGCAGGGTCTTTTCTCTCCTTTGAGTTCCAAACAGCAACTGAGATTCATGGGACAGAAGATCCTGGAAGACGGTGTGGCCGTCCCTTGGAAGAGGTAAGGCTTGAGGCTGGCAGTCTTCTGAGCCTATGTCACGAGGGCCCAGAGGAGTCTAAGGGAAGGGGCCGCACACATGTGCTGGTTTACCTAATGGCTCTGCAGTTGCATCAAATGGGACACACCCAGCACTAACAAAGGCATTGACCTCTGTTGACGTAAACAAGAAGGTGGAGCCTTTTCCTAGGAGTTTTCTCAGGGTCTGCACGATGGACCTCAACTCTTAGAGGACGTACTGCCAGCAGCTCCTTCTCGGCAGAGAGAGCCAGGAGTGGTCTCAAGAGAGGACAGGGGCCCTTGCAGGACCAGAACTTTGAGGTCTGAGAGCCTTGGGCCTGAGCCGAGATCTCACCCGGACCACTGGACCTAGCCTTCTGTGACAAAGGGGAATATGAAAGAGAGTCACGTGGAAATGAGGTTCCCCGAGATATGGAAGTGTTCCAGAACCTTCGTTGCGTGGTAGTAGATCTGGAGCCAAGCTCACTGTGGTGTGTGTGGCTCTGAGCATTAAGGCAATGCTGGAGTGTAACCCTGACCAGCAGAGCTTGGAGTGCTTCTTGTCTCTTCCTGTTCTACCTCATTTGTTTTATCCCTTCCAGGGAGAAGAAAGGACCCTCGGGAGAGTAGCAGACAGAATGCCGTGGTCTGAAGGAGGATGAAGGGACCGGCACTCAGTCTAACATCATATGACAATAGAAGCGTCCTATGCAATAAAGGGCATTTTCCAAACCTTTCCTGGAGCTTTTATTTAAGGACATTTTTCTATCTATGCATCTATCTGTCATCTACATCTGTATCTTTCAAGGTTTGTGAACAAGCTTTCACATAAGCACTAGAGACGTCCGCCAGCATTTTCCAGAAGAGGCCTGCAAATTGCTGGGGACTCCTCACAAATAGGGAACGGCCACAACCCCTGCCACACAGACTATGCGCGTGGCCCTCCTGACGTACTCCCACTCTCTCTCTGAATTTCCCAACGTCTGAGATGAGGGTGCTGGCTGGAGGCAATGATCACGTGCAGGCTGAATCTTCTCCAGATTCTGATTCTCTTCCTGGGCATATCGTCCTCAAGCACAGTCTCCATGTCCCTGGCCACACTGATCTCTCTCCTTCAGTCCTTCCCTCCCTCCCTCTCCTGCCTCCCAGTGCAGAGAATACTTTTTTGCATTTGAGACGACATTTATTTTTGGTTCACAGAATTCTCACCTGTTCTACTGTGGCCTCCGTTGTGAACATTCCAAAGCTGAGACTTTTCTGTTTTTCTCCCTCATTTCTGCTGAGTCTTTACCTTCCTAATGCAGTGAACTCACAGTGCCTAGCTGACTGGATGGGGAAAAAGATCCAGGGAGCAAAGAGAAATAATAAAAGAATATATCAGTTAATTTTTCATAGTGTTATCCAACTACATATTTTTAAAATTTTGGAATAATATTAGGAATCTTCTCTTTATAAAAAACTGAATTATCGGGCTTCCCTGGTGGAGCAGTGGTTAAGAATATGCCTGCGAATGCAGGGGTCATGGGTTCGAGCCCTGGTCTGGGAACATCCCACGTGCCACGGAGTAACTAAGCCCGCGCGCCACAACTACTGGGCCTGCGCTCTAGAGCCCGTGTGCCACATCAACCGAGCCCACGTGCCACAACTACGGAAGCCTGCGTGCCTAGAGCCCATGCTCCGCAACAAGAGAAGCCACTGCAATGAGAAGCCCGTGCACCACAGCCAAGAGGAGCCCCCGCTCACTGCAACTAGAGAACGCCCGCTAGCAGCAACAGAGACCCAATGCAGCCCCAAATAAACTAATTAATTTTTAAAAATTGAATTAGTTTCAAGGGTACAATGTATAAAAGTACAATAAAAGCCCCCCTTCATAACCCCCCAACCCCACTCTCAAGATGGAATCGATATGCTGTGATACAAGTTATAGTCGTAGTACTACTCCTCCTCCCACCACATCCGAAATCCTCTGAGCCCGGTGCAGCAGCTTCCTTTCACAATGCTAGGACCCGCCACAAGACACATGATAATCCCTTTGGACATTTCAAGGAGCGGCACCAAGGGAACAGTACCGGGGAAATGCCACTGACAGCTCAGAATATCCATGGCATTTCTAGAGCCTCGGCACTGCTCTCACTCTGGGAATCAAGGTCCAAAAAGCACGTCAGAGAGTGTTCATACTTGTAAACAAGCTCCACCTTTGAAACACAATCTGCATAGAACCACATATACAAGCCTGCACATTGGATGAAGCCAACGTCTCCTCCATGATTGACCTTCTGACCACCTTATTGTCTCCTCAACCATAAAAGGTCAACTTCAGACTCACGACCTTGCCTTGTCACCAGAAACATCCAAGCTTGGATCAGTCTTTGTAAGAGCAGATATTTGCTCTCTGAACTATTAGAGACTTGTCACATACACAGAAGTAAAACAGGATTGTTTCTATCTACCTGGGGACCTGGAGTCTTTCACATTGCTCCTGTTAAAACTCTCAGAGCACCAAAACTTTACCTACAAAGGGTTCAAGCTATGACACTCCCAATTTTCACAAACCTCCTCATCTCTTGTGAGTCACCTGCAGCCAATTCCAGGAATTGGAAACATGGTTGTGAGGATGAAACTGACTTTGGGGCTCCCCTTGGATATGGTCTTCCAGACTTACCAAAAGGCCATTAAGAGGACGGTTTACCCCACCTCAGGGAAACCCGAGGCAGTACTTGCAGTCAAGGGCTGGCCATGGCTTCTGAGCTACATCCAAAAAGAATTTCATACTGTACCTGGATCTGCTGATGCCATTTCTGACTGTCCGAGAGCCAGCATGTACCGTTCCTGAACTGCCTTCATTGTGGATCATCAGTAGGGCTGTCACCTTTACTAAATTAAAATACAGGATACCCAGTTAAACTTGAATGTCACATGAATAATAAGTCATCACCTTTAGTATAAGTAGATCCTATGTACTATTTGGGGCATACTTACGTTAAAAATGTACTCGTTGTTTTTCTGACATTCATATTTAACTGAAGAGCCTATATTTTATCTGTCAACCCTACTCAGCAGAAATGATGGAGGCTTATAGATATCCAAGAGATGCCTCAGAGCATCCTCAGCTTTTATTTCTATGTCCTGGACAGTGAGCCCGAGCTTCCCACTCCCATTAATTGGCTATAATGGAGTATAGTCTCCATTTTAGAGGGTTTGCTACTTGTCATTGTTATTATCTTCCTCTCACAGCAGTGAGAGGCCCGCATATTGCAAAACAAACAAACAAACAAACAAACAAAAAGGAATAAGCTTGAATAATTCCTCCAAATCTCAGTGGTTTAAAACAACAAAGGTTCATTTCCCACTCGTTGTACATGCCCATCATGGGCTGCCTAGGAGTTCTGCTCTTCGTTTTCCTTATTCCTGCCCCCTGCTTGACAAAGCCACCTCTCTCAGTCATCTTTGTAGAGAGAAAGAATTCTGGAGCCTCACACTGGCAGTGTGAGTTCTCGCCCAAAAGTAACACACATTACTTCCACCCAAAATTGTTGACCACAATCTTATTTTTAGGGAAACCACTGCCCAAAACTGCCTGCCCTGACCAGGCCCGACAGTAACCACTTTCACGAGTTATCTTAAAACAGGAGGTCCTGGTAAGGAACGCGGAACTAACCAACTACCACCAACCGGAAGAATTAGGGAAAGGTCAAAAGGAGAGAGGAGACTCCTGTCCATATGTCCTACCAACCTCCCAGAATCCTTCTCTCTGGAACCTATCTTAGCTGAGCAATGTGTGCACCACCAGAAAGGATCCTGAGTCAGAATGACTGGCCGGAGACAACCCAGAAACTAACCCCATCACCATAAAACCTGAGACTGCGAGCCACATGGCAGAGCAGTTCTCCTGGGTTCCCTTCCCCTCCTGCTCTGCACCCGGACACCCCTTCCCAATAAAGTCTGTTGATTTGTCAGCACGTGTGTCTCCTCAGAAAATTCTTTTCTGAGTGGTAGGCAAGAGCCCACTCTTGGGCCCTGGAAGAGGTCCCTCTTCCTGCAACATTATCATGTGTCTCTCCATTTTCTAAACTCCTTAGGCGAAAGTAATTGTGAACAATACTACTGAATAGTACAGAAACCATACAGAAAAATTCTAATCCCTCCCTGTTAAATAGGAGACTTGACAAAACCACCAAGCTATGCATTCACAAAACTGGGTCTAGAACTCACATCTCTTAGGTCATGATTCAGAACCTTTTCCCACTATGCTATATGTTAGGATTTTTACACCAAGACAATGTAGTTGGGTTAATAATGCCTTTCATTTTTTGTTTTTGTTTTTTTTTTCATAAATGGATTCAGGAGGGAGGCTTTGGAAGCCCCTAAAACACTTGCCTTAACCTGAAAAGCAACTGGAAAATAACCCCACTGCCTTTTGAAATGTTTGACCTAGTAAAGATTAGATGTCTGCGAGGCTTTTATGTTCTGAATATAAGGAATAAAAAGGAAACAATCTTCCTAAGACTTTAGGAAACAGGCGGAAAAACTCTTGACTCCCACTTTGCTATTTTGATTAGCTCGTTGACACTTCAGTTCTTTGACTAATAGCAGTGGCAACAGCTGGAGTTTAGCCAAGATATAAGTATATATAATAGGGTGGCGGCCCCTGCAGAACCACATACCACTGTAAATGCTTTAGCTCAATCCTACTTGCTCATAGGTCTGTGCAAAGTAACAAATGGTTCTGAAACATTTATTCCAAATAGCTTTCTTATTATTACTTTAAAGATAACTTGGCTGCCAAATACTTGCTCCCTGGTGAAAAAGAATGCATATATGGGAGGAGGATTTATGTATCAAGATATGCTGCTTATTTCCCTCCTGCTGATACAATGCACATCTAATGAATTAGAGGTAATCTTCCTCTCTTCCCCAAATTGTAGATAAATGAGTATGTCGTTTCTCCCTCCCTTCAATTCATCCTGGTCATAGTTATTTTCTTTAAGAATATTATTCCCCTGCTTAAATCTTAAATGGCTTCCCAATGCGAGAAGAATAAAACCGAAAAGAGTCAACCGAACGTTCAAAGCCCCGTAGGGTTGAAGACCCTGCCGAGTTTTCCAGACTAAGCGTAACACTCACCTTCCCGCCTCCACTCAACTAGGCCAGACTTCCCTCCCTCCATCAGAGGACAGGCGCTTGCTCAACTCATTTCTTTCAAGAGTATAATTTTTCAAAGTACAAATTGTTTTTAAGTTCAATTAAAATCCCACTTTCTACAGGAAGCCCTTCCAGATATCCCAGTGAGAATGGACCACACATTTTCCCAGCATGTTAGTTGTACCTCTGTGATAACTCTTTTCACATCCTTCAATCGGGCAGACTCTTAATGAATGCGTCTGATTTCCCCCACAACATAGAGTAGGAGCCCTTGGCAAGTAAGAGGCCATGATTCCTTATCTCTGGATTTTCCACATCTCCTTGCACTGAGTATGATCCCTAGCAGGACCCTGTGGGCTCCTGGGCACAAAGCCTGTATCGGTGTCCCCCATTTCTTGATTACAGGAAATGGCTTCATTCAGCCTCCATGACCTTCCCTGAGTTCCAAGGAGCAGGTTCAAACAGTTGCTAATTAGAGAAGGGAGGGGATGCGAGGCAAGGGAGGAATAGTCAAAAGAAACACTAGTGCAGCCTTCGGGCAGGGTCTTGGTTCCCCCTTAAGGGATACACATAACAATATCTTTGAGCTGTTTTGCAGATACTGAAACCCCCACTAGGTGGGAGAAGTTAATGGTGTGCTACCCACAAACACACAGACCCCAGAACCAGTTGGAACCGTAAGGTTGATGATGCTGACACCCACTTACCTCACCACCAACCAATCAGAGAAATGTCCATGAGCTGATCATGCTCTCCTCTTTGAACGATTACTATAAAACTCCTCACTACCCTCTCCAGGTCAGGGACACAGAGTTTTGAGGGCAATCGCCTGCTCTAGACCCCTTTGCCTGGCAAAGCAATAAAGCTATTCTTTTCTACTTCACCCACAACTCTGTCTTGAGATTTAATTCAGTGTCAGGGTACGGAGGCCGGATTCGGCTTCAAGTATGAGCTCCCCTACTTGTTCCTCTATCCCGCAAAAAAAAAAAACAAAAGCTTAAATAAATTACCAAAGTACTGGATCTTCTTCCTCCCTAGGCAAAACAATGTCCTGACCAGTGGCCTCTCTTCCTTTTCCCCATACCAGCACAGGAATGCCATCTCTGCATTTATGCTTGCCTGTCACCATGTTCATGTAACTGAACAGAAGTGACAGCCCTCGGGCTTCCCTGGTGGCGCAGTGGTTGGGAGTCCGCCTGCCGATGCAGGGGACACGGGTTTGTGCCCCGGTCCGGGAGCATCCCGCATGCTGCGGAGCCGCTGGGCCCGTGAGCCATGGCCGCTGGGCCTGCACGTCCGGAGCCTGTGCTCCGCAAAGGGAGAGGCCACAACAGTGAGAGGCCCACATACCGCAAAAAAAAAAAAAAAAAAAAAAAATACTATACACCATGCCCAAATGAAATGAAGTGATGATGAAACATATGAAAATCAATCATTGTAATACAGCAAAATTAACAGAAGGAAAGACAAAACCACGTGATTATATCAACTGATGTAGAAAAAACATTTGACAAAAGTCTAATACCCTTTCCTGATAAAAACACAGTGAACTATTAATAGAAGGAAAGTACTTCAACATAATAAAAGCCATATATGAAAAACCAACAGCTAACATCATACTCGGCAGTGAAAGACTTAAAGCTTTTCCTCTAAGACCAGGAAGACGGAAAAGATACCCACTCTCATCACTACTATTCAACATAGTACTAAATGTCCTAGCCAGAGAAATCAGACACACAAAAAAATAAAATAAAAGGCATCCAAATTTGAAAGGAAGAAGTAAAATGATCTCTGTTTACAGATGACATATTAGGCACAAAAATTCCTAAAGATTACACACACACACACACACACACACACACACAAACAAACCTGCTGAACCCAAGAAATAATTTTAGCAAAGTTGCAGAATACAAAATTAACAAACACAATGCAGTTGCATTTTTATACATTAACAATGATCCATCTGAAAGAGAATTAAGAAAATAATCTCACTTACAGCAGCATCAAGAAGGAGAAAATGCTTAGGTATAAAATTAGCCAAGAAGGTGAAGAACTTGTACATTGAAAACTACAACACACTGCTTAAAGATATCAAGGAAGATTGTATTTGTATATAAATGGAAAGACATCCCATGCTCAAGGATTGGAATATCGTTAAAATGGCCACGCTACCCAAAGAAATCTACAAATTGAATGCAATTCCGATCAAAATCCCAGTAGCAGAAAAATATCTTATGATTCTTATGGAGCCTCAAGTAGCCATAACAATCTTGTAAAAGAACAAAGTTAGAAGCCTCACACTTCCTGATTTCACAACACAGTACAAAGCAACAGCAATCAAAGTGGTATGGTACTTGTAGAAAAACATTTAGACCAGTTTAACAGAGTAGAGAGCCTAGAAATTAACCCTTGCTTATATGGCCAAACGATATTTGACAAAGGTGCCAAAAATACACAATGGGGAAAACACAATCTCTTAAACAAATGATATTGGAAAACTGGATATCTACTTGCAAAAGAATAAATTAAAGAACGAAGTACAGGGGTTCCCTGTGGCGCAGTGGTTGAGAGTCCACCTGCCGATGCAGGGGACATGGGTTCGTTCCCCTGGTCCGGGACGATCCCACATGCCACGGAGCGGCTAGGCCCGTGAGCCATGGCCGCTGAGCCTGCGCGTGCGGAGCCTGTGCTCCACAACAGGACAGGCCACAACAATGAGAGGCCCGCGTACCGCAAAAAAAAAAAAAAAAAAAAAGAAAGAAAGAAGTACAGGACCAAAACTATAAAACTCCTAGAAGCAAGCATAGGGTAAAAATTTTAGGACATTACATTTGGCAATAATTTCTGGGATACGATACTAAAAGCACATACAACAATGCAAAAGTAGACAAATAGGACTACATCAAATTTTAAAACTTCCATGCAGGTAAGGAAACAATCAACAGAATGACAAGGCAACCTATTGGAATGGGAAAAATATTTGAAAATCTTATGTCTAATGTGGGATTAATATCCAAAATATCTGAGGAACTTCCACAACTCAACAAAAAAACCCACAAATAACTGATTTTTTAAGTGCAAAGAACTTGAACAGACAAGTCTCCAGTGAAGATATACAAATGGCCAACAAGCACATGAAAAGATGCTCAACATCACTAAACTTAAGAGAAATGCAAATCAAGGCCACAATGAGACATTATCTCACACCCATTGGGATGGCCACTGTCAAAAGAACAGAAATAACAAGTGTTGGAGAGGACACGGAGAGGTTAGAACCCTGTGCCCTCTTGCTGGGAATGAGAAATGGTGCAGCCACTAGAGAAAATAGTACAGAAGTTCCTCAAAAAATTAAAAATAAAATTACCATATGATCCAGCAATCCCACTTCTGGGTTTATATGCAAAATAATTCAAAGCAGGATCTCAGAAATAAATCTGCACACTCTGCAACATTATTCACAATAGTCAGGAGGTGGAAGCAAACAAAATATTCCTTCACAGATGAATGGACATACAAACAATGAAATATTATACAGCCTTAAAAAAAAAGAAGGGAATCCTGTCAAATGCTACAACATGGATGAATCCTGAGGACATGATGCTAAGCAAAATAAGCCAGTCACAAAAGGACAAATACTGTATGATTCCTCTCATATGAAGTATGTAGAGTACTCAAAATCATAGAAACAGAAAGTAGAAAAGTGGTTGCCAAGGAAGGGCTGGAAGAAGGAGGGTGGGGGAATTAGTGTTTAATGGGTATCGAGTTTCAGTTCTGCAAGATGAAAAAGTTCTAGAAGTCTGTTGCACAACAATGTGAATACACTTAAAACACTAAACTGTATGCTTAAAATGACTTAGATGATAATCACTGTCATGTGTTTTTAGTACAATTTTTTAAATATATACTGACGTCTGAGTGCTAACCACAGAGAATATCATTTAATTTGTCTGGGATGCAGACTGGACACTGGGATTTTATTTTATTTTTTTTAATTTTTTTTTGCGGTACGCGGGCCTCTCGCTGTTGTGGCCTCTCCTGTTGCGGAGCACAGGCTCCAGAGGCACAGGCTCAGCGGCCATGGCTCACGGGCCCAGCCGCTCCATGGCATGTGGGATCTTCCCGGACCGGGGCACGAACCCGTGTCCCCTGCATCGGCAGGCGGACTCTCAACCACTGCGCCACCAAGGAAGCCCGACACTGGGAGTTTTTAAAGGCCTCCTGTAATTCATCAGTGCCATACAGGACCATGGGCCTAGTGTCACATGTTATGATTTTTCCAAGACAGGCTAAAATCAAGATTTTTATCTTTATTTGTAATGTTTATATAAACACTGCTGTTTTTTTTTTTTAATGCTGGCAACTAATTTTTTAAATTCTGTGCAAACCAAACACACCACTCTTGCTGCCTCTTGGGCTACCGATCTCCAAGTTCCTTTCTAGCTTACAATGTCTGTGGATCAAAATTAAGTTTCCTGTGTCTCAGTAGGTGGCCTCCTTACCAGGGGACTCTCCTCTGGCTTTTGAATCTTCCTATGTGAAATACTCATCAATAAAATGGGTCACTATGCATAATGGGGTGTCCCAAGAAGTGTATCATGTATCATGGTTACAAGTCCTTGGCATGTGTGGGTTATCGTTTTGGTCAGTAAAGTCGATTGGAGGTTTCTGAACAACAATTTCAGGCAGAGAAACCTGGTTCTTTTGAGGGGGTGGGGGATGTTTGTTTATTTGATTTCCAGTTTGAGAGAACCCTGTAGTTTAAGCTGAATAGTACATGGATTCCTAAATACACTTACCATACAAAAGTTGAATTGCTTTCATGTAAGTAGGACTGGAGAAGTGGGAAGTGAATGACTGTAATTCATCTCCTGCCTTATAAACAGGCTTTTCTTTTTTTTTTCTTTTTGCGGTACGCGGGCCTCTCACTGTTGTGGCCTCTCCCGTTGCGGAGCACAGGCTCCGGACGCGCAGGCCCAGCGGCCATGGCTCACGGGCCCAGCCGCTCCGTGGCATATGGGATCCTCCCAGACCGGGGCACGAACCCGTATCCCCTGCATCGGCAGGCGGACTCTCAACCACTGCGCCACCAGGGAGGCCCAACAGGCTTTTCTGTCCTGAGCAAACTCGGCTCCACAGAGCCTCCATCCAGGTTCAAAGGGAAAGGTTCAAGGGCTGGAGGAGGGAAAGCAGTGAGCTGAACATCTTCATTCCCTGCTCCTGAGTAACCACTGCTCTTACCCACTGTACTGAGCTTCTACTTAAGCTTTTGTTAGAAAAGGGGTTCAAGTGCTTTAAAGAAAGAAGTTAAAAAAACCCTGACCTAGATGAGGCTATCTAGAATACTCATTAATTTTTCAGATAACACTAATAGAAAAGTAACTGCACAAATAGAAAATACAAGCACCAATGAACAGTGAATACATGGATGGAAAAGAAAGTGGAATTCTGAGGCTATCCAACAAACCAAATCATACGTTATTGTTTATAACACAACTTCAACCTAGAGAAAGCCTAAGTAAAAGCATGGGGATGTAAGGTCCCTTGCAGCCTGCCCACTCACCTTCCGCGTGGAGCAACACTCCAGGCTAGATTTTAGTGTCTGTGAGAGTGAAAAGCATGCTTAGCAGTGAGGTTAAGTAAAGGTCTATAACATGAATCTTGAGGAAAGAGTAAAATAACCAAGATTATTCTTTCAAGATAAAAACACTGTAAAAGATTGAATCTAAAAAGACAAAGGCTGCAGAAGCAGCCAAAGAAAAAAATAGGTAAATTGGACTATATCAAAATTTAAAACTTTTATGCATCCAACTTTTGTACTATCAACAAAGTGAAAAGGCAGCTCTTGGAATGAAACAAAATATTTGCAAATTATATGTCTGACAAAGGGTTAATATCAAGAATATAAACAGAACTCCTACAACTCAACAACAAAACAAACAAACAACTCAATTTAAAAATGGGCAAAGGACTTGAATAGGAATTTCTTCAAAGAAAATATACAAATATCTAATAAGCGCATGAAGAGATGGCTTTACATCTCTAATATTAGGGAAATACAAATCAAAACCACAGTGAGACACCACTTCCCATTCGTCAGAATGGTTATTATCCAAAAAACAGAAAATAACTATTGGTGAAGATGCGGAGAAATCGGAACTCTTGTGCGCTGCTGGTGGGAATATAAAACAGTGCAACACTGTGGAAAGTAGTATGGCAGTTCCTCAAAAAATTAAAAATAGGATTACTATCTGATCCAACAATTCCACTTTTGGATATATACCCAAAAGAATTGAAAGCAAGGATGTGAAAAGATATTTGCCCACCCACATTCATAGCAGTAGTATTCACAATAGCCCAAAGGAGGAAACAACCCAATTGTGCATCAACGCACGCATGGATAAAGAAAATGTGGTGTACACCTAGCGTGAAGTATTATGCAACCTTAAAAAGGAAAGAAATTCTGACACATGCTACAACGTGGATGAACCTTGAAGATAGTATGTGAAGTGAAATAAGCCAGTCACAAAAGGACAAATACTGTATATTACCTCACCTATATACGATACCTAGAATAGTCAAATTCATAGAGACAGAAAGTAGAATGATAGTTGCCAGGGGCTGGGGGAAGGGAGGAAAGAGGAGTTATTGTTTAATGAGTACCGGGTTCCCATCTTACGAGATGAAAAAAGTCCTCGAAGTGGACAGTAGTGATGGTTGCACAACAGTGTGAATGCCACTGAAGTGTATACCTTTTTATAAAATGGTTAAAATGGTAAATTACATGTTATGTATATTTTACCACAATGTTTTCAAACATTTTTTAAAAACAAAGACTATAAAATCATGAAAGCATGTTAGCCCACATGCCAAGTGAGTTTCATGAGATGCCAGCCACACGGACTTAACGTATTTCTTCTTTACAATATCATCCCACTTCACTTGATAGACATGAGAAGCTGTGATCCATCAGGGTGAACTCTGAGTGCACCTGCAATGGCAGGACTGGTCATAGGGACTGTGACTTAGGAAGGAAATCAATGGAAACATTAAAGAAAGCTTAGAAGGGCTGGTTGAACACAATGAGGTGAGCAGGAATACTGAAAACATTTCAGCCCAAAGGGATTTTAGTGAACCTGATGATTCTCGAACATTACTGGCAAGGCTACTTATAACAGACATCAAACTACTTATTATAACAGGGGAGATAAAAGTCAACTGGTACAGTTTGTGAGAATGAAGTCTTTAGACTACTAACAGGACAAAAGTGTAGACAGTAGGGATTGTTTATCAGACACTAAATGTAATACAGAGAGAAACTAAAGGATCTCATTCCAAAAACACATAAACTTGCCTCATGGATGCTGAAACAATCTTGCGGTTGGAGACAGCAATGATTTCACACATTTTACAATATTAGAAGGTCTGGCCCCCCTTCCTCTGGAAAAGTGAAGATGCTGATTTTTTTTTTCATCCTCTCTGCTTCAGATGGATCTGAGAAACTCAGACGTGTTTGGCATGACGTGTACCACCATTAAATATGCTTCAAGGAGTTACAATATCAACGGATAATGAATAACGTAAAATTAACCATGAATAAAAGACAGACCAAATTTGATACTTCCACGAATTGAGAACTAAGAGCAAATTCACAGCAAGTAAGAGAAAACTCCAACAAAGGAACCTGGAAAAAGCTCCAAAAGATTGAGTTATAACGTAAAAAAGAATTTTCAAGAAAACGTGTCAATTAAGCTTTGGGCAAGATTTAAGAGCAGAGGCAAAGCTCTCAAGTTCATGGTGGTGTTAGAGGATCCAATCCCCCTGCTGTGCCTGAGGTAGGCAGTGAAGGAAGAAGATAAAGACATGATGCTTCGTGGGAGCAGGAAGATACACAAAGAGCTGCCAATGAGCTCCATCAGCAAGTGGCCCCCCAGCCCACTGGCAGCACAATGGGAACCAGACACCTGCGCACAATGCCTGAAGCACACACCAGAAGGATGCTCTGCGTCCAGAGACATGCCAAGCTTCAGCGGCAAAGACCTCTCCAGGTGGGAAAAATGTAATTGACCTATGTGCTTTTCTTCTTTTTATTCCTCTTTTTATTGATGTCAGGTCACTGAATATTCATATCATAAAAGCTATGTTCCATTTCATAGAGATAGCCATTTCAGGGTTTGGGATTTAGACAAATGATCTACTTCACAACAACCATCCATAAGACCCACATCACTTTACTTCTCAGTATTCAACCTTCCTAAATCCTCCCAGATGGCTACATTTTACCAAAAGACGTCTCTCCATTCACAGGAGCAGGGCTTCATGGGGGAGCAATTGCTCACACTTTCTGTGACTCGCCAACCACGTTTCTTGTGAGTAAAGGTCACCACGGCTTAATAACACTTTCTGTGTAGAATACGGAGAGGAACACAATTGCATTTTATAATCAGATCTACGTTTGTCCTTGTGACATAGCAACAGAGGAGAATAAAACATTCACTGACTGTCAAGCCTCGAAAGATGACTTTAAATCACCCAGCTTTATGTTTCAGTGGCCTTTTTTATTGAAACATAATCAACTCATATTTGATGAAACAGACACAAGACTATGGGAAGAACAACGATTCCAAATGTGGAGAAGGTCTGGACTTCTTACTGTTTGTTATTTCAGTAATTTAAGCATTTTGAGATTCAGGTCTATGAAACTCCTTTCTAACCCAAGTCAAGGACTTGGTCTCTCTCCAAAGTTTTTTAAAGAAAACACGGATTGAAAGTCAATGCACATCAGTCATGTGGGGGAAAGGCGGCTTTTGTAGTGAGATATGGATCTGAATCTCAGCCTTATCACTTATTAGTTACATGACCTGACATTCGTGTCGTTACCTCTCTGAGCCTCAATTTTCTGTCTGTAACATGGTGCTGATAATGCTTACTTCTGCTGCTTGCTGAGGATATTAAATGGGGTAATGAATCAACATTACCTGGCACAGAGCCAGGGGCATGGTCAATGTTTTAAAAATTGAAGGTAAAAAGAGGTTAGGACATTTCTGGCTTCTATATGTGCTGAGGAGAAGGAAGAAGGTGGGGAGAGAAGGAAAGAAAAGAAGGAGTATCACAGCACAATGCACTGATACCCCTAAGATACGTCACTATCCTAACATCCTTTCTAACAGAAACACAGAATAGAATCGAAGACCCATCTTATGCAGCCAACTCATAAAGCAGGTATAGGACTCCCACCATAACATCAGGAGTCCAACGGGTTCCACTGTAATTAACTTGGATTTGTACTCAGACCATTCAGATGTGAGGATAAAATCATTTCTTAAATAAACTAAAGGGAACTTAAAGCTATCCCTCTACCCCCAGTCTCTACTGCAAGGGCTAAAGAATTTCCATATTCGTCTCCCTTTCCCACTCACTTCAGACATGCCATGTCCCACCAAGATGCAGTTATCCTACTTCCCTCTCTTCCGTCTCTGTTTGGGTGAAAAAAATCATCCATTCCTGTATTGGTTCAGTCTTTTGGACCATTTCTAACCGATTTTCTTCATATCTCATCACAGAATGATAACTTTAGGCAAGGCTTGAAGAGTAAACTGCAGCCAGCTAGCAAATTCAAAACAAGCCCAAGGTCAGCAGCACACCAGTGAGACCAGGGTTCATTACTTAAACGTTAGAATCATTTCACATGAAAATGAAAAGGGGGGTTAATCAGTTAATGAATCTGGCACGGCAGCATCCAGAGCGGCAGGGGAGGACAAAACACTGAATGAGTTCAGAAACCAAGGAGACATTATAAACAAAGAGGGCCATTGCCTACATGTCCCTGCTTCTGTCCTTAAGATCTGAATGTCCTTTGAATCCTAACATTTAAGAGTGCAACCCTTTCCAGCTCTGGGAGGCTTGAATGCCTCTAGTGAAATGCCAGCGTTAATGAGAGTCTAATATACCTTTCCACCTGCAGCACCTGTGCAGACAAATTGTACCAGGCTTCAGACAAGCTGAAAAGCCTCCGTGTGCTGTAGATGGAACAGCTGGTAGAGTCAGTGTTCATTTGCTGAATGGTTCCTCTAGTCCCAGCTTGAGCTGGATAGGAAACTCTACAAAGGTAGCTAACTCGGAGCTTCCACGCAAGAAACATCTGTCAACTCAACAACTTTGTGTGAGACGCCTGCCTTCTCGGCTGTGGCGAATGACGACAAAGACTGCCACCAGATAGACTGACAATGGTAGTCAACACGTCCTTTCTGAAGTGACACAGCAAGACTCCATCGCCACTAGCTCCAGTTTTGAAACAACATCTGGCACAGAACCAGGGTCATTTACCCACCCCCCTCCTTGGAATAAAATGAACACTTGGTTATTCACAATGCATTTGGTCCCCTTCCATTGAGAGGTATTTTAGCTACCTATTTGTTCTATCTATTGAGTTTATTCTGCATCATTGTATCTACTCTACAAAGCCTGTAAGCATTATTATCAAAAAGAAAGATGAAAAACACCTTTTCAGGAACAGAGTGGTAGAAACCTTCAAACCACCCAACTAACTTCAAAGCATTATCTAACTCCCAGAATTACCCCAGTGGGTACAAGCACATACTATGGAGAGAGTGTATTTTTCAATAAAATATTCCCTTTGTGGGCTGAAACATGCCCTATCTTCTTATGAAATTATTAGTTCGTTATTAAAATTCTTCAATTGAACTATTTCTTGAGATCTGTTCCTCTGCTGACTCATACCCGCTATCACTGATCCTAATCCCACCCTGTACCAGAGATTCTCAGTAAAAGGAAACGAGAAGATTGTACATACACAAAGCCTACGTTCACACCTTCTCTCCAAAACTAATACACCAATAAAGCCAATAAACCAGTTGAAAATCAACAAAGAGAAAAAGAGATCCTTCCATGCTCCATGCCCACCTGATCTCACATTGTCCTACTTCTACTCTCAGCTTTGTCTTCCATTTCTAGATCTTTTCCTACCTTTTGGGAAAATCTGAACTTATCTTCTGAATGAGAAAACTAAATGCCTTTAGTGAATACTCACCCCTACATCTTCCTTCACTACACAAACTTCATCATGCATTTTCAAGGCAAGCACCTTATCTGAGCTCCCCCTGACTCTCCACAATGAGGGAAGGGGACTGTCCAAAATTTCCCATCAGAATGAAGTTGGATGCAAACAAAGAGCCATCCGAACTTTAAGGCTACAATAGGTTGTTCTGAATTTCACTCTTTGAGGAAAAGCATTTCTTTAAATGATGGTCCTTTAAAATGTTAATCTATTGCCAATGTGCTTCAGCATCACTTTAGGGAAAATCAAATGACACTCTGTTTCCTATAGACACTTTACAGTCTACAAGCTGAGGTGATTAACGCTTGATATTCAGTACAACATGGTGGCCCAAAAGCTAATAAGAAGCTTATTATGAATGACTTCACAGCCTAAGACAGTAGCCTACAATTCCTTCCCATTACTGGTTCTGTCCTCCAAGTCTAATGAGTATTCCTGCACATAACTTTACACTTTGATTTTTTATCATTACCAAGCCATCAGACATGGATTAGGAGCAAAGTCAAAGTAATAGGAGGTTATATCCCAATATTATTTTTGAGCAACTAACAGTTCTCACTTGAATGAAATGAATTTTATTTTACACCAAACTCAATGATATAGCTGTCGTCTGGAACTTCAGTGCTATACTCTACTTCCTGGAAGTTTAGCTCATTGGATTCCTGGATTTCAGCACAGAAACCCTGAGTTCCACTCTTCAGGCCTGCCATTGAGTTACTATGTAATCATGCCTAAGTCATTTTTTGATTTGTTTGCTTTTTCTCCATTGGTAAAATGGCAATAATCCAAATTCTCCAAGCCAGGGACCTCATTTTAGGATTTATTTTTAAGCTATGTTTCTAGAAGCCCTAAAATTCTGCATAGTTGTTTCAGGTGTTACATACAAATAATTTAGTCCAAATTTTTTATTTTTAATGTATATTTTAACACTGTGGGAATATTCTAGGAGTCACTGACTCACAAGTGATATATATTAGGTTTTAACACATTTTGGTGAACCCCCTTGCAAGGCATGTCTGGTTAACTCATTCTTGTCTGCAAATCTCAGTGTAAGACTCCTACCAAATTTGTGTATATAAATGACCTTACTTTAAATATGTTAGTTATTAGTAAGTGTGTAGATTGGCCCTGGTCATTTTTTTAAAACAGCAGTACCTGCTTTGCTCTCATTTCTAAACATGTGTAATCAAGTCCTCATGTCTGTGAAAGCCTTTGTCAAAGCCTACATGCTAAACCAGTCCATATTGGGCATGTGCAGTACCTAGTCTTAGCATGCAACCTTTGGGCAATGAGGCAAGATGGTGCTAGTGGTATAGTGAGAAACTGCTAGAGCCAGGTTACAAGGGCTGCTTGATTAATGGCAGATTTTGCAATCATGTTGGGGAATCATGCTGGATTTTCAGGGTGACAAACAGTTTTCAGGATCCCAAAGGGTTAGATGAGACACCATTCTGGGTTTCATGCAACTGGATAGGACCTCAGAGAATGGAAAATCCATGTTCCTTGAACATCGCACAGACTGGCCTATTGGTACAATTGGCTAAGTACATATCATCTAAGTTTATCACGGTAAACTGTCCCTTCTCTAAGATTTATATAATAAGAGAATTCCGTTTTCCCCTATCAGTAACCCACTTCTACAATAACATGCCCCTCCAATTTCTATACCATGTAAAATTCAGACTCATCTACCTGGAACCCAGTCTTATCACATAATAGTCAATTACTCAATAACTAATTTCTAACAGATAATGTTTTAATATTACTTAGTTATAAATCTTTTAGTACTTATTAGAAGTTTTGTGTGCTTCTTCCCTGACTTTGATGCTTATGATAAGAAATACGAGGGCTTCCCTGGTGGCGCAGTGGTTGAGAGTCCACCTGCCGATGCAGGGGATGCGCATTTGTGCCCCGGTCTGGGAAGATCCCACATGCCGCAGAGCGGCTAGGCCCGTGAGCCATGGCCGCTGAGCCTGCGCGTCCAGAGCCTGTGCTCCGCAAAGGGAGAGGCCACAGCAGTGAGAGGCCCGTGTACCGCAAAATATAAAAATTAAAAAAAAAAAAATACAAGCAGTAGTTAGGCATTGTTGGTGATGCAATTTTGAAATGGGATTTCTTACTATACCTCCCATGGGTTTCTGGGTAAATAATAACTGCAGAGTGTCCTGAGAGCACACAGCAGTCCATTACCATTTTCAGCTACCTGCCTGTCAAATCAGTATTTTCATAATATAGTTTATACTTTGGAGTTCTAGAGAAAATTATATTTGTAAAAGGAATCAATCACTGGGGGGAAAAAAGTTTGAAAGCTGATATTTTGACGACACAACCGCTGGCGTCATTTGTAAATCAACCTGATAGATAAAACCAAAACATCCAACGTGTATTCCATGCTGTATTTTGTCTGAGTTATGAGTAGGCATACCCCCTGAGAGGGAGACTGCTTACTTCAGCCCAACTCAAAACACAGATGGAACAGCTCTCCAAAATCAATTATGCAGTCAATGCATGAAAATAGAAAAAGTAAGTTTTGTGGGGAGACAGAAAATTTGGGTTTCATCTGAATCAGAAAGAATACACAGAGGTCTCATGATGATACTATCATGTCACTGATATTTATTATAAATATTGGATGCCTCTGGCCTGGTTGTATATTTATGATAAGGAATTAAACCAGTTGTTAAATGCCGAGCTGTGATTACACATGGGTTCTGGTCCGATTCAATCTTTTCTTTTCTTTTCTTTTTTAACATCTTTATTGGGTTATACTTACTTTAAAATGGTGTGTTAGTTCATGCTTTATTAAGAAGTGAATCAGCTATATATATATACATATATCACCATATCTCCTCCCTCTTGTGTCTCCCTCCCACTCTCCCTATCCCACCCCTCTAGGTGGTAACAAAGCACCGAGCTGATCTCCCTGTGCTATGCGGCCGCTTCCCACTAGCTATCTATTTCACATTTGGTAGTGTATATATGTCCATGCCACTCTCTCACTTCATCCCAGCTTACCCTTCCCACTCCCCGTGTCCTCAAGTCCATTCTCGACACCTGTGTCTTTATTCCTATCCTGCCCCTAGGTTCTTCAGAACCTTTGTTTTTTTTTTAGATACCATATATACGTGTTAGCATAGGGTATTTATTTTTCTCTTTCAGACTTACTTCACTCTGTATAGCAGTCTCTAGCTCCATTCACCTCACTACAAATAACTCAATTTTGTTTCTTTTTATGGCTGAGTAGTATTCCATTGTATATATGTGCCACATCTTCTTTATCCATTCATCTATCGATGGACACATAGGTTGCTTCCATACCCTGGCTGTTGTAAATAGAGCTGCAATGAACATTGTGGCACATGACTCTTTTTGAATTATGGTTTTCTCAGGGTATATGCCCAGTAGTGGGATTGCTGAGTCGTATGGTAGCTCTATTTTTAGTTTTTTAAGGAACCTCCATACTGACCTCCATAGTGGCTGTATCAAGTTACATTCCCAACAACAGTGCAAGAGGCTTCCCTTTTCTCCACAGCCTCTGCAGCATTTACGGTTTGTAGATTTTTTGATGATGGCCATTCTGACTGGTGTGAGGTGATACCTCATTGTAGCTTTGATTTGCATTTCTCTAATGATTAGTGATGTTGAGCATTCTTTCATGTGTTTGTGGGCAATCTCTATATCTTCTTTGGAGAAATGTCTATTTAGGCCTTCTGCCCATTTTTGGATTGGGTTCTTTGTTTTTTTGATATTGAGTTGCATGAGATGTTTGTGAATTTTGGAGATTGATCCTTTGTCAGTTGCTTCGTTTGCAAATATTTCCTCCCATTCTGAGGGTGGTCTTTTCATCTTGTTTAGGGTTTCTTTTGATGTGCAAAAGCTTTTACGTTTCATTAGGTCCCATTTGTTTATTTTTATTTCCATTTCTCTAGGAGGTGGGTCAAAAAGGATCTTGCTGTGATTTATGTCATAGACTGTTCTGCCTATGGTTTCCTTGAAGAGTTTTATAGTGTCTGGCTGTATATTTAGGTCATTAATCCATTTTGACTTTCTTTTTCGTATGGTGTTAGGGAGTGTTCTAATTTCATTCTTTAACATGTAGCTGTCCAGTTTCCTCAGCACCACTTATAGAAGAGGCTCTCTTTTTTCCATTGTGTATTCTTGCCTCCTTTCTCAAAAATAAGGTGACCAAATGTGCGTGGCTTTATCTCCGGGCTTTCTGTCCTGTTCCACTGATCTATATTTCTGTTTTTGTGCCAGTACCATACTGTCTTGATTACTGTAGCTTTGTAGTATAGTATGAAGTCTGGGAGCCTGATTCCTCCAGCTCGTTTTTCTTTCTCAACATTGCTTTGGCTATTCAGGGTCTTTTGTGTTTCCATACAAATTGTGAAAATTTTT
Organism: Mesoplodon mirus; assembly: GCF_964341445.2. Taxonomy (NCBI): domain Eukaryota; kingdom Metazoa; phylum Chordata; class Mammalia; order Artiodactyla; family Ziphiidae; genus Mesoplodon; species Mesoplodon mirus. The sequence goes on along the minus strand of NW_028295698.1, from coordinate 540,971 downwards.
GTTCTAGTTCTGTGAAAAATGCCATTGCTAGTTTGATGGGAATTGCACTGAATCTGTAGATTGCTTTGGGTCGTATAGTCATTTTCACAATGTTGATTCTTCCAATCCAAGAACATGGTATTCCTCTCCATCTATTTGAATCATCTTTCATTTCTTTCATCAGTGTCTTACACTTTTCTGCATACAGGTCTTTTGTCTCCTTAGGTAGGTTTATTCCTAGGTATTTTATTCTTTTTGTTGCCATGGTAAATGGGAGTGTTTCCTTCATTTCTCTTTCAGATTTTTCATCATTAGTGTACAGGAATGCAAGAGGTTTCTGCCCATTTTGTATCCTGCTACTTTACCAAATTCATTGATTAGCTCTAGTAGTTTTCTGGTAGCATCTTTAGGATTCTCTATGTAAAGTAGCATGTCATCTGCAAACAGTGACAGCTTTACTTCTTTTCCAATTTGGATTCCTTTTATTTCTTTTTCTCCTCTGATTGCTGCGGCTAAAACTTCCAAAACTATGTTGAATAATAGTGGTGAGAGTGGACAACCTTGTCTTGTTCCTGATCTTAGAGGAAAGGGTTTCAGTTTCTCACCATTGAGAACGATGTTAGCTATGGGTTTGTCATACATGGCCTTTATTATACTGAGGTAAGTTCCCTCTATGCCTAGTTTCTGGATGCTTTTTATCATAAATGGGTGTTGAATTTTGTCAAAAGCTTTTTCTGCATCTCTTGAGATGATCATATTGTTTTACTCCTTCAATTTGTTAATATGGTTTATCACAATGATTGATTTGCGTATATTAAAGAATCCTTGCATCCTGGGATAAACCCCACTTGATCGTGGTGTATGATCCTTTTAATGTGCTGCTGGATTCTGTTTGCTAGTATTTTGTTGAGGATTTTTTCATCTCTGTTCATCAATGATATTGGCCTGTAGTTTTCTATCAATGTGACATATTTGTCTGGTTTTGGTATCAGGGTGATGGTGGCCTTGTAGAATGAGTTTGGAAGTGTTGCTCCATCTGCTACATTTTGGGAGAGCTTGACAAGGAGACGTGTTAGCTCTTCTCTAAATGTTTGATAGAATTTGCCTGTGAAGCCATCTGGTCCTGGGCTTTTGTTTCTTGGAAGATTTTTAATCACAGTCTCAATTTCAGCACTTGTGATTGGTCTGTTTATATTTTCTATTCCTTCCTGGTTCGGTCTCGGAAGGTTATGCTTTTCTAATAATTTGTCCATTTCTTCCAGGTTGTCCATTTTATTGGCATAGAGTTGCTTGTAGTCATCTCTCACGATCCTTTGTATTTCTGCAGTGTCAGTTGTTACTTCTTCTTCATTTCTAACTGTTGATTTGCATCTTCTCCCTTTTTTTCCTGATGAGTCTGACTAATGGTTTATCAATTTGGCTTCTCTTCTCAAAGAACCGGCTTTTAGTTTTATTGATCTTTGCTACTGTTTCCTTCATTTCTTTTTTGTTTATTTCTGATGTGATCTTAATGATTTCTTTCCTTTTGCTAACTTTGGGTCTTTTTTGTTTTTCTTTCTCTAATTGCTTTAGGTGTGAGGTTAGGTTGTTTATTTGAGATTTTTCCTGTTTCTTGAGGTAGGATTGTATTGCTATAAACTTCCCTCTTAGAACTGCAGTTGCTGCATCCCATAGGTTTTGGGTCATCATGTTTTCATTTCACATAACTGATGTGTCTTAGATGCTTAACATGAAAACAAATATTCTAAAATCAGCAGTGTCCTTTTGCTTTTTGTATCACTTCTATATTATATCATTATTTAAACAATACTGTAGCCAATTAATGTGCATAGGGAAAAATCAATCGACCATAAAGAAAGCTTAAGTTTTTCTATTATTTTATATCTTTTCATAGAAGGCAACTTGACAACTGTTTTCTCTCAAGAAAATGACTTCCTAGGGGTTCTCCCAGAATCAAACCCAGTCATAAACATTCCAGTTCAAATAGTTAATATGAGAAATGGAAGAAACGCCAATAGGAAAGTGAGATAGGGAAGAGAAGGCAAGCATTAAATACTGTGTTATAGCCAGGTAAGAGTGTGGAAAAGTGGAGGTAATCCACAGAGAAACTCTGGGAAACACAAGCTTCCAACTTGAAGGGCCAGGGAGCTGGGGCATTTAGATACCCACTCCCATCAGTCCTTGGTTGAGGACTGCTGCTGGGAAGCTATTAATTCCCCTCACTTCCTTCCTGCCATCTACACAGACAGAGCAGACTTCAACAGCTTCAGAAGTTCCTGGGCTGGAAAATGCCAAATAATGGCAATTGAAAGTTTGCCACATGCACAAAATGGTAGGGTCTAAGAAATATAGGAGGGACATTGAACAAATTGCCAATAGCAGGCAACCGGCAAATGCAAATTCAGAGGGCTTCACAAGTCATCTTAGCAATTAGAATAGATAATAAGAAACCTCTCTCAACAAGAGCCTGAGATGCACTATTCTTATCATTTGAATAATGAGTGCTGGTTTCCATTTATTAAACAGTTCTTATGTGCCAGGTACTGTACCAATGGCCCAACGTCCATGATCTCATTTAATGCCCACAACAATCTTATTAGTACATCACCAGTTTATAGAGGAGGAAGCTGGACTCAAAGGCATTAAGTAATTTACTGAAGTAACAGACACCAGCCCAGGTCTCTCAGTTGCCAAAATATTTTCTCTTTCTGCCTCCCACTGTTTTCAGCGTCCCTAGATGGACAGATATATTTTCTTTAGCTTGAGTATGTCATTAGCTCTGGAAATTCTATCTAAAAAACGTCACAGTCCGCCCCTTTCAGAGAAAGACCTGTGTCTTCATATCTTGGAAATTCCAGCCTGTGTACCAAACATGGAGAGACTTCCCACCTGGTGCCCCTGTCATCTCTGCCGCGTGGACTTTTACGAGAGGCTCTCATTTGGTGCTCTGCACCTGCCCCATGGTGGTTAGCACTTTCAAAGAGCTGCAGGCTCCAGGAATCACAAAACCATCTCTGCTTCTATGTCCTTTCCCACCTGATTTCCATTTGCTCTGCCTGGTCATGATGGGAAGTTTCTTTTTTTGTAGCATCATTCCAGTCTGACTTTTCTTTCACCTCTTCACATTCCACATTCCATCAAGTGGCAATTTTATTCTACGATCACCAGTTAGAACTTTAAAATAGATTTTCAAAGAATATCTGACTGTTAGAACTTCAAATAGCTCAAATATAACCATTTTCTTCAATAAACCTAAATTGTAATCTCTTTTAAATAGTATTTTGAGCAAAATAATAATTCATGCTCACTTGTATTAGTCCCTTTTCACTCCTGAGTCTCCAAGTCATTCTTAAAACCTTCAAACTTTAAGTCCTCTAATGCTATCACAGCACACTTTTAATTACTGGTATCAAAAGAAAGGGACTATCATAGGGGAAAAGCCTTCTATGTTATTTTACCAGCTTAATTTCTACACAAAAGCTTTCAAGTAATCAACAAAAAGAAGAAATGCGAATCCAAATAAGCCACAAACTAGAAAGACAGTCCAAGAATGAACAATGAAGGTCAAATCCAAGTACAACAAACCCCATGGAGAATACTGATGTTTTGCTGCAGTGACATTTCATGGTTAATTGGTGGTTTGTTAAAGATTACATTTCCAAGATCAAAAAGAATAATGATAAAACACACTCAGACATGGAAAGCAAGGGCTCTATAAACAGTAGCTGTTTGGAAATTATAAATGGTACTAAATGACTAATGAGGAAGATAGAGAGCTTACCAATTCTCAGGGAATTTTGTAACTTTCAAACCACAGACTGTTGTGGGCAGGATTTGATCAAAGGTCTCTAGAGTACACTTTCATCCTCATGAGGTTGGGGTCAGGAAGAGGAGAAGGTAAAGAGGACCAGGAGCTATAAGGCTGTGACTTGGAAAGGCCTTTTGCAGTCATCTACTTCCAGCATCCTGCCCCAGAATTCCTCAAATTCCATGTTTTCCCATAAGCTGTTATTTCCATCCAGGTGTTACATGTACCAGACCCCTTTTCTACAGCAATGGCCCTTTCAGGTCTTGAGGGAATTTAAAATCATACAAAGAAAAATCTGCCTTGCAGAATCTTAGGAGATTTCACTGATTTCACATGGCTCTTAATGGAACGAAGGCATGGCATCATCTGCCTAGCCTCATATAAAAAAGGAGGAAAAAACCAAAAAACATTCATTGCCCCATTGAATCTGGTGCCCTACATAGTCCCATGTGTGACACTGGTCCCACACAGAAAAATTTGAGCTTACTGTCCACGCTGGTGCTCAGTTAAACCCACCCTATACACAGTCACCTAAGTGGCTTTTCTAGGACACAGTCTGATGGAGGCACTCCTCTGCCTTCACCTTCAATGAATCCCCATTGCTTACAGAACAAAGTCTAAATGACAGAGCCATGGCTCTCGTTCCAGCCATATCTCCTATCAACCCCCTTTCTCAGAGTTCATGCCCCAGCCATGCTGAAGAACATACAATATTCTCTTTATCTTAAGGATTTTGTACAGAGTGGTCCCTCTGCCTGAAACTTCCTTCCTTCCTTCCATCTTTGCCTGGGAAGGTCCTGGAAAATTGCTACTCACCCTGATCATCTCCACTATCACTTCGTTCAAGAAGTCCCTCTGGGTCTCCCATTCCCGACCACCACAACTGGACTTAGTTAAATTTACCCTCCTGTTTACACCCACAAACACCTACTTCCTCTATCAAATGACTTATTTCAGATGTTGTAATTACCTATTTCTTTATCAGTCTCTCTGACTGAACTATACACTCCTTAAAGACCGAGAAGTTGTTTCCTTCACTATCGTATCACAAAACCTAACAGACTAACTGACACATGATAGGAACTCAGTAAATACGTGTTGGATGAATAAATGAATGAATGAACGAATGAACAACACACTAACCAGCTGTATGAGCTCAATCTCTAGTCCATGCCTCTGTCTCTTACCTGCAACCTAAAACAATCCCAGTACTTCTGGTTGTCTTCCTTGGTCCTGGAACATTTGTGAACTTGCAACATCATTCCCATCCCAGACAACGCCACTTCCAATAATTTGTTGTCCTTATCTATAGTAACACCAGTTACCAAATTTGGCCCATCTACTCCAACCACATCCCAAATCCTCTGAGCCAGGTGCAGCAGCTTCCTTTCACAATGCTAGGACCCACCACAAAACAGATGATAATCCCTTTGCACATTTCAAGGAGCAGCACCAAGGGAACAGTACCTGGGAAAGGCCATTGACAGCTCAGAATATCCAGGGCATTTCTAGAACCTCGGCACTGCTCTCGCTCTAGGAATGAAGGTCCAAAAAGCATCTCAGAGAATGTTCATAATTGTAAACAAGCTCCACCTTTGAAACACAATCTAGATAGAACCAAATATACAAGCCTGCACAATGGATGAAGCCAACGACTCCTCCATGATTGCCCTTCTGACAACCTTATAGTCTCCTCAACCATAAAAGGTGAACTTCAAACTCACGACCTTGCCTTGTCACCAGAAACATCCAAGCTTGGATCAGTCTTTCCAAGACCAGATATTTGTTCTGTGAGCTACTAGAGACTTGTCACATACACAGAAGTATAAGAGGATTATTTCTATCTACCTGGGGACCTGGAGTCTTTCACATTGCTCCTGTTAAAACTCTCAGAACACCAAAACTTTACCTACAAAGGGTTCAAGCTATGACATTCCCAATTTTCACAAACCTCCTCATCTCTTGTGAGTCACATGCAGCCAATTCCAGGAATTGAAAACATGGTTGTGAGGATGAAACTGACTTTGGGGCTCCCCTTGGATATGGTCTTCCAGACTTACCAAAAGGCCATTAAGAGGAAGGTTTACCCCACCTCAGGGAAACCCGAGGCAGTACTTGCAGTCAAGGGCTGGCCATGGCTTCTGAGCTACATCCAAAAAGAAATTCATACTGTACCTGGATATGCTGGAGCCATTTCTGACTGTCCGAGAGCCAGCATGTACCGTTCCTGAACTGCCTCCATTGTGGATCATCAGTAGGGCTGTCAGATTTACTAAATAAAAATACAGGATACCCAGTTAAACTTGAACTTCACATGAATAGTAAGTCATCACTTTTAGTATAAGTAGATCCTATGTAGTATTTGGGGCATACTTATCTTAAAAATGTACTCGTTGTTTTTCAGACATTCATATTTAACTGAACAGCTTATATTTTACCTGTCAACCCTACTCATCAGAAATGATGGAGGCTTATAGAGATCCAAGAGATGCCTCAGAGCATCCTCAGCTTTTACTTCTATGTCCTGGACAGTGAGGACGAGCTTCCCACTCCCATTAATTGCCTGTAATGGCATATATTCTCCATTTTAGAGTCTTTTCTACTTGTAATTGTAATTATCTTCCTTATTTTAAAGAGATGTATATTTTTTTCCAAACTTAATAGCTCATCCAAAAGTATTTGGAAGTTCATTCGACAAGGGAAAAACAACATGATTCTGACAAGCGAAGGAAGCCGCCTGGTGCTTAGTAAAGAAGTATTAGGGAGATTGAAAAAGCCAAACTTAATAAGCAAATCTCTCCAAGGGTATTTTCAGAGCTTGATACCCTCCCACACCCTGAAAATATTATTACATCAAGAAGGTAGAACCTGCTAACCAAATGTAAGACTCCCATATGATTCTATCAAACTGAGGATGCTTCTTTACTAAGCAGTGTGCACACGTGCTGCCCCAGGTACCTTGGCAGTTGCAACACAGAGCTCTTCCCTTTGGGATGGAAACAGCAAGTTTTCCTGTGGTCTTCACACTGGCCCCAAAAATACTACAATCCCAATACTTGTCAACTTTAAGTATTTTTCTACATATCTCCATTTTTTTGTTACTATTTGGACTACATCTTAGCCTTGACATTACATAAATTGCATTCAAGAAGCTATTTTTAAAAGTTGGTAGGAAACCTTAAATCTATGGCTTGCAGTCCCTGGCTTACTTTCATCCAGGTGCATAAGGGTTTTCAAAAGTACTCAGGTTAGTTACCCCGTATCACAGTCCCACGCTTCTGTCACAGATATGAAAATGGAACATGATATTTAAGGTTTTAGTTGCCAAATCATCAAGCTTCCCAGGCAGAGGCAATAGATCAAAATGATTACAGAGGTATGGATTTTGATTTGCTCCAGTGTCTTGGGAAAGTCACTTGGCCTCTGTATTTATTTGTACTTATCAGCACTTATCTGTCACTTGGGGGTTACCATTGTACCTAGTCCATGGGTATGTTGTACAAATTAACTGTAACGTAGTTAGAAGAAACCGACACAGAGTAAGCACTCCACAGACATTGGCTATTAGCTATTGGAAATATTTCTCCATGAAACACATGACTTTATCAGTGGATGACCCGGTGGGAGACAGTGAATCACAGAATCACAGCATGTTGAAAGTGACCTAGTTCACACTCTTATGTGAAAAAAAGAAAAGTGTGCATGGGTAGAAAATCTCTGAAACTTTACATAACAAATAGTACATCATGTTAACTTTGAGGATTAGAATAAATCAGGAAAGGAGGAAAGCAAAACTTGAGTGTAATTCAATTTCTACATCATTTGTGTTTCTACACAGAGACTCTGAATACACTGGAAGTGCAATTTTTTTTAATGTGGCGGGATAAAGGTTTTCAAGTTTTCCTGATCCATCCGTATTATTATTTCAGAATTGCTGGCATTTCTTGCCATCTTCAGATCTACACCCATTTGAGTCAGTGGGCCCTTCTGGATGGAGGAGAAAATAGAGCAGAAGTGAAGTGAGAGAAAAGGAGAGACAAGATTTTCTCTTTTCTCTTCAAAGAGGAAAGGTCTTTGGAATGGGAACAACTCACAACCAAACTTTGGGGAAAGGATGTGATGGAAAATGAGACAAACATCCTACCCCTGTGATGAGAAGGATTCCCTGGGCTGGATGGAGGGAGGTCACAGGTGGATGGACAAGGAAACCAACTAGGGAGAAACACACACAAGTGCAGAGCAAGCACCCCGAGGCCACTCAGCCTGACTCCATGCAAACATGTGTCCAGCAGACAGCCCTTCACCTGTGGCTCCCCAGCAAGACAGGTACCTCGGGGGTGCCAACTCATTCTGAGTCCATTATGCCTGGCCATTCATAAACCGCTGTCTAACTTGTGAGGAATAAATTCTAAATGTTTATGAGGAAGTTGGGGAAGGAGATTGAAAGGTTACTTAAACGGAAAAAAAAGAAGTTCAGGAAGGCAGGATGGTAGAGAGACAAGAAAAAGACCTTAAAAGATAGAAAGGATTTGCCAAAGAAGAGAAAGAAAAAGAAATGATTCCAAATGGGTTAACCTGCAGCTAGGAAGTTAAGGAAGATTATTGATGGGTGAAGACTATGGAATAAAGTGAATAAAATTTCTCAGAAGTTGCTGAGACTATGGTAAGAAGCATGATTATCAAATTATGAATTGTCTGCAGTAGCATTCTAGGGGGACACTAGGAAGGGGAAGCAAATGTTCATGAGATGACAGTGGCAGGTGGAAAGTTGTTTCAGGGGAAGATCAGTCGTGCAGAGTGTGTATCAGAGGAGGGCAAGTGTGAGCAAGCAAGGAAATACTAAGTGTATACGATTCCTTCACTGAGTGCACCCAGCCCCGTGGTCAGCCTTGAGAACAAGCAGGACTTCAGGTACTGGAGCTACATTTCAGTCATCAAGACTTGAGAAGACACCCTTAACTCAGGTCTTCTCTTCAAACTCCATCTTTCCTTCTTGACCTTCATTTGGCCTCTTCCCTTACCCTCCAGCTGTGGACTGAGGCCACAGAGCAAGATGGGTCACTAGTGTCCTCCATCCCCTGGCGACTGTGGTTCACATCAGTGGAGTACCAAAGGCAATAACCAAGTAACAGACACAAGAGTGTATGAAGAAGAAGAGATTCTGATAAGGCTTTCTGTGACAGTGTGGGCCGAGTTGGCTGTATATGCCTGCTATCACCTGAATGATCAGCAAACTTAGGGGAGAAGTGCTCAGAAGGCAGAGCCTGGCTCTCTACAGGCTCTGCGTCCTCACAGCCCACTCCAAGACCTCAGTTGCAGCTTCGGCCCCTAATCTCTCTCCCTCTGCCTACTCACAGTTTTTGAAGTCTTCTTTCCTCCACATTTCTCTTGAGAGGTGGAGGAGGAAGATGAGCTTCAGGCCAGCTCAGACTCCCCTGGGATCCCAGCAGGATGCCTCTCATTAACCTCCCACATTCTAGGAAGCTCCTAAGATCTCCACACTTGGGGGAGTGTTCATTTCATCAGTGCTTCAAATTGCTGGCTGGAGATGGCCTGTTGAAAGGTGGCTAAAAGCAAGTAGGAACCTTTGGGCAGCCTGGCCTTTCTCGACTGTCAGACATCTTCAGGGATATTCTAGGAAACATTGCTTGTTTTAGAGAAGGGAGGGAAACAATCCAATTGTCCAATAATGCTTGAATGGAAAATAAATGATGCTATACGAATGTGACGAAATAATACCAAACAGTCAAAAATCAAAGACCTAGATCTATATGGACTGATGTCACTAAATCTTGAAAACATAATATTGTTTGAAAGAAAATGAGATAAAGAATCTTAGATTATGATAACAGGTATGTAAGTATTTAAATATTTAAATCAATTCAACATATTGCTTCTATATATATAGATGCAAGAAAATAAATTTTATCCAATGAACACATTATTTACATTTAATATGTTCATTTATCTAGGAAACTCAAAAGAACCCTCAGATAAACTAGCAGGAACTAATAAGACGGTTCAACAAAGCACACACATACAAGATCAATAAATTTTAAAAGTCAATCACGCTCCTCTATACTGGTGATAGCAAATTAGAAACTGTAAAAGAAAATAAGAAAAAAAGAAGATCTAAAAATTGTCACAAGAGCCATATAAATTACTTACAACTAAGCATACATAAAAGTAAATAAAACTGACAAACTGAGTACGACCACTTAAACTCCGCCCAACCCAAGGATTAGAAAACGACTGTTCTTACTTTATGAGAACACGCCCTCTTCCTAAGTAGCAGATCAGTACGTGAGAGTGAATCAAAGAAACACAGCATTTGAAAAGTCAACTAGGCCAAGCCTCTCGATCGCACAGACAGAAGCTGAAGCCCAGACAGGTTGAGTTACTTGGTAAAGGGCCCAATGTCCTGACTCAAGGACTCGCATTTTTCACTCATTCGTAAGACACAATCAAATTCAGTACCTTGGAAAGAGAGGGGAAATAAATGAAGAAATCAATTATATAGTTACTCATCTTTAAGTACAGAAATAGCCGTGACAAAATTACACGTATTGAGGGAAAAATGAAGTGCAGAGTTTAAAATGTCAATAATCCACAGGGAAACTGGAGACCATTTAAAATATTCATATTAAATCTCTCTAGAAAAGACATTAAAAGATCTCCAATCAAAATGTTCATTTTATAATAGATATGGTATGATACAACTTATAATAGATATGGTATGAACCTTTCCCTTTCACGGGAAAGCTTCGGCTGGGAAACAGGAATTGTTCTTGAAAATGGGGCCTGTGCTATTGCAGACACTGTGCTGAACTTAGGTCCACAGAATGCTCTGACGTCATCATTGAGGTCACAGAATCCTGCTGTGCGCCTGGCAACCTTGTAAACTGAACAGCCCTGGTGAGCACTAGGCAGTACTGCTGGTTCACTAAGTGGTACAAGTTTTTCAGCCATTTAGGAGACTTCACTATTTTTGTTTGTATTGAATCATTTCAACAGATTGCCCAAGAGGCAACAAGGGCCAACCTGTAGGGAAGAGGAGGAGTTGGACATCTCTTGAGGCATCTTCTAAGGGAGACTTCTAGTTGGTACCATGAAACGGCGACAGAAGAGGAAACATCTGGAAAATGTAGAGTCCCAGGAAACTGCCGAGAACGGAGGAGGTATGTGGGGGGCAACTTGCTAGGGGACATGGGTTTCTGCCAAACTAAACCTTCTCTAGGATGGGGGGGACTGAGAACGTGTCACCTGTGAAGCAGGGAGCGAGAGACCTCGTCTCACTGATGCTGCCGTATCCATCCGGAGGGTCCCTGTGGTGTGAGATGGCACAGAACGGCCAGATGCCCCCTGGGAGATGGGAGGTCAGCTCCGCTGGTCTGGGGACTCTCTCCTGGGGCTGCCGGGCCTGGAGCTTTGTCGGACTCACAGCAGGCTGCATCCTGCTTGCACAGACCTAGAGGTGCAGCTTTTCTCAGTCCCCGATTTCTCTCTTATGCTCTTGGATCTTTCCCTGGGGTCATGAGGTGGGGGATGTGAAGGATGCAAGGATGCTGAGAGAGACCCATGAGTTGCTTGGCCTCTTTTACCAAAGTGGAAAGAGAAGCCCCATGAGTTGAAGGCCCTGTTGAAAAGTATCTTGACAAGTGGAATGCAGTTCGAAAGAAGATTGTTTGTCTAGGGATGGTGTCATATTGAAAGCAAGGAGGTTTTATTCCTTCAACAGGAAGAATTGCCCAAAGGAGATCAAGGGAAGGGAAGGGTTTTCCAGAGACTGATACCACGTGGGCGGGGGTGAGAAATGTCCTTATGGTCCTGCGGGGAGCTCTGAGAGCCACGGGCCACGGGGTGCCTGCGTGCATTAAATGTAGGCGAGTAGCTTGCCCTGGGCGGGGGTGGTCACCCCAGAGTTCCAGCTAGAGGTCTCTGCCCCAGATTAGAGCCCAGTAGCTCCTACCAAGCCCAGGACACTGGTGACTGTAGGGTGGGCCGTGGCAATGGAGGTCTAGAGAGCAGGTAGATTTCCAGGCAGTGGCTGGGACAGCCTGGGGAAGGCAATGACTGCCCCTAACCATTCAGAATATTTTTCTCTATGTTCCTCTGTGTGTGTGTGTGACTGTGTCTGTGTGTGTGTGTGTCGTAGTGCAGAGATGAGCAGGATGAATGGGGGTAGAGTGCTTATCAGATATAAAGTCTGTGTGGTAAAGTTCCTGTCACCCTGCCTGGACCTGGCTGACATTCGCTGTATGTAAGAGTGTATACAGAACTCTTGTTAGGGGTGTTTTATGAGACAGTAACTCATACACCCATGTACACTCTGATACAGCAAAAATATCACACACCCCACATATAACTTCCTTAGTAAACCACACACGGCACATGGAGGTATATGCACGCATCCCTCCTGTACTACGTTCTCATACAACCCATCTGTACCACAATCCTGTCCTCCAACACCAAACGCTGGAGATGAGATATATATATAGACACACACACTATATATATAGGACACACACACACACACACTATATATATATATATGTATCTGATCAACTCTCACACAAACACAGCTAACTTCAGCTATCGCTAAATACCTCTATAAGAACCAGTCACGTGTCATACACACCACACTTATAACACATTCTTGAGTAATGCCAGACCCGCTTTGTACAAACCAAAGTAAACCACAGTCTCAGTAACACATGTCAGGGTTGCCAGAGAAAATATGGGCTATCCAGTTCAATTTGAATTCCAGATAAGCAACAAGTAATTTTTCAGTATCCGTATGTCCCAAATATTGTACGGGCCATACTTACACTAAAAGTAAGTAAGACCAAATACTCCATGGGAATACTTACACTAAAAAATTATTCTGGCTTTATCTGAAACTGAAATTTAACTGGGTGCCCTGTATTTTTCTTCGTTTAGTCTGGCAACCCTTATATACTTACCAACAGCTCAGGTATTATATATTTATTGTAGTTTTGTTTAGTGTGTGTCTTCCACTACTAGAATGTGCAGGATTACCAGAGACTACAACAATGCAAGAGTGCCAGATACACAGGAGTAGCTGCTTACTGAATCTTGGTGAATGAATGAATGAACACACACCATAAATACAAGCCACACCATGTAATGAGGAAAAGTTACATGTCCCAGAATTCCAGACTTGTGAACAGAAACCATGCACACGAAGGCCACAGACACAGATAAGACACAACAGCACCGTGCTCCCCATGCTAACCCCACACTTACCACAGACTTAACTGATACACATCACTCACTCTTCCCACATACTCACAGTCACCACCGAGGCCTACATTACCAACAAGACAGTGACAGAGTAAGTACTGATTGGAATTAAATCCTGGAGTATACACTGGGAACCACACTCTCAACTGTGTGTATTCACTGCACCTGACACGTGTCACACACTCAGTAAATATTTGAGGACAGAGGACTGATGAACCCACCCTGAGCCTTTCATTCCTCCCTCAGGACTCTCGAAGTCACAAGAGGATCCCCCTCACCTTGGATCCACTGTGGTGGCCCAAGGCTGCAGCCCAGGGGCAGGGGAGGTCTCCTCTGCCCCTAAACACTTCTCCTGTGCTTCTTCTCCGCGCAAGCTCATCTACGCCGGTAAGGGCGCGGGGCTCCTCAGGTGAGGGGGTGCTTGGCTGTGAGGCAGGAGGCACACAGATCCCAGGGAGGCTGAGAGGAAACCCAGGGTCATCAGAGGTGATGAGGGCTCTGTGGAGGAGCCTGGGCAGGATGGCTGAGGTGTTACGAGGGCGTGGATCCCAGCTGAGTCAGGGGTGGGTGGCGGGTGTGAATCCTGGTACTACCATGGTGGGGATGTCAAAGAGCAGTGGCCGGAAAGGTCTGGACTTCAGGTGGAGGGAAGAGGGACCAGATTAAGCATCTTCAGAGGAAAATGTAGGGTTTCTCTTTGCCTTTGCTTCCAGAGAAGGACAGAGTTCTGCATCACAGACCTCCAGCCTGAGAGCAGCACCATCCAGCTCAGGTCCACACAGCTCACACACACATGCGCCCTCCAGGCACAGCCCTTCTCAGTGCACACATGAACCCCAAGCACGTGATCCACAGTACTCTCCTCCTGCACCACCGCCCCATTCCACAAGGTATGCACCACCGGTATTCCCAAACTCACACTCCTCGTCATACACGCATCCATCCGCATCCCTCACATACCACAGTCCTCACCACTGTACTCCACACCCGTGTATACAGACACCGCTCCAGTATCCCCCAACATGCAGAAAAAAGCCCACAGATGACAACAGATACACCACTGCCTCCTACGGCCAACAGACACCCAGCTCACGACATAGCTACATCATGCAAATGTCCCTCTCTCGTCTACCACACCAGCTCCCTCAGCTTCTGGCATGGCCCATGCATGTTATTATGTTTTTAATTTCCTTTTTCAGGAATCCGGAGATCACATCGAGACATTGCCCAGCCTACCGCACCCCTAGCCCAGGTTCAGGAAAAAGGGGAGACCACTCCCCCATCACACTGTGTCTCCTCCTCACCCTCTTCACCCTGTAAGAACGGTCTGCACACAGACAAAGAGGAAAGGGGCATGAAAATATACTACATGCAGGTACAAGTGAACAAGGGTGTCGCTGTCTCCTGGAAGACAAACAAACCCTTGGAGTTGCCTGAAAAGCAGCTGAGGATAGAAGTGACCCTTCCTGAGGATGCGTGCACAGTAGACACTTACCCCTCTGATGTGTCCACCGAAAACCTCCTGTCTGACAGTGAGCCCACTGGGGAGGAGAAAGAGTATGAGGAAAGGGCAGAGCCAGGCAGCCCATCAGGGTCACCTGCCGTCGAGGAGACACCCAGGGCCAAGACACCGGACTGGATGGTGACCATGGAGACTGGCTTCAGGTGCATGGCCTGCTGCCGGGTCTTCCCCACCTTGGAGGTCCTCCAGCAGCACGTGAAGGGCGGCGTCCTGGAGGGCTTCAGCTGCCGTATCTTTCATCTCAACATGGCCCAGTGGATGGGCAATGTGGAAACCGAAATCACCCCGAGGAGGAGGACAAGGAGGACGAGGAGGACGAGGAGGAGGAGGAAGAGAAGCAAGAAGGCCCCAGCCCAAGGAGACCCCATAGGCAGGCTCTTTCCTCTCTTTTGATTTCCACACAGCAACTGAGATTCATGGGACAGAAGATCCTGGAGACGGTGTGGTCTTGGAAGAGGTAAGGCTTGAGGCTGGCAGTCTTCTGAGCCTATGTCACGAGGGCCCAGAGGTGTCTAAGGGAAGGAGCCGCACACATGTGCTGGTTGACCTAATGGCTCTGAAGTTGCATCAACTTGGGACACACCCAGCACTTCCAAAGGAATTGAGCTCTGTTGACTTCAACAAGAATGTGGAGCCTTTTCCTAGGAGTTTTCTCAGGGTCTGCACGATGGACCTCAACTCTTAGAGGACGTACTGCCAGCAGCTCCTTCTCGGCAGAGAGAGCCAGGAGTGGTATCAAGAGAGGACAGGGGCCCTTGCAGGACCAGAACTTTGAGGTCTGAGAGCCTTGGGCCTGAGCCGAGATCTCACCCGGACCACTGGACCGAGCCTTCTGTGACAAAGGGGAATATGAAAGAGAGTCACGTGGAAATGAGGTCCCCCGAGATATGGAAATGTTCCAGAACCTTCGTTGCGTGGTAGTTGATCTGGAGCCAAGCTCACTGTGGTGTGTGTGGCTCTGAGCATTAAGGCAATGCTGGAGGGTAACCCTGACCAGCAGAGCTTGGAGTGCTTCTTGTCTCTTCCTGTTCTACCTCATTTGTTTTATCCCTTCCAGGGAGAAGAAAGCACCCTCGGGATAGTTGGTAGTAAACCAGGGTATATCCTCCCTCAAGGGGACCCGGCCTGCCCTTCATTCAAGATGCCCTGGAAATGGGAACTGACTCATGTTATCGAATTGGCCGAGGGAGCACAATTCCCATGTTGATTCCGGTCAGACATGTTCATCAGACCTAGAGCTTTTCTCCTGATTCAAATCAAGTAGGGTATTAGTAGACTTCCCATTTATTTCAGCCCTAGAGATAGCACATGAGCAAATATAAAAACTCTCTGTGTATCAAAGCATTCTAATGAGCCCTTTCATTTTGCTGTTCATTGTGAAAAACACGCTCACTTTATCTCTGCCAATGAAGTGTTTCCACTTGACCCATGATGCCCCACGATCCCATTAGCCTCACTGAATTTAGGGAGCCCATTATGATGACATAATTTCCCTCTCATTCCTGGCCTGCAGAGAAGAGCAGCTATAGAGCATTCCAAGACTGCTAACGCTCCCCTCACCAATACGTTTCTTAAACCTCTGGCAAAGCAAGTGTCCTCTGAGCCCTCCCAGGGCACATAGGGGGTTTGGGTGAGCAGATCTTATGTGATAAATCCACTCCAGTGGTCTGGCATTCCTATGCCTTTGTAAACCTTCTACAGTGGTGGTTCTCAGCTGGGGACACTTTTGGTCCCCCCTCCCAGGAAATATGTGGCAGTGTCTTGAGACTTTTTTTTTTTTTTGTGGTACGCGGGGCTCTCACTGTTGTGGCCTCTCCCGTTGTGGAGCACAAGCTCCACACAGGCTCCGCACAGGCTCAGTGGCCATGGCTCACGGGCCTAGCTGCTCCACGGCATGTGGGATCTTCCCGGGCCCTGGCACGGACCCATGTCCCCTGCATCGGCAGGCGGACTCTCAACCACTGTGCCACCAGGGATGCCCCTTGAGACTTTTTTCTTTAAGGAGCTGTGTTATGAATGAGCCCCACGTGGCTGGTGCACATGGATGTATCAAGGCACTTTTTTTTTTTTTTTTGGTACGCGGGCCTCTCACTGTTGTGGTCTCTCCCGTTGCGGAGCACAGGCTCCAGACGCGCAGGCTCAGCGGCCATGGCTCACGGGCCCAGCTGCCCCGCAGCATGTGGGATCTTCCCGGACCGGGGCACAAACCCGTGTCCCCTGCATCGGCAGGCGGACTCTCCATCACTGCGCCACCAGGGAAGCCCTCAAGGCACTTTTGATTGTTACAACTAGGGTGGCAGGGAAGAGTATGTGCCACTGGCCCATCTTACATTGCACAGGACAGCTCCCAACAACAAAGAGCTATCCAGTTCAAAATGTCAGTCATGCCAACGCCAAGAAATTTTGCTACAACATACTTAGAAAGTCCTGGCATTTTGACTTTAGCATACGCTCACTTTGGGTACAGGTTTCAGTCATTTGAGCAAACTGTTGAAGGCATTCCCAGGTAGCCAAGCTAACACGCTGAGTCTGGAATGGGTGTTGAATGCACTCGTATCAACAAATCCAGCCTAACCCAATATTACATTACTCCCACCTGCTTCAATACCTACAAAATCCACACACATTATTTCTCAGGTTTCTATTGATATAAATTATAAAATTCCATATTTTAGAAGATAGTGTCTCCTCATGGTCATCCTTTATACCCGGTGGGTACCCACCCCTTCCCTGCTCCCGTCCCCATTTCAAGGACTCTAGTCTGATTACTAGGTCTGGAAAAACGAGAGGTAGTGGAGGCAAGTCTTGAGGATCCACAGACCCCTGCAAGGAAACTATCTCAGAGTAGAGGCAGACTTCCTTCTAATAGCACAGCAGGCTCAACTAAGAGGTCACAGGTCAGAGGTCACAGGCCTCAGCTTTGTTGGAATCTGCCCATATATTTCCACCTCAAATTTCCAGGATTCTACTCCTTCCCACTGATGCCCTAGGACATAAGAGAATCTACAAGGTTGTGAATCAATGTGTTGTCATTCAGCCACTGACTGAATTTGACTTTGGATCCCCTTAAAAAAATAAATAAATAAAAAGGAAGGAAAGAAAGATAGAAATGCTGATTATAACAAGTCCCCCAAAGTGTTGCTTATGTAGCCAAGCTCAAAGCTAAGACAGAAAATCCCCAACGCTAAAAAGAGATTTCGAGCTCAAGCTATCAACTGGGAGTTGAAACTGAAGGCCCTACAAAGGCCAATGGAACCGGATACAAAGCTAAAGACTTAGTCTTTAGCATAGGTGGGAGTCAAGGTTAGAGGAAGCCATGCACTGGGAGTGAGTTGTGAACTACTCAACACTAAGAATGGAAGAGCAGCTCTTTCATTGAATGTGAAGAAAGAAACAGGTAGTCCCTAGTTGCTACCACTGTCTTTGAACCAAACTAAAGAACAAGGTCAACCAGAAGGGCAGATATGAGAATCAAAAAGGAAACCTCTCTGGAATCCTCACTGAACCAAGTCTAAGTTCTGCTCTACTTGTGGTCTTTCACTTACAGAGACAAACCTTTTGGGCTTACAACAGGGATCAACAGACTTTTTCTCTCAAGGGCCAGAAAGTAAATATTTTAGGTTTTGTGGGCCATCAGTGCTCGTCACAACCACTGAACACTGTCAGCACAATGGGAAACACTCAAAGATGGTAAATAAATGGATGGGCCAATAAAGAGCTTTTATGTTCCAATAAAGCTTTAAAGGCAACGAGCCAGGTTGGGCTCACAGGAGGTAGTTTTCCAGCCCTTGACTTAACTCACTAAACTACAAATTACCTTGAGAGTTGGTGGTTTGATAGCTACCAAACCAAACCAAACAAGAAAGCCCTAGGATTTCTGACATCTAATGCAATGCAATTTGAGGTAGCATGGACTTCACATACACATGTGAAGGTGTGGTCTAGGAAACCAATCTTGGAAACCTGCCTCTCACATTAAATACATCTTTTGCTGAGTAAAGCCCTTTAACCAAGTAAGTGTTAAACATCAGTGAAATGACTAAGAAGTAGGAAATGGTATGCAAACCTCCTCCTTAACAACTTGTTCCCATCAGTCGAGGTTTCTTCCCTATGCACATTTTTCCTTAGGGAATCGTTGATAAATTTTACCTCTAAAACTTACCTATTTCCACTCTCTATCTTCAGGATTTGCCCAATCACTGTTACTTTGTAAACAATTTAAAAAAGTTTTTTGGGGGGTAAATTCCTTTTTTCCCACAGCTAATGGTTCTCTGTGTCATAGTGTCTGGAACGACCCAGCTACTTCTCCAGTCAGACCAAGCACTTGAAAGGACAAGCCGGTACCCCGAGCTATCCATCCATTCACCCAGTAAGGAAGCCTGATGAGGAGAACTAGGATGTGTAAATTTCTACTGTTGGAATTAAAACAGAATATTCTGGGCTGCATGGATTTATCCTAAACTTCAAATGCATTAATTATAAATATACCGTTACACTACTATTCTGTATCTTTGAATAACCATATACATTTTTTCTTTTTATAACTGATTTCTAGAGGTCTATTCCTTAATTTTGGCCATATATATGTATACCTCATGATGATAGGATTTCTTACTGTGAGGGATTAATATGTTCTTAGTAATTTTTAATATTATATTTTACATTATTTTACTACCTATGTTACTATAAAAATAACAGTATTTTACTGGAAAATTGATGCTCAATGAAAAATTTAAAATATGGAAGTTACATGTGGAAAAAATCCCTGAAAATCTTGCCACTGTTTACATAAGGGTGAATATCCCTTTACAGATGACAGGATGCATTAACACACACACATACATGTTTGATTAAGGTATGTGATGTACCTACCTAAAATACATTAAACTGTTACATGCTTCTGTCATTAAGTTTAAGCCATCATTTTAACGGACCTGTTATTACGTAACTATCTTAAAATATAAAGACATTCCTATTGAATATTTCACTTTTACAAAATTTAGTAACATTGACATGCTACTCACCTTTTCTATTTGAATTTCCTAATTATAAGGTCCTATTCTGTGATTTCTATATCAAAGGGACGCACGTTCTATGTTTTGATATGTACTCAGCAACTTCACTTTGAAAATCAATTTTTCAATCCACCGCTAGGAAAAAGTGTGCAAGTCAGTCGTTGAATAAATATGTTTGATGAAATTACCAAATTTCAACAAATAATTTTTTTCTTTTTATCTCAGGCCAGAGAGGAGTAAGGAGATAGAGAACTTGACAAAAGTAATCTACTTCAAACAGCCTCTTTTCTCTACTTAAGAAGTCTTGATGAAAGTAATGCTAAAACCCTTGGGAGACAATCACATCAAAACCTAGATGGAAATGTGGTGAATAAGAAACCAACGATCAGTTCATTTACTAAGAAATGTTTGTCCTCTGTCACTGTCATTAGTAACTCTTTCTGACACTTAAACCTCTGCCTTGACATTCTTGAAAAAAGGGTCAACAGTATGTTTTCTGTATTGCAAGATGAACAATCCATTTTCAGTAAGTCTATACTGTCACAAAAGATAACTACATTTGTACTGTATAAGATTCACAGAATATTAGATAGACAAAGTCCAAGATAAGATCCAACTTGAAGCGAGGCTGGGGGGAGACAAAAGGAGCTCAGCGTAACAGGACGATGCCACATTAATATTACAAATTGCAATACTGAGTGGTTTTCTAACACTTCAAATTTTTGTCTCCCTGAATTACTTTTAAGGCCAGATTTAGGTTAACTGCTCTGAATACAAATTTTTATGAAATTTTGGAGGGGATTGCAACATAATTTTCAAAAAGTTTTTCCTCATTCATTAACTGAACAAATATCGAGCACCTACAAAGTAGCTGACAATGTTCAGACTGTAGATTCAGAACAAACGTCGCTGCGTTCGTGGAATTTACGTTGTAATGGGCATACATTTTGGCATGTTCATCATACTTTTGTACAAGGCCTGCTGAAACTCACACTAAGGCTTCTCCCCTAATATTTAATAGAGGTCAAGGTTCAAACTTACTACACCATTTACCAGAGTTCTCTGCCGTGTGGCCTCCTGACTACTGGGACATGTTGAGCTATGGCTGAAACACCGAATTTAATGAAACAAATGATTTTTTTTTCTTTTGAACTTGATGACTGGAAGAATTCACATGACACCTGAGTTGTTTTTGGTTTTGTTTTAATCATTTTATGGAACTTTCTTCGTGTGTGGGCTCTCTGATGGTCTTACCACTCCTATCACTTTTATAGGATTTATCAGCAGCATGGATTCTGTGATGAACTGTTAGACTGGAGCGCCAACTGAAGCTCTTACCACAGGTCTCACACTTGTAAGGCTTCTCCCCGGTGTGCACTCTTTGATGAGACTGTAGCTGTGAAGGCCGACTGAAGACCTTACTGCATCTGTCACATCTGTACGGCTTCTCTCCAGTGTGGACGCTTTGATGAAGCTGAAGACTTGAGGCCTGAATGAAGTGCTTCCCACACTCCCCACACTTATATGGTTTCTCTCCTGTGTGGACCCTCTGATGCATGTCGAGGTTCAGGCTCCACTTGAAGCCCTTCCCACACTCCTCACATTTGTATGGCTTTTCTCCAGTGTGGACTTTTTGATGGGCTTGAAGGTGTGAACTCCGACCAATGCTCTTCCCACACTCTTCACATTTGAATGGTTTTTCTCTGCTGTGGACTCTCTCATGGGCCAGAAGATTTGAGGCCTGCCTGAAGACTTTCCCACACTCCTCACAATTATACGGTTTCTCTCCGGTGTGGATTCTGCAATGAATTTTAAGATCTGCTCTACGACTGAATCCCTTCCCACACTCTTCACATTTGTATGGTTTCTCACCGGTATGGATCAGCTGGTGGATCTGAAGTCGTGAACTCTGATTGAAGCCCTGCCCACACTCCTCACACTTGTAAGGTTTCTCTACACTGTGGGCCTTCTGATGGATTTGAAGATATGAACTCTGACGGAAGCCCTTCCCACATACCTCACAGTTATAGGGCTTCTCCCCTGTGTGGACAACCAGATGAACTTGATAATGGGAGTTCCTCCTGAAGCTCTTCCTACACTCCTTACATTTGTATGGTTTCTCTCCTGTATGGACTCTTTGATGTGCCTGAAGGTTTGAACTCAGAGTAAAGCCTTTACCACACACATTACGTATGTATGATTTCTCTCCAGTGTGGACTCCCTGATGGGCCTGAAGACTTGAAGGCCGACTAAAGCCTTTCCCACATTCCTCACATTTGTAGGGTTTTTCTCCTGTGTGGACCCTCTGATGAATGTATAGATTTGAGCTACAAATGAAGCCTTTCCCACACTCCTCACATTTGTACGGTTTCTCTCCCGTATGGACTCTCTGATGGGACTGAAGGTGTGAATTCCGACTGAAGCTCTTATCACATGTGTCACATTTGAATGCTTTCTCCCCAGTGTGGACTCTCTGATGGTCCTGAAGGTGAGAGGCCTGACTGAAGGCCCTCCCACACTCCTCACAATTATAAGGTTTCTCTCCCGTGTGGACTTTACAATGAATAGTTAAGTGCTGACCTACGACTGAAGCCTTTCCCACATTCCCCACATTTGAATGGTTTCTCTACAGTGTGGACTTTCTGAGGAGTCTGCAGCTGGGAGCTCTGACTGAACTCCTTGCCACACTCATCACACTCACTGTGTTCTCCTCCCACGTGAACTCTCTGATGAATATGAAGAACCGAGCTGTAACGGAAGCCTTTTCCACACTCACTGCACGTATGAGACTTCTCTTTTGAGTGTAATTGCTGGTGAAGATCAAAGGTGGAGAGATCGGTGAAGGTTTCTTTACATTCATTACACTGGTAAGGTTTTTGTCCCGTGTGAATCATAGTATTCTGATCCAGTGTTGAAACCCTCGTGCTATCTTTTCTATAATCACTGTAGCCGTAAGGTTTTTGACCCTTGTGTACTCCATGAGCATCAAGGTGATGTGAAATCCAACTGATGGTGTCAACATCCTCTTTACACTGACACAGTTTATTTTTCATGGAAATTTGCTGGTGTCTATTCTGATAATTCTGTGACTCAGCCAATGAAGTTTTCCTCCAAGAATCCTGGGCTCTCAAAGTTGCAAACCTTGGATTTCCAGGACTACTGGGATCACCTGCTTTATCATTTAATATACGGTTCTCATCTTCAGAAATTTGAATAGAGTCCTGCCCCAATCTGGCAGGGGGAATCACCTTGTTTGTGGAACTGACAACTATTTATCATGGAGTCTTGGCATCTGGTTAAGTCATTTGCAATTTGTTGCCAGATTTGCCAGCAGGAAAGCTCTTCACGTGATCCTCTGTCTTGAACGGCCCTCAACTCACTTTGATTGTTTTCTTCTAGAGGGACAGAGAATTCAGAGATGTGGACACGTGAAAGCTTTGTTCAAAGATTCAAGATTTTACACTTAAGACACAGTATGGGACTTTAATGAACCTCAGGATGGTTCAGCTTATCTTTCGCACGACAAATGAAGTTCTCTGGTTTATATACTAACAGAAACCAAGAGATGGTCTGTTAAACTCCCAAATACTTAGCATTAATGAAACCCATTTAAAACCAAATGACTACTCTGACATACTATTTCAATCATCTTTCAAAAATTACATGTCATTCCTACCATAACACAGTATCAATAAAGACAAGCATTTTGCTGTGCTCACAGCTTTAACAGTGCCTAGCAGTTAGTCAGGGCTCAAGAAATGCATGCACAGGTGAACTCAGTTTGATTTCTAGGATTCTCTACAATTCGGAATCCCAGGTTAAGTTTGAACCAAGTCAGAGAAGCGAAACAGCTTTTACAAGTCAGGTATCAGATACAGGAAAAGGACTGGAAAGTACAGTTTGGCTTAAGTTGAAAGGCTGCACCCGAGGCGGCAGCACACCAAGGGGGTTAGTGCTGAGGAGGATATGAAAGGGGCTAAAAACCGGGACTGCCCCGGTGGCACAGTGGTTAATAATCTGCCTGCCAGTGCAGGGGACACAGGTTCGAGCCCTGGTCCGGGAAGATCCCACATGCCGCAGAGCAACTAAGCCCGTGAGCCACAACTACTGAGCCCACGTGCCACAACTACTGAAGCCCGCGTTCCTAGAGACCGTGCTCTGAAACAAGAGAAGCCACTGCAATGAGAAGCCTGCGCACCGCAACGAAGAGCTGCTCCCACTCACCACAACGAGAGAAAAGCCCATATGCAGCAACCAAGACCCAATGCAACCAACAATTAATTAATTTTAAAAAAGGGTCGGCCTCCCTGGTGGCGCAGTGGTTGAGAGTCCGCCTGCCGATGCAGGGGATGCGGGTTCGTGCCCCGGTCTGGGAGGATCCCATATGCCGCGGAGCGGCTGGGCCCGTGAGCCATGGCCGCTGAGCCTGCGCGTCCGGAGCCTGTGCTCTGCAACGGGAGAGGCCACAACAGTGAGAGGCCCGCGTACGGAAAAAAAAAAAAAAGGGTCTAAGAATCAGTGGGGTTAAAAAAAAGCATGAAGACCTATGCACTGGATCCTTCTCAGGCATTTGTGCTGCCTAATATGTTCCTCCACTCCCCCTGCCAAGCAGGAGTCAAAATGTAGAGGCTAGGGAAGAATGCTGTCTCTTTAAAAACAGCATGGAAAATTTTTGGACACAGATACATTGGTCTTTAACAAGAATGAGTTCCAAAGTGAAGAATGGGCTTTATGAGTGAGCTGGGAATAAATTCCATAGCCTGTGATAAGTATTGAGAAGAAACAGACTAGAAACTATTAAAGAATGATCAAAGCACTCAAGGTGACATTATCTGAAATGCCTTCTACAAGATACATACAAATGCACACACACACACACACAAAATGTTTGTACAGCTAACAAAGATCGATTTCTTATTAGTGAGGTGGGCTTTGGAGGAGGCAAATGGGACGCAGCGGGGCAAATCTTTTAAGGGAAAGGCTAACTCACCAGCTGGCTGTTTTCTGAGACCTGTTCTCCCCTGGTATAAGGGATAAGGAAATAGAAATTTCTTTCCTTCTATGGGAGGGTTACCTAAGAAGTAGACATAAGAATCCTCATTCAAAACAGTATTTCCTCCCCAAATGAATTTGCTCTGCTACTGAGAGCTCAAGGAAAGTCACAGGGAAAGCATTTTACTCAGTTTGGTTATAATTACAGGTTCTGTACATATTTTTTGTGCAAGTTGATGAGGGCCAACTTGTACAGAAAGGCAAACACACACATACACACATCATGGGCACCTGAGAAGTTAGAATTAGGCTAGGAATTCATTTGAAGACAAAAAAACATTTAGCAATATCCCTTATTCACTCGGATTTGTTCACCGCCTACTAGCTATTTTCATGGAAGGCTAATTTCCCTATCCATTAACTCATTCGTTTATTCAAGAAATATTTAAGAGTTCCTGTCATGTACCAAGACTATGCTAAGCACTGAGGCTAGTGAGCAATAAACATATAACAGACCGAATTCCTCCTGCACTCCTGGATTACCCTCCAGTGGAAGAAAGAGAGGTGAGAAACAGGTGAACAAAATGTACATGAGTGAAACGCTTAGAGACAAAACAAGGCAGGGCAGAGAGAGTAAGAAAGAGAGGACTGTATTTTCCATAGGGTGGTCAGAGGACAGCCACCTCCTCATCTTTAAGGCGACTGACTGAAAGAAGTAGAGGCCTAAAAGATTACAGGTGAAAGAGTATTCCAGGCAGAGAGAAGGACCAGGAAAAGGCTCTGTGGCAGAAGCATCCTTTGCAGGTCTGGAAAAGATAGGGTAAGAGGGAGGAGAGGTGGTGTATTCAGGGAGGTGGTGGAGAACGAACAGCAGCCCACAGAAGGCTCTAGAAGCCACTTTAAGTGGTTTTTATTCTAAGTAAAAGAAGCCACAAGAGAATTCTGAAACAAGAACATAACCTGACTTAAAGTTACAAAAGATCACTTTGCCACCTAAAGAACAAACTGTGGGAGGAGAAGGGTGGCAACAGGTGACCAGTACAAAGACTATGCAATAATCCTGGAAAGAGATTTCCAACTGGGACCAGGTGATGGACAGCACAGGGCTGGTGAGAAGCAAAACAGATAGAGAGCTAACCACAGGAACTCACGGCTGCTTGGTTCTCACCTAAATTTCTATCTGGGTTGCTGAATTCATCAACCAAAGCCACTCTTCTCTTTCTATATGTTTTGTATCTCGTTTGAAGAATGAGAACATGCAAAGTCACAAGTTAACATGAACGGGCTAGAGCGAAAGTTTACTAGAAATTTGAGTTCCAACTGCATATTCAAGGTATTGAAAGCTGTGTTTTTCAAACTTTGTATCACGACCCACTGAAGAAACAGCATTTATTTCACAACCTAGATACACAGGTAGAAAAGTATACATTACTAAAACGAAGCTTGAATGACCTATATCTAACCAATGTCTCTTTTCATGAAATCTGTTCCCACTGGCTCTCACACCACTCATGCCATCGCCCAGAGTTTCTGCTGCAATGTGTTGTACTCTTCCTAAGAAACTCTGATATTTTCTATACTATTTTATTTCATTAAAAAGTCACACGTAGGGCTCAATAAATTGGCTTTATGATCCACTAATGGCAGGGAGGGAAATCTGAAGAAGAATACACAAGGTACAGCAAGATACTGCCGATTTACAGTTCTTTTACAAAATAATTGAAAAGGACCTGAAACACACTGTTTGGAAAGACCAGAGACATCCTCTCGTGTCCCACAGGAATTGCAAAAGTCTGGTCCCCAAACTCAGGGAACCACCTCAAGAGGCCCAAAGCCTTGAAACACCAAGGTCACAAAGACACTCGCAGAGAAAGGCTGTCCTCACCCACTGAGACCAGGTTCCCGAAGTGTTCCACCATCACATCCTGGTACAGCTTCCTCTGGGCCGAGTCCAGCAGCCCCAGCTCCTCCTCTGTGAAGGCCACGGCCACGTCCTTGAAGGTCACCGCCTCCTACGGCAAACAACACCACCTCAATCTTATACCCAGTGGCCAGTGGAAGAGGGGCAGCCCCGAGGAGACGAGGAGGATGGGAAGTTGCTCCGGCTCCTGTGAGGTGTGCAGACTTCCCAGCACCCCCTCCTTCCATCCTGCCAATGCCACACACTGACTTTCCTCAGCCTCACTGGACGTGCAGCTATGAAAGAGAAAGCTTTGTGTGTTTACCTGGGGCTCTCAGACAACTCATAAGTAAACTCCCTAGAATTCTAACCACTGGATCCTGAACTAAAAAGCTTTCACTGTTTAATTATTATTGCCAAGTGCCCCAGAAACAGTTACCAATTTAGTCCTGGCAGTATTTGATGGCACCTGCTTTCTCACTGAGGTGGGAACCAGCTGAGAAGGAGTGTTATATGTGGAAACTAACCAAAAGGCCATGCCAGGTCTCTGAATGAAAACTCTCTCTTTCCCCGTTTCTGTCTTTCGCTTGAATGCAATACTCTGACTCCAGACCCTTGGTTTTCTGGGTGAGTCTGAGTTGGTTCCTCCTTTTTTCACAACCCCGATTCTTTATATTTAAAACAAAGATGAAACCAAGCACCTCTTTATACAATTGTTCTGAGCTGTCTATGCAGTGACAAGTGCTTTAAGTACCACTGGACTTTTTAAACTAAGGTCATGCATTACTCTGATTAGAAAAAAATATAAGATGGAAAAAGAAACAAATCGGTAAATAAAATACACAAAGGGTCTGACTCAAGCATGGGGAAGACTGAATCTAACTCTGGTCGTGAGAAAACTTCCAACAATACATGATTTTTTCTGCGTGAAGCAGCAGTTTGATCCTGCTGTGCTCTGCCGTATTTGGATATTCTACCAAAAAACATCCAAGGCACCACATGTAAAACATACCTCTTAAATTCTGAATACCTAAACCTACTATGTTAAGGGCAAAAAGGGGCAATATTCTTCAGAACAGATATTTTGAGAAAAAGGTTAAATCAGGAACACTGTCACTGTAGTGCTCCTAAAACAGGAGAAGTCTTTAAACTAAATGTCTGTGCATAAAGAATAGTTTAAAGAATAGGTGCAGGGCTCCCCTGGTGGCGCAGTGGTTGAGAGTCCGCCTGCCGATGCAGGGGACACGGGTTCGCGCCCCTGTCCGGGAAGATCCCACATGCCGCGGAGCAGCTGGGCCCGTGAGCCATGGCCGCTGAGCCTGCGCGTCCGGAGCCTGTGCCCCGCAACGGGAGAGGCCACAACAGTGAGAGGCCCGCATACCAGAAAAAAAAAAAAATAGGTGCATAAGTTTGCAGGAACATGATAAAGCAATTAAAAGTGAATGTTAGCTAGTATTAAATGAAAAAAACAATTTAAAACTGTATCTATGTTATAAATACAAATACACATCCATGAATACATATGATGAAGAGATTACAGAAATATAAAAGCAGCTAATTTGTAAGCAGGTAAGCAGTAGACTGGAAGATGTCCTTCATTTCCCTTAATTTTTCTTTTACTTGTAAAATAAAAAAAAATGATGAAATAAAACAAAAATTAAAACCGAAACCAATTAAATTTAACAGGAATTTTAAAAAAAAGCACACATGGCACACTCAGGTCCTCATATGCTTAGACTCTCCTTGAAAGAGAAAACCCATATGGAACTATACCCAATATTTCGTAATAACCTATAAGGGAAAAGAATCTGAAAATATATGTATATATATGTATAACTGAATCACTTTGCTGTACACCTGAAATTAATACATTGTAAATCAACTATACTCCAATCAAAAAAAAAAAAAGAAAAAGAAAAAAAAGAGGAAAACCTGTGTCCAACCTGAGTACAAAAATGGCGTTTTTAACAGCAAGAAAGGCAAGCTCTACTCACCTGGAATGTGCTCATTTTCTCTCTCCTTCTGGGGCAGTGCAGAGTCCTAGCAAGACAGACAGGGAAAGAAGAAGTCAAACTGGAAACTGGTTTAAAGAAAAAGAAGTCACTAACCCACGTGGTGCTCATTGTGAATTACCAAGGCTCCCAGTCCTCGGGGTGGCTACAGCTGATTATGCTGGATGAGCAGAGCCCCACGCAGATACCAGATGCCCCCGTGAACCCCCTCAGTGGCTGTGTGAGGAATGACCTGCCCAGCCATACACAGTGGCCCCCTCACAGTGTGCCTGCAGCTTCCACAGGGGTCATTCTTATTCTGGGTATGGGGTAAACAGAGACCATGTAAGTCAGAGTAGGTTTTGGAGTCAATATGCATGGGCTCTGATCAGGCTACGCCATTCACTAGCAGTGTCACCCTGGGCAAATTATTCACATCTCTTCGCCTCAGTTCTGTCTTCTGCCAGTAGGGGAGAACACGGGCATCCACCTCGTGAGATCGTCATAAGGTAGGAAGCTCTGAGAACACCACTGTCAGGGTTTCTTATTTCTTAGCAACTGCGGTAAAGCAGATGATATTTTAGTTAGAAATTATCCTTAGAGATGTGATTTCTACCAACAGAAGACTGTCAGACATGTGGAGGTTGTACGTTGTTGCCCTGTTATGTGAGAGTCTTTATAGACTTCTGAAAATCTCTGCTTGTCTTCCTAAAGATTTTGTGACTGCAACAATAATATTTAAATTGACATGGACAACTTTTTACAAAAGGTATAAAAATACGTTAAGTTTCTTTTTAAACAGGAAGTACCCTTTTGACAATTATGCACAGAGGTAAAGAGAACTAATAAAAGCCAGGATTCTGCAACAACAATAAAAAATAGTTTGACAGTCCATACCTAATTCAAATGAAAAAAAGACAGGAATCTGAATTGTAATTATATCATTATAAATATAGGAACGTTTAAGAAATAAATGGGAGACTTCCCTGGTGGTGCAGTGGATAAGACGCCACATTCCCAATGCAGGGGGCCCGGGTTCGATCTAGTACAAAAGATGGCAATGATTCCACTCCCCAAAGCTTGGGAGAGAGATATCTTCACAACTTCTAACGACCTCCATTTTGACTCTACACTTGCTAGCTGTCTTCTGCTCAATTCAGGATTCTGAAAGGGGCCCTGACAGTTGACAATAATTAGTGGGGGAATAAAATCATTGGACTAAGTAGGCCTTTGGTGAAGCCAGCTCAGTTTTATCTGTGACATCCAGCAGGGTCAATTTCCTCGGCCTCAGTTTCCAGAAAAGACCCTCTCTTGAGCTTCTCGAATTTTCACGTGCATGTGAATTACTGCGGGATCTTGTTGGAATGCAGCCTCCTGGACCCCCTACGCAGAAATTATAAATCAGGAGGTCTCGAATGGGGCTCAAGGCTGGGCATTTCTATCCAAGTGATGCCAATGCCGCTGGTTTGTGGAACACAATTTGAGTAGCACTGCAGTGTAACATCAGTCCCACAAAAAACAGCCTCCACTACACAGAAACATACACAAAGAGTAACCAGACAAAAAGGCACTAAAACATTAACAACTGTTATCTTTACATCCTAAAGTTACAGATAATTAAAATTTTTCTTTATGTATATATCTGCATTTTTCCATAATGATTATGCTACTTCTATGATATACATATTATTTGAAATAAAATAAATGACCCAGTTGAGAA
The DNA here is from genome assembly GCF_964341445.2 of Mesoplodon mirus. Lineage (NCBI taxonomy): Eukaryota > Metazoa > Chordata > Mammalia > Artiodactyla > Ziphiidae > Mesoplodon > Mesoplodon mirus. Next base: position 510,780 of record NW_028295698.1, on the reverse strand, counting down.
AACTATCTTAAACACTCATAAAATAGCCTAAACCTTGCTCTCAAGGTCCCCACAATTAAGTCCCAACCTCCTTTCATGATATGATTCTAGCCAGTACCCTATGCTCAAAGAGAATATACCAAAGGGATTAGCAAACTCAGCTGCTGGACTCAAACTGCCTGGGTCCCAACCCCAGCTCTGCCTCCTACCATCTGGGTGAGGATGGGCCAACAGGGTTGTGTTCCCTGCCTTAAAGTAGAGAAAACAGCAGTACCAATTCACAGAGCCACCGCCTGATGGAAATGTGTTCATTTGCATAAAGCTTTTAGAATGGAAATTAGTGACCAAGGCTCAGTTATCATCCTTACCCATGTCTCATACGTTCTACAATTTATAGGAATATCTTAAGTAGGAAGAATGCCAAGTCCTACTCACGTGGGGCTCTGCTGCCTCTTCCTCCGTGCAGTGCTTTTTGAGAAGCCAGGGCTGGGGAAGGAAAGGAGACTGTGAAATACCAGGGCTGTGTTTCCATCCCCACTAATTCATACCGCACCCCCTTCCGCCCCCGTACCAGCTAGAAGTCCTCTCCTTCCAGAACAGGCCAGGAGTCCAGGACAATTCAGCTTCCTGGGCTCACAGAATCCCGCTGCGAAATGGGTGCCTCCCGAATTAGCGTAGTATTAATACCAACAATGTATCAGGCAGTTGTAGACCTTTTACTTGTGCTATCTCGTTTCTCCTCACAACACTATATTAACAAGGCATTCCTTTTTCCCCCCTTTTACCGAACAGCAACGGAGGCACAGAGGAGTTAAGCAACTCACCCAGTGTGACGCCGTATGAAGCGGTAGGGCTAGCTCATAGGTGGGGGACGGGGTCAGGTTAGGGGTGAAGAAAACCGGGGAGACCCTCAAACCCCAGGAGGCACGACCTGAGCCCACCCCATCCCGGCTACGTTACCAAACGCAAAGAAGCTCCGCCCGCGGGACGTATATCACCACTCCAGGCCCTCAAACCTCCGCTTTTAGCCGCTCCTCCTCTTTCTCCCCAAATGAAAGGTCTGCAAAGGGGAAGCTTGAATGGGTCGTGAAGAGCGGACCTGAAACACCGTCACCAGGCAGAACATGGCTGCTACGTGTCCTCCTGGGGCGGAAGTGCCTGCGACTAACCCGGAACTCCTGGACCATATTTCCCAGAATTCCGCGGGTAAACCTTTACAGCGAGGCGTTACTGTAGCTGCAGTATATGGGACTACACGAGTTTACGAGCTCTGGACTACATGTCCCAGAATGCAAGGGTGGGTGCGGGGGTGTCTACCAGCAAGAGCTCTGGACTACATGTTTTCACTCTGGTTTTCACTCTCCGGAATCCCTGAGAAGGTCTCAGGCCGTCTTGCCGTTCTACTGTGTAGGCCTCAGAAGAGTGTAGATTCTGTTCATTGAAAGGCGTACAAACTCAGTCGAATTTTGGACGTCTTCAAGAGGCTAAGCGACATAAAAGCATTAACAGCCACGAAGGCTTCCTGGTAAACCCCAAAGAGTTTCACCATTGGAATAAGGGGAGAAGGAAACTGGGCTTTCTTTGGCAGGGACTGAAGCCAAACGCCAAAACACCTCATTCCCTGAAATTGTGTAAAGGTGAACGTGTTTTGTTAGCATCTTACAACCCGTGCAGAAGCAAGGGAAAATCCTTTCTAGAGACAGACATCAACATCCTAGGTCTCAAGTTATTTCTGTAATTATAAAATCTGTGACATTGCTATTTGACCAAGTGAACTTTAAGGGGAAGGAAAAAGCATTACTTGACATACGGAGGGACACTTCACAGTCTTATATAAAAGTTTCAAATTCTCAGAAACTAATAACTTCAGCTGATACTTTATAAAGCAAACATTGACAGAACCATGAAGAGAAACATTCAAATTCATAATTGGATCTGGAGATTGGAACACATACATAGAGGGAAATGTTGAGCCTTAAAAGCATATATTAAAGTAGCAAGGGGGGCTTCCCTGGTGGCGCAGTGGTTGAGAGTCCGCCTGCCGATGCAGGGGACACGGGTTCGTGCCCTGGTCTGGGAAGATCCCACATACCACGGAGTGGCTGGGCCCGTGAGCCATGGCCGCTGAGCCTGGGCGTCCGGAGCCTGTGCTCCGCAGCGGGAGAGGCCACAACAGTGAGAGGCCCGCGTACAGCAAGGAAAACAAAAACAAAACAAAACAAAACAAATAAAGTAGAAAGGAAGTTGAAAATTGATTCAGAAAACATCCATTTCAGGAAATTAATAAATGAATAATAAAACTGAAGAAGGCAGATGGAAAAATATAAGATCAGATGAATGAAATACAAAAATAAAGTAGATCCCACACACACCCACAAAACAGAAATTAAAGAAACAAACAAAACAAACAAAAAAAGATCATCCATAGTATAAACAAAGATTTTTTCAAAAATGTGTTCCAAATTCTTTCAGGAAAATATCCTCCAAGAACTATTCCTGACTTAAGCCAACATAGCACACAGGATTTCTTTCCACTACAAGGAAAGTGAAATCTTGGATATAGCATGATGAAATACGGTAACATGATTAAGTTTTATTTATTCACCTCCTGTTCCCTATGGCACCCTCCACTCCCTTCTCTACCCCGTAAGCTACCATTCTAATTTGTTTGATGTGTTTTCTTTTGGGTGTGTTCTTGTGCAAAATGTGCACTTGTGTATATTTTCAATTCATATAAATAATATTGTGTCATAAAATTCATTCTGGTGTTTATTTCCTTCATTCAGGAGTATATTTTTAAGATTCACCCATCCAGGCTTCCCTGGTGGCACAGTGGTTGAGAGTCTGCCTGCCGATGCAGGGGACGCGGGTTCATGCCCCAGTCTGGGAAAATCCCACATGCCGTGGAGCGGCTGGGCCCGTGAGCCATGGCTGCTGAGCCTGCACGTCCGGAGCCTGTGCTCCGCAGCGGGAGAGGCCACAACAGCGAGAGGCCCACGTACCGCAGAAAAACAAACAAACAAAAAAAAACGTTCACCCCTCTATCTAATTTGTTTCATAGAGTTCCATTTTCTGCACCCACATTTTACCTGTACTCTTCCAACTGCCATGCCAATGATAATAAAATAAACATCTTCTTACATTTGTTTATAGACGTATCTGAGAATTTCTTTGGAACACATACCCGAGTGAAATTATTTCATAGCAAATATGTATACTTTAATAATATAGCCAGATTGACTTCCTGAACGGCTACACCAGTCCAGATTACCAAAGAGTTGCACGTCAGGTTTTTGTGCAACCACTTACCTTCATTTGGACGACTCATCACCGTTTTGCTAGTGTATTAAATGTATAGTAGTATCTTGTTTTAGTTAAATTTCTCTGATTTCTAATAAGTTTGATCTTTTTTTCAAATGCTTGGTAGCTTCATCTATAAGTGTCTACTTACAACTTTTGCCCCATTTTCTAATGTGGATGCTATCTTTTTCTTCCTCATTTCTATTACATATTCTGATTATTAATACCTTTTCAGTTTTACCAATTACAAGTATCCTTTCCTAATTGGGCACGTGTTTCTAAAATTTTTCTATTGTGTTCTTCATGGAATAGAAATCTTTAATTATAAGATAATAAACCAATAATTTCTTAACATCTGTGCTTCTGAAACTCCTCAGGTGAAAAAATATATTTCTACCTTTTAAAAATTAACTTTCTAGACTTATCTTTCACATGTAGGTCCTTTAAATATTTTGGAGTCTATTTATGTACATTTTATTACATGGGATCCACTTTTATTTTTCTCCAAGAGAAATTCTTAAAAATAGTGATATTCATGGCTTGAAGATTCAATATTACAAAGATATCAGTAATCCTCAAAATGATCTATAGGCTCAATCAAACCCCAATAAAAACATCAGCATTTTTTCCCTTGGAAATTGATGAGATGTTTACAAATATTATGTGGGAAAGCAAAGAGCTACAAGAAGAGCTGGGGGCTTCCCTGGTGGCGCAGTGGTTGAGAATCTGCCTGCTAATGCAGGGGACACGGGTTTGAGCCCTGGTCTGGGAAGATCCCACATGCCACGGAGCAACTAGGCCCGTGAGCCACGTACTGAGCCTGCGCGTCTGGAGCCTGTGCTCCCCAACAAGAGGCCGTGATAGTGAGGCCCACGCACCACGATGAGGAGTGGCCCCCACTTGCCACAACTAAAGAAAGCCCTCGCACAGAAACGAAGACCCAACACAGCAAAAATAAGTAAATAAACTCCTACCCCCAACATCTAAAAAAACATAAAAATAAAAAATAAAAGAAGAGCTGGGACAATCTGAAAGAAGAATGAAAAGAAAGATATTAGTCACATTAAACCTTACTATAAATCTACAATATAAGATAGTCTGGTGTTTGCTCAAGGATAGACAAGATAATAGACATCAAAATCCATGTTGAAACAGACATTATAACAACGTGTAAAAAGAAAACACTGCAGGGAGCTCCCTGGTGGTCTAGTGGTAAGGATTTGGCGCTTTCACTGTGGTGACCCTGGTTCAATCCCTGGTCAGGGAACTGAGATCCTGCAAGCCACGCAGCACGGCCAAAAGAAAAAAGAAAGAAAAGAAAACACTGCAGCAGAGAGGGGGAAGAACTCTTGTTAATACAGTTGATCCTTGAACTAGGGTTCAAGGGGGTTAGGGGTGCCAACCCTCTGCTAAGTTGAAAATCCAAGTATAACTTATAGCCAGTCCTCTGTACGTACATGGTTTCTCCATAATCGGCAATTCTGCATCTGAGGATTGAACCAACCTTGGATCGTGTAGTAGTGCAGTATTTACTATTCAAAAAAATCCTCGTATAAGTGCACTTGTGTAGTTTAAACCCATGTTGTCCAAGGGTCAACTATTGGTTCTCAGTCAGCTGGATATCCATATGGGAAAAATATTAATCATTACTGCATAGGATATAAAAATATAAATTCCAGAAGATCTGCAGACTTAAATTTGAAAAGTAAACAATGATGCTTTAGGAAAGAAACGTAAGATAACAGCCTTTTTGCCTTGGAGTAGGAAGAATTTCTTAAGACCAAAAAAATCACCAACTGTGAAAGAAAAAATTGAAAAATTGGACTATTTCAAAGTTAAGAAACACCGTAAACCCAAACGCAGCACTCTTGGGCCAAAAGTGAGAGAGATTTTAAAAACATCTATGGAATAAAAGACTCAGATGCATCCCTCATGCCCATGCATTCTTCAAGGGTCAACTGTATCTACCAAAGTTGAACATATACCCTATAACCCTTTGGTTCCACCCATAGAAATATCCCTCAAACAGGTGCACAAGGCACATTCTAGATTGCTCACATCACCACTAACTGTGATAGCCAAGAATGGGGAAGTACCCAATACCCACCAATAATGGGATTAATAAATAGATTTTGATATGTTTACACACTGCAATAATATCCACCAATGAAAATGAATCAACGGTATCCACTCCCATCAATATGGATAAATGTCATGGATATACTGTGGAGCAAATGAAGCCAACACAAAATAGCACCTATTACATGACTCCATTTATATCAAGTACAAAATAGGCTAAGTGAATCTACACCATTACAAATTAGTGGCTACCATATGGAAAGGAAGGTTACTAGAAAGAGCCAAAAAGGGATGCTTCTAGGGTTTGGGGTTTGTCCTGGTCCTCCAAGAACTAGACGGCAAAGTGCTGAGAAAGACTTTAATGAACAAATATTTCATTAGGGGAAACATCGGAGAGAAAATGGCAGGGAGCTCTGGAAGGCTGGCAGAACTATCAGCGCATAGTGCAAGTCTGACCCTGAGTGAAGATTTGGAAGAAAGATTTGGTAAATCATCCGAGACTGCCTTGTCATCTACGTAAAATCCTTCAAGGCTGTCAGAGTCCTTGAAAAAAGGTCACTGGACAGAGGAATCCTGGTCTCCAAGAAATGGCCTGCCTTAGGATCCCTGCTGTGCTGACTAGGAGCAATCAGGGGCAAGGCCGGCCTCCAGGCAAACGTGGTGATGGATTTAAGAGCAGCAGCTGGGACCTTTGGCCAGTTATGCTCCCTGTGGTCATAACTGTGAAACAGGAGACTCTCAACGTGGATGCTTCCTTGTGATAAGATCTGGCTGTTTATTTCTGTCAGAAATAATCCTGAAGCAACGTTGCGTCCTTCTCAGTATATCATACCCCAGAGATCTAAAACGTTCGTTTGTTCTGTTATTGATAATGTTCACCTCTTGGCTAAGGTAGTGTTCACCAAATTTATACCTACTGTATTTCTTGTTGTGATCAATACTTTGTGGAGAGATATTTGGGGTTTTGTAGCATCCTGCTCCTTGTAAACTTTCAACCAGTAGTTTTATAATTCATTGATTACTCTTGCCAGAACCTATCATTACTATGATGGTTGTAAATAATGATTTTTACATTACGTCATTCCTTCTATATGTTTATGGTTTGGCATTCTATTATGAGAGCCCTTCCTTCCCTCCCTTCCTCTTTTTTTTTATTCATATTCTGTATGATAATTATTTATTTTAGGGTCAAATTGCTCAGATTTACCCAGTGTGAGTCTCTTCAAGCTGGATCTTTTTACACGTCCCACCACTCTTTCCTACTTTCTGGCACAGTAAATTTTCTCCAGGATCATTCTACACTTTCCTTGCTCCAGCCCTGAAATAGAAACGTGGATATACATGCTTATATACATCACATACACGTGTGTGTTTGTATATCCTCTCACTTCCATATCTACTTCTGTAAATACCTAGCACGTGCACTCACTCCCTCTCTCTCTCTACAGATGGGTGGACGGATGGATGGATGGGTAGACAGATCTGTATAAATAACTTATGGTCAGACTTCCATATCCGTGGTTCCTCTGTATCTGCAATTCTGCAACCATGGGTTCAACCAACCACAGATCATGTAGTACTGTAGTAATTACTATTAAAAAAAAAAAACCCTGCATATAAGTGGACCTGCCCAGTTCAAACCCATATTGTTCAAGGGTCAACTGTAACTTGCTAAATAAAGCCCTTTAACCAACTATATTAAAAATACCACCATTGGTCTGCGTATGGAATGCCATCCAAACCTGCTTTGTCCTTACTGGTGCCACATCCAGAGGGTCCTCTGCTATTATGCTCAGTTCTCTCCTCATGTGCATCTTTTCAACAAGAGAAACTTTTTTTTTTAAACCTCCACAATGTAGGTATATCCACTTTTGTTTCTAGCTCCAGGATTTTCCCTCTCCCTATAATGGATCTGTAGTTAAAGCACAGCATAAATAATAAAGCTTCAACTGTTGAAACTCATGAATTTTTCTGTGTATGCAAAATAATCTGAGAACTGTTTTGTTTTTGAAATTGGCTTCCAGAGTTCATACCATAATTTTGATCTTATATGCCTTATGACAATATAGAACAATCATATGAGGTCTTAACTGCAAGGGATAATTATTTAATACTTTTTCAAATTCTATTAAAATAATTTCCTGCTTTGGCAATACCCACTATTCAATGAAAAAAATATAACATGAAGTTATAAAATGGAAAAATATCACAAAGTGCTCCTTGCCTAGGAAAACCACTCTGGAAGAGTATCCCTTTACACATGATCTTATGCATGTACACATACATGTGTGCACATGCACACATACACAAACACTAACAAAGATTTATGGTTGATTATACTATGAAGGCTACAATCTGTGACCTCTCAAAGCCCATATTGTGTATCTCCTGCGATTATGATATGTCATAAATTTTTAAAATAAACTTTTTATTTAATTTATTTATTTTGGGCTGCATTGGGTCTTCGTTGCTGCGTGCGGGCTTTCTCTAGTTGCAGTGAGTGTGGGCTACTCTTCGTTGCGGCGTGCGGGCTTCTCATTGCAGTGGCTTCTCTTGTTGCGGAGCACAGGCTCTAAGCACGTAGGCTTCAGTTGTTGTGGCACACAGCCTCAGTAGTTGTGGCACACGGGCTTAGTTGCTCCACAGCATGTGGGATCTTCCTGGACCAGGGCTCGAACCCGTGTCCCCTGCATTGGCAGGCGAATTCTTAGCCACTGTACCACCAGGGAAGTCCCTGTCATCATTTCACCGGCTTCAGATTAATATAGGAATCTATCAAAACTCAAATTCTTACAGCTGTACACTAATTTCCATTAAAAAATTTAGTGACATCATTGATGTGGTGTTCATCTTTTTGGTATTTTAATCTCACAATCAATAACTTCCAATTATATGATTTCTAAATCAAAGAGATCTAATATATTCTGATATATATACTCCTTTCCTGGAACCATGCTTTACTGCAACCAATAGGGAAAAGCACATAAATGTCAGTCTTGTCTCAATAATACACTGGATAATTTTATCAGATTCCTACAAGTTTTCTGGGTATTTGCCTCATGGATGTGGGGGAAGAATATGGCATAGCCCCTACCTGAGAACTTTAGAAGAAATGCTACAATAATTAGAAGGCAAACATTCCAAAGTCTGGATGAAAATGCAGAGAATTAGAAATCAGTAAGTTCAAGGTCAACTAAAATTTTTTTTTTCTAGGGACAAACAATTTTTGTGACACTTTCAAAGTGTTACAGTAAACCCTGCCTTAATATTGACAGACAAAAAATCAATTGTATACTATGCAGTTACTGTTGTTGCAAAGTTAATCATGTTTTTTCACTCTGTACCATCAGAAAAAAAAAATCACAAGGTAGTTCAATTTCTACTGAACACAGTCCTTGGAAAACTAGACGGGGTCTCAAATAACCACCCAACTTGAGAACAGAGGCTGCGGGAGGCAAGGAGCCAGTTGCGATAGGCTAATAGCATATTAATATTGAAGATTGGGGGGCTTCCCTTCCCTGGTGGCGTAGTGGTTAAGAATCTGCCTGCCAATGCAGGGGACACGGGTTTGAGCCCTGGTCCAGGAAGATCCCACATGCTGCACAGCAGCTCAGCCGCGTGCCACAACTACTGAAGCCTGCACACCTAGAGCCCGTGCTCCACAAAGAGAAGCCACTGCAATGAGAAGCCCACACACTGCAATGAAAAGTAGCCCCCACTCACTGCAACTAGAGAAAGCCTGCGTGCAGCAATAAAGACCCAAGGCAGCCAAAAATAAATTAAAAAAATATATATTGCAGATTGGTTTTCTGCAGTGGTTTTCAGTATTTCAACAAAAGTTCATGTCCTGAATTAATTTTATTTTGCAGGTTTCCCCATCTGGATACAACTTTCATATATTATACATTTCCCCCTTTTGGTTTATTTAAAACACAAGTACTGAGCACACCTAAAAGCACTAGTCAATGATAAGGTTGTGTACATTCAGCAGCCAAGTCCCTGCCCTCATGGAGCGCACATTCTCATGGACATCAATTTTGACTAGCTCATCCTTACACTTTTGTTAAAGCCCAGACCAAACTCTTTTCCTTTCTAAGTGCTATCTCCTAAGTGACATCTGATAAATGTCAAAGTTCTGAATGCAGCCCTTACTGCACCACTCAGAAGGGATCTCTGCTGTGTGCTCTGCTGAACACTAGGATCTGTTTAGCTACTGCTTCAACACCAACTAAGTTAAAATACTTTCTCTCCTATGAGACCTGACGCTTGCAAGAATTCACGTTGCACGTGAGTTTTTTGAAAACAACATTTTGTAGAACTTCTATCCTCTGACAGTTCCTTGATGTTCTTACCACTCTCGCTGCTTTCATAAAATGTGTCCCCAGTATGCATTTTGTGATGACTTATAAGATTGGAGCGCCAACTGAAGCTCTTACCACAGGTCTCACACTTGTAAGGCTTCTCCCCTGTGTGCACTCTTTGATGAGACTGTAGCTGTGAAGGCCGACTGAAGACCTTACTGCATCTGTCACATCTGTACGGCTTCTCTCCAGTGTGGACGCTTTGATGAAGCTGAAGACTTGAGGCCTGAATGAAGTGCTTCCCACACTCCCCACACTTATATGGTTTCTCTCCTGTGTGGACCCTCTGATGCATGTCGAGGTTCAGGCTCCACTTGAAGCCCTTCCCACACTCCTCACATTTGTATGGCTTTTCTCCAGTGTGGACTTTTTGATGGGCTTGAAGGTGTGAACTCCGACCAAAGCTCTTCCCACACTCTTCACATTTGAATGGTTTTTCTCTGCTGTGGACTCTCTCATGGGCCAGAAGATTTGAGGCCTGCCTGAAGACTTTCCCACACTCCTCACAATTATACGGTTTCTCTCCGGTGTGGATTCTGCAATGAATTTTAAGATCTGCTCTACGACTGAATCCCTTCCCACACTCTTCACATTTGTATGGTTTCTCACCGGTATGGATCAGCTGGTGGATCTGAAGTCGTGAACTCTGATTGAAGCCCTGCCCACACTCCTCACACTTGTAAGGTTTCTCTACACTGTGGGCCTTCTGATGGATTTGAAGATATGAACTCTGACGGAAGCCCTTCCCACATACCTCACATTTATAGGGCTTCTCCCCTGTGTGGACAACCAGATGAACTTGATAATGGGAGTTCCTCCTGAAGCTCTTCCCACACTCCTTACAGTTGTATGGTTTCTCTCCTGTATGGACTCTTTGATGTGCCTGAAGGTTTGAACTCAGAGTAAAGCCTTTACCACACACATTACGTATGTATGATTTCTCTCCAGTGTGGACTCCCTGATGGGCCTGAAGACTTGAAGGCCGACTAAAGCCTTTCCCACATTCCTCACATTTGTAGGGTTTTTCTCCTGTGTGGACCCTCTGATGAATGTATAGATTTGAGCTACAAATGAAGCCCTTCCCACACTCCTCACATTTGTACGGTTTCTCTCCCGTATGGACTCTCTGATGGGACTGAAGGTGTGAATTCCGACTGAAGCTCTTATCACATGTGTCACATTTGAATGCTTTCTCCCCAGTGTGGACTCTCTGATGGTCCTGAAGGTGAGAGGCCTGACTGAAGGCCCTCCCACACTCCTCACAATTATAAGGTTTCTCTCCCGTGTGGACTTTACAATGAATAGTTAAGTGCTGACCTACGACTGAAGCCTTTCCCACATTCCCCACATTTGAATGGTTTCTCTACAGTGTGGACTTTCTGAGGAGTCTGCAGCTGGGAGCTCTGACTGAACTCCTTGCCACACTCATCACACTCACTGTGTTCTCCTCCCACGTGAACTCTCTGATGAATATGAAGAACCGAGCTGTAACGGAAGCCTTTTCCACACTCACTGCACGTATGAGACTTCTCTTTTGAGTGTAATTGCTGGTGAAGATCAAAGGTGGAGAGATCGGTGAAGGTTTCTTTACATTCATTACACTGGTAAGGTTTTTGTCCCGTGTGAATCATAGTATTCTGATCCAGTGTTGAAACCCTCGTGCTATCTTTTCTATAATCACTGTAGCCGTAAGGTTTTTGACCCTTGTGTACTCCATGAGCATCAAGGTGATGTGAAATCCAACTGATGGTGTCAACATCCTCTTTACACTGACACAGTTTATTTTTCATGGAAATTTGCTGGTGTCTATTCTGATAATTCTGTGACTCAGCCAATGAAGTTTTCCTCCAAGAATCCTGGGCTCTCAAAGTTGCAAACCTTGGATTTCCAGGACTACTGGGATCACCTGCTTTATCATTTAATATACGGTTCTCATCTTCAGAAATTTGAATAGAGTCCTGCCCCAATCTGGCAGGGGGAATCACCTTGTTTGTGGAACTGACAACTATTTATCATGGAGTCTTGGCATCTGGTTAAGTCATTTGCAATTTGTTGCCAGATTTGCCAGCAGGAAAGCTCTTCACGTGATCCTCTGTCTTGAACGGCCCTCAACTCACTTTGATTGTTTTCTTCTAGAGGGACAGAGAATTCAGAGATGTGGACACGTGAAAGCTTTGTTCAAAGATTCAAGATTTTACACTTAAGACACAGTAAGGGACTTTAATGAACCTCAGGATGGTTCAGCTTATCTTTCGCACGACAAATGAAGTTCTCTGGTTTATATACTAACAGAAACCAAGAGATGGTCTGTTAAACTCCCAAATACTTAGCATTAATGAAACCCATTTAAAACCAAATGACTACTCGGACATACTATTTCAATCATCTTTCAAAAATTACATGTCATTCCTACCATAACACAGTATCAATAAAGACAAGCATTTTGCTGTGCTCACAGCTTTAACAGTGCCTAGCAGTTAGTCAGGGCTCAAGAAATGCATGCACAGGTGAACTCAGTTTGATTTCTAGGATTCTCTACAATTCTGAATCCCAGGTTAAGTTTGAACCAAGTCAGAGAAGCGAAACAGCTTTTACAAGTCAGGTATCAGATACAGGAAAAGGACTGGAAAGTACAGTTTGGCTTAAGTTGAAAGGCTGCACCCGAGGCGGCAGCACACCAAGGGGGTTAGTGCTGAGGAGGATATGAAAGGGGCTAAAAACCGGGACTGCCCCGGTGGCACAGTGGTTAATAATCTGCCTGCCAGTGCAGGGGACACAGGTTCGAGCCCTGGTCCGGGAAGATCCCACATGCCGCAGAGCAACTAAGCCCGTGAGCCACAACTACTGAGCCCACGTGCCACAACTACTGAAGCCCGCGTTCCTAGAGACCGTGCTCTGAAACAAGAGAAGCCACTGCACTGAGAAGCCTGCGCACCACAACGAAGAGCTGCTCCCACTCACCACAACGAGAGAAAAGCCCATATGCAGCAACCAAGACCCAATGCAACCAACAATTAATTAATTTTAAAAAAGGGTCGGCCTCCCTGGTGGCGCAGTGGTTGAGAGTCCGCCTGCCGATGCAGGGGATGCGGGTTCGTGCCCCGGTCTGGGAGGATCCCATATGCCGCGGAGCGGCTGGGCCCGTGAGCCATGGCCGCTGAGCCTGCGCGTCCGGAGCCTGTGCTCCGCAACGGGAGAGGCCACAACAGTGAGAGGCCCGCGTACGGGGAAAAAAAAAAAAAAAGGGTCTAAGAATCAGTGGGGTTAAAAAAAAGCATGAAGACCTATGCACTGGATCCTTCTCAGGCATTTGTGCTGCCTAATATGTTCCTCCACTCCCCCTGCCAAGCAGGAGTCAAAATGTAGAGGCTAGGGAAGAATGCTGTCTCTTTAAAAACAGCATGGAAAATTTTTGGACACAGATACATTGGTCTTTAACAAGAATGAGTTCCAAAGTGAAGAATGGGCTTTATGAGTGAGCTGGGAATAAATTCCATAGCCTGTGATAAGTATTGAGAAGAAACAGACTAGAAACTATTAAAGAATGATCAAAGCACTCAAGGTGACATTATCTAAAATGCCTTCTACAAGATACATACAAATGCACACACACACACACACAAAATGTTTGTACAGCTAACAAAGATCGATTTCTTATTAGTGAGGTGGGCTTTGGAGGAGGCAAATGGGACGCAGCGGGGCAAATCTTTTAAGGGAAAGGCTAACTCACCAGCTGGCTGTTTTCTGAGACCTGTTCTCCCCTGGTATAAGGGATAAGGAAATAGAAATTTCTTTCCTTCTATGGGAGGGTTACCTAAGAAGTAGACATAAGAATCCTCATTCAAAACAGTATTTCCTCCCCAAATGAATTTGCTCTGCTACTGAGAGCTCAAGGAAAGTCACAGGGAAAGCATTTTACTCAGTTTGGTTATAATTACAGGTTCTGTACATATTTTTTGTGCAAGTTGATGAGGGCCAACTTGTACAGAAAGGCAAACACACACATACACACATCATGGGCACCTGAGAAGTTAGAATTAGGCTAGGAATTCATTTGAAGACAAAAAAACATTTAGCAATATCCCTTATTCACTCGGATTTGTTCACCGCCTACTAGCTATTTTCATGGAAGGCTAATTTCTCTATCCATTAACTCATTCGTTTCTTCAAGAAATATTTAAGAGTTCCTGTCATGTACCAAGACTATGCTAAGCACTGAGGCTAGTGAGCAATAAACATATAACAGACCGAATTCCTCCTGCACTCCTGGATTACCCTCCAGTGGAAGAAAGAGAGGTGAGAAACAGGTGAACAAAATGTACATGAGTGAAACGCTTAGAGACAAAACAAGGCAGGGCAGAGAGAGTAAGAAAGAGAGGACTGTATTTTCCATAGGGTGGTCAGAGGACAGCCACCTCCTCATCTTTAAGGCGACTGACTGAAAGAAGTAGAGGCCTAAAAGATTACAGGTGAAAGAGTATTCCAGGCAGAGAGAAGGACCAGGAAAAGGCTCTGTGGCAGAAGCATCCTTTGCAGGTCTGGAAAAGATAGGGTAAGAGGGAGGAGAGGTGGTGTATTCAGGGAGGTGGTGGAGAACGAACAGCAGCCCACAGAAGGCTCTAGAAGCCACTTTAAGTGGTTTTTATTCTAAGTAAAAGAAGCCACAAGAGAATTTTGAAACAAGAACATAACCTGATTTAAAGTTACAAAAGATCACTTTGCCACCTAAAGAACAAACTGTGGGAGGAGAAGGGTGGCAACAGGTGACCAGTACAAAGACTATGCAATAATCCTGGAAAGAGATTTCCAACTGGGACCAGGTGATGGACAGCACAGGGCTGGTGAGAAGCAAAACAGATAGAGAGCTAACCACAGGAACTCACGGCTGCTTGGTTCTCACCTAAATTTCTATCTGGGTTGCTGAATTCATCAACCAAAGCCTCTCTTCTCTTTCTGTATGTTTTGTATCTCGTTTGAAGAATGAGAGCATGCAAAGTCACAAGTTAACATGAACGGGCTAGAGCGAAAGTTTACTAGAAATTTGAGTTCCAACTGCATAGTCAAGGTATTGAAAGCTGTGTTTTTCAAACTTTGTATCACGACCCACTGAAGAAACAGCATTTATTTCACAACCTAGATACACAGGTAGAAAAGTATACATTACTAAAACGAAGCTTGAATGACCTATATCTAACCAATGTCTCTTTTCATGAAATCTGTTCCCACTGGCTCTCACACCACTCATGCCATCGCCCAGAGTTTCTGCTGCAATGTGTTGTACTCTTCCTAAGAAACTCTGATATTTTCTATACTATTTTATTTCATTAAAAAGTCACACGTAGGGCTCAATAAATTGGCTTTATGATCCACTAATGGCAGGGAGGGAAATCTGAAGAAGAATACACAAGGTACAGCAAGATACTGCCGATTTACAGTTCTTTTACAAAATAATTGAAAAGGACCTGAAACACACTGTTTGGAAAGACCAGAGACATCCTCTCGTGTCCCACAGGAATTGCAAAAGTCTGGTCCCCAAACTCAGGGAACCACCTCAAGAGGCCCAAAGCCTTGAAACACCAAGGTCACAAAGACACTCGCAGAGAAAGGCTGTCCTCACCCACTGAGACCAGGTTCCCGAAGTGTTCCACCATCACATCCTGGTACAGCTTCCTCTGGGCCGAGTCCAGCAGCCCCAGCTCCTCCTCTGTGAAGGCCACGGCCACGTCCTTGAAGGTCACCGCCTCCTACGACAAACAACACCACCTCAATCTTATACCCAGTGGCCAGTGGAAGAGGGGCAGCCCCGAGGAGACGAGGAGGATGGGAAGTTGCTCCGGCTCCTGTGAGGTGTGCAGACTTCCCAGCACCCCCTCCTTCCATCCTGCCAATGCCACACACTGACTTTCCTCAGCCTCACTGGACGTGCAGCTATGAAAGAGAAAGCTTTGTGTGTTTACCTGGGGCTCTCAGACAACTCATAAGTAAACTCCCTAGAATTCTAACCACTGGATCCTGAACTAAAAAGCTTTCACTGTTTAATTATTATTGCCAAGTGCCCCAGAAACAGTTACCAATTTAGTCCTGGCAGTATTTGATGGCACCTGCTTTCTCACTGAGGTCGGAACCAGCTGAGAAGGAGTGTTATATGTGGAAACTAACCAAAAGGCCATGCCAGGTCTCTGAATGAAAACTCTCTCTTTCCCCGTTTCTGTCTTTCGCTTGAATGCAATACTCTGACTCCAGACCCTTGGTTTTCTGGGTGAGTCTGAGTTGGTTCCTCCTTTTTTCACAACCCCGATTCTTTATATTTAAAACAAAGATGAAACCAAGCACCTCTTTATACAATTGTTCTGAGCTGTCTATGCAGTGACAAGTGCTTTAAGTACCACTGGACTTTTTAAACTAAGGTCATGCATTACTCTGATTAGAAAAAAATATAAGATGGAAAAAGAAACAAATCGGTAAATAAAATACACAAAGGGTCTGACTCAAGCATGGGGAAGACTGAATCTAACTCTGGTCGTGAGAAAACTTCCAACAATACCTGATTTTTTCTGCATGAAGCAGCAGTTTGATCCTGCTGTGCTCTGCCGTATTTGGATATTCTACCAAAAAACATCCAAGGCACCACATGTAAAACATACCTCTTAAATTCTGAATACCTAAACCTACTATGTTAAGGGCAAAAAGGGGCAATATTCTTCAGAACAGATATTTTGAGAAAAAGGTTAAATCAGGAACACTGTCACTGTAGTGCTCCTAAAACAGGAGAAGTCTTTAAACTAAATGTCTGTGCATAAAGAATAGTTTAAAGAATAGGTGCAGGGCTCCCCTGGTGGCGCAGTGGTTGAGAGTCCGCCTGCCGATGCAGGGGACACGGGTTCGTGCCCCGGTCCGGGAAGATCCCACATGCCGCGGAGCAGCTGGGCCCGTGAGCCATGGCCACTGAGCCTGCGCGTCCGGAGCCTGTGCCCCGCAACGGGAGAGGCCACAACAGTGAGAGGCCCGCATACCAGAAAAAAAAAAAAAATAGGTGCATAAGTTTGCAGGAACATGATAAAGCAATTAAAAGTGAATGTTAGCTAGTATTAAATGAAAAAAACAATTTAAAACTGTATCTATGTTATAAATACGAATACACATCCATGAATACATATGATGAAGAGATTACAGAAATATAAAAGCAGCTAATTTGTAAGCAGGTAAGCAGTAGACTGGAAGATGTCCTTCATTTCCCTTAATTTTTCTTTTACTTGTAAAATAAAAAAAATGATGAAATAAAACAAAAATTAAAACCGAAACCAATTAAATTTAACAGGAATTTTAAAAAAAGCACACATGGCACACTCAGGTCCTCATATGCTTAGACTCTCCTTGAAAGAGAAAACCCATATGGAACTATACCCAATATTTTGTAATAACCTATAAGGGAAAAGAATCTGAAAATATATGTATATATATGTATAACTGAATCACTTTGCTGTACACCTGAAATTAATACATTGTAAATCAACTATACTCCAATCAAAAAAAAAAAAGAAAAAGAAAAAAAGAGGAAAACCTGTGTCCAACCTGAGTACAAAAATGGCGTTTTTAACAGCAAGAAAGGCAAGCTCTACTCACCTGGAATGTGCTCATTTTCTCTCTCCTTCTGGGGCAGTGCAGAGTCCTAGCAAGACAGACAGGGAAAGAAGTCAAACTGGAAACTGGTTTAAAGAAAAAGAAGTCACTAACCCACGTGGTGCTCATTGTGAATTACCAAGGCTCCCAGTCCTCGGGGTGGCTACAGCTGATTATGCTTGATGAGCAGAGCCCCACGCAGATACCAGATGCCCCCGTGAACCCCCTCAGTGGCTGTGTGAGGAATGACCTGCCCAGCCATACACAGTGGCCCCCTCACAGTGTGCCTGCAGCTTCCACAGGGGTCATTCTTATTCTGGGTATGGGGTAAACAGAGACCATGTAAGTCAGAGTAGGTTTTGGAGTCAATATGCATGGGCTCTGATCAGGCTACGCCATTCACTAGCAGTGTCACCCTGGGCAAATTATTCACATCTCTTCGCCTCAGTTCTGTCTTCTGCCAGTAGGGGAGAACACGGGCATCCACCTCGTGAGATCGTCATAAGGTAGGAAGTTCTGAGAACACCACTGTCAGGGTTTCTTATTTCTTAGCAACTGCGGTAAAGCAGATGATATTTTAGTTAGAAATTATCCTTAGAGATGTGATTTCTACCAACAGAAGACTGTCAGACATGTGGAGGTCGTACGTTGTTGCCCTGTTATGTGAGAGTCTTTATAGACTTCTGAAAATCTCTGCTTGTCTTCCTAAAGATTTTGTGACTGCAACAATAATATTTAAATTGACATGGACAACTTTTTACAAAAGGTATAAAAATACGTTAAGTTTCTTTTTAAACAGGAAGTACCCTTTTGACAATTATGCACAGAGGTAAAGAGAACTAATAAAAGCCAGGATTCTGCAACAACAATAAAAAATAGTTTGACAGTCCATACCTAATTCAAATGAAAAAAAGACAGGAATCTGAATTGTAATTATATCATTATAAATATAGGAAAGTTTAAGAAATAAATGGGAGACTTCCCTGGTGGTGCAGTGGATAAGACGCCACATTCCCAATGCAGGGGGCCCGGGTTCGATCTAGTACAAAAGATGGCAATGATTCCACTCCCCAAAGCTTGGGAGAGAGATATCTTCACAACTTCTAACGACCTCCATTTTGACTCTACACTTGCTAGCTGTCTTCTGCTCAATTCAGGATTCTGAAAGGGGCCCTGACAGTTGACAATAATTAGTGGGGGAATAAAATCATTGGACTAAGTAGGCCTTTGGTGAAGCCAGCTCAGTTTTATCTGTGACATCCAGCAGGGTCAATTTCCTCGGCCTCAGTTTCCAGAAAAGACCCTCTCTTGAGCTTCTCGAATTTTCACGTGCATGTGAATTACTGCGGGATCTTGTTGGAATGCAGCCTCCTGGACCCCCTACGCAGAAATTATAAATCAGAACGTCTCGAATGGGGCTCAAGGCTGGGCATTTCTATCCAAGTGATGCCAATGCCGCTGGCTTGTGGAACACAATTTGAGTAGCACTGCAGTGTAACATCAGTCCCACAAAAAACAGCCTCCACTACACAGAAACATACACAAAGAGTAACCAGACAAAAAGGCACTGAAACATTAACAACTGTTATCTTTACATCCTAAAGTTACAGATAATTAAAATTTTTCTTTATGTATATATCTGCATTTTTCCATAATGATTATGCTACTTCTATGATATACATATTATTTGAAATAAAATAAATGACCCAGTTGAGAAAACTATCTTAAACACTCATAAAATAGCCTAAACCTTGCTCTCAAGGTCCCCACAATTAAGTCCCAACCTCCTTTCATGATATGATTCTAGCCAGTACCCTATGCTCAAAGAGAATATACCAAAGGGATTAGCAAACTCAGCTGCTGGACTCAAACTGCCTGGGTCCCAACCCCAGCTCTGCCTCCTACCATCTGGGTGAGGATGGGCCAACAGGGTTGTGTTCCCTGCCTTAAAGTAGAGAAAACAGCAGTACCAATTCACAGAGCCACCGCCTGATGGAAATGTGTTCATTTGCATAAAGCTTTTAGAATGGAAATTAGTGACCAAGGCTCAGTTATCATCCTTACCCATGTCTCATACGTTCTACAATTTATAGGAATATCTTAAGTAGGAAGAATGCCAAGTCCTACTCACGTGGGGCTCTGCTGCCTCTTCCTCCGCGCAGTGCTTTTTGAGAAGCCAGGGCTGGGGAAGGAAAGGAGACTGTGAAATACCAGGGCTGTGTTTCCATCCCCACTAATTCATACCGCACCCCCTTCCGCCCCCGTACCAGCTAGAAGTCCTCTCCTTCCAAAACAGGCCAGGAGTCCAGGACAATTCAGCTTCCTGGGCTCACAGAATCCCGCTGCGAAATGGGTGCCTCCCGAATTAGCGTAGTATTAATACCAACAATGTATCAGGCAGTTGTAGACCTTTTACTTGTGCTATCTCGTTTCTCCTCACAACACTATATTAACAAGGCATTCCTTTTTCCCCCCTTTTACCGAACAGCAACGGAGGCACAGAGGAGTTAAGCAACTCACCCAGTGTGACGCCGTATGAAGCGGTAGGGCTAGCTCATAGGTGGGGGACGGGGTCAGGTTAGGGGTGAAGAAAACCGGGGAGACCCTCAAACCCCAGGAGGCACGACCTGAGCCCACCCCATCCCGGCTACGTTACCAAACGCAAAGAAGCTCCGCCCGCGGGACGTACATCACCACTCCAGGCCCTCAAACCTCCGCTTTTAGCCGCTCCTCCTCTTTCTCCCCAAATGAAAGGTCTGCAAAGGGGAAGCTTGAATGGGTCGTGAAGAGCGGACCTGAAACACCGTCACCAGGCAGAACATGGCTGCTACGTGTCCTCCTGGGGCGGAAGTGCCTGCGACTAACCCGGAACTCCTGGACCATATTTCCCAGAATTCCGCGGGTAAACCTTTACAGCGAGGCGTTACTGTAGCTGCAGTATATGGGGCTACACGAGTTTACGAGCTCTGGACTACATGTCCCAGAATGCAAGGGTGGGTGCGGGGGTGTCTACCGGCACGAGCTCTGGACTACATGTTTTCACTCTGGTTTTCACTTTCCGGAATCCCTGAGAAGGTCTCAGGCCGTCTTGCCGTTCTACTGTGTAGGCCTCAGAAGAGTGTAGATTCTGTTCATTGAAAGGCGTACAAACTCAGTCGAATTTTGGACGTCTTCAAGAGGCTAAGCGACATAAAAGCATTAACAGCCACGAAGGCTACCTGGTAAACCCCAAAGAGTTTCACCATTGGAATAAGGGGAGAAGGAAACTGGGCTTTCTTTGGCAGGGACTGAAGCCAAACGCCAAAACACCTCATTCCCTGAAATTGTGTAAAGGTGAACGTGTTTTGTTAGCATCTTACAACCCGTGCAGAAGCAAGGGAAAATCCTTTCTAGAGACAGACATCAACATCCTAGGTCTCAAGTTATTTCTGTAATTATAAAATCTGTGACATTGCTATTTGACCAAGTGAACTTTAAGGGGAAGGAAAAAGCATTACTTGACATACGGAGGGACACTTCACAGTCATAAAAGTTTCAAATTCTCAGAAACTAATAACTTCAGCTGATACTTTATAAAGCAAACATTGACAGAACCATGAAGAGAAACATTCAAATTCATAATTGGATCTGGAGATTGGAACACATACATAGAGGGAAATGTTGAGCCTTAAAAGCATATATTAAAGTAGCAAGGGGGGCTTCCCTGGTGGCGCAGTGGTTGAGAGTCCGCCTGCCGATGCAGGGGACATGGGTTCGTGCCCTGGTCCGGGAAGATCCCACATACCACGGAGCGGCTGGGCCCGTGAGCCATGGCCGCTGAGCCTGGGCGTCCGGAGCCTGTGCTCCGCAGCGGGAGAGGCCACAACAGTGAGAGGCCCGCGTACAGCAAGGAAAACAAAAACAAAACAAAACAAAACAAATAAAGTAGAAAGGAAGTTGAAAATTGATTCAGAAAACATCCATTTCAGGAAATTAATAAATGAATAATAAAACTGAAGAAGGCAGATGGAAAAATATAAGATCAGATGAATGAAATACAAAAATAAAGCAGATCCCACACACACCCACAAAACAGAAATTAAAGAAACAAACAAAACAAACAAAAAAAGATCATCCATAGTATAAACAAAGATTTTTTTAAAAATGTGTTCCAAATTCTTTCAGGAAAATATCCTCCAAGAACTATTCCTGACTTAAGCCAACATAGCACACAGGATTTCTTTCCACTACAAGGAAAGTGAAATCTTGGATATAGCATGATGAAATACGGTAACATGATTAAGTTTTATTTATTCACCTCCTGTTCCCTATGGCACCCTCCACTCCCTTCTCTACCCCGTAAGCTACCATTCTAATTTGTTTGATGTGTTTTCTTTTGGGTGTGTTCTTGTGCAAAATGTGCACTTGTGTATATTTTCAATTCATATAAATAATATTGTGTCATAAAATTCATTCTGGTGTTTATTTCCTTCATTCAGGAGTATATTTTTAAGATTCACCCATCCAGGCTTCCCTGGTGGCACAGTGGTTGAGAGTCTGCCTGCCGATGCAGGGGACGCGGGTTCATGCCCCAGTCTGGGAAAATCCCACATGCCGTGGAGCGGCTGGGCCCGTGAGCCATGGCTGCTGAGCCTGCACGTCCGGAGCCTGTGCTCCGCAGCGGGAGAGGCCACAACAGCGAGAGGCCCACGTACCGCAGAAAAACAAACAAACAAAAACATTCACCCCTCTATCTAATTTGTTTCATAGAGTTCCATTTTCTGCACCCACATTTTACCTGTACTCTTCCAACTGCCATGCCAATGATAATAAAATAAACATCTTCTTACATTTGTTTATAGACGTATCTGAGAATTTCTTTGGAATACATACCCGAGTGAAATTATTTCATAGCAAATATGTATACTTTAATAATATAACCAGATTGACTTCCTGAACGGCTACACCAGTCCAGATTACCAAAGAGTTGCACGTCAGGTTTTTGTGCAACCACTTACCTTCATTTGGACGACTCATCACCGTTTTGCTAGTGTATTAAATGTATAGTAGTATCTTGTTTTAGTTAAATTTCTCTGATTTCTAATAAGTTTGATCTTTTTTTCAAATGCTTGGTAGCTTCATCTATAAGTGTCTACTTACAACTTTTGCCCCATTTTCTAATGTGGATGCTATCTTTTTCTTCCTCATTTCTATTACATATTCTGATTATTAATACCTTTTCAGTTTTACCAATTACAAGTATCCTTTCCTAATTGGGCACGTGTTTCTAAAATTTTTCTATTGTGTTCTTCATGGAATAGAAATCTTTAATTATAAGATAATAAACCAATAATTTCTTAATATCTGTGCTTCTGAAACTCCTCAGGTGAAAAAATATATTTCTACCTTTTAAAAATTAACTTTCTAGACTTATCTTTCACATGTAGGTCCTTTAAATATTTTGGAGTCTATTTATGTACATTTTATTACAGGGGATCCACTTTTATTTTTCTCCAAGAGAAATTCTTAAAAATAGTGATATTCATGGCCTGAAGATTCAATATTACAAAGATATCAGTAATCCTCAAAATGATCTATAGGCTCAATCAAACCCCAATAAAAACATCAGCATTTTTTCCCTTGGAAATTGATGAGATGTTTACAAATATTATGTGGGAAAGCAAAGAGCTACAAGAAGAGCTGGGGGCTTCCCTGGTGGCGCAGTGGTTGAGAATCTGCCTGCTAATGCAGGGGACACGGGTTTGAGCCCTGGTCTGGGAAGATCCCACATGCCACGGAGCAACTAGGCCCGTGAGCCACGTACTGAGCCTGCGCGTCTGGAGCCTGTGCTCCCCAACAAGAGGCCGTGATAGTGAGGCCCACGCACCACGATGAGGAGTGGCCCCCGCTTGCCACAACTAAAGAAAGCCCTCGCACAGAAACGAAGACCCAACACAGCAAAAATAAGTAAATAAACTCCTACCCCCAACATCTAAAAAAACATAAAAATAAAAAATAAAAGAAGAGCTGGGACAATCTGAAAGAGGAATGAAAAGAAAGATATTAGTCACATTAAACCTTACTATAAATCTACAATATAAGATAGTCTGGTGTTTGCTCAAGGATAGACAAGATAATAGACATCAAAATCCATGTTGAAACAGACATTATAACAACGTGTAAAAAGAAAACACTGCAGGGAGTTCCCTGGTGGTCTAGTGGTAAGGATTTGGCGCTTTCACTGTGGTGACCCTGGTTCAATCCCTGGTCAGGGAACTGAGATCCTGCAAGCCACGCAGCACGGCCAAAAGAAAAAAGAAAGAAAAGAAAACACTGCAGCAGAGAGGGGGAAGAACTCTTGTTAATACAGTTGATCCTTGAACTAGGGTTCAAGGGGGTTAGGGGTGCCAACCCTCTGCTAAGTTGAAAATCCAAGTATAACTTATAGCCAGTCCTCTGTACGTACATGGTTTCTCCATAATCGGCAATTCTGCATCTGAGGATTGAACCAACCTTGGATCGTGTAGTAGTGCAGTATTTACTATTCAAAAAAATCCTCGTATAAGTGCACTTGTGTAGTTTAAACCCATGTTGTCCAAGGGTCAACTATTGGTTCTCAGTCAGCTGGATATCCATATGGGAAAAATATTAATCATTACTGCATAGGATATAAAAATATAAATTCCAGAAGATCTGCAGACTTAAATTTGAAAAGTAAACAATGATGCTTTAGGAAAGAAACGTAAGATAACAGCCTTTTTGCCTTGGAGTAGGAAGAATTTCTTAAGACCAAAAAAATCACCAACTGTGAAAGAAAAAATTGAAAAATTGGACTATTTCAAAGTTAAGAAACACCGTAAACCCAAACGCAGCACTCTTGGGCCAAAAGTGAGAGAGATTTTAAAAACATCTATGGAATAAAAGACTCAGATGCATCCCTCATGCCCATGCATTCTTCAAGGGTCAACTGTATCTACCAAAGTTGAACATATACCCTATAACCCTTTGGTTCCACCCATAGAAATATCCCTCAAACAAGTGCACAAGGCACATTCTAGATTGCTCACATCACCACTAACTGTGATAGCCAAGAATGGGGAAGTACCCAATACCCACCAATAATGGGATTAATAAATAGATTTTGATATGTTTACACACTGCAATAATATCCACCAATGAAAATGAATCAACGGTATCCACTCCCATCAATATGGATAAATGTCATGGATATACTGTGGAGCAAATGAAGCCAACACAAAATAGCACCTATTACATGACTCCATTTATATCAAGTACAAAATAGGCTAAGTGAATCTACACCATTACAAATTAGTGGCTACCATATGGAAAGGAAGGTTACTAGAAAGAGCCAAAAAGGGATGCTTCTAGGGTTTGGGGTTTGTCCTGGTCCTCCAAGAACTAGACGGCAAAGTGCTGAGAAAGACTTTAATGAACAAATATTTCATTGGGGGAAACATCGGAGAGAAAATGGCAGGGAGCTCTGGAAGGCTGGCAGAACTATCAGCGCATAGTGCAAGTCTGACCCTGAGTGAAGATTTGGAAGAAAGATTTGGTAAATCATCCGAGACTGCCTTGTCATCTACGTAAAATCCTTCAAGGCTGTCAGAGTCCTTGAAAAAAGGTCACTGGACAGAGGAATCCTGGTCTCCAAGAAATGGCCTGCCTTAGGATCCCTGCTGTGCTGACTAGGAGCAATCAGGGGCAAGGCCGGCCTCCAGGCAAACGTGGTGATGGATTTAAGAGCAGCAGCTGGGACCTTTGGCCAGTTATGCTCCCTGTGGTCATAACTGTGAAACAGGAGACTCTCAACGTGGATGCTTCCTTGTGATAAGATCTGGTTGTTTATTTCTGTCAGAAATAATCCTGAAGCAACGTTGCGTCCTTCTCAGTATATCATACCCCAGAGATCTAAAACGTTCGTTTGTTCTGTTATTGATAATGTTCACCTCTTGGCTAAGGTAGTGTTCACCAAATTTATACCTACTGTATTTCTTGTTGTGATCAATACTTTGTGGAGAGATATTTGGGGTTTTGTAGCATCCTGCTCCTTGTAAACTTTCAACCAGTAGTTTTATAATTCATTGATTACTCTTGCCAGAACCTATCATTACTATGATGGTTGTAAATAATGATTTTTACATTACGTCATTCCTTCTATATGTTTATGGTTTGGCATTCTATTATGAGAGCCCTTCCTTCCCTCCCTTCCTCTTTTTTTATTCATATTCTGTATGATAATTATTTATTTTAGGGTCAAATTGCTCAGATTTACCCAGTGTGAGTCTCTTCAAGCTGGATCTTTTTACACGTCCCACCACTCTTTCCTACTTTCTGGCACAGTAAATTTTCTCCAAGATCATTCTACACTTTCCTTGCTCCAGCCCTGAAATAGAAACGTGGATATACATGCTTATATACATCACATAAACGTGTGTGTTTGTATATCCTCTCACTTCCATATCTACTTCTGTAAATACCTAGCACGTGCACTCACTCCCTCTCTCTCTCTACAGATGGGTGGACGGATGGATGGATGGGTAGACAGATCTGTATAAATAACTTATGGTCAGACTTCCATATCCGTGGTTCCTCTGTATCTGCAATTCTGCAACCATGGGTTCAACCAACCACAGATCATGTAGTACTGTAGTAATTACTATTAAAAAAAAAAAAAACCCTGCATATAAGTGGACCTGCCCAGTTCAAACCCATATTGTTCAAGGGTCAACTGTAACTTGCTAAATAAAGCCCTTTAACCAACTATATTAAAAATACCACCATTGGTCTGCGTATGGCATGCCATCCAAACCTGCTTTGTCCTTACTGGTGCCACATCCAGAGGGTCCTCTGCTATTATGCTCAGTTCTCTCCTCATGTGCATCTTTTCAACAAGAGAAACTTTTTTTTTTAAACCTCCACAATGTAGGTATATCCACTTTTGTTTCTAGCTCCAGGATTTTCCCTCTCCCTATAATGGATCTGTAGTTAAAGCACAGCATAAATAATAAAGCTTCAACTGTTGAAACTCATGAATTTTTCTGTGTATGCAAAATAATCTGAGAACTGTTTTGTTTTTGAAATTGGCTTCCAGAGTTCATACCATAATTTTGATCTTATATGCCTTATGACAATATAGAACAATCATATGAGGTCTTAACTGCAAGGGATAATTATTTAATACTTTTTCAAATTCTATTAAAATAATTTCCTGCTTTGGCAATACCCACTATTCAATGAAAAAAATATAACATGAAGTTATAAAATGGAAAAATATCACAAAGTGCTCCTTGCCTAGGAAAACCACTCTGGAAGAGTATCCCTTTACACATGATCTTATGCATGTACACATACATGTGTGCACATGCACACATACACAAACACTAACAAAGATTTATGGTTGATTATACTATGAAGGCTACAATCTGTGACCTCTCAAAGCCCATATTGTGTATCTCCTGCGATTATGATATGTCATAAATTTTTAAAATAAACTTTTTATTTAATTTATTTATTTTGGGCTGCATTGGGTCTTCGTTGCTGCGTGCGGGCTTTCTCTAGTTGCAGTGAGTGTGGGCTACTCTTCGTTGCGGCGCGCGGGCTTCTCATTGCAGTGGCTTCTCTTGTTGCGGAGCACAGGCTCTAAGCACGTAGGCTTCAGTTGTTGTGGCACACAGCCTCAGTAGTTGTGGCACACGGGCTTAGTTGCTCCACAGCATGTGGGATCTTCCTGGACCAGGGCTCGAACCCGTGTCCCCTGCATTGGCAGGCGAATTCTTAGCCACTGCACCACCAGGGAAGTCCCTGTCATCATTTCACCGGCTTCAGATTAATATAGGAATCTATCAAAACTCAAATTCTTACAGCTGTACACTAATTTCCATTAAAAAATTTAGTGACATCATTGATGTGGTGTTCATCTTTTTGGTATTTTAATCTCACAATCAATAACTTCCAATTATATGATTTCTAAATCAAAGAGATCTAATATATTCTGATATATATACTCCTTTCCTGAAACCATGCTTTACTGCAACCAATAGGGAAAAGCACATAAATGTCAGTCTTGTCTCAATAATACACTGGATAATTTTATCAGATTCCTACAAGTTTTCTGGGTATTTGCCTCATGGATGTGGGGGAAGAATATGGCATAGCCCCTACCTGAGAACTTTAGAAGAAATGCTACAATAATTAGAAGGCAAACATTCCAAAGTCTGGATGAAAATGCAGAGAATTAGAAATCAGTAAGTTCAAGGTCAACTAAAAATTTTTTTTTCTAGGGACAAACAATTTTTGTGACACTTACAAAGTGTTACAGTAAACCCTGCCTTAATATTGACAGACAAAAAATCAATTGTATACTATGCAGTTACTGTTGTTGCAAAGTTAATCATGTTTTTTCACTCTGTACCATCAGAAAAAAAAAATCACAAGGTAGTTCAATTTCTACTGAACACAGTCCTTGGAAAACTAGACGGGGTCTCAAATAACCACCCAACTTGAGAACAGAGGCTGCGGGAGGCAAGGAGCCAGTTGCGATAGGCTAATAGCATATTAATATTGAAGATTGGGGGGCTTCCCTTCCCTGGTGGCGTAGTGGTTAAGAATCTGCCTGCCAATGCAGGGGACACGGGTTTGAGCCCTGGTCCAGGAAGATCCCACATGCTGCACAGCAGCTCAGCCGCGTGCCACAACTACTGAAGCCTGCACACCTAGAGCCCGTGCTCCACAAAGAGAAGCCACTGCAATGAGAAGCCCACACACTGCAATGAAAAGTAGCCCCCACTCACTGCAACTAGAGAAAGCCTGCGTGCAGCAATAAAGACCCAAGGCAGCCAAAAATAAATTAAAAAAATATATATTGCAGATTGGTTTTCTGCAGTGGTTTTCAGTATTTCAACAAAAGTTCATGTCCTGAATTAATTTTATTTTGCAGGTTTCCCCATCTGGATACAACTTTCATATATTATACATTTCCCCCTTTTGGTTTATTTAAAACACAAGTACTGAGCACACCTAAAAGCACTAGTCAATGATAAGGTTGTGTACATTCAGCAGCCAAGTCCCTGCCCTCATGGAGCGCACATTCTCATGGACATCAATTTTGACTAGCTCATCCTTACACTTTTGTTAAAGCCCAGACCAAACTCTTTTCCTTTCTAAGTGCTATCTCCTAAGTGACATCTGATAAATGTCAAAGTTCTGAATGCAGCCCTTACTGCACCACTCAGAAGGGATCTCTGCTGTGTGCTCTGCTGAACACTAGGATCTGTTTAGCTACTGCTTCAACACCAACTAAGTTAAAATACTTTCTCTCCTATGAGACCTGACGCTTGCAAGAATTCACGTTGCACGTGAGTTTTTTGAAAACAACATTTTGTAGAACTTCTATCCTCTGACAGTTCCTTGATGTTCTTACCACTCTCGCTGCTTTCATAAAATGTGTCCCCAGTATGCATTTTGTGATGACTTATAAGATTGGAGCGCCAACTGAAGCTCTTACCACAGGTCTCACACTTGTAAGGCTTCTCCCCTGTGTGCACTCTTTGATGAGACTGTAGCTGTGAAGGCCGACTGAAGACCTTACTGCATCTGTCACATCTGTACGGCTTCTCTCCAGTGTGGACGCTTTGATGAAGCTGAAGACTTGAGGCCTGAATGAAGTGCTTCCCACACTCCCCACACTTATATGGTTTCTCTCCTGTGTGGACCCTCTGATGCATGTCGAGTTTCAGGCTCCACTTGAAGCCCTTCCCACACTCCTCACATTTGTATGGCTTTTCTCCAGTGTGGACTTTTTGATGGGCTTGAAGGTGTGAACTCCGACCAAAGCTCTTCCCACACTCTTCACATTTGAATGGTTTTTCTCTGCTGTGGACTCTCTCATGGGCCAGAAGATTTGAGGCCTGCCTGAAGACTTTCCCACACTCCTCACAATTATACGGTTTCTCTCCGGTGTGGATTCTGCAATGAATTTTAAGATCTGCTCTACGACTGAATCCCTTCCCACACTCTTCACATTTGTATGGTTTCTCACCGGTATGGATCAGCTGGTGGATCTGAAGTCGTGAACTCTGATTGAAGCCCTGCCCACACTCCTCACACTTGTAAGGTTTCTCTACACTGTGGGCCTTCTGATGGATTTGAAGATATGAACTCTGACGGAAGCCCTTCCCACATACCTCACATTTATAGGGCTTCTCCCCTGTGTGGACAACCAGATGAACTTGATAATGGGAGTTCCTCCTGAAGCTCTTCCCACACTCCTTACAGTTGTATGGTTTCTCTCCTGTATGGACTCTTTGATGTGCCTGAAGGTTTGAACTCAGAGTAAAGCCTTTACCACACACATTACGTATGTATGATTTCTCTCCAGTGTGGACTCCCTGATGGGCCTGAAGACTTGAAGGCCGACTAAAGCCTTTCCCACATTCCTCACATTTGTAGGGTTTTTCTCCTGTGTGGACCCTCTGATGAATGTATAGATTTGAGCTACAAATGAAGCCCTTCCCACACTCCTCACATTTGTACGGTTTCTCTCCCGTATGGACTCTCTGATGGGACTGAAGGTGTGAATTCCGACTGAAGCTCTTATCACATGTGTCACATTTGAATGCTTTCTCCCCAGTGTGGACTCTCTGATGGTCCTGAAGGTGAGAGGCCTGGCTGAAGGCCCTCCCACACTCCTCACAATTATAAGGTTTCTCTCCCGTGTGGACTTTACAATGAATAGTTAAGTGCTGACCTACGACTGAAGCCTTTCCCACATTCCCCACATTTGAATGGTTTCTCTACAGTGTGGACTTTCTGAGGAGTCTGCAGCTGGGAGCTCTGACTGAACTCCTTGCCACACTCATCACACTCACTGTGTTCTCCTCCCACGTGAACTCTCTGATGAATATGAAGAACCGAGCTGTAACGGAAGCCTTTTCCACACTCACTGCACGTATGAGACTTCTCTTTTGAGTGTAATTGCTGGTGAAGATCAAAGGTGGAGAGATCGGTGAAGGTTTCTTTACATTCATTACACTGGTAAGGTTTTTGTCCCGTGTGAATCATAGTATTCTGATCCAGTGTTGAAACCCTCGTGCTATCTTTTCTATAATCACTGTAGCCGTAAGGTTTTTGACCCTTGTGTACTCCATGAGCATCAAGGTGATGTGAAATCCAACTGATGGTGTCAACATCCTCTTTACACTGACACAGTTTATTTTTCATGGAAATTTGCTGGTGTCTATTCTGATAATTCTGTGACTCAGCCAATGAAGTTTTCCTCCAAGAATCCTGGGCTCTCAAAGTTGCAAACCTTGGATTTCCAGGACTACTGGGATCACCTGCTTTATCATTTAATATACGGTTCTCATCTTCAGAAATTTGAATAGAGTCCTGCCCCAATCTGGCAGGGGGAATCACCTTGTTTGTGGAACTGACAACTATTTATCATGGAGTCTTGGCATCTGGTTAAGTCATTTGCAATTTGTTGCCAGATTTGCCAGCAGGAAAGCTCTTCACGTGATCCTCTGTCTTGAACGGCCCTCAACTCACTTTGATTGTTTTCTTCTAGAGGGACAGAGAATTCAGAGATGTGGACACGTGAAAGCTTTGTTCAAAGATTCAAGATTTTACACTTAAGACACAGTATGGGACTTTAATGAACCTCAGGATGGTTCAGCTTATCTTTCGCACGACAAATGAAGTTCTCTGGTTTATATACTAACAGAAACCAAGAGATGGTCTGTTAAACTCCCAAATACTTAGCATTAATGAAACCCATTTAAAACCAAATGACTACTCTGACATACTATTTCAATCATCTTTCAAAAATTACATGTCATTCCTACCATAACACAGTATCAATAAAGACAAGCATTTTGCTGTGCTCACAGCTTTAACAGTGCCTAGCAGTTAGTCAGGGCTCAAGAAATGCATGCACAGGTGAACTCAGTTTGATTTCTAGGATTCTCTACAATTCGGAATCCCAGGTTAAGTTTGAACCAAGTCAGAGAAGCGAAACAGCTTTTACAAGTCAGGTATCAGATACAGGAAAAGGACTGGAAAGTACAGTTTGGCTTAAGTTGAAAGGCTGCACCCGAGGCGGCAGCACACCAAGGGGGTTAGTGCTGAGGAGGATATGAAAGGGGCTAAAAACCGGGACTGCCCCGGTGGCACAGTGGTTAATAATCTGCCTGCCAGTGCAGGGGACACAGGTTCGAGCCCTGGTCCGGGAAGATCCCACATGCCGCAGAGCAACTAAGCCCGTGAGCCACAACTACTGAGCCCACGTGCCACAACTACTGAAGCCCGCGTTCCTAGAGACCGTGCTCTGAAACAAAAGAAGCCACTGCAATGAGAAGCCTGCGCACCACAACGAACAGCTGCTCCCACTCACCACAACGAGAGAAAAGCCCATATGCAGCAACCAAGACACAAAGCAACCAACAATTAATTAATTTTAAAAAAGGGTCGGCCTCCCTGGTGGCGCAGTGGTTGAGAGTCCGCCTGCCGATGCAGGGGATGCGGGTTCGTGCCCCGGTCTGGGAGGATCCCATATGCCGCGGAGCGGCTGGGCCCGTGAGCCATGGCCGCTGAGCCTGCGCGTCCGGAGCCTGTGCTCCGCAACGGGAGAGGCCACAACAGTGAGAGGCCCGCGTACGGGGAAAAAAAAAAAAAAAAAGGGTCTAAGAATCAGTGGGGTTAAAAAAAAGCATGAAGACCTATGCACTGGATCCTTCTCAGGCATTTGTGCTGCCTAATATGTTCCTCCACTCCCCCTGCCAAGCAGGAGTCAAAATGTAGAGGCTAGGGAAGAATGCTGTCTCTTTAAAAACAGCATGGAAAATTTTTGGACACAGATACATTGGTCTTTAACAAGAATGAGTTCCAAAGTGAAGAATGGGCTTTATGAGTGAGCTGGGAATAAATTCCATAGCCTGTGATAAGTATTGAGAAGAAACAGACTAGAAACTATTAAAGAATGATCAAAGCACTCAAGGTGACATTATCTAAAATGCCTTCTACAAGATACATACAAATGCACACACACACACACACAAAATGTTTGTACAGCTAACAAAGATCGATTTCTTATTAGTGAGGTGGGCTTTGGAGGAGGCAAATGGGACGCAGCGGGGCAAATCTTTTAAGGGAAAGGCTAACTCACCAGCTGGCTGTTTTCTGAGACCTGTTCTCCCCTGGTATAAGGGATAAGGAAGTAGAAATTTCTTTCCTTCTATGGGAGGGTTACCTAAGAAGTAGACATAAGAATCCTCATTCAAAACAGTATTTCCTCCCCAAATGAATTTGCTCTGCTACTGAGAGCTCAAGGAAAGTCACAGGGAAAGCATTTTACTCAGTTTGGTTATAATTACAGGTTCTGTACATATTTTTTGTGCAAGTTGATGAGGGCCAACTTGTACAGAAAGGCAAACACACACATACACACATCATGGGCACCTGAGAAGTTAGAATTAGGCTAGGAATTCATTTGAAGACAAAAAAACATTTAGCAATATCCCTTATTCACTCGGATTTGTTCACCGCCTACTAGCTATTTTCATGGAAGGCTAATTTCTCTATCCATTAACTCATTCGTTTCTTCAAGAAATATTTAAGAGTTCCTGTCATGTACCAAGACTATGCTAAGCACTGAGGCTAGTGAGCAATAAACATATAACAGACCGAATTCCTCCTGCACTCCTGGATTACCCTCCAGTGGAAGAAAGAGAGGTGAGAAACAGGTGAACAAAATGTACATGAGTGAAACGCTTAGAGACAAAACAAGGCAGGGCAGAGAGAGTAAGAAAGAGAGGACTGTATTTTCCATAGGGTGGTCAGAGGACAGCCACATCCTCATCTTTAAGGCGACTGACTGAAAGAAGTAGAGGCCTAAAAGATTACAGGTGAAAGAGTATTCCAGGCAGAGAGAAGGACCAGGAAAAGGCTCTGTGGCAGAAGCATCCTTTGCAGGTCTGGAAAAGATAGGGTAAGAGGGAGGAGAGGTGGTGTATTCAGGGAGGTGGTGGAGAACGAACAGCAGCCCACAGAAGGCTCTAGAAGCCACTTTAAGTGGTTTTTATTCTAAGTAAAAGAAGCCACAAGAGAATTCTGAAACAAGAACATAACCTGACTTAAAGTTACAAAAGATCACTTTGCCACCTAAAGAACAAACTGTGGGAGGAGAAGGGTGGCAACAGGTGACCAGTACAAAGACTATGCAATAATCCTGGAAAGAGATTTCCAACTGGGACCAGGTGATGGACAGCACAGGGCTGGTGAGAAGCAAAACAGATAGAGAGCTAACCACAGGAACTCACGGCTGCTTGGTTCTCACCTAAATTTCTATCTGGGTTGCTGAATTCATCAACCAAAGCCTCTCTTCTCTTTCTGTATGTTTTGTATCTCGTTTGAAGAATGAGAACATGCAAAGTCACAAGTTAACATGAACGGGCTAGAGCGAAAGTTTACTAGAAATTTGAGTTCCAACTGCATAGTCAAGGTATTGAAAGCTGTGTTTTTCAAACTTTGTATCACGACCCACTGAAGAAACAGCATTTATTTCACAACCTAGATACACAGGTAGAAAAGTATACATTACTAAAACGAAGCTTGAATGACCTATATCTAACCAATGTCTCTTTTCATGAAATCTGTTCCCACTGGCTCTCACACCACTCATGCCATCGCCCAGAGTTTCTGCTGCAATGTGTTGTACTCTTCCTAAGAAACTCTGATATTTTCTATACTATTTTATTTCATTAAAAAGTCACACGTAGGGCTCAATAAATTGGCTTTATGATCCACTAATGGCAGGGAGGGAAATCTGAAGAAGAATACACAAGGTACAGCAAGATACTGCCGATTTACAGTTCTTTTACAAAATAATTGAAAAGGACCTGAAACACACTGTTTGGAAAGACCAGAGACATCCTCTCGTGTCCCACAGGAATTGCAAAAGTCTGGTCCCCAAACTCAGGGAACCACCTCAAGAGGCCCAAAGCCTTGAAACACCAAGGTCACAAAGACACTCGCAGAGAAAGGCTGTCCTCACCCACTGAGACCAGGTTCCCGAAGTGTTCCACCATCACATCCTGGTACAGCTTCCTCTGGGCCGAGTCCAGCAGCCCCAGCTCCTCCTCTGTGAAGGCCACGGCCACGTCCTTGAAGGTCACCGCCTCCTACGGCAAACAACACCACCTCAATCTTATACCCAGTGGCCAGTGGAAGAGGGGCAGCCCCGAGGAGACGAGGAGGATGGGAAGTTGCTCCGGCTCCTGTGAGGTGTGCAGACTTCCCAGCACCCCCTCCTTCCATCCTGCCAATGCCACACACTGACTTTCCTCAGCCTCACTGGACGTGCAGCTATGAAAGAGAAAGCTTTGTGTGTTTACCTGGGGCTCTCAGACAACTCATAAGTAAACTCCCTAGAATTCTAACCACTGGATCCTGAACTAAAAAGCTTTCACTGTTTAATTATTATTGCCAAGTGCCCCAGAAACAGTTACCAATTTAGTCCTGGCAGTATTTGATGGCACCTGCTTTCTCACTGAGGTCGGAACCAGCTGAGAAGGAGTGTTATATGTGGAAACTAACCAAAAGGCCATGCCAGGTCTCTGAATGAAAACTCTCTCTTTCCCCGTTTCTGTCTTTCGCTTGAATGCAATACTCTGACTCCAGACCCTTGGTTTTCTGGGTGAGTCTGAGTTGGTTCCTCCTTTTTTCACAACCCCGATTCTTTATATTTAAAACAAAGATGAAACCAAGCACCTCTTTATACAATTGTTCTGAGCTGTCTATGCAGTGACAAGTGCTTTAAGTACCACTGGACTTTTTAAACTAAGGTCATGCATTACTCTGATTAGAAAAAAATATAAGATGGAAAAAGAAACAAATCGGTAAATAAAATACACAAAGGGTCTGACTCAAGCATGGGGAAGACTGAATCTAACTCTGGTCGTGAGAAAACTTCTAACAATACCTGATTTTTTCTGCGTGAAGCAGCAGTTTGATCCTGCTGTGCTCTGCCGTATTTGGATATTCTACCAAAAAACATCCAAGGCACCACATGTAAAACATACCTCTTAAATTCTGAATACCTAAACCTACTATGTTAAGGGCAAAAAGGGGCAATATTCTTCAGAACAGATATTTTGAGAAAAAGGTTAAATCAGGAACACTGTCACTGTAGTGCTCCTAAAACAGGAGAAGTCTTTAAACTAAATGTCTGTGCATAAAGAATAGTTTAAAGAATAGGTGCAGGGCTCCCCTGGTGGCGCAGTGGTTGAGAGTCCGCCTGCCGATGCAGGGGACACGGGTTCGTGCCCCGGTCCGGGAAGATCCCACATGCCGCGGAGCAGCTGGGCCCGTGAGCCATGGCCGCTGAGCCTGCGCGTCCGGAGCCTGTGCCCCGCAACGGGAGAGGCCACAACAGTGAGAGGCCCGCATACCAGAAAAAAAAAAAAAATAGGTGCATAAGTTTGCAGGAACATGATAAAGCAATTAAAAGTGAATGTTAGCTAGTATTAAATGAAAAAAACAATTTAAAACTGTATCTATGTTATAAATACGAATACACATCCATGAATACATATGATGAAGAGATTACAGAAATATAAAAGCAGCTAATTTGTAAGCAGGTAAGCAGTAGACTGGAAGATGTCCTTCATTTCCCTTAATTTTTCTTTTACTTGTAAAATAAAAAAAATGATGAAATAAAACAAAAATTAAAACCGAAACCAATTAAATTTAACAGGAATTTTAAAAAAAGCACACATGGCACACTCAGGTCCTCATATGCTTAGACTCTCCTTGAAAGAGAAAACCCATATGGAACTATACCCAATATTTTGTAATAACCTATAAGGGAAAAGAATCTGAAAATATATGTATATATATGTATAACTGAATCACTTTGCTGTACACCTGAAATTAATACATTGTAAATCAACTATACTCCAATCAAAAAAAAAAAAAGAAAAAGAAAAAAAGAGGAAAACCTGTGTCCAACCTGAGTACAAAAATGGCGTTTTTAACAGCAAGAAAGGCAAGCTCTACTCACCTGGAATGTGCTCATTTTCTCTCTCCTTCTGGGGCAGTGCAGAGTCCTAGCAAGACAGACAGGGAAAGAAGTCGTCAAACTGGAAACTGGTTTAAAGAAAAAGAAGTCACTAACCCACGTGGTGCTCATTGTGAATTACCAAGGCTCCCAGTCCTCGGGGTGGCTACAGCTGATTATGCTGGATGAGCAGAGCCCCACGCAGATACCAGATGCCCCCGTGAACCCCCTCAGTGGCTGTGTGAGGAATGACCTGCCCAGCCATACACAGTGGCCCCCTCACAGTGTGCCTGCGGCTTCCACAGGGGTCATTCTTATTCTGGGTATGGGGTAAACAGAGACCATGTAAGTCAGAGTAGGTTTTGGAGTCAATATGCATGGGCTCTGATCAGGCTACGCCACTCACTAGCAGTGTCACCCTGGGCAAATTATTCACATCTCTTCGCCTCAGTTCTGTCTTCTGCCAGTAGGGGAGAACACGGGCATCCACCTCGTGAGATCGTCATAAGGTAGGAAGCTCTGAGAACACCACTGTCAGGGTTTCTTATTTCTTAGCAACTGCGGTAAAGCAGATGATATTTTAGTTAGAAATTATCCTTAGAGATGTGATTTCTACCAACAGAAGACTGTCAGACATGTGGAGGTCGTACGTTGTTGCCCTGTTATGTGAGAGTCTTTATAGACTTCTGAAAATCTCTGCTTGTCTTCCTAAAGATTTTGTGACTGCAACAATAATATTTAAATTGACATGGACAACTTTTTACAAAAGGTATAAAAATACGTTAAGTTTCTTCTTAAACAGGAAGTACCCTTTTGACAATTATGCACAGAGGTAAAGAGAACTAATAAAAGCCAGGATTCTGCAACAACAATAAAAAATAGTTTGACAGCCCATACCTAATTCAAATGAAAAAAAGACAGGAATCTGAATTGTAATTATATCATTATAAATATAGGAAAGTTTAAGAAATAAATGGGAGACTTCCCTGGTGGTGCAGTGGATAAGACGCCACATTCCCAATGCAGGGGGCCCGGGTTCGATCTAGTACAAAAGATGGCAATGATTCCACTCCCCAAAGCTTGGGAGAGAGATATCTTCACAACTTCTAACGACCTCCATTTTGACTCTACACTTGCTAGCTGTCTTCTGCTCAATTCAGGATTCTGAAAGGGGCCCTGACAGTTGACAATAATTAGTGGGGGAATAAAATCATTGGACTAAGTAGGCCTTTGGTGAATCCAGCTCAGTTTTATCTGTGACATCCAGCAGGGTCAATTTCCTCGGCCTCAGTTTCCAGAAAAGACCCTCTCTTGAGCTTCTCGAATTTTCACGTGCATGTGAATTACTGCGGGATCTTGTTGGAATGCAGCCTCCTGGACCCCCTACGCAGAAATTATAAATCAGAAGGTCTCGAATGGGGCTCAAGGCTGGGCATTTCTATCCAAGTGATGCCAATGCCGCTGGCTTGTGGAACACAATTTGAGTAGCACTGCAGTGTAACATCAGTCCCACAAAAAACAGCCTCCACTACACAGAAACATACACAAAGAGTAACCAGACAAAAAGGCACTAAAACATTAACAACTGTTGTCTTTACATCCTAAAGTTACAGATAATTAAAATTGTTCTTTATGTATATATCTGCATTTTTCCATAATGATTATGCTACTTCTATGATATACATATTATTTGAAATAAAATAAATGACCCACTTGAGAAAACTATCTTAAACACTCATAAAATAGCCTAAACCTTGCTCTCAAGGTCCCCACAATTAAGTCCCAACCTCCTTTCATGATATGATCCTAGCCAGTACCCTATGCTCAAAGAGAATATACCAAAGGGATTAGCAAACTCAGCTGCTGGACTCAAACTGCCTGGGTCCCAACCCCAGCTCTGCCTCCTACCATCTGGGTGAGGATGGGCCAACAGGGTTGTGTTCCCTGCCTTAAAGTAGAGAAAACAGCAGTACCAATTCACAGAGCCACCGCCTGATGGAAATGTGTTCATTTGCATAAAGCTTTTAGAATGGAAATTAGTGACCAAGGCTCAGTTATCATCCTTACCCATGTCTCATACGTTCTACAATTTATAGGAATATCTTAAGTAGAAGAATGCCAAGTCCTACTCACGTGGGGCTCTGCTGCCTCTTCCTCCGTGCAGTGCTTTTTGAGAAGCCAGGGCTGGGGAAGGAAAGGAGACTGTGAAATACCAGGGCTGTGTTTCCATCCCCACTAATTCATACCGCACCCCCTTCCGCCCCCGTACCAGCTAGAAGTCCTCTCCTTCCAAAACAGGCCAGGAGTCCAGGACAATTCAGCTTCCTGGGCTCACAGAATCCCGCTGCGAAATGGGTGCCTCCCGAATTAGCGTAGTATTAATACCAACAATGTATCAGGCAGTTGTAGACCTTTTACTTGTGCTATCTCGTTTCTCCTCACAACACTATATTAACAAGGCATTCCTTTTTCCCCCCTTTTACCGAACAGCAACGGAGGCACAGAGGAGTTAAGCAACTCACCCAGTGTGACGCCGTATGAAGCGGTAGGGCTAGCTCATAGGTGGGGGACGGGGTCAGGTTAGGGGTGAAGAAAACCGGGGAGACCCTCAAACCCCAGGAGGCACGACCTGAGCCCACCCCATCCCGGCTACGTTACCAAACGCAAAGAAGCTCCGCCCGCGGGACGTACATCACCACTCCAGGCCCTCAAACCTCCGCTTTTAGCCGCTCCTCCTCTTTCTCCCCAAATGAAAGGTCTGCAAAGGGGAAGCTTGAATGGGTCGTGAAGAGCGGACCTGAAACACCGTCACCAGGCAGAACATGGCTGCTACGTGTCCTCCTGGGGCGGAAGTGCCTGCGACTAACCCGGAACTCCTGGACCATATTTCCCAGAATTCCGCGGGTAAACCTTTACAGCGAGGCGTTACTGTAGCTGCAGTATATGGGGCTACACGAGTTTACGAGCTCTGGACTACATGTCCCAGAATGCAAGGGTGGGTGCGGGGGTGTCTACCGGCACGAGCTCTGGACTACATGTTTTCACTCTGGTTTTCACTTTCCGGAATCCCTGAGAAGGTCTCAGGCCGTCTTGCCGTTCTACTGTGTAGGCCTCAGAAGAGTGTAGATTCTGTTCATTGAAAGGCGTACAAACTCAGTCGAATTTTGGACGTCTTCAAGAGGCTAAGCGACGTAAAAGCATTAACAGCCACGAAGGCTTCCTGGTAAACCCCAAAGAGTTTCACCATTGGAATAAGGGGAGAAGGAAACTGGGCTTTCTTTGGCAGGGACTGAAGCCAAACGCCAAAACACCTCATTCCCTGAAATTGTGTAAAGGTGAACGTGTTTTGTTAGCATCTTACAACCCGTGCAGAAGCAAGGGAAAATCCTTTCTAGAGACAGACATCAACATCCTAGGTCTCAAGTTATTTCTGTAATTATAAAATCTGTGACATTGCTATTTGACCAAGTGAACTTTAAGGGGAAGGAAAAAGCATTACTTGACATACGGAGGGACACTTCACAGTCATAAAGGTTTCAAATTCTCAGAAACTAATAACTTCAGCTGATACTTTATAAAGCAAACATTGACAGAACCATGAAGAGAAACATTCAAATTCATAATTGGATCTGGAGATTGGAACACATACATAGAGGGAAATGTTGAGCCTTAAAAGCATATATTAAAGTAGAAAGGGGGGCTTCCCTGGTGGCGCAGTGGTTGAGAGTCCGCCTGCCGATGCAGGGGACATGGGTTCGTGCCCTGGTCCGGGAAGATCCCACATACCACGGAGCGGCTGGGCCCGTGAGCCATGGCCGCTGAGCCTGGGCGTCCGGAGCCTGTGCTCCGCAACGGGAGAGGCCACAACAGTGAGAGGCCCGCGTACAGCAAGGAAAACAAAAACAAAACAAAACAAAACAAATAAAGTAGAAAGGAAGTTGAAAATTGATTCAGAAAACATCCATTTCAGGAAATTAATAAATGAATAATAAAACTGAAGAAGGCAGATGGAAAAATATAAGATCAGATGAATGAAATACAAAAATAAAGTAGATCCCACACACACCCACAAAACAGAAATTAAAGAAACAAACAAAACAAGCAAAAAAAGATCATCCATAGTATAAACAAAGATTTTTTCAAAAATGTGTTCCAAATTCTTTCAGGAAAATATCCTCCAAGAACTATTCCTGACTTAAGCCAACATAGCACACAGGATTTCTTTCCACTACAAGGAAAGTGAAATCTTGGATATAGCATGATGAAATACGGTAACATGATTAAGTTTTATTTATTCACCTCCTGTTCCCTATGGCACCCTCCACTCCCTTCTCTACCCCGTAAGCTACCATTCTAATTTGTTTGATGTGTTTTCTTTTGGGTGTGTTCTTGTGCAAAATGTGCACTTGTGTATATTTTCAATTCATATAAATAATATTGTGTCATAAAATTCATTCTGGTGTTTATTTCCTTCATTCAGGAGTATATTTTTAAGATTCACCCATCCAGGCTTCCCTGGTGGCACAGTGGTTGAGAGTCTGCCTGCCGATGCAGGGGACGCGGGTTCATGCCCCAGTCTGGGAAAATCCCACATGCCGTGGAGCGGCTGGGCCCGTGAGCCATGGCTGCTGAGCCTGCACGTCCGGAGCCTGTGCTCCGCAGCGGGAGAGGCCACAACAGCGAGAGGCCCACGTACCGCAGAAAAACAAACAAACAAAAAAAAACATTCACCCCTCTATCTAATTTGTTTCTTAGAGTTCCATTTTCTGCACCCATATTTTACCTGTACTCTTCCAACTGCCATGCCAATGATAATAAAATAAACATCTTCTTACATTTGTTTATAGACGTATCTGAGAATTTCTTTGGAACACATACCCGAGTGAAATTATTTCATAGCAAATATGTATACTTTAATAATATAGCCAGATTGACTTCCTGAACGGCTACACCAGTCCAGATTACCAAAGAGTTGCACGTCAGGTTTTTATGCAACCACTTACCTTCATTTGGACGACTCATCACCGTTTTGCTAGTGTATTAAATGTATAGTAGTATCTTGTTTTAGTTAAATTTCTCTGATTTCTAATAAGTTTGATCTTTTTTTCAAATGCTTGGTAGCTTCATCTATAAGTGTCTACTTACAACTTTTGCCCCATTTTCTAATGTGGATGCTATCTTTTTCTTCCTCATTTCTATTACATATTCTGATTATTAATACCTTTTCAGTTTTACCAATTACAAGTATCCTTTCCTAATTGGGCACGTGTTTCTAAAATTTTTCTATTGTGTTCTTCATGGAATAGAAATCTTTAATTATAAGATAATAAACCAATAATTTCTTAATATCTGTGCTTCTGAAACTCCTCAGGTGAAAAAATATATTTCTACCTTTTAAAAATTAACTTTCTAGACTTATCTTTCACATGTAGGTCCTTTAAATATTTTGGAGTCTATTTATGTACATTTTATTACAGGGGATCCACTTTTATTTTTCTCCAAGAGAAGTTCTTAAAAATAGTGATATTCATGGCTTGAAGATTCAATATTACAAAGATATCAGTAATCCTCAAAATGATCTATAGGCTCAATCAAACCCCAATAAAAACATCAGCATTTTTTCCCTTGGAAATTGATGAGATGTTTACAAATATTATGTGGGAAAGCAAAGAGCTACAAGAAGAGCTGGGGGCTTCCCTGGTGGCGCAGTGGTTGAGAATCTGCCTGCTAATGCAGGGGACACGGGTTTGAGCCCTGGTCTGGGAAGATCCCACATGCCACGGAGCAACTAGGCCCGTGAGCCACGTACTGAGCCTGCGCGTCTGGAGCCTGTGCTCCCCAACAAGAGGCCGTGATAGTGAGGCCCACGCACCACGATGAGGAGTGGCCCCCGCTTGCCACAACTAAAGAAAGCCCTCGCACAGAAACGAAGACCCAACACAGCAAAAATAAGTAAATAAACTCCTACCCCCAACATCTAAAAAAACATAAAAATAAAAAATAAAAGAAGAGCTGGGACAATCTGAAAGAAGAATGAAAAGAAAGATATTAGTCACATTAAACCTTACTATAAATCTACAATATAAGATAGTCTGGTGTTTGCTCAAGGATAGACAAGATAATAGACATCAAAATCCATGTTGAAACAGACATTATAACAACGTGTAAAAAGAAAACACTGCAGGGAGTTCCCTGGTGGTCTAGTGGTAAGGATTTGGCGCTTTCACTGTGGTGACCCTGGTTCAATCCCTGGTCAGGGAACTGAGATCCTGCAAGCCACGCAGCACGGCCAAAAGAAAAAAGAAAGAAAAGAAAACACTGCAGCAGAGAGGGGGAAGAACTCTTGTTAATACAGTTGATCCTTGAACTAGGGTTCAAGGGGGTTAGGGGTGCCAACCCTCTGCTAAGTTGAAAATCCAAGTATAACTTATAGCCAGTCCTCTGTACGTACATGGTTTCTCCATAATCGGCAATTCTGCATCTGAGGATTGAACCAACCTTGGATCGTGTAGTAGTGCAGTATTTACTATTCAAAAAAATCCTCGTATAAGTGCACTTGTGTAGTTTAAACCCATGTTGTCCAAGGGTCAACTATTGGTTCTCAGTCAGCTGGATATCCATATGGGAAAAATATTAATCATTACTGCATAGGATATAAAAATATAAATTCCAGAAGATCTGCAGACGTAAATTTGAAAAGTAAACAATGATGCTTTAGGAAAGAAACGTAAGATAACAGCCTTTTTGCCTTGGAGTAGGAAGAATTTCTTAAGACCAAAAAAATCACCAACTGTGAAAGAAAAAATTGAAAAATTGGACTATTTCAAAGTTAAGAAACACCGTAAACCCAAACGCAGCACTCCTGGGCCAAAAGTGAGAGAGATTTTAAAAACATCTATGGAATAAAAGACTCAGATGCATCCCTCATGCCCATGCATTCTTCAAGGGTCAACTGTATCTACCAAAGTTGAACATATACCCTATAACCCTTTGGTTCCACCCATAGAAATATCCCTCAAACAAGTGCACAAGGCACATTCTAGATTGCTCACATCACCACTAACTGTGATAGCCAAGAATGGGGAAGTACCCAATACCCACCAATAATGGGATTAATAAATAGATTTTGATATGTTTACACACTGCAATAATATCCACCAATGAAAATGAATCAACGGTATCCACTCCCATCAATATGGATAAATGTCATGGATATACTGTGGAGCAAATGAAGCCAACACAAAATAGCACCTATTACATGACTCCATTTATATCAAGTACAAAATAGGCTAAGTGAATCTACACCATTACAAATTAGTGGCTACCATATGGAAAGGAAGGTTACTAGAAAGAGCCAAAAAGGGATGCTTCTAGGGTTTGGGGTTTGTCCTGGTCCTCCAAGAACTAGACGGCAAAGTGCTGAGAAAGACTTTAATGAACAAATATTTCATTAGGGGAAACATCGGAGAGAAAATGGCAGGGAGCTCTGGAAGGCTGGCAGAACTATCAGCGCATAGTGCAAGTCTGACCCTGAGTGAAGATTTGGAAGAAAGATTTGGTAAATCATCCGAGACTGCCTTGTCATCTACGTAAAATCCTTCAAGGCTGTCAGAGTCCTTGAAAAAAGGTCACTGGACAGAGGAATCCTGGTCTCCAAGAAATGGCCTGCCTTAGGATCCCTGCTGTGCTGACTAGGAGCAATCAGGGGCAAGGCCGGCCTCCAGGCAAACGTGGTGATGGATTTAAGAGCAGCAGCTGGGACCTTTGGCCAGTTATGCTCCCTGTGGTCATAACTGTGAAACAG
Source organism: Mesoplodon mirus (assembly GCF_964341445.2). Taxonomy (NCBI): domain Eukaryota; kingdom Metazoa; phylum Chordata; class Mammalia; order Artiodactyla; family Ziphiidae; genus Mesoplodon; species Mesoplodon mirus. Next base: position 466,586 of record NW_028295698.1, on the reverse strand, counting down.
GAGACTCTCAACGTGGATGCTTCCTTGTGATAAGATCTGGCTGTTTATTTCTGTCAGAAATAATCCTGAAGCAACGTTGCGTCCTTCTCAGTATATCATACCCCAGAGATCTAAAACGTTCGTTTGTTCTGTTATTGATAATGTTCACCTCTTGGCTAAGGTAGTGTTCACCAAATTTATACCTACTGTATTTCTTGTTGTGATCAATACTTTGTGGAGAGATATTTGGGGTTTTGTAGCATCCTGCTCCTTGTAAACTTTCAACCAGTAGTTTTATAATTCATTGATTACTCTTGCCAGAACCTATCATTACTATGATGGTTGTAAATAATGATTTTTACATTACGTCATTCCTTCTATATGTTTATGGTTTGGCATTCTATTATGAGAGCCCTTCCTTCCCTCCCTTCCTCTTTTTTTATTCATATTCTGTATGATAATTATTTATTTTAGGGTCAAATTGCTCAGATTTACCCAGTGTGAGTCTCTTCAAGCTGGATCTTTTTACACGTCCCACCACTCTTTCCTACTTTCTGGCACAGTAAATTTTCTCCAGGATCATTCTACACTTTCCTTGCTCCAGCCCTGAAATAGAAACGTGGATATACATGCTTATATACATCACATACACGTGTGTGTTTGTATATCCTCTCACTTCCATATCTACTTCTGTAAATACCTAGCACGTGCACTCACTCCCTCTCTCTCTCTACAGATGGGTGGACGGATGGATGGATGGGTAGACAGATCTGTATAAATAACTTATGGTCAGACTTCCATATCCGTGGTTCCTCTGTATCTGCAATTCTGCAACCATGGGTTCAACCAACCACAGATCATGTAGTACTGTAGTAATTACTATTAAAAAAAAAAAACCCTGCATATAAGTGGACCTGCCCAGTTCAAACCCATATTGTTCAAGGGTCAACTGTAACTTGCTAAATAAAGCCCTTTAACCAACTATATTAAAAATACCACCATTGGTCTGCGTATGGAATGCCATCCAAACCTGCTTTGTCCTTACTGGTGCCACATCCAGAGGGTCCTCTGCTATTATGCTCAGTTCTCTCCTCATGTGCATCTTTTCAACAAGAGAAACTTTTTTTTTTAAACCTCCACAATGTAGGTATATCCACTTTTGTTTCTAGCTCCAGGATTTTCCCTCTCCCTATAATGGATCTGTAGTTAAAGCACAGCATAAATAATAAAGCTTCAACTGTTGAAACTCATGAATTTTTCTGTGTATGCAAAATAATCTGAGAACTGTTTTGTTTTTGAAATTGGCTTCCAGAGTTCATACCATAATTTTGATCTTATATGCCTTATGACAATATAGAACAATCATATGAGGTCTTAACTGCAAGGGATAATTATTTAATACTTTTTCAAATTCTATTAAAATAATTTCCTGCTTTGGCAATACCCACTATTCAATGAAAAAAATATAACATGAAGTTATAAAATGGAAAAATATCACAAAGTGCTCCTTGCCTAGGAAAACCACTCTGGAAGAGTATCCCTTTACACATGATCTTATGCATGTACACATACATGTGTGCACATGCACACATACACAAACACTAACAAAGATTTATGGTTGATTATACTATGAAGGCTACAATCTGTGACCTCTCAAAGCCCATATTGTGTATCTCCTGCGATTATGATATGTCATAAATTTTTAAAATAAACTTTTTATTTAATTTATTTATTTTGGGCTGCATTGGGTCTTCGTTGCTGCGTGCGGGCTTTCTCTAGTTGCAGTGAGTGTGGGCTACTCTTCGTTGCGGCGCGCGGGCTTCTCATTGCAGTGGCTTCTCTTGTTGCGGAGCACAGGCTCTAAGCACGTAGGCTTCAGTTGTTGTGGCACACAGCCTCAGTAGTTGTGGCACACGGGCTTAGTTGCTCCACAGCATGTGGGATCTTCCTGGACCAGGGCTCGAACCCGTGTCCCCTGCATTGGCAGGCGAATTCTTAGCCACTGCACCACCAGGGAAGTCCCTGTCATCATTTCACCGGCTTCAGATTAATATAGGAATCTATCAAAACTCAAATTCTTACAGCTGTACACTAATTTCCATTAAAAAATTTAGTGACATCATTGATGTGGTGTTCATCTTTTTGGTATTTTAATCTCACAATCAATAACTTCCAATTATATGATTTCTAAATCAAAGAGATCTAATATATTCTGATATATATACTCCTTTCCTGAAACCATGCTTTACTGCAACCAATAGGGAAAAGCACATAAATGTCAGTCTTGTCTCAATAATACACTGGATAATTTTATCAGATTCCTACAAGTTTTCTGGGTATTTGCCTCATGGATGTGGGGGAAGAATATGGCATAGCCCCTACCTGAGAACTTTAGAAGAAATGCTACAATAATTAGAAGGCAAACATTCCAAAGTCTGGATGAAAATGCAGAGAATTAGAAATCAGTAAGTTCAAGGTCAACTAAAAATTTTTTTTTCTAGGGACAAACAATTTTTGTGACACTTACAAAGTGTTACAGTAAACCCTGCCTTAATATTGACAGACAAAAAATCAATTGTATACTATGCAGTTACTGTTGTTGCAAAGTTAATCATGTTTTTTCACTCTGTACCATCAGAAAAAAAAAATCACAAGGTAGTTCAATTTCTACTGAACACAGTCCTTGGAAAACTAGACGGGGTCTCAAATAACCACCCAACTTGAGAACAGAGGCTGCGGGAGGCAAGGAGCCAGTTGCGATAGGCTAATAGCATATTAATATTGAAGATTGGGGGGCTTCCCTTCCCTGGTGGCGTAGTGGTTAAGAATCTGCCTGCCAATGCAGGGGACACGGGTTTGAGCCCTGGTCCAGGAAGATCCCACATGCTGCACAGCAGCTCAGCCGCGTGCCACAACTACTGAAGCCTGCACACCTAGAGCCCGTGCTCCACAAAGAGAAGCCACTGCAATGAGAAGCCCACACACTGCAATGAAAAGTAGCCCCCACTCACTGCAACTAGAGAAAGCCTGCGTGCAGCAATAAAGACCCAAGGCAGCCAAAAATAAATTAAAAAAATATATATTGCAGATTGGTTTTCTGCAGTGGTTTTCAGTATTTCAACAAAAGTTCATGTCCTGAATTAATTTTATTTTGCAGGTTTCCCCATCTGGATACAACTTTCATATATTATACATTTCCCCCTTTTGGTTTATTTAAAACACAAGTACTGAGCACACCTAAAAGCACTAGTCAATGATAAGGTTGTGTACATTCAGCAGCCAAGTCCCTGCCCTCATGAAGCGCACATTCTCATGGACATCAATTTTGACTAGCTCATCCTTACACTTTTGTTAAAGCCCAGACCAAACTCTTTTCCTTTCTAAGTGCTATCTCCTAAGTGACATCTGATAAATGTCAAAGTTCTGAATGCAGCCCTTACTGCACCACTCAGAAGGGATCTCTGCTGTGTGCTCTGCTGAACACTAGGATCTGTTTAGCTACTGCTTCAACACCAACTAAGTTAAAATACTTTCTCTCCTATGAGACCTGACGCTTGCAAGAATTCACGTTGCACGTGAGTTTTTTGAAAACAACATTTTGTAGAACTTCTATCCTCTGACAGTTCCTTGATGTTCTTACCACTCTCGCTGCTTTCATAAAATGTGTCCCCAGTATGCATTTTGTGATGACTTATAAGATTGGAGCGCCAACTGAAGCTCTTACCACAGGTCTCACACTTGTAAGGCTTCTCCCCTGTGTGCACTCTTTGATGAGACTGTAGCTGTGAAGGCCGACTGAAGACCTTACTGCATCTGTCACATCTGTACGGCTTCTCTCCAGTGTGGACGCTTTGATGAAGCTGAAGACTTGAGGCCTGAATGAAGTGCTTCCCACACTCCCCACACTTATATGGTTTCTCTCCTGTGTGGACCCTCTGATGCATGTCGAGGTTCAGGCTCCACTTGAAGCCCTTCCCACACTCCTCACATTTGTATGGCTTTTCTCCAGTGTGGACTTTTTGATGGGCTTGAAGGTGTGAACTCCGACCAAAGCTCTTCCCACACTCTTCACATTTGAATGGTTTTTCTCTGCTGTGGACTCTCTCATGGGCCAGAAGATTTGAGGCCTGCCTGAAGACTTTCCCACACTCCTCACAATTATACGGTTTCTCTCCGGTGTGGATTCTGCAATGAATTTTAAGATCTGCTCTACGACTGAATCCCTTCCCACACTCTTCACATTTGTATGGTTTCTCACCGGTATGGATCAGCTGGTGGATCTGAAGTCGTGAACTCTGATTGAAGCCCTGCCCACACTCCTCACACTTGTAAGGTTTCTCTACACTGTGGGCCTTCTGATGGATTTGAAGATATGAACTCTGACGGAAGCCCTTCCCACATACCTCACATTTATAGGGCTTCTCCCCTGTGTGGACAACCAGATGAACTTGATAATGGGAGTTCCTCCTGAAGCTCTTCCCACACTCCTTACAGTTGTATGGTTTCTCTCCTGTATGGACTCTTTGATGTGCCTGAAGGTTTGAACTCAGAGTAAAGCCTTTACCACACACATTACGTATGTATGATTTCTCTCCAGTGTGGACTCCCTGATGGGCCTGAAGACTTGAAGGCCGACTAAAGCCTTTCCCACATTCCTCACATTTGTAGGGTTTTTCTCCTGTGTGGACCCTCTGATGAATGTATAGATTTGAGCTACAAATGAAGCCCTTCCCACACTCCTCACATTTGTACGGTTTCTCTCCCGTATGGACTCTCTGATGGGACTGAAGGTGTGAATTCCGACTGAAGCTCTTATCACATGTGTCACATTTGAATGGTTTCTCCCCAGTGTGGACTCTCTGATGGTCCTGAAGGTGAGAGGCCTGACTGAAGGCCCTCCCACACTCCTCACAATTATAAGGTTTCTCTCCCGTGTGGACTTTACAATGAATAGTTAAGTGCTGACCTACGACTGAAGCCTTTCCCACATTCCCCACATTTGAATGGTTTCTCTACAGTGTGGACTTTCTGAGGAGTCTGCAGCTGGGAGCTCTGACTGAACTCCTTGCCACACTCATCACACTCACTGTGTTCTCCTCCCACGTGAACTCTCTGATGAATATGAAGAACCGAGCTGTAACGGAAGCCTTTTCCACACTCACTGCACGTATGAGACTTCTCTTTTGAGTGTAATTGCTGGTGAAGATCAAAGGTGGAGAGATCGGTGAAGGTTTCTTTACATTCATTACACTGGTAAGGTTTTTGTCCCGTGTGAATCATAGTATTCTGATCCAGTGTTGAAACCCTCGTGCTATCTTTTCTATAATCACTGTAGCCGTAAGGTTTTTGACCCTTGTGTACTCCATGAGCATCAAGGTGATGTGAAATCCAACTGATGGTGTCAACATCCTCTTTACACTGACACAGTTTATTTTTCATGGAAATTTGCTGGTGTCTATTCTGATAATTCTGTGACTCAGCCAATGAAGTTTTCCTCCAAGAATCCTGGGCTCTCAAAGTTGCAAACCTTGGATTTCCAGGACTACTGGGATCACCTGCTTTATCATTTAATATACGGTTCTCATCTTCAGAAATTTGAATAGAGTCCTGCCCCAATCTGGCAGGGGGAATCACCTTGTTTGTGGAACTGACAACTATTTATCATGGAGTCTTGGCATCTGGTTAAGTCATTTGCAATTTGTTGCCAGATTTGCCAGCAGGAAAGCTCTTCACGTGATCCTCTGTCTTGAACGGCCCTCAACTCACTTTGATTGTTTTCTTCTAGAGGGACAGAGAATTCAGAGATGTGGACACGTGAAAGCTTTGTTCAAAGATTCAAGATTTTACACTTAAGACACAGTATGGGACTTTAATGAACCTCAGGATGGTTCAGCTTATCTTTCGCACGACAAATGAAGTTCTCTGGTTTATATACTAACAGAAACCAAGAGATGGTCTGTTAAACTCCCAAATACTTAGCATTAATGAAACCCATTTAAAACCAAATGACTACTCGGACATACTATTTCAATCATCTTTCAAAAATTACATGTCATTCCTACCATAACACAGTATCAATAAAGACAAGCATTTTGCTGTGCTCACAGCTTTAACAGTGCCTAGCAGTTAGTCAGGGCTCAAGAAATGCATGCACAGGTGAACTCAGTTTGATTTCTAGGATTCTCTACAATTCTGAATCCCAGGTTAAGTTTGAACCAAGTCAGAGAAGCGAAACAGCTTTTACAAGTCAGGTATCAGATACAGGAAAAGGACTGGAAAGTACAGTTTGGCTTAAGTTGAAAGGCTGCACCCGAGGCGGCAGCACACCAAGGGGGTTAGTGCTGAGGAGGATATGAAAGGGGCTAAAAACCGGGACTGCCCCGGTGGCACAGTGGTTAATAATCTGCCTGCCAGTGCAGGGGACACAGGTTCGAGCCCTGGTCCGGGAAGATCCCACATGCCGCAGAGCAACTAAGCCCGTGAGCCACAACTACTGAGCCCACGTGCCACAACTACTGAAGCCCGCGTTCCTAGAGACCGTGCTCTGAAACAAGAGAAGCCACTGCACTGAGAAGCCTGCGCACCACAACGAAGAGCTGCTCCCACTCACCACAACGAGAGAAAAGCCCATATGCAGCAACCAAGACCCAATGCAACCAACAATTAATTAATTTTAAAAAAGGGTCGGCCTCCCTGGTGGCGCAGTGGTTGAGAGTCCGCCTGCCGATGCAGGGGATGCGGGTTCGTGCCCCGGTCTGGGAGGATCCCATATGCCGCGGAGCGGCTGGGCCCGTGAGCCATGGCCGCTGAGCCTGCGCGTCCGGAGCCTGTGCTCCGCAACGGGAGAGGCCACAACAGTGAGAGGCCCGCGTACGGGGAAAAAAAAAAAAAAAAGGGTCTAAGAATCAGTGGGGTTAAAAAAAAGCATGAAGACCTATGCACTGGATCCTTCTCAGGCATTTGTGCTGCCTAATATGTTCCTCCACTCCCCCTGCCAAGCAGGAGTCAAAATGTAGAGGCTAGGGAAGAATGCTGTCTCTTTAAAAACAGCATGGAAAATTTTTGGACACAGATACATTGGTCTTTAACAAGAATGAGTTCCAAAGTGAAGAATGGGCTTTATGAGTGAGCTGGGAATAAATTCCATAGCCTGTGATAAGTATTGAGAAGAAACAGACTAGAAACTATTAAAGAATGATCAAAGCACTCAAGGTGACATTATCTAAAATGCCTTCTACAAGATACATACAAATGCACACACACACACACACACAAAATGTTTGTACAGCTAACAAAGATCGATTTCTTATTAGTGAGGTGGGCTTTGGAGGAGGCAAATGGGACGCAGCGGGGCAAATCTTTTAAGGGAAAGGCTAACTCACCAGCTGGCTGTTTTCTGAGACCTGTTCTCCCCTGGTATAAGGGATAAGGAAATAGAAATTTCTTTCCTTCTATGGGAGGGTTACCTAAGAAGTAGACATAAGAATCCTCATTCAAAACAGTATTTCCTCCCCAAATGAATTTGCTCTGCTACTGAGAGCTCAAGGAAAGTCACAGGGAAAGCATTTTACTCAGTTTGGTTATAATTACAGGTTCTGTACATATTTTTTTGTGCAAGTTGATGAGGGCCAACTTGTACAGAAAGGCAAACACACACATACACACATCATGGGCACCTGAGAAGTTAGAATTAGGCTGGGAATTCATTTGAAGACAAAAAAACATTTAGCAATATCCCTTATTCACTCGGATTTGTTCACCGCCTACTAGCTATTTTCATGGAAGGCTAATTTCTCTATCCATTAACTCATTCGTTTATTCAAGAAATATTTAAGAGTTCCTGTCATGTACCAAGACTATGCTAAGCACTGAGGCTAGTGAGCAATAAACATATAACAGACCGAATTCCTCCTGCACTCCTGGATTACCCTCCAGTGGAAGAAAGAGAGGTGAGAAACAGGTGAACAAAATGTACATGAGTGAAACGCTTAGAGACAAAACAAGGCAGGGCAGAGAGAGTAAGAAAGAGAGGACTGTATTTTCCATAGGGTGGTCAGAGGACAGCCACATCCTCATCTTTAAGGCGACTGACTGAAAGAAGTAGAGGCCTAAAAGATTACAGGTGAAAGAGTATTCCAGGCAGAGAGAAGGACCAGGAAAAGGCTCTGTGGCAGAAGCATCCTTTGCAGGTCTGGAAAAGATAGGGTAAGAGGGAGGAGAGGTGGTGTATTCAGGGAGGTGGTGGAGAACGAACAGCAGCCCACAGAAGGCTCTAGAAGCCACTTTAAGTGGTTTTTATTCTAAGTAAAAGAAGCCACAAGAGAATTCTGAAACAAGAACATAACCTGACTTAAAGTTACAAAAGATCACTTTGCCACCTAAAGAACAAACTGTGGGAGGAGAAGGGTGGCAACAGGTGACCAGTACAAAGACTATGCAATAATCCTGGAAAGAGATTTCCAACTGGGACCAGGTGATGGACAGCACAGGGCTGGTGAGAAGCAAAACAGATAGAGAGCTAACCACAGGAACTCACGGCTGCTTGGTTCTCACCTAAATTTCTATCTGGGTTGCTGAATTCATCAACCAAAGCCTCTCTTCTCTTTCTGTATGTTTTGTATCTCGTTTGAAGAATGAGAACATGCAAAGTCACAAGTTAACATGAACGGGCTAGAGCGAAAGTTTACTAGAAATTTGAGTTCCAACTGCATAGTCAAGGTATTGAAAGCTGTGTTTTTCAAACTTTGTATCACGACCCACTGAAGAAACAGCATTTATTTCACAACCTAGATACACAGGTAGAAAAGTATACATTACTAAAACGAAGCTTGAATGACCTATATCTAACCAATGTCTCTTTTCATGAAATCTGTTCCCACTGGCTCTCACACCACTCATGCCATCGCCCAGAGTTTCTGCTGCAATGTGTTGTACTCTTCCTAAGAAACTCTGATATTTTCTATACTATTTTATTTCATTAAAAAGTCACACGTAGGGCTCAATAAATTGGCTTTATGATCCACTAATGGCAGGGAGGGAAATCTGAAGAAGAATACACAAGGTACAGCAAGATACTGCCGATTTACAGTTCTTTTACAAAATAATTGAAAAGGACCTGAAACACACTGTTTGGAAAGACCAGAGACATCCTCTCGTGTCCCACAGGAATTGCAAAAGTCTGGTCCCCAAACTCAGGGAACCACCTCAAGAGGCCCAAAGCCTTGAAACACCAAGGTCACAAAGACACTCGCAGAGAAAGGCTGTCCTCACCCACTGAGACCAGGTTCCCGAAGTGTTCCACCATCACATCCTGGTACAGCTTCCTCTGGGCCGAGTCCAGCAGCCCCAGCTCCTCCTCTGTGAAGGCCACGGCCACGTCCTTGAAGGTCACCGCCTCCTACGGCAAACAACACCACCTCAATCTTATACCCAGTGGCCAGTGGAAGAGGGGCAGCCCCGAGGAGACGAGGAGGATGGGAAGTTGCTCCGGCTCCTGTGAGGTGTGCAGACTTCCCAGCACCCCCTCCTTCCATCCTGCCAATGCCACACACTGACTTTCCTCAGCCTCACTGGACGTGCAGCTATGAAAGAGAAAGCTTTGTGTGTTTACCTGGGGCTCTCAGACAACTCATAAGTAAACTCCCTAGAATTCTAACCACTGGATCCTGAACTAAAAAGCTTTCACTGTTTAATTATTATTGCCAAGTGCCCCAGAAACAGTTACCAATTTAGTCCTGGCAGTATTTGATGGCACCTGCTTTCTCACTGAGGTCGGAACCAGCTGAGAAGGAGTGTTATATGTGGAAACTAACCAAAAGGCCATGCCAGGTCTCTGAATGAAAACTCTCTCTTTCCCCGTTTCTGTCTTTCGCTTGAATGCAATACTCTGACTCCAGACCCTTGGTTTTCTGGGTGAGTCTGAGTTGGTTCCTCCTTTTTTCACAACCCCGATTCTTTATATTTAAAACAAAGATGAAACCAAGCACCTCTTTATACAATTGTTCTGAGCTGTCTATGCAGTGACAAGTGCTTTAAGTACCACTGGACTTTTTAAACTAAGGTCATGCATTACTCTGATTAGAAAAAAATATAAGATGGAAAAAGAAACAAATCGGTAAATAAAATACACAAAGGGTCTGACTCAAGCATGGGGAAGACTGAATCTAACTCTGGTCGTGAGAAAACTTCTAACAATACCTGATTTTTTCTGCGTGAAGCAGCAGTTTGATCCTGCTGTGCTCTGCCGTATTTGGATATTCTACCAAAAAACATCCAAGGCACCACATGTAAAACATACCTCTTAAATTCTGAATACCTAAACCTACTATGTTAAGGGCAAAAAGGGGCAATATTCTTCAGAACAGATATTTTGAGAAAAAGGTTAAATCAGGAACACTGTCACTGTAGTGCTCCTAAAACAGGAGAAGTCTTTAAACTAAATGTCTGTGCATAAAGAATAGTTTAAAGAATAGGTGCAGGGCTCCCCTGGTGGCGCAGTGGTTGAGAGTCCGCCTGCCGATGCAGGGGACACGGGTTCGTGCCCCGGTCCGGGAAGATCCCACATGCCGCGGAGCAGCTGGGCCCGTGAGCCATGGCCGCTGAGCCTGCGCGTCCGGAGCCTGTGCCCCGCAACGGGAGAGGCCACAACAGTGAGAGGCCCGCATACCAGAAAAAAAAAAAAAATAGGTGCATAAGTTTGCAGGAACATGATAAAGCAATTAAAAGTGAATGTTAGCTAGTATTAAATGAAAAAAACAATTTAAAACTGTATCTATGTTATAAATACGAATACACATCCATGAATACATATGATGAAGAGATTACAGAAATATAAAAGCAGCTAATTTGTAAGCAGGTAAGCAGTAGACTGGAAGATGTCCTTCATTTCCCTTAATTTTTCTTTTACTTGTAAAATAAAAAAAATGATGAAATAAAACAAAAATTAAAACCGAAACCAATTAAATTTAACAGGAATTTTAAAAAAAGCACACATGGCACACTCAGGTCCTCATATGCTTAGACTCTCCTTGAAAGAGAAAACCCATATGGAACTATACCCAATATTTTGTAATAACCTATAAGGGAAAAGAATCTGAAAATATATGTATATATATGTATAACTGAATCACTTTGCTGTACACCTGAAATTAATACATTGTAAATCAACTATACTCCAATCAAAAAAAAAAAAAGAAAAAGAAAAAAAGAGGAAAACCTGTGTCCAACCTGAGTACAAAAATGGCGTTTTTAACAGCAAGAAAGGCAAGCTCTACTCACCTGGAATGTGCTCATTTTCTCTCTCCTTCTGGGGCAGTGCAGAGTCCTAGCAAGACAGACAGGGAAAGAAGTCGTCAAACTGGAAACTGGTTTAAAGAAAAAGAAGTCACTAACCCACGTGGTGCTCATTGTGAATTACCAAGGCTCCCAGTCCTCGGGGTGGCTACAGCTGATTATGCTGGATGAGCAGAGCCCCACGCAGATACCAGATGCCCCCGTGAACCCCCTCAGTGGCTGTGTGAGGAATGACCTGCCCAGCCATACACAGTGGCCCCCTCACAGTGTGCCTGCGGCTTCCACAGGGGTCATTCTTATTCTGGGTATGGGGTAAACAGAGACCATGTAAGTCAGAGTAGGTTTTGGAGTCAATATGCATGGGCTCTGATCAGGCTACGCCACTCACTAGCAGTGTCACCCTGGGCAAATTATTCACATCTCTTCGCCTCAGTTCTGTCTTCTGCCAGTAGGGGAGAACACGGGCATCCACCTCGTGAGATCGTCATAAGGTAGGAAGCTCTGAGAACACCACTGTCAGGGTTTCTTATTTCTTAGCAACTGCGGTAAAGCAGATGATATTTTAGTTAGAAATTATCCTTAGAGATGTGATTTCTACCAACAGAAGACTGTCAGACATGTGGAGGTCGTACGTTGTTGCCCTGTTATGTGAGAGTCTTTATAGACTTCTGAAAATCTCTGCTTGTCTTCCTAAAGATTTTGTGACTGCAACAATAATATTTAAATTGACATGGACAACTTTTTACAAAAGGTATAAAAATACGTTAAGTTTCTTCTTAAACAGGAAGTACCCTTTTGACAATTATGCACAGAGGTAAAGAGAACTAATAAAAGCCAGGATTCTGCAACAACAATAAAAAATAGTTTGACAGCCCATACCTAATTCAAATGAAAAAAAGACAGGAATCTGAATTGTAATTATATCATTATAAATATAGGAAAGTTTAAGAAATAAATGGGAGACTTCCCTGGTGGTGCAGTGGATAAGACGCCACATTCCCAATGCAGGGGGCCCGGGTTCGATCTAGTACAAAAGATGGCAATGATTCCACTCCCCAAAGCTTGGGAGAGAGATATCTTCACAACTTCTAACGACCTCCATTTTGACTCTACACTTGCTAGCTGTCTTCTGCTCAATTCAGGATTCTGAAAGGGGCCCTGACAGTTGACAATAATTAGTGGGGGAATAAAATCATTGGACTAAGTAGGCCTTTGGTGAATCCAGCTCAGTTTTATCTGTGACATCCAGCAGGGTCAATTTCCTCGGCCTCAGTTTCCAGAAAAGACCCTCTCTTGAGCTTCTCGAATTTTCACGTGCATGTGAATTACTGCGGGATCTTGTTGGAATGCAGCCTCCTGGACCCCCTACGCAGAAATTATAAATCAGAAGGTCTCGAATGGGGCTCAAGGCTGGGCATTTCTATCCAAGTGATGCCAATGCCGCTGGCTTGTGGAACACAATTTGAGTAGCACTGCAGTGTAACATCAGTCCCACAAAAAACAGCCTCCACTACACAGAAACATACACAAAGAGTAACCAGACAAAAAGGCACTAAAACATTAACAACTGTTGTCTTTACATCCTAAAGTTACAGATAATTAAAATTGTTCTTTATGTATATATCTGCATTTTTCCATAATGATTATGCTACTTCTATGATATACATATTATTTGAAATAAAATAAATGACCCACTTGAGAAAACTATCTTAAACACTCATAAAATAGCCTAAACCTTGCTCTCAAGGTCCCCACAATTAAGTCCCAACCTCCTTTCATGATATGATCCTAGCCAGTACCCTATGCTCAAAGAGAATATACCAAAGGGATTAGCAAACTCAGCTGCTGGACTCAAACTGCCTGGGTCCCAACCCCAGCTCTGCCTCCTACCATCTGGGTGAGGATGGGCCAACAGGGTTGTGTTCCCTGCCTTAAAGTAGAGAAAACAGCAGTACCAATTCACAGAGCCACCGCCTGATGGAAATGTGTTCATTTGCATAAAGCTTTTAGAATGGAAATTAGTGACCAAGGCTCAGTTATCATCCTTACCCATGTCTCATACGTTCTACAATTTATAGGAATATCTTAAGTAGAAGAATGCCAAGTCCTACTCACGTGGGGCTCTGCTGCCTCTTCCTCCGTGCAGTGCTTTTTGAGAAGCCAGGGCTGGGGAAGGAAAGGAGACTGTGAAATACCAGGGCTGTGTTTCCATCCCCACTAATTCATACCGCACCCCCTTCCGCCCCCGTACCAGCTAGAAGTCCTCTCCTTCCAAAACAGGCCAGGAGTCCAGGACAATTCAGCTTCCTGGGCTCACAGAATCCCGCTGCGAAATGGGTGCCTCCCGAATTAGCGTAGTATTAATACCAACAATGTATCAGGCAGTTGTAGACCTTTTACTTGTGCTATCTCGTTTCTCCTCACAACACTATATTAACAAGGCATTCCTTTTTCCCCCCTTTTACCGAACAGCAACGGAGGCACAGAGGAGTTAAGCAACTCACCCAGTGTGACGCCGTATGAAGCGGTAGGGCTAGCTCATAGGTGGGGGACGGGGTCAGGTTAGGGGTGAAGAAAACCGGGGAGACCCTCAAACCCCAGGAGGCACGACCTGAGCCCACCCCATCCCGGCTACGTTACCAAACGCAAAGAAGCTCCGCCCGCGGGACGTACATCACCACTCCAGGCCCTCAAACCTCCGCTTTTAGCCGCTCCTCCTCTTTCTCCCCAAATGAAAGGTCTGCAAAGGGGAAGCTTGAATGGGTCGTGAAGAGCGGACCTGAAACACCGTCACCAGGCAGAACATGGCTGCTACGTGTCCTCCTGGGGCGGAAGTGCCTGCGACTAACCCGGAACTCCTGGACCATATTTCCCAGAATTCCGCGGGTAAACCTTTACAGCGAGGCGTTACTGTAGCTGCAGTATATGGGGCTACACGAGTTTACGAGCTCTGGACTACATGTCCCAGAATGCAAGGGTGGGTGCGGGGGTGTCTACCGGCACGAGCTCTGGACTACATGTTTTCACTCTGGTTTTCACTTTCCGGAATCCCTGAGAAGGTCTCAGGCCGTCTTGCCGTTCTACTGTGTAGGCCTCAGAAGAGTGTAGATTCTGTTCATTGAAAGGCGTACAAACTCAGTCGAATTTTGGACGTCTTCAAGAGGCTAAGCGACGTAAAAGCATTAACAGCCACGAAGGCTTCCTGGTAAACCCCAAAGAGTTTCACCATTGGAATAAGGGGAGAAGGAAACTGGGCTTTCTTTGGCAGGGACTGAAGCCAAACGCCAAAACACCTCATTCCCTGAAATTGTGTAAAGGTGAACGTGTTTTGTTAGCATCTTACAACCCGTGCAGAAGCAAGGGAAAATCCTTTCTAGAGACAGACATCAACATCCTAGGTCTCAAGTTATTTCTGTAATTATAAAATCTGTGACATTGCTATTTGACCAAGTGAACTTTAAGGGGAAGGAAAAAGCATTACTTGACATACGGAGGGACACTTCACAGTCATAAAGGTTTCAAATTCTCAGAAACTAATAACTTCAGCTGATACTTTATAAAGCAAACATTGACAGAACCATGAAGAGAAACATTCAAATTCATAATTGGATCTGGAGATTGGAACACATACATAGAGGGAAATGTTGAGCCTTAAAAGCATATATTAAAGTAGAAAGGGGGGCTTCCCTGGTGGCGCAGTGGTTGAGAGTCCGCCTGCCGATGCAGGGGACATGGGTTCGTGCCCTGGTCCGGGAAGATCCCACATACCACGGAGCGGCTGGGCCCGTGAGCCATGGCCGCTGAGCCTGGGCGTCCGGAGCCTGTGCTCCGCAACGGGAGAGGCCACAACAGTGAGAGGCCCGCGTACAGCAAGGAAAACAAAAACAAAACAAAACAAAACAAATAAAGTAGAAAGGAAGTTGAAAATTGATTCAGAAAACATCCATTTCAGGAAATTAATAAATGAATAATAAAACTGAAGAAGGCAGATGGAAAAATATAAGATCAGATGAATGAAATACAAAAATAAAGTAGATCCCACACACACCCACAAAACAGAAATTAAAGAAACAAACAAAACAAGCAAAAAAAGATCATCCATAGTATAAACAAAGATTTTTTCAAAAATGTGTTCCAAATTCTTTCAGGAAAATATCCTCCAAGAACTATTCCTGACTTAAGCCAACATAGCACACAGGATTTCTTTCCACTACAAGGAAAGTGAAATCTTGGATATAGCATGATGAAATACGGTAACATGATTAAGTTTTATTTATTCACCTCCTGTTCCCTATGGCACCCTCCACTCCCTTCTCTACCCCGTAAGCTACCATTCTAATTTGTTTGATGTGTTTTCTTTTGGGTGTGTTCTTGTGCAAAATGTGCACTTGTGTATATTTTCAATTCATATAAATAATATTGTGTCATAAAATTCATTCTGGTGTTTATTTCCTTCATTCAGGAGTATATTTTTAAGATTCACCCATCCAGGCTTCCCTGGTGGCACAGTGGTTGAGAGTCTGCCTGCCGATGCAGGGGACGCGGGTTCATGCCCCAGTCTGGGAAAATCCCACATGCCGTGGAGCGGCTGGGCCCGTGAGCCATGGCTGCTGAGCCTGCACGTCCGGAGCCTGTGCTCCGCAGCGGGAGAGGCCACAACAGCGAGAGGCCCACGTACCGCAGAAAAACAAACAAACAAAAAAAAACATTCACCCCTCTATCTAATTTGTTTCTTAGAGTTCCATTTTCTGCACCCATATTTTACCTGTACTCTTCCAACTGCCATGCCAATGATAATAAAATAAACATCTTCTTACATTTGTTTATAGACGTATCTGAGAATTTCTTTGGAACACATACCCGAGTGAAATTATTTCATAGCAAATATGTATACTTTAATAATATAGCCAGATTGACTTCCTGAACGGCTACACCAGTCCAGATTACCAAAGAGTTGCACGTCAGGTTTTTATGCAACCACTTACCTTCATTTGGACGACTCATCACCGTTTTGCTAGTGTATTAAATGTATAGTAGTATCTTGTTTTAGTTAAATTTCTCTGATTTCTAATAAGTTTGATCTTTTTTTCAAATGCTTGGTAGCTTCATCTATAAGTGTCTACTTACAACTTTTGCCCCATTTTCTAATGTGGATGCTATCTTTTTCTTCCTCATTTCTATTACATATTCTGATTATTAATACCTTTTCAGTTTTACCAATTACAAGTATCCTTTCCTAATTGGGCACGTGTTTCTAAAATTTTTCTATTGTGTTCTTCATGGAATAGAAATCTTTAATTATAAGATAATAAACCAATAATTTCTTAATATCTGTGCTTCTGAAACTCCTCAGGTGAAAAAATATATTTCTACCTTTTAAAAATTAACTTTCTAGACTTATCTTTCACATGTAGGTCCTTTAAATATTTTGGAGTCTATTTATGTACATTTTATTACAGGGGATCCACTTTTATTTTTCTCCAAGAGAAGTTCTTAAAAATAGTGATATTCATGGCTTGAAGATTCAATATTACAAAGATATCAGTAATCCTCAAAATGATCTATAGGCTCAATCAAACCCCAATAAAAACATCAGCATTTTTTCCCTTGGAAATTGATGAGATGTTTACAAATATTATGTGGGAAAGCAAAGAGCTACAAGAAGAGCTGGGGGCTTCCCTGGTGGCGCAGTGGTTGAGAATCTGCCTGCTAATGCAGGGGACACGGGTTTGAGCCCTGGTCTGGGAAGATCCCACATGCCACGGAGCAACTAGGCCCGTGAGCCACGTACTGAGCCTGCGCGTCTGGAGCCTGTGCTCCCCAACAAGAGGCCGTGATAGTGAGGCCCACGCACCACGATGAGGAGTGGCCCCCGCTTGCCACAACTAAAGAAAGCCCTCGCACAGAAACGAAGACCCAACACAGCAAAAATAAGTAAATAAACTCCTACCCCCAACATCTAAAAAAACATAAAAATAAAAAATAAAAGAAGAGCTGGGACAATCTGAAAGAAGAATGAAAAGAAAGATATTAGTCACATTAAACCTTACTATAAATCTACAATATAAGATAGTCTGGTGTTTGCTCAAGGATAGACAAGATAATAGACATCAAAATCCATGTTGAAACAGACATTATAACAACGTGTAAAAAGAAAACACTGCAGGGAGTTCCCTGGTGGTCTAGTGGTAAGGATTTGGCGCTTTCACTGTGGTGACCCTGGTTCAATCCCTGGTCAGGGAACTGAGATCCTGCAAGCCACGCAGCACGGCCAAAAGAAAAAAGAAAGAAAAGAAAACACTGCAGCAGAGAGGGGGAAGAACTCTTGTTAATACAGTTGATCCTTGAACTAGGGTTCAAGGGGGTTAGGGGTGCCAACCCTCTGCTAAGTTGAAAATCCAAGTATAACTTATAGCCAGTCCTCTGTACGTACATGGTTTCTCCATAATCGGCAATTCTGCATCTGAGGATTGAACCAACCTTGGATCGTGTAGTAGTGCAGTATTTACTATTCAAAAAAATCCTCGTATAAGTGCACTTGTGTAGTTTAAACCCATGTTGTCCAAGGGTCAACTATTGGTTCTCAGTCAGCTGGATATCCATATGGGAAAAATATTAATCATTACTGCATAGGATATAAAAATATAAATTCCAGAAGATCTGCAGACGTAAATTTGAAAAGTAAACAATGATGCTTTAGGAAAGAAACGTAAGATAACAGCCTTTTTGCCTTGGAGTAGGAAGAATTTCTTAAGACCAAAAAAATCACCAACTGTGAAAGAAAAAATTGAAAAATTGGACTATTTCAAAGTTAAGAAACACCGTAAACCCAAACGCAGCACTCCTGGGCCAAAAGTGAGAGAGATTTTAAAAACATCTATGGAATAAAAGACTCAGATGCATCCCTCATGCCCATGCATTCTTCAAGGGTCAACTGTATCTACCAAAGTTGAACATATACCCTATAACCCTTTGGTTCCACCCATAGAAATATCCCTCAAACAAGTGCACAAGGCACATTCTAGATTGCTCACATCACCACTAACTGTGATAGCCAAGAATGGGGAAGTACCCAATACCCACCAATAATGGGATTAATAAATAGATTTTGATATGTTTACACACTGCAATAATATCCACCAATGAAAATGAATCAACGGTATCCACTCCCATCAATATGGATAAATGTCATGGATATACTGTGGAGCAAATGAAGCCAACACAAAATAGCACCTATTACATGACTCCATTTATATCAAGTACAAAATAGGCTAAGTGAATCTACACCATTACAAATTAGTGGCTACCATATGGAAAGGAAGGTTACTAGAAAGAGCCAAAAAGGGATGCTTCTAGGGTTTGGGGTTTGTCCTGGTCCTCCAAGAACTAGACGGCAAAGTGCTGAGAAAGACTTTAATGAACAAATATTTCATTAGGGGAAACATCGGAGAGAAAATGGCAGGGAGCTCTGGAAGGCTGGCAGAACTATCAGCGCATAGTGCAAGTCTGACCCTGAGTGAAGATTTGGAAGAAAGATTTGGTAAATCATCCGAGACTGCCTTGTCATCTACGTAAAATCCTTCAAGGCTGTCAGAGTCCTTGAAAAAAGGTCACTGGACAGAGGAATCCTGGTCTCCAAGAAATGGCCTGCCTTAGGATCCCTGCTGTGCTGACTAGGAGCAATCAGGGGCAAGGCCGGCCTCCAGGCAAACGTGGTGATGGATTTAAGAGCAGCAGCTGGGACCTTTGGCCAGTTATGCTCCCTGTGGTCATAACTGTGAAACAGGAGACTCTCAACGTGGATGCTTCCTTGTGATAAGATCTGGCTGTTTATTTCTGTCAGAAATAATCCTGAAGCAACGTTGCGTCCTTCTCAGTATATCATACCCCAGAGATCTAAAACGTTCGTTTGTTCTGTTATTGATAATGTTCACCTCTTGGCTAAGGTAGTGTTCACCAAATTTATACCTACTGTATTTCTTGTTGTGATCAATACTTTGTGGAGAGATATTTGGGGTTTTGTAGCATCCTGCTCCTTGTAAACTTTCAACCAGTAGTTTTATAATTCATTGATTACTCTTGCCAGAACCTATCATTACTATGATGGTTGTAAATAATGATTTTTACATTACGTCATTCCTTCTATATGTTTATGGTTTGGCATTCTATTATGAGAGCCCTTCCTTCCCTCCCTTCCTCTTTTTTTATTCATATTCTGTATGATAATTATTTATTTTAGGGTCAAATTGCTCAGATTTACCCAGTGTGAGTCTCTTCAAGCTGGATCTTTTTACACGTCCCACCACTCTTTCCTACTTTCTGGCACAGTAAATTTTCTCCAGGATCATTCTACACTTTCCTTGCTCCAGCCCTGAAATAGAAACGTGGATATACATGCTTATATACATCACATACACGTGTGTGTTTGTATATCCTCTCACTTCCATATCTACTTCTGTAAATACCTAGCACGTGCACTCACTCCCTCTCTCTCTCTACAGATGGGTGGACGGATGGATGGATGGGTAGACAGATCTGTATAAATAACTTATGGTCAGACTTCCATATCCGTGGTTCCTCTGTATCTGCAATTCTGCAACCATGGGTTCAACCAACCACAGATCATGTAGTACTGTAGTAATTACTATTAAAAAAAAAAAACCCTGCATATAAGTGGACCTGCCCAGTTCAAACCCATATTGTTCAAGGGTCAACTGTAACTTGCTAAATAAAGCCCTTTAACCAACTATATTAAAAATACCACCATTGGTCTGCGTATGGAATGCCATCCAAACCTGCTTTGTCCTTACTGGTGCCACATCCAGAGGGTCCTCTGCTATTATGCTCAGTTCTCTCCTCATGTGCATCTTTTCAACAAGAGAAACTTTTTTTTTTAAACCTCCACAATGTAGGTATATCCACTTTTGTTTCTAGCTCCAGGATTTTCCCTCTCCCTATAATGGATCTGTAGTTAAAGCACAGCATAAATAATAAAGCTTCAACTGTTGAAACTCATGAATTTTTCTGTGTATGCAAAATAATCTGAGAACTGTTTTGTTTTTGAAATTGGCTTCCAGAGTTCATACCATAATTTTGATCTTATATGCCTTATGACAATATAGAACAATCATATGAGGTCTTAACTGCAAGGGATAATTATTTAATACTTTTTCAAATTCTATTAAAATAATTTCCTGCTTTGGCAATACCCACTATTCAATGAAAAAAATATAACATGAAGTTATAAAATGGAAAAATATCACAAAGTGCTCCTTGCCTAGGAAAACCACTCTGGAAGAGTATCCCTTTACACATGATCTTATGCATGTACACATACATGTGTGCACATGCACACATACACAAACACTAACAAAGATTTATGGTTGATTATACTATGAAGGCTACAATCTGTGACCTCTCAAAGCCCATATTGTGTATCTCCTGCGATTATGATATGTCATAAATTTTTAAAATAAACTTTTTATTTAATTTATTTATTTTGGGCTGCATTGGGTCTTCGTTGCTGCGTGCGGGCTTTCTCTAGTTGCAGTGAGTGTGGGCTACTCTTCGTTGCGGCGCGCGGGCTTCTCATTGCAGTGGCTTCTCTTGTTGCGGAGCACAGGCTCTAAGCACGTAGGCTTCAGTTGTTGTGGCACACAGCCTCAGTAGTTGTGGCACACGGGCTTAGTTGCTCCACAGCATGTGGGATCTTCCTGGACCAGGGCTCGAACCCGTGTCCCCTGCATTGGCAGGCGAATTCTTAGCCACTGCACCACCAGGGAAGTCCCTGTCATCATTTCACCGGCTTCAGATTAATATAGGAATCTATCAAAACTCAAATTCTTACAGCTGTACACTAATTTCCATTAAAAAATTTAGTGACATCATTGATGTGGTGTTCATCTTTTTGGTATTTTAATCTCACAATCAATAACTTCCAATTATATGATTTCTAAATCAAAGAGATCTAATATATTCTGATATATATACTCCTTTCCTGAAACCATGCTTTACTGCAACCAATAGGGAAAAGCACATAAATGTCAGTCTTGTCTCAATAATACACTGGATAATTTTATCAGATTCCTACAAGTTTTCTGGGTATTTGCCTCATGGATGTGGGGGAAGAATATGGCATAGCCCCTACCTGAGAACTTTAGAAGAAATGCTACAATAATTAGAAGGCAAACATTCCAAAGTCTGGATGAAAATGCAGAGAATTAGAAATCAGTAAGTTCAAGGTCAACTAAAAATTTTTTTTTCTAGGGACAAACAATTTTTGTGACACTTACAAAGTGTTACAGTAAACCCTGCCTTAATATTGACAGACAAAAAATCAATTGTATACTATGCAGTTACTGTTGTTGCAAAGTTAATCATGTTTTTTCACTCTGTACCATCAGAAAAAAAAAATCACAAGGTAGTTCAATTTCTACTGAACACAGTCCTTGGAAAACTAGACGGGGTCTCAAATAACCACCCAACTTGAGAACAGAGGCTGCGGGAGGCAAGGAGCCAGTTGCGATAGGCTAATAGCATATTAATATTGAAGATTGGGGGGCTTCCCTTCCCTGGTGGCGTAGTGGTTAAGAATCTGCCTGCCAATGCAGGGGACACGGGTTTGAGCCCTGGTCCAGGAAGATCCCACATGCTGCACAGCAGCTCAGCCGCGTGCCACAACTACTGAAGCCTGCACACCTAGAGCCCGTGCTCCACAAAGAGAAGCCACTGCAATGAGAAGCCCACACACTGCAATGAAAAGTAGCCCCCACTCACTGCAACTAGAGAAAGCCTGCGTGCAGCAATAAAGACCCAAGGCAGCCAAAAATAAATTAAAAAAATATATATTGCAGATTGGTTTTCTGCAGTGGTTTTCAGTATTTCAACAAAAGTTCATGTCCTGAATTAATTTTATTTTGCAGGTTTCCCCATCTGGATACAACTTTCATATATTATACATTTCCCCCTTTTGGTTTATTTAAAACACAAGTACTGAGCACACCTAAAAGCACTAGTCAATGATAAGGTTGTGTACATTCAGCAGCCAAGTCCCTGCCCTCATGGAGCGCACATTCTCATGGACATCAATTTTGACTAGCTCATCCTTACACTTTTGTTAAAGCCCAGACCAAACTCTTTTCCTTTCTAAGTGCTATCTCCTAAGTGACATCTGATAAATGTCAAAGTTCTGAATGCAGCCCTTACTGCACCACTCAGAAGGGATCTCTGCTGTGTGCTCTGCTGAACACTAGGATCTGTTTAGCTACTGCTTCAACACCAACTAAGTTAAAATACTTTCTCTCCTATGAGACCTGACGCTTGCAAGAATTCACGTTGCACGTGAGTTTTTTGAAAACAACATTTTGTAGAACTTCTATCCTCTGACAGTTCCTTGATGTTCTTACCACTCTCGCTGCTTTCATAAAATGTGTCCCCAGTATGCATTTTGTGATGACTTATAAGATTGGAGCGCCAACTGAAGCTCTTACCACAGGTCTCACACTTGTAAGGCTTCTCCCCTGTGTGCACTCTTTGATGAGACTGTAGCTGTGAAGGCCGACTGAAGACCTTACTGCATCTGTCACATCTGTACGGCTTCTCTCCAGTGTGGACGCTTTGATGAAGCTGAAGACTTGAGGCCTGAATGAAGTGCTTCCCACACTCCCCACACTTATATGGTTTCTCTCCTGTGTGGACCCTCTGATGCATGTCGAGGTTCAGGCTCCACTTGAAGCCCTTCCCACACTCCTCACATTTGTATGGCTTTTCTCCAGTGTGGACTTTTTGATGGGCTTGAAGGTGTGAACTCCGACCAAAGCTCTTCCCACACTCTTCACATTTGAATGGTTTTTCTCTGCTGTGGACTCTCTCATGGGCCAGAAGATTTGAGGCCTGCCTGAAGACTTTCCCACACTCCTCACAATTATACGGTTTCTCTCCGGTGTGGATTCTGCAATGAATTTTAAGATCTGCTCTACGACTGAATCCCTTCCCACACTCTTCACATTTGTATGGTTTCTCACCGGTATGGATCAGCTGGTGGATCTGAAGTCGTGAACTCTGATTGAAGCCCTGCCCACACTCCTCACACTTGTAAGGTTTCTCTACACTGTGGGCCTTCTGATGGATTTGAAGATATGAACTCTGACGGAAGCCCTTCCCACATACCTCACATTTATAGGGCTTCTCCCCTGTGTGGACAACCAGATGAACTTGATAATGGGAGTTCCTCCTGAAGCTCTTCCCACACTCCTTACAGTTGTATGGTTTCTCTCCTGTATGGACTCTTTGATGTGCCTGAAGGTTTGAACTCAGAGTAAAGCCTTTACCACACACATTACGTATGTATGATTTCTCTCCAGTGTGGACTCCCTGATGGGCCTGAAGACTTGAAGGCCGACTAAAGCCTTTCCCACATTCCTCACATTTGTAGGGTTTTTCTCCTGTGTGGACCCTCTGATGAATGTATAGATTTGAGCTACAAATGAAGCCCTTCCCACACTCCTCACATTTGTACGGTTTCTCTCCCGTATGGACTCTCTGATGGGACTGAAGGTGTGAATTCCGACTGAAGCTCTTATCACATGTGTCACATTTGAATGGTTTCTCCCCAGTGTGGACTCTCTGATGGTCCTGAAGGTGAGAGGCCTGACTGAAGGCCCTCCCACACTCCTCACAATTATAAGGTTTCTCTCCCGTGTGGACTTTACAATGAATAGTTAAGTGCTGACCTACGACTGAAGCCTTTCCCACATTCCCCACATTTGAATGGTTTCTCTACAGTGTGGACTTTCTGAGGAGTCTGCAGCTGGGAGCTCTGACTGAACTCCTTGCCACACTCATCACACTCACTGTGTTCTCCTCCCACGTGAACTCTCTGATGAATATGAAGAACCGAGCTGTAACGGAAGCCTTTTCCACACTCACTGCACGTATGAGACTTCTCTTTTGAGTGTAATTGCTGGTGAAGATCAAAGGTGGAGAGATCGGTGAAGGTTTCTTTACATTCATTACACTGGTAAGGTTTTTGTCCCGTGTGAATCATAGTATTCTGATCCAGTGTTGAAACCCTCGTGCTATCTTTTCTATAATCACTGTAGCCGTAAGGTTTTTGACCCTTGTGTACTCCATGAGCATCAAGGTGATGTGAAATCCAACTGATGGTGTCAACATCCTCTTTACACTGACACAGTTTATTTTTCATGGAAATTTGCTGGTGTCTATTCTGATAATTCTGTGACTCAGCCAATGAAGTTTTCCTCCAAGAATCCTGGGCTCTCAAAGTTGCAAACCTTGGATTTCCAGGACTACTGGGATCACCTGCTTTATCATTTAATATACGGTTCTCATCTTCAGAAATTTGAATAGAGTCCTGCCCCAATCTGGCAGGGGGAATCACCTTGTTTGTGGAACTGACAACTATTTATCATGGAGTCTTGGCATCTGGTTAAGTCATTTGCAATTTGTTGCCAGATTTGCCAGCAGGAAAGCTCTTCACGTGATCCTCTGTCTTGAACGGCCCTCAACTCACTTTGATTGTTTTCTTCTAGAGGGACAGAGAATTCAGAGATGTGGACACGTGAAAGCTTTGTTCAAAGATTCAAGATTTTACACTTAAGACACAGTATGGGACTTTAATGAACCTCAGGATGGTTCAGCTTATCTTTCGCACGACAAATGAAGTTCTCTGGTTTATATACTAACAGAAACCAAGAGATGGTCTGTTAAACTCCCAAATACTTAGCATTAATGAAACCCATTTAAAACCAAATGACTACTCGGACATACTATTTCAATCATCTTTCAAAAATTACATGTCATTCCTACCATAACACAGTATCAATAAAGACAAGCATTTTGCTGTGCTCACAGCTTTAACAGTGCCTAGCAGTTAGTCAGGGCTCAAGAAATGCATGCACAGGTGAACTCAGTTTGATTTCTAGGATTCTCTACAATTCTGAATCCCAGGTTAAGTTTGAACCAAGTCAGAGAAGCGAAACAGCTTTTACAAGTCAGGTATCAGATACAGGAAAAGGACTGGAAAGTACAGTTTGGCTTAAGTTGAAAGGCTGCACCCGAGGCGGCAGCACACCAAGGGGGTTAGTGCTGAGGAGGATATGAAAGGGGCTAAAAACCGGGACTGCCCCGGTGGCACAGTGGTTAATAATCTGCCTGCCAGTGCAGGGGACACAGGTTCGAGCCCTGGTCCGGGAAGATCCCACATGCCGCAGAGCAACTAAGCCCGTGAGCCACAACTACTGAGCCCACGTGCCACAACTACTGAAGCCCGCGTTCCTAGAGACCGTGCTCTGAAACAAGAGAAGCCACTGCACTGAGAAGCCTGCGCACCACAACGAAGAGCTGCTCCCACTCACCACAACGAGAGAAAAGCCCATATGCAGCAACCAAGACCCAATGCAACCAACAATTAATTAATTTTAAAAAAGGGTCGGCCTCCCTGGTGGCGCAGTGGTTGAGAGTCCGCCTGCCGATGCAGGGGATGCGGGTTCGTGCCCCGGTCTGGGAGGATCCCATATGCCGCGGAGCGGCTGGGCCCGTGAGCCATGGCCGCTGAGCCTGCGCGTCCGGAGCCTGTGCTCCGCAACGGGAGAGGCCACAACAGTGAGAGGCCCGCGTACGGGGAAAAAAAAAAAAAAAAGGGTCTAAGAATCAGTGGGGTTAAAAAAAAGCATGAAGACCTATGCACTGGATCCTTCTCAGGCATTTGTGCTGCCTAATATGTTCCTCCACTCCCCCTGCCAAGCAGGAGTCAAAATGTAGAGGCTAGGGAAGAATGCTGTCTCTTTAAAAACAGCATGGAAAATTTTTGGACACAGATACATTGGTCTTTAACAAGAATGAGTTCCAAAGTGAAGAATGGGCTTTATGAGTGAGCTGGGAATAAATTCCATAGCCTGTGATAAGTATTGAGAAGAAACAGACTAGAAACTATTAAAGAATGATCAAAGCACTCAAGGTGACATTATCTAAAATGCCTTCTACAAGATACATACAAATGCACACACACACACACACACAAAATGTTTGTACAGCTAACAAAGATCGATTTCTTATTAGTGAGGTGGGCTTTGGAGGAGGCAAATGGGACGCAGCGGGGCAAATCTTTTAAGGGAAAGGCTAACTCACCAGCTGGCTGTTTTCTGAGACCTGTTCTCCCCTGGTATAAGGGATAAGGAAATAGAAATTTCTTTCCTTCTATGGGAGGGTTACCTAAGAAGTAGACATAAGAATCCTCATTCAAAACAGTATTTCCTCCCCAAATGAATTTGCTCTGCTACTGAGAGCTCAAGGAAAGTCACAGGGAAAGCATTTTACTCAGTTTGGTTATAATTACAGGTTCTGTACATATTTTTTTGTGCAAGTTGATGAGGGCCAACTTGTACAGAAAGGCAAACACACACATACACACATCATGGGCACCTGAGAAGTTAGAATTAGGCTGGGAATTCATTTGAAGACAAAAAAACATTTAGCAATATCCCTTATTCACTCGGATTTGTTCACCGCCTACTAGCTATTTTCATGGAAGGCTAATTTCTCTATCCATTAACTCATTCGTTTATTCAAGAAATATTTAAGAGTTCCTGTCATGTACCAAGACTATGCTAAGCACTGAGGCTAGTGAGCAATAAACATATAACAGACCGAATTCCTCCTGCACTCCTGGATTACCCTCCAGTGGAAGAAAGAGAGGTGAGAAACAGGTGAACAAAATGTACATGAGTGAAACGCTTAGAGACAAAACAAGGCAGGGCAGAGAGAGTAAGAAAGAGAGGACTGTATTTTCCATAGGGTGGTCAGAGGACAGCCACCTCCTCATCTTTAAGGCGACTGACTGAAAGAAGTAGAGGCCTAAAAGATTACAGGTGAAAGAGTATTCCAGGCAGAGAGAAGGACCAGGAAAAGGCTCTGTGGCAGAAGCATCCTTTGCAGGTCTGGAAAAGATAGGGTAAGAGGGAGGAGAGGTGGTGTATTCAGGGAGGTGGTGGAGAACGAACAGCAGCCCACAGAAGGCTCTAGAAGCCACTTTAAGTGGTTTTTATTCTAAGTAAAAGAAGCCACAAGAGAATTTTGAAACAAGAACATAACCTGACTTAAAGTTACAAAAGATCACTTTGCCACCTAAAGAACAAACTGTGGGAGGAGAAGGGTGGCAACAGGTGACCAGTACAAAGACTATGCAATAATCCTGGAAAGAGATTTCCAACTGGGACCAGGTGATGGACAGCACAGGGCTGGTGAGAAGCAAAACAGATAGAGAGCTAACCACAGGAACTCACGGCTGCTTGGTTCTCACCTAAATTTCTATCTGGGTTGCTGAATTCATCAACCAAAGCCTCTCTTCTCTTTCTGTATGTTTTGTATCTCGTTTGAAGAATGAGAACATGCAAAGTCACAAGTTAACATGAACGGGCTAGAGCGAAAGTTTACTAGAAATTTGAGTTCCAACTGCATATTCAAGGTATTGAAAGCTGTGTTTTTCAAACTTTGTATCACGACCCACTGAAGAAACAGCATTTATTTCACAACCTAGATACACAGGTAGAAAAGTATACATTACTAAAACGAAGCTTGAATGACCTATATCTAACCAATGTCTCTTTTCATGAAATCTGTTCCCACTGGCTCTCACACCACTCATGCCATCGCCCAGAGTTTCTGCTGCAATGTGTTGTACTCTTCCTAAGAAACTCTGATATTTTCTATACTATTTTATTTCATTAAAAAGTCACACGTAGGGCTCAATAAATTGGCTTTATGATCCACTAATGGCAGGGAGGGAAATCTGAAGAAGAATACACAAGGTACAGCAAGATACTGCCGATTTACATTTCTTTTACAAAATAATTGAAAAGGACCTGAAACACACTGTTTGGAAAGACCAGAGACATCCTCTCGTGTCCCACAGGAATTGCAAAAGTCTGGTCCCCAAACTCAGGGAACCACCTCAAGAGGCCCAAAGCCTTGAAACACCAAGGTCACAAAGACACTCGCAGAGAAAGGCTGTCCTCACCCACTGAGACCAGGTTCCCGAAGTGTTCCACCATCACATCCTGGTACAGCTTCCTCTGGGCCGAGTCCAGCAGCCCCAGCTCCTCCTCTGTGAAGGCCACGGCCACGTCCTTGAAGGTCACCGCCTCCTACGGCAAACAACACCACCTCAATCTTATACCCAGTGGCCAGTGGAAGAGGGGCAGCCCCGAGGAGACGAGGAGGATGGGAAGTTGCTCCGGCTCCTGTGAGGTGTGCAGACTTCCCAGCACCCCCTCCTTCCATCCTGCCAATGCCACACACTGACTTTCCTCAGCCTCACTGGACGTGCAGCTATGAAAGAGAAAGCTTTGTGTGTTTACCTGGGGCTCTCAGACAACTCATAAGTAAACTCCCTAGAATTCTAACCACTGGATCCTGAACTAAAAAGCTTTCACTGTTTAATTATTATTGCCAAGTGCCCCAGAAACAGTTACCAATTTAGTCCTGGCAGTATTTGATGGCACCTGCTTTCTCACTGAGGTCGGAACCAGCTGAGAAGGAGTGTTATATGTGGAAACTAACCAAAAGGCCATGCCAGGTCTCTGAATGAAAACTCTCTCTTTCCCCGTTTCTGTCTTTCGCTTGAATGCAATACTCTGACTCCAGACCCTTGGTTTTCTGGGTGAGTCTGAGTTGGTTCCTCCTTTTTTCACAACCCCGATTCTTTATATTTAAAACAAAGATGAAACCAAGCACCTCTTTATACAATTGTTCTGAGCTGTCTATGCAGTGACAAGTGCTTTAAGTACCACTGGACTTTTTAAACTAAGGTCATGCATTACTCTGATTAGAAAAAAATATAAGATGGAAAAAGAAACAAATCGGTAAATAAAATACACAAAGGGTCTGACTCAAGCATGGGGAAGACTGAATCTAACTCTGGTCGTGAGAAAACTTCTAACAATACCTGATTTTTTCTGCGTGAAGCAGCAGTTTGATCCTGCTGTGCTCTGCCGTATTTGGATATTCTACCAAAAAACATCCAAGGCACCACATGTAAAACATACCTCTTAAATTCTGAATACCTAAACCTACTATGTTAAGGGCAAAAAGGGGCAATATTCTTCAGAACAGATATTTTGAGAAAAAGGTTAAATCAGGAACACTGTCACTGTAGTGCTCCTAAAACAGGAGAAGTCTTTAAACTAAATGTCTGTGCATAAAGAATAGTTTAAAGAATAGGTGCAGGGCTCCCCTGGTGGCGCAGTGGTTGAGAGTCCGCCTGCCGATGCAGGGGA
This sequence comes from Mesoplodon mirus, assembly GCF_964341445.2. Lineage (NCBI taxonomy): Eukaryota > Metazoa > Chordata > Mammalia > Artiodactyla > Ziphiidae > Mesoplodon > Mesoplodon mirus. The sequence goes on along the minus strand of NW_028295698.1, from coordinate 437,022 downwards.
CACGGGTTCGTGCCCCGGTCCGGGAAGATCCCACATGCCGCGGAGCAGCTGGGCCCGTGAGCCATGGCCGCTGAGCCTGCGCGTCCGGAGCCTGTGCCCCGCAACGGGAGAGGCCACAACAGTGAGAGGCCCGCATACCAGAAAAAAAAAAAAAAATAGGTGCATAAGTTTGCAGGAACATGATAAAGCAATTAAAAGTGAATGTTAGCTAGTATTAAATGAAAAAAACAATTTAAAACTGTATCTATGTTATAAATACAAATACACATCCATGAATACATATGATGAAGAGATTACAGAAATATAAAAGCAGCTAATTTGTAAGCAGGTAAGCAGTAGACTGGAAGATGTCCTTCATTACCCTTAATTTTTCTTTTACTTGTAAAATAAAAAAAAAATGATGAAATAAAACAAAAATTAAAACCGAAACCAATTAAATTTAACAGGAATTTTAAAAAAAGCACACATGGCACACTCAGGTCCTCATATGCTTAGACTCTCCTTGAAAGAGAAAACCCATATGGAACTATACCCAATATTTCGTAATAACCTATAAGGGAAAAGAATCTGAAAATATATGTATATATATGTATAACTGAATCACTTTGCTGTACACCTGAAATTAATACATTGTAAATCAACTATACTCCAATCAAAAAAAAAAAAAAGAAAAAGAAAAAAAAGAGGAAAACCTGTGTCCAACCTGAGTACAAAAATGGCGTTTTTAACAGCAAGAAAGGCAAGCTCTACTCACCTGGAATGTGCTCATTTTCTCTCTCCTTCTGGGGCAGTGCAGAGTCCTAGCAAGACAGACAGGGAAAGAAGAAGTCAAACTGGAAACTGGTTTAAAGAAAAAGAAGTCACTAACCCACGTGGTGCTCATTGTGAATTACCAAGGCTCCCAGTCCTCGGGGTGGCTACAGCTGATTATGCTTGATGAGCAGAGCCCCACGCAGATACCAGATGCCCCCGTGAACCCCCTCAGTGGCTGTGTGAGGAATGACCTGCCCAGCCATACACAGTGGCCCCCTCACAGTGTGCCTGCGGCTTCCACAGGGGTCATTCTTATTCTGGGTATGGGGTAAACAGAGACCATGTAAGTCAGAGTAGGTTTTGGAGTCAATATGCATGGGCTCTGATCAGGCTACGCCATTCACTAGCAGTGTCACCCTGGGCAAATTATTCACATCTCTTCGCCTCAGTTCTGTCTTCTGCCAGTAGGGGAGAACACGGGTATCCACCTCGTGAGATCGTCATAAGGTAGGAAGCTCTGAGAACACCACTGTCAGGGTTTCTTATTTCTTAGCAACTGCGGTAAAGCAGATGATATTTTAGTTAGAAATTATCCTTAGAGATGTGATTTCTACCAACAGAAGACTGTCAGACATGTGGAGGTCGTACGTTGTTGCCCTGTTATGTGAGAGTCTTTATAGACTTCTGAAAATCTCTGCTTGTCTTCCTAAAGATTTTGTGACTGCAACAATAATATTTAAATTGACATGGACAACTTTTTACAAAAGGTATAAAAATACGTTAAGTTTCTTTTTAAACAGGAAGTACCCTTTTGACAATTATGCACAGAGGTAAAGAGAACTAATAAAAGCCAGGATTCTGCAACAACAATAAAAAATACTTTGACAGTCCATACCTAATTCAAATGAAAAAAAGACAGGAATCTGAATTGTAATTATATCATTATAAATATAGGAACGTTTAAGAAATAAATGGGAGACTTCCCTGGTGGTGCAGTGGATAAGACGCCACATTCCCAATGCAGGGGGCCCGGGTTCGATCTAGTACAAAAGATGGCAATGATTCCACTCCCCAAAGCTTGGGAGAGAGATATCTTCACAACTTCTAACGACCTCCATTTTGACTCTACACTTGCTAGCTGTCTTCTGCTCAATTCAGGATTCTGAAAGGGGCCCTGACAGTTGACAATAATTAGTGGGGGAATAAAATCATTGGACTAAGTAGGCCTTTGGTGAAGCCAGCTCAGTTTTATCTGTGACATCCAGCAGGGTCAATTTCCTTGGCCTCAGTTTCCAGAAAAGACCCTCTCTTGAGCTTCTCGAATTTTCACGTGCATGTGAATTACTGCGGGATCTTGTTGGAATGCAGCCTCCTGGACCCCCTACGCAGAAATTATAAATCAGAAGGTCTCGAATGGGGCTCAAGGCTGGGCATTTCTATCCAAGTGATGCCAATGCCGCTGGTTTGTGGAACACAATTTGAGTAGCACTGCAGTGTAACATCAGTCCCACAAAAAAAACAGCCTCCACTACACAGAAACATACACAAAGAGTAACCAGACAAAAAGGCACTGAAACATTAACAACTGTTATCTTTACATCCTAAAGTTACAGATAATTAAAATTTTTCTTTATGTATATATCTGCATTTTTCCATAATGATTATGCTACTTCTATGATATACATATTATTTGAAATAAAATAAATGACCCACTTGAGAAAACTATCTTAAAAACTCATAAAATAGCCTAAACCTTGCTCTCAAGGTCCCCACAATTAAGTCCCAACCTCCTTTCATGATATGATTCTAGCCAGTACCCTATGCTCAAAGAGAATATACCAAAGGGATTAGCAAACTCAGCTGCTGGACTCAAACTGCCTGGGTCCCAACCCCAGCTCTGCCTCCTACCATCTGGGTGAGGATGGGCCAACAGGGTTGTGTTCCCTGCCTTAAAGTAGAGAAAACAGCAGTACCAATTCACAGAGCCACCGCCTGATGGAAATGTGTTCATTTGCATAAAGCTTTTAGAATGGAAATTAGTGACCAAGGCTCAGTTATCATCCTTACCCATGTCTCATACGTTCTACAATTTATAGGAATATCTTAAGTAGAAGAATGCCAAGTCCTACTCACGTGGGGCTCTGCTGCCTCTTCCTCCGTGCAGTGCTTTTTGAGAAGCCAGGGCTGGGGAAGGAAAGGAGACTGTGAAATACCAGGGCTGTGTTTCCATCCCCACTAATTCATACCGCACCCCCTTCCGCCCCCGTACCAGCTAGAAGTCCTCTCCTTCCAAAACAGGCCAGGAGTCCAGGACAATTCAGCTTCCTGGGCTCACAGAATCCCGCTGCGAAATGGGTGCCTCCCGAATTAGCGTAGTATTAATACCAACAATGTATCAGGCAGTTGTAGACCTTTTACTTGTGCTATCTCGTTTCTCCTCACAACACTATATTAACAAGGCATTCCTTTTTCCCCCCTTTTACCGAACAGCAACGGAGGCACAGAGGAGTTAAGCAACCCACCCAGTGTGACGCCGTATGAAGCGGTAGGGCTAGCTCATAGGTGGGGGACGGGGTCAGGTTAGGGGTGAAGAAAACCGGGGAGACCCTCAAACCCCAGGAGGCACGACCTGAGCCCACCCCATCCCGGCTACGTTACCAAACGCAAAGAAGCTCCGCCCGCGGGACGTACATCACCACTCCAGGCCCTCAAACCTCCGCTTTTAGCCGCTCCTCCTCTTTCTCCCCAAATGAAAGGTCTGCAAAGGGGAAGCTTGAATGGGTCGTGAAGAGCGGACCTGAAACACCGTCACCAGGCAGAACATGGCTGCTACGTGTCCTCCTGGGGCGGAAGTGCCTGCGACTAACCCGGAACTCCTGGACCATATTTCCCAGAATTCCGCGGGTAAACCTTTACAGCGAGGCGTTACTGTAGCTGCAGTATATGGGGCTACACGAGTTTACGAGCTCTGGACTACATGTCCCAGAATGCAAGGGTGGGTGCGGGGGTGTCTACCGGCACGAGCTCTGGACTACATGTTTTCACTCTGGTTTTCACTTTCCGGAATCCCTGAGAAGGTCTCAGGCCGTCTTGCCGTTCTACTGTGTAGGCCTCAGAAGAGTGTAGATTCTGTTCATTGAAAGGCGTACAAACTCAGTCGAATTTTGGACGTCTTCAAGAGGCTAAGCGACATAAAAGCATTAACAGCCACGAAGGCTTCCTGGTAAACCCCAAAGAGTTTCACCATTGGAATAAGGGGAGAAGGAAACTGGGCTTTCTTTGGCAGGGACTGAAGCCAAACGCCAAAACACCTCATTCCCTGAAATTGTGTAAAGGTGAACGTGTTTTGTTAGCATCTTACAACCCGTGCAGAAGCAAGGGAAAATCCTTTCTAGAGACAGACATCAACATCCTAGGTCTCAAGTTATTTCTGTAATTATAAAATCTGTGACATTGCTATTTGACCAAGTGAACTTTAAGGGGAAGGAAAAAGCATTACTTGACATACGGAGGGACACTTCACAGTCTTATATAAAAGTTTCAAATTCTCAGAAACTAATAACTTCAGCTGATACTTTATAAAGCAAACATTGACAGAACCATGAAGAGAAACATTCAAATTCATAATTGGATCTGGAGATTGGAACACATACATAGAGGGAAATGTTGAGCCTTAAAAGCATATATTAAAGTAGAAAGGGGGGCTTCCCTGGTGGCGCAGTGGTTGAGAGTCCGCCTGCCGATGCAGGGGACATGGGTTCGTGCCCTGGTCCGGGAAGATCCCACACACCACGGAGCGGCTGGGCCCGTGAGCCATGGCCGCTGAGCCTGGGCGTCCGGAGCCTGTGCTCCGCAACGGGAGAGGCCACAACAGTGAGAGGCCCACGTACAGCAAGGAAAACAAAAACAAAACAAAACAAAACAAATAAAGTAGAAAGGAAGTTGAAAATTGATTCAGAAAACATCCATTTCAGGAAATTAATAAATGAATAATAAAACTGAAGAAGGCAGATGGAAAAATATAAGATCAGATGAATGAAATACAAAAATAAAGTAGATCCCACACACACCCACAAAACAGAAATTAAAGAAACAAACAAAACAAACAAAAAAAGATCATCCATAGTATAAACAAAGATTTTTTCAAAAATGTGTTCCAAATTCTTTCAGGAAAATATCCTCCAAGAACTATTCCTGACTTAAGCCAACATAGCACACAGGATTTCTTTCCACTACAAGGAAAGTGAAATCTTGGATATAGCATGATGAAATACGGTAACATGATTAAGTTTTATTTATTCACCTCCTGTTCCCTATGGCACCCTCCACTCCCTTCTCTACCCCGTAAGCTACCATTCTAATTTGTTTGATGTCTTTTCTTTTGGGTGTGTTCTTGTGCAAAATGTGCACTTGTGTATATTTTCAATTCATATAAATAATATTGTGTCATAAAATTCATTCTGGTGTTTATTTCCTTCATTCAGGAGTATATTTTTAAGATTCACCCATCCAGGCTTCCCTGGTGGCACAGTGGTTGAGAGTCTGCCTGCCGATGCAGGGGACGCGGGTTCATGCCCCAGTCTGGGAAAATCCCACATGCCGTGGAGCGGCTGGGCCCGTGAGCCATGGCTGCTGAGCCTGCACGTCCGGAGCCTGTGCTCCGCAGCGGGAGAGGCCACAGCAGCGAGAGGCCCACGTACCGCAGAAAAACAAACAAACAAACAAAAACATTCACCCTTCTATCTAATTTGTTTCATAGAGTTCCATTTTCTGCACCCACATTTTACCTGTACTCTTCCAACTGCCATGCCAATGATAATAAAATAAACATCTTCTTACATTTGTTTATAGACGTATCTGAGAATCTCTTTGGAATACATACCCGAGTGAAATTATTTCATAGCAAATATGTATACTTTAATAATATAGCCAGATTGACTTCCTGAACGGCTACACCAGTCCAGATTACCAAAGAGTTGCACGTCAGGTTTTTGTGCAACCACTTACCTTCATTTGGACGACTCATCACCGTTTTGCTAGTGTATTAAATGTATAGTAGTATCTTGTTTTAGTTAAATTTCTCTGATTTCTAATAAGTTTGATCTTTTTTTCAAATGCTTGGTAGCTTCATCTATAAGTGTCTACTTAAAACTTTTGCCCCATTTTCTAATGTGGATGCTATCTTTTTCTTCCTCATTTCTATTACATATTCTGATTATTAATACCTTTTCAGTTTTACCAATTACAAGTATCCTTTCCTAATTGGGCACGTGTTTCTAAAATTTTTCTATTGTGTTCTTCATGGAATAGAAATCTTTAATTATAAGATAATAAACCAATAATTTCTTAATATCTGTGCTTCTGAAACTCCTCAGGTGAAAAAATATATTTCTACCTTTTAAAAATTAACTTTCTAGACTTATCTTTCACATGTAGGTCCTTTAAATATTTTGGAGTCTATTTATGTACATTTCATTACATGGGATCCACTTTTATTTTTCTCCAAGAGAAATTCTTAAAAATAGTGATATTCATGGCTTGAAGATTCAATATTACAAAGATATCAGTAATCCTCAAAATGATCTATAGGCTCAATCAAACCCCAATAAAAACATCAGCATTTTTTCCCTTGGAAATTGATGAGATGTTTACAAATATTATGTGGGAAAGCAAAGAGCTACAAGAAGAGCTGGGGGCTTCCCTGGTGGCGCAGTGGTTGAGAATCTGCCTGCTAATGCAGGGGACACGGGTTTGAGCCCTGGTCTGGGAAGATCCCACATGCCACGGAGCAACTAGGCCCGTGAGCCACGTACTGAGCCTGTGCGTCTGGAGCCTGTGCTCCCCAACAAGAGGCCGTGATAGTGAGGCCCACGCACCATGATGAGGAGTGGCCCCCGCTTGCCACAACTAAAGAAAGCCCTCGCACAGAAACGAAGACCCAACACAGCAAAAATAAGTAAATAAACTCCTACCCCCAACATCTAAAAAAACATAAAAATAAAAAATAAAAGAAGAGCTGGGACAATCTGAAAGAAGAATGAAAAGAAAGATATTAGTCACATTAAACCTTACTATAAATCTACAATATAAGATAGTCTGGTGTTTGCTCAAGGATAGACAAGATAATAGACATCAAAATCCATGTTGAAACAGACATTATAACAACGTGTAAAAAGAAAACACTGCAGGGAGCTCCCTGGTGGTCTAGTGGTAAGGATTTGGCGCTTTCACTGTGGTGACCCTGGTTCAATCCCTGGTCAGGGAACTGAGATCCTGCAAGCCACGCAGCACGGCCAAAAGAAAAAAGAAAGAAAAGAAAACACTGCAGCAGAGAGGGGGAAGAACTCTTGTTAATACAGTTGATCCTTGAACTAGGGTTCAAGGGGGTTAGGGGTGCCAACCCTCTGCTAAGTTGAAAATCCAAGTATAACTTATAGCCAGTCCTCTGTACGTACATGGTTTCTCCATAATCGGCAATTCTGCATCTGAGGATTGAACCAACCTTGGATCGTGTAGTAGTGCAGTATTTACTATTCAAAAAAATCCTCGTATAAGTGCACTTGTGTAGTTTAAACCCATGTTGTCCAAGGGTCAACTATTGGTTCTCAGTCAGCTGGATATCCATATGGGAAAAATATTAATCATTACTGCATAGGATATAAAAATATAAATTCCAGAAGATCTGCAGACTTAAATTTGAAAAGTAAACAATGATGCTTTAGGAAAGAAACGTAAGATAACAGCCTTTTTGCCTTGGAGTAGGAAGAATTTCTTAAGACCAAAAAAATCACCAACTGTGAAAGAAAAAATTGAAAAATTGGACTATTTCAAAGTTAAGAAACACCGTAAACCCAAACGCAGCACTCTTGGGCCAAAAGTGAGAGAGATTTTAAAAACATCTATGGAATAAAAGACTCAGATGCATCCCTCATGCCCATGCATTCTTCAAGGGTCAACTGTATCTACCAAAGTTGAACATATACCCTATAACCCTTTGGTTCCACCCATAGAAATATCCCTCAAACAGGTGCACAAGGCACATTCTAGATTGCTCACATCACCACTAACTGTGATAGCCAAGAATGGGGAAGTACCCAATACCCACCAATAATGGGATTAATAAATAGATTTTGATATGTTTACACACTGCAATAATATCCACCAATGAAAATGAATCAACGGTATCCACTCCCATCAATATGGATAAATGTCATGGATATACTGTGGAGCAAATGAAGCCAACACAAAATAGCACCTATTACATGACTCCATTTATATCAAGTACAAAATAGGCTAAGTGAATCTACACCATTACAAATTAGTGGCTACCATATGGAAAGGAAGGTTACTAGAAAGAGCCAAAAAGGGATGCTTCTAGGGTTTGGGGTTTGTCCTGGTCCTCCAAGAACTAGACGGCAAAGTGCTGAGAAAGACTTTAATGAACAAATATTTCATTGGGGGAAACATCGGAGAGAAAATGGCAGGGAGCTCTGGAAGGCTGGCAGAACTATCAGCGCATAGTGCAAGTCTGACCCTGAGTGAAGATTTGGAAGAAAGATTTGGTAAATCATCCGAGACTGCCTTGTCATCTACGTAAAATCCTTCAAGGCTGTCAGAGTCCTTGAAAAAAGGTCACTGGACAGAGGAATCCTGGTCTCCAAGAAATGGCCTGCCTTAGGATCCCTGCTGTGCTGACCAGGAGCAATCAGGGGCAAGGCCGGCCTCCAGGCAAACGTGGTGATGGATTTAAGAGCAGCAGCTGGGACCTTTGGCCAGTTATGCTCCCTGTGGTCATAACTGTGAAACAGGAGACTCTCAACGTGGATGCTTCCTTGTGATAAGATCTGGTTGTTTATTTCTCTCAGAAATAATCCTGAAGCAACGTTGCGTCCTTCTCAGTATATCATACCCCAGAGATCTAAAACGTTCGTTTGTTCTGTTATTGATAATGTTCACCTCTTGGCTAAGGTAGTGTTCACCAAATTTATACCTACTGTACTTCTTGTTGTGATCAATACTTTGTGGAGAGATATTTGGGGTTTTGTAGCATCCTGCTCCTTGTAAACTTTCAACCAGTAGTTTTATAATTCATTGATTACTCTTGCCAGAACCTATCATTACTATGATTGTTGTAAATAATGATTTTTACATTACGTCATTCCTTCTATATGTTTATGGTTTGGCATTCTATTATGAGAGCCCTTCCTTCCCTCCCTTCCTCTTTTTTTATTCATATTCTGTATGATAATTATTTATTTTAGGGTCAAATTGCTCAGATTTACCCAGTGTGAGTCTCTTCAAGCTGGATCTTTTTACACGTCCCACCACTCTTTCCTACTTTCTGGCACAGTAAATTTTCTCCAGGATCATTCTACACTTTCCTTGCTCCAGCCCTGAAATAGAAACGTGGATATACATGGTATATACATCACATACACGTGTGTGTTTGTATATCCTCGCACTTCCATATCTACTTCTGTAAATACCTAGCACGTGCACTCACTCCCTCTCTCTCTCTACAGATGGGTGGACGGATGGATGGATGGGTAGACAGATCTGTATAAATAACTTATGGTCAGACTTCCATATCCGTGGTTCCTCTGTATCTGCAATTCTGCAACCATGGGTTCAACCAACCACAGATCATGTAGTACTGTAGTAATTACTATTAAAAAAAAAAAACCCTGCATATAAGTGGACCTGCCCAGTTCAAACCCATATTGTTCAAGGGTCAACTGTAACTTGCTAAATAAAGCCCTTTAACCAACTATATTGAAAATACCACCATTGGTCTGCATATGGAATGCCATCCAAACCTGCTTTGTCCTTACTGGTGCCACATCCAGAGGGTCCTCTGCTATTATGCTCAGTTCTCTCCTCATGTGCATCTTTTCAACAAGAGAAACTTTTTTTTTTAAACCTCCACAATGTAGGTATATCCACTTTTGTTTCTAGCTCCAGGATTTTCCCTCTCCCTATTATGGATCTGTAGTTAAAGCACAGCATAAATAATAAAGCTTCAACTGTTGAAACTCATGAATTTTTCTGTGTATGCAAAATAATCTGAGAACTGTTTTGTTTTTGAAATTGGCTTCCAGAGTTCATACCATAATTTTGATCTTATATGCCTTATGACAATATAGAACAATCATATGAGGTCTTAACTGCAAGGGATAATTATTTAATACTTTTTCAAATTCTATTAAAATAATTTCCTGCTTTGGCAATACCCACTATTCAATGAAAAAAATATAACATGAAGTTATAAAATGGAAAAATATCACAAAATGCTCCTTGCCTAGGAAAACCACTCTGGAAGAGTATCCCTTTACACATGATCTTATGCATGTACACATACATGTGTGCACATGCACACATACACAAACACTAACAAAGATTTATGGTTGATTATACTATGAAGGCTACAATCTGTGACCTCTCAAAGCCCATATTGTGTATCTCCTGCGATTATGATATGTCATAAATTTTTAAAATAAACTTTTTATTTAATTTATTTATTTTGGGCTGCATTGGGTCTTCGTTGCTGCGTGCGGGCTTTCTCTAGTTGCAGTGAGTGTGGGCTACTCTTCGTTGCGGCGCGCGGGCTTCTCATTGCAGTGGCTTCTCTTGTTGCGGAGCACAGGCTCTAAGCACGTAGGCTTCAGTTGTTGTGGCACACAGCCTCAGTAGTTGTGGCACACGGGCTTAGTTGCTCCACAGCATGTGGGATCTTCCTGGACCAGGGCTCGAACCCGTGTCCCCTGCATTGGCAGGCGAATTCTTAGCCACTGTACCACCAGGGAAGTCCCTGTCATCATTTCACCGGCTTCAGATTAATATAGGAATCTATCAAAACTCAAATTCTTACAGCTGTACACTAATTTCCATTAAAAAATTTAGTGACATCATTGATGTGGTGTTCATCTTTTTGGTATTTTAATCTCACAATCAATAACTTCCAATTATATGATTTCTAAATCAAAGAGATCTAATATATTCTGATATATATACTCCTTTCCTGAAACCATGCTTTACTGCAACCAATAGGGAAAAGCACATAAATGTCAGTCTTGTCTCAATAATACACTGGATAATTTTATCAGATTCCTACAAGTTTTCTGGGTATTTGCCTCATGGATGTGGGGGAAGAATATGGCATAGCCCCTACCTGAGAACTTTAGAAGAAATGCTACAATAATTAGAAGGCAAACATTCCAAAGTCTGGATGAAAATGCAGAGAATTAGAAATCAGTAAGTTCAAGGTCAACTAAAAATATTTTTTCTAGGGACAAACAATTTTTGTGACACTTTCAAAGTGTTACAGTAAACCCTGCCTTAATATTGACAGACAAAAAATCAATTGTATACTATGCAGTTACTGTTGTTGCAAAGTTAATCATGTTTTTTCACTCTGTACCGTCAGAAAAAAAAAAATCACAAGGTAGTTCAATTTCTACTGAACACAGTCCTTGGAAAACTAGACGGGGTCTCAAATAACCACCCAACTTGAGAACAGAGGCTGCGGGAGGCAAGGAGCCAGTTGCGATAGGCTAATAGCATATTAATATTGAAGATTGGGGGCTTCCCTTCCCTGGTGGCGTAGTGGTTAAGAATCTGCCTGCCAATGCAGGGGACACGGGTTTGAGCCCTGGTCCAGGAAGATCCCACATGCTGCACAGCAGCTCAGCCGCGTGCCACAACTACTGAAGCCTGCACACCTAGAGCCCGTGCTCCACAAAGAGAAGCCACTGCAATGAGAAGCCCACACACTGCAATGAAAAGTAGCCCCCACTCACTGCAACTAGAGAAAGCCTGCGTGCAGCAATAAAGACCCAAGGCAGCCAAAAATAAATTAAAAAAATATATATTGCAGATTGGTTTTCTGCAGTGGTTTTCAGTATTTCAACAAAAGTTCATGTCCTGAATTAATTTTATTTTGCAGGTTTCCCCATCTGGATACAACTTTCATATATTATACATTTCCCCCTTTTGGTTTATTTAAAACACAAGTACTGAGCACACCTAAAAGCACTAGTCAATGATAAGGTTGTGTACATTCAGCAGCCAAGTCCCTGCCCTCATGGAGCGCACATTCTCATGGACATCAATTTTGACTAGCTCATCCTTACACTTTTGTTAAAGCCCAGACCAAACTCTTTTCCTTTCTAAGTGCTATCTCCTAAGTGACATCTGATAAATGTCAAAGTTCTGAATGCAGCCCTTACTGCACCACTCAGAAGGGATCTCTGCTGTGTGCTCTGCTGAACACTAGGATCTGTTTAGCTACTGCTTCAACACCAACTAAGTTAAAATACTTTCTCTCCTATGAGACCTGACGCTTGCAAGAATTCACGTTGCACGTGAGTTTTTTGAAAACAACATTTTGTAGAACTTCTATCCTCTGACAGTTCCTTGATGTTCTTACCACTCTCGCTGCTTTCATAAAATGTGTCCCCAGTATGCATTTTGTGATGACTTATAAGATTGGAGCACCAACTGAAGCTTTTACCACAGGTCTCACACTGGTAAGGTGTCTCCCCTGTATGAACTCGCCTGTGATACTGAAGCTGTGAAGACCGACTAAAGACTTTACCACACACATCACATCTGTACGGCTTCTCTCCAGTGTGGATGCTCTGATGAAGCTGAAGACTTGAGGCCTGACTGAAGTGCTTACCACGCTCCCCACACTTATATGGTTTCTCTCCTGTGGGGACCTTCCGATGCATGTCGAGGTTCAGGCTCCACATGAAGCCCTTCCCAGTGTCTTGGGAAAGTCACTTGGCCACTGTATTTATTTGTACTTATCTACACTTATCTGTCACTTGGGGGTTATAATTGTACCTGGTCCATGGGTACGTTGTACAAAAGATCTGAAAAGTAGTTACAAGAAACTGACACAGAGTAAGCACTCCACAGACATTGGCTATTAGCTATTGGAAATCTTTCTCCATGAAACAGATGACTTTATCAGTGGATGACTCGGTGGGAGACAGTGAATCACAGAATCACAGCATGTTGAAAGTGACCTAGTTCACACTCTTATGTGAAAAAAAGAAAAGTGTGCATGGGTAGAAAATGTCTGAAACTTTACCTAACAAATAGTTCATCATGTTAGCATTGAGGATTAGAATAAATCAGGAAAGGAGGAAAGAAAAACTTGAGTGTAATTCAATTTCTCTATCATTTGTGTTTCTACACTGAGACTCTGAATACACTGGAAGTGCAATTTTTTTTAATGTGGCGGGATAAAGGTTTTCAAGTGTTCCTGATCCATCCGAATCAGGAAGAAATAGAAAATATGAACAGACCAATCACAAGTACTGAAATTGAAACTGTGATAAAAAATCTTCCAACAAACAAAAGCCCAGGACCAGATGGCTTCACAGGCGAATTCTGTCAAGCATTTAGAGAAGAGCTAACACCTATCCTTCTGAAACTCTTCCAAAATATAGCAGAGGGAGGAACACTCCCAAACTCATTCTACGAGGCCACCATCACCTTGATACCAAAACCAGACAAGGATGTCACAAAGAAAGAAAACTACAGGCTAATATCACTGATGAACATAGATGCAAAAATCCTCAACAAAATACTAGCAAACAGAATCCAACAGCACATTAAAAGGATCATACACCATGATTAAGTGGGGTTTATTCCAGGAATGCAAGGATTCTTCAATATACGCAAATCAATCAACGTGATACACCATATTAACAAATTGAAGGAGAAAAACCATATGATCATCTCAATAGATGCAGAGAAAGCTTTCGACAAAATTCAACACCCATTTATGATAAAAACCCTGCAGAAAGTAGGCATAGAGGGAACTTTCCTCAACATAATAAAGGCCATATATGACAAACCCACAGCCAGCATCGTCCTCAATGGTGAAAAACTGAAACCATTTCCACTAAGATCAGGAACAAGACAAGGCTGCCCACTCTCACCACTCTTATTCAACCTAGTTTTGGAAGTTTTAGCCACAGCAATCAGAGAAGAAAAGGAAATAAAAGGAATCCAAATCGGAAAAGAAGAAGTAAAGCTGTCACTGTTTGCAGATGACATGATACTATACATAGAGAATCCTAAAGATGCTACCAGAAAACTACTAGAGTTAATCAATGAATTTGGTCAAGTTGCAGGATACAAAATTAATGCACAGAAATCTCTGGCATTCCTATATACTAATGATGAAAAATCTGAAAGTGAAATCAAGGAAACACTCCCATTTACCATTGCAACAAAAAGAATAAAATATCTAGGAATAAACCTACCTAAGGAGACAAAAGACCTGTATGCAGAAAATTATAAGACACTGATGAAAGAAATTAAAGATGATACAAATAGATGGAGAGATGTACCATGTTCTTGGATTGGAAGAATCAACATTGTGAAAATGACTCTACTACCCAAAGCAATCTACAGATTCAATGCAATCCCTATCAAACTACCACTGGCATTTTTCACAGAACTAGAACAAAAAATTTCACAATTTGTATGGAAACACAGAAGACCCCGAATAGCCAAAGCAATCTTGAGAACGAAAAATGGAGCTGGAGGAATCAGGCTCCCTGACTTCAGACAATACTACAAAGCTACAGTAATCAAGACAGTATGGTACTGGCACAAAAACAGAAAGATAGATCAATGGAACAGGATAGAAAGCCCAGAGTTAAACCCACGGACATATGGTCACCTTATCTTTGATAAAGGAGGCAGGAATGTACAGTGGAGAAAGGACAGTCTCTTCAATAAGTGGTGCTGGGAAAACTGGATAGGGACATGTAAAAGTATGAGATTAGATCACTCCCTAACACCATACACAAAAATAAGCTCAAAATGGATTAAAGACCTAAATGTAAGGCCAGACACTATCAAACTCTTAGAGGAACACATAGGCAGAACACTCTATGACATAAATCACAGCAAGATCCTTTTTGATCCACCTCCTAGAGAAATGGAAATAAAGACAAAAATAAACACATGGGACCTAATGAAGTGCAGAGTTTAAAATGTCAATAATCGACAGGGAAACTGGAGACCATTTAAAATATTCATATTAAATCTCTCTAGAAAAGACATTAAAAGATCTCCAATCAAAATGTGAATTTTATAATAGACATGGTATGATACAATTTATAATAGATATGGTAGGAACCTTTCCCTTTCACGGGAAAGCTTCAGCTGGGAAAAAGGAATTGTTCTTGAAAATGGGGCCTGTGCTATTGCAGACACTGTGCTCAACCTAGGTCCACCGAATGCTCTGATGTCATCACTGAGGTCACAGAATTCCACTGTGAGCCTGGCAACCTTGCAAACATAACAGCCCTGGTGAGCACTAGGCACTACTGCTGGTTCACCAAGTGGTACAAGTTTTTCAGCCATTTAGGAGACTTGACTATTTTTGTTTGTATTGAATCATTTCAACGGATTGCCCAAGAGCCAAGAAGGGCCAACCTGTAGGGAAGAGGAGGAGTTGGACATCTCTTGAGGCATCTTCTAAGGGAGACTTCTAGTTGGTACGATGGAACGGCGACAAAAGAGGAAACATCTGGAAAATGAAGAGTCCCAGGAAACTGCCGAGAACGGAGGAGGTATGTGGGGGGCAACTTGTCTGGGGCACATGGGTTTCTGCCAAACTGAAGCTTCTCTAGGAAGCGGGGGACTGAGAACGTGTCACCTGTGAAGCAGGGAGCGAGAGACCTTGTCTCACTGATGCTGCCGTATCTATCCGGAGGGTCCCTGTGGTGTGAGACGGCACAGAACGGCCAAATGCCCCCTGGGAGATGGGAGGTCAGCTCCGCTGGTCTGAGGACTCTCTCCTGGGGCAGCCGGGCCTGGAGCTTTGTCGGACTCACAGCAGGCTGCATCCTGCTTGCACAGACCTAGAGGTGCAGCTTTTCTCAGTCCCCGATTTCTCTCTTATGCTCTTGGATCTTTCCTAGGGGTCATGAGGTGGGGGATGTGAAGGATGCAAGGATGCTGAGAGAGACCCATGAGTTGCTTGGCCTCTTTTACCAAAGTGGAAAGAGAAGCCCCATGAGTTGAAGGCCCTGTTGAAAAATATCTTGACAAGTGGAATGCACTTTGAAAGAAGATTGTTTGTCTAGGGATGGTGTCATATTGAAAGCAAGGAGATTTTATTCCTTCAACAGGAAGAATTTCCCAAAGGAGATCAAGGGAAGGGAGGGGTTTTCCAGAGACTGAGACCGCGTGAGCGGGGGTGAGAAATGGCCTCAGGGTCCTGCGGGGAGCTCTGAGAGCCACGGGCCACGTGGTGCCTGCGTTCATTAAATGTAGGCGAGTAGCTTGCCCTGGGAGAGGGGTGGTCACCCCAGAGCTCCAGCTAGAGGCCTCTGCCCCAGATTAGAGCCCAGTAGCTCCTACCAGGCTCAGGGCCCTGGAGACTGTAGGATGGGCCCTGGGAATGGAGCTCTAGACAGCAGGCAGATTTCCAGGCAGTGGCTGGGACAGGCTGGGGAAGGCAATGACTGCCCCTGACCATTCAGAATATTTTGCCCTATGTTCCTGTGAGCGTGTGTGTGTGAGTGTGTGTGTGTGTGTGTGTGTGTGTGTGTGGTAGTGCAGAGAAGAGCGAGATGAATGGGGGTAGAGTGCTTACCAGATATAAAGTCTGCGTGGTAAAGTTCTTGTCACCCTGCCTGGACCTGGCTGACACTCGGTGTACGTAAGAGTGTATACAGAATTCTTGTTAGGGGTGTTTTATGAGACAGTAACTCATACACCCATGTACACTCTGATACAGCAAAAATATCACACACCCTACATATAACTTCTTTAGTAAACCACACAGAGCACATGGAGGTATATACACGCATCCCTCCTGTACTACATTCTCATACAACCCACCTGTATCACAATCCTCTCCTCCAACACCAAACGCTGGAGATGAGATATGTATATAGACACACACACTATATATATAGGACACACACACACACACACACACACTATATACATGAATCTCCTCAACTCTTGCACAAACACAACTAACTTCAGCCATCTCTAAATACCTCTATAAGAACCAGTCACGTGTCATACACACCACACTTATAACACATTCTTGCGTAATGCCAGACCCGCTTTGTACAAACCACAGTAAACCACAGTCTCAGTAACCCATGTCAGGATTGCCAGAGAAAATATGGGCTATCCAGTTCAATTTGAATTCCAGATAAACAACAAGTAATTTTTCAGTATCCGTATGTCCCACATATTGTATGGGCTATACTTACACTAAAACTAAGTCAGGCCAAATACTGCATGGGAATACTTACACTAAAAGATTATTCTGGGTTTATCTGAAACTGAAATTTAACTGGGTGCCTTGTATTCTTGTTCGCTAAGTCTGGCAACCCTTATATACTTACCACCAGCTGATGTATTATATATTTATTGTAGTTTTGTTTAGTGTGTGTCTTCCCCTACTAGAATGTGCAGCGTTACCAAAGACTACAACAATGGAAGAGTGCCGGATACACAGGAGTAGCTGCTTACTGAATCTTGGTGAATGAATGAATGAACACACACCATAAATACAAGCCACACCATGTAATGAGGAAACGTTACATGTCCCAGAATTCCTGACTTGTGAACAGAAACCATGCACACAAAGGCCACAGACACAGATAGACACGTCTGCACTGTGCTCCCCATGCCAACCCCACACTTACCACAGACTTAACTGATACACATCACTCACTCTTCCCACACACTCACAGTCACCACCGAGGCCTACATTACCAACTAGACAGTGAGAGAATAAGTATTGATTGGAATTAAATCCTGGAGGATCCACTGGGAACCACACTCTCAACTGTGTGTATTCACTGCACCTGACACGTGTCACACACTCAGTAAATATTTGTGGACAGAGGACTGATGAACCCACCCTGAGCCTTTCATTCCTCCCTCAGGAATCTCGAAGTCACAAGAGGATCCCCCTTGGCTTGGATCCACTGTGGTGGCCCAAGGCTGCAGCCCAGGGGCAGTGGAGGTCTCCTCTGCCTCTAAATACTTCTTCTGTACTTCTACTCTGCGCAAGCTCAGCTACGCTGGTAAGGGCGTGGGGCTCCTCAGGTGACGGGGTGCTTGGCTGTGAAGCAGGAGGCACACAGATCCCAGGGAGGCTGAGAGGAAATCCAGGGTCATCAGAGGTGATGAGGGCTCTGTGGAGGAGCCTGGGCAGGATGGCTGAGCTGTTCCGAGGGCGTGGATGCCAGCTGAGTCTGGGGGTGTGTGTGTGAATACTGCTACTACCATGGTGGGGAAGTCAAGGAGCAGGGGCCGGAAAGGTCTGGGCTTGAGGTGGAGGGAAGAGGGACCAGATTAAGCATCTTCAGAGGAAAATGTAGGCTTTGTCTTTGCCTTTGCTTCCAGAGAAGGACAGAGTTCTGCATCATACACCTCCAGCCTGAGAGCAGGACCATCCAGCTCAGGTGCACACAGCTCACACATACACGTGCCCTCCAGGCACAGCCCTTCTCAGTGCACATCAACCCCAAGCACGTGCTCCACAGTACTCTTCTGCACCACAGCCCCATTCCACAAGGAATGCACCACCGATATTCCCAAACTCACACTCCTCATCGTACACGCATCCAGCCGCATCCCTCACATACTACAGCCCTCACCACCATACTCCACACCCCTGTATACAGACACCGCTCCAGTATACCCCCCCACGCACATGAAAAGCCCACAGATGACACCACATACACCACTCCGTCCTACGGCCAACGGACACCAAGCTCACGACATTGCTATGTCGTGCCAATGTCCCTCTCTCGTCTACCACACCTGCTCCCTCAGCTGCCGGCATGGCCCATGCATGTTATTATGATTTTAATTTCCTTTTTCAGGAATCCGGAGATTTCATCGAGACACTGCCCAGCCTAGACCACCCCTAGCCCAGGATCAGGAAGAAGGAGAGACCGCTTCCCCATCACACTGTGTCTCCTCCTCACCCTCTTCACCCTGTAAGAACTATCTGCACCCAGTCAAAGAGGAAAGGGGCATGAAAATATACTACATGCAGGTACAAGTGAACAAGGGTGTCACTGTCTCCTGGAAGACAAAGAAACCCTTGGAGTTGTCTGAAAAGCAGCTGAGGATAGAAGAAGTGACCCTTCCTGAGGATGTGTGCGCAGTAGCCACTGACCCCTCTTCTGATGTGTCCACCGAAAGCCTCCTGTCTGACAGTGAGCCCACTGGGGAGGAGAAAGAGTATGAGGAAAGGGCAGAGCCAGGCAGCCCATCAGGGCCACCTGCCGTCGAGGAGAGACCCAGCGCCAAGACAGCGGACTGGATGCTGACCATGGAGACCGGCTTCAGGTGCATGGCCTGCTTCCGTGTCTTCCCCACCTTGGGGATCCTCCAGCAGCACGTGAAGGGCGGCGTCCTGCAGGGCTTCAGCTGCCGTGCCTTTCATCTCACCATGGCCCAGAGGATGGGCAATGTGGAATCCGAGAGCACCCCTGAGGAAGAGGACGAGGAGGAGGAGGAGGAGGAGGAGGAGAAGGAGGTAGAGAAGCAAGAAGAAAAGGAGAATGAGGGAGAGCAGCCCACGGGGGAAGGCCCCAGCCCAAAGAGACCTCGCAGGCAGGGTCTTTTCTCTCCTTTGAGTTCCAAACAGCAACTGAGATTCATGGGACAGAAGATCCTGGAAGACGGTGTGGCCGTCCCTTGGAAGAGGTAAGGCTTGAGGCTGGCAGTCTTCTGAGCCTATGTCACGAGGGCCCAGAGGAGTCTAAGGGAAGGGGCCGCACACATGTGCTGGTTTACCTAATGGCTCTGCAGTTGCATCAAATGGGACACACCCAGCACTAACAAAGGCATTGACCTCTGTTGACGTAAACAAGAAGGTGGAGCCTTTTCCTAGGAGTTTTCTCAGGGTCTGCACGATGGACCTCAACTCTTAGAGGACGTACTGCCAGCAGCTCCTTCTCAGCAGAGAGAGCCAGGAGTGGTCTCAAGAGAGGACAGGGGCCCTTGCAGGACCAGAACTTTGAGGTCTGAGAGCCTTGGGCCTGAGCCGAGATCTCACCCTGACCACTGGACCGAGCCTTCTGTGACAAAGGGGAATATGAAAGAGAGTCACGTGGAAATGAGGTCCCCCGAGATATGGAAATGTTCCAGAACCTTCGTTGCGTGGTAGTTGATCTGGAGCCAAGCTCACTGTGGTGTGTGTGGCTCTGAGCATTAAGGCAATGCTGGAGGGTAACCCTGACCAGCAGAGCTTGGAGTGCTTCTTGTCTCTTCCTGTCCTACCTCATTTGTTTTATCCCTTCCAGGGAGAAGAAAGGACCCTCGGGAGAGTAGCAGACAGAATGCCGTGGTCTGAAGGAGGATGAAGGGACCGGCACTCAGTCTAACATCATATGACAATAGAAGCGTCCTATGCAATAAAGGGCATTTTCCAAACCTTTCCTGGAGCTTTTATTTAAGGACATTTTTCTATCTATGCATCTATCTGTCATCTACATCTGTATCTTTCAAGGTTTGTGAACAAGCTTTCACATAAGCACTAGAGACGTCCGCCAGCATTTTCCAGAAGAGGCCTGCAAATTGCTGGGGACTCCTCACAAATAGGGAACGGCCACAACCCCTGCCACACAGACTATGCGCGTGGCCCTCCTGACGTACTCCCACTCTCTCTCTGAATTTCCCAACGTCTGAGATGAGGGTGCTGGCTGGAGGCAATGATCACGTGCAGGCTGAATCTTCTCCAGATTCTGATTCTCTTCCTGGGCATATCGTCCTCAAGCACAGTCTCCATGTCCCTGGCCACACTGATCTCTCTCCTTCAGTCCTTCCCTCCCTCCCTCTCCTGCCTCCCAGTGCAGAGAATACTTTTTTGCATTTGAGACGACATTTATTTTTGGTTCACAGAATTCTCACCTGTTCTACTGTGGCCTCCATTGTGAACATTCCAAAGCTGAGACTTTTCTGTTTTTCTCCCTCATTTCTGCTGAGTCTTTACCTTCCTAATGCAGTGAACTCAGAGTGCCTAGCTGACTGGATGGGGAAAAAGATCCAGGGAGCAAAGAGAAATAATAAAAGAATATATCACTTAATTTTTCATAGTGTTATCCAACTACATATTTTTAAAATTTTGGAATAATATTAGGAATCTTCTCTTCGTAAAAAACTGAATTATCGGGCTTCCCTTGTGGAGCAGTGGTTAAGAATATGCCTGCGAATGCAGGGGTCATGGGTTCGAGCCCTGTTCTGGGAAGATCCCACGTGCCACGGAGTAACTAAGCCCGCGCACCAAAACTACTGAGCCTGCACTCTAGAGCCCGTGCCACATCTACCAAGCCCACGTGCCACAACTACGGAAGCCTGCGTGCCTAGAGCCCATGCTCCGCAACAAGAGAAGCCACTGCAATGAGAAGCCCGTGCACCAGAGCCAAGAGGAGCCCCCGCTCACTGCAACTAGAGAACGCCCGCTAGCAGCAACAAAGACCCAATGCAGCCCCAAATAAATTAATTAATTTTTAAAAATTGAATTAGTTTCAAGGGTACAATGTATAAAAGTACAATAAAAGCCCCCCTTCATAACCCCCCAACCCCACTCTCAAGATGGAATCGATATGCTGTGATACAATTTATATTCGTAGTACTACTCCTCCTCCCACCACATCCGAAATCCTCTGAGCCCGGTGCAGCAGCTTCCTTTCACAATGCTAGGACCCTCCACAAGACACATGATAATCCCTTTGGACATTTCAAGGAGCGGCACCAAGGGAACAGTACCGGGGAAATGCCACTGACAGCTCAGAATATCCATGGCATTTCTAGAGCCTCGGCACTGCTCTCGCTCTGGGAATGAAGGTCCAAAAAGCACATCGGAGAATGTTCATAGTTGTAAACAAGCTCCACCTTTGAAACACAATCTACATAGAACCACATATACAAGCCTGCACGATGGATGAAGCCAAGGTCTCCTCCATGATTTCCCTTCTGACCACCTTATTGTCTCCTCAACCATAAAAGGTGAACTTGAAACTCAGGACCTTGCCTTGTCACCAGAAACATCCAAGCTTGGATCAGTCTTTCTAAGACCAGATACTTGCCCTCTGAACTATTAGAGACTTGTCACATACACACAGGTAGAACAGGATTATTTCTATCTACCTGGGGACTTGGAGTCTTTCACATTGCTCCTGTTAAAACTCTCACAACAGCAAAACTTTACCTACAAAGGGTTCAAGCTATGACACTCCCAACTTCCACAAACCTCCTCAGCTCTTGTGAGTCACATGCAGCCAATTCCAGGAATTGGAAACATGGTTGTGAGGATGAAACTGACTTTGGGGCTCCCCTTGGATATGGTCTTCCAGACTTACCAAAAGGCCATTAAGAGGAAGGTTTACCCCACCTCAGGGAAACCCGAGGCAGTACTTGCAGTCAAGGGCTGGCCATGGCTTCTGAGCTACATCCAAAAAGAACTTCATACTGTACCTGGATCTGCTGAAGCCATTTCTGACTGTCCGAGAGCCAGCATGTACCCCTCCTCAACTGCCTCCATTGTGGATCATCAGTAGGGCTGTCAGATTTAGTACATAAATATACAGGATACCCAGTTAAACTTGAACTTCACATGAATAATAAGTCATTATTTTTAGTATAAGTATAATCTATGAACTATTTGGGGCATACTTATCTTCAAAATGTACTCGTTGTTTTTCAAACATTCATATTTAACTAAACAGCCTATATTTCATCTGTCAACCCTACTCAGCAGAAATGATGGAGGCTCATAGAGATCCAGGAGACGCCTCAGCGCCTCCTCAGCTTTTATTTCTACGTCCTGGACAGCGAGCACGAACCTTCCACTCCGTCATTGGCTAGAATGGAGGATATACTCTGTTTTAGAGCTTTTTTTACTTGTCATTGTTATTATCTTCCTTATTTTAAAGAGATGTTTATTTTTTCCCAAACTTAATAGCTCATCCAAAAGTATTTCAAAGTTCATTAGACAAGGGAAAAACAACATGGTTCTGAAAAGTGAAGGAAACCGCCTGGTGTTTAGTAAAGAAGTAGTAGGGAGATTGAAAAAGCCAAACTTCATAAGCAGATCTCTCCAAGGGTATTTTCAGAGCTTGATACCCTCCCACACCCTGAAAATATCATTACATCAAGAATGTAGAACTGCTAACCAAATGTAAGGCTCCCATATGATTCTATCAAACTGAGGATGCTTCTTTACTAAGCAGTGAGCACACTTGCTGCCCCAGGGACCTTGGCAGTTGCAACGTAGGGCTCTTCCCTTTGGGATGGAAACAGCAAGTTTTCCTGTGGTCTACACGCTGGCCCCCAAAATACTACACTCCCAATACTTGTCAACTTTAAGTATTTTCCTACATATCTCCATTTTTCTGTTACTATTTGGACTACATCCTAGACTTGACACTACATAAATTGCATTCAAGAAGCTATTTTTAAAAGTTGGTAGGAAACCTTAAATCTATGGCTTGCAGTCCCTGGCTTACTTTCATCCAGGTGCGTAAGGGTTTTCAAAAGTAGTCAGGTTAGTTACCCCGTATCACAGCCCCACGCTTGTGTCACAGATATAAAAATGGAACATGATATTTAAGGTTTTAGTTGCCAAATCATCAAGCCTCCCAGACAGAGGCAATAGAGCAAAATGATTACAGAGGCATGGATTTTGATTTGCTCCAGCGTATTGGGCAAGTCACTTGGCCTCTGTATTTATTTGTACTTATCTGCACTTATCTGTCACTTGGGGGTCATAATTGTACCTGGTCCATGGGTACGCTGTACAAATGATCTGTAAAGTAGTTACAACAAACCGACACAGAGTAAGCACTCCACAGACATTGGCTATTAGCTATTGGAAATAGTTCTCCGTGAAACAGATGTCTTTATCAGTGGATGACTCGGTGGGAGACAGTGAATCACAGAATCGCAGCATGTTGAAAGTGACCTAGTTCACACTCTTATGTGAAAAAAAGAAAAGTGTGCATGGGTAGAAAATGTCTGAAACTTTACCTAACAAATAGTTCATCCTGATAGCACTGAGGATTAGAATAAATCAGGAAAGGAGGAAAGAAAAACTTGAGTGTAATTCAATTTCTCTATCATTTGTGTTTCTACACTGAGACACTGAATACACTGGAAGTGCAATTTTTTTTTAATGTGGAGGGATAAAGGTTTTCAAGTTTTCCTGATCCATCCGTATTATTATCTCAGAATTGCTGGCAGTTCTTGCCATCTTCGGATCTACACCCATGTGAGTCAGTGGGCCATTCTGGACGGAGGAGATAATAGAGCAGAAGTGAAGTGAGAGGAAAGGAGAGAAAAGATTTTCTCTTTTCTCTTCAAAGAGGAAAGGTCTTTGGAATGGGAACAACTCACAACCAAACTTTGGGGAAAGGATGTGATGGAAAATGAGACAAACATCCTACCCCTGTGATGAGAAGGATTCCCTGGGCTCGATGGAGGGAGGTCACAGGTGGCTGGACAAGGAAACCAACTAGGGAGAAACACACACAAGTGCAGGGCAAACACCCTGAGGCCACTCAGCCTGACTCCATGCAAACATGTGTCCAGCAGACAGCCCTTCACCTGTGGCTCCCCAGCAAGACAGGTAACTCGGGGGTGCCAACTCATTCTGAGTCCATTATGCCTGGCCATTCATAAACCGCTGTCTAACGTGTGAGGAATAAACTCTCAATGTTTATGAGGAAACTGGGGAAGGAGATTGAAAGGTTACTTAAACGGAAAAAAAAGAAGTTCAGGAAGGCAGGATGGTAGAGAGACAAGAAAAAGACCTTAAAAGATAGAAAGGATTTGCCAAAGAAGAGAAAGAAAAAGAAATGATTCCAAATGGGTTAACCTGCAGCTAGGAAGTTAAGGAAGATTATTGATGGGTGAAGACTATGGAATAAAGTGAATAAAATTTCTCAGAAGTTGCTGAGACTATGGTAAGAATCATGATTATCAAATTATGAATTGGCTGCAATGGCATTCTAGGGGGACACTAGGAAGGGGAAGCAAATGTTCCTGAGATGACAGTAGCAGGTGGAAAGTTGTTTCAGGGGAAGATCAGTCTTGCAGAGGGTGTATCAGAGGAGGGCAAGTGTGAGCAAGCAAGGAAATACTAAGTGTATATGGTTCCTTCACTGAGTGCACCCAGCCCCGCGGTCAGCCTTGAGAACAAGCAGGACTTCAGGTACTGGAGCTACATTTCAGTCATCAAGACTTGAGAAGACACCCTTAACTCAGGTCTTCTCTTCAAACTCCATCTTTCCTTCTTGACCTTCATTTGGCCTCTTCCCTTACCCTCCAGCTGTGGACTGAGGCCACAGAGCAAGATGGGTCACTAGTGTCCTCCATCCCCTGGCGACTGTGGTTCACATCAGTGGAGTACCAAAGGCAATAACCAAGTAACAGACACAAGAGTGTATGAAGAAGAAGAGATTCTGATAAGGCTTTCTGTGACAGTGTGGGCCAAGTCGGCTCTATATGGCTGGTATCACGTGAATTATGAGCAGCCTTAGGGGAGAAGTTCTCAGAAGGCAGAGCCTGGCTCTCTAGAGGCTCTGCGTGCTCACAGCCCACTCCAAGACCTCAGTTACAGCTTCGGCCCCCAATATCTCTCCCTCTGCCTGCTCACAGTTTTTGAAGTCTTCTTTCCTCCACATTTCTCTTGAGAGGTGGAGGAGGAAGATGAGCTTCAGGCCAGCTCAGACTCCCCTGGGATCCCAGCAGGATGCCTATCATTAACCTCCCACCTTCTAGGAAGCTCCTAAGATCTTCACATTTGGGGCAGTTCTCATTTCAGCTGTGCTTCAAATTGCTGGCTGGAGACGGCCTGTTGGAAGGTGGCTAAAAGCAAGTAGCAATCCTTCGGGCAGCCTGGCCCTTCTCGACTGTCAGACATCTTCAGGGATATTCTAGGAAATATTGTTTGTTCTAGAGAAGGGAGGGAAACAATCCAATTGTCCAATAATGCTTGAATGGAAAATAAATGATGCTATATGCATGTGATCACATAATATCAAACAGTCAAAAATCAAAGACCTAGATCTCTATGGATTCACGTGGATAAATCTTGAAAACATAATATTGATTGAAAGAAAATAAGATAAAGAACGTTAGATTGTGATAACAGGTGTGTAAGTATTTAAATATTTAAATCAATTCAACATATTGCTTCTATATATATAGATGTAAGAAAATAAACTTTATCCAAAGAACACATTATTTACATTTAATATGCTCATTTATCTAGGAGACCCAAAAGAACCCACAGATAAACTAGCAGGAACTAATAACACAGTTCAACAAGGCACACACATACAAGATCAATAAATTTAAAAAAATAAAAAATAAAAAAAAATAAATTTTAAAAATCAATCAGGCTCCTCTACAGTGGCGATAACAAATTAGAAACTGTAAAAGAAAATAAGAAAAAAAGAAGATCTAAAAATTGTCACAAGAGCCATATAAATTATTTAGAGCTAAGCATACGTAGAAGGCAATATAACTAACAAACTGAGTACGAAAGACTGTTGTTACTTAATGAGAACAGACCCTCTTCTTAAGGAGCAGATCAGTAAGTGAGAGTGAATCAAAGAAACACAGCATTTGAAAAGTCAGCTAGTCCAAGCCTCTTGATCGCACATACAGAAGCTGAAGCCCAGATAGGTTGAGTTACTTGCTAAAGGGCCCAATGTCCTGACTCAAGGACTAGCATTTTTCACTCAGTCGCAAGACACAATCAACTGCAGTAACTTGGAAAGAGATGGGGAAAAAATGAAGAAATCAATTATATAGTTCCTCATCTTTAAGTACAGAAATAGCTGTGACAAAATTACACGTATTGAGGGAAAATTGAAGTGCAGAGTTTAAAATGTCAATAATCCACAGGGAAACTGGAGACCATTTAAAATATTCATATTAAATCTCTCTAGAAAAGACATTAAAAGATCTCCAATCAAAATGTGAATTTTATAATAGACATGGTATGATACAATTTATAATAGATATGGTAGGAACCTTTCCCTTTCACGGGAAAGCTTCGGCTGGGAAAAAGGAATTGTTCTTGAAAATGGGGCCTGTGCTACTGCAGACACTGTGCTCAACCTAGGTCCACCGAATGCTCTGATGTCATCACTGAGGTCACAGAATTCCGCTGTGCGCCTGGCAACCTTGAAAACATAACAGCCCTGGTGAGCACTAGGCAGTACTGCTGGTTCACTAAGTGGTACAAGTTTTTCAGCCATTTAGGAGACTTGACTATTTTTGTTTGTATTGAATCATTTCAACGGATTGCCCAAGAGCCAAGAAGGGCCAACCTGTAGGGAAGAGGAGGAGTTGGACATCTCTTGAGGCATCTTCTAAGGGAGACTTCTAGTTGGTACGATGGAATGGCGACAAAAGAGGAAACATCTGGAAAATGAAGAGTCCCAGGAAACTGCCGAGAACGGAGGAGGTATGTGGGGTCAACTTGGCTGGGCACATGGGTTTCTGCCAAACTGAAGCTTCTCTAGGAAGCGGGGGACTGAGAACGTGTCACCTGTGAAGCAGGGAGCGAGAGACCTTGTCTCACTGATGCTGCCGTATCTATCTGGAGGGCCCCTGTGTTGTGAGACGGCACAGAACGGCCAGATGCCCCCTGGGAGATGGGAGGTCAGCTCCGCTGGTCTGAGGACTCTCTCCTGGGGCAGCCGGGCCTGGAGCTTTGTCGGACTCACAGCAGGCTGCATCCTGCTTGCACAGACCTAGAGGTGCAGCTTTTCTCAGTCCCCGATTTCTCTCTTATTCTCTTGGATCTTTCCCTGGGGTCATGAGGTGGGGGATGTGAAGGATGCAAGGATGCTGAGAGAGACCCATGAGTTATTTGGCCTCTTTTACCAAAGTGGAAAGGGAAGCCCCATGAGTTGAAGGCCCTGTTGAAAAATATCTTGACAAGTGGAATGCACTTTGAAAGAAGATTTTGTCTAGGGATGGTGTCATATTGAAAGCAAGGAGGATTTATTCCTTCAACAGGAAGAATTTCCCAAAGGAGATCAAGGGAAGGGAAGGGTTTTCCAGAGATTGAGACCACGTGAGCGGGGGTGAGAAATGGCCTCAGGGTCCTGTGGGGAGCTCTGAGAGCCACGGGCCACGTGGTGCCTGCGTGCATTAAATGTAGGCGAGTAGCTTGCCCTGGGAGAGGGGTGGTCACCCCAAAGCTCCAGCTAGAGGCCTCTGCCCCAGATTGGAGCCCAGTAGCTCCTACCAGGCCCAGGGCCCTGGAGACTGTAAGATGGGCCCTGGGAATGGAGCTCTAGACAGCAGGCAGATTTCCAGGCAGTGGCTGGGACAGGCTGGGGAAGGCAATGACTGCCCCTGACCATTCAGAATATTTTGCTCTATGTTCCTGTGTGTGTGTGGGTGTGTGAGAGTGTGTGTGTGTGTGTGTGTGTGTGTGTGTGTGGTAGTGCAGAGAAGAGCGAGATGAATGGGGTTAGAGTGCTTACCAGATATAAGGTCTGCGTGGTAAAGTTCTTGTCACCCTGCCTGGACCTGGCTGACACTCGGTGTACGTAAGAGTGTATACAGAATTCTTGTTAGGGGTGTTTTATGAGACAGTAACTCATACACCCATGTACACTCTGATGCAGCAAAAATATCACACACCCCACATATAACTTCCTTAGTAAACCACACACAGCACATGGAGGTATATACACAGATCCCTCCTGTACTACGTTCTCATACAACCCACCTGTATCACAATCCTCTCCTCCAACACCAAACGCTGGAGATGAGATATGAATATAGACACACACACTATATATATAGGACACACACACAAACACACTATATATATATATATATATATATATATATATATATATATATATATATGTATCTCCACAACTCTCGCACAAACACAGCTAACTTCAGCCATCGCTAAATACCTCTGTAAGATCCATTCACGTGTCATACACACCACACTTGTAACACATTCTTGAGTAATGCCAGACCCGCTTTGTACAAACCACAGTAAACCACAGTCTCAGTAACCCATGTCAGGATTGCCAGAGAAAATATGGGCTATCCAGTTCAATTTGAATTCCAGATAAAGAACAAGTAATTTTGCAGTATCAGTATGTCCCAAATATTGTATGGGCCATACTTACACTAAAACTAAGTCAGGCCAAATACCGCATGGGAATACTTACACTAAAAAATTATTCTGGGTTTATCTGAAACTGAAATTTAACTGGGTGCCTTGTATTCTTGTTCGCTAAGTCTGGCAACCCTTATATACTTACCACCAGGTGATGTATTATATATTTATTGTAGTTTTGTTTAGTGTGTGTCTTCCCCTACTAGAATGTGCAGCGTTACCAAAGACTACAACAATGGAAGAGTGCCGGATACACAGGAGTAGCTGCTTACTGAATCTTGGTGAATGAATGAATGAACACGCACCATAAATACAAGCCACACCATGTAATGAGGAAAAGTTACATTTCCCAGAATTCCTGAATTGTGAACAGAAAAAATGCACACAAAGGCCACAGACACAGATAGACACGTCTGCACTGTGCTCCCCATGCCAACCCCACACTTACCACAGACTTAACTGATACACATCACTCACTCTTCCCACACACTCACAGTCACCACCGACGCCTACATTACCAACTAGACAGTGAGAGAATAAGTATTGATTGGAATTAAATCCTGGAGGATCCACTGGGAACCACACTCTCAACTGTGTGTATTCACTGCACCTGACACGTGTCACACACTCAGTAAATATTTGTGGACAGAGGACTGATGAACCCACCCTGAGCCTTTCATTCCTCCCTCAGGAATCTCGAAGTCACAAGAGGATCCCCCTCGGCTTGGATCCACTGTGGTGGCCCAAGGCTGCAGCCCAGGGGCAATGGAGGTCTCCTCTGCCCCTAAATACTTCTTCTGTACTTCTACTCCATGCAAGCTCAGCTACGCTGGTAAGGGTGCGGGGCTCCTCAGGTGAGGGGGTGCTTGGCTGTGAGGCAGGAGGCACACAGATCCCAGGGAGGCTGAGAGGAAATCCAGGGTCATCAGAGGTGATGAGGGCTCTGTGGAGGAGCCTGGGCAGGATGGCTGAGCTGTTCCGAGGGCGTGGATGCCAGCTGAGACTGGGGGTGCGGTGAGAATACTGGTAGTACCATGGTGGGGAAGTCAAGGAGCAGGGGCCGGACAGGTCTGGGCTTGAGGTGGAGGGAAGAGGGACCAGATTAAGCATCTTCAGAGGAAAATGTAGGCTTTGTCTTTGCCTTTGCTTCCAGAGAAGGACAGAGTTCTGCATCATACACCTCCAGCCTGAGAGCAGGACCATCCAGCTCAGGTCCACACAGCTCACACATACATCTGCCCTCCAGGCACAGCCCTTCTCACAGCACACATAAACCCCAAGCACCACAGCCCCATTCCACAAGAAATGCACCACCGATATTACCAAAATCACACTCCTTGTCATACACGCATCCAGCCGCATCCCTCACATACCACAGCCCTCACCACCATACTCCACACCCCTGTATACACACACCACTCCAGTATCCCCCCCACGCACATGAAAAGCCCACAGATGACACCAGATACACCGCTCCATCCTACGGCCAACAGACACCAAGCTCTCGACATAGCTACGTCATGCAAATGTCCCTCTCTCGTCTACCACACCTGCTCCCTCAGCTTCCGGCACGGCCCATGCATGTTATTATGGTTTTAATTTCCTTTTTCAGCAATGCGGAGATTTCGAGACACTGCCTGGCCTACAGCACCCCTAGCCCAGGTTCAGGAAGAAGGGGAGACCGCTCCCCCATCACACTGTGTCTCCTCCTCACTCTCTTCACCCTGTAAGGACTATCTGCACCCAGACAAAGAGGAAAGGGGCATGAAAATATACTACATGCAGGTACAAGTGAACAAGGGTGTCGCTGTCTCCTGGAAGACAAAGAAACCCTTGGAGTTGCCTGAAAAGCAGCTGACGATAGAAGAAATGACCCTTCCTGAGGATGCGTGCACAGTAGGCACTTGCCCCTCTGATGTGTTCACCGAAAGCCTCCTGTCTGACAGTGAGCCCACTGGGGAGGAGAAAGGGTATGAGGAAATGGCAGAGCCAGGCAGCCCATCAGGGTCACCTGCCGTCGAGGAGACACCCAGGGCCAAGACACCGGACTGGATGGTGACCATGGAGATCGGCTACAGGTGCATGGCCTGCTGCCGGGTCTTCTCCACCTTGGAGATCCTCCAGCAGCACGTGAAGGGCGGCGTCCTGCAGGGCTTCAGCTGCCGTGTCTTTCATCTCAACATGGCCCAGTGGATGGGCAATGTGGAATCCGAGAGCACCCCTGAGGAGGAGGACGAGGAGGAGGAGGAGGAAGAGAAGCAAGAAGAAAAGGAGAATGAGGGAGAGCAGCCCACGGGGGAAGGCCCCAGCCCAAAGAGACCCCGCAGGCAGGGTCTTTTCTCTCCTTTGAGTTCCAAACAGCAACTGAGATTCATGGGACAGAAGATCCTGGAAGACGGTGTGGCCGTCCCTTGGAAGAGGTAAGGCTTGAGGCTGGCAGTCTTCTGAGCCTATGTCACGAGGGCCCAGAGGAGTCTAAGGGAAGGGGCCGCACACATGTGCTGGTTTACCTAATGGCTCTGCAGTTGCATCAAATGGGACACACCCAGCACTAACAAAGGCATTGACCTCTGTTGACGTAAACAAGAAGGTGGAGCCTTTTCCTAGGAGTTTTCTCAGGGTCTGCACGATGGACCTCAACTCTTAGAGGATGTACTGCCAGCAGCTCCTTCTCGGCAGAGAGAGCCAGGAGTGGTCTCAAGAGAGGACAGGGGCCCTTGCAGGACCAGAACTTTGAGGTCTGAGAGCCTTGGGCCTGAGCTGAGATCTCACCCTGACCACTGTACCTAGCCTTCTGTGACAAAGGGGAATATGAAAGAGAGTCACGTGGAAATGAGGTCCCCCGAGATATGGAAATGTTCCAGAACCTTCGTTGTGTGGTAGTTGATCTGGAGCCAAGCTCACTGTGGTGTGTGTGGCTCTGAGCATTAAGGCAATGCTGGAGGGTAACCCTGACCAGCAGAGCTTGGAGTGCTTCTTGTCTCTTCCTGTTCTACCTCAGTTGTTTTATCCCTTCCAGGGAGAAGAAAGGACCCTCGGGAGAGTAGCAGACAGAATGCCGTGGTCTGAAGGAGGATGAAGGGACCGGCACTCAGTCTAACATCATATGACAATAGAAGCGTCCTATGCAATAAAGGGCATTTTCCAAACCTTTCCTGGAGCTTTTATTTAAGGACATTTTTCTATCTATGCATCTATCTGTCATCTACATCTGTATCTTTCAAGGTTTGTGAACAAGCTTTCACATAAGCACTAGAGACGTCCGCCAGCATTTTCCAGAAGAGGCCTGCAAATTGCTGGGGACTCCTCACAAATAGGGAACGGCCACAACCCCTGCCACACAGACTATGCGCGTGGCCCTCCTGACGTACTCCCACTCTCTCTCTGAATTTCCCAACGTCTGAGATGAGGGTGCTGGCTGGAGGCAATGATCACGTGCAGGCTGAATCTTCTCCAGATTCTGATTCTCTTCCTGGGCATATCGTCCTCAAGCACAGTCTCCATGTCCCTGGCCACACTGATCTCTCTCCTTCAGTCCTTCCCTCCCTCCCTCTCCTGCCTCCCAGTGCAGAGAATACTTTTTTGCATTTGAGACGACATTTATTTTTGGTTCACAGAATTCTCACCTGTTCTACTGTGGCCTCCGTTGTGAACATTCCAAAGCTGAGACTTTTCTGTTTTTCTCCCTCATTTCTGCTGAGTCTTTACCTTCCTAATGCAATGAACTCAGAGTGCCTAGCTGACTGGATGGGGAAAAAGATCCAGGGAGCAAAGAGAAATAATAAAAGAATATATCAGTTAATTTTTCATAGTGTTATCCAACTACATATTTTTAAAATTTTGGAATAATATTAGGAATCTTCTCTTCATAAAAAACTGAATTATCGGGCTTCCCTGGTGGAGCAGTGGTTAAGAATATGCCTGCGAATGCAGGGGTCATGGGTTTGAGCCCTGTTCTGGGAAGATCCCACGTGCCACGGAGTAACTAAGCCCGCGCGCCACAACTACTGAGCCTGCGCTCTAGAGCCCGTGCCACATCTACCGAGCCCACGTGCCACAACTACGGAAGCCTGCGTGCCTAGAGCCCATGCTCCGCAACAAGAGAAGCCACTGCAATGAGAAGCCCGTGCACCAGAGCCAAGAGGAGCCCCCGCTCACTGCAACTAGAGAACGCCCGCTAGCAGCAACAAAGACCCAATGCAGCCCCAAATAAATTAATTAATTTTTAAAAATTGAATTAGTTTCAAGGGTACAATGTATAAAAGTACAATAAAAGCCCCCCTTCATAACCCCCCAACCCCACTCTCAAGATGGAATCGATATGCTGTGATACAATTTATAGTCGTAGTACTACTCCTCCTCCCACCACATCCGAAATCCTCTGAGCCAGGTGCAGCAGCTTCCTTTCACAATGCTAGGACCCTCCACAAGACACATGATAATCCCTTTGGACATTTCAAGGAGCGGCACCAAGGGAACAGTACCGGGGAAATGCCACTGACAGCTCAGAATATCCATGGCATTTCTGGAGCCTCGGCACTGCTCTCGCTCTGGGAATGAAGGTCCAAAAAGCACATCGGAGAATGTTCATAGTTGTAAACAAGCTCCACCTTTGAAACACAATCTACATAGGACCACATATACAAGCCTGCACGATGGATGAAGCCAAGGTCTCCTCCATGATTTCCCTTCTGACCACCTTATTGTCTCCTCAACCATAAAAGGTGAACTTGAAACTCAGGACCTTGCCTTGTCACCAGAAACATCCAAGCTTGGATCAGTCTTTCTAAGACCAGATACTTGCTCTCTGAACTATTAGAGACTTGTCACATACACACAGGTAGAACAGGATTATTTCTATCTACCTGGGGACCTGGAGTCTTTCACATTGCTCCTGTTAAAACTCTCACAACAGCAAAACTTTACCTACAAAGGGTTCAAGCTATGACACTCCCAACTTCCACAAACCTCCTCAGCTCTTGTGAGTCACATGCAGCCAATTCCAGGAATTGGAAACATGGTTGTGAGGATGAAACTGACTTTGGGGCTCCCCTTGGATATGGTCTTCCAGACTTACCGAAAGGCCATTAAGAGGAAGGTTTACCCCACCTCAGGGAAACCCGAGGCAGTACTTGCAGTCAAGGGCTGGCCATGGCTTCTGAGCTACATACAAAAAGAACTTCATACTGTACCTGGATCTGCTGAAGCCATTTCTGACTGTCCGAGAGCCAGCATGTACCCCTCCTCAACTGCCTCCATTGTGGATCATCAGTAGGGCTGTCAGATTTAGGACATAAATATACAGGATACCCAGTTAAACTTGAACTTCACATGAATAATAAGTCATTATTTTTAGTATAAGTATAATCTATGAACTATTTGGGGCATACTTATCTTCAAAATGTACTCGTTGTTTTTCAAACATTCATATTTAACTAAACAGCCTATAATTTATCTGTCAACCCTACTCAGCAGAAATGATGGAGGCTCATAGAGATCCAGGAGACGCCTCAGCGCCTCCTCAGCTTTTATTTCTACGTCCTGGACAGCGAGCACGAACCTTCCACTCCGTCATTGGCTAGAATGGAGGATATTCTCTGTTTTAGAGCTTTTTTTACTTGTCATTGTTATTATCTTCCTTATTTTAAAGAGATGTTTATTTTTTCCCAAACTTAATAGCTCATCCAAAAGTATTTCAAAGTTCATTAGACAAGGGAAAAACAACATGGTTCTGAAAAGTGAAGGAAACCGCCTGGTGTTTAGTAAAGAAGTAGTAGGGAGATTGAAAAAGCCAAACTTAATAAGCAGATCTCTCCAAGGGTATTTTCAGAGCTTGATACGCTCCCACACCCTGAAAATATCATTACATCAAGAATGTAGAACTGCTAACCAAATGTAAGGCTCCCATATGATTCTATCAAACTGAGGATGCTTCTTTACTAAGCAGTGAGCACACTTGCTGCCCCAGGGACCTTGGCAGTTGCAACGTAGGGCTCTTCCCTTTGGGATGGAAACAGCAAGTTTTCCTGTGGTCTACACGCTGGCCCCCAAAATACTACACTCCCAATACTTGTCAACTTTAAGTATTTTCCTACATATCTCCATTTTTCTGTTACTATTTGGACTACATCCTAGACTTGACACTACATAAATTGCATTCAAGAAGCTATTTTTAAAAGTTGGTATGAAACCTTAAATCTATGGCTTGCAGTCCCTGGCTTACTTTCATCCAGGTGCGTAAGGGTTTTCAAAAGTAGTCAGGTTAGTTACCCCGTATCACAGCCCCACGCTTGTGTCACAGATATAAAAATGGAACATGATATTTAAGGTTTTAGTTGCCAAATCATCAAGCCTCCCAGACAGAGGCAATAGAGCAAAATGATTACAGAGGCATGGATTTTGATTTGCTCCAGCGTCTTGGGCAAGTCACTTGGCCTCTATTTATTTGTACTTATCTGCACTTATCTGTCACTTGGGGGTCATAATTGTACCTGGTCCATGGGTACGCTGTACAAATGATCTGTAAAGTAGTTACAAGAAACCGACACAGAGTAAGCACTCCACAGACATTGGCTATTAGCTATTGGAAATAGTTCTCCGTGAAACAGATGACTTTATCAGTGGATGACTCGGTGGGAGACAGTGAATCACAGAATCGCAGCATGTTGAAAGTGACCTAGATCACACTCTTATGTGAAAAAAAGAAAAGTGTGCATGGGTAGAAAATGTCTGAAACTTTACCTAACAAATAGTTCATCCTGATAGCACTGAGGATTAGAATAAATCAGGAAAGGAGGAAAGAAAAACTTGAGTGTAATTCAATTTCTCTATCATTTGTGTTTCTACACTGAGACACTGAATACACTGGAAGTGCAATTTTTTTTTAATGTGGAGGGATAAAGGTTTTCAAGTTTTCCTGATCCATCCGTATTATTATCTCAGAATTGCTGGCAGTTCTTGCCATCTTCGGATCTACACCCATGTGAGTCACTGGGCCATTCTGGACGGAGGAGATAATAGAGCAGAAGTGAAGTGAGAGGAAAGGAGAGAAAAGATTTTCTCTTTTCTCTTCAAAGAGGAAAGGTCTTTGGAATGGGAACAACTCACAACCAAACTTTGGGGAAAGGATGTGATGGAAAATGAGACAAACATCCTACCCCTGTGATGAGAAGGATTCCCTGGGCTCGATGGAGGGAGGTCACAGGTGGCTGGACAAGGAAACCAACTAGGGAGAAACACACACAAGTGCAGGGCAAACACCCTGAGGCCACTCAGCCTGACTCCATGCAAACATGTGTCCAGCAGACAGCCCTTCACCTGTGGCTCCCCAGCAAGACAGGTAACTCGGGGGTGCCAACTCATTCTGAGTCCATTATGCCTGGCCATTCATAAACCGCTGTCTAACGTGTGAGGAATAAACTCTCAATGTTTATGAGGAAACTGGGGAAGGAGATTGAAAGGTTACTTAAACGGAAAAAAAAGAAGTTCAGGAAGGCAGGATGGTAGAGAGACAAGAAAAAGACCTTAAAAGATAGAAAGGATTTGCCAAAGAAGAGAAAGAAAAAGAAATGATTCCAAATGGGTTAACCTGCAGCTAGGAAGTTAAGGAAGATTATTGATGGGTGAAGACTATGGAATAAAGTGAATAAAATTTCTCAGAAGTTGCTGAGACTATGGTAAGAATCATGATTATCAAATTATGAATTGGCTGCAATGGCATTCTAGGGGGACACTAGGAAGGGGAAGCAAATGTTCCTGAGATGACAGTAGCAGGTGGAAAGTTGTTTCAGGGGAAGATCAGTCTTGCAGAGGGTGTATCAGAGGAGGGCAAGTGTGAGCAAGCAAGGAAATACTAAGTGTATATGGTTCCTTCACTGAGTGCACCCAGCCCCGCGGTCAGCCTTGAGAACAAGCAGGACTTCAGGTACTGGAGCTACATTTCAGTCATCAAGACTTGAGAAGACACCCTTAACTCAGGTCTTCTCTTCAAACTCCATCTTTCCTTCTTGACCTTCATTTGGCCTCTTCCCTTACCCTCCAGCTGTGGACTGAGGCCACAGAGCAAGATGGGTCACTAGTGTCCTCCATCCCCTGGCGACTGTGGTTCACATCAGTGGAGTACCAAAGGCAATAACCAAGTAACAGACACAAGAGTGTATGAAGAAGAAGAGATTCTGATAAGGCTTTCTGTGACAGTGTGGGCCAAGTCGGCTCTATATGGCTGGTATCACGTGAATTATGAGCAGCCTTAGGGGAGAAGTTCTCAGAAGGCAGAGCCTGGCTCTCTAGAGGCTCTGCGTGCTCACAGCCCACTCCAAGACCTCAGTTACAGCTTCGGCCCCCAATATCTCTCCCTCTGCCTGCTCACAGTTTTTGAAGTCTTCTTTCCTCCACATTTCTCTTGAGAGGTGGAGGAGGAAGATGAGCTTCAGGCCAGCTCAGACTCCCCTGGGATCCCAGCAGGATGCCTATCATTAACCTCCCACCTTCTAGGAAGCTCCTAAGATCTTCACATTTGGGGCAGTTCTCATTTCAGCTGTGCTTCAAATTGCTGGCTGGAGACGGCCTGTTGGAAGGTGGCTAAAAGCAAGTAGCAATCCTTCGGGCAGCCTGGCCCTTCTCGACTGTCAGACATCTTCAGGGATATTCTAGGAAATATTGTTTGTTCTAGAGAAGGGAGGGAAACAATCCAATTGTCCAATAATGCTTGAATGGAAAATAAATGATGCTATATGCATGTGATCACATAATATCAAACAGTCAAAAATCAAAGACCTAGATCTATATGGATTCACATGGATAAATCTTGAAAACATAATATTGATTGAAAGAAAATAAGATAAAGAACGTTAGATTGTGATAACAGGTGTGTAAGTATTTAAATATTTAAATCAATTCAACATATTGCTTCTATATATATAGATGTAAGAAAATAAACTTTATCCAAAGAACACATTATTTACATTTAATATGCTCATTTATCTAGGAGACCCAAAAGAACCCACAGATAAACTAGCAGGAACTAATAACACGGTTCAACAAGGCACACACATACAAGATCAATAAATTTAAAAAAATAAAAAATAAAAAAAAATAAATTTTAAAAATCAATCAGGCTCCTCTACAGTGGCGATAACAAATTAGAAACTGTAAAAGAAAATAAGAAAAAAAGAAGATCTAAAAATTGTCACAAGAGCCATATAAATTATTTAGAGCTAAGCATACGTAGAAGGCAATATAACTAACAAACTGAGTACGAAAGACTGTTGTTACTTAATGAGAACAGACCCTCTTCTTAAGGAGCAGATCAGTAAGTGAGAGTGAATCAAAGAAACACAGCATTTGAAAAGTCAGCTAGTCCAAGCCTCTTGATCGCACATACAGAAGCTGAAGCCCAGATAGGTTGAGTTACTTGCTAAAGGGCCCAATGTCCTGACTCAAGGACTAGCATTTTTCACTCAGTCGCAAGACACAATCAACTGCAGTAACTTGGAAAGAGATGGGGAAAAAATGAAGAAATCAATTATATAGTTCCTCATCTTTAAGTACAGAAATAGCTGTGACAAAATTACACGTATTGAGGGAAAATTGAAGTGCAGAGTTTAAAATGTCAATAATCCACAGGGAAACTGGAGACCATTTAAAATATTCATATTAAATCTCTCTAGAAAAGACATGAAAAGATCTCCAATCAAAATGTGAATTTTATAATAGACATGGTATGATACAATTTATAATAGATATGGTAGGAACCTTTCCCTTTCACGGGAAAGCTTCGGCTGGGAAAAAGGAATTGTTCTTGAAAATGGGGCCTGTGCTACTGCAGACACTGTGCTCAACCTAGGTCCACCGAATGCTCTGATGTCATCACTGAGGTCACAGAATTCCGCTGTGCGCCTGGCAACCTTGCAAACATAACAGCCCTGGTGAGCACTAGGCAGTACTGCTGGTTCACTAAGTGGTACAAGTTTTTCAGCCATTTAGGAGACTTGACTATTTTTGTTTGTATTGAATCATTTCAACGGATTGCCCAAGAGCCAAGAAGGGCCAACCTGTAGGGAAGAGGAGGAGTTGGACATCTCTTGAGGCATCTTCTAAGGGAGACTTCTAGTTGGTACGATGGAATGGCGACAAAAGAGGAAACATCTGGAAAATGAAGAGTCCCAGGAAACTGCCGAGAACGGAGGAGGTATGTGGGGTCAACTTGGCTGGGCACATGGGTTTCTGCCAAACTGAAGCTTCTCTAGGAAGCGGGGGACTGAGAACGTGTCACCTGTGAAGCAGGGAGCGAGAGACCTTGTCTCACTGATGCTGCCGTATCTATCTGGAGGGCCCCTGTGTTGTGAGACGGCACAGAACGGCCAGATGCCCCCTGGGAGATGGGAGGTCAGCTCCGCTGGTCTGAGGACTCTCTCCTGGGGCAGCCGGGCCTGGAGCTTTGTCGGACTCACAGCAGGCTGCATCCTGCTTGCACAGACCTAGAGGTGCAGCTTTTCTCAGTCCCCGATTTCTCTCTTATTCTCTTGGATCTTTCCCTGGGGTCATGAGGTGGGGGATGTGAAGGATGCAAGGATGCTGAGAGAGACCCATGAGTTATTTGGCCTCTTTTACCAAAGTGGAAAGGGAAGCCCCATGAGTTGAAGGCCCTGTTGAAAAATATCTTGACAAGTGGAATGCACTTTGAAAGAAGATTTTGTCTAGGGATGGTGTCATATTGAAAGCAAGGAGGATTTATTCCTTCAACAGGAAGAATTTCCCAAAGGAGATCAAGGGAAGGGAAGGGTTTTCCAGAGATTGAGACCACGTGAGCGGGGGTGAGAAATGGCCTCAGGGTCCTGCGGGGAGCTCTGAGAGCCACGGGCCACGTGGTGCCTGCGTGCATTAAATAGAGGCGAGTAGCTTGCCCTGGGAGAGGGGTGGTCACCCCAGAGCTCCAGCTAGAGGCCTCTGCCCCAGATTGGAGCCCAGTAGCTCCTACCAGGCCCAGGGCCCTGGAGACTGTAAGATGGGCCCTGGGAATGGAGCTCTAGACAGCAGGCAGATTTCCAGGCAGTGGCTGGGACAGGCTGGGGAAGGCAATGACTGCCCCTGACCATTCAGAATATTTTGCTCTATGTTCCTGTGTGTGTGTGGGTGTGTGAGAGTGTGTGTGTGTGTGTGTGTGTGTGTGTGTGTGTGGTAGTGCAGAGAAGAGCGAGATGAATGGGGTTAGAGTGCTTACCAGATATAAGGTCTGCGTGGTAAAGTTCTTGTCACCCTGCCTGGACCTGGCTGACACTCGGTGTACGTAAGAGTGTATACAGAATTCTTGTTAGGGGTGTTTTATGAGACAGTAACTCATACACCCATGTACACTCTGATGCAGCAAAAATATCACACACCCCACATATAACTTCCTTAGTAAACCACACACAGCACATGGAGGTATATACACAGATCCCTCCTGTACTACGTTCTCATACAACCCACCTGTATCACAATCCTCTCCTCCAACACCAAACGCTGGAGATGAGATATGAATATAGACACACACACTATATATATAGGACACACACACACACACACTATATATATATATATATATATATATATATGTATCTCCACAACTCTCGCACAAACACAGCTAACTTCAGCCATCGCTAAATACCTCTGTAAGAACCATTCACGTGTCATACACACCACACTTGTAACACATTCTTGAGTAATGCCAGACCCGCTTTGTACAAACCACAGTAAACCACAGTCTCAGTAACCCATGTCAGGATTGCCAGAGAAAATATGGGCTATCCAGTTCAATTTGAATTCCAGATAAAGAACAAGTAATTTTGCAGTATCAGTATGTCCCAAATATTGTATGGGCCATACTTACACTAAAACTAAGTCAGGCCAAATACCGCATGGGAATACTTACACTAAAAAATTATTCTGGGTTTATCTGAAACTGAAATTTAACTGGGTGCCTTGTATTCTTGTTCGCTAAGTCTGGCAACCCTTATATACTTACCACCAGGTGATGTATTATATATTTATTGTAGTTTTGTTTAGTGTGTGTCTTCCCCTACTAGAATGTGCAGCGTTACCAAAGACTACAACAATGGAAGAGTGCCGGATACACAGGAGTAGCTGCTTACTGAATCTTGGTGAATGAATGACTGAACACGCACCATAAATACAAGCCACACCATGTAATGAGGAAAAGTTACATTTCCCAGAATTCCTGAATTGTGAACAGAAAAAATGCACACAAAGGCCACAGACACAGATAGACACGTCTGCACTGTGCTCCCCATGCCAACCCCACACTTACCACAGACTTAACTGATACACATCACTCACTCTTCCCACACACTCACAGTCACCACCGACGCCTACATTACCAACTAGACAGTGAGAGAATAAGTATTGATTGGAATTAAATCCTGGAGGATCCACTGGGAACCACACTCTCAACTGTGTGTATTCACTGCACCTGACACGTGTCACACACTCAGTAAATATTTGTGGACAGAGGACTGATGAACCCACCCTGAGCCTTTCATTCCTCCCTCAGGAATCTCGAAGTCACAAGAGGATCCCCCTCGGCTTGGATCCACTGTGGTGGCCCAAGGCTGCAGCCCAGGGGCAATGGAGGTCTCCTCTGCCCCTAAATACTTCTTCTGTACTTCTACTCCATGCAAGCTCAGCTACGCTGGTAAGGGTGTGGGGCTCCTCAGGTGAGGGGGTGCTTGGCTGTGAGGCAGGAGGCACACAGATCCCAGGGAGGCTGAGAGGAAATCCAGGGTCATCAGAGGTGATGAGGGCTCTGTGGAGGAGCCTGGGCAGGATGGCTGAGCTGTTCCGAGGGCGTGGATGCCAGCTGAGACTGGGGGTGCGGTGAGAATACTGGTAGTACCATGGTGGGGAAGTCAAGGAGCAGGGGCCGGACAGGTCTGGGCTTGAGGTGGAGGGAAGAGGGACCAGATTAAGCATCTTCAGAGGAAAATGTAGGCTTTGTCTTTGCCTTTGCTTCCAGAGAAGGACAGAGTTCTGCATCATACACCTCCAGCCTGAGAGCAGGACCATCCAGCTCAGGTCCACACAGCTCACACATACATCTGCCCTCCAGGCACAGCCCTTCTCACAGCACACATAAACCCCAAGCACCACAGCCCCATTCCACAAGAAATGCACCACCGATATTACCAAAATCACACTCCTTGTCATACACGCATCCAGCCGCATCCCTCACATACCACAGCCCTCACCACCATACTCCACACCCCTGTATACACACACCACTCCAGTATCCCCCCCACGCACATGAAAAGCCCACAGATGACACCAGATACACCGCTCCATCCTACGGCCAACAGACACCAAGCTCTCGACATAGCTACGTCATGCAAATGTCCCTCTCTCGTCTACCACACCTGCTCCCTCAGCTTCCGGCACGGCCCATGCATGTTATTATGGTTTTAATTTCCTTTTTCAGCAATGCGGAGATTTCGAGACACTGCCTGGCCTACAGCACCCCTAGCCCAGGTTCAGGAAGAAGGGGAGACCGCTCCCCCATCACACTGTGTCTCCTCCTCACTCTCTTCACCCTGTAAGGACTATCTGCACCCAGACAAAGAGGAAAGGGGCATGAAAATATACTACATGCAGGTACAAGTGAACAAGGGTGTCGCTGTCTCCTGGAAGACAAAGAAACCCTTGGAGTTGCCTGAAAAGCAGCTGACGATAGAAGAAATGACCCTTCCTGAGGATGCGTGCACAGTAGGCACTTGCCCCTCTGATGTGTTCACCGAAAGCCTCCTGTCTGACAGTGAGCCCACTGGGGAGGAGAAAGGGTATGAGGAAATGGCAGAGCCAGGCAGCCCATCAGGGTCACCTGCCGTCGAGGAGACACCCAGGGCCAAGACACCGGACTGGATGGTGACCATGGAGATCGGCTACAGGTGCATGGCCTGCTGCCGGGTCTTCCCCACCTTGGAGATCCTCCAGCAGCACGTGAAGGGCGGCGTCCTGCAGGGCTTCAGCTGCCGTGTCTTTCATCTCAACATGGCCCAGTGGATGGGCAATGTGGAATCCGAGAGCACCCCTGAGGAGGAGGACGAGGAGGAGGAGGAGGAAGAGAAGCAAGAAGAAAAGGAGAATGAGGGAGAGCAGCCCACGGGGGAAGGCCCCAGCCCAAAGAGACCCCGCAGGCAGGGTCTTTTCTCTCCTTTGAGTTCCAAACAGCAACTGAGATTCATGGGACAGAAGATCCTGGAAGACGGTGTGGCCGTCCCTTGGAAGAGGTAAGGCTTGAGGCTGGCAGTCTTCTGAGCCTATGTCACGAGGGCCCAGAGGAGTCTAAGGGAAGGGGCCGCACACATGTGCTGGTTTACCTAATGGCTCTGCAGTTGCATCAAATGGGACACACCCAGCACTAACAAAGGCATTGACCTCTGTTGACGTAAACAAGAAGGTGGAGCCTTTTCCTAGGAGTTTTCTCAGGGTCTGCACGATGGACCTCAACTCTTAGAGGATGTACTGCCAGCAGCTCCTTCTCGGCAGAGAGAGCCAGGAGTGGTCTCAAGAGAGGACAGGGGCCCTTGCAGGACCAGAACTTTGAGGTCTGAGAGCCTTGGGCCTGAGCTGAGATCTCACCCTGACCACTGTACCTAGCCTTCTGTGACAAAGGGGAATATGAAAGAGAGTCACGTGGAAATGAGGTCCCCCGAGATATGGAAATGTTCCAGAACCTTCGTTGTGTGGTAGTTGATCTGGAGCCAAGCTCACTGTGGTGTGTGTGGCTCTGAGCATTAAGGCAATGCTGGAGGGTAACCCTGACCAGCAGAGCTTGGAGTGCTTCTTGTCTCTTCCTGTTCTACCTCAGTTGTTTTATCCCTTCCAGGGAGAAGAAAGGACCCTCGGGAGAGTAGCAGACAGAATGCCGTGGTCTGAAGGAGGATGAAGGGACCGGCACTCAGTCTAACATCATATGACAATAGAAGCGTCCTATGCAATAAAGGGCATTTTCCAAACCTTTCCTGGAGCTTTTATTTAAGGACATTTTTCTATCTATGCATCTATCTGTCATCTACATCTGTATCTTTCAAGGTTTGTGAACAAGCTTTCACATAAGCACTAGAGACGTCCGCCAGCATTTTCCAGAAGAGGCCTGCAAATTGCTGGGGACTCCTCACAAATAGGGAACGGCCACAACCCCTGCCACACAGACTATGCACGTGGCCCTCCTGACGTACTCCCACTCTGTCTCTGAATTTCCCAACGTCTGAGATGAGGGTGCTGGCTGGAGGCAATGATCACGTGCAGGCTGAATCTTCTCCAGATTCTGATTCTCTTCCTGGGCATATCGTCCTCAAGCACAGTCTCCATGTCCCTGGCCACACTGATCTCTCTCCTTCAGTCCTTCCCTCCCTCCCTCTCCTGCCTCCCAGTGCAGAGAATACTTTTTTGCATTTGAGACGACATTTATTTTTGGTTCACAGAATTCTCACCTGTTCTACTGTGGCCTCCGTTGTGAACATTCCAAAGCTGAGACTTTTCTGTTTTTCTCCCTCATTTCTGCTGAGTCTTTACCTTCCTAATGCAATGAACTCAGAGTGCCTAGCTGACTGGATGGGGAAAAAGATCCAGGGAGCAAAGAGAAATAATAAAAGAATATATCAGTTAATTTTTCATAGTGTTATCCAA
This sequence comes from Mesoplodon mirus, assembly GCF_964341445.2. Lineage (NCBI taxonomy): Eukaryota > Metazoa > Chordata > Mammalia > Artiodactyla > Ziphiidae > Mesoplodon > Mesoplodon mirus. The sequence continues at coordinate 392,414 of NW_028295698.1, read as the reverse complement.
CTACATATTTTTAAAATTTTGGAATAATATTAGGAATCTTCTCTTCATAAAAAACTGAATTATCGGGCTTCCCTGGTGGAGCAGTGGTTAAGAATATGCCTGCGAATGCAGGGGTCATGGGTTTGAGCCCTGTTCTGGGAAGATCCCACGTGCCACGGAGTAACTAAGCCCACGCGCCACAACTACTGAGCCTGCGCTCTAGAGCCCGTGCCACATCTACCGAGCCCACGTGCCACAACTACGGAAGCCTGCGTGCCTAGAGCCCATGCTCCGCAACAAGAGAAGCCACTGCAATGAGAAGCCCGTGCACCAGAGCCAAGAGGAGCCCCCGCTCACTGCAACTAGAGAACGCCCGCTAGCAGCAACAAAGACCCAATGCAGCCCCAAATAAATTAATTAATTTTTAAAAATTGAATTAGTTTCAAGGGTACAATGTATAAAAGTACAATAAAAGCCCCCCTTCATAACCCCCCAACCCCACTCTCAAGATGGAATCGATATGCTGTGATACAATTTATAGTCGTAGTACTACTCCTCCTCCCACCACATCCGAAATCCTCTGAGCCAGGTGCAGCAGCTTCCTTTCACAATGCTAGGACCCGCCACAAGACACATGATAATCCCTTTGGACATTTCAAGGAGCGGCACCAAGGGAACAGTACCGGGGAAATGCCACTGACAGCTCAGAATATCCATGGCATTTCTAGAGCCTCGGCACTGCTCTCGCTCTGGGAATGAAGGTCCAAAAAGCACATCGGAGAATGTTCATAGTTGTAAACAAGCTCCACCTTTGAAACACAATCTACATAGGACCACATATACAAGCCTGCACGATGGATGAAGCCAAGGTCTCCTCCATGATTTCCCTTCTGACCACCTTATTGTCTCCTCAACCATAAAAGGTGAACTTGAAACTCAGGACCTTGCCTTGTCACCAGAAACATCCAAGCTTGGATCAGTCTTTCTAAGACCAGATACTTGCTCTCTGAACTATTAGAGACTTGTCACATACACACAGGTAGAACAGGATTATTTCTATCTACCTGGGGACCTGGAGTCTTTCACATTGCTCCTGTTAAAACTCTCACAACAGCAAAACTTTACCTACAAAGGGTTCAAGCTATGACACTCCCAACTTCCACAAACCTCCTCAGCTCTTGTGAGTCACATGCAGCCAATTCCAGGAATTGGAAACATGGTTGTGAGGATGAAACTGACTTTGGGGCTCCCCTTGGATATGGTCTTCCAGACTTACCAAAAGGCCATTAAGAGGAAGGTTTACCCCACCTCAGGGAAACCCGAGGCAGTACTTGCAGTCAAGGGCTGGCCATGGCTTCTGAGCTACATACAAAAAGAACTTCATACTGTACCTGGATCTGCTGAAGCCATTTCTGACTGTCCGAGAGCCAGCATGTACCCCTCCTCAACTGCCTCCATTGTGGATCATCAGTAGGGCTGTCAGATTTAGGACATAAATATACAGGATACCCAGTTAAACTTGAACTTCACATGAATAATAAGTCATTATTTTTAGTATAAGTATAATCTATGAACTATTTGGGGCATACTTATCTTCAAAATGTACTCGTTGTTTTTCAAACATTCATATTTAACTAAACAGCCTATAATTTATCTGTCAACCCTACTCAGCAGAAATGATGGAGGCTCATAGAGATCCAGGAGACGCCTCAGCGCCTCCTCAGCTTTTATTTCTACGTCCTGGACAGCGAGCACGAACCTTCCACTCCGTCATTGGCTAGAATGGAGGATATTCTCTGTTTTAGAGCTTTTTTTACTTGTCATTGTTATTATCTTCCTTATTTTAAAGAGATGTTTATTTTTTCCCAAACTTAATAGCTCATCCAAAAGTATTTCAAAGTTCATTAGACAAGGGAAAAACAACATGGTTCTGAAAAGTGAAGGAAACCGCCTGGTGTTTAGTAAAGAAGTAGTAGGGAGATTGAAAAAGCCAAACTTAATAAGCAGATCTCTCCAAGGGTATTTTCAGAGCTTGATACGCTCCCACACCCTGAAAATATCATTACATCAAGAATGTAGAACTGCTAACCAAATGTAAGGCTCCCATATGATTCTATCAAACTGAGGATGCTTCTTTACTAAGCAGTGAGCACACTTGCTGCCCCAGGGACCTTGGCAGTTGCAACGTAGGGCTCTTCCCTTTGGGATGGAAACAGCAAGTTTTCCTGTGGTCTACACGCTGGCCCCCAAAATACTACACTCCCAATACTTGTCAACTTTAAGTATTTTCCTACATATCTCCATTTTTCTGTTACTATTTGGACTACATCCTAGACTTGACACTACATAAATTGCATTCAAGAAGCTATTTTTAAAAGTTGGTAGGAAACCTTAAATCTATGGCTTGCAGTCCCTGGCTTACTTTCATCCATGTGCGTAAGGGTTTTCAAAAGTAGTCAGGTTAGTTACCCCGTATCACAGCCCCACGCTTGTGTCACAGATATAAAAATGGAACATGATATTTAAGGTTTTAGTTGCCAAATCATCAAGCCTCCCAGACAGAGGCAATAGAGCAAAATGATTACAGAGGCATGGATTTTGATTTGCTCCAGCGTCTTGGGCAAGTCACTTGGCCTCTATTTATTTGTACTTATCTGCACTTATCTGTCACTTGGGGGTCATAATTGTACCTGGTCCATGGGTACGCTGTACAAATGATCTGTAAAGTAGTTACAAGAAACCGACACAGAGTAAGCACTCCACAGACATTGGCTATTAGCTATTGGAAATAGTTCTCCGTGAAACAGATGACTTTATCCGTGGATGACTCGGTGGGAGACAGTGAATCACAGAATCACAGCATGTTGAAAGTGACCTAGTTCACACTCTTATGTGAAAAAAAGAAAAGTGTGCATGGGTAGAAAATGTCTGAAACTTTACCTAACAAATAGTTCATCATGATAGCACTGAGGATTAGAATAAATCAGGAAAGGAGGAAAGAAAAACTTGAGTGTAATTCAATTTCTCTATCATTTGTGTTTCTACACTGAGACACTGAATACACTGGAAGTGCAAATTTTTTTTAATGTGGAGGGATAAAGGTTTTCAAGTTTTCCTGATCCATCCGTATTATTATCTCAGAATTGCTGGCAGTTTTTGCCATCTTCGGATCTACACCCATGTGAGTCAGTGGGCCATTCTGGACGGAGGAGATAATAGAGCAGAAGTGAAGTGAGAGGAAAGGAGAGAAAAGATTTTCTCTTTTCTCTTCAAAGAGGAAAGGTCTTTGGAATGGGAACAACTCACAACCAAACTTTGGGGAAAGGATGTGATGGAAAATGAGACAAACATCCTACCCCTGTGATGAGAAGGATTCCCTGGGCTGGATGGAGGGAGGTCACAGGTGGCTGGACAAGGAAACCAACTAGGGAGAAACACACACAAGTGCAGGGCAAACACCCTGAGGCCACTCAGCCTGACTCCATGCAAACATGTGTCCAGCAGACAGCCCTTCACCTGTGGCTCCCCAGCAAGACAGGTACCTCGGGGGTGCCAACTCATTCTGAGTCCATTATGCCTGGCCATTCATAAACCGCTGTCTAACGTGTGAGGAATAAACTCTCAATGTTTATGAGGAAACTGGGGAAGGAGATTGAAAGGTTACTTAAACGGAAAAAAAAGAAGTTCAGGAAGGCAGGATGGTAGAGAGACAAGAAAAAGACCTTAAAAGATAGAAAGGATTTGCAAAAGAAGAGAAAGAAAAAGAAATGATTCCAAATGGGTTAACCTGCAGCTAGGAAGTTAAGGAAGATTATTGATGGGTGAAGACTATGGAATAAAGTGAATAAAATTTCTCAGAAGTAGCTGAGACTATGGTAAGAAGCATGATTATCAAATTATGAATTGGCTGCAATGGCATTCTAGGGGGACACTAGGAAGGGGAAGCAAATGTTCCTGAGATGACAGTAGCAGGTGGAAAGTTGTTTCAGGGGAAGATCAGTCTTGCAGAGGGTGTATCAGAGGAGGGCAAGTGTGAGCAAGCAAGGAAATACTAAGTGTATACGGTTCCTTCACTGAGTGCACCCAGCCCCGCGGTCAGCCTTGAGAACAAGCAGGACTTCAGGTACTGGAGCTACATTTCAGTCATCAAGACTTGAGAAGACACCCTTAACTCAGGTCTTCTCTTCAAACTCCATCTTTCCTTCTTGACCTTCATTTGGCCTCTTCCCTTACCCTCCAGCTGTGGACTGAGGCCACAGAGCAAGATGGGTCACTAGTGTCCTCCATCCCCTGGCGACTGTGGTTCACATCAGTGGAGTACCAAAGGCAATAACCAAGTAACAGACACAAGAGTGTATGAAGAAGAAGAGATTCTGATAAGGCTTTCTGTGACAGTGTGGGCCAAGTCGGCTCTATATGGCTGGTATCACGTGAATTATGAACAGCCTTACGGGAGAAGTCCTCAGAAGGCAGAGCCTGGCTCTCGAGAGGCTCTGCGTGCTCACAGCCCACTCTAAGACCTCAGTTACAGCTTCGGCCCCCAATATCCCTCCCTCTGCCTGCTCACAGTTTTTGAAGTCTTCTTTCCTCCACATTTCTCTTGAGAGGTGGAGGAGGAAGATGAGCTTCAGGCCAGCTCAGACTCCCCTGGGATCCCAGCAGGATGCCTATCATTAACCTCCCACCTTCTAGGAAGCTCCTAAGATCTTCACATTTGGGGCAGTTCTCATTTCAGCTGTGCTTCAAATTGCTGGCTGGAGACGGCCTGTTGGAAGGTGGCTAAAAGCAAGTAGCAATCCTTCGGGCAGCCTGGCCCTTCTCGACTGTCAGACATCTTCAGGGATATTCTAGGAAATATTGTTTGTTCTAGAGAAGGGAGGGAAACAATCCAATTGTCCAATAATGCTTGAATGGAAAATAAATGATGCTATATGCATGTGATCACATAATATCAAACAGTCAAAAATCAAAGACCTAGATCTATATGGATTCACGTGGATAAATCTTGAAAACATAATATTGATTGAAAGAAAATAAGATAAAGAACGTTAGATTGTGATAACAGGTGTGTAAGTATTTAAATATTTAAATCAATTCAACATATTGCTTCTATATATATAGATGTAAGAAAATAAACTTTATCCAAAGAACACATTATTTACATTTAATATGCTCATTTATCTAGGAGACCCAAAAGAACCCACAGATAAACTAGCAGGAACTAATAACACGGTTCAACAAGGCACACACATACAAGATCAATAAATTTAAAAAAATAAAAAATAAAAAAAAATAAATTTTAAAAATCAATCAGGCTCCTCTACAGTGGCGATAACAAATTAGAAACTGTAAAAGAAAATAAGAAAAAAAGAAGATCTAAAAATTGTCACAAGAGCCATATAAATTATTTAGAGCTAAGCATACGTAGAAGGCAATATAACTAACAAACTGAGTACGAAAGACTGTTGTTACTTTATGAGAACAGACCCTCTTCTTAAGGAGCAGATCAGTAAGTGAGAGTGAATCAAAGAAACACAGCATTTGAAAAGTCAGCTAGTCCAAGCCTCTTGATCGCACATACAGAAGCTGAAGCCCAGATAGGTTGAGTTACTTGCTAAAGGGCCCAATGTCCTGACTCAAGGACTAGCATTTTTCACTCAGTCGCAAGACACAATCAACTGCAGTAACTTGGAAAGAGATGGGGAAAAAATGAAGAAATCAATTATATAGTTCCTCATCTTTAAGTACAGAAATAGCTGTGACAAAATTACACGTATTGAGGGAAAATTGAAGTGCAGAGTTTAAAATGTCAATAATCCACAGGGAAACTGGAGACCATTTAAAATATTCATATTAAATCTCTCTAGAAAAGACATGAAAAGATCTCCAATCAAAATGTGAATTTTATAATAGACATGGTATGATACAATTTATAATAGATATGGTAGGAACCTTTCCCTTTCACGGGAAAGCTTCGGCTGGGAAAAAGGAATTGTTCTTGAAAATGGGGCCTGTGCTACTGCAGACACTGTGCTCAACCTAGGTCCACCGAATGCTCTGATGTCATCACTGAGGTCACAGAATTCCGCTGTGCGCCTGGCAACCTTGCAAACATAACAGCCCTGGTGAGCACTAGGCAGTACTGCTGGTTCACTAAGTGGTACAAGTTTTTCAGCCATTTAGGAGACTTGACTATTTTTGTTTGTATTGAATCATTTCAACGGATTGCCCAAGAGCCAAGAAGGGCCAACCTGTAGGGAAGAGGAGGAGTTGGACATCTCTTGAGGCATCTTCTAAGGGAGACTTCTAGTTGGTACGATGGAATGGCGACAAAAGAGGAAACATCTGGAAAATGAAGAGTCCCAGGAAACTGCCGAGAACGGAGGAGGTATGTGGGGTCAACTTGGCTGGGCACATGGGTTTCTGCCAAACTGAAGCTTCTCTAGGAAGCGGGGGACTGAGAACGTGTCACCTGTGAAGCAGGGAGCGAGAGACCTTGTCTCACTGATGCTGCCGTATCTATCTGGAGGGCCCCTGTGTTGTGAGACGGCACAGAACGGCCAGATGCCCCCTGGGAGATGGGAGGTCAGCTCCGCTGGTCTGAGGACTCTCTCCTGGGGCAGCCGGGCCTGGAGCTTTGTCGGACTCACAGCAGGCTGCATCCTGCTTGCACAGACCTAGAGGTGCAGCTTTTCTCAGTCCCCGATTTCTCTCTTATTCTCTTGGATCTTTCCCTGGGGTCATGAGGTGGGGGATGTGAAGGATGCAAGGATGCTGAGAGAGACCCATGAGTTATTTGGCCTCTTTTACCAAAGTGGAAAGGGAAGCCCCATGAGTTGAAGGCCCTGTTGAAAAATATCTTGACAAGTGGAATGCACTTTGAAAGAAGATTTTGTCTAGGGATGGTGTCATATTGAAAGCAAGGAGGATTTATTCCTTCAACAGGAAGAATTTCCCAAAGGAGATCAAGGGAAGGGAAGGGTTTTCCAGAGATTGAGACCACGTGAGCGGGGGTGAGAAATGGCCTCAGGGTCCTGCGGGGAGCTCTGAGAGCCACGGGCCACGTGGTGCCTGCGTGCATTAAATAGAGGCGAGTAGCTTGCCCTGGGAGAGGGGTGGTCACCCCAGAGCTCCAGCTAGAGGCCTCTGCCCCAGATTGGAGCCCAGTAGCTCCTACCAGGCCCAGGGCCCTGGAGACTGTAAGATGGGCCCTGGGAATGGAGCTCTAGACAGCAGGCAGATTTCCAGGCAGTGGCTGGGACAGGCTGGGGAAGGCAATGACTGCCCCTGACCATTCAGAATATTTTGCTCTATGTTCCTGTGTGTGTGTGGGTGTGTGAGAGTGTGTGTGTGTGTGTGTGTGTGTGTGTGTGTGTGGTAGTGCAGAGAAGAGCGAGATGAATGGGGTTAGAGTGCTTACCAGATATAACGTCTGCGTGGTAAAGTTCTTGTCACCCTGCCTGGACCTGGCTGACACTCGGTGTACGTAAGAGTGTATACAGAATTCTTGTTAGGGGTGTTTTATGAGACAGTAACTCATACACCCATGTACACTCTGATGCAGCAAAAATATCACACACCCCACATATAACTTCCTTAGTAAACCACACACAGCACATGGAGGTATATACACAGATCCCTCCTGTACTACGTTCTCATACAACCCACCTGTATCACAATCCTCTCCTCCAACACCAAACGCTGGAGATGAGATATGAATATAGACACACACACTATATATATAGGACACACACACACACACACTATATATATATATATATATATATATATATATGTATCTCCACAACTCTCGCACAAACACAGCTAACTTCAGCCATCGCTAAATACCTCTGTAAGAACCATTCACGTGTCATACACACCACACCTGTAACACATTCTTGAGTAATGCCAGACCCGCTTTGTACAAACCACAGTAAACCACAGTCTCAGTAACCCATGTCAGGATTGCCAGAGAAAATATGGGCTATCCAGTTCAATTTGAATTCCAGATAAAGAACAAGTAATTTTGCAGTATCAGTATGTCCCAAATATTGTATGGGCCATACTTACACTAAAACTAAGTCAGGCCAAATACCGCATGGGAATACTTACACTAAAAAATTATTCTGGGTTTATCTGAAACTGAAATTTAACTGGGTGCCTTGTATTCTTGTTCGCTAAGTCTGGCAACCCTTATATACTTACCACCAGGTGATGTATTATATATTTATTGTAGTTTTGTTTAGTGTGTGTCTTCCCCTACTAGAATGTGCAGCGTTACCAAAGACTACAACAATGGAAGAGTGCCGGATACACAGGAGTAGCTGCTTACTGAATCTTGGTGAATGAATGACTGAACACGCACCATAAATACAAGCCACACCATGTAATGAGGAAAAGTTACATTTCCCAGAATTCCTGAATTGTGAACAGAAAAAATGCACACAAAGGCCACAGACACAGATAGACACGTCTGCACTGTGCTCCCCATGCCAACCCCACACTTACCACAGACTTAACTGATACACATCACTCACTCTTCCCACACACTCACAGTCACCACCGACGCCTACATTACCAACTAGACAGTGAGAGAATAAGTATTGATTGGAATTAAATCCTGGAGGATCCACTGGGAACCACACTCTCAACTGTGTGTATTCACTGCACCTGACACGTGTCACACACTCAGTAAATATTTGTGGACAGAGGACTGATGAACCCACCCTGAGCCTTTCATTCCTCCCTCAGGAATCTCGAAGTCACAAGAGGATCCCCCTCGGCTTGGATCCACTGTGGTGGCCCAAGGCTGCAGCCCAGGGGCAATGGAGGTCTCCTCTGCCCCTAAATACTTCTTCTGTACTTCTACTCCATGCAAGCTCAGCTACGCTGGTAAGGGTGTGGGGCTCCTCAGGTGAGGGGGTGCTTGGCTGTGAGGCAGGAGGCACACAGATCCCAGGGAGGCTGAGAGGAAATCCAGGGTCATCAGAGGTGATGAGGGCTCTGTGGAGGAGCCTGGGCAGGATGGCTGAGCTGTTCCGAGGGCGTGGATGCCAGCTGAGACTGGGGGTGCGGTGAGAATACTGGTAGTACCATGGTGGGGAAGTCAAGGAGCAGGGGCCGGACAGGTCTGGGCTTGAGGTGGAGGGAAGAGGGACCAGATTAAGCATCTTCAGAGGAAAATGTAGGCTTTGTCTTTGCCTTTGCTTCCAGAGAAGGACAGAGTTCTGCATCATACACCTCCAGCCTGAGAGCAGGACCATCCAGCTCAGGTCCACACAGCTCACACATACATCTGCCCTCCAGGCACAGCCCTTCTCACAGCACACATAAACCCCAAGCACCACAGCCCCATTCCACAAGAAATGCACCACCGATATTACCAAAATCACACTCCTTGTCATACACGCATCCAGCCGCATCCCTCACATACCACAGCCCTCACCACCATACTCCACACCCCTGTATACACACACCACTCCAGTATCCCCCCCACGCACATGAAAAGCCCACAGATGACACCAGATACACCGCTCCATCCTACGGCCAACAGACACCAAGCTCTCGACATAGCTACGTCATGCAAATGTCCCTCTCTCGTCTACCACACCTGCTCCCTCAGCTTCCGGCACGGCCCATGCATGTTATTATGGTTTTAATTTCCTTTTTCAGCAATGCGGAGATTTCGAGACACTGCCTGGCCTACAGCACCCCTAGCCCAGGTTCAGGAAGAAGGGGAGACCGCTCCCCCATCACACTGTGTCTCCTCCTCACTCTCTTCACCCTGTAAGGACTATCTGCACCCAGACAAAGAGGAAAGGGGCATGAAAATATACTACATGCAGGTACAAGTGAACAAGGGTGTCGCTGTCTCCTGGAAGACAAAGAAACCCTTGGAGTTGCCTGAAAAGCAGCTGACGATAGAAGAAATGACCCTTCCTGAGGATGCGTGCACAGTAGGCACTTGCCCCTCTGATGTGTTCACCGAAAGCCTCCTGTCTGACAGTGAGCCCACTGGGGAGGAGAAAGGGTATGAGGAAATGGCAGAGCCAGGCAGCCCATCAGGGTCACCTGCCGTCGAGGAGACACCCAGGGCCAAGACACCGGACTGGATGGTGACCATGGAGATCGGCTACAGGTGCATGGCCTGCTGCCGGGTCTTCCCCACCTTGGAGATCCTCCAGCAGCACGTGAAGGGCGGCGTCCTGCAGGGCTTCAGCTGCCGTGTCTTTCATCTCAACATGGCCCAGTGGATGGGCAATGTGGAATCCGAGAGCACCCCTGAGGAGGAGGACGAGGAGGAGGAGGAGGAAGAGAAGCAAGAAGAAAAGGAGAATGAGGGAGAGCAGCCCACGGGGGAAGGCCCCAGCCCAAAGAGACCCCGCAGGCAGGGTCTTTTCTCTCCTTTGAGTTCCAAACAGCAACTGAGATTCATGGGACAGAAGATCCTGGAAGACGGTGTGGCCGTCCCTTGGAAGAGGTAAGGCTTGAGGCTGGCAGTCTTCTGAGCCTATGTCACGAGGGCCCAGAGGAGTCTAAGGGAAGGGGCCGCACACATGTGCTGGTTTACCTAATGGCTCTGCAGTTGCATCAAATGGGACACACCCAGCACTAACAAAGGCATTGACCTCTGTTGACGTAAACAAGAAGGTGGAGCCTTTTCCTAGGAGTTTTCTCAGGGTCTGCACGATGGACCTCAACTCTTAGAGGATGTACTGCCAGCAGCTCCTTCTCGGCAGAGAGAGCCAGGAGTGGTCTCAAGAGAGGACAGGGGCCCTTGCAGGACCAGAACTTTGAGGTCTGAGAGCCTTGGGCCTGAGCTGAGATCTCACCCTGACCACTGTACCTAGCCTTCTGTGACAAAGGGGAATATGAAAGAGAGTCACGTGGAAATGAGGTCCCCCGAGATATGGAAATGTTCCAGAACCTTCGTTGTGTGGTAGTTGATCTGGAGCCAAGCTCACTGTGGTGTGTGTGGCTCTGAGCATTAAGGCAATGCTGGAGGGTAACCCTGACCAGCAGAGCTTGGAGTGCTTCTTGTCTCTTCCTGTTCTACCTCAGTTGTTTTATCCCTTCCAGGGAGAAGAAAGGACCCTCGGGAGAGTAGCAGACAGAATGCCGTGGTCTGAAGGAGGATGAAGGGACCGGCACTCAGTCTAACATCATATGACAATAGAAGCGTCCTATGCAATAAAGGGCATTTTCCAAACCTTTCCTGGAGCTTTTATTTAAGGACATTTTTCTATCTATGCATCTATCTGTCATCTACATCTGTATCTTTCAAGGTTTGTGAACAAGCTTTCACATAAGCACTAGAGACGTCCGCCAGCATTTTCCAGAAGAGGCCTGCAAATTGCTGGGGACTCCTCACAAATAGGGAACGGCCACAACCCCTGCCACACAGACTATGCGCGTGGCCCTCCTGACGTACTCCCACTCTCTCTCTGAATTTCCCAACGTCTGAGATGAGGGTGCTGGCTGGAGGCAATGATCACGTGCAGGCTGAATCTTCTCCAGATTCTGATTCTCTTCCTGGGCATATCGTCCTCAAGCACAGTCTCCATGTCCCTGGCCACACTGATCTCTCTCCTTCAGTCCTTCCCTCCCTCCCTCTCCTGCCTCCCAGTGCAGAGAATACTTTTTTGCATTTGAGACGACATTTATTTTTGGTTCACAGAATTCTCACCTGTTCTACTGTGGCCTCCGTTGTGAACATTCCAAAGCTGAGACTTTTCTGTTTTTCTCCCTCATTTCTGCTGAGTCTTTACCTTCCTAATGCAATGAACTCAGAGTGCCTAGCTGACTGGATGGGGAAAAAGATCCAGGGAGCAAAGAGAAATAATAAAAGAATATATCAGTTAATTTTTCATAGTGTTATCCAACTACATATTTTTAAAATTTTGGAATAATATTAGGAATCTTCTCTTCATAAAAAACTGAATTATCGGGCTTCCCTGGTGGAGCAGTGGTTAAGAATATGCCTGCGAATGCAGGGGTCATGGGTTTGAGCCCTGTTCTGGGAAGATCCCACGTGCCACGGAGTAACTAAGCCCGCGCGCCACAACTACTGAGCCTGCGCTCTAGAGCCCGTGCCACATCTACCGAGCCCACGTGCCACAACTACGGAAGCCTGCGTGCCTAGAGCCCATGCTCCGCAACAAGAGAAGCCACTGCAATGAGAAGCCCGTGCACCAGAGCCAAGAGGAGCCCCCGCTCACTGCAACTAGAGAACGCCCGCTAGCAGCAACAAAGACCCAATGCAGCCCCAAATAAATTAATTAATTTTTAAAAATTGAATTAGTTTCAAGGGTACAATGTATAAAAGTACAATAAAAGCCCCCCTTCATAACCCCCCAACCCCACTCTCAAGATGGAATCGATATGCTGTGATACAATTTATAGTCGTAGTACTACTCCTCCTCCCACCACATCCGAAATCCTCTGAGCCAGGTGCAGCAGCTTCCTTTCACAATGCTAGGACCCGCCACAAGACACATGATAATCCCTTTGGACATTTCAAGGAGCGGCACCAAGGGAACAGTACCGGGGAAATGCCACTGACAGCTCAGAATATCCATGGCATTTCTAGAGCCTCGGCACTGCTCTCGCTCTGGGAATGAAGGTCCAAAAAGCACATCGGAGAATGTTCATAGTTGTAAACAAGCTCCACCTTTGAAACACAATCTACATAGGACCACATATACAAGCCTGCACGATGGATGAAGCCAAGGTCTCCTCCATGATTTCCCTTCTGACCACCTTATTGTCTCCTCAACCATAAAAGGTGAACTTGAAACTCAGGACCTTGCCTTGTCACCAGAAACATCCAAGCTTGGATCAGTCTTTCTAAGACCAGATACTTGCTCTCTGAACTATTAGAGACTTGTCACATACACACAGGTAGAACAGGATTATTTCTATCTACCTGGGGACCTGGAGTCTTTCACATTGCTCCTGTTAAAACTCTCACAACAGGAAAACTTTACCTACAAAGGGTTCAAGCTATGACACTCCCAACTTCCACAAACCTCCTCAGCTCTTGTGAGTCACATGCAGCCAATTCCAGGAATTGGAAACATGGTTGTGAGGATGAAACTGACTTTGGGGCTCCCCTTGGATATGGTCTTCCAGACTTACCAAAAGGCCATTAAGAGGAAGGTTTACCCCACCTCAGGGAAACCCGAGGCAGTACTTGCAGTCAAGGGCTGGCCATGGCTTCTGAGCTACATACAAAAAGAACTTCATACTGTACCTGGATCTGCTGAAGCCATTTCTGACTGTCCGAGAGCCAGCATGTACCCCTCCTCAACTGCCTCCATTGTGGATCATCAGTAGGGCTGTCAGATTTAGGACATAAATATACAGGATACCCAGTTAAACTTGAACTTCACATGAATAATAAGTCATTATTTTTAGTATAAGTATAATCTATGAACTATTTGGGGCATACTTATCTTCAAAATGTACTCGTTGTTTTTCAAACATTCATATTTAACTAAACAGCCTATAATTTATCTGTCAACCCTACTCAGCAGAAATGATGGAGGCTCATAGAGATCCAGGAGACGCCTCAGCGCCTCCTCAGCTTTTATTTCTACGTCCTGGACAGCGAGCACGAACCTTCCACTCCGTCATTGGCTAGAATGGAGGATATTCTCTGTTTTAGAGCTTTTTTTACTTGTCATTGTTATTATCTTCCTTATTTTAAAGAGATGTTTATTTTTTCCCAAACTTAATAGCTCATCCAAAAGTATTTCAAAGTTCATTAGACAAGGGAAAAACAACATGGTTCTGAAAAGTGAAGGAAACCGCCTGGTGTTTAGTAAAGAAGTAGTAGGGAGATTGAAAAAGCCAAACTTAATAAGCAGATCTCTCCAAGGGTATTTTCAGAGCTTGATACGCTCCCACACCCTGAAAATATCATTACATCAAGAATGTAGAACTGCTAACCAAATGTAAGGCTCCCATATGATTCTATCAAACTGAGGATGCTTCTTTACTAAGCAGTGAGCACACTTGCTGCCCCAGGGACCTTGGCAGTTGCAACGTAGGGCTCTTCCCTTTGGGATGGAAACAGCAAGTTTTCCTGTGGTCTACACGCTGGCCCCCAAAATACTACACTCCCAATACTTGTCAACTTTAAGTATTTTCCTACATATCTCCATTTTTCTGTTACTATTTGGACTACATCCTAGACTTGACACTACATAAATTGCATTCAAGAAGCTATTTTTAAAAGTTGGTAGGAAACCTTAAATCTATGGCTTGCAGTCCCTGGCTTACTTTCATCCATGTGCGTAAGGGTTTTCAAAAGTAGTCAGGTTAGTTACCCCGTATCACAGCCCCACGCTTGTGTCACAGATATAAAAATGGAACATGATATTTAAGGTTTTAGTTGCCAAATCATCAAGCCTCCCAGACAGAGGCAATAGAGCAAAATGATTACAGAGGCATGGATTTTGATTTGCTCCAGCGTCTTGGGCAAGTCACTTGGCCTCTATTTATTTGTACTTATCTGCACTTATCTGTCACTTGGGGGTCATAATTGTACCTGGTCCATGGGTACGCTGTACAAATGATCTGTAAAGTAGTTACAAGAAACCGACACAGAGTAAGCACTCCACAGACATTGGCTATTAGCTATTGGAAATAGTTCTCCGTGAAACAGATGACTTTATCCGTGGATGACTCGGTGGGAGACAGTGAATCACAGAATCACAGCATGTTGAAAGTGACCTAGTTCACACTCTTATGTGAAAAAAAGAAAAGTGTGCATGGGTAGAAAATGTCTGAAACTTTACCTAACAAATAGTTCATCATGATAGCACTGAGGATTAGAATAAATCAGGAAAGGAGGAAAGAAAAACTTGAGTGTAATTCAATTTCTCTATCATTTGTGTTTCTACACTGAGACACTGAATACACTGGAAGTGCAAATTTTTTTTAATGTGGAGGGATAAAGGTTTTCAAGTTTTCCTGATCCATCCGTATTATTATCTCAGAATTGCTGGCAGTTTTTGCCATCTTCGGATCTACACCCATGTGAGTCAGTGGGCCATTCTGGACGGAGGAGATAATAGAGCAGAAGTGAAGTGAGAGGAAAGGAGAGAAAAGATTTTCTCTTTTCTCTTCAAAGAGGAAAGGTCTTTGGAATGGGAACAACTCACAACCAAACTTTGGGGAAAGGATGTGATGGAAAATGAGACAAACATCCTACCCCTGTGATGAGAAGGATTCCCTGGGCTGGATGGAGGGAGGTCACAGGTGGCTGGACAAGGAAACCAACTAGGGAGAAACACACACAAGTGCAGGGCAAACACCCTGAGGCCACTCAGCCTGACTCCATGCAAACATGTGTCCAGCAGACAGCCCTTCACCTGTGGCTCCCCAGCAAGACAGGTACCTCGGGGGTGCCAACTCATTCTGAGTCCATTATGCCTGGCCATTCATAAACCGCTGTCTAACGTGTGAGGAATAAACTCTCAATGTTTATGAGGAAACTGGGGAAGGAGATTGAAAGGTTACTTAAACGGAAAAAAAAGAAGTTCAGGAAGGCAGGATGGTAGAGAGACAAGAAAAAGACCTTAAAAGATAGAAAGGATTTGCAAAAGAAGAGAAAGAAAAAGAAATGATTCCAAATGGGTTAACCTGCAGCTAGGAAGTTAAGGAAGATTATTGATGGGTGAAGACTATGGAATAAAGTGAATAAAATTTCTCAGAAGTAGCTGAGACTATGGTAAGAAGCATGATTATCAAATTATGAATTGGCTGCAATGGCATTCTAGGGGGACACTAGGAAGGGGAAGCAAATGTTCCTGAGATGACAGTAGCAGGTGGAAAGTTGTTTCAGGGGAAGATCAGTCTTGCAGAGGGTGTATCAGAGGAGGGCAAGTGTGAGCAAGCAAGGAAATACTAAGTGTATACGGTTCCTTCACTGAGTGCACCCAGCCCCGCGGTCAGCCTTGAGAACAAGCAGGACTTCAGGTACTGGAGCTACATTTCAGTCATCAAGACTTGAGAAGACACCCTTAACTCAGGTCTTCTCTTCAAACTCCATCTTTCCTTCTTGACCTTCATTTGGCCTCTTCCCTTACCCTCCAGCTGTGGACTGAGGCCACAGAGCAAGATGGGTCACTAGTGTCCTCCATCCCCTGGCGACTGTGGTTCACATCAGTGGAGTACCAAAGGCAATAACCAAGTAACAGACACAAGAGTGTATGAAGAAGAAGAGATTCTGATAAGGCTTTCTGTGACAGTGTGGGCCAAGTCGGCTCTATATGGCTGGTATCACGTGAATTATGAACAGCCTTACGGGAGAAGTCCTCAGAAGGCAGAGCCTGGCTCTCGAGAGGCTCTGCGTGCTCACAGCCCACTCTAAGACCTCAGTTACAGCTTCGGCCCCCAATATCCCTCCCTCTGCCTGCTCACAGTTTTTGAAGTCTTCTTTCCTCCACATTTCTCTTGAGAGGTGGAGGAGGAAGATGAGCTTCAGGCCAGCTCAGACTCCCCTGGGATCCCAGCAGGATGCCTATCATTAACCTCCCACCTTCTAGGAAGCTCCTAAGATCTTCACATTTGGGGCAGTTCTCATTTCAGCTGTGCTTCAAATTGCTGGCTGGAGACGGCCTGTTGGAAGGTGGCTAAAAGCAAGTAGCAATCCTTCGGGCAGCCTGGCCCTTCTCGACTGTCAGACATCTTCAGGGATATTCTAGGAAATATTGTTTGTTCTAGAGAAGGGAGGGAAACAATCCAATTGTCCAATAATGCTTGAATGGAAAATAAATGATGCTATATGCATGTGATCACATAATATCAAACAGTCAAAAATCAAAGACCTAGATCTATATGGATTCACGTGGATAAATCTTGAAAACATAATATTGATTGAAAGAAAATAAGATAAAGAACGTTAGATTGTGATAACAGGTGTGTAAGTATTTAAATATTTAAATCAATTCAACATATTGCTTCTATATATATAGATGTAAGAAAATAAACTTTATCCAAAGAACACATTATTTACATTTAATATGCTCATTTATCTAGGAGACCCAAAAGAACCCACAGATAAACTAGCAGGAACTAATAACACGGTTCAACAAGGCACACACATACAAGATCAATAAATTTAAAAAAATAAAAAATAAAAAAAAATAAATTTTAAAAATCAATCAGGCTCCTCTACAGTGGCGATAACAAATTAGAAACTGTAAAAGAAAATAAGAAAAAAAGAAGATCTAAAAATTGTCACAAGAGCCATATAAAT
Source organism: Mesoplodon mirus (assembly GCF_964341445.2). Taxonomy (NCBI): domain Eukaryota; kingdom Metazoa; phylum Chordata; class Mammalia; order Artiodactyla; family Ziphiidae; genus Mesoplodon; species Mesoplodon mirus. The sequence goes on along the minus strand of NW_028295698.1, from coordinate 375,169 downwards.
TATTTAGAGCTAAGCATACGTAGAAGGCAATATAACTAACAAACTGAGTACGAAAGACTGTTGTTACTTTATGAGAACAGACCCTCTTCTTAAGGAGCAGATCAGTAAGTGAGAGTGAATCAAAGAAACACAGCATTTGAAAAGTCAGCTAGTCCAAGCCTCTTGATCGCACATACAGAAGCTGAAGCCCAGATAGGTTGAGTTACTTGCTAAAGGGCCCAATGTCCTGACTCAAGGACTAGCATTTTTCACTCAGTCGCAAGACACAATCAACTGCAGTAACTTGGAAAGAGATGGGGAAAAAATGAAGAAATCAATTATATAGTTCCTCATCTTTAAGTACAGAAATAGCTGTGACAAAATTACACGTATTGAGGGAAAATTGAAGTGCAGAGTTTAAAATGTCAATAATCCACAGGGAAACTGGAGACCATTTAAAATATTCATATTAAATCTCTCTAGAAAAGACATGAAAAGATCTCCAATCAAAATGTGAATTTTATAATAGACATGGTATGATACAATTTATAATAGATATGGTAGGAACCTTTCCCTTTCACGGGAAAGCTTCGGCTGGGAAAAAGGAATTGTTCTTGAAAATGGGGCCTGTGCTACTGCAGACACTGTGCTCAACCTAGGTCCACCGAATGCTCTGATGTCATCACTGAGGTCACAGAATTCCGCTGTGCGCCTGGCAACCTTGCAAACATAACAGCCCTGGTGAGCACTAGGCAGTACTGCTGGTTCACTAAGTGGTACAAGTTTTTCAGACATTTAGGAGACTTGACTATTTTTGTTTGTATTGAATCATTTCAACGGATTGCCCAAGAGCCAAGAAGGGCCAACCTGTAGGGAAGAGGAGGAGTTGGACATCTCTTGAGGCATCTTCTAAGGGAGACTTCTAGTTGGTACGATGGAATGGCGACAAAAGAGGAAACATCTGGAAAATGAAGAGTCCCAGGAAACTGCCGAGAACGGAGGAGGTATGTGGGGTCAACTTGGCTGGGCACATGGGTTTCTGCCAAACTGAAGCTTCTCTAGGAAGCGGGGGACTGAGAACGTGTCACCTGTGAAGCAGGGAGCGAGAGACCTTGTCTCACTGATGCTGCCGTATCTATCTGGAGGGCCCCTGTGTTGTGAGACGGCACAGAACGGCCAGATGCCCCCTGGGAGATGGGAGGTCAGCTCCGCTGGTCTGAGGACTCTCTCCTGGGGCAGCCGGGCCTGGAGCTTTGTCGGACTCACAGCAGGCTGCATCCTGCTTGCACAGACCTAGAGGTGCAGCTTTTCTCAGTCCCCGATTTCTCTCTTATTCTCTTGGATCTTTCCCTGGGGTCATGAGGTGGGGGATGTGAAGGATGCAAGGATGCTGAGAGAGACCCATGAGTTATTTGGCCTCTTTTACCAAAGTGGAAAGGGAAGCCCCATGAGTTGAAGGCCCTGTTGAAAAATATCTTGACAAGTGGAATGCACTTTGAAAGAAGATTTTGTCTAGGGATGGTGTCATATTGAAAGCAAGGAGGATTTATTCCTTCAACAGGAAGAATTTCCCAAAGGAGATCAAGGGAAGGGAAGGGTTTTCCAGAGATTGAGACCACGTGAGCGGGGGTGAGAAATGGCCTCAGGGTCCTGCGGGGAGCTCTGAGAGCCACGGGCCACGTGGTGCCTGCGTGCATTAAATAGAGGCGAGTAGCTTGCCCTGGGAGAGGGGTGGTCACCCCAGAGCTCCAGCTAGAGGCCTCTGCCCCAGATTGGAGCCCAGTAGCTCCTACCAGGCCCAGGGCCCTGGAGACTGTAAGATGGGCCCTGGGAATGGAGCTCTAGACAGCAGGCAGATTTCCAGGCAGTGGCTGGGACAGGCTGGGGAAGGCAATGACTGCCCCTGACCATTCAGAATATTTTGCTCTATGTTCCTGTGTGTGTGTGGGTGTGTGAGAGTGTGTGTGTGTGTGTGTGTGTGTGTGTGTGTGTGGTAGTGCAGAGAAGAGCGAGATGAATGGGGTTAGAGTGCTTACCAGATATAACGTCTGCGTGGTAAAGTTCTTGTCACCCTGCCTGGACCTGGCTGACACTCGGTGTACGTAAGAGTGTATACAGAATTCTTGTTAGGGGTGTTTTATGAGACAGTAACTCATACACCCATGTACACTCTGATGCAGCAAAAATATCACACACCCCACATATAACTTCCTTAGTAAACCACACACAGCACATGGAGGTATATACACAGATCCCTCCTGTACTACGTTCTCATACAACCCACCTGTATCACAATCCTCTCCTCCAACACCAAACGCTGGAGATGAGATATGAATATAGACACACACACTATATATATAGGACACACACACACACACACTATATATATATATATATATATATATATATATGTATCTCCACAACTCTCGCACAAACACAGCTAACTTCAGCCATCGCTAAATACCTCTGTAAGAACCATTCACGTGTCATACACACCACACTTGTAACACATTCTTGAGTAATGCCAGACCCGCTTTGTACAAACCACAGTAAACCACAGTCTCAGTAACCCATGTCAGGATTGCCAGAGAAAATATGGGCTATCCAGTTCAATTTGAATTCCAGATAAAGAACAAGTAATTTTGCAGTATCAGTATGTCCCAAATATTGTATGGGCCATACTTACACTAAAACTAAGTCAGGCCAAATACCGCATGGGAATACTTACACTAAAAAATTATTCTGGGTTTATCTGAAACTGAAATTTAACTGGGTGCCTTGTATTCTTGTTCGCTAAGTCTGGCAACCCTTATATACTTACCACCAGGTGATGTATTATATATTTATTGTAGTTTTGTTTAGTGTGTGTCTTCCCCTACTAGAATGTGCAGCGTTACCAAAGACTACAACAATGGAAGAGTGCCGGATACACAGGAGTAGCTGCTTACTGAATCTTGGTGAATGAATGACTGAACACGCACCATAAATACAAGCCACACCATGTAATGAGGAAAAGTTACATTTCCCAGAATTCCTGAATTGTGAACAGAAAAAATGCACACAAAGGCCACAGACACAGATAGACACGTCTGCACTGTGCTCCCCATGCCAACCCCACACTTACCACAGACTTAACTGATACACATCACTCACTCTTCCCACACACTCACAGTCACCACCGAGGCCTACATTACCAACTAGACAGTGAGAGAATAAGTATTGATTGGAATTAAATCCTGGAGGATCCACTGGGAACCACACTCTCAACTGTGTGTATTCACTGCACCTGACACGTGTCACACACTCAGTAAATATTTGTGGACAGAGGACTGATGAACCCACCCTGAGCCTTTCATTCCTCCCTCAGGAATCTCGAAGTCACAAGAGGATCCCCCTCGGCTTGGATCCACCGTGGTGGCCCAAGGCTGCAGCCCAGGGGCAATGGAGGTCTCCTCTGCCCCTAAATACTTCTTCTGTACTTCTACTCCATGCAAGCTCAGCTACGCTGGTAAGGGTGCGGGGCTCCTCAGGTGAGGGGGTGCTTGGCTGTGAGGCAGGAGGCACACAGATCCCAGGGAGGCTGAGAGGAAATCCAGGGTCATCAGAGGTGATGAGGGCTCTGTGGAGGAGCCTGGGCAGGATGGCTGAGCTGTTCCGAGGGCGTGGATGCCAGCTGAGACTGGGGGTGCGGTGAGAATACTGGTAGTACCATGGTGGGGAAGTCAAGGAGCAGGGGCCGGACAGGTCTGGGCTTGAGGTGGAGGGAAGAGGGACCAGATTAAGCATCTTCAGAGGAAAATGTAGGCTTTGTCTTTGCCTTTGCTTCCAGAGAAGGACAGAGTTCTGCATCATACACCTCCAGCCTGAGAGCAGGACCATCCAGCTCAGGTCCACACAGCTCACACATACATCTGCCCTCCAGGCACAGCCCTTCTCACAGCACACATAAACCCCAAGCACCACAGCCCCATTCCACAAGAAATGCACCACCGATATTACCAAAATCACACTCCTTGTCATACACGCATCCAGCCGCATCCCTCACATACCACAGCCCTCACCACCATACTCCACACCCCTGTATACACACACCACTCCAGTATCCCCCCCACGCACATGAAAAGCCCACAGATGACACCAGATACACCGCTCCATCCTACGGCCAACAGACACCAAGCTCTCGACATAGCTACGTCATGCAAATGTCCCTCTCTCGTCTACCACACCTGCTCCCTCAGCTTCCGGCACGGCCCATGCATGTTATTATGGTTTTAATTTCCTTTTTCAGCAATGCGGAGATTTCGAGACACTGCCTGGCCTACAGCACCCCTAGCCCAGGTTCAGGAAGAAGGGGAGACCGCTCCCCCATCACACTGTGTCTCCTCCTCACTCTCTTCACCCTGTAAGGACTATCTGCACCCAGACAAAGAGGAAAGGGGCATGAAAATATACTACATGCAGGTACAAGTGAACAAGGGTGTCGCTGTCTCCTGGAAGACAAAGAAACCCTTGGAGTTGCCTGAAAAGCAGCTGACGATAGAAGAAATGACCCTTCCTGAGGATGCGTGCACAGTAGGCACTTGCCCCTCTGATGTGTTCACCGAAAGCCTCCTGTCTGACAGTGAGCCCACTGGGGAGGAGAAAGGGTATGAGGAAATGGCAGAGCCAGGCAGCCCATCAGGGTCACCTGCCGTCGAGGAGACACCCAGGGCCAAGACACCGGACTGGATGGTGACCATGGAGATCGGCTACAGGTGCATGGCCTGCTGCCGGGTCTTCCCCACCTTGGAGATCCTCCAGCAGCACGTGAAGGGCGGCGTCCTGCAGGGCTTCAGCTGCCGTGTCTTTCATCTCAACATGGCCCAGTGGATGGGCAATGTGGAATCCGAGAGCACCCCTGAGGAGGAGGACGAGGAGGAGGAGGAGGAAGAGAAGCAAGAAGAAAAGGAGAATGAGGGAGAGCAGCCCACGGGGGAAGGCCCCAGCCCAAAGAGACCCCGCAGGCAGGGTCTTTTCTCTCCTTTGAGTTCCAAACAGCAACTGAGATTCATGGGACAGAAGATCCTGGAAGACGGTGTGGCCGTCCCTTGGAAGAGGTAAGGCTTGAGGCTGGCAGTCTTCTGAGCCTATGTCACGAGGGCCCAGAGGAGTCTAAGGGAAGGGGCCGCACACATGTGCTGGTTTACCTAATGGCTCTGCAGTTGCATCAAATGGGACACACCCAGCACTAACAAAGGCATTGACCTCTGTTGACGTAAACAAGAAGGTGGAGCCTTTTCCTAGGAGTTTTCTCAGGGTCTGCACGATGGACCTCAACTCTTAGAGGATGTACTGCCAGCAGCTCCTTCTCGGCAGAGAGAGCCAGGAGTGGTCTCAAGAGAGGACAGGGGCCCTTGCAGGACCAGAACTTTGAGGTCTGAGAGCCTTGGGCCTGAGCTGAGATCTCACCCTGACCACTGTACCTAGCCTTCTGTGACAAAGGGGAATATGAAAGAGAGTCACGTGGAAATGAGGTCCCCTGAGATATGGAAATGTTCCAGAACCTTCGTTGTGTGGTAGTTGATCTGGAGCCAAGCTCACTGTGGTGTGTGTGGCTCTGAGCATTAAGGCAATGCTGGAGGGTAACCCTGACCAGCAGAGCTTGGAGTGCTTCTTGTCTCTTCCTGTTCTACCTCAGTTGTTTTATCCCTTCCAGGGAGAAGAAAGGACCCTCGGGAGAGTAGCAGACAGAATGCCGTGGTCTGAAGGAGGATGAAGGGACCGGCACTCAGTCTAACATCATATGACAATAGAAGCGTCCTATGCAATAAAGGGCATTTTCCAAACCTTTCCTGGAGCTTTTATTTAAGGACATTTTTCTATCTATGCATCTATCTGTCATCTACATCTGTATCTTTCAAGGTTTGTGAACAAGCTTTCACATAAGCACTAGAGACGTCCGCCAGCATTTTCCAGAAGAGGCCTGCAAATTGCTGGGGACTCCTCACAAATAGGGAACGGCCACAACCCCTGCCACACAGACTATGCGCGTGGCCCTCCTGACGTACTCCCACTCTCTCTCTGAATTTCCCAACGTCTGAGATGAGGGTGCTGGCTGGAGGCAATGATCACGTGCAGGCTGAATCTTCTCCAGATTCTGATTCTCTTCCTGGGCATATCGTCCTCAAGCACAGTCTCCATGTCCCTGGCCACACTGATCTCTCTCCTTCAGTCCTTCCCTCCCTCCCTCTCCTGCCTCCCAGTGCAGAGAATACTTTTTTGCATTTGAGACGACATTTATTTTTGGTTCACAGAATTCTCACCTGTTCTACTGTGGCCTCCGTTGTGAACATTCCAAAGCTGAGACTTTTCTGTTTTTCTCCCTCATTTCTGCTGAGTCTTTACCTTCCTAATGCAATGAACTCAGAGTGCCTAGCTGACTGGATGGGGAAAAAGATCCAGGGAGCAAAGAGAAATAATAAAAGAATATATCAGTTAATTTTTCATAGTGTTATCCAACTACATATTTTTAAAATTTTGGAATAATATTAGGAATCTTCTCTTTATAAAAAACTGAATTATCGGGCTTCCCTGGTGGAGCAGTGGTTAAGAATATGCCTGCGAATGCAGGGGTCATGGGTTTGAGCCCTGTTCTGGGAAGATCCCACGTGCCACGGAGTAACTAAGCCCGCGCGCCACAACTACTGAGCCTGCGCTCTAGAGCCCGTGCCACATCTACCGAGCCCACGTGCCACAACTACGGAAGCCTGCGTGCCTAGAGCCCATGCTCCGCAACAAGAGAAGCCACTGCAATGAGAAGCCCGTGCACCACAGCCAAGAGGAGCCCCCGCTCACTGCAACTAGAGAACGCCCTCTAGCAGCAACAAAGACCCAATGCAGCCCCAAATAAATTAATTAATTTTTAAAAATTGAATTAGTTTCAAGGGTACAATGTATAAAAGTACAATAAAAGCCCCCCTTCATAACCCCCCAACCCCACTCTCAAGATGGAATCGATATGCTGTGATACAATTTATAGTCGTAGTACTACTCCTCCTCCCACCACATCCGAAATCCTCTGAGCCAGGTGCAGCAGCTTCCTTTCACAATGCTAGGACCCGCCACAAGACACATGATAATCCCTTTGGACATTTCAAGGAGCGGCACCAAGGGAACAGTACCGGGGAAATGCCACTGACAGCTCAGAATATCCATGGCATTTCTAGAGCCTCGGCACTGCTCTCGCTCTGGGAATGAAGGTCCAAAAAGCACATCGGAGAATGTTCATAGTTGTAAACAAGCTCCACCTTTGAAACACAATCTACATAGAACCACATATACAAGCCTGCACGATGGATGAAGCCAAGGTCTCCTCCATGATTTCCCTTCTGACCACCTTATTGTCTCCTCAACCATAAAAGGTGAACTTGAAACTCAGGACCTTGCCTTGTCACCAGAAACATCCAAGCTTGGATCAGTCTTTCTAAGACCAGATACTTGCTCTCTGAACTATTAGAGACTTGTCACATACACACAGGTAGAACAGGATTATTTCTATCTACCTGGGGACCTGGAGTCTTTCACATTGCTCCTGTTAAAACTCTCACAACAGCAAAACTTTACCTACAAAGGGTTCAAGCTATGACACTCCCAACTTCCACAAACCTCCTCAGCTCTTGTGAGTCACATGCAGCCAATTCCAGGAATTGGAAACATGGTTGTGAGGATGAAACTGACTTTGGGGCTCCCCTTGGATATGGTCTTCCAGACTTACCAAAAGGCCATTAAGAGGAAGGTTTACCCCACCTCAGGGAAACCCGAGGCAGTACTTGCAGTCAAGGGCTGGCCATGGCTTCTGAGCTACATCCAAAAAGAACTTCATACTGTACCTGGATCTGCTGAAGCCATTTCTGACTGTCCGAGAGCCAGCATGTATCCCTCCTCAACTGCCTCCATTGTGGATCATCAGTAGGGCTGTCAGATTTAGTACATAAATATACAGGATACCCAGTTAAACTTGAACTTCACATGAATAATAAGTCATTATTTTTAGTATAAGTATAATCTATGAACTATTTGGGGCATACTTATCTTCAAAATGTACTCGTTGTTTTTCAAACATTCATATTTAACTAAACAGCCTATAATTTATCTGTCAACCCTACTCAGCAGAAATGATGGAGGCTCATAGAGATCCAGGAGACGCCTCAGCGCCTCCTCAGCTTTTCTTTCTACGTCCTGGACAGCGAGCACGAACCTTCCACTCCGTCATTGGCTAGAATGGAGGATATTCTCTGTTTTAGAGCTTTTTTTACTTGTCATTGTTATTATCTTCCTTATTTTATTTTTTTTATTTATTTCTTTATTTTTTTTTTGCGGTATGTGGGCCTCTCACTGTTGTGGCCTCTCCCGTTGTGGAGCACAGGCTCCGGACGCACAGGCCCAGCGGCCATGGCTCACAGGCCCAGCCGATCCACGGCATGTGGGATCTTCCCAGACCGGGGCACGAACCCGTTTCCCCTGCATCGGCAGGCGGACTCTCAACCACTGCACCACCAAGGAAGCCCTATCTTCCTTATTTTAAAGAGATGTTTATTTTTTCCCAAACTTAATAGCTCATCCAAAAGTATTTCAAAGTTCATTAGACAAGGGAAAAACAACATGGTTCTGAAAAGTGAAGGAAACCGCCTGGTGTTTAGTAAAGAAGTAGTAGGGAGATTGAAAAAGCCAAACTTAATAAGCAGATCTCTCCAAGGGTATTTTCAGAGCTTGATACCCTCCCACACCCTGAAAATATTATTACATCAAGAATGTAGAAATGCTAACCAAATGTAAGGCTCCCATATGATTCTATCAAACTGAGGATGCTTCTTTACTAAGCAGTGAGCACACTTGCTGCCCCAGCGACCTTGGCAGTTGCAACGTAGGGCTCTTCCCTTTGAGATGGAAACAGCAAGTTTTCCTGTGGTCTACACGCTGGCCCCAAAAATACTACACTCCCAATACTTGTCAACTTTAAGTATTTTCATACATATCTCCATTTTTCTGTTACTATTTGGGCTACATCCTAGACTTGACACTACATAAATTGCATTCAAGAAGCTATTTTTAAAAGTTGGTAGGAAACCTTAAATCTATGGCTTGCAGTCCCTGGCTTACTTTCATCCAGGTGCATAAGGGTTTTCAAAAGTAGTCAGGTTAGTTACCCAGTATCACAGCCCCACGCTTGTGTCACAGATATAAAAATGGAACATGATATTTAAGGTTTTAGTTGCCAAATCATCAAGCCTCCCAGACAGAGGCAATAGAGCAAAATGATTACAGAGGCATGGATTTTGATTTGCTCCAGCGTCTTGGGCAAGTCACTTGGCCTCTATTTATTTGTACTTATCTGCATTTATCTGTCACTTGGGGGTCATAATTGTACCTGGTCCATGGGTACGCTGTACAAATGATCTGTAAAGTAGTTACAAGAAACCGACACAGAGTAAGCACTCCACAGACATTGGCTATTAGCTATTGGAAATAGTTCTCCGTGAAACAGATGACTTTATCAGTGGATGACTCGGTGGGAGACAGTGAATCACAGAATCACAGCATGTTGAAAGTGACCTAGTTCACACTCTTATGTGAAAAAAAGAAAAGTGTGCATGGGTAGAAAATGTCTGAAACTTTACACAACAAAGAGTTCATCATGTTAACTTGGAGGATTAGAATAAATCAGGAAAGGAGGAAAGAAAAACTTGAGTGTAATTCAATTCCTCTATCATTTTTGTTTCTACACAGAGACTCTGAATACACTGGAAGTGCAATTTTTTTTAATGTGGCGGGATAAAGGTTTTCAAGTTTTCCTGATCCATCCGTATTATTATCTCAGAATTGCTGGCAGTTCTTGCCATCTTCGGATCTACACCCATGTGAGTCAGTGGGCCATTCTGGACGGAGGAGATAATAGAGCAGAAGTGAAGTGAGAGGAAAGGAGAGAAAAGATTTTCTCTTTTCTCTTCAAAGAGGAAAGGTCTTTGGAATGGGAACAACTCACAACCAAACTTTGGGGAAAGGATGTGATGGAAATTGAGACAAACATCCTACACCTGTGATGAGAAGGATTCCCTGGGCTGGATGGAGGGAGGTCACAGGTGGCTGGACAAGGAAACCAACTAGGGAGAAACACACACAAGTGCAGGGCATACACCCTGAGGCCACTCAGCCTGACTCCATGCAAACATGTGTCCAGCAGCCAGCCCTTCACCTGTGACTCCCCAGCAAGACAGGTAACTCGGGGGTGTCAACTCATTCTGAGTCCATTATGCCTGGCCATTCATAAACCGCTGTCTAACGTGTGAGGAATAAACTCTCAATATTTATGAGGAAACTGGGGAAGGAGATTGAAAGGTTACTTAAACGGAAAAAAAAGAAGTTCAGGAAGGCAGGATGGTAGAGAGACAAGAAAAAGACCTTAAAAGATAGAAAGGATTTGCCAAAGAAGAGAAAGAAAAAGAAATGATTCCAAATGGGTTAACCTGCAGCTAGGAAGTTAAGGAAGATTATTGATGGGTGAAGACTATGGAATAAAGCAAATAATATTTCTCAGAAGTTGCTGAGACTATGGTAAGAAGCATGATTATCAAATTATGAATTGGCTGCAATGGCATTCTAGGGGGACACTAGGAAGGGGAAGCAAATGTTCCTGAGATGACAGTAGCAGGTGGAAAGTTGTTTCAGGGGAAGATCAGTCTTGCAGAGGGTGTATCAGAGGAGGGCAATTGTGAGCAAGCAAGGAAATACTAAGTGTATACGGTTCCTTCACTGAGTGCACCCAGCCCCGTGGTCAGCCTTGAGAACAAGCAGGACTTCAGGTACTGGAGCTACATTTCAGTCATCAAGACTTGAGAAGACACCCTTAACTCAGGTCTTCTCTTCAAACTCCATCTTTCCTTCTTGACCTTCATTTGGCCTCTTCCCTTACCCTCCAGCTGTGGACTGAGGCCACAGAGCAAGATGGGTCACTAGTGTCCTCCATCCCCTGGCGACTGTGGTTCACATCAGTGGAGTACCAAAGGCAATAACCAAGTAACAGACACAAGAGTGTATGAAGAAGAAGAGATTCTGATAAGGCTTTCTGTGACAGTGTGGGCCAAGTCGGCTCTATATGGCTGGTATCACGTGAATTATGAGCAGCCTTACGGGAGAAGTTCTCAGAAGGCAGAGCCTGGCTCTCGAGAGGCTCTGCGTGCTCACAGCCCACTCCAAGACCTCAGTTACAGCTTCGGCCCCCAATATCCCTCCCTCTGCCTGCTCACATTTTTTGAAGTCTTCTTTCCTCCACATTTCTCTTGAGAGGTGGAGGAGGAAGATGAGCTTCAGGCCAGCTCAGACTCCCCTGGGATCCCAGCAAGATGCCTATCATTAACCTCCCACCTTCTAGGAAGCTCCTAAGTTCTTCACATTTGGGGCAGTTCTCATTTCAGCTGTGCTTCAAATTGCTGGCTGGAGACGGCCGGTTGGAAGGTGGCTAAAAGCAAGTAGCAATCCTTCGGGCAGCCTGGCCCTTCTCGACTGTCAGACATCTTCAGGGATATTCTAGGAAATGTTGTTTGTTCTAGAGAAGGGAGGGAAACAATCCAATTGTCCAATAATGCTTGAATGGAAAATAAATGATGCTATATGCATGTGATCAAATAATATCAAACAGTCAAAAATCAAAGACCTAGATCTCTATGGATTCACGTGGATAAATCTTGAAAACATAATATTGATTGAAAGAAAATAAGATAAAGAACGTTAGATTGTGATAACAGGTATGTAAGTATTTAAATATTTAAATCAATTCAACATATTGCTTCTATATATATAGATGCAAGAAAATAAACTTTATCCAAAGAACACATTATTTAAATTTAATATGCTCATTTATCTAGGAGACCCAAAAGAACCCACAGATAAACTAGCAGGAACTAATAAGACGGTTCAACAAGGCACACACATACAAGATCAATAAATTTTAAAAATCAATCAGGCTCCTCTACACTGGCGATAACAAATTAGAAACTGTAAAAGAAAATAAGAAAAAAAGAAGATCTAAAAATTGTCACAAGAGCCATATATGTTTTTTAGAGGTAAGCATACGTAGAAGGCAATATAACTAACAAACTGAGTACGAACAGTTAAACTCCGCCCAACCCAAGGTTAGGAAAAGACTGTTGTTACTTTATGAGAACAGACCCTCTTCTTAAGGAGCAGATCAGTAAGTGAGAGTGAATCAAAGAAACACAGCATTTGAAAAGTCAGCTAGTCCAAGCCTCTTGATCGCACATACAGAAGCTGAAGCCCAGATAGGTTGAGTTACTTGCTAAAGGGCCCAATGTCCTGACTCAAGGACTAGCATTTTTCACTCAGTCGCAAGACACAATCAAATGCAGTAACTTGGAAAGAGATGGGGAAAAAATGAAGAAATCAATTATATAGTTCCTCATCTTTAAGTACAGAAATAGCCGTGACAAAATTACACGTATTGAGGGAAAATTGAAGTGCAGAGTTTAAAATGTCAATAATCCACAGGGAAACTGGAGACCATTTAAAACATTCATATTAAATCTCTCTAGAAAAGACATGAAAAGATCTCCAATCAAAATGTGAATTTTATAATAGACATGGTATGATACAATTTATAATAGATATGGTAGGAACCTTTCCCTTTCACGGGAAAGCTTCGGCTGGGAAAAAGGAATTGTTCTTGAAAATGGGGCCTGTGCTATTGCAGACACTGTGCTCAACCTAGGTCCACCGAATGCTCTGATGTCATCACTGAGGTCACAGAATTCCACTGTGAGCCTGGCAACCTTGCAAACCTAACAGCCCTGGTGAGCACTAGGCACTACTGCTGGTTCACCAAGTGGTACAAGTTTTTCAGCCATTTAGGAGACTTGACTATTTTTGTTTGTATTGAATCATTTCAACGGATTGCCCAAGAGCCAAGAAGGGCCAACCTGTAGGGAAGAGGAGGAGTTGGACATCTCTTGAGGCATCTTCTAAGGGAGACTTCTAGTTGGTACGATGGAACGGCGACAAAAGAGGAAACATCTGGAAAATGAAGAGTCCCAGGAAACTGCCGAGAACGGAGGAGGTATGTGGGGGGCAACTTGTCTGGGGCACATGGGTTTCTGCCAAACTGAAGCTTCTCTAGGAAGCGGGGGACTGAGAACGTGTCACCTGTGAAGCAGGGAGCGAGAGACCTTGTCTCACTGATGCTGCCGTATCTATCCGGAGGGTCCCTGTGGTGTGAGACGGCACAGAACGGCCAGATGCACCCTGGGAGATGGGAGGTCAGCTCCGCTGGTCTGAGGACTCTCTCCTGGGGCAGCCGGGCCTGGAGCTTTGTCGGACTCACAGCAGGCTGCATCCTGCTTGCACAGACCTAGAGGTGCAGCTTTTCTCAGTCCCCGATTTCTCTCTTATGCTCTTGGATCTTTCCTAGGGGTCATGAGGTGGGGGATGTGAAGGATGCAAGGATGCTGAGAGAGACCCATGAGTTGCTTGGCCTCTTTTACCAAAGTGGAAAGAGAAGCCCCATGAGTTGAAGGCCCTGTTGAAAAATATCTTGACAAGTGGAATGCACTTTGAAAGAAGATTGTTTGTCTAGGGATGGTGTCATATTGAAAGCAAGGAGGTTTTATTCCTTCAACAGGAAGAATTTCCCAAAGGAGATCAAGGGAAGGGAAGGGTTTTCCAGAGACTGAGACCGCGTGAGCGGGGGTGAGAAATGGCCTCAGGGTCCTGCGGGGAGCTCTGAGAGCCACGGGCCACGTGGTGCCTGCGTGCATTAAATGTAGGCGAGTAGCTTGCCCTGGGAGAGGGGTGGTCACCCCAGAGCTCCAGCTAGAGGCCTCTGCCCCAGATTAGAGCCCAGTAGCTCCTACCAGGCCCAGGGCCCTGGAGACTGTAGGATGGGCCCTGGGAATGGAGCTCTAGACAGCAGGCAGATTTCCAGGCAGTGGCTGGGACAGGCTGGGGAAGGCAATGACTGCCCCTGACCATTCAGAATATTTTGCCCTATGTTCCTGTGTGTGTGTGTGTGTGTGAGTGTGTGTGTGTGTGTGTGTGTGTGTGTGTGTGTGTGTGTGGTAGTGCAGAGAAGAGCGAGATGAACGGGGTTATTGTGCTTACCAGACATAAAGTCTGCGTGGTAAAGTTCTTGTCACCCTGCCTGGACCTGGCTGACACTCGGTGTACGTAAGAGTGTATACAGAATTCTTGTTAGGGGTGTTTTATGAGACAGTAACTCATACACCCATGTACACTCTGATGCAGCAAAAATATCACACACCCCACATATAACTTCCTTAATAAACCACACACAGCACATGGAGGTATATACACGGATCCCTCCTGTACTACATTCTCATACAACCCACCTGTATCACAATCCTCTCCTCCAACACCAAACGCTGGAGATGAGATATGTATATAGACACACACACTATATATATAGGACACACACACACACACACACTATATACATGTATCTCCTCAACTCTTGCACAAACACAGCTAACTTCAGCCATCTCTAAATACCTCTATAAGAACCAGTCACGTGTCATACACACCACACTTATAACACATTCTTGAGTAATGCCAGACCCGCTTTGTACAAACCACAGTAAACCACAGTCTCAGTAACCCATGTCAGGATTGCCAGAGAAAATATGGGCTATCCAGTTCAATTTGAATTCCAGATAAACAACAAGTAATTTTTCAGTATCCGTATGTCCCACATATTGTATGGGCTATACTTACACTAAAACTAAGTCAGGCCAAATACTGCATGGGAATACTTACACTAAAAGATTATTCTGGGTTTATCTGAAACTGAAATTTAACTGGGTGCCTTGTATTCTTGTTCGCTAAGTCTGGCAACCCTTATATACTTACCACCAGCTGATGTATAATATATTTATTGTAGTTTTGTTTAGTGTGTGTCTTCCCCTACTAGAATGTGCAGCGTTACCAAAGACTACAACAATGGAAGAGTGCCGGATACACAGGAGTAGCTGCTTACTGAATCTTGGTGAATGAATGAATGAACACACACCATAAATACAAGCCACACCATGTAATGAGGAAACGTTACATGTCCCAGAATTCCTGACTTGTGAACAGAAACCATGCACACAAAGGCCACAGACACAGATAGACACGTCTGCACTGTGCTCCCCATGCCAACCCCACACTTACCACAGACTTAACTGATACACATCACTCACTCTTCCCACACACTCACAGTCACCACCGAGGCCTACATTACCAACTAGACAGTGAGAGAATAAGTATTGATTGGAATTAAATCCTGGAGGATCCACTGGGAACCACACTCTCAAATGTGTGTATTCACTGCACCTGACACGTGTCACACACTCAGTAAATATTTGTGGACAGAGGACTGATGAACCCACCCTGAGCCTTTCATTCCTCCCTCAGGAATCTCGAAGTCACAAGAGGATCCCCCTCGGCTTGGATCCACTGTGGTGGCCCAAGGCTGCAGCCCAGGGGCAGTGGAGGTCTCCTCTGCCTCTAAATACTTCTTCTGTACTTCTACTCTGCGCAAGCTCAGCTACGCTGGTAAGGGCGTGGGGCTCCTCAGGTGACGGGGTGCTTGGCTGTGAAGCAGGAGGCACACAGATCCCAGGGAGGCTGAGAGGAAATCCAGGGTCATCAGAGGTGATGAGGGCTCTGTGGAGGAGCCTGGGCAGGATGGCTGAGCTGTTCCGAGGGCGTGGATGCCAGCTGAGTCTGGGGGTGTGTGTGTGAATACTGCTACTACCATGGTGGGGAAGTCAAGGAGCAGGGGCCGGAAAGGTCTGGGCTTGAGGTAGAGGGAAGAGGGACCAGATTAAGCATCTTCAGAGGAAAATGTAGGCTTTGACTTTGCCTTTGCTTCCAGAGAAGGACAGAGTTCTGCATCATACACCTCCAGCCTGAGAGCAGGACCATCCAGCTCAGGTGCACACAGCTCACACATACACGCGCCCTCCAGGCACAGCCCTTCTCAGTGCACATCAACCCCAAGCACGTGCTCCACAGTACTCTCCTGCACCACAGCCCCATTCCACAAGGAATGCACCACCGATATTCCCAAACTCACACTCCTCATCGTACACGCATCCAGCCGCATCCCTCACATACGACAGCCCTCACCACCATACTCCACACCCCTGTATACAGACACCACTCCAGTATACACCCCCAGGCACATGAAAAGCCCACAGATGACACCAGATACACCACTCCGTCCTACGGCCAACGGACACCAAGCTCACGACATTGCTATGTCGTGCCAATGTCCCTCTCTCGTCTACCACACCTGCTCCCTCAGCTTCCGGCATGGCCCATGCATGTTATTATGATTTTAATTTCCTTTTTCAGGAATCCGGAGATTTCATCGAGACACTGCCCAGCCTAGACCACACCTAGCCCAGGATCAGGAAGAAAGAGAGACCGCTTCCCCATCACACTGTGTCTCCTCCTCACCCTCTTCACCCTGTAAGAACTATCTGCACCCAGACAAAGAGGAAAGGGGCGTGAAAATATACTACATGCAGGTACAAGTGAACAAGGGTGTCGCTGTCTCCTGGAAGACAAAGAAACCCTTGGAGTTGGCTGAAAAGCAGCTGACGATAGAAGAAGTGACCCTTCCTGAGGATGTGTGCACAGTATCCAATGACCCCTCTTCTGATGTGTCCACCGAAAGCCTCCTGTCTGACAGTGAGCCCACTGGGGAGGAGAAAGAGTATGAGGAAAGGGCAGAGCCAGGCAGCCCATCAGGGCCACCTGCCGTTGAGGAGAGACCCAGCGCCAAGACAGCAGACTGGATGCTGACCATGGAGACCGTCTTCAGGTGCATGGCCTGCTGCCGGGACTTCCCCAACATGGAGATCCTCCAGCAGCACGTGAAGGGCGGCGTCCTGCAGGGCTTCAGCTGCCGTGCCTTTCATCTCACCATGGCCCAGCGGATGGGCAAT
The DNA here is from genome assembly GCF_964341445.2 of Mesoplodon mirus. NCBI lineage: Eukaryota > Metazoa > Chordata > Mammalia > Artiodactyla > Ziphiidae > Mesoplodon > Mesoplodon mirus. Next base: position 358,193 of record NW_028295698.1, on the reverse strand, counting down.
GTGGAATCCGAGAGCACCCCTGAGGAAGAGGACGAGGAGGAGGAGGAGGAGAACGAGGAGGAGGAGGAGGAGGAGGAGGTAGAGAAGCAAGAAGAAAAGGATAATGAGGGAGAGCAGCCCATGGGGGAAGGCCCCAGCCCAAAGAGACCCTGCAGGCAGGGTCTTTTCTCTCCTTTGAGTTCCAAACAGCAACTGAGATTCATGGGACAGAAGATCCTGGAAGACGGTGTGGCCGTCCCTTGGAAGAGGTAAGGCTTGAGGCTGGCAGTCTTCTGAGCCTATGTCACGAGGGCCCAGAGAAGTCTAAGGGAAGGGGCCGCACACATGTGCTGGTTTACCTAATGGCTCTGCAGTTGCATCAAATGGGACACACTCAGCACTAACAAAGGCATTGACCTCTGTTGACGTAAACAAGAAGGTGGAGCCTTTTCCTAGGTGTTTTCTCAGGGTCTGCACGATGGACCTCAACTCTTAGAGGACGTACTGCCAGCAGCTCCTTCTCGGCAGAGAGAGCCAGGAGTGGTCTCAAGAGAGGACAGGGGCCCTTGCAGGACCAGAACTTTGAGGTCTGAGATCCTTGGGCCTGAGCCGAGATCTCACCCGGACCACTGGACCTAGCCTTCTGTGACAAAGGGGAATATGAAAGAGAGTCACGTGGAAATGAGGTCCCCCGAGATATGGAAATGTTCCAGAACCTTCGTTGCGTGGTAGTTGATCTGGAGCCAAGCTCACTGTGGTGTGTGTGGCTCTGAGCATTAAGGCAATGCTGGAGGGTAACCCTGACCAGCAGAGCTTGGAGTGCTTCTTGTCTCTTCCTGTTCTACCTCATTTGTTTTATCCCTTCCAGGGAGAAGAAAGGACCCTCGGGAGAGTAGCAGACAGAATGCCGTGGTCTGAAGGAGGATGAAGGGACCGGCACTCAGTCTAACATCATATGACAATAGAAGCGTCCTATGCAATAAAGGGCATTTTCCAAACCTTTCCTGGAGCTTTTATTTAATGACATTTTTCTATCTATGCATCTATCTGTCATCTACATCTGTATCTTTCAAGGTTTGTGAACAAGCTTTCACATAAGCACTAGAGACGTCCGCCAGCATTTTCCAGAAGAGGCCTGCAAATTGCTGGGGACCCCTCACAAATAGGGAACGGCCACAACCCCTGTCACACAGACTATGCGCGTGGCCCTCCTGACGTACTCCCACTCTCTCTCTGAATTTCCCAACGTCTGAGATGAGGGTGCTGGCTGGAGGCAATGATCACGTGCAGGCTGAATCTTCTCCAGATTCTGATTCTCTTCCTGGGCATATCGTCCTTAAGCACAGTCTCCATGTCCCTGGCCACACTGATCTCTCTCCTTCAGTCCTTCCCTCCCTCCCTCTCCTGCCTCCCAGTGCAGAGAATACTTTTTTGCATTTGAGACGACATTTATTTTTGGTTCACAGAATTCTCAACTGTTCTACTGTGGCCTCCGTTGTGAACATTCCGAAGCTGAGACTTTTCTGTTTTTCTCCCTCATTTCTGCTGAGTCTTTACCTTCCTAATGCAGTGAACTCACAGTGCCTAGCTGACTGGATTGGGAAAAAAATCCAGGGAGCAAAGAGAAATAATAAAAGAATATATCAGTTAATTTTTCATAGTGTTATCCAACTACATATTTTTAAAATTTTGGAATAATATTAGGAATCTTCTCTTTATAAAAAACTGAATTATCGGGCTTCCCTGGTGGAGCAGTGGTTAAGAATATGCCTGCGAATGCAGGGGTCATGGGTTCGAGCCCTGTTCTGGGAAGATCCCACGTGCCACGGAGTAACTAAGCCCGTGCGCCACAACTACTGAGCCTGCGCTCTAGAGCCCGTGTGCCACATCAACCGAGCCCACGTGCCACAACTACGGAAGCCTGCGTGCCTAGAGACCATGCGCCACAACAAGAGAAGCCACTGCAATGAGAAGCCCGTGCACCACAGCCAAGAGGAGCCCCCGCTCACTGCAACTAGAGAACGCCCGCTAGCAGTGACAAAGACCCAATGCAGCCCCAAATAAATTAATTAATTTTTAAAAATTGAATTAGTTTCAAGGGTACAATGTATAAAAGTACAATAAAAGCCCCCCTTCATAACCCCCCAACCCCACTCTCAAGATGGAATCGATATGCTGTGATACAATTTATAGTCGTACTACTACTCCTCCTCCCACCACATCCGAAATCCTCTGAGCCAGGTGCAGCAGCTTCCTTTCACAATGCTAGGACCCGCCACAAGACACATGATAATCCCTTTGGACATTTCAAGGAGCGGCACCAAGGGAACAGTACCGGGGAAATGCCACTGACAACTCAGAATATCCATGGCATTTCTAGAGCCTCGGCACTGCTCTCGCTCTGGGAATGAAGGTCCAAAAAGCACATCGGAGAATGTTCATAGTTGTAAACAAGCTCCACCTTTGAAACACAATCTACATAGAACCACATATACAAGCCTGCACGATGGATGAAGCCAAGGTCTCCTCCATGATTTCCCTTCTGACCACCTTATTGTCTCCTCAACCATAAAAGGTGAACTTGAAACTCAGGACCTTGCCTTGTCACCAGAAACATCCAAGCTTGGATCAGTCTTTCTAAGACCAGATACTTGCTCTCTGAACCATTAGAGACTTGTCACATACACACAGGTAGAACAGGATTATTTCTATCTACCTGGGGACATGGAGTCTTTCACATTGCTCCTGTTAAAACTCTCACAACAGCAAAACTTTACCTACAAAGGGTTCAAGCTATGACACTCCCAACTTCCATAAACCTCCTCAGCTCTTGTGAGTCACATGCAGCCAATTCCAGGAATTGGAAACATGGTTGTGATGATGAAACTTACTTTGGGGCTCCCCTTGGATATGGTCTTCCAGACTTACCAAAAGGCCATTAAGAGGAAGGTTTACCCCACCTCAGGGAAATCCGAGGCAGTACTTGCAGTCAAGGGCTGGCCATGGCTTCTGAGCTACATCCAAAAAGAATTTCATACTGTACCTGGATCTGCTGAAGCCATTTCTGACTGTCCAAGAGCCAGCATGTACCGTTCCTCAACTGCCTCCATTGTGGATCATCAGTAGGGCTGTCAGATTTAGGACATAAAAATACAGGATACCCAGTTAAACTTGAACTTCACATGAATAATAAGTCATTATTTTTAGTATAAGTAGATCCTATGAACTATTTGGGGCATACTTATCTTCAAAATGTACTCGTTGTTTTTCAAACATTCATATTTAACTAAACAGTCTATATTTTATCTGTCAACCCTACTCAGCAGAAATGATGGAGGCTCATAGAGATCCAGGAGACGCCTCAGCGCCTCCTCAGCTTTTATTTCTACGTCCTGGACAGCGAGCACGAACCTTCCACTCCCAGTCAGTGGCTAGAATGGAGGATATTCTCTGTTTTAGAGCTTTTTCTACTTGTCATTGTTATTATCTTCCTTATTTTAAAGAGATGTTTATTTTTTCCCAATCTCAATAGCTCATCCAAAAGTATTTCAAAGTTCATTAGAGAAGGGAAAAACAATATGGTTCTGAAAAGTGAAGGAAACCGCCTGGTGTTTAGTAAAGAAGTAGTAGGGAGACTGAAAAAGCCAAACTTAATAAGCAGATCTCTCCAAGGGTATTTTCAGAGCTTGATACCCTCCCACACCCTGAAAATATTATTACATCAAGAATGTAGAACTGCTAACCAAATGTAAGGCTCCCATATGATTCTATCAAACTGAGGATGCTTCTTTACTAAGCAGTGAGCACACTTGCTGTCCCAGGGACCTTGGCAGTTGCAACGTAGGGCTCTTCCCTTTGGGATGGAAACAGCAAGTTTTCCTGTGGTCTACACGCTGGCCCCAAAAATACTACACTCCCAATACTTGTCAACTTTAAGTATTTTTCTACATATCTCCATTTTTCTGTTACTATTTGGACTACATCCTAGACTTGACACTACATAAATTGCATTCAAGAAGCTATTTTTAAAAGTTGGTAGGAAACCTTAAATCTATGGCTTGCAGTCCCTGGCTTACTTTCATCCAGGTGCATAAGGGTTTTCAAAAGTAGTCAGGTTAGTTACCCCGTATCACAGCCCCACGCTTGTGTCACAGATATAAAAATGGAACATGATATTTAAGGTTTTAGTTGCCAAATCATCAAGCCTCCCAGACAGAGGCAATAGAGCAAAATGATTACAGAGGAATGGATTTTGATTTGCTCCAGTGTCTTGGGCAAGTCACTTGGCCTCTGTATTTATTTGTACTTATCTGCACTTATCTGTCACTTGGGGGTCATAATTGTACCTGGTCCATGGGTACGCTGTACAAATGATCTGTAAAGTACTTACAAGAAACCGACACAGAGTAAGCACTCCACAGACATTGGCTATTAGCTATTGGAAATAGTCCTCCGTGAAACAGATGACTTTATCCGTGGATGACTCGGTGGGAGACAGTGAATCACAGAATCACAGCATGTTGAAAGTGACCTAGTTCACACTCTAATGTGAAAAGAAGAAAAGTGTGCATGGGTAGAAAATGTCTGAAACTTTACACAACAAAGAGTTCATCATGTTAACTTGGAGGATTAGAATAAATCAGGAAAGGAGGAAAGAAAAACTTGAGTGTAATTCAATTTCTCTATCATTTGTGTTTCTACACTGAGACTCTGAATACACTGGAAGTGCAATTTTTTTTAATGTGGCGGGATAAATGTTTTCAAGTTTTCCTGATCCATCCGTATTATTATCTCAGAATTGCTGGCATTTCTTGCCATCTTTGGATCTACACCCATGTGAGTCAGTGGGCCATTCTGGACGGAGGAGATAATAGAGCAGAAGTGAAGTGAGCATTAAGGCAAAGCTGGAGGGTAACCCTGACCAGCAGAGCTTGGAGTGCTTCTTGTCTCTTCCTGTCCTACCTCATTTGTTTTATCCCTTCCAGGGAGAAGAAAGGACCCTCGGGAGAGTAGCAGACAGAATGCCGTGGTCTGAAGGAGGATGAAGGGACCGGCACTCAGTCTAACATCATATGACAATAGAAGCGTCCTATGCAATAAAGGGCATTTTCCAAACCTTTCCTGGAGCTTTTATTTAATGACATTTTTCTATCTATGCATCTATCTGTCATCTACATCTGTATCTTTCAAGGTTTGTGAACAAGCTTTCACATAAGCACTAGAGACGTCCGCCAGCATTTTCCAGAAGAGGCCTGCAAATTGCTGGGGACTCCTCACAAATAGGGAACGGCCACAACCCCTGCCACACAGACTATGCGCGTGGCCCTCCTGACATACTCCCACTCTCTCTCTGAATTTCCCAACGTCTGAGATGAGGGTGCTGGCTGGAGGCAATGATCACGTGCAGGCTGAATCTTCTCCAGATTCTGATTCTCTTCCTGGGCATATCGTCCTCAAGCACAGTCTCCATGTCCCTGGCCACACTGATCTCTCTCCTTCAGTCCTTCCCTCCCTCCCTCTCCTGCCTCCCAGTGCAGAGAATACTTTTTTGCATTTGAGACGACTTTTATTTTTGGTTCACAGAATTCTCAACTGTTCTACTATGGCTTCCGTTGTGAACATTCCAAAGCTGAGACTTTTCTGTTTTTCTCCCTCATTTCTGCTGAGTCTTTACCTTCCTAATGCAGTGAACTCACAGTGCCTAGCTGACTGGATGGGGAAAAAAATCCAGGGAGCAAAGAGAAATAATAAAAGAATATATCAGTTAATTTTTCATAGTGTTATCCAACTACATATTTTTAAAATTTTGGAATAATATTAGGAATCTTCTCTTTATAAAAAACTGAATTATCGGGCTTCCCTGGTGGAGCAGTGGTTAAGAATATGCCTGCGAATGCAGGGGTCATGGGTTCGAGCCCTGTTCTGGGAAGATCCCACGTGCCACGGAGTAACTAAGCCCGCGCACCACAACTACAGAGCCTGCGCTCTAGAGCCCGTGTGCCACATCAACCGAGCACACGTGCCACAACTACGGAAGCCTGCGTGCCTAGAGACCATGCTCCGCAACAAGAGAAGCCACTGCAATGAGAAGCCCGTGCACCACAGCCAAGAGGAGCCCCCGCTCACTGCAACTAGAGAACGCCCGCTAGCAGCAACAAAGACCCAATGCAGCCCCAAATAAATTAATTAATTTTAAAAAATTGAATTAGTTTCAAGGGTACAATGTAAAAAAGTACAATAAAAGCCCCCCTTCATAACCCCCCAACCCCACTCTCAAGATGGAATCGATATGCTGTGATACAATTTATAGTCGTAGTACTACTCCTCCTCCCACCACATCCGAAATCCTCTGAGCCAGGTGCAGCAGCTTCCTTTCACAATGCTAGGACCCGCCACAAGACACATGATAATCCCTTTGGACATTTCAAGGAGCGGCACCAAGGGAACAGTACCGGGGAAATGCCACTGACAGCTCAGAATATCCATGGCATTTCTAGAGCCTCGGCACTGCTCTCGCTCTGGGAATGAAGGTCCAAAAAGCACATCGGAGAATGTTCATAGTTGTAAACAAGCTCCACCTTTGAAACACAATCTACATAGAACCACATATACAAGCCTGCACGATGGATGAAGCCAAGGTCTCCTCCATGATTTCCCTTCTGACCACCTTATTGTCTCCTCAACCATAAAAGGTGAACTTGAAACTCAGGACCTTGCCTTGTCACCAGAAACATCCAAGCTTGGATCAGTCTTTCTAAGACCAGATACTTGCTCTCTGAACTATTAGAGACTTGTCACATACACACAGGTAGAACAGGATTATTTCTATCTACCTGGGGACTTGGAGTCTTTCACAATCCTCCTGTTAAAACTCTCACAACAGCAAAACTTTACCTACAAAGGGTTCAAGCTATGACACTCCCAACTTCCACAAACCTCCTCAGCTCTTGTGAGTCACATGCAGCCAATTCCAGGAATTGGAAACATGGTTGTGAGGATGAAACTGACTTTGGGGCTCCCCTTGGATATGGTCTTCCAGACTTACCAAAAGGCCATTAAGAGGAAGGTTTACCCCACCTCAGGGAAACCCGAGGCAGTACTTGCAGTCAAGGGCTGGCCATGGCTTCTGAGCTACATCCAAAAAGAATTTCATACTGTACCTGGATCTGCTGAAGCCATTTCTGACTGTCCGAGAGCCAGCATGTACCGTTCCTCAACTGCCTCCATTGTGGATCATCAGTAGGGCTGTCAGATTTAGGACATAAAAATACAGGATACCCAGTTAACCTTGAACTTCACATGAATAATAAGTCATTATTTTTAGTATAAGTAGATCCTATGAACTATTTGGGGCATACTTATCTTCAAAATGTACTCGTTGTTTTTCAAACATTCATATTTAACTAAACAGTCTATATTTTATCTGTCAACCCTACTCAGCAGAAATGATGGAGGCTCATAGAGATCCAGGAGACGCCTCAGCGCCTCCTCAGCTTTTATTTCTACGTCCTGGACAGCGAGCACGAACCTTCCACTCCCAGTCAGTGGCTAGAATGGAGGATATTCTCTGTTTTAGAGCTTTTTCTACTTGTCATTGTTATTATCTTCCTTATTTTAAAGAGATGTTTATTTTTTCCCAATCTTAATAGCTCATCCAAAAGTATTTCAAAGTTCATTAGAGAAGGGAAAAACAATATGGTTCTGAAAAGTGAAGGAAACCGCCTGGTGTTTAGTAAAGAAGTAGTAGGGAGACTGAAAAAGCCAAACTTAATAAGCAGATTTCTCCAAGGGTATTTTCAGAGCTTGATACCCTCCCACACCCTGAAAATATTATTACATCAAGAATGTAGAACTGCTAACCAAATGTAAGGCTCCCATATGATTCTATCAAACTGAGGATGCTTCTTTACTAAGCAGTGAGCACACTTGCTGTCCCAGGCACCTTGGCAGTTGCAACGTAGGGCTCTTCCCTTTGGGATTGAAACAGCAAGTTTTCCTGTGGTCTACACGCTGGCCCCAAAAATACTACACTCCCAATACTTGTCAACTTTAAGTATTTTTCTACATATCTCCATTTTTCTGTTACTATTTGGACTACATCCTAGACTTGACACTACATAAATTGCATTCAAGAAGCTATTTTTAAAAGTTGGTAGGAAAACTTAAAACTATGGTTTGCAGTCCCTGGCTTACTTTCATCCAGGTGCATAAGGGTTTTCAAAAGTAGTCAGGTTAGTTACCCCGTATCACAGCCCCACGCTTGTGTCACAGATATAAAAATGGAACATGATATTTAAGGTTTTAGTTGCCAAATCATCAAGCCTCCCAGACAGAGGCAATAGAGCAAAATGATTACAGAGGCATGGATTTTGATTTGCTCCAGTGTCTTGGGCAAGTCACTTGGCCTCTGTATTTATTTGTACTTATCTGCACTTATCTGTCACTTGGGGGTCATAATTGTACCTGGTCCATGGGTACGCTGTACAAATGATCTGTAAAGTAGTTACAAGAAACCGACACAGAGTAAGCACTCCACAGACATTGGCTATTAGCTATTGGAAATAGTTCTCCATGAAACAGATGACTTTATCCGTGGATGACTCGGTGGGAGACAGTGAATCACAGAATCACAGCATGTTGAAAGTGACATAGTTCACACTCTTATGTGAAAAGAAGAAAAGTGTGCATGGGTAGAAATGTCTGAAACTTTACACAACAAAGAGTTCATCATGTTAACTTGGACGATTAGAATAAATCAGGAAAGGAGGAAAGAAAAACTTGAGTGTCATTCAATTTCTCTATCATTTGTGTTTCTACACTGAGACTCTGAATACACTGGAAGTGCAATTTTTTTTAATGTGGCGGGATAAAGGTTTTCAAGTTTTCCTGATCCATCCGTATTATTATCTCAGAATTGCTGGCATTTCTTGCCATCTTTGGATCTACACCCATGTGAGTCAGTGGGCCATTCTGGACGGAGGAGATAATAGAGCAGAAGTGAAGTGAGAGAAAAGGAGAGACAAGATTTTCTCTTTTCTCTTCAAAGAGGAAAGGTCTTTGGAATGGGAACAACTCACAACCAAACTTTGGGGAAAGGATGTGATGGAAAATGAGACAAACATCCTACCCCAGTGATGAGAAGGATTCCCTGGGCTGGATGGAGGGAGGTCACAGGTGGCTGGACAAGGAAACCAACTAGGGAGAAACACACACAAGTGCAGAGCAAACACCCTGAGGCCACTCAGCCTGACTCCATGCAAACATGTGTCCAGCGGCCAGCCCTTCACCTGCGGCTCCCCAGCAAGACAGGTACCTCGGGGGTGCCAACTCATTCTGAGTCCATTATGCCTGGCCATTCATAAACCGCTGTCTAACGTGTGAGGAATAAACTCTCAATGTGTATGAGGAAATTGGGGAAGGAGATTGAAAGGTTACTTAAACGAAAAAAAAAGAAGTTCAGGAAGGCAGGATGGTAGAGAGACAAGAAAAAGACCTTAAAAGATAGAAAGGATTTGCCAAAGAAGAGAAAGCAAAAGAAATGATTCCGAATGGGTTAACCTGCAGCTAGGAAGTTAAGGAAGATTATTGATGGGTGAAGACTATGGAATAAAGTGAATAAAATTTCTCAGAAGTTGCTGAGAATATGGTAAGCAGCATGATTATCAAATTATGAATTGGCTGCAATGGCATTCTAGGGGGACTTTAGGAAGGGGAAGCAAATGTTCCTGAGATGACAGTAGCAGGTGGAAAGTTGTTTCAGGGGAAGATCAGTCTTGCAGAGGGTGTATCAGAGGAGGGCAAGTGTGAGCAAGCAAGGAAATACTAAGTGTATACGGTTCCTTCACTGAGTGCACCCAGCCCCGCGGTCAGCCTTGAGAACAAGCAGGACTTCAGGTACTGGAGCTACATTTCAGTCATCAAGACTTGAGAAGACACCCTTAACTCAGGTCTTCTCTTCAAACTCCATCTTTCCTTCTTGACCTTCATTTGGCCTCTTCCCTTACCCTCCAGCTGTGGACTGAGGCCACAGAGCAAGATGGGTCACTAGTGTCCTCCATCCCCTGGCGACTGTGGTTCACATCACTGGAGTACCAAAGGCAATAACCAAGTAACAGACACAAGAGTGTATGAAGAAGAAGAGATTCTGATAAGGCTTTCTGTGACAGTGTGGGCCAAGTCGGCTCTATATGGCTGGTATCACGTGAATTATGAGCAGCCTTAGGGGAGAAGTTCTCAGAAGGCAGAGCCTGGCTCTCGAGAGGCTCTGCGTGCTCACAGCCCACTCCAAGACCTCAGTTACAGCTTCGGCCCCCAATATCTCTCCCTCTGCCTGCTCACAGTTTTTGAAGTCTTCTTTCCTCCACATTTCTCTTGAGAGGTGGAGGAGGAAGATGAGCTTCAGGCCAGCTCAGACTCCCCTGGGATCCCAGCAGGATGCCTATCATTAACCTCCCACCTTCTAGGAAGCTCCTAAGATCTTCACATTTGGGGCAGTTCTCATTTCAGCTGTGCTTCAAATTGCTGGCTGGAGACGGCCTGTTGGAAGGTGGCTAAAAGCAAGTAGCAATCCTTCGGGCAGCCTGGCCCTTCTCGACTGTCAGACATCTTCAGGGATATTCTAGGAAATGTTGTTTGTTCTAGAGAAGGGAGGGAAACAATCCAATTGTCCAATAATGCTTGAATGGAAAATAAATGATGCTATATGCATGTGATCACATAATATCAAACAGTCAAAAATCAAAGACCTAGATCTCTATGGATTCACGTGGATAAATCTTGAAAACATAATATTGATTGAAAGAAAATAAGATAAACAATGTTAGATTGTGATAACAGGTATGTAAGTGTTTAAATATTTAAATCAATTCAACATATTGCTTCTATATATAGAGATGCAAGAAAATAAACTTTATCCAAAGAACACATTATTTACATTTAATATGCTCATTTATCTAGGAGACCCAAAAGAACCCACAGATAAACTAGCAGGAACTAATAAGACGGTTCAACAAGGCACACACATACAAGATCAATAAATTTTAAAAGTCAATCAGGCTCCTCTACACTGGCGATAACAAATTAGAAACTATAAAAGAAAATAAGAAAAAAAGAAGATCTAAAATTTGTCACAAGAGCCGTATAAATTATTTAGAGCTAAGCATACGTAGAAGGCAATATAACTAACAAACTGAGTACGAAAGACTGTTGTTACTTTATGAGAACAGACCCTCTTCTTAAGGAGCAGATCAGTAAGTGAGAGTGAAGCAAAGAAACACAGCATTTGAAAAGTCAGCTAGTCCAAGCCTCTTGATCGCACATACAGAAGCTGAAGCCCAGATAGGTTGAGTTACTTGCTAAAGGGCCCAATGTCCTGACTCAAGGACTAGCATTTTTCACTCAGTCGCAAGACACAATCAAATGCAGTACCTTGGAAAGAGATGGGGAAAAAATGAAGAAATCAATTATATAGTTCCTCATCTTTAAGTACAGAAATAGCCGTGACAAAATTACACGTATTGAGGGAAAATTGAAGTGCAGAGTTTAAAATGTCAATAATCCACAGGGAAACTGGAGACCATTTAAAACATTCATATTAAATCTCTCTAGAAAAGACATTAAAAGATCTCCAATCAAAATGTGAATTTTATAATAGACATGGTATGATACAATTTATAATAGATATGGTAGGAACCTTTCCCTTTCACGGGAAAGCTTCGGCTGGGAAAAAGGAATTGTTCTTGAAAATGGGGCCTGTGCTATTGCAGACACTGTGCTCAACCTAGGTCCACCGAATGCTCTGATGTCATCACTGAGGTCACAGAATTCCACTGTGAGCCTGGCAACCTTGCAAACATAACAGCCCTGGTGAGCACTAGGCACTACTGCTGGTTCACCAAGTGGTACAAGTTTTTCAGCCATTTAGGAGACTTGACTATTTTTGTTTGTACTGAATCATTTCAACGGATTGCCCAAGAGCCAAGAAGGGCCAACCTGTAGGGAAGAGGAGGAGTTGGACATCTCTTGAGGCATCTTCTAAGGGAGACTTCTATTTGGTACGATGGAATGGCGACAAAAGAGGAAACATCTGGAAAATGAAGAGTCCCAGGAAACTGCGAGAACGGAGGAGGTTTGTGGGGGGCAACTTGTCTGGGGCACATGGGTTTCTGCCAAACTGAAGCTTCTCTAGGAAGCGGGGGACTGAGAACGTGTCACCTGTGAAGCAGGGAGCGAGAGACCTTGTCTCACTGATGCTGCCGTATCTATCCGGAGGGTCCCTGTGGTGTGAGACGGCACAGAACGGCCAGATGCCCCCTGGGAGATGGGAGGTCAGCTCCGCTGGTCTGAGGACTCTCTCCTGGGGCAGCCGGGCCTGGAGCTTTGTCGGACACATAGCAGGCTGCATCCTGCTTGCACAGACCTAGAGGTGCAGCTTTTCTCAGTCCCCGATTTCTCCCTTATGCTCTTGGATCTTTCCCTGGGGTCATGAGGTGGGGGATGTGAAGGATGCAAGGATGCTGAGAGAGACCCATGAGTTGCTTGGCCTCTTTTACCAAAGTGGAAAGAGAAGCCCCATGAGTTGAAGGCCCTGTTGAAAAATATCTTGACAATTGGAATGTACTTTGAAAGAAGATTGTTTGTCTAGGGATGGTGTCATATTGAAAGCAAGGAGGTTTTATTCTTTCAACAGGAAGAATTTCCCCAAGGAGATCAAGGGAAGGGAAGGGTTTTCCAGAGACTGAGACGGCGTGAGCGGGGGTGAGAAATGGCCTCAGTGTCCTGTGGGGAGCTCTGAGAGCCACGGGCCACGTGGTGCCTGCGTGCATTAAATGTAGGCGAGTAGCTTGCCCTGGGAGAGGGGTGGTCACCCCAGAGCTCCAGCTAGAGGCCTCTGCCCCAGATTAGAGCCCAGTAGCTCCTACCAGGCCCAGGGCCCTGGAGACTGTAGGATGGGCCCTGGGAATGGAGCTCTAGACAGCAGGCAGATTTCCAGGCAGTGGCTGGGACAGGCTGGGGAAGGCAGTGACTGCCCCTGACCATTCAGAATATTTTGCTCTATGTTCGTGTGTGTGTGTGTGTTTGAGTGTGTGTGTGTGTGTGTGTGTGTGTGGTAGTGCAGAGAAGAGCGAGATGAATGGGGGTAGAGTGCTTACCAGATATAAAGTCTGCGTGGTAAAGTTCTTGTCACCCTGCCTGGACCTGGCTGACACTCGGTGTACGTAAGAGTGTATACAGAATTCTTGTTAGGGGTGTTTTATGAGACAGTAACTCATACACCCATGTACACTCTGATACAGCAAAAATATCACACACCCCACATATAACTTCCTTAGTAAACCACACACAGCACATGGAGGTATATACACACATCCCTCCTGTACTACGTTCCCTTACAACCCACCTGTATCACAATCCTCTCCTCCAACACCAAACGCTGGAGATGAGATATGTATATAGACACACACACTATATATATAGGACACACACACACACACACACTATATACATGTATCTCCTCAACTCTTGCACAAACACAACTAACTTCAGCCATCTCTAAATACCTCTATAAGAACCAGTCACGTGTCATACACACCACACTTATAACACATTCTTGCGTAATGCCAGACCCGCTTTGTACAAACCACAGTAAACCACAGTCTCAGTAACCCATGTCAGGATTGCCAGAGAAAATATGGGCTATCCAGTTCAATTTGAATTCTAGATAAAGAACAAGTAATTTTTCAGTGTCCGTATGTCCCACATATTGTATGGGCTATACTTACACTAAAACTAAGTCAGGCCAAATACTGCATGGGAATACTTACACTAAAAGATTATTCTGGGTTTATCTGAAACTGAAATTTAACTGGGTGCCTTGTATTCTTGTTCGCTAAGTCTGGCAACCCTTATATACTTACCACCTGCTGATGTATTATATATTTATTGTAGTTTTGTTTAGTGTGTGTCTTCCCCTACTAGAATGTGCAGCGTTACCAAAGACTACAACAATGGAAGAGTGCCGGATACACAGGAGTAGCTGCTTACTGAATCTTGGTGAATGAATGAATGAACACGCACCATAAATACAAGCCACACCATGTAATGAGGAAACGTTACATGTCCCAGAATTCCTGACTTGTGAACAGAAACCATGCACACAAAGGCCACAGACACAGATAGACACGTCTGCACTGTGCTCCCCATGCCAACCCCACACTTACCACAGACTTAACTGATACACATCACTCACTCTTCCCACACACTCACAGTCACCACCGAGGCCTACATTACCAACTAGACAGTGAGAGAATAAGTATTGATTGGAATTAAATCCTGGAGGATCCACTGGGAACCACACTCTCAACTGTGTGTATTCACTGCACCTGACACGTGTCACACACTCAGTAAATATTTGTGGACAGAGGACTGATGAACCCACCCTGAGCCTTTCATTCCTCCCTCAGGAATCTCGAAGTCACAAGAGGATCCCCCTCGGCTTGGATCCATTGTGGTGGCCCAAGGCTGCAGCCCAGGGGCAGTGGAGGTCTCCTCTGCCTCTAAATACTTCTTCTGTACTTCTACTCTGCGCAAGCTCAGCTACGCTGGTAAGGGCGTGGGGCTCCTCAGGTGACGGGGTGCTTGGCTGTGAAGCAGGAGGCACACAGATCCCAGGGAGGCTGAGAGGAAATCCAGGGTCATCAGAGGTGATGAGGGCTCTGTGGAGGAGCCTGGGCAGGATGGCTGAGCTGTTCCGAGGGCGTGGATGCCAGCTGAGTCTGGGGGTGTGTGTGTGAATACTGCTACTACCATGGTGGGGAAGTCAAGGAGCAGGGGCCGGAAAGGTCTGGGCTTGAGGTGGAGGGAAGAGGGACCAGATTAAGCATCTTCAGAGGAAAATGTAGGCTTTGTCTTTGCCTTTGCTTCCAGAGAAGGACAGAGTTCTGCATCATACACCTCCAGCCTGAGAGCAGGACCATCCAGCTCAGGTGCACACAGCTCACACATACACGCGCCCTCCAGGCACAGCCCTTCTCAGTGCACATCAACCCCAAGCACGTGCTCCACAGTACTCTCCTGCACCACAGCCCCATTCCACAAGGAATGCACCACCGATATTCCCAAACTCACACTCCTCATCGTACACGCATCCAGCCGCATCCCTCACATACTACAGCCCTCACCACCATACTCCACACCCCTGTATACAGACACCGCTCCAGTATACCCCCCCACGCACATGAAAAGCCCACAGATGACACCAGATACACCACTCCGTCCTACGGCCAACGGACACCAAGCTCACGACATTGCTATGTCGTGCCAATGTCCCTCTCTCGTCTACCACACCTGCTCCCTCAGCTTCCGGCATGGCCCATGCATGTTATTATGATTTTAATTTCCTTTTTCAGGAATCCGGAGATTTCATCGAGACACTGCCCAGCCTAGACCACCCCTAGCCCAGGATCAGGAAGAAGGAGAGACCGCTTCCCCATCACACTGTGTCTCCTCCTCACCCTCTTCACCCTGTAAGAACTATCTGCACCCAGACAAAGAGGAAAGGGGCATGAAAATATACTACATGCAGGTACAAGTGAACAAGGGTGTCGCTGTCTCCTGGAAGACAAAGAAACCCTTGGAGTTGCCTGAAAAGCAGCTGAGGATAGAAGAAGTGACCTTTCCTGAGGATGTGTGCGCAGTAGCCACTGACCCCTCTTCTGATGTGTGCACCGAAAGCCTCCTGTCTGACAGTGAGCCCACTGGGGAGGAGAAAGAGTATGAGGAAAGGGCAGAGCCAGGCAGCCCATCAGGGCCACCTGCCGTCGAGGAGAGACCCAGCGCCAAGACAGCGGACTGGATGCTGACCATGGAGACCGGCTTCAGGTGCATGGCCTGCTGCCGGGTCTTCCCCACCTTGGAGATCCTCCAGCAGCACGTGAAGGGCGGCGTCCTGCAGGGTTTCAGCTGCCATGCCTTTCATCTCACCGTGGCCCAGTGGATGGGCAATGTGGAATCCGAGAGCACCCCTGAGGAAGAGGACGAGGAGGAGGAGGAGGAGAACGAGGAGGAGGAGGAGGAGGAGAAGGAGGTAGAGAAGCAAGAAGAAAAGGAGAATGAGGGAGAGCAGCCCACGGGGGAAGGCCCCAGCCCAAAGAGACCCCGCAGGCAGGGTCTTTTCTCTCCTTTGAGTTCCAAACAGCAACTGAGATTCATGGGACAGAAGATCCTGGAAGACGGTGTGGCCGTCCCTTGGAAGAGGTAAGGCTTCAGGCTGGCAGTCTTCTGAGCCTATGTCACGAGGGCCCAGAGGAGTCTAAGGGAAGGGGCCGCACACATGTGCTGGTTTACCTAATGGCTCTGCAGTTGCATCAAATGGGACACACCCAGCACTAAGAAAGGCATTGACCTCTGTTGATGTAAACAAGAAGGTGGAGCCTTTTCCTAGGAGTTTTCTCAGGGTCTGCACGATGGACCTCAACTCTTAGAGGACGTACTGCCAGCAGCTCCTTCTCGGCAGAGAGAGCCAGGAGTGGTCTCAAGAGAGGACACGGGCCCTTGCAGGACCAGAACTTTGAGGTCTGAGAGACTTGGGCCTGAGCCGAGATCTCACCCGGACCACTGGACCTAGCCTTCTGTGACAAAGGGGAATATGAAAGAGAGTCACGTGGAAATGAGGTCCCCCGGGATATGGAAATGTTCCAGAACCTTCGTTGCGTGGTAGTTGATCTGGAGCCAAGCTCACTGTGGTGTGTGTGGCTCTGAGCATTAAGGCAATGCTGGAGGGTAACCCTGACCAGCAGAGCTTGGAGTGCTTCTTGTCTCTTCCTGTCCTACCTCATTTGTTTTATCCCTTCCAGGGAGAAGAAAGGACCCTCGGGAGAGTAGCAGACAGAATGCCGTGGTCTGAAGGAGGATGAAGGGACCGGCACTCAGTCTAACATCATATGACAATAGAAGCGTCCTATGCAATAAAGGGCATTTTCCAAACCTTTCCTGGAGCTTTTATTTAAGGACATTTTTCTATCTATGCATCTATCTGTCATCTACATCTGTATCTTTCAAGGTTTGTGAACAAGCTTTCACATAAGCACTAGAGACGTCCGCCAGCATTTTCCAGAAGAGGCCTGCAAATTGCTGGGGACTCCTCACAAATAGGGAACGGCCACAACCCCTGCCACACAGACTATGCGCGTGGCCCTCCTGACGTACTCCCACTCTCTCTCTGAATTTCCCAACGTCTGAGATGAGGGTGCTGGCTGGAGGCAATGATCACGTGCAGGCTGAATCTTCTCCATATTCTGATTCTCTTCCTGGGCATATCGTCCTCAAGCACAGTCTCCATGTCCCTGGCCACACTGATCTCTCTCCTTCAGTCCTTCCCTCCCTCCCTCTCCTGCCTCCCAGTGCAGAGAATACTTTTTTGCATTTGAGACGACATTTATTTTTGGTTCACAGAATTCTCACCTGTTCTACTGTGGCCTCCGTTGTGAACATTCCAAAGCTGAGACTTTTCTGTTTTTCTCCCTCATTTCTGCTGAGTCTTTACCTTCCTAATGCAGTGAACTCAGAGTGCCTAGCTGACAGGATGGGGAAATAAAATCCAGGGAGCAAAGAGAAATAATAAAAGAATATATCAGTTAAATTTTCATAGTGTTATCCAACTACATATTTTTTAAATTTTGGAATAATATTAGGAATCTTCTCTTTATAAAAAACTGAAATATCGGGCTTCCCTGGTGGAGCAGTGGTTAAGAATATGCCTGCGAATGCAGGGGTCATGGGTTCGAGCCCTGGTCTGGGAAGATCCCACGTGCCACGGAGTAAACAAGCCCGCACGCCACAACTACAGAACCTGCGCTCTAGAGCCCGTGTGCCACATCAACCGAGCCCACGTGTCACAACTACGGAAGCCTGCGTGCCTAGAGACCATGCTCCGCAACAAGAGAAGCCACTGCAATGAGAAGCCCGTGCACCACAGCCAAGAGGAGCCCCCGCTCACTGCAACTAGAGAACGCCCGCTAGCAGCAACAAAGACCCAATGCAGCCCCAAATAAATTAATTAATTTTAAAAAACTGAATTAGTTTCAAGGGTACAATGTATAAAAGTACAATAAAAGCCCCCCTTCATAACCCCCCAACCCCACTCTCAAGATGGAATCGATATGCTGTGATACAATTTATACTCGTAGTACTACTCCTCCTCCCACCCCATCCGAAATCCTCTGAGCCAGGTGCAGCAGCTTCCTTTCACAAAGCTAGGACCCGCCACAAGACACATGATAATCCCTTTGGACATTTCAAGGAGCGGCACCAAGGGAACAGTACCGGGGAAATGCCACTGACAGCTCAGAATATCCATGGCATTTCTAGAGTCTCAGCACTGCTCTCGCTCTGGGAATGAAGGTCCAAAAAGCACATCGGAGAATGTTCATAGTTGTAAACAAGCTCCACCTTTGAAACACAATCTACATAGGACCACATATACAAGCCTGCACGATGGATGAAGCCAAGGTCTCCTCCATGATTTCCCTTCTGACCACCTTACTGTCTCCTCAACCATAAAAGTTGAACTTGAAACTCAGGACCTTGCGTTGTCACCAGAAACATCCAAGCCTGGATCAGTCTTTCTAAGACCAGATACTTGCTCTCTGAACTATTAGAGACTTGTCACATACACACAGGTAGAACAGGATTATTTCTATCTACGTGGGGACTTGGAGTCTTTCACATTGCTCCTGTTAAAACTCTCACAACAGCAAAACTTTACCTACAAAGGGTTCAAGCTATGACACTCCCAACTTCCACAATCCTCCTCAGCTCTTGTGAGTCACATGCAGCCAATTCCAGGAATTGGAAACATGGTTGTGAGGATGAAACTGACTTTGGGGCTCCCCTTGGATATGGTCTTCCAGATTTACCAAAAGGCCATTAAGAGGAAGGTTTACCCCACCTCAGGGAAACCCGAGGCAGTACTTGCAGTCAAGGGCTGCCCATGGCTTCTGAGCTACATCCAAAAAGAATTTCATACTGTACCTGGATCTGCTGAAGCCATTTCTGACTGTCCGAGAGCCAGCATGTACCGTTCCTCAACTGCCTCCATTGTGGATCATCAGTAGGGCTGTCAGATTTAGGACATAAAAATACAGGATACCCAGTTAACCTTGAACTTCACATGAATAATAAGTCATTATTTTTAGTATAAGTAGATCCTATGAACTATTTGGGGCATACTTATCTTCAAAATGTACTCGTTGTTTTTCAAACATTCATATTTAACTAAACAGTCTATATTTTATCTGTCAACCCTACTCAGCAGAAATGATGGAGGCTCATAGAGATCCAGGAGACGCCTCAGCGCCTCCTCAGCTTTTATTTCTACGTCCTGGACAGCGAGCACGAACCTTCCACTCCCAGTCAGTGGCTAGAATGGAGGATATTCTCTGTTTTAGAGCTTTTTCTACTTGTCATTGTTATTATCTTCCTTATTTTAAAGAGATGTTTATTTTTTCCCAATCTTAATAGCTCATCCAAAAGTATTTCAAAGTTCATTAGAGAAGGGACAAACAATATGGTTCTGAAAAGTGAAGGAAACCGCCTGGTGTTTAGTAAAGAAGTAGTAGGGAGACTGAAAAAGCCAAACTTAATAAGCAGATCTCTCCAAGGGTATTTTCAGAGCTTGATACCCTCCCACACCCTGAAAATATTATTACATCAAGAATGTAGAACTGCTAACCAAATGTAAGGCTCCCATATGATTCTATCAAACTGAGGATGCTTCTTTACTAAGCAGTGAGCACACTTGCTGTCCCAGGGACCTTGGCAGTTGCAACGTAGGGCTCTTCCCTTTGGGATGGAAACAGCAAGTTTTCCTGTGGTCTACACGCTGGCCCCAAAAATACTACACTCCCAGTACTTGTCAACTTTAAGTATTTTTCTACATATCTCCATTTTTCTGTTACTATTTGGACTACATCCTAGACTTGACACTACATAAATTGCATTCAAGAAGCTATTTTTAAAAGTTGGTAGGAAACCTTAAAACTATGGTTTGCAGTCCCTGGCTTACTTTCATCCATTTGCATAAGGGTTTTCAAAAGTAGTGAGGTTAGTTACCCCGTATCACAGCCCCACGCTTGTGTCACAGATATAAAAATGGAACATGATATTTAAGGTTTTAGTTGCCAAATCATCAAGCCTCCCAGACAGAGGCAATAGAGCAAAATGATTACAGAGGCATGGATTTTGATTTGCTCCAGTGTCTTGGGCAAGTCACTTGGCCTCTGTATTTATTTGTACTTATCTGCACTTATCTGTCACTTGGGGGTCATAATTGTACCTGGTCCATGGGTACGCTGTACAAATGATCTGTAAAGTAGTTACAAGAAACCGACACAGAGTAAGCACTCCACAGACATTGGCTATTAGCTACTGGAAATAGTTCTCCGTGAAACAGATGACTTTATCCGTGGATGACTCGGTGGGAGACAGTGAATCACAGAATCACAGCATGTTGAAAGTGACCTAGTTCACACTCTAATGTGAAAAGAAGAAAAGTGTGCATGGGTAGAAAATGTCTGAAACTTTACACAACAAAGAGTTCATCATGTTAACTTGGAGGATTAGAATAAATCAGGAAAGGAGGAAAGAAAAACTTGAGTGTCATTCAATTTCTCTATCATTTGTGCTTCTACACTGAGACTCTGAATACACTGGAAGTGCAATTTTTTTTAATGTGGCGGGATAAAGGTTTTCAAGTTTTCCTGATCCATCCGTATTATTATCTCAGAATTGCTGGCATTTCTTGCCATCTTTGGATCTACACCCATGTGAGTCAGTGGGCCATTCTGGACGGAGGAGATAATAGAGCAGAAGTGAAGTGAGAGAAAAGGAGAGACAAGATTTTCTCTTTTCTCTTCAAAGAGGAAAGGTCTTTGGAATGGGAACAACTCACAACCAAACTTTGGGGAAAGGATGTGATGGAAAATGAGACAAACATCCTACCCCTGTGATGAGAAGGATTCCCTGGGCTGGATGGAGGGAGGTCACAGGTGGCTGGACAAGGAAACCAACTAGGGAGAAACACACACAAGTGCAGAGCAAACACCCTGAGGCCACTCAGCCTGACTCCATGCAAACATGTGTCCAGCAGACAGCCCTTCACCTGTGGCTCCCCAGCAAGACAGGTACCTCGGGGGTGCCAACTCATTCTGAGTCCATTATGCCTGGCCATTCATAAACCGCTGTCTAACGTGTGAGGAATAAACTCTCAATGTTTATGAGGAAATTGGGGAAGGAGATTGAAAGGTTACTTAAACGAAAAAAAAAGAAGTTCAGGAAGGCAGGATGGTAGAGAGACAAGAAAAAGACCTTAAAAGATAGAAAGGATTTGCCAAAGAAGAGAAAGCAAAAGAAATGATTCCGAATGGGTTAACCTGCAGCTAGGAAGTTAAGGAAGATTATTGATGGGTGAAGACTATGGAATAAAGTGAATAAAATTTCTCAGAAGTTGCTGAGAATATGGTAAGCAGCATGATTATCAAATTATGAATTGGCTGCAATGGCATTCTAGGGGGACACTAGGAAGGGGAAGCAAATGTTCCTGAGATGACAGTAGCAGGTGGAAAGTTGTTTCAGGGGAAGATCAGTCTTGCAGAGGGTGTATCAGAGGAGGGCAATTGTGAGCAAGCAAGGAAATACTAAGTGTATACGGTTCCTTCACTGAGTGCACCCAGCCCCGCGGTCAGCCTTGAGAACAAGCAGGACTTCAGGTACTGGAGCTACATTTCAGTCATCAAGACTTGAGAAGACACCCTTAACTCAGGTCTTCTCTTCAAACTCCATCTTTCCTTCTTGACCTTCATTTGGCCTCTTCCCTTACCCTCCAGCTGTGGACTGAGGCCACAGAGCAAGATGGGTCACTAGTGTCCTCCATCCCCTGGCGACTGTGGTTCACATCAGTGGAGTACCAAAGGCAATAACCAAGTAACAGACACAAGAGTGTATGAAGAAGAAGAGATTCTGATAAGGCTTTCTGTGACAGTGTGGGCCAAGTCGGCTCTATATGGCTGGTATCACGTGAATTATGAGCAGCCTTAGGGGAGAAGTTCTCAGAAGGCAGAGCCTGGCTCTCGAGAGGCTCTGCGTGCTCACAGCCCACTCCAAGACCTCAGTTACAGCTTCGGCCCCCAATATCTCTCCCTCTGCCTGCTCACAGTTTTTGAAGTCTTCTTTCCTCCACATTTCTCTTGAGAGGTGGAGGAGGAAGATGAGCTTCAGGCCAGCTCAGACTCCCCTGGGATCCCAGCAGGATGCCTATCATTAACCTCCCACCTTCTAGGAAGCTCCTAAGATCTTCACATTTGGGGCAGTTCTCATTTCAGCTGTGCTTCAAATTGCTGGCTGGAGACGGCCTGTTGGAAGGTGGCTAAAAGCAAGTAGCAATCCTTCGGGCAGCCTGGCCCTTCTCGACTGTCAGACATCTTCAGGGATATTCTAGGAAATGTTGTTTGTTCTAGAGAAGGGAGGGAAACAATCCAATTGTCCAATAATGCTTGAATGGAAAATAAATGATGCTATATGCATGTGATCACATAATATCAAACAGTCAAAAATCAAAGACCTAGATCTCTATGGATTCACGTGGATAAATCTTGAAAACATAATATTGATTGAAAGAAAATAAGATAAACAATGTTAGAGTGTGATAACAGGTATGTAAGTATTTAAATATTTAAATCAATTCAACATATTGCTTCTATATATAGAGATGCAAGAAAATAAACTTTATCCAAAGAACACATTATTTACATTTAATATGCTCATTTATCTAGGAGACCCAAAAGAACCCACAGATAAACTAGCAGGAACTAATAAGACGGTTCAACAAGGCACACACATACAAGATCAATAAATTTTAAAAGTCAATCAGGCTCCTCTACACTGGCGATAACAAATTAGAAACTATAAAAGAAAATAAGAAAAAAAGAAGATCTAAAAATTGTCACAAGAGCCGTATAAATTATTTAGAGCTAAGCATACGTAGAAGGCAATATAACTAACAAACTGAGTACGAAAGACTGTTGTTACTTTATGAGAACAGACCCTCTTCTTAAGGAGCAGATCAGTAAGTGAGAGTGAATCAAAGAAACACAGCATTTGAAAAGTCAGCTAGTCCAAGCCTCTTGATCGCACATACAGAAGCTGAAGCCCAGATAGGTTGAGTTACTTGCTAAAGGGCCCAATGTCCTGACTCAAGGACTAGCATTTTTCACTCAGTCGCAAGACACAATCAAATGCAGTACCTTGGAAAGAGATGGGGAAAAAATGAAGAAATCAATTATATAGCTCCTCATCTTTAAGTACAGAAATAGCCGTGACAAAATTACACGTATTGAGGGAAAATTGAAGTGCAGAGTTTAAAATGTCAATAATCCACAGGGAAACTGGAGACCATTTAAAACATTCATATTAAATCTCTCTAGAAAAGACATTAAAAGATCTCCAATCAAAATGTGAATTTTATAATAGACATGGTATGATACAATTTATAATAGATATGGTAGGAACCTTTCCCTTTCACGGGAAAGCTTCGGCTGGGAAAAAGGAATTGTTCTTGAAAATGGGGCCTGTGCTATTGCAGACACTGTGCTCAACCTAGGTCCACCGAATGCTCTGATGTCATCACTGAGGTCACAGAATTCCACTGTGAGCCTGGCAACCTTGCAAACATAACAGCCCTGGTGAGCACTAGGCACTACTGCTGGTTCACCAAGTGGTACAAGTTTTTCAGCCATTTAGGAGACTTGACTATTTTTGTTTGTATTGAATCATTTCAACGGATTGCCCAAGAGCCAAGAAGGGCCAACCTGTAGGGAAGAGGAGGAGTTGGACATCTCTTGAGGCATCTTCTAAGGGAGACTTCTAGTTGGTACGATGGAACGGCGACAAAAGAGGAAACATCTGGAAAATGAAGAGTCCCAGGAAACTGCCGAGAACGGAGGAGGTATGTGGGGGGCAACTTGTCTGGGGCACATGGGTTTCTGCCAAACTGAAGCTTCTCTAGGAAGCGGGGGACTGAGAACGTGTCACCTGTGAAGCAGGGAGCGAGAGACCTTGTCTCACTGATGCTGCCGTATCTATCCGGAGGGTCCCTGTGGTGTGAGACGGCACAGAACGGCCAGATGCCCCCTGGGAGATGGGAGGTCAGCTCCGCTGGTCTGAGGACTCTCTCCTGGGGCAGCCGGGCCTGGAGCTTTGTCGGACTCACAGCAGGCTGCATCCTGCTTGCACAGACCTAGAGGTGCAGCTTTTCTCAGTCCCCGATTTCTCTCTTATGCTCTTGGATCTTTCCTAGGGGTCATGAGGTGGGGGATGTGAAGGATGCAAGGATGCTGAGAGAGACCCATGAGTTGCTTGGCCTCTTTTACCAAAGTGGAAAGAGAAGCCCCATGAGTTGAAGGCCCTGTTGAAAAATATCTTGACAAGTGGAATGCACTTTGAAAGAAGATTGTTTGTCTAGGGATGGTGTCATATTGAAAGCAAGGAGGTTTTATTCCTTCAACAGGAAGAATTTCCCAAAGGAGATCAAGGGAAGGGAAGGGTTTTCCAGAGACTGAGACCGCGTGAGCGGGGGTGAGAAATGGCCTCAGGGTCCTGCGGGGAGCTCTGAGAGCCACGGGCCACGTGGTGCCTGCGTGCATTAAATGGAGGCGAGTAGCTTGCCCTGGGAGAGGGGTGGTCACCCCAGAGCTCCAGCTAGAGGCCTCTGCCCCAGATTAGAGCCCAGTAGCTCCTACCAGGCCCAGGGCCCTGGAGACTGTAGGATGGGCCCTGGGAATGGAGCTCTAGACAGCAGGCAGATTTCCAGGCAGTGGCTGGGACAGGCTGGGGAAGGCAATGACTGCCCCTGACCATTCAGAATATTTTGCCCTATGTTCCTGTGTGTGTGTGTGTGTGTGTGTGTGTGTGTGTGTGTGTGTGGTAGTGCAGAGAAGAGCGAGATGAATGGGGGTAGAGTGCTTACCAGATATAAAGTCTGCGTGGTAAAGTTCTTGTCACCCTGCGTGGACCTGGCTGACACTCGGTGTACGTAAGAGTGTATACAGAATTCTTGTTAGGGGTGTTTTATGAGACAGTAACTCATACACCCATGTACACTCTGATACAGCAAAAATATCACACACCCCACATATAACTTCTTTAGTAAACCACACAGAGCACATGGAGGTATATACACGCATCCCTCCTGTACTACATTCTCATACAACCCACCTGTATCACAATCCTCTCCTCCAACACCAAACGCTGGAGATGAGATATGTATATAGACACACACACTATATATATAGGACACACACACACACACACACACACTATATACATGTATCTCCTCAACTCTTGCACAAACACAGCTAACTTCAGCCATCTCTAAATACCTCTATAAGAACCAGTCACGTGTCATACACACCACACTTATAACACATTCTTGCGTAATGCCAGACCCGCTTTGTACAAACCACAGTAAACCACAGTCTCAGTAACCCATGTCAGGATTGCCAGAGAAAATATGGGCTATCCAGTTCAATTTGAATTCCAGATAAACAACAAGTAATTTTTCAGTATCCGTATGTCCCACATATTGTATGGGCTATACTTACACTAAAACTAAGTCAGGCCAAATACTGCATGGGAATACTTACACTAAAAGATTATTCTGGGTTTATCTGAAACTGAAATTTAACTGGGTGCCTTGTATTCTTGTTCGCTAAGTCTGGCAACCCTTATATACTTACCACCAGCTGATGTATTATATATTTATTGTAGTTTTGTTTAGTGTGTGTCTTCCCCTACTAGAATGTGCAGCGTTACCAAAGACTACAACAATGGAAGAGTGCCGGATGCACAGGAGTAGCTGCTTACTGAATCTTGGTGAATGAATGAATGAACACACACCATAAATACAAGCCACACCATGTAATGAGGAAACGTTACATGTCCCAGAATTCCTGACTTGTGAACAGAAACCATGCACACAAAGGCCACAGACACAGATAGACACGTCTGCACTGTGCTCCCCATGCCAACCCCACATTTACCACAGACTTAACTGATACACATCACTCACTCTTCCCACACACTCACAGTCACCACCGAGGCCTACATTACCAACTAGACAGTGAGAGAATAAGTATTGATTGGAATTAAATCCTGGAGGATCCACTGGGAACCACACTCTCAAATGTGTGTATTCACTGCACCTGACACGTGTCACACACTCAGTAAATATTTGTGGACAGAGGACTGATGAACCCACCCTGAGCCTTTCATTCCTCCCTCAGGAATCTCGAAGTCACAAGAGGATCCCCCTCGGCTTGGATCCACTGTGGTGGACCAAGGCTGCAGCCCAGGGGCAGTGGAGGTCTCCTCTGCCTCTAAATACTTCTTCTGTACTTCTACTCTGCGCAAGCTCAGCTACGCTGGTAAGGGCGTGGGGCTCCTCAGGTGACGGGGTGCTTGGCTGTGAAGCAGGAGGCACACAGATCCCAGTGAGGCTGAGAGGAAATCCAGGGTCATCAGAGGTGATGAGGGCTCTGTAGAGGAGCCTGGGCAGGATGGCTGAGCTGTTCCGAGGGCGTGGATGCCAGCTGAGTCTGGGGGTGTGTGTGTGAATACTGCTACTACCATGGTGGGGAAGTCAAGGAGCAGGGGCCGGAAAGGTCTGGGCTTGAGGTGGAGGGAAGAGGGACCAGATTAAGCATCTTCAGAGGAAAATGTAGGCTTTGTCTTTGCCTTTGCTTCCAGAGAAGGACAGAGTTCTGCATCATACACCTCCAGCCTGAGAGCAGGACCATCCAGCTCAGGTGCACACAGCTCACACATACACGCGCCCTCCAGGCACAGCCCTTCTCAGTGCACATCAACCCCAAGCACGTGCTCCACAGTACTCTCCTGCACCACAGCCCCATTCCACAAGGAATGCACCACCGATATTCCCAAACTCACACTCCTCATCGTACACGCATCCAGCCGCATCCCTCACATACTACAGCCCTCACCACCATACTCCACACCCCTGTATACAGACACCGCTCCAGTATACCCCCCCACGCACATGAAAAGCCCACAGATGACACCAGATACACCACTCCGTCCTACGGCCAACGGACACCAAGCTCACGACATTGCTATGTCGTGCCAATGTCCCTCTCTCGTCTACCACACCTGCTCCCTCAGCTTCCGGCATGGCCCATGCATGTTATTATGATTTTAATTTCCTTTTTCAGGAATCCGGAGATTTCATCGAGACACTGCCCAGCCTAGACCACCCCTAGCCCAGGATCAGGAAGAAGGAGAGACCGCTTCCCCATCACACTGTGTCTCCTCCTCACCCTCTTCACCCTGTAAGAACTATCTGCACCCAGACAAAGAGGAAAGGGGCATGAAAATATACTACATGCAGGTACAAGTGAACAAGGGTGTCGCTGTCTCCTGGAAGACAAAGAAACCCTTGGAGTTGCCTGAAAAGCAGCTGAGGATAGAAGAAGTGACCCTTCCTGAGGATGTGTGCGCAGTAGCCACTGACCCCTCTTCTGATGTGTGCACCGAAAGCCTCCTGTCTGACAGTGAGCCCACTGGGGAGGAGAAAGAGTATGAGGAAAGGGCAGAGCCAGGCAGCCCATCAGGGCCACCTGCCGTCGAGGAGAGACCCAGCGCCAAGACAGCAGACTGGATGCTGACCATGGAGACCGGCTTCAGGTGCATGGCCTGCTGCCGGGTCTTCCCCACCTTGGAGATCCTCCAGCAGCACGTGAAGGGCGGCATCCTGCAGGGCTTCAGCTGCCATGCCTTTCATCTCACCATGGCCCAGCGGATGGGCAATGTGGAATCCGAGAGCACCCCTGAGGAAGAGGACGAGGAGGAGGAGGAGGAGAACGAGGAGGAGGAGGAGGAGGAGGAGGAGGAGGAGGAGAAGGAGGTAGAGAAGCAAGAAGAAAAGGAGAATGAGGGAGAGCAGCCCACGGGGGAAGGCCCCAGCCCAAAGAGACCCCGCAGGCAGGGTCTTTTCTCTCCTTTGAGTTCCAAACAGCAACTGAGATTCATGGGACAGAAGATCCTGGAAGACGGTGTGGCCGTCCCTTGGAAGAGGTAAGGCTTGAGGCTGGCAGTCTTCTGAGCCTATGTCACGAGGGCCCAGAGGAGTCTAAGGGAAGGGGCCGCACACATGTGCTGGTTGACCTAATGGCTCTGCAGTTGCATCAAATGGGACACACCCAGCACTAACAAAGGCATTGACCTCTGTTGACGTAAACAAGAAGGTGGAGCCTTTTCCTAGGAGTTTTCTCAGGGTCTGCACGATGGACCTCAACTCTTAGAGGACGTACTGCCAGCAGCTCCTTCTCGGCAGAGAGAGCCAGGAGTGGTCTCAAGAGAGGACAGGGGCCCTTGCAGGACCAGAACTTTGAGGTCTGAGAGCCTTGGGCCTGAGCCGAGATCTCACCCGGACCACTGGACCTAGCCTTCTGTGACAAAGGGGAATATGAAAGAGAGTCACGTGGAAATGAGGTTCCCCGAGATATGGAAATGTTCCAGAATCTTCGATGCGTGGTAGTTGATCTGGAGCCAAGCTCACTGTGGTGTGTGTGGCTCTGAGCATTAAGGCAATGCTGGAGGGTAACCCTGACCAGCAGAGCTTGGAGTGCTTCTTGTCTCTTCCTGTTCTACCTCATTTGTTTTATCCCTTCCAGGGAGAAGAAAGGACCCTCGGGAGAGTAGCAGACAGAATGCCGTGGTCTGAAGGAGGATGAAGGGACCGGCACTCAGTCTAACATCATATGACAATAGAAGCGTCCTATGCAATAAAGGGCATTTTCCAAACCTTTCCTGGAGCTTTTATTTAAGGACATTTTTCTATCTATGCATCTATCTGTCATCTACATCTGTATCTTTCAAGGTTTGTGAACAAGCTTTCACATAAGCACTAGAGACGTCCGCCAGCATTTTCCAGAAGAGGCCTGCAAATTGCTGGGGACTCCTCACAAATAGGGAACGGCCACAACCCCTGCCACACAGACTATGCGCGTGGCCCTCCTGACGTACTCCCACTCTGTCTCTGAATTTCCCAACGTCTGAGATGAGGGTGCTGGCTGGAGGCAATGATCACGTGCAGGCTGAATCTTCTCCAGATTCTGATTCTCTTCCTGGGCATATCGTCCTTAAGCACAGTCTCCATGTCCCTGGCCACACTGATCTCTCTCCTTCAGTCCTTCCCTCCCTCCCTCTCCTGCCTCCCAGTGCAGAGAATACTTTTTTGCATTTGAGACGACATTTATTTTTGGTTCACAGAATTCTCACCTGTTCTACTGTGGCCTCCGTTGTGAACATTCCAAAGCGGAGACTTTTCTGTTTTTCTCCCTCATTTCTGCTGAGTCTTTACCTTCCTAATGCAGTGAACTCACAGTGCCTAGCTGACTGGATGGGGAAAAAGATCCAGGGAGCAAAGAGAAATAATAAAAGAATATATCAGTTAATTTTTCATAGTGTTATCCAACTACATATTTCTAAAAATTTGGAATAATATTAGGAATCTTCTCTTTATAAAAAACTGAATTATCGGGCTTCCCTGGTGGAGCAGTGGTTAAGAATATGCCTGCGAATGCAGGGGTCATGGGTTCGAGCCCTGGTCTGGGAACATCCCACGTGCCACGGAGTAACTAAGCCCACGTGCCACAACTACAGAAGCCTGCGTGCCTAGAGACCATGCTCCGCAACAAGAGAAGCCACTGCAATGAGAATCTCGTGCACCACAGCCAAGAGGAGCCCCCACTCACTGCAACTAGAGAACGCCCGCTAGCAGCGACAAAGACCCAATGCAGCCCCAAATAAATTAATTAAATTTTAAAAATTGAATTAGTTTCAAGGGTACAATGTATAAAAGTACAATAAAAGCCCCCCTTCATAACCCCCCAACCCCACTCTCAAGATGGAATCGATATGCTGTGATACAATTTATAGTCGTAGTACTACTCCTCCTCCCACCACATCCGAAATCCTCTGAGCCAGGTGCAGCAGCTTCCTTTCACAATGCTAGGACCCGCCACAAGACACATGATAATCCCTTTGGACATTTCAAGGAGCGGCACCAAGGGAACAGTACCGGGGAAATGCCACTGACAGCTCAGAATATCCATGGCATTTCTAGAGCCTCGGCACTGCTCTCGCTCTGGGAATGAAGGTCCAAAAAGCACATCGGAGAATGTTCATAGTTGTAAACAAGCTCCACCTTTGAAACACAATCTGCATAGAACCACATATACAAGCCTGCACGATGGATGAAGCCAAGGTCTCCTCCATGATTTCCCTTCTGACCACCTTATTGTCTCCTCAACCATAAAAGGTGAACTTGAAACTCAGGACCTTGCCTTGTCACCAGAAACATCCAAGCTTGGATCAGTCTTTCTAAGACCAGATACTTGCTCTCTGAACTATTAGAGACTTGTCACATACACACAGGTAGAACAGGATTATTTCTATCTACCTGGGGACTTGGAGTCTTTCACATTGCTCCTGTTAAAACTCTCACAACAGCAAAACTTTACCTACAAAGGGTTCAAGCTATGACACTCCCAACTTCCACAAACCTCCTCAGCTCTTGTGAGTCACATGCAGCCAATTCCAGGAATTGGAAACATGGTTGTGAGGATGAAACTGACTTTGGGGCTCCCCTTGGATATCGTCTTCCAGACTTACCAAAAGGCCATTAAGAGGAAGGTTTACCCCACCTCAGGGAAACCCGAGGCAGTACTTGCAGTCAAGGGCTGGCCATGGCTTCTGAGCTACATCCAAAAAGAATTTCATACTGTACCTGGATCTGCTGAAGCCATTTCTGACTGTCCGAGAGCCAGCATGTACCGTTCCTCAACTGCCTCCATTGTGGATCATCAGTAGGGCTGTCAGATTTAGGACATAAAAATACAGAATACCCAGTTAAACTTGAACTTCACATGAATAATAAGTCATTATTTTTAGTATAAGTAGATCCTATGAACTATTTGGGGCATACTTATCTTCAAAATGTACTCGTTGTTTTTCAAACATTCATATTTAACTAAACAGTCTATATTTTATCTGTCAACCCTACTCAGCAGAAATGATGGAGGCTCATAGAGATCCAGGAGACGCCTCAGCGCCTCCTCAGCTTTTATTTCTACGTCCTGGACAGCGAGCACGAACCTTCCACTCCCAGTCAGTGGCTAGAATGGAGGATATTCTCTGTTTTAGAGCTTTTTCTACTTGTCATTGTTATTATCTTCCTTATTTTAAAGAGATGTTTATTTTTTCCCAATCTCAATAGCTCATCCAAAAGTATTTCAAAGTTCATTAGAGAAGGGAAAAACAATATGGTTCTGAAAAGTGAAGGAAACCGCCTGGTGTTTAGTAAAGAAGTAGTAGGGAGACTGAAAAAGCCAAACTTAATAAGCAGATCTCTCCAAGGGTATTTTCAGAGCTTGATACCCTCCCACACCCTGAAAATATTATTACATCAAGAATGTAGAACTGCTAACCAAATGTAAGGCTCCCATATGATTCTATCAAACTGAGGATGCTTCTTTACTAAGCAGTGAGCACACTTGCTGTCCCAGGGACCTTGGCAGTTGCAACGTAGGGCTCTTCCCTTTGGGATGGAAACAGCAAGTTTTCCTGTGGTCTACACGCTGGCCCCAAAAATACTACACTCCCAATACTTGTCAACTTTAAGTATTTTTCTACATATCTCCATTTTTCTGTTACTATTTGGACTACATCCTAGACTTGACACTACATAAATTGCATTCAAGAAGCTATTTTTAAAAGTTGGTAGGAAACGTTAAATCTATGGCTTGCAGTCCCTGGCTTACTTTCATCCAGGTGCATAAGGGTTTTCAAAAGTAGTCAGGTTACTTACCCCGTATCACAGCCCCACGCTTGTGTCACAGATATAAAAATGGAACATGATATTTAAGGTTTTAGTTGCCAAATCATCAAGCCTCCCAGACAGAGGCAATAGAGCAAAATGATTACAGAGGCATGGATTTTGATTTGCTCCAGTGTCTTGGGCAAGTCACTTGGCCTCTGTATTTATTTGTACTTATCTGCACTTATCTGTCACTTGGGGGTCATAATTGTACTTGGTCCATGGGTACGCTATACAAATGATCTGTAAAGTAGTTACAAGAAACCGACACAGAGTAAGCACTCCACAGACATTGGCTATTAGCTATTGGAAATAGTTCTCCGTGAAACAGATGACTTTATCCGTGGATGACTCGGTGTGAGACAGTGAATCACAGAATCACAGCATGTTGAAAGTGACCTAGTTCACACTCTAATGTGAAAAGAAGAAAAGTGTGCATGGGTAGAAAATGTCTGAAACTTTACACAACAAAGAGTTCATCATGTTAACTTGGAGGATTAGAATAAATCAGGAAAGGAGGAAAGAAAAACTTGAGTGTAATTCAATTTCTCTATCATTTGTGTTTCTACACTGAGACTCTGAATACACTGGAAGTGCAATTTTTTTTAATGTGGCGGGATAAAAGTTTTCAAGTTTTCCTGATCCATCCGTATTATTATCTCAGAATTGCTGGCATTTCTTGCCATCTTTGGATCTACACCCATCTGAGTCAGTGGGCCATTCTGGACGGAGGAGATAATAGAGCAGAAGTGAAGTGAGAGAAAAGGAGAGACAAGATTTTCTCTTTTCTCTTCAAAGAGGAAAGGTCTTTGGAATGGGAACAACTCACAACCAAACTTTGGGGAAAGGATGTGATGGAAAATGAGACAAACATCCTACCCCAGTGATGAGAAGGATTCCCTGGGCTGGATGGAGGGAGGTCACAGGTGGCTGGACAAGGAAACCAACTAGGGAGAAACACACACAAGTGCAGAGCAAACACCCTGAGGCCACTCAGCCTGACTCCATGCAAACATGTGTCCAGCAGACAGCCCTTCACCTGTGGCTCCCCAGCAAGACAGGTACCTCGGGGGTGCCAACTCATTCTGAGTCCATTATGCCTGGCCATTCATAAACCGCTGTCTAACGTGTGAGGAATAAACTCTCAATGTTTATGAGGAAATTGGGGAAGGAGATTGAAAGGTTACTTAAACGAAAAAAAAAAGAAGTTCAGGAAGGCAGGATGGTAGAGAGACAAGAAAAAGACCTTAAAAGATAGAAAGGATTTGCCAAAGAAGAGAAAGCAAAAGAAATGATTCCGAATGGGTTAACCTGCAGCTAGGAAGTTAAGGAAGATTATTGATGGGTGAAGACTATGGAATAAAGTGAATAAAATTTCTCAGAAGTTGCTGAGAATATGGTAAGCAGCATGATTATCAAATTATGAATTGGCTGCAATGGCATTCTAGGTGGACTCTAGGAAGGTGAAGCAAATGTTCCTGAGATGACAGTAGCAGGTGGAAAGTTGTTTCAGGGGAAGATCAGTCTTGCAGAGGGTGTATCAGAGGAGGGCAAGTGTGAGCAAGCAAGGAAATACTAAGTGTATACGGTTCCTTCACTGAGTGCACCCAGCCCCGTGGTCAGCCTTGAGAACAAGCAGGACTTCAGGTACTGGAGCTACATTTCAGTCATCAAGACTTGAGAAGACATCCTTAACTCAGGTCTTCTCTTCAAACTCCATCTTTCCTTCTTAACCTTCATTTGGCCTCTTCCCTTACCCTCCAGCTGTGGACTGAGGCCACAGAGCAAGATGGGTCACTAGTGTCCTCCATCCCCTGGCGACTGTGGTTCACATCACTGGAGTACCAAAGGCAATAACCAAGTAACAGACACAAGAGTGTATGAAGAAGAAGAGATTCTGATAAGGCTTTCTGTGACAGTGTGGGCCAAGTCGGCTCTATATGGCTGGTATCACGTGAATTATGAGCAGCCTTAGGGGAGAAGTCCTCAGAAGGCAGAGCCTGGCTCTCGAGAGGCTCTGCGTGCTCACAGCCCACTCCAAGACCTCAGTTACAGCTTCGGCCCCCAATATCTCTCCCTCTGCCTGCTCACAGTTTTTGAAGTCTTCTTTCCTCCACATTTCTCTTGAGAGGTGGAGGAGGAAGATGAGCTTCAGGCCAGCTCAGACTCCCCTGGGATCCCAGCAGGATGCCTATCATTAACCTCCCACCTTCTAGGAAGCTCCTAAGATCTTCACATTTGGGGCAGTTCTCATTTCAGCTGTGCTTCAAATTGCTGGCTGGAGACGGCCTGTTGGAAGGTGGCTAAAAGCAAGTAGCAATCCTTCGGGCAGCCTGGCCCTTCTCGACTGTCAGACATCTTCAGGGATATTCTAGGAAATGTTGTTTGTTCTAGAGAAGGGAGGGAAACAATCCAATTGTCCAATAATGCTTGAATGGAAAATAAATGATGCTATATGCATGTGATCACATAATATCAAACAGTCAAAAATCAAAGACCTAGATCTCTATGGATTCACGTGGATAAATCTTGAAAACATAATATTGATTGAAAGAAAATAAGATAAACAATGTTAGATTGTGATAACAGGTATGTAAGTATTTAAATATTTAAATCAATTCAACATATTGCTTCTATATATAGAGATGCAAGAAAATAAACTTTATCCAAAGAACACATTATTTACATTTAATATGCTCATTTATCTAGGAGACCCAAAAGAACCCACAGATAAACTAGCAGGAACTAATAAGACGGTTCAACAAGGCACACACATACAAGATCAATAAATTTTAAAAGTCAATCAGGCTCCTCTACACTGGCGATAACAAATTAGAAACTATAAAAGAAAATAAGAAAAAAAGAAGATCTAAAATTTGTCACAAGAGCCGTATAAATTATTTAGAGCTAAGCATACGTAGAAGGCAATATAACTAACAAACTGAGTACGAAAGACTGTTGTTACTTTATGAGAACAGACCCTCTTCTTAAGGAGCAGATCAGTAAGTGAGAGTGAATCAAAGAAACACAGCATTTGAAAAGTCAGCTAGTCCAAGCCTCTTGATCGCACATACAGAAGCTGAAGCCCAGATAGGTTGAGTTACTTGCTAAAGGGCCCAATGTCCTGACTCAAGGACTAGCATTTTTCACTCAGTCGCAAGACACAATCAAATGCAGTACCTTGGAAAGAGATGGGGAAAAAATGAAGAAATCAATTATATAGTTCCTCATCTTTAAGTACAGAAATAGCCGTGACAAAATTACACGTATTGAGGGAAAATTGAAGTGCAGAGTTTAAAATGTCAATAATCCACAGGGAAACTGGAGACCATTTAAAACATTCATATTAAATCTCTCTAGAAAAGACATTAAAAGATCTCCAATCAAAATGTGAATTTTATAATAGACATGGTATGATACAATTTATAATAGATATGGTAGGAACCTTTCCCTTTCACGGGAAAGCTTCGGCTGGGAAAAAGGAATTGTTCTTGAAAATGGGGCCTGTGCTATTGCAGACACTGTGCTCAACCTAGGTCCACCGAATGCTCTGATGTCATCACTGAGGTCACAGAATTCCACTGTGAGCCTGGCAACCTTGCAAACATAACAGCCCTGGTGAGCACTAGGCACTACTGCTGGTTCACCAAGTGGTACAAGTTTTTCAGCCATTTAGGAGACTTGACTATTTTTGTTTGTATTGAATCATTTCACGGATTGCCCAAGAGCCAAGAAGGGCCAACCTGTAGGGAAGAGGAGGAGTTGGACATCTCTTGAGGCATCTTCTAAGGGAGACTTCTAGTTGGTACGATGGAACGGCGACAAAAGAGGAAACATCTGGAAAATGAAGAGTCCCAGGAAACTGCCGAGAACGGAGGAGGTATGTGGGGGGCAACTTGTCTGGGGCACATGGGTTTCTGCCAAACTGAAGCTTCTCTAGGAAGCGGGGGACTGAGAACGTGTCACCTGTGAAGCAGGGAGCGAGAGACCTTGTCTCACTGATGCTGCCGTATCTATCCGGAGGGTCCCTGTGGTGTGAGATGGCACAGAACGGCCAGATGCCCCCTGGGAGATGGGAGGTCAGCTCCGCTGGTCTGAGGACTCTCTCCTGGGGCAGCCGGGCCTGGAGCTTTGTCGGACTCACAGCAGGCTGCATCCTGCTTGCACAGACCTAGAGGTGCAGCTTTTCTCAGTCCCCGATTTCTCTCTTATGCTCTTGGATCTTTCCTAGGGGTCATGAGGTGGGGGATGTGAAGGATGCAAGGATGCTGAGAGAGACCCATGAGTTGCTTGGCCTCTTTTACCAAAGTGGAAAGAGAAGCCCCATGAGTTGAAGGCCCTGTTGAAAAATATCTTGACAAGTGGAATGCACTTTGAAAGAAGATTGTTTGTCTAGGGATGGTGTCATATTGAAAGCAAGGAGGTTTTATTCCTTCAACAGGAAGAATTTCCCAAAGGAGATCAAGGGAAGGGAAGGGTTTTCCAGAGACTGAGACCGCGTGAGCGGGGGTGAGAAATGGCCTCAGGGTCCTGCGGGGAGCTCTGAGAGCCACGGGCCACGTGGTGCCTGCGTGCATTAAATGTAGGCGAGTAGCTTGCCCTGGGAGAGGGGTGGTCACCCCAGAGCTCCAGCTAGAGGCCTCTGCCCCAGATTAGAGCCCAGTAGCTCCTACCAGGCCCAGGGCCCTAGAGACTGTAGGATGGGCCCTGGGAATGGAGCTCTAGACAGCAGGCAGATTTCCAGGCAGTGGCTGGGACAGGCTGGGGAAGGCAATGACTGCCCCTGACCATTCAGAATATTTTGCCCTATGTTCCTGTGTGTGTGTGTGTGTGAGTGTGTGTGTGCGTGTGTGTGTGTGTGTGTGTGTGTGGTAGTGCAGAGAAGAGCGAGATGAATGGGGGTAGAGTGCTTACCAGATATAAAGTCTGCGTGGTAAAGTTCTTGTCACCCTGCCTCGACCTGGCTGACACTCGGTGTACGTAAGAGTGTATACAGAATTCTTGTTAGGGGTGTTTTATGAGACAGTAACTCATACACCCATGTACACTCTGATACAGCAAAAATATCACACACCCCACATATAACTTCTTTAGTAAACCACACAGAGCACATGGAGGTATATACACGCATCCCTCCTGTACTACATTCTCATACAACCCACCTGTATCACAATCCTCTCCTCCAACACCAAACGCTGGAGATGAGATATGTATATAGACACACACACTATATATATAGGACACACACACACACACACACTATATACATGTATCTCCTCAACTCTTGCACAAACACAGCTAACTTCAGCCATCTCTAAATACCTCTATAAGAACCAGTCACGTGTCATACACACCACACTTATAACACATTCTTGCGTAATGCCAGACCCGCTTTGTACAAACCACAGTAAACCACAGTCTCAGTAACCCATGTCAGGATTGCCAGAGAAAATATGGGCTATCCAGTTCAATTTGAATTCCAGATAAAGAACAAGTAATTTTTCAGTATCAGTATGTCCCAAATATTGTATGGGCCATACTTACACTAAAACTAAGTAAGAACAAATACTGCATGGGAATACTTACACTAAAAAATTATTCTGGGTTTATCTGAAACTGAAATTTAACTGGGTGCCTTGTATTCTTGTTCGCTAAGTCTGGCAACCCTTATATACTTACCACCAGCTGATGTATTATATATTTATTGTAGTTTTGTTTAGTGTGTGTCTTCCCCTACTAGAATGTGCAGCGTTACCAAAGACTACAACAATGGAAGAGTGCCGGATACACAGGAGTAGCTGCTTACTGAATCTTGGTGAATGAATGAATGAACACACACCATAAATACAAGCCACACCATGTAATGAGGAAACGTTACATGTCCCAGAATTCCTGACTTGTGAACAGAAACCATGCACACAAAGGCCACAGACACAGATAGACACGTCTGCACTGTGCTCCCCATGCCAACCCCACACTTACCACAGACTTAACTGATACACATCACTCACTCTTCCCACACACTCACAGTCACCACCGAGGCCTACATTACCAACTAGACAGTGAGAGAATAAGTATTGATTGGAATTAAATCCTGGAGGATCCACTGGGAACCACACTCTCAACTGTGTGTATTCACTGCACCTGACACGTGTCACACACTCAGTAAATATTTGTGGACAGAGGACTGATGAACCCACCCTGAGCCTTTCATTCCTCCCTCAGGAATCTCGAAGTCACAAGAGGATCCCCCTCGGCTTGGATCCACTGTGGTGGCCCAAGGCTGCAGCCCAGGGGCAGTGGAGGTCTCCTCTGCCCCTAAATACTTCTTCTGTACTTCTACTCCGCGCAAGCTCAGCTACGCTGGTAAGGGCGTGGGGCTCCTCAGGTGACGGGGTGCTTGGCTGTGAAGCAGGAGGCACACAGATCCCAGGGAGGCTGAGAGGAAATCCAGGGTCATCAGAGGTGATGAGGGCTCTGTGGAGGAGCCTGGGCAGGATGGCTGAGCTGTTCCGAGGGCGTGGATGCCAGCTGAGTCTGGGTGTGTGTGTGTGAATACTGCTACTACCATGGTGGGGAAGTCAAGGAGCAGGGGCCGGAAAGGTCTGGGCTTGAGGTGGAGGGAAGAGGGACCAGATTAAGCATCTTCAGAGGAAAATGTAGGCTTTGTCTTTGCCTTTGCTTCCAGAGAAGGACAGAGTTCTGCATCATACACCTCCAGCCTGAGAGCAGGACCATCCAGCTCAGGTGCACACAGCTCACACATACACGCGCCCTCCAGGCACAGCCCTTCTCAGTGCACATCAACCCCAAGCACGTGCTCCACAGTACTCTCCTGCACCACAGCCCCATTCCACAAGGAATGCACCACCGATATTCCCAAACTCACACTCCTCATCGTACACGCATCCAGCCGCATCCCTCACATACTACAGCCCTCACCACCATACTCCACACCCCTGTATACAGACACCGCTCCAGTATACCCCCCCACGCACATGAAAAGCCCACAGATGACACCACATACACCACTCCGTCCTACGGCCAACGGACACCAAGCTCACGACATTGCTATGTCGTGCCAATGTCCCTCTCTCGTCTACCACACCTGCTCCCTCAGCTTCCGGCATGGCCCATGCATGTTATTATGATTTTAATTTCCTTTTTCAGGAATCCGGAGATTTCATCGAGACACTGCCCAGCCTAGACCACACCTAGCCCAGGATCAGGAAGAAGGAGAGACCGCTTCCCCATCACACTGTGTCTCCTCCTCACCCTCTTCACCCTGTAAGAACTATCTGCACCCAGACAAAGAGGAAAGGGGCATGAAAATATACTACATGCAGGTACAAGTGAACAAGGGTGTCGCTGTCTCCTGGAAGACAAAGAAACCCTTGGAGTTGCCTGAAAAGCAGCTGAGGATAGAAGAAGTGACCCTTCCTGAGGATGTGTGCGCAGTAGCCACTGACCCCTCTTCTGATGTGTGTACCGAAAGCCTCCTGTCTGACAGTGAGCCCACTGGGGAGGAGAAAGAGTATGAGGAAAGGGCAGAGCCAGGCAGCCCATCAGGGCCACCTGCCGTCGAGGAGAGACCCAGCGCCAAGACAGCGGACTGGATGCTGACCATGGAGACCGGCTTCAGGTGCATGGCCTGCTGCCGGGTCTTCCCCACCTTGGAGATCCTCCAGCAGCACGTGAAGGGCGGCATCCTGCAGGGCTTCAGCTGCCGTGCCTTTCATCTCACCATGGCCCAGCGGATGGGCAATGTGGAATCCGAGAGCACCGCTGAGGAAGAGGACGAGGAGGAGGAGGAGGAGAACGAGGAGGAGGAGGAGGAGGAGGAGGAGGAGGAGGAGAAGGAGGTAGAGAAGCAAGAAGAAAAGGAGAATGAGGGAGAGCAGCCCACGGGGGAAGGCCCCAGCCCAAAGAGACCCCGCAGGCAGGGTCTTTTCTCTCCTTTGAGTTCCAAACAGCAACTGAGATTCATGGGACAGAAGATCCTGGAAGACGGTGTGGCCGTCCCTTGGAAGAGGTAAGGCTTGAGGCTGGCAGTCTTCTGAGCCTATGTCACGAGGGCCCAGAGGAGTCTAAGGGAAGGGGCCGCACACATGTGCTGGTTGACCTAATGGCTCTGCAGTTGCATCAAATGGGACACACCCAGCACTAACAAAGGCATTGACCTCTGTTGACGTAAACAAGAAGGTGGAGCCTTTTCCTAGGAGTTTTCTCAGGGTCTGCACGATGGACCTCAACTCTTAGAGGACGTACTGCCAGCAGCTCCTTCTCGGCAGAGAGAGCCAGGAGTGGTCTCAAGAGAGGACAGGGGCCCTTGCAGGACCAGAATTTTGAGGTCTGAGAGCCTTGGGCCTGAGCCGAGATCTCACCCGGACCACTGGACCTAGCCTTCTGTGACAAAGGGGAATATGAAAGAGAGTCACGTGGAAATGAGGTCCCCCGAGATATGGAAATGTTCCAGAACCTTCGTTGCGTGGTAGTAGATCTGGAGCCAAGCTCACTGTGGTGTGTGTGGCTCTGAGCATTAAGGCAATGCTGGAGGGTAACCCTGACCAGCAGAGCTTGGAGTGCTTCTTGTCTCTTCCTGTTCTACCTCATTTGTTTTATCCCTTCCAGGGAGAAGAAAGGACCCTCGGGAGAGTAGCAGACAGAATGCCGTGGTCTGAAGGAGGATGAAGGGACCGGCACTCAGTCTAACATCATATGACAATAGAAGCGTCCTATGCAATAAAGGGCATTTTCCAAACCTTTCC
Organism: Mesoplodon mirus; assembly: GCF_964341445.2. Taxonomy (NCBI): domain Eukaryota; kingdom Metazoa; phylum Chordata; class Mammalia; order Artiodactyla; family Ziphiidae; genus Mesoplodon; species Mesoplodon mirus. The sequence continues at coordinate 317,501 of NW_028295698.1, read as the reverse complement.
TGGAGCTTTTATTTAAGGACATTTTTCTATCTATGCATCTATCTGTCATCTACATCTGTATCTTTCAAGGTTTGTGAACAAGCTTTCACATAAGCACTAGAGACGTCCGCCAGCATTTTCCAGAAGAGGCCTGCAAATTGCTGGGGACTCCTCACAAATAGGGAACGGCCACAACCCCTGCCACACAGACTATGCGCGTGGCCCTCCTGACGTACTCCCACTCTCTCTCTGAATTTCCCAACGTCTGAGATGAGGGTGCTGGCTGGAGGCAATGATCACGTGCAGGCTGAATCTTCTCCAGATTCTGATTCTCTTCCTGGGCATATCGTCCTTAAGCACAGTCTCCATGTCCCTGGCCACACTGATCTCTCTCCTTCAGTCCTTCCCTCCCTCCCTCTCCTGCCTCCCAGTGCAGAGAATACTTTTTTGCATTTGAGACGACATTTATTTTTGGTTCACAGAATTCTCACCTGTTCTACTGTGGCCTCCGTTGTGAACATTCCAAAGCTGAGACTTTTCTGTTTTTCTCCCTCATTTCTGCTGAGTCTTTACCTTCCTAATGCAGTGAACTCACAGTGCCTAGCTGACTGGATGGGGAAAAAGATCCAGGGAGCAAAGAGAAATAATAAAAGAATATATCAGTTAATTTTTCATAGTGTTATCCAACTACATATTTTTAAAATTTTGGAATAATATTAGGAATCTTCTCTTTATAAAAAACTGAATTATCGGGCTTCCCTGGTGGAGCAGTGGTTAAGAATATGCCTGCGAATGCAGGGGTCATGGGTTCGAGCCCTGGTCTGGGAACATCCCACGTGCCACGGAGTAACTAAGCCCGCGCGCCACAACTACTGAGCCTGCGCTCTAGAGCCCGTGTGCCACATCAACCGAGCCCACGTGCCACAACTACGGAAGCCTGCGTGCCTAGAGACCATGCTCCGCAACAAGAGAAGCCACTGCAATGAGAAGCCCGTGCACCACAGCCAAGAGGAGCCCCCGCTCACTGCAACTAGAGAACGCCCGCTAGCAGCGACAAAGACCCAATGCAGCCCCAAATAAATTAATTAATTTTTAAAAATTGAATTAGTTTCAAGGGTACAATGTATAAAAGTACAATAAAAGCCCCCCTTCATAACCCCCCAACCCCACTCTCAAGATGGAATCGATATGCTGTGATACAATTTATAGTCGTAGTACTACTCCTCCTCCCACCACATCCGAAATCCTCTGAGCCAGGTGCAGCAGCTTCCTTTCACAATGCTAGGACCCGCCACAAGACACATGATAATCCCTTTGGACATTTCAAGGAGCGGCACCAAGGGAACAGTACCGGGGAAATGCCACTGACAGCTCAGAATATCCATGGCATTTCTAGAGCCTCGGCACTGCTCTCGCTCTGGGAATGAAGGTCCAAAAAGCACATCGGAGAATGTTCATAGTTGTAAACAAGCTCCACCTTTGAAACACAATCTGCATAGAACCACATATACAAGCCTGCACGATGGATGAAGCCAAGGTCTCCTCCATGATTTCCCTTCTGACCACCTTATTGTCTCCTCAACCATAAAAGGTGAACTTGAAACTCAGGACCTTGCCTTGTCACCAGAAACATCCAAGCTTGGATCAGTCTTTCTAAGACCAGATACTTGCTCTCTGAACTATTAGAGACTTGTCACATACACACAGGTAGAACAGGATTATTTCTATCTACCTGGGGACTTGGAGTCTTTCACATTGCTCCTGTTAAAACTCTCACAACAGCAAAACTTTACCTACAAAGGGTTCAAGCTATGACACTCCCAACTTCCACAAACCTCCTCAGCTCTTGTGAGTCACATGCAGCCAATTCCAGGAATTGGAAACATGGTTGTGAGGATGAAACTGACTTTGGGGCTCCCCTTGGATATGGTCTTCCAGACTTACCAAAAGGCCATTAAGAGGAAGGTTTACCCCACCTCAGGGAAACCCGAGGCAGTACTTGCAGTCAAGGGCTGCCCATGGCTTCTGAGCTACATCCAAAAAGAATTTCATACTGTACCTGGATCTGCTGAAGCCATTTCTGACTGTCCGAGAGCCAGCATGTACCGTTCCTCAACTGCCTCCATTGTGGATCATCAGTAGGGCTGTCAGATTTAGGACATAAAAATACAGGATACCCAGTTAAACTTGAACTTCACATGAATAATAAGTCATTATTTTTAGTATAAGTAGATCCTATGAACTATTTGGGGCATACTTATCTTCAAAATGTACTCGTTGTTTTTCAAACATTCATATTTAACTAAACAGTCTATATTTTATCTGTCAACCCTACTCAGCAGAAATGATGGAGGCTCATAGAGATCCAGGAGACGCCTCAGCGCCTCCTCAGCTTTTATTTCTACGTCCTGGACAGCGAGCACGAACCTTCCACTCCCAGTCAGTGGCTAGAATGGAGGATATTCTCTGTTTTAGAGCTTTTTCTACTTGTCATTGTTATTATCTTCCTTATGTTAAAGAGATGTTTATTTTTTCCCAATCTCAATAGCTCATCCGAAAGTATTTCAAAGTTCATTAGAGAAGGGAAAAACAATATGGATTTGAAAAGTGAAGGAAACCGCCTGGTGTTTAGTAAAGAAGTAGTAGGGAGACTGAAAAAGCCAAACTTAATAAGCAGATCTCTCCAAGGGTATTTTCAGAGCTTGATACCCTCCCACACCCTGAAAATATTATTACATCAAGAATGTAGAACTGCTAACCAAATGTAAGGCTCCCATATGATTCTATCAAACTGAGGATGCTTCTTTACTAAGCAGTGAGCACACTTGCTGTCCCAGGGACCTTGGCAGTTGCAACGTAGGGCTCTTCCCTTTGGGATGGAAACAGCAAGTTTTCCTGTGGTCTACACGCTGGCCCCAATAATACTACACTCCCAATACTTGTCAACTTTAAGTATTTTTCTACATATCTCCATTTTTCTGTTACTATTTGGACTACATCCTAGACTTGACACTACATAAATTGCATTCAAGAAGCTATTTTTAAAAGTTGGTAGGAAACCTTAAATCTATGGCTTGCAGTCCCTGGCTTACTTTCATCCAGGTGCATAAGGGTTTTCAAAAGTAGTCAGGGTAGTTACTCCGTATCACAGCCCCATGCTTGTGTCACAGATATAAAAATGGAACATGATATTTAAGGTTTTAGTTGCCAAATCATCAAGCCTCCCAGACAGAGGCAATAGAGCAAAATGATTACAGAGGCATGGATTTTGATTTGCTCCAGTGTCTTGGGCAAGTCACTTGGCCTCTGTATTTATTTGTACTTATCTGCACTTATCTGTCACTTGGGGGTCATAATTGTACCTGGTCCATGGGTACGCTGTACAAATGATCTGTAAAGTAGTTACAAGAAACCGACACAGAGTAAGCACTCCACAGACATTGGCTATTAGCTATTGGAAATAGTTCTCCGTGAAACAGATGACTTTATCCGTGGATGACTCGGTGGGAGACAGTGAATCACAGAATCACAGCATGTTGAAAGTGACCTAGTTCACACTCTAATGTGAAAAGAAGAAAAGTGTGCATGGGTAGAAAATGTCTGAAACTTTACACAACAAAGAGTTCATCATGTTAACTTGGAGGATTAGAATAAATCAGGAAAGGAGGAAAGAAAAACTTGAGTGTAATTCAATTTCTCTATCATTTGTGTTTCTACACTGAGACTCTGAATACACTGGAAGTGCAATTTTTTTTAATGTGGCGGGATAAAGGTTTTCAAGTTTTCCTGATCCATCCGTATTATTATCTCAGAATTGCTGGCATTTCTTGCCATCTTTGGATCTACACCCATGTGAGTCAGTGGGCCATTCTGGACGGAGGAGATAATAGAGCAGAAGTGAAGTGAGAGAAAAGGAGAGACAAGATTTTCTCTTTTCTCTTCAAAGAGGAAAGGTCTTTGGAATGGGAACAACTCACAACCAAACTTTGGGGAAAGGATGTGATGGAAAATGAGACAAACATCCTACCCCTGTGATGAGAAGGATTCCCTGGGCTCGATGGAGGGAGGTCACAGGTGGCTGGACAAGGAAACCAACTAGGGAGAAACACACACAAGTGCAGAGCAAACACCCTGAGGCCACTCAGCCTGACTCCATGCAAACATGTGTCCAGCAGACAGCCCTTCACCTGTGGCTCCCCAGCAAGACAGGTACCTCGGGGGTGCCAACTCATTCTGAGTCCATTATGCCTGGCCATTCATAAACCGCTGTCTAACGTGTGAGGAATAAACTCTCAATGTTTATGAGGAAATTGGGGAAGGAGATTGAAAGGTTACTTAAACGAAAAAAAAAGAAGTTCAGGAAGGCAGGATTGTAGAGAGACAAGAAAAAGACCTTAAAAGATAGAAAGGATTTGCCAAAGAAGAGAAAGCAAAAGAAATGATTCCGAATGGGTTAACCTGCAGCTAGGAAGTTAAGGAAGATTATTGATGGGTGAAGACTATGGAATAAAGGGAATAAAATTTCTCAGAAGTTGCTGAGAATATGGTAAGCAGCATGATTATCAAATTATGAATTGGCTGCAATGGCATTCTAGGGGGACACTAGGAAGGGGAAGCAAATGTTCCTGAGATGACAGTAGCAGGTGGAAAGTTGTTTCAGGGGAAGATCAGTCTTGCAGAGGGTGTATCAGAGGAGGGCAAGTGTGAGCAAGCAAGGAAATACTAAGTGTATACGGTTCCTTCACTGAGTGCACCCAGCCCCGCGGTCAGCCTTGAGAACAAGCAGGACTTCAGGTACTGGAGCTACATTTCAGTCATCAAGACTTGAGAAGACACCCTTAACTCAGGTCTTCTCTTCAAACTCCATCTTTCCTTCTTGACCTTCATTTGGCCTCTTCCCTTACCCTCCAGCTGTGGACTGAGGCCACAGAGCAAGATGGGTCACTAGTGTCCTCCATCCCCTGGCGACTGTGGTTCACATCAGTGGAGTACCAAAGGCAATAACCAAGTAACAGACACAAGAGTGTATGAAGAAGAAGAGATTCTGATAAGGCTTTCTGTGACAGTGTGGGCCAAGTCGGCTCTATATGGCTGGTATCACGTGAATTATGAGCAGCCTTAGGGGAGAAGTTCTCAGAAGGCAGAGCCTGGCTCTCGAGAGGCTCTGCGTGCTCACAGCCCACTCCAAGACCTCAGTTACAGCTTCGGCCCCCAATATCTCTCCCTCTGCCTGCTCACAGTTTTTGAAGTCTTCTTTCCTCCACATTTCTCTTGAGAGGTGGAGGAGGAAGATGAGCTTCAGGCCAGCTCAGACTCCCCTGGGATCCCAGCAGGATGCCTATCATTAACCTCCCACCTTCTAGGAAGCTCCTAAGATCTTCACATTTGGGGCAGTTCTCATTTCAGCTGTGCTTCAAATTGCTGGCTGGAGACGGCCTGTTGGAAGGTGGCTAAAAGCAAGTAGCAATCCTTCGGGCAGCCTGGCCCTTCTCGACTGTCAGACATCTTCAGGGATATTCTAGGAAATGTTGTTTGTTCTAGAGAAGGGAGGGAAACAATCCAATTGTCCAATAATGCTTGAATGGAAAATAAATGATGCTATATGCATGTGATCAAATAATATCAAACAGTCAAAAATCAAAGACCTAGATCTCTATGGATTCACGTGGATAAATCTTGAAAACATAATATTGATTGAAAGAAAATAAGATAAACAATGTTAGATTGTGATAACAGGTATGTAAGTATTTAAATATTTAAATCAATTCAACATATTGCTTCTATATATAGAGATGCAAGAAAATAAACTTTATCCAAAGAACACATTATTTACATTTAATATGCTCATTTATCTAGGAGACCCAAAAGAACCCACAGATAAACTAGCAGGAACTAATAAGACGGTTCAACAAGGCACACACATACAAGATCAATAAATTTTAAAAGTCAATCAGGCTCCTCTACACTGGCGATAACAAATTAGAAACTATAAAAGAAAATAAGAAAAAAAGAAGATCTAAAATTTGTCACAAGAGCCGTATAAATTATTTAGAGCTAAGCATACGTAGAAGGCAATATAACTAACAAACTGAGTACGAAAGACTGTTGTTACTTTATGAGAACAGACCCTCTTCTTAAGGAGCAGATCAGTAAGTGAGAGTGAATCAAAGAAACACAGCATTTGAAAAGTCAGCTAGTCCAAGCCTCTTGATCGCACATACAGAAGCTGAAGCCCAGATAGGTTGAGTTACTTGCTAAAGGGCCCAATGTCCTGACTCAAGGACTAGCATTTTTCACTCAGTCGCAAGACACAATCAAATGCAGTACCTTGGAAAGAGATGGGGAAAAAATGAAGAAATCAATTATATAGTTCCTCATCTTTAAGTACAGAAATAGCCGTGACAAAATTACACGTATTGAGGGAAAATTGAAGTGCAGAGTTTAAAATGTCAATAATCCACAGGGAAACTGGAGACCATTTAAAACATTCATATTAAATCTCTCTAGAAAAGACATTAAAAGATCTCCAATCAAAATGTGAATTTTATAATAGACATGGTATGATACAATTTATAATAGATATGGTAGGAACCTTTCCCTTTCACGGGAAAGCTTCGGCTGGGAAAAAGGAATTGTTCTTGAAAATGGGGCCTGTGCTATTGCAGACACTGTGCTCAACCTAGGTCCACCGAATGCTCTGATGTCATCACTGAGGTCACAGAATTCCACTGTGAGCCTGGCAACCTTGCAAACATAACAGCCCTGGTGAGCACTAGGCACTACTGCTGGTTCACCAAGTGGTACAAGTTTTTCAGCCATTTAGGAGACTTGACTATTTTTGTTTGTATTGAATCATTTCAACGGATTGCCCAAGAGCCAAGAAGGGCCAACCTGTAGGGAAGAGGAGGAGTTGGACATCTCTTGAGGCATCTTCTAAGGGAGACTTCTAGTTGGTACGATGGAACGGCGACAAAAGAGGAAACATCTGGAAAATGAAGAGTCCCAGGAAACTGCCGAGAACGGAGGAGGTATGTGGGGGGCAACTTGTCTGGGGCACATGGGTTTCTGCCAAACTGAAGCTTCTCTAGGAAGCGGGGGACTGAGAACGTGTCACCTGTGAAGCAGGGAGCGAGAGACCTTGTCTCACTGATGCTGCCGTATCTATCCGGAGGGTCCCTGTGGTGTGAGACGGCACAGAACGGCCAGATGCCCCCTGGGAGATGGGAGGTCAGCTCCGCTGGTCTGAGGACTCTCTCCTGGGGCAGCCGGGCCTGGAGCTTTGTCGGACTCACAGCAGGCTGCATCCTGCTTGCACAGACCTAGAGGTGCAGCTTTTCTCAGTCCCCGATTTCTCTCTTATGCTCTTGGATCTTTCCTAGGGGTCATGAGGTGGGGGATGTGAAGGATGCAAGGATGCTGAGAGAGACCCATGAGTTGCTTGGCCTCTTTTACCAAAGTGGAAAGAGAAGCCCCATGAGTTGAAGGCCCTGTTGAAAAATATCTTGACAAGTGGAATGCACTTTGAAAGAAGATTGTTTGTCTAGGGATGGTGTCATATTGAAAGCAAGGAGGTTTTATTCCTTCAACAGGAAGAATTTCCCAAAGGAGATCAAGGGAAGGGAAGGGTTTTCCAGAGACTGAGACCGCGTGAGCGGGGGTGAGAAATGGCCTCAGGGTCCTGCGGGGAGCTCTGAGAGCCACGGGCCACGTGGTGCCTGCGTGCATTAAATGTAGGCGAGTAGCTTGCCCTGGGAGAGGGGTGGTCACCCCAGAGCTCCAGCTAGAGGCCTCTGCCCCAGATTAGAGCCCAGTAGCTCCTACCAGGCCCAGGGCCCTGGAGACTGTAGGATGGGCCCTGGGAATGGAGCTCTAGACAGCAGGCAGATTTCCAGGCAGTGGCTGGGACAGGCTGGGGAAGGCAATGACTGCCCCTGACCATTCAGAATATTTTGCCCTATGTTCCTGTGTGTGTGTGTGTGTGAGTGTGTGTGTGTGTGTGTGTGTGTGTGTGTGGTAGTGCAGAGAAGAGCGAGATGAATGGGGGTAGAGTGCTTACCAGATATAAAGTCTGCGTGGTAAAGTTCTTGTCACCCTGCCTGGACCTGGCTGACACTCGGTGTACATAAGAGTGTATACAGAATTCTTGATAGGGGTGTTTAATGAGACAGTAACTCATACACCCATGTACACTCTGATACAGCAAAAATATCACACACCCCACATATAACTTCTTTAGTAAACCACACAGAGCACATGGAGGTATATACACGCATCCCTCCTGTACTACATTCTCATACAACCCACCTGTATCACAATCCTCTCCTCCAACACCAAACGCTGGAGATGAGATATGTATATAGACACACACACTATATATATAGGACACACACACACACACACACTATATACATGTATCTCCTCAACTCTTGCACAAACACAGCTAACTTCAGCCATCTCTAAATACCTCTATAAGAACCAGTCACGTGTCATACACACCACACTTATAACACATTCTTGCGTAATGCCAGACCCGCTTTGTACAAACCACAGTAAACCACAGTCTCAGTAACCCATGTCAGGATTGCCAGAGAAAATATGGGCTATCCAGTTCAATTTGAATTCCAGATAAAGAACAAGTAATTTTTCAGTATCCGTATGTCCCACATATTGTATGGGCTATACTTACACTAAAACTAAGTCAGGCCCAATACTGCATGGGAATACTTACACTAAAAGATTATTCTGGGTTTATCTGAAACTGAAATTTAACTGGGTGCCTTGTATTCTTGTTCGCTAAGTCTGGCAACCCTTATATACTTACCACCAGCTGATGTATTATATATTTATTGTAGTTTTGTTTAGTGTGTGTCCTCCCCTACTAGAATGTGCAGCGTTACCAAAGACTACAACAATGGAAGAGTGCCGGATGCACAGGAGTAGCTGCTTACTGAATCTTGGTGAATGAATGAATGAACACACACCATAAATACAAGCCACACCATGTAATGAGGAAACGTTACATGTCCCAGAATTCCTGACTTGTGAACAGAAACCATGCACACAAAGGCCCCAGACACAGATAGACACGTCTGCACTGTGCTCCCCATGCCAACCCCACACTTACCACAGACTTAACTGATACACATCACTCACTCTTCCCACACACTCACAGTCACCACCGAGGCCTACATTACCAACTAGACAGTGAGAGAATAAGTATTGATTGGAATTAAATCCTGGAGGATCCACTGGGAACCACACTCTCAACTGTGTGTATTCACTGCACCTGACACGTGTCACACACTCAGTAAATATTTGTGGACAGAGGACTGATGAACCCACCCTGAGCCTTTCATTCCTCCCTCAGGAATCTCGAAGTCACAAGAGGATCCCCCTCGGCTTGGATCCACTGTGGTGGACCAAGGCTGCAGCCCAGGGGCAGTGGAGGTCTCCTCTGCCTCTAAATACTTCTTCTGTACTTCTACTCTGCGCAAGCTCAGCTACGCTGGTAAGGGCGTGGGGCTCCTCAGGTGACGGGGTGCTTGGCTGTGAAGCAGGAGGCACACAGATCCCAGGGAGGCTGAGAGGAAATCCAGGGTCATCAGAGGTGATGAGGGCTCTGTGGAGGAGCCTGGGCAGGATGGCTGAGCTGTTCCGAGGGCGTGGATGCCAGCTGAGTCTGGGTGTGTGTGTGTGAATACTGCTACTACCATGGTGGGGAAGTCAAGGAGCAGGGGCCGGAAAGGTCTGGGCTTGAGGTGGAGGGAAGAGGGACCAGATTAAGCATCTTCAGAGGAAAATGTAGGCTTTGTCTTTGCCTTTGCTTCCAGAGAAGGACAGAGTTCTGCATCATACACCTCCAGCCTGAGAGCAGGACTATCCAGCTCAGGTGCACACAGCTCACACATACACGCGCCCTCCAGGCACAGCCCTTCTCAGTGCACATCAACCCCAAGCACGTGCTCCACAGTACTCTCCTGCACCACAGCCCCATTCCACAAGGAATGCACCACCGATATTCCCAAACTCACACTCCTCATCGTACACGCATCCAGCCTCATCCCTCACATACTACAGCCCTCACCACCATACTCCACACCCCTGTATACAGACACCGCTCCAGTATACCCCCCCACGCACATGAAAAGCCCACAGATGACACCAGATACGCCACTCCGTCCTACGGCCAACGGACACCAAGCTCACGACATTGCTATGTCGTGCCAATGTCCCTCTCTCGTCTACCACACCTGCTCCCTCAGCTTCCGGCATGGCCCATGCATGTTATTATGATTTTAATTTCCTTTTTCAGGAATCCGGAGATTTCATCGAGACACTGCCCAGCCTAGACCACCCCTAGCCCAGGATCAGGAAGAAGGAGAGACCGCTTCCCCATCACACTGTGTCTCCTCCTCACCCTCTTCACCCTGTAAGAACTATCTGCACCCAGACAAAGAGGAAAGGGGCATGAAAATATACTACATGCAGGTACAAGTGAACAAGGGTGTCGCTGTCTCCTGGAAGACAAAGAAACCCTTGGAGTTGCCTGAAAAGCAGCTGAGGATAGAAGAAGTGACCCTTCCTGAGGATGTGTGCGCAGTAGCCACCGACCCCTCTTCTGATGTGTCCACCGAAAGCCTCCTGTCTGACAGTGAGCCCACTGGGGAGGAGAAAGAGTATGAGGAAAGGGCAGAGCCAGGCAGCCCATCAGGGCCACCTGCCGTCGAGGAGAGACCCAGCGCCAAGACAGCGGACTGGATGCTGACCATGGAGACCGGCTTCAGGTGCATGGCCTGCTGCCGGGTCTTCCCCACCTTGGAGATCCTCCAGCAGCACGTGAAGGGCGGCGTCCTGCAGGGCTTCAGCTGCCGTGCCTTTCATCTCACCATGGCCCAGCGGATGGGCAATGTGGAATCCGAGAGCACCCCTGAGGAAGAGGACGAGGAGGAGGAGGAGGAGAACGAGGAGGAGGAGGAGGAGGAGGAGGAGGAGGAGGAGAAGGAGGTAGAGAAGCAAGAAGAAAAGGAGAATGAGGGAGAGCAGCCCACGGGGGAAGGCCCCAGCCCAAAGAGACCCCGCAGGCAGGGTCTTTTCTCTCCTTTGAGTTCCAAACAGCAACTGAGATTCATGGGACAGAAGATCCTGGAAGACGGTGTGGCCGTCCCTTGGAAGAGGTAAGGCTTGAGGCTGGCAGTCTTCTGAGCCTATGTCACGAGGGCCCAGAGGAGTCTAAGGGAAGGGGCCGCACACATGTGCTGGTTGACCTAATGGCTCTGCAGTTGCATCAAATGGGACACACCCAGCACTAACAAAGGCATTGACCTCTGTTGACGTAAACAAGAAGGTGGAGCCTTTTCCTAGGAGTTTTCTCAGGGTCTGCACGATGGACCTCAACTCTTAGAGGACGTACTGCCAGCAGCTCCTTCTCGGCAGAGAGAGCCAGGAGTGGTCTCAAGAGAGGACAGGGGCCCTTGTAGGACCAGAATTTTGAGGTCTGAGAGTCTTGGGCCTGAGCCGAGATCTCACCCGGACCACTGGACCTAGCCTTCTGTGACAAAGGGGAATATGAAAGAGAGTCACGTGGAAATGAGGTCCCCCGAGATATGGAAATGTTCCAGAACCTTCGTTGCGTGGTAGTTGATCTGGAGCCAAGCTCACTGTGGTGTGTGTGGCTCTGAGCATTAAGGCAATGCTGGAGGGTAACCCTGACCAGCAGAGCTTGGAGTGCTTCTTGTCTCTTCCTGTTCTACCTCATTTGTTTTATCCCTTCCAGGGAGAAGAAAGGACCCTCGGGAGAGTAGCAGACAGAATGCCGTGGTCTGAAGGAGGATGAAGGGACCGGCACTCAGTCTAACATCATATGACAATAGAAGCGTCCTATGCAATAAAGGGCATTTTCCAAACCTTTCCTGGAGCTTTTATTTAAGGACATTTTTCTATCTATGCATCTATCTGTCATCTACATCTGTATCTTTCAAGGTTTGTGAACAAGCTTTCACATAAGCACTAGAGACGTCCGCCAGCATTTTCCAGAAGAAGCCTGCAAATTGCTGGGGACTCCTCACAAATAGGGAACGGCCACAACCCCTGCCACACAGACTATGCGCGTGGCCCTCCTGACGTACTCCCACTCTCTCTCTGAATTTCCCAACGTCTGAGATGAGGGTGCTGGCTGGAGGCAATGATCACGTGCAGGTTGAATCTTCTGAAGATTCTGATTCTCTTCCTGGGCATATCGTCCTTAAGCACAGTCTCCATGTCCCTGGCCACACTGATCTCTCTCCTTCAGTCCTTCCCTCCCTCCCTCTCCTGCCTCCCAGTGCAGAGAATACTTTTTTGCATTTGAGACGACATTTATTTTTGGTTCACAGAATTCTCACCTGTTCTACTGTGGCCTCCGTTGTGAACATTCCAAAGCTGAGACTTTTCTGTTTTTCTCCCTCATTTCTGCTGAGTCTTTACCTTCCTAATGCAGTGAACTCACAGTGCCTAGCTGACTGGATGGGGAAAAAGATCCAGGGAGCAAAGAGAAATAATAAAAGAATATATCAGTTAATTTTTCATAGTGTTATCCAACTACATATTTTTAAAATTTTGGAATAATATTAGGAATCTTCTCTTTATAAAAAACTGAATTATCGGGCTTCCCTGGTGGAGCAGTGGTTAAGAATATGCCTGCGAATGCAGGGGTCATGGGTTCGAGCCCTGGTCTGGGAACATCCCACGTGCCACGGAGTAACTAAGCCCGCGCGCCACAACTACTGAGCCTGCGCTCTAGAGCCCGTGTGCCACATCAACCGAGCCCACGTGCCACAACTACGGAAGCCTGCGTGCCTAGAGACCATGCTCCGCAACAAGAGAAGCCACTGCAATGAGAAGCCCGTGCACCACAGCCAAGAGGAGCCCCCGCTCACTGCAACTAGAGAACGCCCGCTAGCAGCGACAAAGACCCAATGCAGCCCCAAATAAATTAATTAATTTTTAAAAATTGAATTAGTTTCAAGGGTACAATGTATAAAAGTACAATAAAAGCCCCCCTTCATAACCCCCCAACCCCACTCTAAAGATGGAATCGATATGCTGTGATACAATTTATAGTCGTAGTACTACTCCTCCTCCCACCACATCCGAAATCCTCTGAGCCAGGTGCAGCAGCTTCCTTTCACAATGCTAGGACCCGCCACAAGACACATGATAATCCCTTTGGACATTTCAAGGAGCGGCACCAAGGGAACAGTACCGGGGAAATGCCACTGACAGCTCAGAATATCCATGGCATTTCTAGAGCCTCGGCACTGCTCTCGCTCTGGGAATGAAGGTCCAAAAAGCACATCGGAGAATGTTCATAGTTGTAAACAAGCTCCACCTTTGAAACACAATCTGCATAGAACGACATATACAAGCCTGCACGATGGATGAAGCCAAGGTCTCCTCCATGATTTCCCTTCTGACCACCTTATTGTCTCCTCAACCATAAAAGGTGAACTTGAAACTCAGGACCTTGCCTTGTCACCAGAAACATCCAAGCTTGGATCAGTCTTTCTAAGACCAGATACTTGCTCTCTGAACTATTAGAGACTTGTCACATACACACAGGTAGAACAGGATTATTTCTATCTACCTGGGGACTTGGAGTCTTTCACATTGCTCCTGTTAAAACTCTCACAACAGCAAAACTTTACCTACAAAGGGTTCAAGCTATGACACTCCCAACTTCCACAAACCTCCTCAGCTCTTGTGAGTCACATGCAGCCAATTCCAGGAATTGGAAACATGGTTGTGAGGATGAAACTGACTTTGGGGCTCCCCTTGGATATGGTCTTCCAGACTTACCAAAAGGCCATTAAGAGGAAGGTCTACCCCACCTCAGGGAAACCCGAGGCAGTACTTGCAGTCAAGGGCTGGCCCTGGCTTCTGAGCTACATCCAAAAAGAACTTCATACAGTACCTGGATCTGCTGAAGCCATTTCTGACTGTCCGAGAGCCAGCATGTACCGTTCCTCAACTGCCTCCATTGTGGATCATCAGTAGGGCTGTCAGATTTAGTACACAAATATACAGGATACCCAGTTAAACTTGAACTTCACATGAATAATAAGTCATTATTTTTAGTATAAGTAGATCCTATGAACTATTTGGGGCATACTTATCTTCAAAATGTACTCGTTGTTTTTCAAACATTCATATTTAACTAAACAGCCTATATTTTATCTGTCAACCCTACTCAGCAGAAATGATGGAGGCTCATAGAGATCCAGGAGACGCCTCAGCGCCTCCTCAGCTTTTATTTCTACGTCCTGGACAGCGAGCACGAACCTTCCACTCCCAGTCAGTGGCTAGAATGGAGGATATTCTCTGTTTTAGAGCTTTTTCTACTTGTCATTGTTATTATCTTCCTTATTTTAAAGAGATGTTTATTTTTTCCCAATCTCAATAGCTCATCCGAAAGTATTTCAAAGTTCATTAGAGAAGGGAAAAACAATATGGTTCTGAAAAGTGAAGGAAACCGCCTGGTGTTTAGTAAAGAAGTAGTAGGGAGACTGAAAAAGCCAAACTTAATAAGCAGATCTCTCCAAGGGTATTTTCAGAGCTTGATACCCTCCCACACCCTGAAAATATTATTACATCAAGAATGTAGAACTGCTAACCAAATGTAAGGCTCCCATATGATTCTATCAAACTGAGGATGCTTCTTTACTAAGCAGTGAGCACACTTGCTGTCCCAGGGACCTTGGCAGTTGCAACGTAGGGCTCTTCCCTTTGGGATGGAAACAGCAAGTTTTCCTGTGGTCTACACGCTGGCCCCAAAAATACTACACTCCCAATACTTGTCAACTTTAAGTATTTTCCTACATATCTCCATTTTTCTGTTACTATTTGGACTACATCCTAGACTTGACACTAAATAAATTGCATTCAAGAAGCTATTTTTAAAAGTTGGTAGGAAACCTTAAATCTATGGCTTGCAGTCCCTGGCTTACTTTCATCCAGGTGCATAAGGGTTTTCAAAAGTAGTCAGGTTACTTACCCCATATCACAGCCCCACGCTTGTGTCACAGATATAAAAATGGAACATGATATTTAAGGTTTTAGTTGCCAAATCATCAAGCCTCCCAGACAGAGGCAATAGAGCAAAATGATTACAGAGGCATGGATTTTGATTTGCTCCAGTGTCTTGGGCAAGTCACTTGGCCTCTGTATTTATTTGTACTTATCTGCACTTATCTGTCACTTGGGGGTCATAATTGTACCTGGTCCATGGGTACGCTGTACAAATGATCTGTAAAGTAGTTACAAGAAACCGACACAGAGTAAGCACTCCACAGACATTGGCTATTAGCTATTGGAAATAGTTCTTCGTGAAACAGATGACTTTATCCGTGGATGACTCGGTGGGAGACAGTGAATCACAGAATCACAGCATGTTGAAAGTGACATAGTTCACACTCTAATGTGAAAAGAAGAAAAGTGTGCATGGGTAGAAAATGTCTGAAACTTTACACAACAAAGAGTTCATCATGTTAACTTGGAGGATTAGAATAAATCAGGAAAGGAGGAAAGAAAAACTTGAGTGTAATTCAATTTCTCTATCATTTGTGTTTCTACACTGAGACTCTGAATACACTGGAAGTGCAATTTTTTTTAATGTGGCGGGATAAAGGTTTTCAAGTTTTCCTGATCCATCCGTATTATTATCTCAGAATTGCTGGCATTTCTTGCCATCTTTGGATCTACACCCATGTGAGTCAGTGGGCCATTCTGGACGGAGGAGATAATAGAGCAGAAGTGAAGTGAGAGAAAAGGAGAGACAAGATTTTCTCTTTTCTCTTCAAAGAGGAAAGGTCTTTGGAATGGGAACAACTCACAACCAAACTTTGGGGAAAGGATGTGATGGAAAATGAGACAAACATCCTACCCCTGTGATGAGAAGGATTCCCTGGGCTGGATGGAGGGAGGTCACAGGTGGCTGGACAAGGAAACCAACTAGGGAGAAACACACACAAGTGCAGAGCAAACACCCTGAGGCCACTCAGCCTGACTCCATGCAAACATGTGTCCAGCAGACAGCCCTTCACCTGTGGCTCCCCAGCAAGACAGGTACCTCGGGGGTGCCAACTCATTCTGAGTCCATTATGCCTGGCCATTCATAAACCGCTGTCTAACGTGTGAGGAATAAACTCTCAATGTGTATGAGGAAATTGGGGAAGGAGATTGAAAGGTTACTTAAATGGAAAAAAAAGAAGTTCAGGAAGGCAAGATGGTAGAGAGACAAGAAAAAGACCTTAAAAGGTAGAAAGGATTTGCCAAAGAAGAGAAAGCAAAAGAAATGATTCCGAATGGGTTAACCTGCAGCTAGGAAGTTAAGGAAGATTATTGATGGGTGAAGACTATGGAATAAAGGGAATAAAATTTCTCAGAAGTTGCTGAGAATATGGTAAGCAGCATGATTATCAAATTATGAATTGGCTGCAATGGCATTCTAGGGGGACACTAGGAAGGGGAAGCAAACGTTCATGAGATGACAGTGGCAGGTGGAAAGTTGTTTCAGGGGAAGATCAGTCTTGCAGAGGGTGTATCAGAGGAGGGCAAGTGTCAGCAAGCAAGGAAATACTAAGTGTATACGATTCCTTCACTGAGTGCACCCAGACCAGAGGTCAGCCTTGAGAACAAGCAGGACTTCAGGTACTGGAGCTACATTTCAGTCATCAAGACTTGAGAAGACACCCTTAACTCAGGTCTTCTCTTCAAACTCCATCTTTCCTTCTTGACCTTCATTTGGCCTCTTCCCTTACCCTCCAGCTGTGGACTGAGGCCACAGAGCAAGATGGGTCACTAGTGTCCTCCATCCCCTGGCGACTGTGGTTCACATCAGTGGAGTACCAAAGGCAATAACCAAGTAACAGACACAAGAGTGTATGAAGAAGAAGAGATTCTGATAAGGCTTTCTGTGACAGTGTGGGCCAAGTCGGCTCTATATGGCTGGTATCACGTGAATTATGAGCAGCCTTAGGGGAGAAGTTCTCAGAAGGCAGAGCCTGGCTCTCGAGAGGCTCTGCGTGCTCACAGCCCTCTCCAAGACCTCAGTTACAGCTTCGGCCCCCAATATCTCTCCCTCTGCCTGCTCACAGTTTTTGAAGTCTTCTTTCCTCCACATTTCTCTTGAGAGGTGGAGGAGGAAGATGAGCTTCAGGCCAGCTCAGACTCCCCTGGGATCCCAGCAGGATGACTATCATTAACCTCCCACCTTCTAGGAAGCTCCTAAGATCTTCACATTTGGGGCAGTTCTCATTTCAGCTGTGCTTCAAATTGCTGGCTGGAGACGGCCTGTTGGAAGGTGGCTAAAAGCAAGTAGCAATCCTTCGGGCAGCCTGGCCCTTCTCGACTGTCAGACATCTTCAGGGATATTCTAGGAAATGTTGTTTGTTCTAGAGAAGGGAGGGAAACAATCCAATTGTCCAATAATGCTTGAATGGAAAATAAATGATGCTATATGCATGTGATCACATAATATCAAACAGTCAAAAATCAAAGACCTAGATCTCTATGGATTCACGTGGATAAATCTTGAAAACATAATATTGATTGAAAGAAAATAAGATAAACAATGTTAGATTGTGATAACAGGTATGTAAGTATTTAAATATTTAAATCAATTCAACATATTGCTTCTATATATAGAGATGCAAGAAAATAAACTTTATCCAAAGAACACATTATTTACATTTAATATGCTCATTTATCTAGGAGACCCAAAAGAACCCACAGATAAACTAGCAGGAACTAATAAGACGGTTCAACAAGGCACACACATACAAGATCAATAAATTTTAAAAGTCAATCAGGCTCCTCTACACTGGCGATAACAAATTAGATACTATAAAAGAAAATAAGAAAAAAAGAAGATCTAAAAATTGTCACAAGAGCCGTATAAATTATTTAGAGCTAAGCATACGTAGAAGGCAATATAACTAACAAACTGAGTACGAACAGTTAAACTCCGCCCAACCCAAGGTTAGGAAAAGACTGTTGTTACTTTATGAGAACAGACCCTCTTCTTAAGGAGCAGATCAGTAAGTGAGAGTGAATCAAAGAAACACAGCATTTGAAAAGTCAGCTAGTCCAAGCCTCTTGATCGCACATACAGAAGCTGAAGCCCAGATAGGTTGAGTTACTTGCTAAAGGGCCCAATGTCCTGACTCAAGGACTAGCATTTTTCACTCAGTCGCAAGACACAATCAAATGCAGTACCTTGGAAAGAGATGGGGAAAAAATGAAGAAATCAATTATATAGTTCCTCATCTTTAAGTACAGAAATAGCCGTGACAAAATTACACGTATTGAGGGAAAATTGAAATGCAGAGTTTAAAATGTCAATAATCCACAGGGAAACTGGAGACCATTTAAAACATTCATATTAAATCTCTCTAGAAAAGACATTAAAAGATCTCCAATCAAAATGTGAATTTTATAATAGACATGGTATGATACAATTTATAATAGATATGGTAGGAACCTTTCCCTTTCACGGGAAAGCTTCGGCTGGGAAAAAGGAATTGTTCTTGAAAATGGGGCCTGTGCTATTGCAGACACTGTGCTCAACCTAGGTCCACCGAATGCTCTGATGTCATCACTGAGGTCACAGAATTCCACTGTGAGCCTGGCAACCTTGCAAACATAACAGCCCTGGTGAGCACTAGGCACTACTGCTGGTTCACCAAGTGGTACAAGTTTTTCAGCCATTTAGGAGACTTGACTATTTTTGTTTGTATTGAATCATTTCAACGGATTGCCCAAGAGCCAAGAAGGGCCAACCTGTAGGCAAGAGGAGGAGTTGGACATCTCTTGAGGCATCTTCTAAGGGAGACTTCTAGTTGGTACGATGGAACGGCGACAAAAGAGGAAACATCTGGAAAATGAAGAGTCCCAGGAAACTGCCGAGAACGGAGGAGGTATGTGGGGGGCAACTTGTCTGGGGCACATGGGTTTCTGCCAAACTGAAGCTTCTCTAGGAAGCGGGGGACTGAGAACGTGTCACCTGTGAAGCAGGGAGCGAGAGACCTTGTCTCACTGATGCTGCCGTATCTATCCGGAGGGTCCCTGTGGTGTGAGACGGCACAGAACGGCCAGATGCCCCCTGGGAGATGGGAGGTCAGCTCCGCTGGTCTGAGGACTCTCTCCTGGGGCAGCCGGGCCTGGAGCTTTGTCGGACTCACAGCAGGCTGCATCCTGCTTGCACAGACCTAGAGGTGCAGCTTTTCTCAGTCCCCGATTTCTCTCTTATGCTCTTGGATCTTTCCTAGGGGTCATGAGGTGGGGGATGTGAAGGATGCAAGGATGCTGAGAGAGACCCATGAGTTGCTTGGCCTCTTTTACCAAAGTGGAAAGAGAAGCCCCATGAGTTGAAGGCCCTGTTGAAAAATATCTTGACAAGTGGAATGCACTTTGAAAGAAGATTGTTTGTCTAGGGATGGTGTCATATTGAAAGCAAGGAGGTTTTATTCCTTCAACAGGAAGAATTTCCCAAAGGAGATCAAGGGAAGGGAAGGGTTTTCCAGAGACTGAGACCGCGTGAGCGGGGGTGAGAAATGGCCTCAGGGTCCTGCGGGGAGCTCTGAGAGCCACGGGCCACGTGGTGCCTGCGTGCATTAAATGTAGGCGAGTAGCTTGCCCTGGGAGAGGGGTGGTCACCCCAGAGCTCCAGCTAGAGGCCTCTGCCCCAGATTAGAGCCCAGTAGCTCCTACCAGGCCCAGGGCCCTGGAGACTGTAGGATGGGCCCTGGGAATGGAGCTCTAGACAGCAGGCAGATTTCCAGGCAGTGGCTGGGACAGGCTGGGGAAGGCAGTGACTGCCCCTGACCATTCAGAATATTTTGCCCTATGTTCCTGTGTGTGTGTGTGTGTGAGTGTGTGTGTGTGTGTGTGTGTGTGTGTGTGTGGTAGTGCAGAGAAGAGCGAGATGAATGGGGGTAGAGTGCTTACCAGATATAAAGTCTGCGTGGTAAAGTTCTTGTCACCCTGCCTGGACCTGGCTGACACTCGGTGTACGTAAGAGTGTATACAGAATTCTTGTTAGGGGTGTTTTATGAGACAGTAACTCATACACCCATGTACACTCTGATACAGCAAAAATATCACACACCCCACATATAACTTCTTTAGTAAACCACACAGAGCACATGGAGGTATATACACGCATCCCTCCTGTACTACATTCTCATACAACCCACCTGTATCACAATCCTCTCCTCCAACACCAAACGCTGGAGATGAGATATGTATATAGACACACACACTATATATATAGGACACACACACACACACACACACACACACACTATATACATGTATCTCCTCAACTCTTGCACAAACACAGCTAACTTCAGCCATCTCTAAATACCTCTATAAGAACCAGTCACGTGTCATACACACCACACTTATAACACATTCTTGCGTAATGCCAGACCCGCTTTGTACAAACCACAGTAAACCACAGTCTCAGTAACCCATGTCAGGATTGCCAGAGAAAATATGGGCTATCCAGTTCAATTTGAATTCCAGATAAACAACAAGTAATTTTTCAGTATCCGTATGTCCCACATATTGTATGGGCTATACTTACACTAAAACTAAGTCAGGCCAAATACTGCATGGGAATACTTACACTAAAAGATTATTCTGGGTTTATCTGAAACTGAAATTTAACTGGGTGCCTTGTATTCTTGTTCGCTAAGTCTGGCAACCCTTATATACTTACCACCAGCTGATGTATTATATATTTATTGTAGTTTTGTTTAGTGTGTGTCTTCCCCTACTAGAATGTGCAGCGTTACCAAAGACTACAACAATGGAAGAGTGCCGGATACACAGGAGTAGCTGCTTAATGAATCTTGGTGAATGAATGAATGAACACACACCATAAATACAAGCCACACCATGTAATGAGGAAACGTTACATGTCCCAGAATTCCTGACTTGTGAACAGAAACCATGCACACAAAGGCCACAGACACAGATAGACACGTCTGCACTGTGCTCCCCATGCCAACCCCACACTTACCACAGACTTAACTGATACACATCACTCACTCTTCCCACACACTCACAGTCACCAACGAGGCCTACATTACCAACTAGGCAGTGAGAGAATAAGTATTGATTGGAATTAAATCCTGGAGGATCCACTGGGAACCACACTCTCAACTGTGTGTATTCACTGCACCTGACACGTGTCACACACTCAGTAAATATTTGTGGACAGAGGACTGATGAACCCACCCTGAGCCTTTCATTCCTCCCTCAGGAATCTCGAAGTCACAAGAGGATCCCCCTCGGCTTGGATCCACTGTGGTGGCCCAAGGCTGCAGCCCAGGGGCAGTGGAGGTCTCCTCTGCCTCTAAATACTTCTTCTGTACTTCTACTCTGCGCAAGCTCAGCTACGCTGGTAAGGGTGTGGGGCTCCTCAGGTGACGGGGTGCTTGGCTGTGAAGCAGGAGGCACACAGATCCCAGGGAGGCTGAGAGGAAATCCAGGGTCATCAGAGGTGATGAGGGCTCTGTGGAGGAGCCTGGGCAGGATGGCTGAGCTGTTCCGAGGGCGTGGATGCCAGCTGAGTCTGGGGGTGTGTGTGTGAATACTGCTACTACCATGGTGGGGAAGTCAAGGAGCAGGGGCCGGAAAGGTCTGGGCTTGAGGTGGAGGGAAGAGGGACCAGATTAAGCATCTTCAGAGGAAAATGTAGGCTTTGTCTTTGCCTTTGCTTCCAGAGAAGGACAGAGTTCTGCATCATACACCTCCAGCCTGAGAGCAGGACCATCCAGCTCAGGTGCACACAGCTCACACATACACGCGCCCTCCAGGCACAGCCCTTCTCAGTGCACATCAACCCCAAGCACGTGCTCCACAGTACTCTCCTGCACCACAGCCCCATTCCACAAGGAATGCACCACCGATATTCCCAAACTCACACTCCTCATCGTACACGCATCCAGCCGCATCCCTCACATACTACAGCCCTCACCACCATACTCCACACCCCTGTATACAGACACCGCTCCAGTATACCCCCCCACGCACATGAAAAGCCCACAGATGACACCACATACACCACTCCGTCCTACGGCCAACGGACACCAAGCTCACGACATTGCTTTGTCGTGCCAATGTCCCTCTCTCGTCTACCACACCTGCTCCCTCAGCTTCCGGCATGGCCCATGCATGTTATTATGATTTTAATTTCCTTTTTCAGGAATCCGGAGATTTCATCGAGACACTGGCCAGCCTAGACCACCCCTAGCCCAGGATCAGGAAGAAGGAGAGACCGCTTCCCCATCACACTGTGTCTCCTCCTCACCCTCTTCACCCTGTAAGAACTATCTGCACCCAGACAAAGAGGAAAGGGGCATGAAAATATACTACATGCAGGTACAAGTGAACAAGGGTGTCGCTGTCTCCTGGAAGACAAAGAAACCCTTGGAGTTGCCTGAAAAGCAGCTGAGGATAGAAGAAGTGACCCTTCCTGAGGATGTGTGCGCAGTAGCCACTGACCCCTCTTCTGATGTGTGCACCGAAAGCCTCCTGTCTGACAGTGAGCCCACTGGTGAGGAGAAAGAGTATGAGGAAAGGGCAGAGCCAGGCAGCCCATCAGGGCCACCTGCCGTCGAGGAGAGACCCAGCGCCAAGACAGCGGACTGGATGCTGACCATGGAGACCGGCTTCAGGTGCATGGCCTGCTGCCGGGTCTTCCCCACCTTGGAGATCCTCCAGCAGCACGTGAAGGGCGGCATCCTGCAGGGCTTCAGCTGCCGTGCCTTTCATCTCACCATGGCCCAGCGGATGGGCAATGTGGAATCCGAGAGCACCCCTGAGGAAGAGGACGAGGAGGAGGAGGAGGAGAACGAGGAGGAGGAGGAGGAGGAGGAGGAGGAGGAGGAGGAGAAGGAGGTAGAGAAGCAAGAAGAAAAGGAGAATGAGGGAGAGCAGCCCACGGGGGAAGGCCCCAGCCCAAAGAGACCCCGCAGGCAGGGTCTTTTCTCTCCTTTGAGTTCCAAACAGCAACTGAGATTCATGGGACAGAAGATCCTGGAAGACGGTGTGGCCGTCCCTTGGAAGAGGTAAGGCTTGAGGCTGGCAGTCTTCTGAGCCTATGTCACGAGGGCCCAGAGGAGTCTAAGGGAAGGGGCCGCACACATGTGCTGGTTGACCTAATGGCTCTGCAGTTGCATCAAATGGGACACACCCAGCACTAACAAAGGCATTGACCTCTGTTGACGTAAACAAGAAGGTGGAGCCTTTTCCTAGGAGTTTTCTCAGGGTCTGCACGATGGACCTCAACTCTTAGAGGACGTACTGCCAGCAGCTCCTTCTCGGCAGAGAGAGCCAGGAGTGGTCTCAAGAGAGGACAGGGGCCCTTGCAGGACCAGAACTTTGAGGTCTGAGAGCCTTGGGCCTGAGCCGAGATCTCACCCGGACCACTGGACCTAGCCTTCTGTGACAAAGGGGAATATGAAAGAGAGTCACGTGGAAATGAGGTCCCCCGAGATATGGAAATGTTCCAGAACCTTCGTTGCGTGGTAGTAGATCTGGAGCCAAGCTCACTGTGGTGTGTGTGGCTCTGAGCATTAAGGCAATGCTGGAGGGTAACCCTGACCAGCAGAGCTTGGAGTGCTTCTTGTCTCTTCCTGTTCTACCTCATTTGTTTTATCCCTTCCAGGGAGAAGAAAGGACCCTCGGGAGAGTAGCAGACAGAATGCCGTGGTCTGAAGGAGGATGAAGGGACCGGCACTCAGTCTAACATCATATGACAATAGAAGCGTCCTATGCAATAAAGGGCATTTTCCAAACCTTTCCTGGAGCTTTTATTTAATGACATTTTTCTATCTATGCATCTATCTGTCATCTACATCTGTATCTTTCAAGGTTTGTGAACAAGCTTTCACATAAGCACTAGAGACGTCCGCCAGCATTTTCCAGAAGAGGCCTGCAAATTGCTGGGGACTCCTCACAAATAGGGAACGGCCACAACCCCTGCCACACAGACTATGCGCGTGGCCCTCCTGACGTACTCCCACTCTCTCTCTGAATTTCCCAACGTCTGAGATGAGGGTGCTGGCTGGAGGCAATGATCACGTGCAGGCTGAATCTTCTCCAGATTCTGATTCTCTTCCTGGGCATATCGTCCTTAAGCACAGTCTCCATGTCCCTGGCCACACTGATCTCTCTCCTTCAGTCCTTCCCTCCCTCCCTCTCCTGCCTCCCAGTGCAGAGAATACTTTTTTGCATTTGAGACGACATTTATTTTTGGTTCACAGAATTCTCACCTGTTCTACTGTGGCCTCCGTTGTGAACATTCCAAAGCTGAGACTTTTCTGTTTTTCTCCCTCATTTCTGCTGAGTCTTTACCTTCCTAATGCAGTGAACTCACAGTGCCTAGCTGACTGGATGGGGAAAAAGATCCAGGGAGCAAAGAGAAATAATAAAAGAATATATCAGTTAATTTTTCATAGTGTTATCCAACTACATATTTTTAAAATTTTGGAATAATATTAGGAATCTTCTCTTTATAAAAAACTGAATTATCGGGCTTCCCTGGTGGAGCAGTGGTTAAGAATATGCCTGCGAATGCAGGGGTCATGGGTTCGAGCCCTGGTCTGGGAACATCCCACGTGCCACGGAGTAACTAAGCCCGCGCGCCACAACTACTGAGCCTGCGCTCTAGAGCCCGTGTGCCACATCAACCGAGCCCACGTGCCACAACTACGGAAGCCTGCGTGCCTAGAGACCATGCTCTGCAACAAGAGAAGCCACTGCAATGAGAAGCCCGTGCACCACAGCCAAGAGGAGCCCCCGCTCACTGCAACTAGAGAACGCCCGCTAGCAGCGACAAAGACCCAATGCAGCCCCAAATAAATTAATTAATTTTTAAAAATTGAATTAGTTTCAAGTGTACAATGTATAAAAGTACAATAAAAGCCCCCCTTCATAACCCCCCAACCCCACTCTAAAGATGGAATCGATATGCTGTGATACAATTTATAGTCGTAGTACTACTCCTCCTCCCACCACATCCGAAATCCTCTGAGCCAGGTGCAGCAGCTTCCTTTCACAATGCTAGGACCCGCCACAAGACACATGATAATCCCTTTGGACATTTCAAGGAGCGGCACCAAGGGAACAGTACCGGGGAAATGCCACTGACAGCTCAGAATATCCATGGCATTTCTAGAGCCTCGGCACTGCTCTCGCTCTGGGAATGAAGGTCCAAAAAGCACATCGGAGAATGTTCATAGTTGTAAACAAGCTCCACCTTTGAAACACAATCTGCATAGAACCACATATACAAGCCTGCACGATGGATGAAGCCAAGGTCTCCTCCATGATTTCCCTTCTGACCACCTTATTGTCTCCTCAACCATAAAAGGTGAACTTGAAACTCAGGACCTTGCCTTGTCACCAGAAACACCCAAGCTTGGATCAGTCTTTCTAAGACCAGATACTTGCTCTCTGAACTATTAGAGACTTGTCACATACACACAGGTAGGACAGGATTATTTCTATCTACCTGGGGACTTGGAGTCTTTCACATTGCTCCTGTTAAAACTCTCACAACAGCAAAACTTTACCTACAAAGGGTTCAAGCTATGACACTCCCAACTTCCACAAACCTCCTCAGCTCTTGTGAGTCACATGCAGCCAATTCCAGGAATTGGAAACATGGTTGTGAGGATGAAACTGACTTTGGGGCTCCCCTTGGATATGGTCTTCCAGACTTACTAAAGGCCATTAAGAGGAAGGTTTACCCCACCTCAGGGAAACCCGAGGCAGTACTTGCAGTCAAGGGCTGGCCATGGCTTCTGAGCTACATCCGAAAAGAATTTCATACTGTACCTGGATCTGCTGAAGCCATTTCTGACTGTCCGAGAGCCAGCATGTACCGTTCCTCAACTGCCTCCATTGTGGATCATCAGTAGGGCTGTCAGATTTAGTACATAAAAATACAGGATACCCAGTTAAACTTGAACTTCACATGAATAATAAGTCATTATTTTAGTATAAGTAGATCCTATGAACTATTTGGGGCATACTTATCTTCAAAATGTACTCGTTGTTTTTCAAACATTCATATTTAACTAAACAGTCTATATTTTATCTGTCAACCCTACTCAGCAGAAATGATGGAGGCTCATAGAGATCCAGGAGACGCCTCAGCGCCTCCTCAGCTTTTATTTCTACGTCCTGGACAGCGAGCACGAACCTTCCACTCCCAGTCAGTGGCTAGAATGGAGGATATTCTCTGTTTTAGAGCTTTTTCTACTTGTCATTGTTATTATCTTCCTTATTTTAAAGAGATGTTTATTTTTTCCCAATCTCAATAGCTCATCCAAAAGTATTTCAAAGTTCATTAGAGAAGGGAAAAACAATATGGTTCTGAAAAGTGAAGAAAACCGCCTGGTGTTTAGTAAAGAAGTAGTAGGGAGACTGAAAAAGCCAAACTTAATAAGCAGATCTCTCCAAGGGTATTTTCAGAGCTTGATACCCTCCCACACCCTGAAAATATTATTACATCAAGAATGTAGAACTGCTAACCAAATGTAAGGCTCCCATATGATTCTATCAAACTGAGGATGCTTCTTTACTAAGCAGTGAGCACACTTGCTGTCCCAGGGACCTTGGCAGTTGCAACGTAGGGCTCTTCCCTTTGGGATGGAAACAGCAAGTTTTCCTGTGGTCTACACGCTGGCCCCAAAAATACTACACTCCCAATACTTGTCAACTTTAAGTATTTTTCTACATATCTCCATTTTTCTGTTACTATTTGGACTACATCCTAGACTTGACACTACATAAATTGCATTCAAGAAGCTATTTTTAAAAGTTGGTAGGAAACGTTAAATCTATGGCTTGCAGTCCCTGGCTTACTTTCATCCAGGTGCATAAGGGTTTTCAAAAGTAGTCAGGTTACTTACCCCGTATCACAGCCCCACGCTTGTGTCACAGATATAAAAATGGAACATGATATTTAAGGTTTTAGTTGCCAAATCATCAAGCCTCCCAGACAGAGGCAATAGAGCAAAATGATTACAGAGGCATGGATTTTGATTTGCTCCAGTGTCTTGGGCAAGTCACTTGGCCTCTGTATTTATTTGTACTTATCTGCACTTATCTGTCACTTGGGGGTCATAATTGTACTTGGTCCATGGGTACGCTATACAAATGATCTGTAAAGTAGTTACAAGAAACCGACACAGAGTAAGCACTCCACAGACATTGGCTATTAGCTATTGGAAATAGTTCTCCGTGAAACAGATGACTTTATCCGTGGATGACTCGGTGGGAGACAGTGAATCACAGAATCACAGCATGTTGAAAGTGACCTAGTTCACACTCTAATGTGAAAAGAAGAAAAGTGTGCATGGGTAGAAAATGTCTGAAACTTTACACAACAAAGAGTTCATCATGTTAACTTGGAGGATTAGAATAAATCAGGAAAGGAGGAAAGAAAAACTTGAGTGTCATTCAATTTCTCTATCATTTGTGTTTCTACACTGAGACTCTGAATACACTGGAAGTGCAATTTTTTTTAATGTGGCGGGATAAAGGTTTTCAAGTTTTCCTGATCCATCCGTATTATTATCTCAGAATTGCTGGCATTTCTTGCCATCTTTGGATCTACACCCATGTGAGTCAGTGGGCCATTCTGGACGGAGGAGATAATAGAGCAGAAGTGAAGTGAGAGAAAAGGAGAGACAAGATTTTCTCTTTTCTCTTCAAAGAGGAAAGGTCTTTGGAATGGGAACAACTCACAACCAAACTTTGGGGAAAGGATGTGATGGAAAATGAGACAAACATCCTACCCCTGTGATGAGAAGGATTCCCTGGGCTCGATGGAGGGAGGTCACAGGTGGCTGGACAAGGAAACCAACTAGGGAGAAACACACACAAGTGCAGAGCAAACACCCTGAGGCCACTCAGCCTGACTCCATGCAAACATGTGTCCAGCAGACAGCTCTTCACTTGTGGCTCCCCAGCAAGACAGGTACCTCGGGGGTGCCAACTCATTCTGAGTCCATTATGCCTGGCCATTCATAAACCGCTGTCTAACGTGTGAGGAATAAACTCTCAATGTTTATGAGGAAATTGGGGAAGGAGATTGAAAGGTTACTTAAACGAAAAAAAAAGAAGTTCAGGAAGGCAGGATGGTAGAGAGACAAGAAAAAGACCTTAAAAGATAGAAAGGATTTGCCAAAGAAGAGAAAGCAAAAGAAATGATTCCGAATGGGTTAACCTGCAGCTAGGAAGTTAAGGAAGATTATTGATGGGTGAAGACTATGGAATAAAGTGAATAAAATTTCTCAGAAGTTGCTGAGAATATGGTAAGCAGCATGATTATCAAATTATGAATTGGCTGCAATGGCATTCTAGGGGGACACTAGGAAGGTGAAGCAAATGTTCCTGAGATGACAGTAGCAGGTGGAAAGTTGTTTCAGGGGAAGATCAGTCTTTCAGAGGGTGTATCAGAGGAGGGCAAGTGTGAGCAAGCAAGGAAATACTAAGTGTATACGGTTCCTTCACTGAGTGCACCCAGCCCCGCGGTCAGCCTTGAGAACAAGCAGGACTTCAGGTACTGGAGCTACATTTCAGTCATCAAGACTTGAGAAGACACCCTTAACTCAGGTCTTCTCTTCAAACTCCATCTTTCCTTCTTGACCTTCATTTGGCCTCTTCCCTTACCCTCCAGCTGTGGACTGAGGCCACAGAGCAAGATGGGTCACTAGTGTCCTCCATCCCCTGGCGACTGTGGTTCACATCACTGGAGTACCAAAGGCAATAACCAAGTAACAGACACAAGAGTGTATGAAGAAGAATAGATTCTGATAAGGCTTTCTGTGACAGTGTGGGCCAAGTCGGCTCTATATGGCTGGTATCACGTGAATTATGAGCAGCCTTAGGGGAGAAGTCCTCAGAAGGCAGAGCCTGGCTCTCGAGAGGCTCTGCGTGCTCACAGCCCACTCCAAGACCTCAGTTACAGCTTCGGCCCCCAATATCTCTCCCTCTGCCTGCTCACAGTTTTTGAAGTCTTCTTTCCTCCACATTTCTCTTGAGAGCTGGAGGAGGAAGATGAGCTTCAGGCCAGCTCAGACTCCCCTGGGATCCCAGCAGGATGCCTATCATTAACCTCCCACCTTCTAGGAAGCTCCTAAGATTTTCACATTTGGGGCAGTTCTCATTTCAGCTGTGCTTCAAATTGCTGGCTGGAGACGGCCTGTTGGAAGGTGGCTAAAAGCAAGTAGCAATCCTTCGGGCAGCCTGGCCCTTCTCGACTGTCAGTCATCTTCAGGGATATTCTGGGAAATGTTGTTTGTTCTAGAGAAGGGAGGGAAACAATCCAATTGTCCAATAATGCTTGAATGGAAAATAAATGATGCTATATGCATGTGATCACATAATATCAAACAGTCAAAAATCAAAGACCTAGATCTCTATGGATTCACGTGGATAAATCTTGAAAACATAATATTGATTGAAAGAAAATAAGATAAACAATGTTAGATTGTGATAACAGGTATGTAAGTGTTTAAATATTTAAATCAATTCAACATATTGCTTCTATATATAGAGATGCAAGAAAATAAACTTTATCCAAAGAACACATTATTTACATTTAATATGCTCATTTATCTAGGAGACCCAAAAGAACCCACAGATAAACTAGCAGGAACTAATAAGACGGTTCAACAAGGCACACACATACAAGATCAATAAATTTTAAAAGTCAATCAGGCTCCTCTACACTGGCGATAACAAATTAGAAACTATAAAAGAAAATAAGAAAAAAAGAAGATCTAAAAATTGTCACAAGAGCCGTATAAATTATTTAGAGCTAAGCATACGTAGAAGGCATTATAACTAACGAACTGAGTACGAACAGTTAAACTCCGCCCAACCCAAGGTTAGGAAGAGACTGTTGTTATTTTATGAGAACAGACCCTCTTCTTAAGGAGCAGATCAGTACGTGAGAGTGAATCAAAGAAACACAGCATTTGAAAAGTCAGCTAGTCCAAGCCTCTTGATCGCACATACAGAAGCTGAAGCCCAGATAGGTTGAGTTACTTGCTAAAGGGCCCAATGTCCTGACTCAAGGACTAGCATTTTTCACTCAGTCGCAAGACACAATCAAATGCAGTACCTTGGAAAGAGATGGGGAAAAAATGAAGAAATCAATTATATAGTTCCTCATCTTTAAGTACAGAAATAGCCGTGACAAAATTACACGTATTGAGGGAAAATTGAAGTGCAGAGTTTAAAATGTCAATAATCCACAGGGAAACTGGAGACCATTTAAAACATTCATATTAAATCTCTCTAGAAAAGACATTAAAAGATCTCCAATCAAAATGTGAATTTTATAATAGACATGGTATGATACAATATATAATAGATATGGTAGGAACCTTTCCCTTTCACGGGAAAGCTTCGGCTGGGAAAAAGGAATTGTTCTTGAAAATGGGGCCTGTGCTATTGCAGACACTGTGCTCAACCTAGGTCCACCGAATGCTCTGATGTCATCACTGAGGTCACAGAATTCCACTGTGAGCCTGGCAACATTGCAAACATAACAGCCCTGGTGAGCACTAGGCACTACTGCTGGTTCACCAAGTGGTACAAGTTTTTCAGCCATTTAGGAGACTTGACTATTTTTGTTTGTATTGAATCATTTCAACGGATTGCCCAAGAGCCAAGAAGGGCCAACCTGTAGGGAAGAGGAGGAGTTGGACATCTCTTGAGGCATCTTCTAAGGGAGACTTC
Organism: Mesoplodon mirus; assembly: GCF_964341445.2. NCBI lineage: Eukaryota > Metazoa > Chordata > Mammalia > Artiodactyla > Ziphiidae > Mesoplodon > Mesoplodon mirus. The sequence continues at coordinate 286,718 of NW_028295698.1, read as the reverse complement.
TAGTTGGTACGATGGAACGGCGACAAAAGAGGAAACATCTGGAAAATGAAGAGTCCCAGGAAACTGCCGAGAACGGAGGAGGTATGTGGGGGGCAACTTGTCTGGGGCACATGGGTTTCTGCCAAACTGAAGCTTCTCTAGGAAGCGGGGGACTGAGAACGTGTCACCTGTGAAGCAGGGAGCGAGAGACCTTGTCTCACTGATGCTGCCGTATCTATCCGGAGGGTCCCTGTGGTGTGAGACGGCACAGAACGGCCAGATGCCCCCTGGGAGATGGGAGGTCAGCTCCGCTGGTCTGAGGACTCTCTCCTGGGGCAGCCGGGCCTGGAGCTTTGTCGGACTCACAGCAGGCTGCATCCTGCTTGCACAGACCTAGAGGTGCAGCTTTTCTCAGTCCCCGATTTCTCTCTTATGCTCTTGGATCTTTCCTAGGGGTCATGAGGTGGGGGATGTGAAGGATGCAAGGATGCTGAGAGAGACCCATGAGTTGCTTGGCCTCTTTTACCAAAGTGGAAAGAGAAGCCCCATGAGTTGAAGGCCCTGTTGAAAAATATCTTGACAAGTGGAATGCACTTTGAAAGAAGATTGTTTGTCTAGGGATGGTGTCATATTGAAAGCAAGGAGGTTTTATTCCTTCAACAGGAAGAATTTCCCAAAGGAGATCAAGGGAAGGGAAGGGTTTTCCAGAGACTGAGACCGCGTGAGCGGGGGTGAGAAATGGCCTCAGGGTCCTGCGGGGAGCTCTGAGAGCCACGGGCCACGTGGTGCCTGCGTGCATTAAATGTAGGCGAGTAGCTTGCCCTGGGAGAGGGGTGGTCACCCCAGAGCTCCAGCTAGAGGCCTCTGCCCCAGATTAGAGCCCAGTAGCTCCTACCAGGCCCAGGGCCCTGGAGACTGTAGGATGGGCCCTGGGAATGGAGCTCTAGACAGCAGGCAGATTTCCAGGCAGTGGCTGGGACAGGCTGGGGAAGGCAGTGACTGCCCCTGACCATTCAGAATATTTTGCCCTATGTTCCTGTGTGTGTGTGTGTGTGAGTGTGTGTGTGTGTGTGTGTGTGTGTGTGTGTGTGTGGTAGTGCAGAGAAGAGCGAGATGAATGGGGGTAGAGTGCTTACCAGATATAAAGTCTGCGTGGTAAAGTTCTTGTCACCCTGCCTGGACCTGGCTGACACTCGGTGTACGTAAGAGTGTATACAGAATTCTTGTTAGGGGTGTTTTATGAGACAGTAACTCATACACCCATGTACACTCTGATACAGCAAAAATATCACACACCCCACATATAACTTCTTTAGTAAACCACACAGAGCACATGGAGGTATATACACGCATCCCTCCTGTACTACATTCTCATACAACCCACCTGTATCACAATCCTCTCCTCCAACACCAAACGCTGGAGATGAGATATGTATATAGACACACACACTATATATATAGGACACACACACACACACACACACTATATACATGTATCTCCTCAACTCTTGCACAAACACAGCTAACTTTAGCCATTTCTAAATACCTCTATAAGAACCAGTCACGTGTCATACACACCACACTTATAACACATTCTTGCGTAATGCCAGACCCGCTTTGTACAAACCACAGTAAACCACAGTCTCAGTAACCCATGTCAGGATTGCCAGAGAAAATATGGGCTATCCAGTTCAATTTGAATTCCAGATAAACAACAAGTAATTTTTCAGTATCCGTATGTCCCACATATTGTATGGGCTATACTTACACTAAAACTAAGTCAGGCCAAATACTGCATGGGAATACTTACACTAAAAGATTATTCTGGGTTTATCTGAAACTGAAATTTAACTGGGTGCCTTGTATTCTTGTTCGCTAAGTCTGGCAACCCTTATATACTTACCACCAGCTGATGTATAATATATTTATTGTAGTTTTGTTTAGTGTGTGTCTTCCCCTACTAGAATGTGCAGCGTTACCAAAGACTACAACAATGGAAGAGTGCCGGATACACAGGAGTAGCTGCTTACTGAATCTTGGTGAATGAATGAATGAACACACACCATAAATACAAGCCACACCATGTAATGAGGAAACGTTACATGTCCCAGAATTCCTGACTTGTGAACAGAAACCATGCACACAAAGGCCACAGACACAGATAGACACGTCTGCACTGTGCTCCCCATGCCAACCCCACACTTACCACAGACTTAACTGATACACATCACTCACTCTTCCCACACACTCACAGTCACCAACGAGGCCTACATTACCAACTAGGCAGTGAGAGAATAAGTATTGATTGGAATTAAATCCTGGAGGATCCACTGGGAACCACACTCTCAACTGTGTGTATTCACTGCACCTGACACGTGTCACACACTCAGTAAATATTTGTGGACAGAGGACTGATGAACCCACCCTGAGCCTTTCATTCCTCCCTCAGGAATCTCGAAGTCACAAGAGGATCCCCCTCGGCTTGGATCCACTGTGGTGGCCCAAGGCTGCAGCCCAGGGGCAGTGGAGGTCTCCTCTGCCTCTAAATACTTCTTCTGTACTTCTACTCTGCGCAAGCTCAGCTACGCTGGTAAGGGTGTGGGGCTCCTCAGGTGACAGGGTGCTTGGCTGTGAAGCAGGAGGCACACAGATCCCAGGGAGGCTGAGAGGAAATCCAGGGTCATCAGAGGTGATGAGGGCTCTGTGGAGGAGCCTGGGCAGGATGGCTGAGCTGTTCCGAGGGCGTGGATGCCAGCTGAGTCTGGGGGTGTGTGTGTGAATACTGCTACTACCATGGTGGGGAAGTCAAGGAGCAGGGGCCGGAAAGGTCTGGGCTTGAGGTGGAGGGAAGAGGGACCAGATTAAGCATCTTCAGAGGAAAATGTAGGCTTTGTCTTTGCCTTTGCTTCCAGAGAAGGACAGAGTTCTGCATCATACACCTCCAGCCTGAGAGCAGGACCATCCAGCTCAGGTGCACACAGCTCACACATACACGCGCCCTCCAGGCACAGCCCTTCTCAGTGCACATCAACCCCAAGCACGTGCTCCACAGTACTCTCCTGCACCACAGCCCCATTCCACAAGGAATGCACCACCGATATTCCCAAACTCACACTCCTCATCGTACACGCATCCAGCCGCATCCCTCACATACTACAGCCCTCACCACCATACTCCACACCCCTGTATACAGACACCGCTCCAGTATACACCCCCACGCACATGAAAAGCCCACAGATGACACCACATACACCACTCCGTCCTACGGCCAACGGACACCAAGCTCACGACATTGCTTTGTCGTGCCAATGTCCCTCTCTCGTCTACCACACCTGCTCCCTCAGCTTCCGGCATGGCCCATGCATGTTATTATGATTTTAATTTCCTTTTTCAGGAATCCGGAGATTTCATCGAGACACTGGCCAGCCTAGACCACCCCTAGCCCAGGATCAGGAAGAAGGAGAGACCGCTTCCCCATCACACTGTGTCTCCTCCTCACCCTCTTCACCCTGTAAGAACTATCTGCACCCAGACAAAGAGGAAAGGGGCATGAAAATATACTACATGCAGGTACAAGTGAACAAGGGTGTCGCTGTCTCCTGGAAGACAAAGAAACCCTTGGAGTTGCCTGAAAAGCAGCTGAGGATAGAAGAAGTGACCCTTCCTGAGGATGTGTGCGCAGTAGCCACTGACCCCTCTTCTGATGTGTGCACCGAAAGCCTCCTGTCTGACAGTGAGCCCACTGGGGAGGAGAAAGAGTATGAGGAAAGGGCAGAGCCAGGCAGCCCATCAGGGCCACCTGCCGTCGAGGAGAGACCCAGCGCCAAGACAGCGGACTGGATGCTGACCATGGAGACCGGCTTCAGGTGCATGGCCTGCTGCCGGGTCTTCCCCACCTTGGAGATCCTCCAGCAGCACGTGAAGGGCGGCATCCTGCAGGGCTTCAGCTGCCGTGCCTTTCATCTCACCATGGCCCAGCGGATGGGCAATGTGGAATCCGAGAGCACCCCTGAGGAAGAGGACGAGGAGGAGGAGGAGGAGAACGAGGAGGAGGAGGAGGAGGAGGAGGAGGAGGAGGAGGAGAAGGAGGTAGAGAAGCAAGAAGAAAAGGAGAATGAGGGAGAGCAGCCCACGGGGGAAGGCCCCAGCCCAAAGAGACCCCGCAGGCAGGGTCTTTTCTCTCCTTTGAGTTCCAAACAGCAACTGAGATTCATGGGACAGAAGATCCTGGAAGACGGTGTGGCCGTCCCTTGGAAGAGGTAAGGCTTGAGGCTGGCAGTCTTCTGAGCCTATGTCACGAGGGCCCAGAGGAGTCTAAGGGAAGGGGCCGCACACATGTGCTGGTTGACCTAATGGCTCTGCAGTTGCATCAAATGGGACACACCCAGCACTAACAAAGGCATTGACCTCTGTTGACGTAAACAAGAAGGTGGAGCCTTTTCCTAGGAGTTTTCTCAGGGTCTGCACGATGGACCTCAACTCTTAGAGGACGTACTGCCAGCAGCTCCTTCTCGGCAGAGAGAGCCAGGAGTGGTCTCAAGAGAGGACAGGGGCCCTTGCAGGACCAGAACTTTGAGGTCTGAGAGCCTTGGGCCTGAGCCGAGATCTCACCCGGACCACTGGACCTAGCCTTCTGTGACAAAGGGGAATATGAAAGAGAGTCACGTGGAAATGAGGTCCCCCGAGATATGGAAATGTTCCAGAACCTTCGTTGCGTGGTAGTAGATCTGGAGCCAAGCTCACTGTGGTGTGTGTGGCTCTGAGCATTAAGGCAATGCTGGAGGGTAACCCTGACCAGCAGAGCTTGGAGTGCTTCTTGTCTCTTCCTGTTCTACCTCATTTGTTTTATCCCTTCCAGGGAGAAGAAAGGACCCTCGGGAGAGTAGCAGACAGAATGCCGTGGTCTGAAGGAGGATGAAGGGACCGGCACTCAGTCTAACATCATATGACAATAGAAGCGTCCTATGCAATAAAGGGCATTTTCCAAACCTTTCCTGGAGCTTTTATTTAATGACATTTTTCTATCTATGCATCTATCTGTCATCTACATCTGTATCTTTCAAGGTTTGTGAACAAGCTTTCACATAAGCACTAGAGACGTCCGCCAGCATTTTCCAGAAGAGGCCTGCAAATTGCTGGGGACTCCTCACAAATAGGGAACGGCCACAACCCCTGCCACACAGACTATGCGCGTGGCCCTCCTGACGTACTCCCACTCTGTCTCTGAATTTCCCAACGTCTGAGATGAGGGTGCTGGCTGGAGGCAATGATCACGTGCAGGCTGAATCTTCTCCAGATTCTGATTCTCTTCCTGGGCATATCGTCCTTAAGCACAGTCTCCATGTCCCTGGCCACACTGATCTCTCTCCTTCAGTCCTTCCCTCCCTCCCTCTCCTGCCTCCCAGTGCAGAGAATACTTTTTTGCATTTGAGACGACATTTATTTTTGGTTCACAGAATTCTCACCTGTTCTACTGTGGCCTCCGTTGTGAACATTCCAAAGCTGAGACTTTTCTGTTTTTCTCCCTCATTTCTGCTGAGTCTTTACCTTCCTAATGCAGTGAACTCACAGTGCCTAGCTGACTGGATGGGGAAAAAGATCCAGGGAGCAAAGAGAAATAATAAAAGAATATATCAGTTAATTTTTCATAGTGTTATCCAACTACATATTTTTAAAATTTTGGAATAATATTAGGAATCTTCTCTTTATAAAAAACTGAATTATCGGGCTTCCCTGGTGGAGCAGTGGTTAAGAATATGCCTGCGAATGCAGGGGTCATGGGTTCGAGCCCTGGTCTGGGAACATCCCACGTGCCACAGAGTAACTAAGCCCGCGCGCCACAACTACTGAGCCTGCGCTCTAGAGCCCGTGTGCCACATCAACCGAGCCCACGTGCCACAACTACGGAAGCCTGCGTGCCTAGAGACCATGCTCTGCAACAAGAGAAGCCACTGCAATGAGAAGCCCGTGCACCACAGCCAAGAGGAGCCCCCGCTCACTGCAACTAGAGAACGCCCGCTAGCAGCGACAAAGACCCAATGCAGCCCCAAATAAATTAATTAATTTTTAAAAATTGAATTAGTTTCAAGTGTACAATGTATAAAAGTACAATAAAAGCCCCCCTTCATAACCCCCCAACCCCACTCTAAAGATGGAATCGATATGCTGTGATACAATTTATAGTCGTAGTACTACTCCTCCTCCCACCACATCCGAAATCCTCTGAGCCAGGTGCAGCAGCTTCCTTTCACAATGCTAGGACCCGCCACAAGACACATGATAATCCCTTTGGACATTTCAAGGAGCGGCACCAAGGGAACAGTACCGGGGAAATGCCACTGACAGCTCAGAATATCCATGGCATTTCTAGAGCCTCGGCACTGCTCTCGCTCTGGGAATGAAGGTCCAAAAAGCACATCGGAGAATGTTCATAGTTGTAAACAAGCTCCACCTTTGAAACACAATCTGCATAGAACCACATATACAAGCCTGCACGATGGATGAAGCCAAGGTCTCCTCCATGATTTCCCTTCTGACCACCTTATTGTCTCCTCAACCATAAAAGGTGAACTTGAAACTCAGGACCTTGCCTTGTCACCAGAAACACCCAAGCTTGGATCAGTCTTTCTAAGACCAGATACTTGCTCTCTGAACTATTAGAGACTTGTCACATACACACAGGTAGGACAGGATTATTTCTATCTACCTGGGGACTTGGAGTCTTTCACATTGCTCCTGTTAAAACTCTCACAACAGCAAAACTTTACCTACAAAGGGTTCAAGCTATGACACTCCCAACTTCCACAAACCTCCTCAGCTCTTGTGAGTCACATGCAGCCAATTCCAGGAATTGGAAACATGGTTGTGAGGATGAAACTGACTTTGGGGCTCCCCTTGGATATGGTCTTCCAGACTTACTAAAGGCCATTAAGAGGAAGGTTTACCCCACCTCAGGGAAACCCGAGGCAGTACTTGCAGTCAAGGGCTGGCCATGGCTTCTGAGCTACATCCGAAAAGAATTTCATACTGTACCTGGATCTGCTGAAGCCATTTCTGACTGTCCGAGAGCCAGCATGTACCGTTCCTCAACTGCCTCCATTGTGGATCATCAGTAGGGCTGTCAGATTTAGTACATAAAAATACAGGATACCCAGTTAAACTTGAACTTCACATGAATAATAAGTCATTATTTTAGTATAAGTAGATCCTATGAACTATTTGGGGCATACTTATCTTCAAAATGTACTCGTTGTTTTTCAAACATTCATATTTAACTAAACAGCCTATATTTTATCTGTCAACCCTACTCAGCAGAAATGATGGAGGCTCATAGAGATCCAGGAGACGCCTCAGCGCCTCCTCAGCTTTTATTTCTACGTCCTGGACAGCGAGCACGAACCTTCCACTCCCAGTCAGTGGCTAGAATGGAGGATATTCTCTGTTTTAGAGCTTTTTCTACTTGTCATTGTTATTATCTTCCTTATTTTAAAGAGATGTTTATTTTTTCCCAATCTCAATAGCTCATCCAAAAGTATTTCAAAGTTCATTAGAGAAGGGAAAAACAATATGGTTCTGAAAAGTGAAGGAAACCGCCTGGTGTTTAGTAAAGAAGTAGTAGGGAGACTGAAAAAGCCAAACTTAATAAGCAGATCTCTCCAAGGGTATTTTCAGAGCTTGATACCCTCCCACACCCTGAAAATATTATTACATCAAGAATGTAGAACTGCTAACCAAATGTAAGGCTCCCATATGATTCTATCAAACTGAGGATGCTTCTTTACTAAGCAGTGAGCACACTTGCTGTCCCAGGGACCTTGGCAGTTGCAACGTAGGGCTCTTCCCTTTGGGATGGAAACAGCAAGTTTTCCTGTGGTCTACACGCTGGCCCCAAAAATACTACACTCCCAATACTTGTCAACTTTAAGTATTTTTCTACATATCTCCATTTTTCTGTTACTATTTGGACTACATCCTAGACTTGACACTACATAAATTGCATTCAAGAAGCTATTTTTAAAAGTTGGTAGGAAACCTTAAATCTATGGCTTGCAGTCCCTGGCTTACTTTCATCCAGGTGCATAAGGGTTTTCAAAAGTAGTCAGGTTACTTACCCCGTATCACAGCCCCACGCTTGTGTCACAGATATAAAAATGGAACATGATATTTAAGGTTTTAGTTGCCAAATCATCAAGCCTCCCAGACAGAGGCAATAGAGCAAAATGATTACAGAGGCATGGATTTTGATTTGCTCCAGTGTCTTGGGCAAGTCACTTGGCCTCTGTATTTATTTGTACTTATCTGCACTTATCTGTCACTTGGGGGTCATAATTGTACCTGGTCCATGGGTACGCTGTACAAATGATCTGTAAAGTAGTTACAAGAAACCGACACAGAGTAAGCACTCCACAGACATTGGCTATTAGCTATTGGAAATAGTTCTCCGTGAAACAGATGACTTTATCCGTGGATGACTCGGTGGGAGACAGTGAATCACAGAATCACAGCATGTTGAAAGTGACCTAGTTCACACTCTAATGTGAAAAGAAGAAAAGTGTGCATGGGTAGAAAATATCTGAAACTTTACACAACAAAGAGTTCATCATGTTAACTTGGAGGATTAGAATAAATCAGGAAAGGAGGAAAGAAAAACTTGAGTGTCATTCAATTTCTCTATCATTTGTGTTTCTACACTGAGACTCTGAATACACTGGAAGTGCAATTTTTTTTAATGTGGCGGGATAAAGGTTTTCAAGTTTTCCTGATCCATCCGTATTATTATCTCAGAATTGCTGGCATTTCTTGCCATCTTTGGATCTACACCCATGTGAGTCAGTGGGCCATTCTGGACGGAGGAGATAATAGAGCAGAAGTGAAGTGAGAGAAAAGGAGAGACAAGATTTTCTCTTTTCTCTTCAAAGAGGAAAGGTCTTTGGAATGGGAACAACTCACAACCAAACTTTGGGGAAAGGATGTGATGGAAAATGAGACAAACATCCTACCCCTGTGATGAGAAGGATTCCCTGGGCTGGATGGAGGGAGGTCACAGGTGGCTGGACAAGGAAACCAACTAGGGAGAAACACACACAAGTGCAGAGCAAACACCCTGAGGCCACTCAGCCTGACTCCATGCAAACATGTGTCCAGCAGACAGCTCTTCACTTGTGGCTCCCCAGCAAGACAGGTACCTCGGGGGTGCCAACTCATTCTGAGTCCATTATGCCTGGCCATTCATAAACCGCTGTCTAACGTGTGAGGAATAAACTCTCAATGTTTATGAGGAAATTGGGGAAGGAGATTGAAAGGTTACTTAAACGAAAAAAAAAGAAGTTCAGGAAGGCAGGATGGTAGAGAGACAAGAAAAAGACCTTAAAAGATAGAAAGGATTTGCCAAAGAAGAGAAAGCAAAAGAAATGATTCCGAATGGGTTAACCTGCAGCTAGGAAGTTAAGGAAGATTATTGATGGGTGAAGACTATGGAATAAAGTGAATAAAATTTCTCAGAAGTTGCTGAGAATATGGTAAGCAGCATGATTATCAAATTATGAATTGGCTGCAATGGCATTCTAGGGGGACACTAGGAAGGTGAAGCAAATGTTCCTGAGATGACAGTAGCAGGTGGAAAGTTGTTTCAGGGGAAGATCAGTCTTTCAGAGGGTGTATCAGAGGAGGGCAAGTGTGAGCAAGCAAGGAAATACTAAGTGTATACGGTTCCTTCACTGAGTGCACCCAGCCCCGCGGTCAGCCTTGAGAACAAGCAGGACTTCAGGTACTGGAGCTACATTTCAGTCATCAAGACTTGAGAAGACACCCTTAACTCAGGTCTTCTCTTCAAACTCCATCTTTCCTTCTTGACCTTCATTTGGCCTCTTCCCTTACCCTCCAGCTGTGGACTGAGGCCACAGAGCAAGATGGGTCACTAGTGTCCTCCATCCCCTGGCGACTGTGGTTCACATCACTGGAGTACCAAAGGCAATAACCAAGTAACAGACACAAGAGTGTATGAAGAAGAATAGATTCTGATAAGGCTTTCTGTGACAGTGTGGGCCAAGTCGGCTCTATATGGCTGGTATCACGTGAATTATGAGCAGCCTTAGGGGAGAAGTCCTCAGAAGGCAGAGCCTGGCTCTCGAGAGGCTCTGCGTGCTCACAGCCCACTCCAAGACCTCAGTTACAGCTTCGGCCCCCAATATCTCTCCCTCTGCCTGCTCACAGTTTTTGAAGTCTTCTTTCCTCCACATTTCTCTTGAGAGCTGGAGGAGGAAGATGAGCTTCAGGCCAGCTCAGACTCCCCTGGGATCCCAGCAGGATGCCTATCATTAACCTCCCACCTTCTAGGAAGCTCCTAAGATTTTCACATTTGGGGCAGTTCTCATTTCAGCTGTGCTTCAAATTGCTGGCTGGAGACGGCCTGTTGGAAGGTGGCTAAAAGCAAGTAGCAATCCTTCGGGCAGCCTGGCCCTTCTCGACTGTCAGTCATCTTCAGGGATATTCTGGGAAATGTTGTTTGTTCTAGAGAAGGGAGGGAAACAATCCAATTGTCCAATAATGCTTGAATGGAAAATAAATGATGCTATATGCATGTGATCACATAATATCAAACAGTCAAAAATCAAAGACCTAGATCTCTATGGATTCACGTGGATAAATCTTGAAAACATAATATTGATTGAAAGAAAATAAGATAAACAATGTTAGATTGTGATAACAGGTATGTAAGTGTTTAAATATTTAAATCAATTCAACATATTGCTTCTATATATAGAGATGCAAGAAAATAAACTTTATCCAAAGAACACATTATTTACATTTAATATGCTCATTTATCTAGGAGACCCAAAAGAACCCACAGATAAACTAGCAGGAACTAATAAGACGGTTCAACAAGGCACACACATACAAGATCAATAAATTTTAAAAGTCAATCAGGCTCCTCTACACTGGCGATAACAAATTAGAAACTATAAAAGAAAATAAGAAAAAAAGAAGATCTAAAAATTGTCACAAGAGCCGTATAAATTATTTAGAGCTAAGCATACGTAGAAGGCATTATAACTAACGAACTGAGTACGAACAGTTAAACTCCGCCCAACCCAAGGTTAGGAAGAGACTGTTGTTATTTTATGAGAACAGACCCTCTTCTTAAGGAGCAGATCAGTACGTGAGAGTGAATCAAAGAAACACAGCATTTGAAAAGTCAGCTAGTCCAAGCCTCTTGATCGCACATACAGAAGCTGAAGCCCAGATAGGTTGAGTTACTTGCTAAAGGGCCCAATGTCCTGACTCAAGGACTAGCATTTTTCACTCAGTCGCAAGACACAATCAAATGCAGTACCTTGGAAAGAGATGGGGAAAAAATGAAGAAATCAATTATATAGTTCCTCATCTTTAAGTACAGAAATAGCCGTGACAAAATTACACGTATTGAGGGAAAATTGAAGTGCAGAGTTTAAAATGTCAATAATCCACAGGGAAACTGGAGACCATTTAAAACATTCATATTAAATCTCTCTAGAAAAGACATTAAAAGATCTCCAATCAAAATGTGAATTTTATAATAGACATGGTATGATACAATATATAATAGATATGGTAGGAACCTTTCCCTTTCACGGGAAAGCTTCGGCTGGGAAAAAGGAATTGTTCTTGAAAATGGGGCCTGTGCTATTGCAGACACTGTGCTCAACCTAGGTCCACCGAATGCTCTGATGTCATCACTGAGGTCACAGAATTCCACTGTGAGCCTGGCAACATTGCAAACATAACAGCCCTGGTGAGCACTAGGCACTACTGCTGGTTCACCAAGTGGTACAAGTTTTTCAGCCATTTAGGAGACTTGACTATTTTTGTTTGTATTGAATCATTTCAACGGATTGCCCAAGAGCCAAGAAGGGCCAACCTGTAGGGAAGAGGAGGAGTTGGACATCTCTTGAGGCATCTTCTAAGGGAGACTTCTAGTTGGTACGATGGAACGGCGACAAAAGAGGAAACATCTGGAAAATGAAGAGTCCCAGGAAACTGCCGAGAACGGAGGAGGTATGTGGGGGGCAACTTGTCTGGGGCACATGGGTTTCTGCCAAACTGAAGCTTCTCTAGGAAGCGGGGGACTGAGAACGTGTCACCTGTGAAGCAGGGAGCGAGAGACCTTGTCTCACTGATGCTGCCGTATCTATCCGGAGGGTCCCTGTGGTGTGAGACGGCACAGAACGGCCAGATGCCCCCTGGGAGATGGGAGGTCAGCTCCGCTGGTCTGAGGACTCTCTCCTGGGGCAGCCGGGCCTGGAGCTTTGTCGGACTCACAGCAGGCTGCATCCTGCTTGCACAGACCTAGAGGTGCAGCTTTTCTCAGTCCCCGATTTCTCTCTTATGCTCTTGGATCTTTCCTAGGGGTCATGAGGTGGGGGATGTGAAGGATGCAAGGATGCTGAGAGAGACCCATGAGTTGCTTGGCCTCTTTTACCAAAGTGGAAAGAGAAGCCCCATGAGTTGAAGGCCCTGTTGAAAAATATCTTGACAAGTGGAATGCACTTTGAAAGAAGATTGTTTGTCTAGGGATGGTGTCATATTGAAAGCAAGGAGGTTTTATTCCTTCAACAGGAAGAATTTCCCAAAGGAGATCAAGGGAAGGGAAGGGTTTTCCAGAGACTGAGACCGCGTGAGCGGGGGTGAGAAATGGCCTCAGGTGCCTGCGGGGAGCTCTGAGAGCCACGGGCCACGTGGTGCCTGCGTGCATTAAATGTAGGCGAGTAGCTTGCCCTGGGAGAGGGGTGGTCACCCCAGAGCTCCAGCTAGAGGCCTCTGCCCCAGATTAGAGCCCAGTAGCTCCTACCAGGCCCAGGGCCCTGGAGACTGTAGGATGGGCCCTGGGAATGGAGCTCTAGACAGCAGGCAGATTTCCAGGCAGTGGCTGGGACAGGCTGGGGAAGGCAGTGACTGCCCCTGACCATTCAGAATATTTTGCCCTATGTTCCTGTGTGTGTGTGTGTGTGAGTGTGTGTGTGTGTGTGTGTGTGTGTGTGTGTGTGTGTGTGTGGTAGTGCAGAGAAGAGCGAGATGAATGGGGGTAGAGTGCTTACCAGATATAAAGTCTGCGTGGTAAAGTTCTTGTCACCCTGCCTGGACCTGGCTGACACTCGGTGTACGTAAGAGTGTATACAGAATTCTTGTTAGGGGTGTTTTATGAGACAGTAACTCATACACCCATGTACACTCTGATACAGCAAAAATATCACACACCCCACATATAACTTCTTTAGTAAACCACACAGAGCACATGGAGGTATATACACGCATCCCTCCTGTACTACATTCTCATACAACCCACCTGTATCACAATCCTCTCCTCCAACACCAAACGCTGGAGATGAGATATGTATATAGACACACACACTATATATATAGGACACACACACACACACACACACTATATACATGTATCTCCTCAACTCTTGCACAAACACAGCTAACTTTAGCCATTTCTAAATACCTCTATAAGAACCAGTCACGTGTCATACACACCACACTTATAACACATTCTTGCGTAATGCCAGACCCGCTTTGTACAAACCACAGTAAACCACAGTCTCAGTAACCCATGTCAGGATTGCCAGAGAAAATATGGGCTATCCAGTTCAATTTGAATTCCAGATAAACAACAAGTAATTTTTCAGTATCCGTATGTCCCACATATTGTATGGGCTATACTTACACTAAAACTAAGTCAGGCCAAATACTGCATGGGAATACTTACACTAAAAGATTATTCTGGGTTTATCTGAAACTGAAATTTAACTGGGTGCCTTGTATTCTTGTTCGCTAAGTCTGGCAACCCTTATATACTTACCACCAGCTGATGTATTATATATTTATTGTAGTTTTGTTTAGTGTGTGTCTTCCCCTACTAGAATGTGCAGCGTTACCAAAGACTACAACAATGGAAGAGTGCCGGATACACAGGAGTAGCTGCTTACTGAATCTTGGTGAATGAATGAATGAACACACACCATAAATACAAGCCACACCATGTAATGAGGAAACGTTACATGTCCCAGAATTCCTGACTTGTGAACAGAAACCATGCACACAAAGGCCACAGACACAGATAGACACGTCTGCACTGTGCTCCCCATGCCAACCCCACACTTACCACAGACTTAACTGATACACATCACTCACTCTTCCCACACACTCACAGTCACCAACGAGGCCTACATTACCAACTAGGCAGTGAGAGAATAAGTATTGATTGGAATTAAATCCTGGAGGATCCACTGGGAACCACACTCTCAACTGTGTGTATTCACTGCACCTGACACGTGTCACACACTCAGTAAATATTTGTGGACAGAGGACTGATGAACCCACCCTGAGCCTTTCATTCCTCCCTCAGGAATCTCGAAGTCACAAGAGGATCCCCCTCGGCTTGGATCCACTGTGGTGGCCCAAGGCTGCAGCCCAGGGGCAGTGGAGGTCTCCTCTGCCTCTAAATACTTCTTCTGTACTTCTACTCTGCGCAAGCTCAGCTACGCTGGTAAGGGTGTGGGGCTCCTCAGGTGACGGGGTGCTTGGCTGTGAAGCAGGAGGCACACAGATCCCAGGGAGGCTGAGAGGAAATCCAGGGTCATCAGAGGTGATGAGGGCTCTGTGGAGGAGCCTGGGCAGGATGGCTGAGCTGTTCCGAGGGCGTGGATGCCAGCTGAGTCTGGGGGTGTGTGTGTGAATACTGCTACTACCATGGTGGGGAAGTCAAGGAGCAGGGGCCGGAAAGGTCTGGGCTTGAGGTGGAGGGAAGAGGGACCAGATTAAGCATCTTCAGAGGAAAATGTAGGCTTTGTCTTTGCCTTTGCTTCCAGAGAAGGACAGAGTTCTGCATCATACACCTCCAGCCTGAGAGCAGGACCATCCAGCTCAGGTGCACACAGCTCACACATACACGCGCCCTCCAGGCACAGCCCTTCTCAGTGCACATCAACCCCAAGCACGTGCTCCACAGTACTCTCCTGCACCACAGCCCCATTCCACAAGGAATGCACCACCGATATTCCCAAACTCACACTCCTCATCGTACACGCATCCAGCCGCATCCCTCACATACTACAGCCCTCACCACCATACTCCACACCCCTGTATACAGACACCGCTCCAGTATACCCCCCCACGCACATGAAAAGCCCACAGATGACACCAGATACACCACTCCGTCCTACGGCCAACGGACACCAAGCTCACGACATTGCTTTGTCGTGCCAATGTCCCTCTCTCGTCTACCACACCTGCTCCCTCAGCTTCCGGCATGGCCCATGCATGTTATTATGATTTTAATTTCCTTTTTCAGGAATCCGGAGATTTCATCGAGACACTGGCCAGCCTAGACCACCCCTAGCCCAGGATCAGGAAGAAGGAGAGACCGCTTCCCCATCACACTGTGTCTCCTCCTCACCCTCTTCACCCTGTAAGAACTATCTGCACCCAGACAAAGAGGAAAGGGGCATGAAAATATACTACATGCAGGTACAAGTGAACAAGGGTGTCGCTGTCTCCTGGAAGACAAAGAAACCCTTGGAGTTGCCTGAAAAGCAGCTGAGGATAGAAGAAGTGACCCTTCCTGAGGATGTGTGCGCAGTAGCCACTGACCCCTCTTCTGATGTGTGCACCGAAAGCCTCCTGTCTGACAGTGAGCCCACTGGGGAGGAGAAAGAGTATGAGGAAAGGGCAGAGCCAGGCAGCCCATCAGGGCCACCTGCCGTCGAGGAGAGACCCAGCGCCAAGACAGCGGACTGGATGCTGACCATGGAGACCGGCTTCAGGTGCATGGCCTGCTGCCGGGTCTTCCCCACCTTGGAGATCCTCCAGCAGCACGTGAAGGGCGGCATCCTGCAGGGCTTCAGCTGCCGTGCCTTTCATCTCACCATGGCCCAGCGGATGGGCAATGTGGAATCCGAGAGCACCCCTGAGGAAGAGGACGAGGAGGAGGAGGAGGAGAACGAGGAGGAGGAGGAGGAGGAGGAGGAGGAGGAGGAGGAGAAGGAGGTAGAGAAGCAAGAAGAAAAGGAGAATGAGGGAGAGCAGCCCACGGGGGAAGGACCCAGCCCAAAGAGACCCCGCAGGCAGGGTCTTTTCTCTCCTTTGAGTTCCAAACAGCAACTGAGATTCATGGGACAGAAGATCCTGGAAGACGGTGTGGCCGTCCCTTGGAAGAGGTAAGGCTTGAGGCTGGCAGTCTTCTGAGCCTATGTCACGAGGGCCCAGAGGAGTCTAAGGGAAGGGGCCGCACACATGTGCTGGTTTACCTAATGGCTCTGCAGTTGCATCAAATGGGACACACCCAGCACTAACAAAGGCATTGACCTCTGTTGACGTAAACAAGAAGGTGGAGCCTTTTCCTAGGAGTTTTCTCAGGGTCTGCACGATGGACCTCAACTCTTAGAGGACGTACTGCCAGCAGCTCCTTCTCGGCAGAGAGAGCCAGGAGTGGTCTCAAGAGAGGACAGGGGCCCTTGCAGGACCAGAATTTTGAGGTCTGAGAGCCTTGGGCCTGAGCCGAGATCTCACCCGGACCACTGGACCTAGCCTTCTGTGACAAAGGGGAATATGAAAGAGAGTCACGTGGAAATGAGGTCCCCCGAGATATGGAAATGTTCCAGAACCTTCGTTGCGTGGTAGTAGATCTGGAGCCAAGCTCACTGTGGTGTGTGTGGCTCTGATCATTAAGGCAATGCTGGAGGGTAACACTGACCAGCAGAGCTTGGAGTGCTTCTTGTCTCTTCCTGTTCTACCTCATTTGTTTTATCCCTTCCAGGGAGAAGAAAGGACCCTCGGGAGAGTAGCAGACAGAATGCCGTGGTCTGAAGGAGGATGAAGGGACCGGCACTCAGTCTAACATCATATGACAATAGAAGTGTCCTATGCAATAAAGGGCATTTTCCAAACCTTTCCTGGAGCTTTTATTTAATGACATTTTTCTATCTATGCATCTATCTGTCATCTACATCTGTATCTTTCAAGGTTTGTGAACAAGCTTTCACATAAGCACTAGAGACGTCCGCCAGCATTTTCCAGAAGAGGCCTGCAAATTGCTGGGGACTCCTCACAAATAGGGAACGGCCACAACCCCTGCCACACAGACTATGCGCGTGGCCCTCCTGACGTACTCCCACTCTCTCTCTGAATTTCCCAACGTCTGAGATGAGGGTGCTGGCTGGAGGCAATGATCACGTGCAGGCTGAATCTTCTCCAGATTCTGATTCTCTTCCTGGGCATATCGTCCTTAAGCACAGTCTCCATGTCCCTGGCCACACTGATCTCTCTCCTTCAGTCCTTCCCTCCCTCCCTCTCCTGCCTCCCAGTGCAGAGAATACTTTTTTGCATTTGAGACGACATTTATTTTTGGTTCACAGAATTCTCACCTGTTCTACTGTGGCCTCCGTTGTGAACATTCCAAAGCTGAGACTTTTCTGTTTTTCTCCCTCATTTCTGCTGAGTCTTTACCTTCCTAATGCAGTGAACTCACAGTGCCTAGCTGACTGGATGGGGAAAAAGATCCAGGGAGCAAAGAGAAATAATAAAAGAATATATCAGTTAATTTTTCATAGTGTTATCCAACTACATATTTTTAAAATTTTGGAATAATATTAGGAATCTTCTCTTTATAAAAAACTGAATTATCGGGCTTCCCTGGTGGAGCAGTGGTTAAGAATATGCCTGCGAATGCAGGGGTCATGGGTTCGAGCCCTGGTCTGGGAACATCCCACGTGCCACGGAGTAACTAAGCCCGCGCGCCACAACTACTGAGCCTGCGCTCTAGAGCCCGTGTGCCACATCAACCGAGCCCACGTGCCACAACTATGGAAGCCTGCGTGCCTAGAGACCATGCTCTGCAACAAGAGAAGCCACTGCAATGAGAAGCCCGTGCACCACAGCCAAGAGGAGCCCCCGCTCACTGCAACTAGAGAACGCCCGCTAGCAGCGACAAAGACCCAATGCAGCCCCAAATAAATTAATTAATTTTTAAAAATTGAATTAGTTTCAAGGGTACAATGTATAAAAGTACAATAAAAGCCCCCCTTCATAACCCCCCAACCCCACTCTAAAGATGGAATCGATATGCTGTGATACAATTTATAGTCGTAGTACTACTCCTCCTCCCACCACATCCGAAATCCTCTGAGCCAGGTGCAGCAGCTTCCTTTCACAATGCTAGGACCCGCCACAAGACACATGATAATCCCTTTGGACATTTCAAGGAGCGGCACCAAGGGAACAGTACCGGGGAAATGCCACTGACAGCTCAGAATATCCATGGCATTTCTAGAGCCTCGGCACTGCTCTCGCTCTGGGAATGAAGGTCCAAAAAGCACATCGGAGAATGTTCATAGTTGTAAACAAGCTCCACCTTTGAAACACAATCTGCATAGAACGACATATACAAGCCTGCACGATGGATGAAGCCAAGGTCTCCTCCATGATTTCCCTTCTGACCACCTTATTGTCTCCTCAACCATAAAAGGTGAACTTGAAACTCAGGACCTTGCCTTGTCACCAGAAACACCCAAGCTTGGATCAGTCTTTCTAAGACCAGATACTTGCTCTCTGAACTATTAGAGACTTGTCACATACACACAGGTAGGACAGGATTATTTCTATCTACCTGGGGACTTGGAGTCTTTCACATTGCTCCTGTTAAAACTCTCACAACAGCAAAACTTTACCTACAAAGGGTTCAAGCTATGACACTCCCAACTTCCACAAACCTCCTCAGCTCTTGTGAGTCACATGCAGCCAATTCCAGGAATTGGAAACATGGTTGTGAGGATGAAACTGACTTTGGGGCTCCCCTTGGATATGGTCTTCCAGACTTACTAAAGGCCATTAAGAGGAAGGTTTACCCCACCTCAGGGAAACCCGAGGCAGTACTTGCAGTCAAGGGCTGCCCATGGCTTCTGAGCTACATCCGAAAAGAATTTCATACTGTACCTGGATCTGCTGAAGCCATTTCTGACTGTCCGAGAGCCAGCATGTACCGTTCCTCAACTGCCTCCATTGTGGATCATCAGTAGGGCTGTCAGATTTAGTACATAAAAATACAGGATACCCAGTTAAACTTGAACTTCACATGAATAATAAGTCATTATTTTAGTATAAGTAGATCCTATGAACTATTTGGGGCATACTTATCTTCAAAATGTACTCGTTGTTTTTCAAACATTCATATTTAACTAAACAGTCTATATTTTATCTGTCAACCCTACTCAGCAGAAATGATGGAGGCTCATAGAGATCCAGGAGACGCCTCAGCGCCTCCTCAGCTTTTATTTCTACGTCCTGGACAGCGAGCACGAACCTTCCACTCCCAGTCAGTGGCTAGAATGGAGGATATTCTCTGTTTTAGAGCTTTTTCTACTTGTCATTGTTATTATCTTCCTTATTTTAAAGAGATGTTTATTTTTTCCCAATCTCAATAGCTCATCCAAAAGTATTTCAAAGTTCATTAGAGAAGGGAAAAACAATATGGTTCTGAAAAGTGAAGGAAACCGCCTGGTGTTTAGTAAAGAAGTAGTAGGGAGACTGAAAAAGCCAAACTTAATAAGCAGATCTCTCCAAGGGTATTTTCAGAGCTTGATACCCTCCCACACCCTGAAAATATTATTACATCAAGAATGTAGAACTGCTAACCAAATGTAAGGCTCCCATATGATTCTATCAAACTGAGGATGCTTCTTTACTAAGCAGTGAGCACACTTGCTGTCCCAGGGACCTTGGCAGTTGCAACGTAGGGCTCTTCCCTTTGGGATGGAAACAGCAAGTTTTCCTGTGGTCTACACGCTGGCCCCAAAAATACTACACTCCCAATACTTGTCAACTTTAAGTATTTTTCTACATATCTCCATTTTTCTGTTACTATTTGGACTACATCCTAGACTTGACACTACATAAATTGCATTCAAGAAGCTATTTTTAAAAGTTGGTAGGAAACCTTAAATCTATGGCTTGCAGTCCCTGGCTTACTTTCATCCAGGTGCATAAGGGTTTTCAAAAGTAGTCAGGTTACTTACCCCGTATCACAGCCCCACGCTTGTGTCACAGATATAAAAATGGAACATGATATTTAAGGTTTTAGTTGCCAAATCATCAAGCCTCCCAGACAGAGGCAATAGAGCAAAATGATTACAGAGGCATGGATTTTGATTTGCTCCAGTGTCTTGGGCAAGTCACTTGGCCTCTGTATTTATTTGTACTTATCTGCACTTATCTGTCACTTGGGGGTCATAATTGTACCTGGTCCATGGGTACGCTGTACAAATGATCTGTAAAGTAGTTACAAGAAACCGACACAGAGTAAGCACTCCACAGACATTGGCTATTAGCTATTGGAAATAGTTCTCCGTGAAACAGATGACTTTATCCGTGGATGACTCGGTGGGAGACAGTGAATCACAGAATCACAGCATGTTGAAAGTGACCTAGTTCACACTCTAATGTGAAAAGAAGAAAAGTGTGCATGGGTAGAAAATGTCTGAAACTTTACACAACAAAGAGTTCATCATGTTAACTTGGAGGATTAGAATAAATCAGGAAAGGAGGAAAGAAAAACTTGAGTGTCATTCAATTACTCTATCATTTGTGTTTCTACACTGAGACTCTGAATACACTGGAAGTGCAATTTTTTTTAATGTGGCGGGATAAAGGTTTTCAAGTTTTCCTGATCCATCCGTATTATTATCTCAGAATTGCTGGCATTTCTTGCCATCTTTGGATCTACACCCATGTGAGTCAGTGGGCCATTCTGGACGGAGGAGATAATAGAGCAGAAGTGAAGTGAGAGAAAAGGAGAGACAAGATTTTCTCTTTTCTCTTCAAAGAGGAAAGGTCTTTGGAATGGGAACAACTCACAACCAAACTTTGGGGAAAGGATGTGATGGAAAATGAGACAAACATCCTACCCCTGTGATGAGAAGGATTCCCTGGGCTGGATGGAGGGAGGTCACAGGTGGCTGGACAAGGAAACCAACTAGGGAGAAACACACACAAGTGCAGAGCAAACACCCTGAGGCCACTCAGCCTGACTCCATGCAAACATGTGTCCAGCAGACAGCTCTTCACTTGTGGCTCCCCAGCAAGACAGGTACCTCGGGGGTGCCAACTCATTCTGAGTCCATTATGCCTGGCCATTCATAAACCGCTGTCTAACGTGTGAGGAATAAACTCTCAATGTTTATGAGGAAATTGGGGAAGGAGATTGAAAGGTTACTTAAACGAAAAAAAAAGAAGTTCAGGAAGGCAGGATGGTAGAGAGACAAGAAAAAGACCTTAAAAGATAGAAAGGATTTGCCAAAGAAGAGAAAGCAAAAGAAATGATTCCGAATGGGTTAACCTGCAGCTAGGAAGTTAAGGAAGATTATTGATGGGTGAAGACTATGGAATAAAGTGAATAAAATTTCTCAGAAGTTGCTGAGAATATGGTAAGCAGCATGATTATCAAATTATGAATTGGCTGCAATGGCATTCTAGGGGGACACTAGGAAGGTGAAGCAAATGTTCCTGAGATGACAGTAGCAGGTGGAAAGTTGTTTCAGGGGAAGATCAGTCTTTCAGAGGGTGTATCAGAGGAGGGCAAGTGTGAGCAAGCAAGGAAATACTAAGTGTATACGGTTCCTTCACTGAGTGCACCCAGCCCCGCGGTCAGCCTTGAGAACAAGCAGGACTTCAGGTACTGGAGCTACATTTCAGTCATCAAGACTTGAGAAGACACCCTTAACTCAGGTCTTCTCTTCAAACTCCATCTTTCCTTCTTGACCTTCATTTGGCCTCTTCCCTTACCCTCCAGCTGTGGACTGAGGCCACAGAGCAAGATGGGTCACTAGTGTCCTCCATCCCCTGGCGACTGTGGTTCACATCAGTGGAGTACCAAAGGCAATAACCAAGTAACAGACACAAGAGTGTATGAAGAAGAATAGATTCTGATAAGGCTTTCTGTGACAGTGTGGGCCAAGTCGGCTCTATATGGCTGGTATCACGTGAATTATGAGCAGCCTTAGGGGAGAAGTCCTCAGAAGGCAGAGCCTGGCTCTCGAGAGGCTCTGCGTGCTCACAGCCCACTCCAAGACCTCAGTTACAGCTTCGGCCCCCAATATCTCTCCCTCTGCCTGCTCACAGTTTTTGAAGTCTTCTTTCCTCCACATTTCTCTTGAGAGCTGGAGGAGGAAGATGAGCTTCAGGCCAGCTCAGACTCCCCTGGGATCCCAGCAGGATGCCTATCATTAACCTCCCACCTTCTAGGAAGCTCCTAAGATTTTCACATTTGGGGCAGTTCTCATTTCAGCTGTGCTTCAAATTGCTGGCTGGAGACGGCCTGTTGGAAGGTGGCTAAAAGCAAGTAGCAATCCTTCGGGCAGCCTGGCCCTTCTCGACTGTCAGTCATCTTCAGGGATATTCTGGGAAATGTTGTTTGTTCTAGAGAAGGGAGGGAAACAATCCAATTGTCCAATAATGCTTGAATGGAAAATAAATGATGCTATATGCATGTGATCACATAATATCAAACAGTCAAAAATCAAAGACCTAGATCTCTATGGATTCACGTGGATAAATCTTGAAAACATAATATTGATTGAAAGAAAATAAGATAAACAATGTTAGATTGTGATAACAGGTATGTAAGTGTTTAAATATTTAAATCAATTCAACATATTGCTTCTATATATAGAGATGCAAGAAAATAAACTTTATCCAAAGAACACATTATTTACATTTAATATGCTCATTTATCTAGGAGACCCAAAAGAACCCACAGATAAACTAGCAGGAACTAATAAGACGGTTCAACAAGGCACACACATACAAGATCAATAAATTTTAAAAGTCAATCAGGCTCCTCTACACTGGCGATAACAAATTAGAAACTATAAAAGAAAATAAGAAAAAAAGAAGATCTAAAAATTGTCACAAGAGCCGTATAAATTATTTAGAGCTAAGCATACGTAGAAGGCATTATAACTAACGAACTGAGTACGAACAGTTAAACTCCGCCCAACCCAAGGTTAGGAAGAGACTGTTGTTATTTTATGAGAACAGACCCTCTTCTTAAGGAGCAGATCAGTACGTGAGAGTGAATCAAAGAAACACAGCATTTGAAAAGTCACCTAGTCCAAGCCTCTTGATCGCACATACAGAAGCTGAAGCCCAGATAGGTTGAGTTACTTGCTAAAGGGCCCAATGTCCTGACTCAAGGACTAGCATTTTTCACTCAGTCGCAAGACACAATCAAATGCAGTACCTTGGAAAGAGATGGGGAAAAAATGAAGAAATCAATTATATAGTTCCTCATCTTTAAGTACAGAAATAGCCGTGACAAAATTACACGTATTGAGGGAAAATTGAAGTGCAGAGTTTAAAATGTCAATAATCCACAGGGAAACTGGAGACCATTTAAAACATTCATATTAAATCTCTCTAGAAAAGACATTAAAAGATCTCCAATCAAAATGTGAATTTTATAATAGACATGGTATGATACAATATATAATAGATATGGTAGGAACCTTTCCCTTTCACGGGAAAGCTTCGGCTGGGAAAAAGGAATTGTTCTTGAAAATGGGGCCTGTGCTATTGCAGACACTGTGCTCAACCTAGGTCCACCGAATGCTCTGATGTCATCACTGAGGTCACAGAATTCCACTGTGAGCCTGGCAACCTTGCAAACATAACAGCCCTGGTGAGCACTAGGCACTACTGCTGGTTCACCAAGTGGTACAAGTTTTTCAGCCATTTAGGAGACTTGACTATTTTTGTTTGTATTGAATCATTTCAACGGATTGCCCAAGAGCCAAGAAGGGCCAACCTGTAGGGAAGAGGAGGAGTTGGACATCTCTTGAGGCATCTTCTAAGGGAGACTTCTAGTTGGTACGATGGAATGGCGACAAAAGAGGAAACATCTGGAAAATGAAGAGTCCCAGGAAACTGCCGAGAACGGAGGAGGTATGTGGGGGGCAACTTGTCTGGGGCACATGGGTTTCTGCCAAACTGAAGCTTCTCTAGGAAGCGGGGGACTGAGAACGTGTCACCTGTGAAGCAGGGAGCGAGAGACCTTGTCTCACTGATGCTGCCGTATCTATCCGGAGGGTCCCTGTGGTGTGAGACGGCACAGAACGGCCAGATGCCCCCTGGGAGATGGGAGGTCAGCTCCGCTGGTCTGAGGACTCTCTCCTGGGGCAGCCGGGCCTGGAGCTTTGTCGGACTCACAGCAGGCTGCATCCTGCTTGCACAGACCTAGAGGTGCAGCTTTTCTCAGTCCCCGATTTCTCTCTTATGCTCTTGGATCTTTCCTAGGGGTCATGAGGTGGGGGATGTGAAGGATGCAAGGATGCTGAGAGAGACCCATGAGTTGCTTGGCCTCTTTTACCAAAGTGGAAAGAGAAGCCCCATGAGTTGAAGGCCCTGTTGAAAAATATCTTGACAAGTGGAATGCACTTTGAAAGAAGATTGTTTGTCTAGGGATGGTGTCATATTGAAAGCAAGGAGGTTTTATTCCTTCAACAGGAAGAATTTCCCAAAGGAGATCAAGGGAAGGGAAGGGTTTTCCAGAGACTGAGACCGCGTGAGCGGGGGTGAGAAATGGCCTCAGGGTCCTGCGGGGAGCTCTGAGAGCCACGGGCCACGTGGTGCCTGCGTGCATTAAATGTAGGCGAGTAGCTTGCCCTGGGAGAGGGGTGGTCACCCCAGAGCTCCAGCTAGAGGCCTCTGCCCCAGATTAGAGCCCAGTAGCTCCTACCAGGCCCAGGGCCCTGGAGACTGTAGGATGGGCCCTGGGAATGGAGCTCTAGACAGCAGGCAGATTTCCAGGCAGTGGCTGGGACAGGCTGGGGAAGGCAGTGACTGCCCCTGACCATTCAGAATATTTTGCCCTATGTTCCTGTGTGTGTGTGTGTGTGAGTGTGTGTGTGTGTGTGTGTGTGTGTGTGTGTGTGTGTGTGGTAGTGCAGAGAAGAGCGAGATGAATGGGGGTAGAGTGCTTACCAGATATAAAGTCTGCGTGGTAAAGTTCTTGTCACCCTGCCTGGACCTGGCTGACACTCGGTGTACGTAAGAGTGTATACAGAATTCTTGTTAGGGGTGTTTTATGAGACAGTAACTCATACACCCATGTACACTCTGATACAGCAAAAATATCACACACCCCACATATAACTTCTTTAGTAAACCACACAGAGCACATGGAGGTATATACACGCATCCCTCCTGTACTACATTCTCATACAACCCACCTGTATCACAATCCTCTCCTCCAACACCAAACGCTGGAGATGAGATATGTATATAGACACACACACTATATATATAGGACACACACACACACACACACACTATATACATGTATCTCCTCAACTCTTGCACAAACACAGCTAACTTTAGCCATTTCTAAATACCTCTATAAGAACCAGTCACGTGTCATACACACCACACTTATAACACATTCTTGCGTAATGCCAGACCCGCTTTGTACAAACCACAGTAAACCACAGTCTCAGTAACCCATGTCAGGATTGCCAGAGAAAATATGGGCTATCCAGTTCAATTTGAATTCCAGATAAACAACAAGTAATTTTTCAGTATCCGTATGTCCCACATATTGTATGGGCTATACTTACACTAAAACTAAGTCAGGCCAAATACTGCATGGGAATACTTACACTAAAAGATTATTCTGGGTTTATCTGAAACTGAAATTTAACTGGGTGCCTTGTATTCTTGTTCGCTAAGTCTGGCAACCCTTATATACTTACCACCAGCTGATGTATTATATATTTATTGTAGTTTTGTTTAGTGTGTGTCTTCCCCTACTAGAATGTGCAGCGTTACCAAAGACTACAACAATGGAAGAGTGCCGGATACACAGGAGTAGCTGCTTACTGAATCTTGGTGAATGAATGAATGAACACACACCATAAATACAAGCCACACCATGTAATGAGGAAACGTTACATGTCCCAGAATTCCTGACTTGTGAACAGAAACCATGCACACAAAGGCCACAGACACAGATAGACACGTCTGCACTGTGCTCCCCATGCCAACCCCACACTTACCACAGACTTAACTGATACACATCACTCACTCTTCCCACACACTCACAGTCACCAACGAGGCCTACATTACCAACTAGGCAGTGAGAGAATAAGTATTGATTGGAATTAAATCCTGGAGGATCCACTGGGAACCACACTCTCAACTGTGTGTATTCACTGCACCTGACACGTGTCACACACTCAGTAAATATTTGTGGACAGAGGACTGATGAACCCACCCTGAGCCTTTCATTCCTCCCTCAGGAATCTCGAAGTCACAAGAGGATCCCCCTCGGCTTGGATCCACTGTGGTGGCCCAAGGCTGCAGCCCAGGGGCAGTGGAGGTCTCCTCTGCCTCTAAATACTTCTTCTGTACTTCTACTCTGCGCAAGCTCAGCTACGCTGGTAAGGGTGTGGGGCTCCTCAGGTGACGGGGTGCTTGGCTGTGAAGCAGGAGGCACACAGATCCCAGGGAGGCTGAGAGGAAATCCAGGGTCATCAGAGGTGATGAGGGCTCTGTGGAGGAGCCTGGGCAGGATGGCTGAGCTGTTCCGAGGGCGTGGATGCCAGCTGAGTCTGGGGGTGTGTGTGTGAATACTGCTACTACCATGGTGGGGAAGTCAAGGAGCAGGGGCCGGAAAGGTCTGGGCTTGAGGTGGAGGGAAGAGGGACCAGATTAAGCATCTTCAGAGGAAAATGTAGGCTTTGTCTTTGCCTTTGCTTCCAGAGAAGGACAGAGTTCTGCATCATACACCTCCAGCCTGAGAGCAGGACCATCCAGCTCAGGTGCACACAGCTCACACATACACGCGCCCTCCAGGCACAGCCCTTCTCAGTGCACATCAACCCCAAGCACGTGCTCCACAGTACTCTCCTGCACCACAGCCCCATTCCACAAGGAATGCACCACCGATATTCCCAAACTCACACTCCTCATCGTACACGCATCCAGCCGCATCCCTCACATACTACAGCCCTCACCACCATACTCCACACCCCTGTATACAGACACCGCTCCAGTATACCCCCCCACGCACATGAAAAGCCCACAGATGACACCAGATACACCACTCCGTCCTACGGCCAACGGACACCAAGCTCACGACATTGCTTTGTCGTGCCAATGTCCCTCTCTCGTCTACCACACCTGCTCCCTCAGCTTCCGGCATGGCCCATGCATGTTATTATGATTTTAATTTCCTTTTTCAGGAATCCGGAGATTTCATCGAGACACTGGCCAGCCTAGACCACCCCTAGCCCAGGATCAGGAAGAAGGAGAGACCGCTTCCCCATCACACTGTGTCTCCTCCTCACCCTCTTCACCCTGTAAGAACTATCTGCACCCAGACAAAGAGGAAAGGGGCATGAAAATATACTACATGCAGGTACAAGTGAACAAGGGTGTCGCTGTCTCCTGGAAGACAAAGAAACCCTTGGAGTTGCCTGAAAAGCAGCTGAGGATAGAAGAAGTGACCCTTCCTGAGGATGTGTGCGCAGTAGCCACTGACCCCTCTTCTGATGTGTGCACCGAAAGCCTCCTGTCTGACAGTGAGCCCACTGGGGAGGAGAAAGAGTATGAGGAAAGGGCAGAGCCAGGCAGCCCATCAGGGCCACCTGCCGTCGAGGAGAGACCCAGCGCCAAGACAGCGGACTGGATGCTGACCATGGAGACCGGCTTCAGGTGCATGGCCTGCTGCCGGGTCTTCCCCACCTTGGAGATCCTCCAGCAGCACGTGAAGGGCGGCATCCTGCAGGGCTTCAGCTGCCGTGCCTTTCATCTCACCATGGCCCAGCGGATGGGCAATGTGGAATCCGAGAGCACCCCTGAGGAAGAGGACGAGGAGGAGGAGGAGGAGAACGAGGAGGAGGAGGAGGAGGAGGAGGAGGAGGAGGAGGAGAAGGAGGTAGAGAAGCAAGAAGAAAAGGAGAATGAGGGAGAGCAGCCCACGGGGGAAGGCCCCAGCCCAAAGAGACCCCGCAGGCAGGGTCTTTTCTCTCCTTTGAGTTCCAAACAGCAACTGAGATTCATGGGACAGAAGATCCTGGAAGACGGTGTGGCCGTCCCTTGGAAGAGGTAAGGCTTGAGGCTGGCAGTCTTCTGAGCCTATGTCACGAGGGCCCAGAGGAGTCTAAGGGAAGGGGCCGCACACATGTGCTGGTTGACCTAATGGCTCTGCAGTTGCATCAAATGGGACACACCCAGCACTAACAAAGGCATTGACCTCTGTTGACGTAAACAAGAAGGTGGAGCCTTTTCCTAGGAGTTTTCTCAGGGTCTGCACGATGGACCTCAACTCTTAGAGGACGTACTGCCAGCAGCTCCTTCTCGGCAGAGAGAGCCAGGAGTGGTCTCAAGAGAGGACAGGGGCCCTTGCAGGACCAGAACTTTGAGGTCTGAGAGCCTTGGGCCTGAGCCGAGATCTCACCCGGACCACTGGACCTAGCCTTCTGTGACAAAGGGGAATATGAAAGAGAGTCACGTGGAAATGAGGTCCCCCGAGATATGGAAATGTTCCAGAACCTTCGTTGCGTGGTAGTAGATCTGGAGCCAAGCTCACTGTGGTGTGTGTGGCTCTGAGCATTAAGGCAATGCTGGAGGGTAACCCTGACCAGCAGAGCTTGGAGTGCTTCTTGTCTCTTCCTGTTCTACCTCAGTTGTTTTATCCCTTCCAGGGAGAAGAAAGGACCCTCGGGAGAGTAGCAGACAGAATGCCGTGGTCTGAAGGAGGATGAAGGGACCGGCACTCAGTCTAACATCATATGACAATAGAAGCGTCCTATGCAATAAAGGGCATTTTCCAAACCTTTCCTGGAGCTTTTATTTAAGGACATTTTTCTATCTATGCATCTATCTGTCATCTACATCTGTATCTTTCAAGGTTTGTGAACAAGCTTTCACATAAGCACTAGAGACGTCCGCCAGCATTTTCCAGAAGAGGCCTGCAAATTGCTGGGGACTCCTCACAAATAGGGAACGGCCACAACCCCTGCCACACAGACTATGCGCGTGGCCCTCCTGACGTACTCCCACTCTGTCTCTGAATTTCCCAACGTCTGAGATGAGGGTGCTGGCTGGAGGCAATGATCACGTGCAGGCTGAATCTTCTCCAGATTCTGATTCTCTTCCTGGGCATATCGTCCTTAAGCACAGTCTCCATGTCCCTGGCCACACTGATCTCTCTCCTTCAGTCCTTCCCTCCCTCCCTCTCCTGCCTCCCAGTGCAGAGAATACTTTTTTGCATTTGAGACGACATTTATTTTTGGTTCACAGAATTCTCACCTGTTCTACTGTGGCCTCCGTTGTGAACATTCCAAAGCTGAGACTTTTCTGTTTTTCTCCCTCATTTCTGCTGAGTCTTTACCTTCCTAATGCAGTGAACTCACAGTGCCTAGCTGACTGGATGGGGAAAAATATCCAGGGAGCAAAGAGAAATAATAAAAGAATATATCAGTTAATTTTTCATAGTGTTATCCAACTACATATTTTTAAAATTTTGGAATAATATTAGGAATCTTCTCTTTATAAAAAACTGAATTATCGGGCTTCCCTGGTGGAGCAGTGGTTAAGAATATGCCTGCGAATGCAGGGGTCATGGGTTCGAGCCCTGGTCTGGGAACATCCCACGTGCCACGGAGTAACTAAGCCCGCGCGCCACAACTACTGAGCCTGCGCTCTAGAGCCCGTGTGCCACATCAACCGAGCCCACGTGCCACAACTACGGAAGCCTGCGTGCCTAGAGACCATGCTCTGCAACAAGAGAAGCCACTGCAATGAGAAGCCCGTGCACCACAGCCAAGAGGAGCCCCCGCTCACTGCAACTAGAGAACGCCCGCTAGCAGCGACAAAGACCCAATGCAGCCCCAAATAAATTAATTAATTTTTAAAAATTGAATTAGTTTCAAGTGTACAATGTATAAAAGTACAATAAAAGCCCCCCTTCATAACCCCCCAACCCCACTCTAAAGATGGAATCGATATGCTGTGATACAATTTATAGTCGTAGTACTACTCCTCCTCCCACCACATCCGAAATCCTCTGAGCCAGGTGCAGCAGCTTCCTTTCACAATGCTAGGACCCGCCACAAGACACATGATAATCCCTTTGGACATTTCAAGGAGCGGCACCAAGGGAACAGTACCGGGGAAATGCCACTGACAGCTCAGAATATCCATGGCATTTCTAGAGCCTCGGCACTGCTCTCGCTCTGGGAATGAAGGTCCAAAAAGCACATCGGAGAATGTTCATAGTTGTAAACAAGCTCCACCTTTGAAACACAATCTGCATAGAACCACATATACAAGCCTGCACGATGGATGAAGCCAAGGTCTCCTCCATGATTTCCCTTCTGACCACCTTATTGTCTCCTCAACCATAAAAGGTGAACTTGAAACTCAGGACCTTGCCTTGTCACCAGAAACACCCAAGCTTGGATCAGTCTTTCTAAGACCAGATACTTGCTCTCTGAACTATTAGAGACTTGTCACATACACACAGGTAGGACAGGATTATTTCTATCTACCTGGGGACTTGGAGTCTTTCACATTGCTCCTGTTAAAACTCTCACAACAGCAAAACTTTACCTACAAAGGGTTCAAGCTATGACACTCCCAACTTCCACAAACCTCCTCAGCTCTTGTGAGTCACATGCAGCCAATTCCAGGAATTGGAAACATGGTTGTGAGGATGAAACTGACTTTGGGGCTCCCCTTGGATATGGTCTTCCAGACTTACTAAAGGCCATTAAGAGGAAGGTTTACCCCACCTCAGGGAAACCCGAGGCAGTACTTGCAGTCAAGGGCTGCCCATGGCTTCTGAGCTACATCCGAAAAGAATTTCATACTGTACCTGGATCTGCTGAAGCCATTTCTGACTGTCCGAGAGCCAGCATGTACCGTTCCTCAACTGCCTCCATTGTGGATCATCAGTAGGGCTGTCAGATTTAGTACATAAAAATACAGGATACCCAGTTAAACTTGAACTTCACATGAATAATAAGTCATTATTTTAGTATAAGTAGATCCTATGAACTATTTGGGGCATACTTATCTTCAAAATGTACTCGTTGTTTTTCAAACATTCATATTTAACTAAACAGTCTATATTTTATCTGTCAACCCTACTCAGCAGAAATGATGGAGGCTCATAGAGATCCAGGAGACGCCTCAGCGCCTCCTCAGCTTTTATTTCTACGTCCTGGACAGCGAGCACGAACCTTCCACTCCCAGTCAGTGGCTAGAATGGAGGATATTCTCTGTTTTAGAGCTTTTTCTACTTGTCATTGTTATTATCTTCCTTATTTTAAAGAGATGTTTATTTTTTCCCAATCTCAATAGCTCATCCAAAAGTATTTCAAAGTTCATTAGAGAAGGGAAAAACAATATGGTTCTGAAAAGTGAAGGAAACCGCCTGGTGTTTAGTAAAGAAGTAGTAGGGAGACTGAAAAAGCCAAACTTAATAAGCAGATCTCTCCAAGGGTATTTTCAGAGCTTGATACCCTCCCACACCCTGAAAATATTATTACATCAAGAATGTAGAACTGCTAACCAAATGTAAGGCTCCCATATGATTCTATCAAACTGAGGATGCTTCTTTACTAAGCAGTGAGCACACTTGCTGTCCCAGGGACCTTGGCAGTTGCAACGTAGGGCTCTTCCCTTTGGGATGGAAACAGCAAGTTTTCCTGTGGTCTACACGCTGGCCCCAAAAATACTACACTCCCAATACTTGTCAACTTTAAGTATTTTTCTACATATCTCCATTTTTCTGTTACTATTTGGACTACATCCTAGACTTGACACTACATAAATTGCATTCAAGAAGCTATTTTTAAAAGTTGGTAGGAAACCTTAAATCTATGGCTTGCAGTCCCTGGCTTACTTTCATCCAGGTGCATAAGGGTTTTCAAAAGTAGTCAGGTTACTTACCCCGTATCACAGCCCCACGCTTGTGTCACAGATATAAAAATGGAACATGATATTTAAGGTTTTAGTTGCCAAATCATCAAGCCTCCCAGACAGAGGCAATAGAGCAAAATGATTACAGAGGCATGGATTTTGATTTGCTCCAGTGTCTTGGGCAAGTCACTTGGCCTCTGTATTTATTTGTACTTATCTGCACTTATCTGTCACTTGGGGGTCATAATTGTACCTGGTCCATGGGTACGCTGTACAAATGATCTGTAAAGTACTTACAAGAAACCGACACAGAGTAAGCACTCCACAGACATTGGCTATTAGCTATTGGAAATAGTTCTCCGTGAAACAGATGACTTTATCCGTGGATGACTCGGTGGGAGACAGTGAATCACAGAATCACAGCATGTTGAAAGTGACCTAGTTCACACTCTAATGTGAAAAGAAGAAAAGTGTGCATGGGTAGAAAATGTCTGAAACTTTACACAACAAAGAGTTCATCATGTTAACTTGGAGGATTAGAATAAATCAGGAAAGGAGGAAAGAAAAACTTGAGTGTCATTCAATTTCTCTATCATTTGTGTTTCTACACTGAGACTCTGAATACACTGGAAGTGCAATTTTTTTTAATGTGGCGGGATAAAGGTTTTCAAGTTTTCCTGATCCATCCGTATTATTATCTCAGAATTGCTGGCATTTCTTGCCATCTTTGGATCTACACCCATGTGAGTCAGTGGGCCATTCTGGACGGAGGAGATAATAGAGCAGAAGTGAAGTGAGAGAAAAGGAGAGACAAGATTTTCTCTTTTCTCTTCAAAGAGGAAAGGTCTTTGGAATGGGAACAACTCACAACCAAACTTTGGGGAAAGGATGTGATGGAAAATGAGACAAACATCCTACCCCTGTGATGAGAAGGATTCCCTGGGCTGGATGGAGGGAGGTCACAGGTGGCTGGACAAGGAAACCAACTAGGGAGAAACACACACAAGTGCAGAGCAAACACCCTGAGGCCACTCAGCCTGACTCCATGCAAACATGTGTCCAGCAGACAGCTCTTCACTTGTGGCTCCCCAGCAAGACAGGTACCTCGGGGGTGCCAACTCATTCTGAGTCCATTATGCCTGGCCATTCATAAACCGCTGTCTAACGTGTGAGGAATAAACTCTCAATGTTTATGAGGAAATTGGGGAAGGAGATTGAAAGGTTACTTAAACGAAAAAAAAAGAAGTTCAGGAAGGCAGGATGGTAGAGAGACAAGAAAAAGACCTTAAAAGATAGAAAGGATTTGCCAAAGAAGAGAAAGCAAAAGAAATGATTCCGAATGGGTTAACCTGCAGCTAGGAAGTTAAGGAAGATTATTGATGGGTGAAGACTATGGAATAAAGTGAATAAAATTTCTCAGAAGTTGCTGAGAATATGGTAAGCAGCATGATTATCAAATTATGAATTGGCTGCAATGGCATTCTAGGGGGACACTAGGAAGGTGAAGCAAATGTTCCTGAGATGACAGTAGCAGGTGGAAAGTTGTTTCAGGGGAAGATCAGTCTTTCAGAGGGTGTATCAGAGGAGGGCAAGTGTGAGCAAGCAAGGAAATACTAAGTGTATACGGTTCCTTCACTGAGTGCACCCAGCCCCGCGGTCAGCCTTGAGAACAAGCAGGACTTCAGGTACTGGAGCTACATTTCAGTCATCAAGACTTGAGAAGACACCCTTAACTCAGGTCTTCTCTTCAAACTCCATCTTTCCTTCTTGACCTTCATTTGGCCTCTTCCCTTACCCTCCAGCTGTGGACTGAGGCCACAGAGCAAGATGGGTCACTAGTGTCCTCCATCCCCTGGCGACTGTGGTTCACATCAGTGGAGTACCAAAGGCAATAACCAAGTAACAGACACAAGAGTGTATGAAGAAGAAGAGATTCTGATAAGGCTTTCTGTGACAGTGTGGGCCAAGTCGGCTCTATATGGCTGGTATCACGTGAATTATGAGCAGCCTTAGGGGAGAAGTCCTCAGAAGGCAGAGCCTGGCTCTCGAGAGGCTCTGCGTGCTCACAGCCCACTCCAAGACCTCAGTTACAGCTTCGGCCCCCAATATCTCTCCCTCTGCCTGCTCACAGTTTTTGAAGTCTTCTTTCCTCCACATTTCTCTTGAGAGCTGGAGGAGGAAGATGAGCTTCAGGCCAGCTCAGACTCCCCTGGGATCCCAGCAGGATGCCTATCATTAACCTCCCACCTTCTAGGAAGCTCCTAAGATTTTCACATTTGGGGCAGTTCTCATTTCAGCTGTGCTTCAAATTGCTGGCTGGAGACGGCCTGTTGGAAGGTGGCTAAAAGCAAGTAGCAATCCTTCGGGCAGCCTGGCCCTTCTCGACTGTCAGTCATCTTCAGGGATATTCTGGGAAATGTTGTTTGTTCTAGAGAAGGGAGGGAAACAATCCAATTGTCCAATAATGCTTGAATGGAAAATAAATGATGCTATATGCATGTGATCACATAATATCAAACAGTCAAAAATCAAAGACCTAGATCTCTATGGATTCACGTGGATAAATCTTGAAAACATAATATTGATTGAAAGAAAATAAGATAAACAATGTTAGATTGTGATAACAGGTATGTAAGTGTTTAAATATTTAAATCAATTCAACATATTGCTTCTATATATAGAGATGCAAGAAAATAAACTTTATCCAAAGAACACATTATTTACATTTAATATGCTCATTTATCTAGGAGACCCAAAAGAACCCACAGATAAACTAGCAGGAACTAATAAGACGGTTCAACAAGGCACACACATACAAGATCAATAAATTTTAAAAGTCAATCAGGCTCCTCTACACTGGCGATAACAAATTAGAAACTATAAAAGAAAATAAGAAAAAAAGAAGATCTAAAAATTGTCACAAGAGCCGTATAAATTATTTAGAGCTAAGCATACGTAGAAGGCATTATAACTAACGAACTGAGTACGAACAGTTAAACTCCGCCCAACCCAAGGTTAGGAAGAGACTGTTGTTATTTTATGAGAACAGACCCTCTTCTTAAGGAGCAGATCAGTACGTGAGAGTGAATCAAAGAAACACAGCATTTGAAAAGTCAGCTAGTCCAAGCCTCTTGATCGCACATACAGAAGCTGAAGCCCAGATAGGTTGAGTTACTTGCTAAAGGGCCCAATGTCCTGACTCAAGGACTAGCATTTTTCACTCAGTCGCAAGACACAATCAAATGCAGTACCTTGGAAAGAGATGGGGAAAAAATGAAGAAATCAATTATATAGTTCCTCATCTTTAAGTACAGAAATAGCCATGACAAAATTACACGTATTGAGGGAAAATTGAAGTGCAGAGTTTAAAATGTCAATAATCCACAGGGAAACTGGAGACCATTTAAAACATTCATATTAAATCTCTCTAGAAAAGACATTAAAAGATCTCCAATCAAAATGTGAATTTTATAATAGACATGGTATGATACAATATATAATAGATATGGTAGGAACCTTTCCCTTTCACGGGAAAGCTTCGGCTGGGAAAAAGGAATTGTTCTTGAAAATGGGGCCTGTGCTATTGCAGACACTGTGCTCAACCTAGGTCCACCGAATGCTCTGATGTCATCACTGAGGTCACAGAATTCCACTGTGAGCCTGGCAACCTTGCAAACATAACAGCCCTGGTGAGCACTAGGCACTACTGCTGGTTCACCAAGTGGTACAAGTTTTTCAGCCATTTAGGAGACTTGACTATTTTTGTTTGTATTGAATCATTTCAACGGATTGCCCAAGAGCCAAGAAGGGCCAACCTGTAGGGAAGAGGAGGAGTTGGACATCTCTTGAGGCATCTTCTAAGGGAGACTTCTAGTTGGTACGATGGAACGGCGACAAAAGAGGAAACATCTGGAAAATGAAGAGTCCCAGGAAACTGCCGAGAACGGAGGAGGTATGTGGGGGGCAACTTGTCTGGGGCACATGGGTTTCTGCCAAACTGAAGCTTCTCTAGGAAGCGGGGGACTGAGAACGTGTCACCTGTGAAGCAGGGAGCGAGAGACCTTGTCTCACTGATGCTGCCGTATCTATCCGGAGGGTCCCTGTGGTGTGAGACGGCACAGAACGGCCAGATGCCCCCTGGGAGATGGGAGGTCAGCTCCGCTGGTCTGAGGACTCTCTCCTGGGGCAGCCGGGCCTGGAGCTTTGTCGGACTCACAGCAGGCTGCATCCTGCTTGCACAGACCTAGAGGTGCAGCTTTTCTCAGTCCCCGATTTCTCTCTTATGCTCTTGGATCTTTCCTAGGGGTCATGAGGTGGGGGATGTGAAGGATGCAAGGATGCTGAGAGAGACCCATGAGTTGCTTGGCCTCTTTTACCAAAGTGGAAAGAGAAGCCCCATGAGTTGAAGGCCCTGTTGAAAAATATCTTGACAAGTGGAATGCACTTTGAAAGAAGATTGTTTGTCTAGGGATGGTGTCATATTGAAAGCAAGGAGGTTTTATTCCTTCAACAGGAAGAATTTCCCAAAGGAGATCAAGGGAAGGGAAGGGTTTTCCAGAGACTGAGACCGCGTGAGCGGGGGTGAGAAATGGCCTCAGGGTCCTGCGGGGAGCTCTGAGAGCCACGGGCCACGTGGTGCCTGCGTGCATTAAATGTAGGCGAGTAGCTTGCCCTGGGAGAGGGGTGGTCACCCCAGAGCTCCAGCTAGAGGCCTCTGCCCCAGATTAGAGCCCAGTAGCTCCTACCAGGCCCAGGGCCCTGGAGACTGTAGGATGGGCCCTGGGAATGGAGCTCTAGACAGCAGGCAGATTTCCAGGCAGTGGCTGGGACAGGCTGGGGAAGGCAGTGACTGCCCCTGACCATTCAGAATATTTTGCCCTATGTTCCTGTGTGTGTGTGTGTGTGAGTGTGTGTGTGTGTGTGTGTGTGTGTGTGTGTGTGTGGTAGTGCAGAGAAGAGCGAGATGAATGGGGGTAGAGTGCTTACCAGATATAAAGTCTGCGTGGTAAAGTTCTTGTCACCCTGCCTGGACCTGGCTGACACTCGGTGTACGTAAGAGTGTATACAGAATTCTTGTTAGGGGTGTTTTATGAGACAGTAACTCATACACCCATGTACACTCTGATACAGCAAAAATATCACACACCCCACATATAACTTCTTTAGTAAACCACACAGAGCACATGGAGGTATATACACGCATCCCTCCTGTACTACATTCTCATACAACCCACCTGTATCACAATCCTCTCCTCCAACACCAAACGCTGGAGATGAGATATGTATATAGACACACACACTATATATATAGGACACACACACACACACACACACTATATACATGTATCTCCTCAACTCTTGCACAAACACAGCTAACTTTAGCCATTTCTAAATACCTCTATAAGAACCAGTCACGTGTCATACACACCACACTTATAACACATTCTTGCGTAATGCCAGACCCGCTTTGTACAAACCACAGTAAACCACAGTCTCAGTAACCCATGTCAGGATTGCCAGAGAAAATATGGGCTATCCAGTTCAATTTGAATTCCAGATAAACAACAAGTAATTTTTCAGTATCCGTATGTCCCACATATTGTATGGGCTATACTTACACTAAAACTAAGTCAGGCCAAATACTGCATGGGAATACTTACACTAAAAGATTATTCTGGGTTTATCTGAAACTGAAATTTAACTGGGTGCCTTGTATTCTTGTTCGCTAAGTCTGGCAACCCTTATATACTTACCACCAGCTGATGTATTATATATTTATTGTAGTTTTGTTTAGTGTGTGTCTTCCCCTACTAGAATGTGCAGCGTTACCAAAGACTACAACAATGGAAGAGTGCCGGATACACAGGAGTAGCTGCTTACTGAATCTTGGTGAATGAATGAATGAACACACACCATAAATACAAGCCACACCATGTAATGAGGAAACGTTACATGTCCCAGAATTCCTGACTTGTGAACAGAAACCATGCACACAAAGGCCACAGACACAGATAGACACGTCTGCACTGTGCTCCCCATGCCAACCCCACACTTACCACAGACTTAACTGATACACATCACTCACTCTTCCCACACACTCACAGTCACCAACGAGGCCTACATTACCAACTAGGCAGTGAGAGAATAAGTATTGATTGGAATTAAATCCTGGAGGATCCACTGGGAACCACACTCTCAACTGTGTGTATTCACTGCACCTGACACGTGTCACACACTCAGTAAATATTTGTGGACAGAGGACTGATGAACCCACCCTGAGCCTTTCATTCCTCCCTCAGGAATCTCGAAGTCACAAGAGGATCCCCCTCGGCTTGGATCCACTGTGGTGGCCCAAGGCTGCAGCCCAGGGGCAGTGGAGGTCTCCTCTGCCTCTAAATACTTCTTCTGTACTTCTACTCTGCGCAAGCTCAGCTACGCTGGTAAGGGTGTGGGGCTCCTCAGGTGACGGGGTGCTTGGCTGTGAAGCAGGAGGCACACAGATCCCAGGGAGGCTGAGAGGAAATCCAGGGTCATCAGAGGTGATGAGGGCTCTGTGGAGGAGCCTGGGCAGGATGGCTGAGCTGTTCCGAGGGCGTGGATGCCAGCTGAGTCTGGGGGTGTGTGTGTGAATACTGCTACTACCATGGTGGGGAAGTCAAGGAGCAGGGGCCGGAAAGGTCTGGGCTTGAGGTGGAGGGAAGAGGGACCAGATTAAGCATCTTCAGAGGAAAATGTAGGCTTTGTCTTTGCCTTTGCTTCCAGAGAAGGACAGAGTTCTGCATCATACACCTCCAGCCTGAGAGCAGGACCATCCAGCTCAGGTGCACACAGCTCACACATACACGCGCCCTCCAGGCACAGCCCTTCTCAGTGCACATCAACCCCAAGCACGTGCTCCACAGTACTCTCCTGCACCACAGCCCCATTCCACAAGGAATGCACCACCGATATTCCCAAACTCACACTCCTCATCGTACACGCATCCAGCCGCATCCCTCACATACTACAGCCCTCACCACCATACTCCACACCCCTGTATACAGACACCGCTCCAGTATACCCCCCCACGCACATGAAAAGCCCACAGATGACACCAGATACACCACTCCGTCCTACGGCCAACGGACACCAAGCTCACGACATTGCTTTGTCGTGCCAATGTCCCTCTCTCGTCTACCACACCTGCTCCCTCACCTTCCGGCATGGCCCATGCATGTTATTATGATTTTAATTTCCTTTTTCAGGAATCCGGAGATTTCATCGAGACACTGCCCAGCCTAGACCACCCCTAGCCCAGGATCAGGAAGAAGGAGAGACCGCTTCCCCATCACACTGTGTCTCCTCCTCACCCTCTTCACCCTGTAAGAACTATCTGCACCCAGACAAAGAGGAAAGGGGCATGAAAATATACTACATGCAGGTACAAGTGAACAAGGGTGTCGCTGTCTCCTGGAAGACAAAGAAACCCTTGGAGTTGCCTGAAAAGCAGCTGAGGATAGAAGAAGTGACCCTTCCTGAGGATGTGTGCGCAGTAGCCACTGACCCCTCTTCTGATGTGTCCACCGAAAGCCTCCTGTCTGACAGTGAGCCCACTGGGGAGGAGAAAGAGTATGAGGAAA
The DNA here is from genome assembly GCF_964341445.2 of Mesoplodon mirus. NCBI lineage: Eukaryota > Metazoa > Chordata > Mammalia > Artiodactyla > Ziphiidae > Mesoplodon > Mesoplodon mirus. The sequence goes on along the minus strand of NW_028295698.1, from coordinate 247,167 downwards.
GGGCAGAGCCAGGCAGCCCATCAGGGCCACCTGCCGTCGAGGAGAGACCCAGCGCCAAGACAGCGGACTGGATGCTGACCATGGAGACCGGCTTCAGGTGCATGGCCTGCTGCCGGGTCTTCCCCACCTTGGAGATCCTCCAGCAGCACGTGAAGGGCGGCATCCTGCAGGGCTTCAGCTGCCGTGCCTTTCATCTCACCATGGCCCAGCGGATGGGCAATGTGGAATCCGAGAGCACCCCTGAGGAAGAGGACGAGGAGGAGGAGGAGGAGAACGAGGAGGAGGAGGAGGAGGAGGAGGAGGAGGAGGAGGAGGAGAAGGAGGTAGAGAAGCAAGAAGAAAAGGAGAATGAGGGAGAGCAGCCCACGGGGGAAGGCCCCAGCCCAAAGAGACCCCGCAGGCAGGGTCTTTTCTCTCCTTTGAGTTCCAAACAGCAACTGAGATTCATGGGACAGAAGATCCTGGAAGACGGTGTGGCCGTCCCTTGGAAGAGGTAAGGCTTGAGGCTGGCAGTCTTCTGAGCCTATGTCACGAGGGCCCAGAGGAGTCTAAGGGAAGGGGACGCACACATGTGCTGGTTTACCTAATGGCTCTGCAGTTGCATCAAATGGGACACACCCAGCACTAACAAAGGCATTGACCTCTGTTGACGTAAACAAGAAGGTGGAGCCTTTTCCTAGGAGTTTTCTCAGGGTCTGCACGATGGACCTCAACTCTTAGAGGACGTACTGCCAGCAGCTCCTTCTCGGCAGAGAGAGCCAGGAGTGGTCTCAAGAGAGGACAGGGGCCCTTGCAGGACCAGAATTTTGAGGTCTGAGAGCCTTGGGCCTGAGCCGAGATCTCACCCGGACCACTGGACCTAGCCTTCTGTGACAAAGGGGAATATGAAAGAGAGTCACGTGGAAATGAGGTCCCCCGAGATATGGAAATGTTCCAGAACCTTCGTTGCGTGGTAGTAGATCTGGAGCCAAGCTCACTGTGGTGTGTGTGGCTCTGAGCATTAAGGCAATGCTGGAGGGTAACACTGACCAGCAGAGCTTGGAGTGCTTCTTGTCTCTTCCTGTTCTACCTCATTTGTTTTATCCCTTCCAGGGAGAAGAAAGGACCCTCGGGAGAGTAGCAGACAGAATGCCGTGGTCTGAAGGAGGATGAAGGGACCGGCACTCAGTCTAACATCATATGACAATAGAAGTGTCCTATGCAATAAAGGGCATTTTCCAAACCTTTCCTGGAGCTTTTATTTAATGACATTTTTCTATCTATGCATCTATCTGTCATCTACATCTGTATCTTTCAAGGTTTGTGAACAAGCTTTCACATAAGCACTAGAGACGTCCGCCAGCATTTTCCAGAAGAGGCCTGCAAATTGCTGGGGACTCCTCACAAATAGGGAACGGCCACAACCCCTGCCACACAGACTATGCGCGTGGCCCTCCTGACGTACTCCCACTCTCTCTCTGAATTTCCCAACGTCTGAGATGAGGGTGCTGGCTGGAGGCAATGATCACGTGCAGGCTGAATCTTCTCCAGATTCTGATTCTCTTCCTGGGCATATCGTCCTTAAGCACAGTCTCCATGTCCCTGGCCACACTGATCTCTCTCCTTCAGTCCTTCCCTCCCTCCCTCTCCTGCCTCCCAGTGCAGAGAATACTTTTTTGCATTTGAGACGACATTTATTTTTGGTTCACAGAATTCTCACCTGTTCTACTGTGGCCTCCGTTGTGAACATTCCAAAGCTGAGACTTTTCTGTTTTTCTCCCTCATTTCTGCTGAGTCTTTACCTTCCTAATGCAGTGAACTCACAGTGCCTAGCTGACTGGATGGGGAAAAAGATCCAGGGAGCAAAGAGAAATAATAAAAGAATATATCAGTTAATTTTTCATAGTGTTATCCAACTACATATTTTTAAAATTTTGGAATAATATTAGGAATCTTCTCTTTATAAAAAACTGAATTATCGGGCTTCCCTGGTGGAGCAGTGGTTAAGAATATGCCTGCGAATGCAGGGGTCATGGGTTCGAGCCCTGGTCTGGGAACATCCCACGTGCCACGGAGTAACTAAGCCCGCGCGCCACAACTACTGAGCCTGCGCTCTAGAGCCCGTGTGCCACATCAACCGAGCCCACGTGCCACAACTATGGAAGCCTGCGTGCCTAGAGACCATGCTCTGCAACAAGAGAAGCCACTGCAATGAGAAGCCCGTGCACCACAGCCAAGAGGAGCCCCCGCTCACTGCAACTAGAGAACGCCCGCTAGCAGCGACAAAGACCCAATGCAGCCCCAAATAAATTAATTAATTTTTAAAAATTGAATTAGTTTCAAGGGTACAATGTATAAAAGTACAATAAAAGCCCCCCTTCATAACCCCCCAACCCCACTCTAAAGATGGAATCGATATGCTGTGATACAATTTATAGTCGTAGTACTACTCCTCCTCCCACCACATCCGAAATCCTCTGAGCCAGGTGCAGCAGCTTCCTTTCACAATGCTAGGACCCGCCACAAGACACATGATAATCCCTTTGGACATTTCAAGGAGTGGCACCAAGGGAACAGTACCGGGGAAATGCCACTGACAGCTCAGAATATCCATGGCATTTCTAGAGCCTCGGCACTGCTCTCGCTCTGGGAATGAAGGTCCAAAAAGCACATCGGAGAATGTTCATAGTTGTAAACAAGCTCCACCTTTGAAACACAATCTGCATAGAACCACATATACAAGCCTGCACGATGGATGAAGCCAAGGTCTCCTCCATGATTTCCCTTCTGACCACCTTATTGTCTCCTCAACCATAAAAGGTGAACTTGAAACTCAGGACCTTGCCTTGTCACCAGAAACACCCAAGCTTGGATCAGTCTTTCTAAGACCAGATACTTGCTCTCTGAACTATTAGAGACTTGTCACATACACACAGGTAGGACAGGATTATTTCTATCTACCTGGGGACTTGGAGTCTTTCACATTGCTCCTGTTAAAACTCTCACAACAGCAAAACTTTACCTACAAAGGGTTCAAGCTATGACACTCCCAACTTCCACAAACCTCCTCAGCTCTTGTGAGTCACATGCAGCCAATTCCAGGAATTGGAAACATGGTTGTGAGGATGAAACTGACTTTGGGGCTCCCCTTGGATATGGTCTTCCAGACTTACTAAAGGCCATTAAGAGGAAGGTTTACCCCACCTCAGGGAAACCCGAGGCAGTACTTGCAGTCAAGGGCTGCCCATGGCTTCTGAGCTACATCCGAAAAGAATTTCATACTGTACCTGGATCTGCTGAAGCCATTTCTGACTGTCCGAGAGCCAGCATGTACCGTTCCTCAACTGCCTCCATTGTGGATCATCAGTAGGGCTGTCAGATTTAGTACATAAAAATACAGGATACCCAGTTAAACTTGAACTTCACATGAATAATAAGTCATTATTTTAGTATAAGTAGATCCTATGAACTATTTGGGGCATACTTATCTTCAAAATGTACTCGTTGTTTTTCAAACATTCATATTTAACTAAACAGTCTATATTTTATCTGTCAACCCTACTCAGCAGAAATGATGGAGGCTCATAGAGATCCAGGAGACGCCTCAGCGCCTCCTCAGCTTTTATTTCTACGTCCTGGACAGCGAGCACGAACCTTCCACTCCCAGTCAGTGGCTAGAATGGAGGATATTCTCTGTTTTAGAGCTTTTTCTACTTGTCATTGTTATTATCTTCCTTATTTTAAAGAGATGTTTATTTTTTCCCAATCTCAATAGCTCATCCAAAAGTATTTCAAAGTTCATTAGAGAAGGGAAAAACAATATGGTTCTGAAAAGTGAAGGAAACCGCCTGGTGTTTAGTAAAGAAGTAGTAGGGAGACTGAAAAAGCCAAACTTAATAAGCAGATCTCTCCAAGGGTATTTTCAGAGCTTGATACCCTCCCACACCCTGAAAATATTATTACATCAAGAATGTAGAACTGCTAACCAAATGTAAGGCTCCCATATGATTCTATCAAACTGAGGATGCTTCTTTACTAAGCAGTGAGCACACTTGCTGTCCCAGGGACCTTGGCAGTTGCAACGTAGGGCTCTTCCCTTTGGGATGGAAACAGCAAGTTTTCCTGTGGTCTACACGCTGGCCCCAAAAATACTACACTCCCAATACTTGTCAACTTTAAGTATTTTTCTACATATCTCCATTTTTCTGTTACTATTTGGACTACATCCTAGACTTGACACTACATAAATTGCATTCAAGAAGCTATTTTTAAAAGTTGGTAGGAAACCTTAAATCTATGGCTTGCAGTCCCTGGCTTACTTTCATCCAGGTGCATAAGGGTTTTCAAAAGTAGTCAGGTTACTTACCCCGTATCACAGCCCCACGCTTGTGTCACAGATATAAAAATGGAACATGATATTTAAGGTTTTAGTTGCCAAATCATCAAGCCTCCCAGACAGAGGCAATAGAGCAAAATGATTACAGAGGCATGGATTTTGATTTGCTCCAGTGTCTTGGGCAAGTCACTTGGCCTCTGTATTTATTTGTACTTATCTGCACTTATCTGTCACTTGGGGGTCATAATTGTACCTGGTCCATGGGTACGCTGTACAAATGATCTGTAAAGTAGTTACAAGAAACCGACACAGAGTAAGCACTCCACAGACATTGGCTATTAGCTATTGGAAATAGTTCTCCGTGAAACAGATGACTTTATCCGTGGATGACTCGGTGGGAGACAGTGAATCACAGAATCACAGCATGTTGAAAGTGACCTAGTTCACACTCTAATGTGAAAAGAAGAAAAGTGTGCATGGGTAGAAAATGTCTGAAACTTTACACAACAAAGAGTTCATCATGTTAACTTGGAGGATTAGAATAAATCAGGAAAGGAGGAAAGAAAAACTTGAGTGTCATTCAATTTCTCTATCATTTGTGTTTCTACACTGAGACTCTGAATACACTGGAAGTGCAATTTTTTTTAATGTGGCGGGATAAAGGTTTTCAAGTTTTCCTGATCCATCCGTATTATTATCTCAGAATTGCTGGCATTTCTTGCCATCTTTGGATCTACACCCATGTGAGTCAGTGGGCCATTCTGGACGGAGGAGATAATAGAGCAGAAGTGAAGTGAGAGAAAAGGAGAGACAAGATTTTCTCTTTTCTCTTCAAAGAGGAAAGGTCTTTGGAATGGGAACAACTCACAACCAAACTTTGGGGAAAGGATGTGATGGAAAATGAGACAAACATCCTACCCCTGTGATGAGAAGGATTCCCTGGGCTCGATGGAGGGAGGTCACAGGTGGCTGGACAAGGAAACCAACTAGGGAGAAACACACACAAGTGCAGAGCAAACACCCTGAGGCCACTCAGCCTGACTCCATGCAAACATGTGTCCAGCAGACAGCTCTTCACTTGTGGCTCCCCAGCAAGACAGGTACCTCGGGGGTGCCAACTCATTCTGAGTCCATTATGCCTGGCCATTCATAAACCGCTGTCTAACGTGTGAGGAATAAACTCTCAATGTTTATGAGGAAATTGGGGAAGGAGATTGAAAGGTTACTTAAACGAAAAAAAAAGAAGTTCAGGAAGGCAGGATGGTAGAGAGACAAGAAAAAGACCTTAAAAGATAGAAAGGATTTGCCAAAGAAGAGAAAGCAAAAGAAATGATTCCGAATGGGTTAACCTGCAGCTAGGAAGTTAAGGAAGATTATTGATGGGTGAAGACTATGGAATAAAGTGAATAAAATTTCTCAGAAGTTGCTGAGAATATGGTAAGCAGCATGATTATCAAATTATGAATTGGCTGCAATGGCATTCTAGGGGGACACTAGGAAGGTGAAGCAAATGTTCCTGAGATGACAGTAGCAGGTGGAAAGTTGTTTCAGGGGAAGATCAGTCTTGCAGAGGGTGTATCAGAGGAGGGCAAGTGTGAGCAAGCAAGGAAATACTAAGTGTATACGGTTCCTTCACTGAGTGCACCCAGCCCCGCGGTCAGCCTTGAGAACAAGCAGGACTTCAGGTACTGGAGCTACATTTCAGTCATCAAGACTTGAGAAGACACCCTTAACTCAGGTCTTCTCTTCAAACTCCATCTTTCCTTCTTGACCTTCATTTGGCCTCTTCCCTTACCCTCCAGCTGTGGACTGAGGCCACAGAGCAAGATGGGTCACTAGTGTCCTCCATCCCCTGGCGACTGTGGTTCACATCAGTGGAGTACCAAAGGCAATAACCAAGTAACAGACACAAGAGTGTATGAAGAAGAATAGATTCTGATAAGGCTTTCTGTGACAGTGTGGGCCAAGTCGGCTCTATATGGCTGGTATCACGTGAATTATGAGCAGCCTTAGGGGAGAAGTCCTCAGAAGGCAGAGCCTGGCTCTCGAGAGGCTCTGCGTGCTCACAGCCCACTCCAAGACCTCAGTTACAGCTTCGGCCCCCAATATCTCTCCCTCTGCCTGCTCACAGTTTTTGAAGTCTTCTTTCCTCCACATTTCTCTTGAGAGCTGGAGGAGGAAGATGAGCTTCAGGCCAGCTCAGACTCCCCTGGGATCCCAGCAGGATGCCTATCATTAACCTCCCACCTTCTAGGAAGCTCCTAAGATTTTCACATTTGGGGCAGTTCTCATTTCAGCTGTGCTTCAAATTGCTGGCTGGAGACGGCCTGTTGGAAGGTGGCTAAAAGCAAGTAGCAATCCTTCGGGCAGCCTGGCCCTTCTCGACTGTCAGTCATCTTCAGGGATATTCTGGGAAATGTTGTTTGTTCTAGAGAAGGGAGGGAAACAATCCAATTGTCCAATAATGCTTGAATGGAAAATAAATGATGCTATATGCATGTGATCACATAATATCAAACAGTCAAAAATCAAAGACCTAGATCTCTATGGATTCACGTGGATAAATCTTGAAAACATAATATTGATTGAAAGAAAATAAGATAAACAATGTTAGATTGTGATAACAGGTATGTAAGTGTTTAAATATTTAAATCAATTCAACATATTGCTTCTATATATAGAGATGCAAGAAAATAAACTTTATCCAAAGAACACATTATTTACATTTAATATGCTCATTTATCTAGGAGACCCAAAAGAACCCACAGATAAACTAGCAGGAACTAATAAGACGGTTCAACAAGGCACACACATACAAGATCAATAAATTTTAAAAGTCAATCAGGCTCCTCTACACTGGCGATAACAAATTAGAAACTATAAAAGAAAATAAGAAAAAAAGAAGATCTAAAAATTGTCACAAGAGCCGTATAAATTATTTAGAGCTAAGCATACGTAGAAGGCATTATAACTAACGAACTGAGTACGAACAGTTAAACTCCGCCCAACCCAAGGTTAGGAAGAGACTGTTGTTATTTTATGAGAACAGACCCTCTTCTTAAGGAGCAGATCAGTACGTGAGAGTGAATCAAAGAAACACAGCATTTGAAAAGTCAGCTAGTCCAAGCCTCTTGATCGCACATACAGAAGCTGAAGCCCAGATAGGTTGAGTTACTTGCTAAAGGGCCCAATGTCCTGACTCAAGGACTAGCATTTTTCACTCAGTCGCAAGACACAATCAAATGCAGTACCTTGGAAAGAGATGGGGAAAAAATGAAGAAATCAATTATATAGTTCCTCATCTTTAAGTACAGAAATAGCCGTGACAAAATTACACGTATTGAGGGAAAATTGAAGTGCAGAGTTTAAAATGTCAATAATCCACAGGGAAACTGGAGACCATTTAAAACATTCATATTAAATCTCTCTAGAAAAGACATTAAAAGATCTCCAATCAAAATGTGAATTTTATAATAGACATGGTATGATACAATATATAATAGATATGGTAGGAACCTTTCCCTTTCACGGGAAAGCTTCGGCTGGGAAAAAGGAATTGTTCTTGAAAATGGGGCCTGTGCTATTGCAGACACTGTGCTCAACCTAGGTCCACCGAATGCTCTGATGTCATCACTGAGGTCACAGAATTCCACTGTGAGCCTGGCAACCTTGCAAACATAACAGCCCTGGTGAGCACTAGGCACTACTGCTGGTTCACCAAGTGGTACAAGTTTTTCAGCCATTTAGGAGACTTGACTATTTTTGTTTGTATTGAATCATTTCAACGGATTGCCCAAGAGCCAAGAAGGGCCAACCTGTAGGGAAGAGGAGGAGTTGGACATCTCTTGAGGCATCTTCTAAGGGAGACTTCTAGTTGGTACGATGGAACGGCGACAAAAGAGGAAACATCTGGAAAATGAAGAGTCCCAGGAAACTGCCGAGAACGGAGGAGGTATGTGGGGGGCAACTTGTCTGGGGCACATGGGTTTCTGCCAAACTGAAGCTTCTCTAGGAAGCGGGGGACTGAGAACGTGTCACCTGTGAAGCAGGGAGCGAGAGACCTTGTCTCACTGATGCTGCCGTATCTATCCGGAGGGTCCCTGTGGTGTGAGACGGCACAGAACGGCCAGATGCCCCCTGGGAGATGGGAGGTCAGCTCCGCTGGTCTGAGGACTCTCTCCTGGGGCAGCCGGGCCTGGAGCTTTGTCGGACTCACAGCAGGCTGCATCCTGCTTGCACAGACCTAGAGGTGCAGCTTTTCTCAGTCCCCGATTTCTCTCTTATGCTCTTGGATCTTTCCTAGGGGTCATGAGGTGGGGGATGTGAAGGATGCAAGGATGCTGAGAGAGACCCATGAGTTGCTTGGCCTCTTTTACCAAAGTGGAAAGAGAAGCCCCATGAGTTGAAGGCCCTGTTGAAAAATATCTTGACAAGTGGAATGCACTTTGAAAGAAGATTGTTTGTCTAGGGATGGTGTCATATTGAAAGCAAGGAGGTTTTATTCCTTCAACAGGAAGAATTTCCCAAAGGAGATCAAGGGAAGGGAAGGGTTTTCCAGAGACTGAGACCGCGTGAGCGGGGGTGAGAAATGGCCTCAGGGTCCTGCGGGGAGCTCTGAGAGCCACGGGCCACGTGGTGCCTGCGTGCATTAAATGTAGGCGAGTAGCTTGCCCTGGGAGAGGGGTGGTCACCCCAGAGCTCCAGCTAGAGGCCTCTGCCCCAGATTAGAGCCCAGTAGCTCCTACCAGGCCCAGGGCCCTGGAGACTGTAGGATGGGCCCTGGGAATGGAGCTCTAGACAGCAGGCAGATTTCCAGGCAGTGGCTGGGACAGGCTGGGGAAGGCAGTGACTGCCCCTGACCATTCAGAATATTTTGCCCTATGTTCCTGTGTGTGTGTGTGTGTGAGTGTGTGTGTGTGTGTGTGTGTGTGTGTGTGTGTGGTAGTGCAGAGAAGAGCGAGATGAATGGGGGTAGAGTGCTTACCAGATATAAAGTCTGCGTGGTAAAGTTCTTGTCACCCTGCCTGGACCTGGCTGACACTCGGTGTACGTAAGAGTGTATACAGAATTCTTGTTAGGGGTGTTTTATGAGACAGTAACTCATACACCCATGTACACTCTGATACAGCAAAAATATCACACACCCCACATATAACTTCTTTAGTAAACCACACAGAGCACATGGAGGTATATACACGCATCCCTCCTGTACTACATTCTCATACAACCCACCTGTATCACAATCCTCTCCTCCAACACCAAACGCTGGAGATGAGATATGTATATAGACACACACACTATATATATAGGACACACACACACACACACACACACACTATATACATGTATCTCCTCAACTCTTGCACAAACACAGCTAACTTTAGCCATTTCTAAATACCTCTATAAGAACCAGTCACGTGTCATACACACCACACTTATAACACATTCTTGCGTAATGCCAGACCCGCTTTGTACAAACCACAGTAAACCACAGTCTCAGTAACCCATGTCAGGATTGCCAGAGAAAATATGGGCTATCCAGTTCAATTTGAATTCCAGATAAACAACAAGTAATTTTTCAGTATCCGTATGTCCCACATATTGTATGGGCTATACTTACACTAAAACTAAGTCAGGCCAAATACTGCATGGGAATACTTACACTAAAAGATTATTCTGGGTTTATCTGAAACTGAAATTTAACTGGGTGCCTTGTATTCTTGTTCGCTAAGTCTGGCAACCCTTATATACTTACCACCAGCTGATGTATTATATATTTATTGTAGTTTTGTTTAGTGTGTGTCTTCCCCTACTAGAATGTGCAGCGTTACCAAAGACTACAACAATGGAAGAGTGCCGGATACACAGGAGTAGCTGCTTACTGAATCTTGGTGAATGAATGAATGAACACACACCATAAATACAAGCCACACCATGTAATGAGGAAACGTTACATGTCCCAGAATTCCTGACTTGTGAACAGAAACCATGCACACAAAGGCCACAGACACAGATAGACACGTCTGCACTGTGCTCCCCATGCCAACCCCACACTTACCACAGACTTAACTGATACACATCACTCACTCTTCCCACACACTCACAGTCACCAACGAGGCCTACATTACCAACTAGGCAGTGAGAGAATAAGTATTGATTGGAATTAAATCCTGGAGGATCCACTGGGAACCACACTCTCAACTGTGTGTATTCACTGCACCTGACACGTGTCACACACTCAGTAAATATTTGTGGACAGAGGACTGATGAACCCACCCTGAGCCTTTCATTCCTCCCTCAGGAATCTCGAAGTCACAAGAGGATCCCCCTCGGCTTGGATCCACTGTGGTGGCCCAAGGCTGCAGCCCAGGGGCAGTGGAGGTCTCCTCTGCCTCTAAATACTTCTTCTGTACTTCTACTCTGCGCAAGCTCAGCTACGCTGGTAAGGGTGTGGGGCTCCTCAGGTGACGGGGTGCTTGGCTGTGAAGCAGGAGGCACACAGATCCCAGGGAGGCTGAGAGGAAATCCAGGGTCATCAGAGGTGATGAGGGCTCTGTGGAGGAGCCTGGGCAGGATGGCTGAGCTGTTCCGAGGGCGTGGATGCCAGCTGAGTCTGGGGGTGTGTGTGTGAATACTGCTACTACCATGGTGGGGAAGTCAAGGAGCAGGGGCCGGAAAGGTCTGGGCTTGAGGTGGAGGGAAGAGGGACCAGATTAAGCATCTTCAGAGGAAAATGTAGGCTTTGTCTTTGCCTTTGCTTCCAGAGAAGGACAGAGTTCTGCATCATACACCTCCAGCCTGAGAGCAGGACCATCCAGCTCAGGTGCACACAGCTCACACATACACGCGCCCTCCAGGCACAGCCCTTCTCAGTGCACATCAACCCCAAGCACGTGCTCCACAGTACTCTCCTGCACCACAGCCCCATTCCACAAGGAATGCACCACCGATATTCCCAAACTCACACTCCTCATCGTACACGCATCCAGCCGCATCCCTCACATACTACAGCCCTCACCACCATACTCCACACCCCTGTATACAGACACCGCTCCAGTATACCCCCCCACGCACATGAAAAGCCCACAGATGACACCAGATACACCACTCCGTCCTACGGCCAACGGACACCAAGCTCACGACATTGCTTTGTCGTGCCAATGTCCCTCTCTCGTCTACCACACCTGCTCCCTCACCTTCCGGCATGGCCCATGCATGTTATTATGATTTTAATTTCCTTTTTCAGGAATCCGGAGATTTCATCGAGACACTGCCCAGCCTAGACCACCCCTAGCCCAGGATCAGGAAGAAGGAGAGACCGCTTCCCCATCACACTGTGTCTCCTCCTCACCCTCTTCACCCTGTAAGAACTATCTGCACCCAGACAAAGAGGAAAGGGGCATGAAAATATACTACATGCAGGTACAAGTGAACAAGGGTGTCGCTGTCTCCTGGAAGACAAAGAAACCCTTGGAGTTGCCTGAAAAGCAGCTGAGGATAGAAGAAGTGACCCTTCCTGAGGATGTGTGCGCAGTAGCCACTGACCCCTCTTCTGATGTGTCCACCGAAAGCCTCCTGTCTGACAGTGAGCCCACTGGGGAGGAGAAAGAGTATGAGGAAAGGGCAGAGCCAGGCAGCCCATCAGGGCCACCTGCCGTCGAGGAGAGACCCAGCGCCAAGACAGCGGACTGGATGCTGACCATGGAGACCGGCTTCAGGTGCATGGCCTGCTGCCGGGTCTTCCCCACCTTGGAGATCCTCCAGCAGCACGTGAAGGGCGGCATCCTGCAGGGCTTCAGCTGCCGTGCCTTTCATCTCACCATGGCCCAGCGGATGGGCAATGTGGAATCCGAGAGCACCCCTGAGGAAGAGGACGAGGAGGAGGAGGAGGAGAACGAGGAGGAGGAGGAGGAGGAGGAGGAGGAGGAGGAGGAGGAGAAGGAGGTAGAGAAGCAAGAAGAAAAGGAGAATGAGGGAGAGCAGCCCACGGGGGAAGGACCCAGCCCAAAGAGACCCCGCAGGCAGGGTCTTTTCTCTCCTTTGAGTTCCAAACAGCAACTGAGATTCATGGGACAGAAGATCCTGGAAGACGGTGTGGCCGTCCCTTGGAAGAGGTAAGGCTTGAGGCTGGCAGTCTTCTGAGCCTATGTCACGAGGGCCCAGAGGAGTCTAAGGGAAGGGGCCGCACACATGTGCTGGTTTACCTAATGGCTCTGCAGTTGCATCAAATGGGACACACCCAGCACTAACAAAGGCATTGACCTCTGTTGACGTAAACAAGAAGGTGGAGCCTTTTCCTAGGAGTTTTCTCAGGGTCTGCACGATGGACCTCAACTCTTAGAGGACGTACTGCCAGCAGCTCCTTCTCGGCAGAGAGAGCCAGGAGTGGTCTCAAGAGAGGACAGGGGCCCTTGCAGGACCAGAATTTTGAGGTCTGAGAGCCTTGGGCCTGAGCCGAGATCTCACCCGGACCACTGGACCTAGCCTTCTGTGACAAAGGGGAATATGAAAGAGAGTCACGTGGAAATGAGGTCCCCCGAGATATGGAAATGTTCCAGAACCTTCGTTGCGTGGTAGTAGATCTGGAGCCAAGCTCACTGTGGTGTGTGTGGCTCTGAGCATTAAGGCAATGCTGGAGGGTAACACTGACCAGCAGAGCTTGGAGTGCTTCTTGTCTCTTCCTGTTCTACCTCATTTGTTTTATCCCTTCCAGGGAGAAGAAAGGACCCTCGGGAGAGTAGCAGACAGAATGCCGTGGTCTGAAGGAGGATGAAGGGACCGGCACTCAGTCTAACATCATATGACAATAGAAGTGTCCTATGCAATAAAGGGCATTTTCCAAACCTTTCCTGGAGCTTTTATTTAATGACATTTTTCTATCTATGCATCTATCTGTCATCTACATCTGTATCTTTCAAGGTTTGTGAACAAGCTTTCACATAAGCACTAGAGACGTCCGCCAGCATTTTCCAGAAGAGGCCTGCAAATTGCTGGGGACTCCTCACAAATAGGGAACGGCCACAACCCCTGCCACACAGACTATGCGCGTGGCCCTCCTGACGTACTCCCACTCTCTCTCTGAATTTCCCAACGTCTGAGATGAGGGTGCTGGCTGGAGGCAATGATCACGTGCAGGCTGAATCTTCTCCAGATTCTGATTCTCTTCCTGGGCATATCGTCCTTAAGCACAGTCTCCATGTCCCTGGCCACACTGATCTCTCTCCTTCAGTCCTTCCCTCCCTCCCTCTCCTGCCTCCCAGTGCAGAGAATACTTTTTTGCATTTGAGACGACATTTATTTTTGGTTCACAGAATTCTCACCTGTTCTACTGTGGCCTCCGTTGTGAACATTCCAAAGCTGAGACTTTTCTGTTTTTCTCCCTCATTTCTGCTGAGTCTTTACCTTCCTAATGCAGTGAACTCACAGTGCCTAGCTGACTGGATGGGGAAAAAGATCCAGGGAGCAAAGAGAAATAATAAAAGAATATATCAGTTAATTTTTCATAGTGTTATCCAACTACATATTTTTAAAATTTTGGAATAATATTAGGAATCTTCTCTTTATAAAAAACTGAATTATCGGGCTTCCCTGGTGGAGCAGTGGTTAAGAATATGCCTGCGAATGCAGGGGTCATGGGTTTGAGCCCTGGTCTGGGAACATCCCACGTGCCACGGAGTAACTAAGCCCGCGCGCCACAACTACTGAGCCTGCGCTCTAGAGCCCGTGTGCCACATCAACCGAGCCCACGTGCCACAACTATGGAAGCCTGCGTGCCTAGAGACCATGCTCTGCAACAAGAGAAGCCACTGCAATGAGAAGCCCGTGCACCACAGCCAAGAGGAGCCCCCGCTCACTGCAACTAGAGAACGCCCGCTAGCAGCGACAAAGACCCAATGCAGCCCCAAATAAATTAATTAATTTTTAAAAATTGAATTAGTTTCAAGGGTACAATGTATAAAAGTACAATAAAAGCCCCCCTTCATAACCCCCCAACCCCACTCTAAAGATGGAATCGATATGCTGTGATACAATTTATAGTCGTAGTACTACTCCTCCTCCCACCACATCCGAAATCCTCTGAGCCAGGTGCAGCAGCTTCCTTTCACAATGCTAGGACCCGCCACAAGACACATGATAATCCCTTTGGACATTTCAAGGAGTGGCACCAAGGGAACAGTACCGGGGAAATGCCACTGACAGCTCAGAATATCCATGGCATTTCTAGAGCCTCGGCACTGCTCTCGCTCTGGGAATGAAGGTCCAAAAAGCACATCGGAGAATGTTCATAGTTGTAAACAAGCTCCACCTTTGAAACACAATCTGCATAGAACCACATATACAAGCCTGCACGATGGATGAAGCCAAGGTCTCCTCCATGATTTCCCTTCTGACCACCTTATTGTCTCCTCAACCATAAAAGGTGAACTTGAAACTCAGGACCTTGCCTTGTCACCAGAAACACCCAAGCTTGGATCAGTCTTTCTAAGACCAGATACTTGCTCTCTGAACTATTAGAGACTTGTCACATACACACAGGTAGGACAGGATTATTTCTATCTACCTGGGGACTTGGAGTCTTTCACATTGCTCCTGTTAAAACTCTCACAACAGCAAAACTTTACCTACAAAGGGTTCAAGCTATGACACTCCCAACTTCCACAAACCTCCTCAGCTCTTGTGAGTCACATGCAGCCAATTCCAGGAATTGGAAACATGGTTGTGAGGATGAAACTGACTTTGGGGCTCCCCTTGGATATGGTCTTCCAGACTTACTAAAGGCCATTAAGAGGAAGGTTTACCCCACCTCAGGGAAACCCGAGGCAGTACTTGCAGTCAAGGGCTGCCCATGGCTTCTGAGCTACATCCGAAAAGAATTTCATACTGTACCTGGATCTGCTGAAGCCATTTCTGACTGTCCGAGAGCCAGCATGTACCGTTCCTCAACTGCCTCCATTGTGGATCATCAGTAGGGCTGTCAGATTTAGTACATAAAAATACAGGATACCCAGTTAAACTTGAACTTCACATGAATAATAAGTCATTATTTTAGTATAAGTAGATCCTATGAACTATTTGGGGCATACTTATCTTCAAAATGTACTCGTTGTTTTTCAAACATTCATATTTAACTAAACAGTCTATATTTTATCTGTCAACCCTACTCAGCAGAAATGATGGAGGCTCATAGAGATCCAGGAGACGCCTCAGCGCCTCCTCAGCTTTTATTTCTACGTCCTGGACAGCGAGCACGAACCTTCCACTCCCAGTCAGTGGCTAGAATGGAGGATATTCTCTGTTTTAGAGCTTTTTCTACTTGTCATTGTTATTATCTTCCTTATTTTAAAGAGATGTTTATTTTTCCCAATCTCAATAGCTCATCCAAAAGTATTTCAAAGTTCATTAGAGAAGGGAAAAACAATATGGTTCTGAAAAGTGAAGGAAACCGCCTGGTGTTTAGTAAAGAAGTAGTAGGGAGACTGAAAAAGCCAAACTTAATAAGCAGATCTCTCCAAGGGTATTTTCAGAGCTTGATACCCTCCCACACCCTGAAAATATTATTACATCAAGAATGTAGAACTGCTAACCAAATGTAAGGCTCCCATATGATTCTATCAAACTGAGGATGCTTCTTTACTAAGCAGTGAGCACACTTGCTGTCCCAGGGACCTTGGCAGTTGCAACGTAGGGCTCTTCCCTTTGGGATGGAAACAGCAAGTTTTCCTGTGGTCTACACGCTGGCCCCAAAAATACTACACTCCCAATACTTGTCAACTTTAAGTATTTTTCTACATATCTCCATTTTTCTGTTACTATTTGGACTACATCCTAGACTTGACACTACATAAATTGAATTCAAGAAGCTATTTTTAAAAGTTGGTAGGAAACCTTAAATCTATGGCTTGCAGTCCCTGGCTTACTTTCATCCAGGTGCATAAGGGTTTTCAAAAGTAGTCAGGTTACTTACCCCGTATCACAGCCCCACGCTTGTGTCACAGATATAAAAATGGAACATGATATTTAAGGTTTTAGTTGCCAAATCATCAAGCCTCCCAGACAGAGGCAATAGAGCAAAATGATTACAGAGGCATGGATTTTGATTTGCTCCAGTGTCTTGGGCAAGTCACTTGGCCTCTGTATTTATTTGTACTTATCTGCACTTATCTGTCACTTGGGGGTCATAATTGTACCTGGTCCATGGGTACGCTGTACAAATGATCTGTAAAGTAGTTACAAGAAACCGACACAGAGTAAGCACTCCACAGACATTGGCTATTAGCTATTGGAAATAGTTCTCCGTGAAACAGATGACTTTATCCGTGGATGACTCGGTGGGAGACAGTGAATCACAGAATCACAGCATGTTGAAAGTGACCTAGTTCACACTCTAATGTGAAAAGAAGAAAAGTGTGCATGGGTAGAAAATGTCTGAAACTTTACACAACAAAGAGTTCATCATGTTAACTTGGAGGATTAGAATAAATCAGGAAAGGAGGAAAGAAAAACTTGAGTGTCATTCAATTTCTCTATCATTTGTGTTTCTACACTGAGACTCTGAATACACTGGAAGTGCAATTTTTTTTAATGTGGCGGGATAAAGGTTTTCAAGTTTTCCTGATCCATCCGTATTATTATCTCAGAATTGCTGGCATTTCTTGCCATCTTTGGATCTACACCCATGTGAGTCAGTGGGCCATTCTGGACGGAGGAGATAATAGAGCAGAAGTGAAGTGAGAGAAAAGGAGAGACAAGATTTTCTCTTTTCTCTTCAAAGAGGAAAGGTCTTTGGAATGGGAACAACTCACAACCAAACTTTGGGGAAAGGATGTGATGGAAAATGAGACAAACATCCTACCCCTGTGATGAGAAGGATTCCCTGGGCTCGATGGAGGGAGGTCACAGGTGGCTGGACAAGGAAACCAACTAGGGAGAAACACACACAAGTGCAGAGCAAACACCCTGAGGCCACTCAGCCTGACTCCATGCAAACATGTGTCCAGCAGACAGCTCTTCACTTGTGGCTCCCCAGCAAGACAGGTACCTCGGGGGTGCCAACTCATTCTGAGTCCATTATGCCTGGCCATTCATAAACCGCTGTCTAACGTGTGAGGAATAAACTCTCAATGTTTATGAGGAAATTGGGGAAGGAGATTGAAAGGTTACTTAAACGAAAAAAAAAGAAGTTCAGGAAGGCAGGATGGTAGAGAGACAAGAAAAAGACCTTAAAAGATAGAAAGGATTTGCCAAAGAAGAGAAAGCAAAAGAAATGATTCCGAATGGGTTAACCTGCAGCTAGGAAGTTAAGGAAGATTATTGATGGGTGAAGACTATGGAATAAAGTGAATAAAATTTCTCAGAAGTTGCTGAGAATATGGTAAGCAGCATGATTATCAAATTATGAATTGGCTGCAATGGCATTCTAGGGGGACACTAGGAAGGTGAAGCAAATGTTCCTGAGATGACAGTAGCAGGTGGAAAGTTGTTTCAGGGGAAGATCAGTCTTGCAGAGGGTGTATCAGAGGAGGGCAAGTGTGAGCAAGCAAGGAAATACTAAGTGTATACGGTTCCTTCACTGAGTGCACCCAGCCCCGCGGTCAGCCTTGAGAACAAGCAGGACTTCAGGTACTGGAGCTACATTTCAGTCATCAAGACTTGAGAAGACACCCTTAACTCAGGTCTTCTCTTCAAACTCCATCTTTCCTTCTTGACCTTCATTTGGCCTCTTCCCTTACCCTCCAGCTGTGGACTGAGGCCACAGAGCAAGATGGGTCACTAGTGTCCTCCATCCCCTGGCGACTGTGGTTCACATCAGTGGAGTACCAAAGGCAATAACCAAGTAACAGACACAAGAGTGTATGAAGAAGAATAGATTCTGATAAGGCTTTCTGTGACAGTGTGGGCCAAGACGGCTCTATATGGCTGGTATCACGTGAATTATGAGCAGCCTTAGGGGAGAAGTCCTCAGAAGGCAGAGCCTGGCTCTCGAGAGGCTCTGCGTGCTCACAGCCCACTCCAAGACCTCAGTTACAGCTTCGGCCCCCAATATCTCTCCCTCTGCCTGCTCACAGTTTTTGAAGTCTTCTTTCCTCCACATTTCTCTTGAGAGCTGGAGGAGGAAGATGAGCTTCAGGCCAGCTCAGACTCCCCTGGGATCCCAGCAGGATGCCTATCATTAACCTCCCACCTTCTAGGAAGCTCCTA
Source organism: Mesoplodon mirus (assembly GCF_964341445.2). NCBI lineage: Eukaryota > Metazoa > Chordata > Mammalia > Artiodactyla > Ziphiidae > Mesoplodon > Mesoplodon mirus. The sequence continues at coordinate 228,653 of NW_028295698.1, read as the reverse complement.
AGATTTTCACATTTGGGGCAGTTCTCATTTCAGCTGTGCTTCAAATTGCTGGCTGGAGACGGCCTGTTGGAAGGTGGCTAAAAGCAAGTAGCAATCCTTCGGGCAGCCTGGCCCTTCTCGACTGTCAGTCATCTTCAGGGATATTCTGGGAAATGTTGTTTGTTCTAGAGAAGGGAGGGAAACAATCCAATTGTCCAATAATGCTTGAATGGAAAATAAATGATGCTATATGCATGTGATCACATAATATCAAACAGTCAAAAATCAAAGACCTAGATCTCTATGGATTCACGTGGATAAATCTTGAAAACATAATATTGATTGAAAGAAAATAAGATAAACAATGTTAGATTGTGATAACAGGTATGTAAGTGTTTAAATATTTAAATCAATTCAACATATTGCTTCTATATATAGAGATGCAAGAAAATAAACTTTATCCAAAGAACACATTATTTACATTTAATATGCTCATTTATCTAGGAGACCCAAAAGAACCCACAGATAAACTAGCAGGAACTAATAAGACGGTTCAACAAGGCACACACATACAAGATCAATAAATTTTAAAAGTCAATCAGGCTCCTCTACACTGGCGATAACAAATTAGAAACTATAAAAGAAAATAAGAAAAAAAGAAGATCTAAAAATTGTCACAAGAGCCGTATAAATTATTTAGAGCTAAGCATACGTAGAAGGCATTATAACTAACGAACTGAGTACGAACAGTTAAACTCCGCCCAACCCAAGGTTAGGAAGAGACTGTTGTTATTTTATGAGAACAGACCCTCTTCTTAAGGAGCAGATCAGTACGTGAGAGTGAATCAAAGAAACACAGCATTTGAAAAGTCAGCTAGTCCAAGCCTCTTGATCGCACATACAGAAGCTGAAGCCCAGATAGGTTGAGTTACTTGCTAAAGGGCCCAATGTCCTGACTCAAGGACTAGCATTTTTCACTCAGTCGCAAGACACAATCAAATGCAGTACCTTGGAAAGAGATGGGGAAAAAATGAAGAAATCAATTATATAGTTCCTCATCTTTAAGTACAGAAATAGCCGTGACAAAATTACACGTATTGAGGGAAAATTGAAGTGCAGAGTTTAAAATGTCAATAATCCACAGGGAAACTGGAGACCATTTAAAACATTCATATTAAATCTCTCTAGAAAAGACATTAAAAGATCTCCAATCAAAATGTGAATTTTATAATAGACATGGTATGATACAATATATAATAGATATGGTAGGAACCTTTCCCTTTCACGGGAAAGCTTCGGCTGGGAAAAAGGAATTGTTCTTGAAAATGGGGCCTGTGCTATTGCAGACACTGTGCTCAACCTAGGTCCACCGAATGCTCTGATGTCATCACTGAGGTCACAGAATTCCACTGTGAGCCTGGCAACCTTGCAAACATAACAGCCCTGGTGAGCACTAGGCACTACTGCTGGTTCACCAAGTGGTACAAGTTTTTCAGCCATTTAGGAGACTTGACTATTTTTGTTTGTATTGAATCATTTCAACGGATTGCCCAAGAGCCAAGAAGGGCCAACCTGTAGGGAAGAGGAGGAGTTGGACATCTCTTGAGGCATCTTCTAAGGGAGACTTCTAGTTGGTACGATGGAACGGCGACAAAAGAGGAAACATCTGGAAAATGAAGAGTCCCAGGAAACTGCCGAGAACGGAGGAGGTATGTGGGGGGCAACTTGTCTGGGGCACATGGGTTTCTGCCAAACTGAAGCTTCTCTAGGAAGCGGGGGACTGAGAACGTGTCACCTGTGAAGCAGGGAGCGAGAGACCTTGTCTCACTGATGCTGCCGTATCTATCCGGAGGGTCCCTGTGGTGTGAGACGGCACAGAACGGCCAGATGCCCCCTGGGAGATGGGAGGTCAGCTCCGCTGGTCTGAGGACTCTCTCCTGGGGCAGCCGGGCCTGGAGCTTTGTCGGACTCACAGCAGGCTGCATCCTGCTTGCACAGACCTAGAGGTGCAGCTTTTCTCAGTCCCCGATTTCTCTCTTATGCTCTTGGATCTTTCCTAGGGGTCATGAGGTGGGGGATGTGAAGGATGCAAGGATGCTGAGAGAGACCCATGAGTTGCTTGGCCTCTTTTACCAAAGTGGAAAGAGAAGCCCCATGAGTTGAAGGCCCTGTTGAAAAATATCTTGACAAGTGGAATGCACTTTGAAAGAAGATTGTTTGTCTAGGGATGGTGTCATATTGAAAGCAAGGAGGTTTTATTCCTTCAACAGGAAGAATTTCCCAAAGGAGATCAAGGGAAGGGAAGGGTTTTCCAGAGACTGAGACCGCGTGAGCGGGGGTGAGAAATGGCCTCAGGGTCCTGCGGGGAGCTCTGAGAGCCACGGGCCACGTGGTGCCTGCGTGCATTAAATGTAGGCGAGTAGCTTGCCCTGGGAGAGGGGTGGTCACCCCAGAGCTCCAGCTAGAGGCCTCTGCCCCAGATTAGAGCCCAGTAGCTCCTACCAGGCCCAGGGCCCTGGAGACTGTAGGATGGGCCCTGGGAATGGAGCTCTAGACAGCAGGCAGATTTCCAGGCAGTGGCTGGGACAGGCTGGGGAAGGCAGTGACTGCCCCTGACCATTCAGAATATTTTGCCTATGTTCCTGTGTGTGTGTGTGTGTGAGTGTGTGTGTGTGTGTGTGTGTGTGTGTGTGTGTGGTAGTGCAGAGAAGAGCGAGATGAATGGGGGTAGAGTGCTTACCAGATATAAAGTCTGCGTGGTAAAGTTCTTGTCACCCTGCCTGGACCTGGCTGACACTCGGTGTACGTAAGAGTGTATACAGAATTCTTGTTAGGGGTGTTTTATGAGACAGTAACTCATACACCCATGTACACTCTGATACAGCAAAAATATCACACACCCCACATATAACTTCTTTAGTAAACCACACAGAGCACATGGAGGTATATACACGCATCCCTCCTGTACTACATTCTCATACAACCCACCTGTATCACAATCCTCTCCTCCAACACCAAACGCTGGAGATGAGATATGTATATAGACACACACACTATATATATAGGACACACACACACACACACACACTATATACATGTATCTCCTCAACTCTTGCACAAACACAGCTAACTTTAGCCATTTCTAAATACCTCTATAAGAACCAGTCACGTGTCATACACACCACACTTATAACACATTCTTGCGTAATGCCAGACCCGCTTTGTACAAACCACAGTAAACCACAGTCTCAGTAACCCATGTCAGGATTGCCAGAGAAAATATGGGCTATCCAGTTCAATTTGAATTCCAGATAAACAACAAGTAATTTTTCAGTATCCGTATGTCCCACATATTGTATGGGCTATACTTACACTAAAACTAAGTCAGGCCAAATACTGCATGGGAATACTTACACTAAAAGATTATTCTGGGTTTATCTGAAACTGAAATTTAACTGGGTGCCTTGTATTCTTGTTCGCTAAGTCTGGCAACCCTTATATACTTACCACCAGCTGATGTATTATATATTTATTGTAGTTTTGTTTAGTGTGTGTCTTCCCCTACTAGAATGTGCAGCGTTACCAAAGACTACAACAATGGAAGAGTGCCGGATACACAGGAGTAGCTGCTTACTGAATCTTGGTGAATGAATGAATGAACACACACCATAAATACAAGCCACACCATGTAATGAGGAAACGTTACATGTCCCAGAATTCCTGACTTGTGAACAGAAACCATGCACACAAAGGCCACAGACACAGATAGACACGTCTGCACTGTGCTCCCCATGCCAACCCCACACTTACCACAGACTTAACTGATACACATCACTCACTCTTCCCACACACTCACAGTCACCAACGAGGCCTACATTACCAACTAGGCAGTGAGAGAATAAGTATTGATTGGAATTAAATCCTGGAGGATCCACTGGGAACCACACTCTCAACTGTGTGTATTCACTGCACCTGACACGTGTCACACACTCAGTAAATATTTGTGGACAGAGGACTGATGAACCCACCCTGAGCCTTTCATTCCTCCCTCAGGAATCTCGAAGTCACAAGAGGATCCCCCTCGGCTTGGATCCACTGTGGTGGCCCAAGGCTGCAGCCCAGGGGCAGTGGAGGTCTCCTCTGCCTCTAAATACTTCTTCTGTACTTCTACTCTGCGCAAGCTCAGCTACGCTGGTAAGGGTGTGGGGCTCCTCAGGTGACGGGGTGCTTGGCTGTGAAGCAGGAGGCACACAGATCCCAGGGAGGCTGAGAGGAAATCCAGGGTCATCAGAGGTGATGAGGGCTCTGTGGAGGAGCCTGGGCAGGATGGCTGAGCTGTTCCGAGGGCGTGGATGCCAGCTGAGTCTGGGGGTGTGTGTGTGAATACTGCTACTACCATGGTGGGGAAGTCAAGGAGCAGGGGCCGGAAAGGTCTGGGCTTGAGGTGGAGGGAAGAGGGACCAGATTAAGCATCTTCAGAGGAAAATGTAGGCTTTGTCTTTGCCTTTGCTTCCAGAGAAGGACAGAGTTCTGCATCATACACCTCCAGCCTGAGAGCAGGACCATCCAGCTCAGGTGCACACAGCTCACACATACACGCGCCCTCCAGGCACAGCCCTTCTCAGTGCACATCAACCCCAAGCACGTGCTCCACAGTACTCTCCTGCACCACAGCCCCATTCCACAAGGAATGCACCACCGATATTCCCAAACTCACACTCCTCATCGTACACGCATCCAGCCGCATCCCTCACATACTACAGCCCTCACCACCATACTCCACACCCCTGTATACAGACACCGCTCCAGTATACCCCCCCACGCACATGAAAAGCCCACAGATGACACCAGATACACCACTCCGTCCTACGGCCAACGGACACCAAGCTCACGACATTGCTTTGTCGTGCCAATGTCCCTCTCTCGTCTACCACACCTGCTCCCTCACCTTCCGGCATGGCCCATGCATGTTATTATGATTTTAATTTCCTTTTTCAGGAATCCGGAGATTTCATCGAGACACTGCCCAGCCTAGACCACCCCTAGCCCAGGATCAGGAAGAAGGAGAGACCGCTTCCCCATCACACTGTGTCTCCTCCTCACCCTCTTCACCCTGTAAGAACTATCTGCACCCAGACAAAGAGGAAAGGGGCATGAAAATATACTACATGCAGGTACAAGTGAACAAGGGTGTCGCTGTCTCCTGGAAGACAAAGAAACCCTTGGAGTTGCCTGAAAAGCAGCTGAGGATAGAAGAAGTGACCCTTCCTGAGGATGTGTGCGCAGTAGCCACTGACCCCTCTTCTGATGTGTCCACCGAAAGCCTCCTGTCTGACAGTGAGCCCACTGGGGAGGAGAAAGAGTATGAGGAAAGGGCAGAGCCAGGCAGCCCATCAGGGCCACCTGCCGTCGAGGAGAGACCCAGCGCCAAGACAGCGGACTGGATGCTGACCATGGAGACCGGCTTCAGGTGCATGGCCTGCTGCCGGGTCTTCCCCACCTTGGAGATCCTCCAGCAGCACGTGAAGGGCGGCATCCTGCAGGGCTTCAGCTGCCGTGCCTTTCATCTCACCATGGCCCAGCGGATGGGCAATGTGGAATCCGAGAGCACCCCTGAGGAAGAGGACGAGGAGGAGGAGGAGGAGAACGAGGAGGAGGAGGAGGAGGAGGAGGAGGAGGAGGAGGAGAAGGAGGTAGAGAAGCAAGAAGAAAAGGAGAATGAGGGAGAGCAGCCCACGGGGGAAGGACCCAGCCCAAAGAGACCCCGCAGGCAGGGTCTTTTCTCTCCTTTGAGTTCCAAACAGCAACTGAGATTCATGGGACAGAAGATCCTGGAAGACGGTGTGGCCGTCCCTTGGAAGAGGTAAGGCTTGAGGCTGGCAGTCTTCTGAGCCTATGTCACGAGGGCCCAGAGGAGTCTAAGGGAAGGGGCCGCACACATGTGCTGGTTTACCTAATGGCTCTGCAGTTGCATCAAATGGGACACACCCAGCACTAACAAAGGCATTGACCTCTGTTGACGTAAACAAGAAGGTGGAGCCTTTTCCTAGGAGTTTTCTCAGGGTCTGCACGATGGACCTCAACTCTTAGAGGACGTACTGCCAGCAGCTCCTTCTCGGCAGAGAGAGCCAGGAGTGGTCTCAAGAGAGGACAGGGGCCCTTGCAGGACCAGAATTTTGAGGTCTGAGAGCCTTGGGCCTGAGCCGAGATCTCACCCGGACCACTGGACCTAGCCTTCTGTGACAAAGGGGAATATGAAAGAGAGTCACGTGGAAATGAGGTCCCCCGAGATATGGAAATGTTCCAGAACCTTCGTTGCGTGGTAGTAGATCTGGAGCCAAGCTCACTGTGGTGTGTGTGGCTCTGAGCATTAAGGCAATGCTGGAGGGTAACACTGACCAGCAGAGCTTGGAGTGCTTCTTGTCTCTTCCTGTTCTACCTCATTTGTTTTATCCCTTCCAGGGAGAAGAAAGGACCCTCGGGAGAGTAGCAGACAGAATGCCGTGGTCTGAAGGAGGATGAAGGGACCGGCACTCAGTCTAACATCATATGACAATAGAAGTGTCCTATGCAATAAAGGGCATTTTCCAAACCTTTCCTGGAGCTTTTATTTAATGACATTTTTCTATCTATGCATCTATCTGTCATCTACATCTGTATCTTTCAAGGTTTGTGAACAAGCTTTCACATAAGCACTAGAGACGTCCGCCAGCATTTTCCAGAAGAGGCCTGCAAATTGCTGGGGACTCCTCACAAATAGGGAACGGCCACAACCCCTGCCACACAGACTATGCGCGTGGCCCTCCTGACGTACTCCCACTCTCTCTCTGAATTTCCCAACGTCTGAGATGAGGGTGCTGGCTGGAGGCAATGATCACGTGCAGGCTGAATCTTCTCCAGATTCTGATTCTCTTCCTGGGCATATCGTCCTTAAGCACAGTCTCCATGTCCCTGGCCACACTGATCTCTCTCCTTCAGTCCTTCCCTCCCTCCCTCTCCTGCCTCCCAGTGCAGAGAATACTTTTTTGCATTTGAGACGACATTTATTTTTGGTTCACAGAATTCTCACCTGTTCTACTGTGGCCTCCGTTGTGAACATTCCAAAGCTGAGACTTTTCTGTTTTTCTCCCTCATTTCTGCTGAGTCTTTACCTTCCTAATGCAGTGAACTCACAGTGCCTAGCTGACTGGATGGGGAAAAAGATCCAGGGAGCAAAGAGAAATAATAAAAGAATATATCAGTTAATTTTTCATAGTGTTATCCAACTACATATTTTTAAAATTTTGGAATAATATTAGGAATTTTCTCTTTATAAAAAACTGAATTATCGGGCTTCCCTGGTGGAGCAGTGGTTAAGAATATGCCTGCGAATGCAGGGGTCATGGGTTCGAGCCCTGGTCTGGGAACATCCCACGTGCCACGGAGTAACTAAGCCCGCGCGCCACAACTACTGAGCCTGCGCTCTAGAGCCCGTGTGCCACATCAACCGAGCCCACGTGCCACAACTATGGAAGCCTGCGTGCCTAGAGACCATGCTCTGCAACAAGAGAAGCCACTGCAATGAGAAGCCCGTGCACCACAGCCAAGAGGAGCCCCCGCTCACTGCAACTAGAGAACGCCCGCTAGCAGCGACAAAGACCCAATGCAGCCCCAAATAAATTAATTAATTTTTAAAAATTGAATTAGTTTCAAGGGTACAATGTATAAAAGTACAATAAAAGCCCCCCTTCATAACCCCCCAACCCCACTCTAAAGATGGAATCGATATGCTGTGATACAATTTATAGTCGTAGTACTACTCCTCCTCCCACCCCATCCGAAATCCTCTGAGCCAGGTGCAGCAGCTTCCTTTCACAATGCTAGGACCCGCCACAAGACACATGATAATCCCTTTGGACATTTCAAGGAGCGGCACCAAGGGAACAGTACCGGGGAAATGCCACTGACAGCTCAGAATATCCATGGCATTTCTAGAGCCTCGGCACTGCTCTCGCTCTGGGAATGAAGGTCCAAAAAGCACATCGGAGAATGTTCATAGTTGTAAACAAGCTCCACCTTTGAAACACAATCTGCATAGAACCACATATACAAGCCTGCACGATGGATGAAGCCAAGGTCTCCTCCATGATTTCCCTTCTGACCACCTTATTGTCTCCTCAACCATAAAAGGTGAACTTGAAACTCAGGACCTTGCCTTGTCACCAGAAACACCCAAGCTTGGATCAGTCTTTCTAAGACCAGATACTTGCTCTCTGAACTATTAGAGACTTGTCACATACACACAGGTAGGACAGGATTATTTCTATCTACCTGGGGACTTGGAGTCTTTCACATTGCTCCTGTTAAAACTCTCACAACAGCAAAACTTTACCTACAAAGGGTTCAGGCTATGACACTCCCAACTTCCACAAACCTCCTCAGCTCTTGTGAGTCACATGCAGCCAATTCCAGGAATTGGAAACATGGTTGTGAGGATGAAACTGACTTTGGGGCTCCCCTTGGATATGGTCTTCCAGACTTACCAAAAGGCCATTAAGAGGAAGGTTTACCCCACCTCAGGGAAACCCGAGGCAGTACTTGCAGTCAAGGGCTGCCCATGGCTTCTGAGCTACATCCAAAAAGAATTTCATACTGTACCTGGATCTGCTGAAGCCATTTCTGACTGTCCGAGAGCCAGCATGTACCGTTCCTCAACTGCCTCCATTGTGGATCATCAGTAGGGCTGTCAGATTTAGGACATAAAAATACAGAATACCCAGTTAAACTTGAACTTCACATGAATAATAAGTCATTATTTTAGTATAAGTAGATCCTATGAACTATTTGGGGCATACTTATCTTCAAAATGTACTCGTTGTTTTTCAAACATTCATATTTAACTAAACAGTCTATATTTTATCTGTCAACCCTACTCAGCAGAAATGATGGAGGCTCATAGAGATCCAGGAGATGCCTCAGTGCCTCCTCAGCTTTTATTTCTACGTCCTGGACAGCGAGCACGTACCTTCCACTCCCAGTCAGTGGCTAGAATGGAGGATATTCTCTGTTTTAGAGCTTTTTCTACTTGTCATTGTTATTATCTTCCTTATTTTAAAGAGATGTTTATTTTTTCCCAATCTCAATAGCTCATCCAAAAGTATTTCAAAGTTCATTAGAGAAGGGAAAAACAATATGGTTCTGAAAAGTGAAGGAAACCGCCTGGTGTTTAGTAAAGAAGTAGTAGGGAGACTGAAAAAGCCAAACTTAATAAGCAGATCTCTCCAAGGGTATTTTCAGAGCTTGATACCCTCCCACACCCTGAAAATATTATTACATCAAGAATGTAGAACTGCTAACCAAATGTAAGGCTCCCATATGATTCTATCAAACTGAGGATGCTTCTTTACTAAGCAGTGAGCACACTTGCTGTCCCAGGGACCTTGGCAGTTGCAACGTAGGGCTCTTCCCTTTGGGATGGAAACAGCAAGTTTTCCTGTGGTCTACACGCTGGCCCCAAAAATACTACACTCCCAATACTTGTCAACTTTAAGTATTTTTCTACATATCTCCATTTTTCTGTTACTATTTGGACTACATCCTAGACTTGACACTACATAAATTGCATTCAAGAAGCTATTTTTAAAAGTTGGTAGGAAACCTTAAATCTATGGCTTGCAGTCCCTGGCTTACTTTCATCCAGGTGCATAAGGGTTTTCAAAAGTAGTCAGGTTACTTACCCCGTATCACAGCCCCACGCTTGTGTCACAGATATAAAAATGGAACATGATATTTAAGGTTTTAGTTGCCAAATCATCAAGCCTCCCAGACAGAGGCAATAGAGCAAAATGATTACAGAGGCATGGATTTTGATTTGCTCCAGTGTCTTGGGCAAGTCACTTGGCCTCTGTATTTATTTGTACTTATCTGCACTTATCTGTCACTTGGGGGTCATAATTGTACCTGGTCCATGGGTACGCTGTACAAATGATCTGTAAAGTAGTTACAAGAAACCGACACAGAGTAAGCACTCCACAGACATTGGCTATTAGCTATTGGAAATAGTTCTCCGTGAAACAGATGACTTTATCCGTGGATGACTCGGTGGGAGACAGTGAATCACAGAATCACAGCATGTTGAAAGTGACCTAGTTCACACTCTAATGTGAAAAGAAGAAAAGTGTGCATGGGTAGAAAATGTCTGAAACTTTACACAACAAAGAGTTCATCATGTTAACCTGGAGGATTAGAATAAATCAGGAAAGGAGGAAAGAAAAACTTGAGTGTAATTCAATTTCTCTATCATTTGTGTTTCTACACTGAGACTCTGAATACACTGGAAGTGCAATTTTTTTTAATGTGGCGGGATAAAGGTTTTCAAGTTTTCCTGATCCATCCGTATTATTATCTCAGAATTGCTGGCATTTCTTGCCATCTTTGGATCTACACCCATGTGAGTCAGTGGGCCATTCTGGACGGAGGAGATAATAGAGCAGAAGTGAAGTGAGAGAAAAGGAGAGACAAGATTTTCTCTTTTCTCTTCAAAGAGGAAAGGTCTTTGGAATGGGAACAACTCACAACCAAACTTTGGGGAAAGGATGTGATGGAAAATGAGACAAACATCCTACCCCTGTGATGAGAAGGATTCCCTGGGCTGGATGGAGGGAGGTCACAGGTGGCTGGACAAGGAAACCAACTAGGGAGAAACACACACAAGTGCAGAGCAAACACCCTGAGGCCACTCAGCCTGACTCCATGCAAACATGTGTCCAGCAGACAGCTCTTCACCTGTGGCTCCCCAGCAAGACAGGTACCTCGGGGGTGCCAACTCATTCTGAGTCCATTATGCCTGGCCATTCATAAACCGCTGTCTAACGTGTGAGGAATAAACTCTCAATGTTTATGAGGAAATTGGGGAAGGAGATTGAAAGGTTACTTAAACGAAAAAAAAAGAAGTTCAGGAAGGCAGGATGGTAGAGAGACAAGAAAAAGACCTTAAAAGATAGAAAGGATTTGCCAAAGAAGAGAAAGCAAAAGAAATGATTCCGAATGGGTTAACCTGCAGCTAGGAAGTTAAGGAAGATTATTGATGGGTGAAGACTATGGAATAAAGTGAATAAAATTTCTCAGAAGTTGCTGAGAATATGGTAAGCAGCATGATTATCAAATTATGAATTGGCTGCAATGGCATTCTAGGGGGACACTAGGAAGGGGAAGCAAATGTTCCTGAGATGACAGTAGCAGGTGGAAAGTTGTTTCAGGGGAAGATCAGTCTTTCAGAGGGTGTATCAGAGGAGGGCAAGTGTGAGCAAGCAAGGAAATACTAAGTGTATACGGTTCCTTCACTGAGTGCACCCAGCCCCGCGGTCAGCCTTGAGAACAAGCAGGACTTCAGGTACTGGAGCTACATTTCAGTCATCAAGACTTGAGAAGACACCCTTAACTCAGGTCTTCTCTTCAAACTCCATCTTTCCTTCTTGACCTTCATTTGGCCTCTTCCCTTACCCTCCAGCTGTGGACTGAGGCCACAGAGCAAGATGGGTCACTAGTGTCCTCCATCCCCTGGCGACTGTGGTTCACATCAGTGGAGTACCAAAGGCAATAACCAAGTAACAGACACAAGAGTGTATGAAGAAGAAGAGATTCTGATAAGGCTTTCTGTGACAGTGTGGGCCAAGTCGGCTCTATATGGCTGGTATCACGTGAATTATGAGCAGCCTTAGGGGAGAAGTCCTCAGAAGGCAGAGCCTGGCTCTCGAGAGGCTCTGCGTGCTCACAGCCCACTCCAAGACCTCAGTTACAGCTTCGGCCCCCAATATCTCTCCCTCTGCCTGCTCACAGTTTTTGAAGTCTTCTTTCCTCCACATTTCTCTTGAGAGCTGGAGGAGGAAGATGAGCTTCAGGCCAGCTCAGACTCCCCTGGGATCCCAGCAGGATGCCTATCATTAACCTCCCACCTTCTAGGAAGCTCCTAAGATTTTCACATTTGGGGCAGTTCTCATTTCAGCTGTGCTTCAAATTGCTGGCTGGAGACGGCCTGTTGGAAGGTGGCTAAAAGCAAGTAGCAATCCTTCGGGCAGCCTGGCCCTTCTCGACTGTCAGTCATCTTCAGGGATATTCTGGGAAATGTTGTTTGTTCTAGAGAAGGGAGGGAAACAATCCAATTGTCCAATAATGCTTGAATGGAAAATAAATGATGCTATATGCATGTGATCACATAATATCAAACAGTCAAAAATCAAAGACCTAGATCTCTATGGATTCACGTGGATAAATCTTGAAAACATAATATTGATTGAAAGAAAATAAGATAGACAATGTTAGATTGTGATAACAGGTATGTAAGTATTTAAATATTTAAATCAATTCAACATATTGCTTCTATATATAGAGATGCAAGAAAATAAACTTTATCCAAAGAACACATTATTTACATTTAATATGCTCATTTATCTAGGAGACCCAAAAGAACCCACAGATAAACTAGCAGGAACTAATAAGACGGTTCAACAAGGCACACACATACAAGATCAATAAATTTTAAAAGTCAATCAGGCTCCTCTACACTGGCGATAACAAATTAGAAACTATAAAAGAAAATAAGAAAAAAAGAAGATCTAAAAATTGTCACAAGAGCCGTATAAATTATTTAGAGCTAAGCATACGTAGAAGGCATTATAACTAACGAACTGAGTACGAACAGTTAAACTCCGCCCAACCCAAGGTTAGGAAGAGACTGTTGTTATTTTATGAGAACAGACCCTCTTCTTAAGGAGCAGATCAGTACGTGAGAGTGAATCAAAGAAACACAGCATTTGAAAAGTCAGCTAGTCCAAGCCTCTTGATCGCACATACAGAAGCTGAAGCCCAGATAGGTTGAGTTACTTGCTAAAGGGCCCAATGTCCTGACTCAAGGACTAGCATTTTTCACTCAGTCGCAAGACACAATCAAATGCAGTACCTTGGAAAGAGATGGGGAAAAAATGAAGAAATCAATTATATAGTTCCTCATCTTTAAGTACAGAAATAGCCGTGACAAAATTACACGTATTGAGGGAAAATTGAAGTGCAGAGTTTAAAATGTCAATAATCCACAGGGAAACTGGAGACCATTTAAAACATTCATATTAAATCTCTCTAGAAAAGACATTAAAAGATCTCCAATCAAAATGTGAATTTTATAATAGACATGGTATGATACAATATATAATAGATATGGTAGGAACCTTTCCCTTTCACGGGAAAGCTTCGGCTGGGAAAAAGGAATTGTTCTTGAAAATGGGGCCTGTGCTATTGCAGACACTGTGCTCAACCTAGGCCCACCGAATGCTCTGATGTCATCACTGAGGTCACAGAATTCCACTGTGAGCCTGGCAACCTTGCGAACATAACAGCCCTGGTGAGCACTAGGCACTACTGCTGGTTCACCAAGTGGTACAAGTTTTTCAGCCATTTAGGAGACTTGACTATTTTTGTTTGTATTGAATCATTTCAACGGATTGCCCAAGAGCCAAGAAGGGCCAACCTGTAGGGAAGAGGAGGAGTTGGACATCTCTTGAGGCATCTTCTAAGGGAGACTTCTAGTTGGTACGATGGAACGGCGACAAAAGAGGAAACATCTGGAAAATGAAGAGTCCCAGGAAACTGCCGAGAACGGAGGAGGTATGTGGGGGGCAGCTTGTCTGGGGCACATGGGTTTCTGCCAAACTGAAGCTTCTCTAGGAAGCGGGGGACTGAGAACGTGTCACCTGTGAAGCAGGGAGCGAGAGACCTTGTCTCACTGATGCTGCCGTATCTATCCGGAGGGTCCCTGTGGTGTGAGACGGCACAGAACGGCCAGATGCCCCCTGGGAGATGGGAGGTCAGCTCCGCTGGTCTGAGGACTCTCTCCTGGGGCAGCCGGGCCTGGAGCTTTGTCGGACTCACAGCAGGCTGCATCCTGCTTGCACAGACCTAGAGGTGCAGATTTTCTCAGTCCCCGATTTCTCTCTTATGCTCTTGGATCTTTCCTTGGGGTCATGAGGTGGGGGATGTGAAGGATGCAAGGATGCTGAGAGAGACCCATGAGTTGCTTGGCCTCTTTTACCAAAGTGGAAAGAGAAGCCCCATGAGTTGAAGGCCCTGTTGAAAAATATCTTGACAAGTGGAATGCACTTTGAAAGAAGATTGTTTGTCTAGGGATGGTGTCATATTGAAAGCAAGGAGGTTTTATTCCTTCAACAGGAAGAATTTCCCAAAGGAGATCAAGGGAAGGGAAGGGTTTTCCAGAGACTGAGACCGCGTGAGCGGGGGTGAGAAATGGCCTCAGGGTCCTGCGGGGAGCTCTGAGAGCCACGGGCCACGTGGTGCCTGCGTGCATTAAATGTAGGCGAGTAGCTTGCCCTGGGAGAGGGGTGGTCACCCCAGAGCTCCAGCTAGAGGCCTCTGCCCCAGATTAGAGCCCAGTAGCTCCTACCAGGCCCAGGGCCCTGGAGACTGTAGGATGGGCCCTGGGAATGGAGCTCTAGACAGCAGGCAGATTTCCAGGCAGTGGCTGGGACAGGCTGGGGAAGGCAATGACTGCCCCTGACCATTCAGAATATTTTGCCCTATGTTCCTGTGTGTGTGTGTGTGTGAGTGTGTGTGTGTGTGTGTGTGTGTGTGTGTGTGTGTGGTAGTGCAGAGAAGAGCGAGATGAATGGGGGTAGAGTGCTTACCAGATATAAAGTCTGCGTGGTAAAGTTCTTGTCACCCTGCCTGGACCTGGCTGACACTCGGTGTACGTAAGAGTGTATACAGAATTCTTGTTAGGGGTGTTTTATGAGACAGTAACTCATACACCCATGTACACTCTGATACAGCAAAAATATCACACACCCCACATATAACTTCTTTAGTAAACCACACAGAGCACATGGAGGTATATACACGCATCCCTCCTGTACTACATTCTCATACAACCCACCTGTATCACAATCCTCTCCTCCAACACCAAACGCTGGAGATGAGATATGTATATAGACACACACACTATATATATAGGACACACACACACACACACACACTATATACATGTATCTCCTCAACTCTTGCACAAACACAGCTAACTTTAGCCATTTCTAAATACCTCTATAAGAACCAGTCACGTGTCATACACACCACACTTATAACACATTCTTGCGTAATGCCAGACCCGCTTTGTACAAACCACAGTAAACCACAGTCTCAGTAACCCATGTCAGGATTGCCAGAGAAAATATGGGCTATCCAGTTCAATTTGAATTCCAGATAAACAACAAGTAATTTTTCAGTATCCGTATGTCCCACATATTGTATGGGCTATACTTACACTAAAACTAAGTCAGGCCAAATACTGCATGGGAATACTTACACTAAAAGATTATTCTGGGTTTATCTGAAACTGAAATTTAACTGGGTGCCTTGTATTCTTGTTCGCTAAGTCTGGCAACCCTTATATACTTACCACCAGCTGATGTATTATATATTTATTGTAGTTTTGTTTAGTGTGTGTCTTCCCCTACTAGAATGTGCAGCGTTACCAAAGACTACAACAATGGAAGAGTGCCGGATACACAGGAGTAGCTGCTTACTGAATCTTGGTGAATGAATGAATGAACACACACCATAAATACAAGCCACACCATGTAATGAGGAAACGTTACATATCCCAGAATTCCTGACTTGTGAACAGAAACCATGCACACAAAGGCCACAGACACAGATAGACACGTCTGCACTGTGCTCCCCATGCCAACCCCACACTTACCACAGACTTAACTGATACACATCACTCACTCTTCCCACACACTCACAGTCACCACCGAGGCCTACATTACCAACTAGACAGTGAGAGAATAAGTATTGATTGGAATTAAATCCTGGAGGATCCACTGGGAACCACACTCTCAACTGTGTGTATTCACTGCACCTGACACGTGTCACACACTCAGTAAATATTTGTGGACAGAGGACTGATGAACCCACCCTGAGCCTTTCATTCCTCCCTCAGGAATCTCGAAGTCACAAGAGGATCCCCCTCGGCTTGGATCCACTGTGGTGGCCCAAGGCTGCAGCCCAGGGGCAGTGGGGGTCTCCTCTGCCTCTAAATACTTCTTCTGTACTTCTACTCTGCGCAAGCTCGGCTACGCTGGTAAGGGCGTGTGGCTCCTCAGGTGACGGGGTGCTTGGCTGTGAAGCAGGAGGCACACAGATCCCAGGGAGGCTGAGAGGAAATCCAGGGTCATCAGAGGTGATGAGGGCTCTGTGGAGGAGCCTGGGCAGGATGGCTGAGCTGTTCCGAGGGCGTGGATGCCAGCTGAGTCTGGGGGTGTGTGTGTGAATACTGCTACTACCATGGTGGGGAAGTCAAGGAGCAGGGGCCGGAAAGGTCTGGGCTTGAGGTGGAGGGAAGAGGGACCAGATTAAGCATCTTCAGAGGAAAATGTAGGCTTTGTCTTTGCCTTTGCTTCCAGAGAAGGACAGAGTTCTGCATCATACACCTCCAGCCTGAGAGCAGGACCATCCAGCTCAGGTGCACACAGCTCACACATACACGCGCCCTCCAGGCACAGCCCTTCTCAGTGCACATCAACCCCAAGCACGTGCTCCACAGTACTCTCCTGCACCACAGCCCCATTCCACAAGGAATGCACCACCGATATTCCCAAACTCACACTCCTCATCGTACACGCATCCAGCCGCATCCCTCACATACTACAGCCCTCACCACCATACTCCACACCCCTGTATACAGACACCGCTCCAGTATACCCCCCACGCACATGAAAAGCCCACAGATGACACCAGATACACCACTCCGTCCTACGGCCAACGGACACCAAGCTCACGACATTGCTTTGTCGTGCCAATGTCCCTCTCTCGTCTACCACACCTGCTCCCTCAGCTTCCGGCATGGCCCATGCATGTTATTATGATTTTAATTTCCTTTTTCAGGAATCCGGAGATTTCATCGAGACACTGCCCAGCCTAGACCACCCCTAGCCCAGGATCAGGAAGAAGGAGAGACCGCTTCCCCATCACACTGTGTCTCCTCCTCACCCTCTTCACCCTGTAAGAACTATCTGCACCCAGACAAAGAGGAAAGGGGCATGAAAATATACTACATGCAGGTACAAGTGAACAAGGGTGTCGCTGTCTCCTGGAAGACAAAGAAACCCTTGGAGTTGCCTGAAAAGCAGCTGAGGATAGAAGAAGTGACCCTTCCTGAGGATGTGTGCACAGTAGCCACTGACCCCTCTTCTGATGTGTGCACCGAAAGCCTCCTGTCTGACAGTGAGCCCACTGGGGAGGAGAAAGAGTATGAGGAAAGGGCAGAGCCAGGCAGCCCATCAGGGCCACCTGCCGTCGAGGAGAGACCCAGCGCCAAGACAGCAGACTGGATGCTGACCATGGAGACCGGCATCAGGTGCATGGCCTGCTGCCGGGTCTTCCCCACCTTGGAGATCCCCCAGCAGCACGTGAAGGGCGGCATCCTGCAGGGCTTCAGCTGCCGTGCCTTTCATCTCACCATGGCCCAGCGGATGGGCAATGTGGAATCCGAGAGCACCCCTGAGGAAGAGGACGAGGAGGAGGAGGAGGAGAACGAGGAGGAGGAGGAGGAGGAGGAGGAGAAGGAGGTAGAGAAGCAAGAAGAAAAGGAGAATGAGGGAGAGCAGCCCACGGGGGAAGGCCCCAGCCCAAAGAGACCCCGCAGGCAGGGTCTTTTCTCTCCTTTGAGTTCCTAACAGCAACTGAGATTCATGGGACAGAAGATCCTGGAAGACGGTGTGGCCGTCCCTTG
This sequence comes from Mesoplodon mirus, assembly GCF_964341445.2. Classification (NCBI taxonomy): domain Eukaryota; kingdom Metazoa; phylum Chordata; class Mammalia; order Artiodactyla; family Ziphiidae; genus Mesoplodon; species Mesoplodon mirus. The sequence continues at coordinate 210,898 of NW_028295698.1, read as the reverse complement.
GAAGAGGTAAGGCTTGAGGCTGGCAGTCTTCTGAGCCTATGTCACGAGGGCCCAGAGGAGTCTAAGGGAAGGGGCCGCACACATGTGCTGGTTTACCTAATGGCTCTGCAGTTGCATCAAATGGGACACACCCAGCACTAACAAAGGCATTGACCTCTGTTGACGTAAACAAGAAGGTGGAGCCTTTTCCTAGGAGTTTTCTCAGGGTCTGCACGATGGACCTCAACTCTTAGAGGACGTACTGCCAGCAGCTCCTTCTCGGCAGAGAGAGCCAGGAGTGGTCTCAAGAGAGGACAGGGGCCCTTGCAGGACCAGAACTTTGAGGTCTGAGAGCCTTGGGCCTGAGCCGAGATCTCACCCGGACCACTGGACCTAGCCTTCTGTGACAAAGGGGAATATGAAAGAGAGTCACGTGGAAATGAGGTCCCCCGAGATATGGAAATGTTCCAGAACCTTCGTTGCGTGGTAGTAGATCTGGAGCCAAGCTCACTGTGGTGTGTGTGGCTCTGAGCATTAAGGCAATGCTGGAGGGTAACCCTGACCAGCAGAGCTTGGAGTGCTTCTTGTCTCTTCCTGTTCTACCTCATTTGTTTTATCCCTTCCAGGGAGAAGAAAGGACCCTCGGGAGAGTAGCAGACAGAATGCCGTGGTCTGAAGGAGGATGAAGGGACCGGCACTCAGTCTAACATCATATGACAATAGAAGTGTCCTATGCAATAAAGGGCATTTTCCAAACCTTTCCTGGAGCTTTTATTTAATGACATTTTTCTATCTATGCATCTATCTGTCATCTACATCTGTATCTTTCAAGGTTTGTGAACAAGCTTTCACATAAGCACTAGAGACGTCCGCCAGCATTTTCCAGAAGAGGCCTGCAAATTGCTGGGGACTCCTCACAAATAGGGAACGGCCACAACCCCTGCCACACAGACTATGCGCGTGGCCCTCCTGACGTACTCCCACTCTGTCTCTGAATTTCCCAACGTCTGAGATGAGGGTGCTGGCTGGAGGCAATGATCACGTGCAGGCTGAATCTTCTCCAGATTCTGATTCTCTTCCTGGGCATATCGTCCTTAAGCACAGTCTCCATGTCCCTGGCCACACTGATCTCTCTCCTTCAGTCCTTCCCTCCCTCCCTCTCCTGCCTCCCAGTGCAGAGAATACTTTTTTGCATTTGAGACGACATTTATTTTTGGTTCACAGAATTCTCACCTGTTCTACTGTGGCCTCCGTTGTGAACATTCCAAAGCTGAGACTTTTCTGTTTTTCTCCCTCATTTCTGCTGAGTCTTTACCTTCCTAATGCAGTGAACTCACAGTGCCTAGCTGACTGGATGGGGAAAAAGATCCAGGGAGCAAAGAGAAATAATAAAAGAATATATCAGTTAATTTTTCATAGTGTTATCCAACTACATATTTTTAAAATTTTGGAATAATATTAGGAATCTTCTCTTTATAAAAAACTGAATTATCGGGCTTCCCTGGTGGAGCAGTGGTTAAGAATATGCCTGCGAATGCAGGGGTCATGGGTTCGAGCCCTGGTCTGGGAACATCCCACGTGCCACGGAGTAACTAAGCCCGCGCGCCACAACTACTGAGCCTGCGCTCTAGAGCCCGTGTGCCACATCAACCGAGCCCACGTGCCACAACTACGGAAGCCTGCGTGCCTAGAGACCATGCTCTGCAACAAGAGAAGCCACTGCAATGAGAAGCCCGTGCACCACAGCCAAGAGGAGCCCCTGCTCACTGCAACTAGAGAACGCCCGCTAGCAGCGACAAAGACCCAATGCAGCCCCAAATAAATTAATTAATTTTTAAAAATTGAATTAGTTTCAAGGGTACAATGTATAAAAGTACAATAAAAGCCCCCCTTCATAACCCCCCAACCCCACTCTAAAGATGGAATCGATATGCTGTGATACAATTTATAGTCGTAGTACTACTCCTCCTCCCACCACATCCGAAATCCTCTGAGCCAGGTGCAGCAGCTTCCTTTCACAATGCTAGGACCCGCCACAAGACACATGATAATCCCTTTGGACATTTCAAGGAGCGGCACCAAGGGAACAGTACCGGGGAAATGCCACTGACAGCTCAGAATATCCATGGCATTTCTAGAGCCTCGGCACTGCTCTCGCTCTGGGAATGAAGGTCCAAAAAGCACATCGGAGAATGTTCATAGTTGTAAACAAGCTCCACCTTTGAAACACAATCTGCATAGAACCACATATACAAGCCTGCACGATGGATGAAGCCAAGGTCTCCTCCATGATTTCCCTTCTGACCACCTTATTGTCTCCTCAACCATAAAAGGTGAACTTGAAACTCAGGACCTTGCCTTGTCACCAGAAACATCCAAGCTTGGATCAGTCTTTCTAAGACCAGATACTTGCTCTCTGAACTATTAGAGACTTGTCACATACACACAGGTAGGACAGGATTATTTCTATCTACCTGGGGACTTGGAGTCTTTCACATTGCTCCTGTTAAAACTCTCACAACAGCAAAACTTTACCTACAAAGGGTTCAAGCTATGACACTCCCAACTTCCACAAACCTCCTCAGCTCTTGTGAGTCACATGCAGCCAATTCCAGGAATTGGAAACATGGTTGTGAGGATGAAACTGACTTTGGGGCTCCCCTTGGATATGGTCTTCCAGACTTACCAAAAGGCCATTAAGAGGAAGGTTTACCCCACCTCAGGGAAACCCGAGGCAGTACTTGCAGTCAAGGGCTGGCCATGGCTTCTGAGCTACATCCAAAAAGAATTTCATACTGTACCTGGATCTGCTGAAGCCATTTCTGACTGTCCGAGAGCCAGCATGTACCGTTCCTCAACTGCCTCCATTGTGGATCATCAGTAGGGCTGTCAGATTTAGGACATAAAAATACAGGATACCCAGTTAACCTTGAACTTCACATGAATAATAAGTCATTATTTTTAGTATAAGTAGATCCTATGAACTATTTGGGGCATACTTATCTTCAAAATGTACTCGTTGTTTTTCAAACATTCATATTTAACTAAACAGTCTATATTTTATCTGTCAACCCTACTCAGCAGAAATGATGGAGGCTCATAGAGATCCAGGAGACGCCTCAGCGCCTCCTCAGCTTTTATTTCTACGTCCTGGACAGCGAGCACGAACCTTCCACTCCCAGTCAGTGGCTAGAATGGAGGATATTCTCTGTTTTAGAGCTTTTTCTACTTGTCATTGTTATTATCTTCCTTATTTTAAAGAGATGTTTATTTTTTCCCAATCTCAATAGCTCATCCAAAAGTATTTCAAAGTTCATTAGAGAAGGGAAAAACAATATGGTTCTGAAAAGTGAAGGAAACCGCCTGGTGTTTAGTAAAGAAGTAGTAGGGAGACTGAAAAAGCCAAACTTAATAAGCAGATCTCTCCAAGGGTATTTTCAGAGCTTGATACCCTCCCACACCCTGAAAATATTATTACATCAAGAATGTAGAACTGCTAACCAAATGTAAGGCTCCCATATGATTCTATCAAACTGAGGATGCTTCTTTACTAAGCAGTGAGCACACTTGCTGTCCCAGGGACCTTGGCAGTTGCAACGTAGGGCTCTTCCCTTTGGGATGGAAACAGCAAGTTTTCCTGTGGTCTACACGCTGGCCCCAAAAATACTACACTCCCAATACTTGTCAACTTTAAGTATTTTTCTACATATCTCCATTTTTCTGTTACTATTTGGACTACATCCTAGACTTGACACTACATAAATTGCATTCAAGAAGCTATTTTTAAAAGTTGGTAGGAAACCTTAAATCTATGGCTTGCAGTCCCTGGCTTACTTTCATCCAGGTGCATAAGGGTTTTCAAAAGTAGTCAGGTTACTTACCCCGTATCACAGCCCCACGCTTGTGTCACAGATATAAAAATGGAACATGATATTTAAGGTTTTAGTTGCCAAATCATCAAGCCTCCCAGACAGAGGCAATAGAGCAAAATGATTACAGAGGCATGGATTTTGATTTGCTCCAGTGTCTTGGGCAAGTCACTTGGCCTCTGTATTTATTTGTACTTATCTGCACTTATCTGTCACTTGGGGGTCATAATTGTACCTGGTCCATGGGTACGCTGTACAAATGATCTGTAAAGTAGTTACAAGAAACCGACACAGAGTAAGCACTCCACAGACATTGGCTATTAGCTATTGGAAATAGTTCTCCGTGAAACAGATGACTTTATCCGTGGATGACTCGGTGGGAGACAGTGAATCACAGAATCACAGCATGTTGAAAGTGACCTAGTTCACACTCTAATGTGAAAAGAAGAAAAGTGTGCATGGGTAGAAAATGTCTGAAACTTTACACAACAAAGAGTTCATCATGTTAACCTGGAGGATTAGAATAAATCAGGAAAGGAGGAAAGAAAAACTTGAGTGTCATTCAATTTCTCTATCATTTGTGTTTCTACACTGAGACTCTGAATACACTGGAAGTGCAATTTTTTTTAATGTGGCGGGATAAAGGTTTTCAAGTTTTCCTGATCCATCCGTATTATTATCTCAGAATTGCTGGCATTTCTTGCCATCTTTGGATCTACACCCATGTGAGTCAGTGGGCCATTCTGGACGGAGGAGATAATAGAGCAGAAGTGAAGTGAGAGAAAAGGAGAGACAAGATTTTCTCTTTTCTCTTCAAAGAGGAAAGGTCTTTGGAATGGGAACAACTCACAACCAAACTTTGGGGAAAGGATGTGATGGAAAATGAGACAAACATCCTACCCCTGTGATGAGAAGGATTCCCTGGGCTGGATGGAGGGAGGTCACAGGTGGCTGGACAAGGAAACCAACTAGGGAGAAACACACACAAGTGCAGAGCAAACACCCTGAGGCCACTCAGCCTGACTCCATGCAAACATGTGTCCAGCAGACAGCCCTTCACCTGTGGCTCCCCAGCAAGACAGGTACCTCGGGGATGCCAACTCATTCTGAGTCCATTATGCCTGGCCATTCATAAACCGCTGTCTAACGTGTGAGGAATAAACTCTCAATGTTTATGAGGAAATTGCGGAAGGAGATTGAAAGGTTACTTAAACGAAAAAAAAAAGAAGTTCAGGAAGGCAAGATTGTAGAGAGACAAGAAAAAGACCTTAAAAGATAGAAAGGATTTGCCAAAGAAGAGAAAGCAAAAGAAATGATTCCGAATGGGTTAACCTGCAGCTAGGAAGTTAAGGAAGATTATTGATGGGTGAAGACTATGGAATAAAGTGAATAAAATTTCTCAGAAGTTGCTGAGAATATGGTAAGCAGCATGATTATCAAATTATGAATTGGCTGCAATGGCATTCTAGGGGGACACTAGGAAGGTGAAGCAAATGTTCCTGAGATGACAGTAGCAGGTGGAAAGTTGTTTCAGGGGAAGATCAGTCTTGCAGAGTGTGTATCAGAGGAGGGCAAGTGTGAGCAAGCAAGGAAATTCTAAGTGTATACGGTTCCTTCACTGAGTGCACCCAGCCCCGCGGTCAGCCTTGAGAACAAGCAGGACTTCAGGTACTGGAGCTACATTTCAGTCATCAAGACTTGAGAAGACATCCTTAACTCAGGTCTTCTCTTCAAACTCCATCTTTCCTTCTTGACCTTCATTTGGCCTCTTCCCTTACCATCCAGCTGTGGACTGAGGCCACAGAGCAAGATGGGTCACTAGTGTCCTCCATCCCCTGGCGACTGTGGTTCACATCACTGGAGTACCAAAGGCAATAACCAAGTAACAGACACAAGAGTGTATGAAGAAGAAGAGATTCTGATAAGGCTTTCTGTGACAGTGTGGGCCAAGTCGGCTCTATATGGCTGGTATCACGTGAATTATGAGCAGCCTTAGGGGAGAAGTTCTCAGAAGGCAGAGCCTGGCTCTCGAGAGGCTCTGCGTGCTCACAGCCCACTCCAAGACCTCAGTTACAGCTTCGGCCCCCAATATCTCTCCCTCTGCCTGCTCACAGTTTTTGAAGTCTTCTTTCCTCCACATTTCTCTTGAGAGGTGGAGGAGGAAGATGAGCTTCAGGCCAGCTCAGACTCCCCTGGGATCCCAGCAGGATGCCTATCATTAACCTCCCACCTTCTAGGAAGCTCCTAAGATCTTTACATTTGGGGCAGTTCTCATTTCAGCTGTGCTTCAAATTGCTGGCTGGAGACGGCCTGTTGGAAGGTGGCTAAAAGCAAGTAGCAATCCTTCGGGCAGCCTGGCCCTTCTCGACTGTCAGACATCTTCAGGGATATTCTAGGAAATGTTGTTTGTTCTAGAGAAGGGAGGGAAACAATCCAATTGTCCAATAATGCTTGAATGGAAAATAAATGATGCTATATGCATGTGATCACATAATATCAAACAGTCAAAAATCAAAGACCTAGATCTCTATGGATTCACGTGGATAAATCTTGAAAACATAATATTGATTGAAAGAAAATAAGATAAACAATGTTAGATTGTGATAACAGGTATGTAAGTATTTAAATATTTAAATCAATTCAACATATTGCTTCTATATATAGAGATGCAAGAAAATAAACTTTATCCAAAGAACACATTATTTACATTTAATATGCTCATTTATCTAGGAGACCCAAAAGAACCCACAGATAAACTAGCAGGAACTAATAAGACGGTTCAACAAGGCACACACATACAAGATCAATAAATTTTAAAAGTCAATCAGGCTCCTCTACACTGGCGATAACAAATTAGAAACTATAAAAGAAAATAAGAAAAAAAGAAGATCTAAAATTTGTCACAAGAGCCGTATAAATTATTTAGAGCTAAGCATACGTAGAAGGCAATATAACTAACAAACTGAGTACGAAAGACTGTTGTTACTTTATGAGAACAGACCCTCTTCTTAAGGAGCAGATCAGTAAGTGAGAGTGAATCAAAGAAACACAGCATTTGAAAAGTCAGCTAGTCCAAGCCTCTTGATCGCACATACAGAAGCTGAAGCCCAGATAGGTTGAGTTACTTGCTAAAGGGCCCAATGTCCTGACTCAAGGACTAGCATTTTTCACTCAGTCGCAAGACACAATCAAATGCAGTACCTTGGAAAGAGATGGGGAAAAAATGAAGAAATCAATTATATAGTTCCTCATCTTTAAGTACAGAAATAGCCGTGACAAAATTACACGTATTGAGGGAAAATTGAAGTGCAGAGTTTAAAATGTCAATAATCCACAGGGAAACTGGAGACCATTTAAAACATTCATATTAAATCTCTCTAGAAAAGACATTAAAAGATCTCCAATCAAAATGTGAATTTTATAATAGACATGTTATGATACAATTTATAATAGATATGGTAGGAACCTTTCCCTTTCACGGGAAAGCTTCGGCTGGGAAAAAGGAATTGTTCTTGAAAATGGGGCCTGTGCTATTGCAGACACTGTGCTCAACCTAGGTCCACCGAATGCTCTGATGTCATCACTGAGGTCACAGAATTCCACTGTGAGCCTGGCAACCTTGCAAACATAACAGCCCTGGTGAGCACTAGGCACTACTGCTGGTTCACCAAGTGGTACAAGTTTTTCAGCCATTTAGGAGACTTGACTATTTTTGTTTGTATTGAATCATTTCAACGGATTGCCCAAGAGCCAAGAAGGGCCAACCTGTAGGGAAGAGGAGGAGTTGGACATCTCTTGAGGCATCTTCTAAGGGAGACTTCTAGTTGGTACGATGGAACGGCGACAAAAGAGGAAACATCTGGAAAATGAAGAGTCCCAGGAAACTGCCGAGAACGGAGGAGGTATGTGGGGGGCAACTTGTCTGGGGCACATGGGTTTCTGCCAAACTGAAGCTTCTCTAGGAAGCGGGGGACTGAGAACGTGTCACCTGTGAAGCAGGGAGCGAGAGACCTTGTCTCACTGATGCTGCCGTATCTATCCGGAGGGTCCCTGTGGTGTGAGACGGCACAGAACGGCCAGATGCCCCCTGGGAGATGGGAGGTCAGCTCCGCTGGTCTGAGGACTCTCTCCTGGGGCAGCCGGGCCTGGAGCTTTGTCGGACTCACAGCAGGCTGCATCCTGCTTGCACAGACCTAGAGGTGCAGCTTTTCTCAGTCCCCGATTTCTCTCTTATGCTCTTGGATCTTTCCTAGGGGTCATGAGGTGGGGGATGTGAAGGATGCAAGGATGCTGAGAGAGACCCATGAGTTGCTTGGCCTCTTTTACCAAAGTGGAAAGAGAAGCACCATGAGTTGAAGGCCCTGTTGAAAAATATCTTGACAAGTGGAATGCACTTTGAAAGAAGATTGTTTGTCTAGGGATGGTGTCATATTGAAAGCAAGGAGGTTTTATTCCTTCAACAGGAAGAATTTCCCAAAGGAGATCAAGGGAAGGGAAGGGTTTTCCAGAGACTGAGACCGCGTGAGCGGGGGTGAGAAATGGCCTCAGGGTCCTGCGGGGAGCTCTGAGAGCCACGGGCCACGTGGTGCCTGCGTGCATTAAATGTAGGCGAGTAGCTTGCCCTGGGAGAGGGGTGGTCACCCCAGAGCTCCAGCTAGAGGCCTCTGTCCCAGATTAGAGCCCAGTAGCTCCTACCAGGCCCAGGGCCATGGAGACTGTAGGATGGGCCCTGGGAATGGAGCTCTAGACAGCAGGCAGATTTCCAGGCAGTGGCTGGGACAGGCTGGGGAAGGCAATGACTGCCCCTGACCATTCAGAATATTTTGCCCTATGTTCCTGTGTGTGTGTGTGTGAGTGTGTGTGTGTGTGTGTGTGTGTGTGTGTGTGTGTGTGTGGTAGTGCAGAGAAGAGCGAGATGAATGGGGGTAGAGTGCTTACCAGATATAAAGTCTGCGTGGTAAAGTTCTTGTCACCCTGCCTGGACCTGGCTGACACTCGGTGTACGTAAGAGTGTATACAGAATTCTTGTTAGGGGTGTTTTATGAGACAGTAACTCATACACCCATGTACACTCTGATACAGCAAAAATATCACACACCCCACATATAACTTCTTTAGTAAACCACACAGAGCACATGGAGGTATATACACGCATCCCTCCTGTACTACATTCTCATACAACCCACATGTATCACAATCCTCTCCTCCAACACCAAACGCTGGAGATGAGATATGTATATAGACACACACACTATATATATAGGACACACACACACACACACACACTATATACATGTATCTCCTCAACTCTTGCACAAACACAGCTAACTTTAGCCATTTCTAAATACCTCTATAAGAACCAGTCACGTGTCATACACACCACACTTATAACACATTCTTGCGTAATGCCAGACCCGCTTTGTACAAACCACAGTAAACCACAGTCTCAGTAACCCATGTCAGGATTGCCAGAGAAAATATGGGCTATCCAGTTCAATTTGAATTCCAGATAAACAACAAGTAATTTTTCAGTATCCGTATGTCCCACATATTGTATGGGCTATACTTACACTAAAACTAAGTCAGGCCAAATACTGCATGGGAATACTTACACTAAAAGATTATTCTGGGTTTATCTGAAACTGAAATTTAACTGGGTGCCTTGTATTCTTGTTCGCTAAGTCTGGCAACCCTTATATACTTACCACCAGCTGATGTATTATATATTTATTGTAGTTTTGTTTAGTGTGTGTCTTCCCCTACTAGAATGTGCAGCGTTACGAAAGACTACAACAATGGAAGAGTGCCGGATACACACGAGTAGCTGCTTACTGAATCTTGGTGAATGAATGAATGAACACGCACCATAAATACAAGCCACACCATGTAATGAGGAAACGTTACATGTCCCAGAATTCCTGACTTGTGAACAGAAACCATGCACACAAAGGCCACAGACACAGATAGACACGTCTGCACTGTGCTCCCCATGCCAACCCCACACTTACCACAGACTTAACTGATACACATCACTCACTCTTCCCACACACTCACAGTCACCACCGAGGCCTACATTACCAACTAGACAGTGAGAGAATAAGTATTGATTGGAATTAAATCCTGGAGGATCCACTGGGAACCACACTCTCAACTGTGTGTATTCACTGCACCTGACACGTGTCACACACTCAGTAAATATTTGTGGACAGAGGACTGATGAACCCACCCTGAGCCTTTCATTCCTCCCTCAGGAATCTCGAAGTCACAAGAGGATCCCCCTCGGCTTGGATCCACTGTGGTGGCCCAAGGCTGCAGCCCAGGGGCAGTGGAGGTCTCCTCTGCCTCTAAATACTTCTTCTGTACTTCTACTCTGCGCAAGCTCAGCTACGCTGGTAAGGGCGTGGGGCTCCTCAGGTGACGGGGTGCTTGGCTGTGAAGCAGGAGGCACACAGATCCCAGGGAGGCTGAGAGGAAATCCAGGGTCATCAGAGGTGATGAGGGCTCTGTGGAGGAGCCTGGGCAGGATGGCTGAGCTGTTCCGAGGGCGTGGATGCCAGCTGAGTCTGGGGGTGTGTGTGTGAATACTGCTACTACCATGGTGGGGAAGTCAAGGAGCAGGGGCCGGAAAGGTCTGGGCTTGAGGTGGAGGGAAGAGGGACCAGATTAAGCATCTTCAGAGGAAAATGTAGGCTTTGTCTTTGCCTTTGCTTCCAGAGAAGGACAGAGTTCTGCATCATACACCTCCAGCCTGAGAGCAGGACCATCCAGCTCAGGTGCACACAGCTCACACATACACGCGCCCTCCAGGCACAGCCCTTCTCAGTGCACATCAACCCCAAGCACGTGCTCCACAGTACTCTCCTGCACCACAGCCCCATTCCACAAGGAATGCACCACCGATATTCCCAAACTCACACTCCTCATCGTACACGCATCCAGCCGCATCCCTCACATACTACAGCCCTCACCACCATACTCCACACCCCTGTATACAGACACCGCTCCAGTATACCCCCCCACGCACATGAAAAGCCCACAGATGACACCACATACACCACTCCGTCCTACGGCCAACGGACACCAAGCTCACGACATTGCTATGTCGTGCCAATGTCCCTCTCTCGTCTACCACACCTGCTCCCTCAGCTTCCGGCATGGCCCATGCATGTTATTATGATTTTAATTTCCTTTTTCAGGAATCCGGAGATTTCATCGAGACACTGCCCAGCCTAGACCACCCCTAGCCCAGGATCAGGAAGAAGGAGAGACCGCTTCCCCATCACACTGTGTCTCCTCCTCACCCTCTTCACCCTGTAAGAACTATCTGCACCCAGACAAAGAGGAAAGGGGCATGAAAATATACTACATGCAGGTACAAGTGAACAAGGGTGTCGCTGTCTCCTGGAAGACAAAGAAACCCTTGGAGTTGCCTGAAAAGCAGCTGAGGATAGAAGAAGTGACCCTTCCTGAGGATGTGTGCGCAGTAGCCACTGACCCCTCTTCTGATGTGTGCACCAAAAGCCTCCTGTCTGACAGTGAGCCCACTGGGGAGGAGAAAGAGTATGAGGAAAGGGCAGAGCCAGGCAGCCCATCAGGGCCACCTGCCGTCGAGGAGAGACCCAGCGCCAAGACAGCGGACTGGATGCTGACCATGGAGACCGGCTTCAGGTGCATGGCCTGCTGCCGGGTCTTCCCCACCTTGGAGATCCTCCAGCAGCACGTGAAGGGCGGCGTCCTGCAGGGCTTCAGCTGCCGTGCCTTTCATCTCACCATGGCCCAGCGGATGGGCAATGTGGAATCCGAGAGCACCCCTGAGGAAGAGGACGAGGAGGAGGAGGAGGAGAACGAGGAGGAGGAGGAGGAGGAGGAGGAGGAGGAGGAGAAGGAGGTAGAGAAGCAAGAAGAAAAGGAGAATGAGGGAGAGCAGCCCACGGGGGAAGGCCCCAGCCCAAAGAGACCCCGCAGGCAGGGTCTTTTCTCTCCTTTGAGTTCCAAACAGCAACTGAGATTCATGGGACAGAAGATCCTGGAAGACGGTGAGGCCGTCCCTTGCTAGAGGTAAGGCTTGAGGCTGGCAGTCTTCTGAGCCTATGTCACGAGGGCCCAGAGGAGTCTAAGGGAAGGGGCCGCACACATGTGCTGGTTTACCTAATGGCTCTGCAGTTGCATCAAATGGGACACACCCAGCACTAACAAAGGCATTGACCTCTGTTGACGTAAACAAGAAGGTGGAGCCTTTTCCTAGGAGTTTTCTCAGGGTCTGCACGATGGACCTCAACTCTTAGAGGACGTACTGCCAGCAGCTCCTTCTCGGCAGAGAGAGCCAGGAGTGGTCTCAAGAGAGGACAGGGGCCCTTGCAGGACCAGAACTTTGAGGTCTGAGAGCCTTGGGCCTGAGCCGAGATCTCACCCGGACCACTGGACCTAGCCTTCTGTGACAAAGGGGAATATGAAAGAGAGTCACGTGGAAATGAGGTCCCCCGAGATATGGAAATGTTCCAGAACCTTCGTTGCGTGGTAGTAGATCTGGAGCCAAGCTCACTGTGGTGTGTGTGGCTCTGAGCATTAAGGCAATGCTGGAGGGTAACCCTGACCAGCAGAGCTTGGAGTGCTTCTTGTCTCTTCCTGTTCTACCTCATTTGTTTTATCCCTTCCAGGGAGAAGAAAGGACCCTCGGGAGAGTAGCAGACAGAATGCCATGGTCTGAAGGAGGATGAAGGGACCGGCACTCAGTCTAACATCATATGACAATAGAAGCGTCCTATGCAATAAAGGGCATTTTCCAAACCTTTCCTGGAGCTTTTATTTAATGACATTTTTCTATCTATGCATCTATCTGTCATCTACATCTGTATCTTTCAAGGTTTGTGAACAAGCTTTCACATAAGCACTAGAGACGTCCGCCAGCATTTTCCAGAAGAGGCCTGCAAATTGCTGGGGACTCCTCACAAATAGGGAACGGCCACAACCCCTGCCACACAGACTATGCGCATGGCCCTCCTGACGTACTCCCACTCTCTCTCTGAATTTCCCAACGTCTGAGATGAGGGTGCTGGCTGGAGGCAATGATCACGTGCAGGCTGAATCTTCTCCAGATTCTGATTCTCTTCCTGGGCATATCGTCCTTAAGCACAGTCTCCATGTCCCTGGCCACACTGATCTCTCTCCTTCAGTCCTTCCCTCCCTCCCTCTCCTGCCTCCCAGTGCAGAGAATACTTTTTTGCATTTGAGACGACATTTATTTTTGGTTCACAGAATTCTCACCTGTTCTACTGTGGCCTCCGTTGTGAACATTCCAAAGCTGAGACTTTTCTGTTTTTCTCCCTCATTTCTGCTGAGTCTTTACCTTCCTAATGCAGTGAACTCACAGTGCCTAGCTGACTGGATGGGGAAAAAGATCCAGGGAGCAAAGAGAAATAATAAAAGAATATATCAGTTAATTTTTCATAGTGTTATCCAACTACATATTTTTAAAATTTTGGAATAATATTAGGAATCTTCTCTTTATAAAAAACTGAATTATCGGGCTTCCCTGGTGGAGCAGTGGTTAAGAATATGCCTGCGAATGCAGGGGTCATGGGTTCGAGCCCTGGTCTGGGAACATCCCACGTGCCACGGAGTAACTAAGCCCGCGCGCCACAACTACTGAGCCTGCGCTCTAGAGCCCGTGTGCCACATCAACCGAGCCCACGTGCCACAACTACGGAAGCCTGCATGCCTAGAGACCATGCTCTGCAACAAGAGAAGCCACTGCAATGAGAAGCCCGTGCACCACAGCCAAGAGGAGCCCCCGCTCACTGCAACTAGAGAACGCCCGCTAGCAGCAACAAAGACCCAATGCAGCCCCAAATAAATTAATTAATTTTTAAAAATTGAATTAGTTTCAAGGGTACAATGTATAAAAGTACAATAAAAGCCCCCTTTCATAACCCCCCAACCCCACTCTAAAGATGGAATCGATATGATGTGATACAATTTATAGTCGTAGTACTACTCCTCATCCCACCACATCCGAAATCCTCTGAGCCAGGTGCAGCAGCTTCCTTTCACAATGCTAGGACCCGCCACAAGACACATGATAATCCCTTTGGACATTTCAAGGAGCGGCACCAAGGGAACAGTACCGGGGAAATGCCACTGACAGCTCAGAATATCCATGGCATTTCTAGAGCCTCGGCACTGCTCTCGCTCTGGGAATGAAGGTCCAAAAAGCACATCGGAGAATGTTCATAGTTGTAAACAAGCTCCACCTTTGAAACACAATCTGCATAGAACCACATATACAAGCCTGCACGATGGATGAAGCCAAGGTCTCCTCCATGATTTCCCTTCTGACCACCTTATTGTCTCCTCAACCATAAAAGGTGAACTTGAAACTCAGGACCTTGCCTTGTCACCAGAAACACCCAAGCTTGGATCAGTCTTTCTAAGACCAGATACTTGCTCTCTGAACTATTAGAGACTTGTCACATACACACAGGTAGGACAGGATTATTTCTATCTACCTGGGGACTTGGAGTCTTTCACATTGCTCCTGTTAAAACTCTCACAACAGCAAAACTTTACCTACAAAGGGTTCAAGCTATGCCACTACCAACTTCCACAAACCTCCTCAGCTCTTGTGAGTCACATGCAGCCAATTCCAGGAATTGGAAACATGGTTGTGAGGATGAAACTGACTTTGGGGCTCCCCTTGGATATGGTCTTCCAGACTTACCAAAAGGCCATTTAGAGGAAGGTTTACCCCACCTCAGGGAAACCCGAGGCAGTACTTGCAGTCAAGGGCTGGCCATGGCTTCTGAGCTACATCCAAAAAGAATTTCATACTGTACCTGGATCTGCTGAAGCCATTTCTGACTGTCCGAGAGCCAGCATGTACCGTTCCTCAACTGCCTCCATTGTGGATCATCAGTAGGGCTGTCAGATTTAGGACATAAAAATACAGGATACCCAGTTAAACTTGAACTTCACATGAATAATAAGTCATTATTTTTAGTATAAGTAGATCCTATGAACTATTTGGGGCATACTTATCTTCAAAATGTACTCGTTGTTTTTCAAACATTCATATTTAACTAAACAGTCTATATTTTATCTGTCAACCCTACTCAGCAGAAATGATGGAGGCTCATAGAGATCCAGGAGACGCCTCAGCGCCTCCTCAGCTTTTATTTCTACGTCCTGGACAGCGAGCACGAACCTTCCACTCCCAGTCAGTGGCTAGAATGGAGGATATTCTCTGTTTTAGAGCTTTTTCTACTTGTCATTGTTATTATCTTCCTTATTTTAAAGAGATGTTTATTTTTTCCCAATCTCAATAGCTCATCCAAAAGTATTTCAAAGTTCATTAGAGAAGGGAAAAACAATATGGTTCTGAAAAGTGAAGGAAACCGCCTGGTGTTTAGTAAAGAAGTAGTAGGGAGACTGAAAAAGCCAAACTTAATAAGCAGATCTCTCCAAGGGTATTTTCAGAGCTTGATACCCTCCCACACCCTGAAAATATTATTACATCAAGAATGTAGAACTGCTAACCAAATGTAAGGCTCCCATATGATTCTATCAAACTGAGGATGCTTCTTTACTAAGCAGTGAGCACACTTGCTGTCCCAGGGACCTTGGCAGTTGCAACGTAGGGCTCTTCCCTTTGGGATGGAAACAGCAAGTTTTCCTGTGGTCTACACGCTGGCCCTAAAAATACTACACTCCCAATACTTGTCAACTTTAAGTATTTTTCTACATATCTCCATTTTTCTGTTACTATTTGGACTACATCCTAGACTTGACACTACATAAATTGCATTCAAGAAGCTATTTTTAAAAGTTGGTAGGAAACCTTAAATCTATGGCTTGCAGTCCCTGGCTTACTTTCATCCAGGTGCATAAGGGTTTTCAAAAGTAGTCAGGTTAGTTACCCCGTATCACAGCCCCACGCTTGTGTCACAGATATAAAAATGGAACATGATATTTAAGGTTTTAGTAGCCAAATCATCAAGCCTCCCAGACAGAGGCAATAGAGCAAAATGATTACAGAGGCATGGATTTTGATTTGCTCCAGTGTCTTGGGCAAGTCACTTGGCCTCTGTATTTATTTGTACTTATCTGCACTTATCTGTCACTTGGGGGTCATAATTGTACCTGGTCCATGGGTACGCTGTACAAATGATCTGTAAAGTAGTTACAAGAAACCGACACAGAGTAAGCACTCCACAGACATTGGCTATTAGCTATTGGAAATAGTTCTCCGTGAAACAGATGACTTTATCCGTGGATGACTCGGTGGGAGACAGTGAATCACAGAATCACAGCATGTTGAAAGTGACCTAGTTCACACTCTAATGTGAAAAGAAGAAAAGTGTGCATGGGTAGAAAATGTCTGAAACTTTACACAACAAAGAGTTCATCATGTTAACTTGGAGGATTAGAATAAATCAGGAAAGGAGGAAAGAAAAACTTGAGTGTCATTCAATTTCTCTATCATTTGTGTTTCTACACTGAGACTCTGAATACACTGGAAGTGCAATTTTTTTTAATGTGGCGGGATAAAGGTTTTCAAGTTTTCCTGATCCATCCGTATTATTATCTCAGAATTGCTGGCATTTCTTGCCATCTTTGGATCTACACCCATGTGAGTCAGTGGGCCATTCTGGACGGAGGAGATAATAGAGCAGAAGTGAAGTGAGAGAAAAGGAGAGACAAGATTTTCTCTTTTCTCTTCAAAGAGGAAAGGTCTTTGGAATGGGAACAACTCACAACCAAACTTTGGGGAAAGGATGTGATGGAAAATGAGACAAACATCCTACCCCTGTGATGAGAAGGATTCCCTGGGCTGGATGGAGGGAGGTCACAGGTGGCTGGACAAGGAAACCAACTAGGGAGAAACACACACAAGTGCAGAGCAAACACCCTGAGGCCACTCAGCCTGACTCCATGCAAACATGTGTCCAGCAGACAGCCCTTCACCTGTGGCTCCCCAGCAAGACAGGTACCTCGGGGATGCCAACTCATTCTGAGTCCATTATGCCTGGCCATTCATAAACCGCTGTCTAACGTGTGAGGAATAAACTCTCAATGTTTATGAGGAAATTGCGGAAGGAGATTGAAAGGTTACTTAAACGAAAAAAAAAAGAAGTTCAGGAAGGCAAGATTGTAGAGAGACAAGAAAAAGACCTTAAAAGATAGAAAGGATTTGCCAAAGAAGAGAAAGCAAAAGAAATGATTCCGAATGGGTTAACCTGCAGCTAGGAAGTTAAGGAAGATTATTGATGGGTGAAGACTATGGAATAAAGTGAATAAAATTTCTCAGAAGTTGCTGAGAATATGGTAAGCAGCATGATTATCAAATTATGAATTGGCTGCAATGGCATTCTAGGGGGACACTAGGAAGGTGAAGCAAATGTTCCTGAGATGACAGTAGCAGGGGGAAAGTTGTTTCAGGGGAAGATCAGTCTTGCAGAGTGTGTATCAGAGGAGGGCAAGTGTGAGCAAGCAAGGAAATTCTAAGTGTATTCGGTTCCTTCACTGAGTGCACCCAGCCCCGCGGTCAGCCTTGAGAACAAGCAGGACTTCAGGTACTGGAGCTACATTTCAGTCATCAAGACTTGAGAAGACATCCTTAACTCAGGTCTTCTCTTCAAACTCCATCTTTCCTTCTTGACCTTCATTTGGCCTCTTCACTTACCATCCAGCTGTGGACTGAGGCCACAGAGCAAGATGGGTCACTAGTGTCCTCCATCCCCTGGCGACTGTGGTTCACATCAGTGGAGTACCAAAGGCAATAACCAAGTAACAGACACAAGAGTGTATGAAGAAGAAGAGATTCTGATAAGGCTTTCTGTGACAGTGTGGGCCAAGTCGGCTCTATATGGCTGGTATCACGTGAATTATGAGCAGCCTTAGGGGAGAAGTTCTCAGAAGGCAGAGCCTGGCTCTCGAGAGGCTCTGCGTGCTCACAGCCCACTCCAAGACCTCAGTTACAGCTTCGGCCCCCAATATCTCTCCCTCTGCCTGCTCACAGTTTTTGAAGTCTTCTTTCCTCCACATTTCTCTTGAGAGGTGGAGGAGGAAGATGAGCTTCAGGCCAGCTCAGACTCCCCTGGGATCCCAGCAGGATGCCTATCATTAACCTCCCACCTTCTAGGAAGCTCCTAAGATCTTTACATTTGGGGCAGTTCTCATTTCAGCTGTGCTTCAAATTGCTGGCTGGAGACGGCCTGTTGGAAGGTGGCTAAAAGCAAGTAGCAATCCTTCGGGCAGCCTGGCCCTTCTCGACTGTCAGACATCTTCAGGGATATTCTAGGAAATGTTGTTTGTTCTAGAGAAGAGAGGGAAACAATCCAATTGTCCAATAATGCTTGAATGGAAAATAAATGATGCTATATGCATGTGATCACATAATATCAAACAGTCAAAAATCAAAGACCTAGATCTCTATGGATTCACGTGGATAAATCTTGAAAACATAATATTGATTGAAAGAAAATAAGATAAACAATGTTAGATTGTGATAACAGGTATGTAAGTGTTTAAATATTTAAATCAATTCAACATATTGCTTCTATATATAGAGATGCAAGAAAATAAACTTTATCCAAAGAACACATTATTTACATTTAATATGCTCATTTATCTAGGAGACCCAAAAGAACCCACAGATAAACTAGCAGGAACTAATAAGACGGTTCAACAAGGCACACACATACAAGATCAATAAATTTTAAAAGTCAATCAGGCTCCTCTACACTGGCGATAACAAATTAGAAACTATAAAAGAAAATAAGAAAAAAAGAAGATCTAAAATTTGTCACAAGAGCCGTATAAATTATTTAGAGCTAAGCATACGTAGAAGGCAATATAACTAACAAACTGAGTACGAAAGACTGTTGTTACTTTATGAGAACAGACCCTCTTCTTAAGGAGCAGATCAGTAAGTGAGAGTGAAGCAAAGAAACACAGCATTTGAAAAGTCAGCTAGTCCAAGCCTCTTGATCGCACATACAGAAGCTGAAGCCCAGATAGTTTGAGTTACTTGCTAAAGGGCCCAATGTCCTGACTCAAGGACTAGCATTTTTCACTCAGTCGCAAGACACAATCAAATGCAGTACCTTGGAAAGAGATGGGGAAAAAATGAAGAAATCAATTATATAGTTCCTCATCTTTAAGTACAGAAATAGCCGTGACAAAATTACACGTATTGAGGGAAAATTGAAGTGCAGAGTTTAAAATGTCAGTAATCCACAGGGAAACTGGAGACCATTTAAAACATTCATATTAAATCTCTCTAGAAAAGACATTAAAAGATCTCCAATCAAAATGTGAATTTTATAATAGACATGGTATGATACAATTTATAATAGATATGGTAGGAACCTTTCCCTTTCACGGGAAAGCTTCGGCTGGGAAAAAGGAATTGTTCTTGAAAATGGGGCCTGTGCTATTGCAGACACTGTGCTCAACCTAGGTCCACCGAATGCTCTGATGTCATCACTGAGGTCACAGAATTCCACTGTGAGCCTGGCAACCTTGCAAACATAACAGCCCTGGTGAGCACTAGGCACTACTGCTGGTTCACCAAGTGGTACAAGTTTTTCAGCCATTTAGGAGACTTGACTATTTTTGTTTGTATTGAATCATTTCAACGGATTGCCCAAGAGCCAAGAAGGGCCAACCTGTAGGGAAGAGGAGGAGTTGGACATCTCTTGAGGCATCTTCTAAGGGAGACTTCTAGTTGGTACGATGGAACGGCGACAAAAGAGGAAACATCTGGAAAATGAAGAGTCCCAGGAAACTGCCGAGAACGGAGGAGGTATGTGGGGGGCAACTTGTCTGGGGCACATGGGTTTCTGCCAAACTGAAGCTTCTCTAGGAAGCGGGGGACTGAGAACGTGTCACCTGTGAAGCAGGGAGCGAGAGACCTTGTCTCACTGATGCTGCCGTATCTATCCGGAGGGTCCCTGTGGTGTGAGACGGCACAGAACGGCCAGATGCCCCCTGGGAGATGGGACGTCAGCTCCGCTGGTCTGAGGACTCTCTCCTGGAGCAGCCGGGCCTGGAGCTTTGTCGGACTCACAGCAGGCTGCATCCTGCTTGCACAGACCTAGAGGTGCAGCTTTTCTCAGTCCCCGATTTCTCTCTTATGCTCTTGGATCTTTCCTAGGGGTCATGAGGTGGGGGATGTGAAGGATGCAAGGATGCTGAGAGAGACCCATGAGTTGCTTGGCCTCTTTTACCAAAGTGGAAAGAGAAGCCCCATGAGTTGAAGGCCCTGTTGAAAAATATCTTGACAAGTGGAATGCACTTTGAAAGAAGATTGTTTGTCTAGGGATG
This sequence comes from Mesoplodon mirus, assembly GCF_964341445.2. Taxonomy (NCBI): domain Eukaryota; kingdom Metazoa; phylum Chordata; class Mammalia; order Artiodactyla; family Ziphiidae; genus Mesoplodon; species Mesoplodon mirus. The sequence goes on along the minus strand of NW_028295698.1, from coordinate 190,727 downwards.
GTGTCATATTGAAAGCAAGGAGGTTTTATTCCTTCAACAGGAAGAATTTCCCAAAGGAGATCAAGGGAAGGGAAGGGTTTTCCAGAGACTGAGACCTCGTGAGCGGGGGTGAGAAATGGCCTCAGGGTCCTGCGGGGAGCTCTGAGAGCCACGGGCCACGTGGTGCCTGCGTGCATTAAATGTAGGCGAGTAGCTTGCCCTGGGAGAGGGGTGGTCACCCCAGAGCTCCAGCTAGAGGCCTCTGCCCCAGATTAGAGCCCAGTAGCTCCTACCAGGCCCAGGGCCCTGGAGACTGTAGGATGGGCCCTGGGAATGGAGCTCTAGACAGCAGGCAGATTTCCAGGCAGTGGCTGGGACAGGCTGGGGAAGGCAATGACTGCCCCTGACCATTCAGAATATTTTGCCCTATGTTCCTGTGTGTGTGTGTGTGTGAGTGTGTGTGTGTGTGTGTGTGTGTGTGTGTGTGTGTGTGTGTGGTAGTGCAGAGAAGAGCGAGATGAATGGGGGTAGAGTGCTTACCAGATATAAAGTCTGCGTGGTAAAGTTCTTGTCACCCTGCCTGGACCTGGCTGACACTCGGTGTACGTAAGAGTGTATACAGAATTCTTGTTAGGGGTGTTTTATGAGACAGTAACTCATACACCCATGTACACTCTGATACAGCAAAAATATCACACACCCCACATATAACTTCTTTAGTAAACCACACAGAGCACATGGAGGTATATACACGCATCCCTCCTGTACTACATTCTCATACAACCCACCTGTATCACAATCCTCTCCTCCAACACCAAACGCTGGAGATGAGATATGTATATAGACACACACACTATATATATAGGACACACACACACACACACACACACACACACTATATACATGTATCTCCTCAACTCTTGCACAAACACAGCTAACTTCAGCCATCTCTAAATACCTCTATAAGAACCAGTCACGTGTCATACACACCACACTTATAACACATTCTTGCGTAATGCCAGACCCGCTTTGTACAAACCACAGTAAACCACAGTCTCAGTAACCCATGTCAGGATTGCCAGAGAAAATATGGGCTATCCAGTTCAATTTGAATTCCAGATAAACAACAAGTAATTTTTCAGTATCCGTATGTCCCACATATTGTATGGGCTATACTTACACTGAAACTAAGTCAGGCCAAATACTGCATGGGAATACTTACACTCAAAGATTATTCTGGGTTTATCTGAAACTGAAATTTAACTGGGTGCCTTGTATTCTTGTTCGCTAAGTCTGGCAACCCTTATATACTTACCACCAGCTGATGTATTATATATTTATTGTAGTTTTGTTTAGTGTGTGTCTTCCCCTACTAGAATGTGCAGCGTTACCAAAGACTACAACAATGGAAGAGTGCCGGATACACACGAGTAGCTGCTTACTGAATCTTGGTGAATGAATGAATGAACACACACCATAAATACAAGCCACACCATGTAATGAGGAAACGTTACATGTCCCAGAATTCCTGACTTGTGAACAGAAACCATGCACACAAAGGCCACAGACACAGATAGACACGTCTGCACTGTGCTCCCCATGCCAACCCCACACTTACCACAGACTTAACTGATACACATCACTCACTCTTCCCACACACTCACAGTGACCACCGAGGCCTACATTACCAACTAGACAGTGAGAGAATAAGTATTGATTGGAATTAAATCCTGGAGGATCCACTGGGAACCACACTCTCAACTGTGTGTATTCACTGCACCTGACACGTGTCACACACTCAGTAAATATTTGTGGACAGAGGACTGATGAACCCACCCTGAGCCTTTCATTCCTCCCTCAGGAATCTCGAAGTCACAAGAGGATCCCCCTCGGCTTGGATCCACTGTGGTGGCCCAAGGCTGCAGCCCAGGGGCAGTGGAGGTCTCCTCTGCCTCTAAATACTTCTGTACTTCTACTCTGCGCAAGCTCAGCTACGCTGGTAAGGGCGTGGGGCTCCTCAGGTGACGGGGTGCTTGGCTGTGAAGCAGGAGGCACACAGATCCCAGGGAGGCTGAGAGGAAATCCAGGGTCATCAGAGGTGATGAGGGCTCTGTGGAGGAGCCTGGGCAGGATGGCTGAGCTGTTCCGAGGGCGTGGATGCCAGCTGAGTCTGGGTGTGTGTGTGTGAATACTGCTACTACCATGGTGGGGAAGTCAAGGAGCAGGGGCCGGAAAGGTCTGGGCTTGAGGTGGAGGGAAGAGGGACCAGATTAAGCATCTTCAGAGGAAAATGTAGGCTTTGTCTTTGCCTTTGCTTCCAGAGAAGGACAGAGTTCTGCATCATACACCTCCAGCCTGAGAGCAGGACCATCCAGCTCAGGTGCACACAGCTCACACATACACGCGCCCTCCAGGCACAGCCCTTCTCAGTGCACATCAACCCCAAGCACGTGCTCCACAGTACTCTCCTGCACCACAGCCCCATTCCACAAGGAATGCACCACCGATATTCCCAAACTCACACTCCTCATCGTACACGCATCCAGCCGCATCCCTCACATACTACAGCCCTCACCACCATACTCCACACCCCTGTATACAGACACCGCTCCAGTATACCCCCCCACGCACATGAAAAGCCCACAGATGACACCACATACACCACTCCGTCCTACGGCCAACGGACACCAAGCTCACGACATTGCTATGTCGTGCCAATGTCCCTCTCTCGTCTACCACACCTGCTCCCTCAGCTTCCGGCATGGCCCATGCATGTTATTATGATTTTAATTTCCTTTTTCAGGAATCCGGAGATTTCATCGAGACACTGCCCAGCCTAGACCACCCCTAGCCCAGGATCAGGAAGAAGGAGAGACCGCTTCCCCATCACACTGTGTCTCCTCCTCACCCTCTTCACCCTGTAAGAACTATCTGCACCCAGACAAAGAGGAAAGGGGCATGAAAATATACTACATGCAGGTACAAGTGAACAAGGGTGTCGCTGTCTCCTGGAAGACAAAGAAACCCTTGGAGTTGCCTGAAAAGCAGCTGAGGATAGAAGAAGTGACCCTTCCTGAGGATGTGTGCGCAGTAGCCACTGACCCCTCTTCTGATGTGTCCACCGAAAGCCTCCTGTCTGACAGTGAGCCCACTGGGGAGGAGAAAGAGTATGAGGAAAGGGCAGAGCCAGGCAGCCCATCAGGGCCACCTGCCGTCGAGGAGAGACCCAGCGCCAAGACAGCGGACTGGATGCTGACCATGGAGACCGGCTTCAGGTGCATGGCCTGCTGCCGGGTCTTCCCCACCTTGGAGATCCTCCAGCAGCACGTGAAGGGCGGCGTCCTGCAGGGCTTCAGCTGCCATGCCTTTCATCTCACCATGGCCCAGCGGATGGGCAATGTGGAATCCGAGAGCACCCCTGAGGAAGAGGACGAGGAGGAGGAGGAGAAGAACGAGGAGGAGGAGGAGGAGGAGGAGGAGGAGGAGGAGAAGGAGGTAGAGAAGCAAGAAGAAAAGGAGAATGAGGGAGAGCAGCCCACGGGGGAAGGCCCCAGCCCAAAGAGACCCCGCAGGCAGGGTCTTTTCTCTCCTTTGAGTTCCAAACAGCAACTGAGATTCATGGGACAGAAGATCCTGGAAGACGGTGAGGCCGTCCCTTGGAAGAGGTAAGGCTTGAGGCTGGCAGTCTTCTGAGCCTATGTCACGAGGGCCCAGAGGAGTCTAAGGGAAGGGGCCGCACACATGTGCTGGTTTACCTAATGGTTCTGCAGTTGCATCAAATGGGACACACCCAGCACTAACAAAGGCATTGACCTCTGTTGACGTAAACAAGAAGGTGGAGCCTTTTCCTAGGAGTTTTCTCAGGGTCTGCACGATGGACCTCAACTCTTAGAGGACGTACTGCCAGCAGCTCCTTCTCGGCAGAGAGAGCCAGGAGTGGTCTCAAGAGAGGACAGGGGCCCTTGCAGGACCAGAACTTTGAGGTCTGAGAGCCTTGGGCCTGAGCCGAGATCTCACCCGGACCACTGGACCTAGCCTTCTGTGACAAAGGGGAATATGAAAGAGAGTCACGTGGAAATGAGGTCCCCCGAGATATGGAAATGTTCCAGAACCTTCATTGCGTGGTAGTAGATCTGGAGCCAAGCTCACTGTGGTGTGTGTGGCTCTGAGCATTAAGGCAATGCTGGAGGGTAACCCTGACCAGCAGAGCTTGGAGTGCTTCTTGTCTCTTCCTGTTCTACCTCATTTGTTTTATCCCTTCCAGGGAGAAGAAAGGACCCTCGGGAGAGTAGCAGACAGAATGCCGTGGTCTGAAGGAGGATGAAGGGACCGGCACTCAGTCTAACATCATATGACAATAGAAGCGTCCTATGCAATAAAGGGCATTTTCCAAACCTTTCCTGGAGCTTTTATTTAATGACATTTTTCTATCTATGCATCTATCTGTCATCTACATCTGTATCTTTCAAGGTTTGTGAACAAGCTTTCACATAAGCACTAGAGACGTCCGCCAGCATTTTCCAGAAGAGGCCTGCAAATCGCTGGGGACTCCTCACAAATAGGGAACGGCCACAACCCCTGCCACACAGACTATGCGCGTGGCCCTCCTGACGTACTCCCACTCTCTCTCTGAATTTCCCAATGTCTGAGATGAGGGTGCTGACTGGAGGCAATGATCACGTGCAGGCTGAATCTTCTCCAGATTCTGATTCTCTTCCTGGGCATATCGTCCTTAAGCACAGTCTCCATGTCCCTGGCCACACTGATCTCTCTCCTTCAGTCCTTCCCTCCCTCCCTCTCCTGCCTCCCAGTGCAGAGAATACTTTTTTGCATTTGAGACGACATTTATTTTTGGTTCACAGAATTCTCACCTGTTCTACTGTGGCCTCCGTTGTGAACATTCCAAAGCTGAGACTTTTCTGTTTTTCTCCCTCATTTCTGCTGAGTCTTTACCTTCCTAATGCAGTGAACTCACAGTGCCTAGCTGACTGGATGGGGAAAAAGATCCAGGGAGCAAAGAGAAATAATAAAAGAATATATCAGTTAATTTTTCATAGTGTTATCCAACTACATATTTTTAAAATTTTGGAATAATATTAGGAATCTTCTCTTTATAAAAAACTGAATTATCGGGCTTCCCTGGTGGAGCAGTGGTTAAGAATATGCCTGCGAATGCAGGGGTCATGGGTTCGAGCCCTGGTCTGGGAACATCCCACGTGCCACGGAGTAACTAAGCCCGCGCGCCACAACTACTGAGCCTGCGCTCTAGAGCCCGTGTGCCACATCAACCGAGCCCACGTGCCACAACTACGGAAGCCTGCATGCCTAGAGACCATGCTCTGCAACAAGAGAAGCCACTGCAATGAGAAGCCCGTGCACCACAGCCAAGAGGAGCCCCCGCTCACTGCAACTAGAGAACGCCCGCTAGCAGCGACAAAGACCCAATGCAGCCCCAAATAAATTAATTAATTTTTAAAAATTGAATTAGTTTCAAGGGTACAATGTATAAAAGTACAATAAAAGCCCCCCTTCATAACCCCCCAACCCCACTCTAAAGATGGAATCGATATGCTGTGATACAATTTATAGTCGTAGTACTACTCCTCCTCCCACCACATCCGAAATCCTCTGAGCCAGGTGCAGCAGCTTCCTTTCACAATGCTAGGACCCGCCACAAGACACATGATAATCCCTTTGGACATTTCAAGGAGCGGCACCAAGGGAACAGTACCGGGGAAATGCCACTGACAGCTCAGAATATCCATGGCATTTCTAGAGCCTCGGCACTGCTCTCGCTCTGGGAATGAAGGTCCAAAAAGCACATCGGAGAATGTTCATAGTTGTAAACAAGCTCCACCTTTGAAACACAATCTGCATAGAACCACATATACAAGCCTGCACGATGGATGAAGCCAAGGTCTCCTCCATGATTTCCCTTCTGACCACCTTATTGTCTCCTCAATCATAAAAGGTGAACTTGAAACTCAGGACCTTGCCTTGTCACCAGAAACACCCAAGCTTGGATCAGTCTTTCTAAGACCAGATACTTGCTCTCTGAACTATTAGAGACTTGTCACATACACACAGGTAGGACAGGATTATTTCTATCTACCTGGGGACTTGGAGTCTTTCACATTGCTCCTGTTAAAACTCTCACAACAGCAAAACTTTACCTACAAAGGGTTCAAGCTATGACACTCCCAACTTCCACAAACCTCCTCAGCTCTTGTGAGTCACATGCAGCCAATTCCAGGAATTGGAAACATGGTTGTGAGGATGAAACTGACTTTGGGGCTCCCCTTGGATATGGTCTTCCAGACTTACCAAAAGGCCATTAAGAGGAAGGTTTACCCCACCTCAGGGAAACCCGAGGCAGTACTTGCAGTCAAGGGCTGGCCATGGCTTCTGAGCTACATCCAAAAAGAATTTCATACTGTACCTGGATCTGCTGAAGCCATTTCTGACTGTCCGAGAGCCAGCATGTACCGTTCCTCAACTGCCTCCATTGTGGATCATCAGTAGGGCTGTCAGATTTAGGACATAAAAATACAGGATACCCAGTTAAACTTGAACTTCACATGAATAATAAGTCATTATTTTTAGTATAAGTAGATCCTATGAACTATTTGGGGCATACTTATCTTCAAAATGTACTCGTTGTTTTTCAAACATTCATATTTAACTAAACAGTCTATATTTTATCTGTCAACCCTACTCAGCAGAAATGATGGAGGCTCATAGAGATCCAGGAGACGCCTCAGCGCCTCCTCAGCTTTTATTTCTACGTCCTGGACAGCGAGCACGAACCTTCCACTCCCAGTCAGTGGCTAGAATGGAGGATATTCTCTGTTTTAGAGCTTTTTCTACTTGTCATTGTTATTATCTTCCTTATTTTAAAGAGATGTTTATTTTTTCCCAATCTCAATAGCTCATCCAAAAGTATTTCAAAGTTCATTAGAGAAGGGAAAAACAATATGGTTCTGAAAAGTGAAGGAAACCGCCTGGTGTTTAGTAAAGAAGTAGTAGGGAGACTGAAAAAGCCAAACTTAATAAGCAGATCTCTCCAAGGGTATTTTCAGAGCTTGATACCCTCCCACACCCTGAAAATATTATTACATCAAGAATGTAGAACTGCTAACCAAATGTAAGGCTCCCATATGATTCTATCAAACTGAGGATGCTTCTTTACTAAGCAGTGAGCACACTTGCTGTCCCAGGGACCTTGGCAGTTGCAACGTAGGGCTCTTCCCTTTGGGATGGAAACAGCAAGTTTTCCTGTGGTCTACACGCTGGCCCCAAAAATACTACACTCCCAATACTTGTCAACTTTAAGTATTTTTCTACATATCTCCATTTTTCTGTTACTATTTGGACTACATCCTAGACTTGACACTACATAAATTGCATTCAAGAAGCTATTTTTAAAAGTTGGTAGGAAACCTTAAATCTATGGCTTGCAGTCCCTGGCTTACTTTCATCCAGGTGCATAAGGGTTTTCAAAAGTAGTCAGGTTACTTACCCCGTATCACAGCCCCACGCTTGTGTCACAGATATAAAAATGGAACATGATATTTAAGGTTTTAGTTGCCAAATCATCAAGCCTCCCAGACAGAGGCAATAGAGCAAAATGATTACAGAGGCATGGATTTTGATTTGCTCCAGTGTCTTGGGCAAGTCACTTGGCCTCTGTATTTATTTGTACTTATCTGCACTTATCTGTCACTTGGGGGTCATAATTGTACCTGGTCCATGGGTACGCTGTACAAATGATCTGTAAAGTAGTTACAAGAAACCGACACAGAGTAAGCACTCCACAGACATTGGCTATTAGCTATTGGAAATAGTTCTCCGTGAAACAGATGACTTTATCCGTGGATGACTCGGTGGGAGACAGTGAATCACAGAATCACAGCATGTTGAAAGTGACCTAGTTCACACTCTAATGTGAAAAGAAGAAAAGTGTGCATGGGTAGAAAATGTCTGAAACTTTACACAACAAAGAGTTCATCATGTTAACTTGGAGGATTAGAATAAATCAGGAAAGGAGGAAAGAAAAACTTGAGTGTAATTCAATTTCTCTATCATTTGTGTTTCTACACTGAGACTCTGAATACACTGGAAGTGCAATTTTTTTTAATGTGGCGGGATAAAGGTTTTCAAGTTTTCCTGATCCATCCGTATTATTATCTCAGAATTGCTGGCATTTCTTGCCATCTTTGGATCTACACCCATGTGAGTCAGTGGGCCATTCTGGACGGAGGAGATAATAGAGCAGAAGTGAAGTGAGAGAAAAGGAGAGACAAGATTTTCTCTTTTCTCTTCAAAGAGGAAAGGTCTTTGGAATGGGAACAACTCACAACCAAACTTTGGGGAAAGGATGTGATGGAAAATGAGACAAACATCCTACCCCTGTGATGAGAAGGATTCCCTGGGCTGGATGGAGGGAGGCCACAGGTGGCTGGACAAGGAAACCAACTAGGGAGAAACACACACAAGTGCAGAGCAAACACCCTGAGGCCACTCAGCCTGACTCCATGCAAACATGTGTCCAGCAGACAGCCCTTCACCTGTGGCTCCCCAGCAAGACAGGTACCTCGGGGGTGCCAACTCATTCTGAGTCCATTATGCCTGGCCATTCATAAACCGCTGTCTAACGTGTGAGGAATAAACTCTCAATGTTTATGAGGAAATTGGGGAAGGAGATTGAAAGGTTACTTAAACGAAAAAAAAAGAAGTTCAGGAAGGCAGGATGGTAGAGAGACAAGAAAAAGACCTTAAAAGATAGAAAGGATTTGCCAAAGAAGAGAAAGCAAAAGAAATGATTCCGAATGGGTTAACCTGCAGCTAGGAAGTTAAGGAAGATTATTGATGGGTGAAGACTATGGAATAAAGTGAATAAAATTTCTCAGAAGTTGCTGAGAATATGGTAAGCAGCATGATTATCAAATTATGAATTGGCTGCAATGGCATTCTAGGGGGACACTAGGAAGGGGAAGCAAATGTTCCTGAGATGACAGTAGCAGGTGGAAAGTTGTTTCAGGGGAAGATCAGTCTTGCAGAGGGTGTATCAGAGGAGGGCAAGTGTGAGCAAACACGGAAATTCTAAGTGTATACGGTTCCTTCACTGAGTGCACCCAGCCCCGCGGTCAGCCTTGAGAACAAGCAGGACTTCAGGTACTAGAGCTACATTTCAGTCATCAAGACTTGAGAAGACATCCTTAACTCAGGTCTTCTCTTCAAACTCCATCTTTCCTTCTTGACCTTCATTTGGCCTCTTCCCTTACCCTCCAGCTGTGGACTGAGGCCACAGAGCAAGATGGGTCACTAGTGTCCTCCATCCCCTGGCGACTGTGGTTCACATCACTGGAGTACCAAAGGCAATAACCAAGTAACAGACACAAGAGTGTATGAAGAAGAAGAGATTCTGATAAGGCTTTCTGTGACAGTGTGGGCCAAGTCGGCTCTATATGGCTGGTATCACGTGAATTATGAGCAGCCTTAGGGGAGAAGTTCTCAGAAGGCAGAGCCTGGCTCTCGAGAGGCTCTGCGTGCTCACAGCCCACTCCAAGACCTCAGTTACAGCTTCGGCCCCCAATATCTCTCCCTCTGCCTGCTCACAGTTTTTGAAGTCTTCTTTCCTCCACATTTCTCTTGAGAGGTGGAGGAGGAAGATGAGCTTCAGGCCAGCTCAGACTCCCCTGGGATCCCAGCAGGATGCCTATCATTAACCTCCCACCTTCTAGGAAGCTCCTAAGATCTTCACATTTGGGGCAGTTCTCATTTCAGCTGTGCTTCAAATTGCTGGCTGGAGACGGCCTGTTGGAAGGTGGCTAAAAGCAAGTAGCAATCCTTCGGGCAGCCTGGCCCTTCTCGACTGTCAGACATCTTCAGGGATATTCTAGGAAATGTTGTTTGTTCTAGAGAAGGGAGGGAAACAATCCAATTGTCCAATAATGCTTGAATGGAAAATAAATGATGCTATATGCATGTGATCACATAATATCAAACAGTCAAAAATCAAAGACCTAGATCTCTATGGATTCACGTGGATAAATCTTGAAAACATAATATTGATTGAAAGAAAATAAGATAAACAATGTTAGATTGTGATAACAGGTATGTAAGTATTTAAATATTTAAATCAATTCAACATATTGCTTCTATATATAGAGATGCAAGAAAATAAACTTTATCCAAAGAACACATTATTTACATTTAATATGCTCATTTATCTAGGAGACCCAAAAGAACCCACAGATAAACTAGCAGGAACTAATAAGACGGTTCAACAAGGCACACACATACAAGATCAATAAATTTTAAAAGTCAATCAGGCTCCTCTACACTGGCGATAACAAATTAGAAACTATAAAAGAAAATAAGAAAAAAAGAAGATCTAAAAGTTGTCACAAGAGCCGTATAAATTATTTAGAGCTAAGCATACGTAGAAGGCAATATAACTAACAAACTGAGTACGAAAGACTGTTGTTACTTTATGAGAACAGACCCTCTTCTTAAGGAGCAGATCAGTAAGTGAGAGTGAATCAAAGAAACACAGCATTTGAAAAGTCAGCTAGTCCAAGCCTCTTGATCGCACATACAGAAGCTGAAGCCCAGATAGGTTGAGTTACTTGCTAAAGGGCCCAATGTCCTGACTCAAGGACTAGCATTTTTCACTCAGTCGCAAGACACAATCAAATGCAGTACCTTGGAAAGAGATGGGGAAAAAATGAAGAAATCAATTATAT